>NC_092518.1:97669786-99068536 GCF_047511675.1 Marmota flaviventris
TGGGGATTACCTCTAGAATTTTCCCATCATTCGATGTCATTAAACATTAGCCTTTTTTTCTTTTTTCTTTTTCCAGACAGTTAGTAAGATTTTTTTCAAGGAGGACTATTATAATGGGGCGTAGCATTAGAAAGGAGAGGTGGGGCTCAACACCCTAGCCTTTCTTCTTAACATGGAATTTTTAAGGATATCTGAAAAAGGTGCTCTGTTTACTTCTTCTGTACTATTAATTCATTTGTCTTTTTAAAAAATGTTTTTTTTTTTCTTTTTCAGTACTGGGAATCAAACCCAGGACTTGTCACATGCTAGGCAAGCACTCTACCACTGAGCTATATCTTCAGCACCAGGAAGAACTTTATTTTATACTTTGTGAGGTGAATACACTATAAATAGTAAAATATTAATAATTACCCTCACAAATCACTGCTACTAGTCAAATAGGTAATATGACATCCCCTTCTCAACAGATACTCACCTATCTGCTTTAAAGAATGAATCTACTCATTACCAGTTAAGAAGACAGGAGGACACATACAATTGAAAGGCTGAAAGTACTATTCCTGTGAAATTTTAACCAAAATTTACTAAATTTTCTGTGGTAGTATCCATTAATGCTTGAGACAGAATTTTCTGAGGACTGAAAAAGAAAAAATAAAACTGTAAAATTTTTATGGTGTCTAGCCCCTCTTAAAAATATAAATAAAACAAATTAGGAAAATATTATGTACATATTTGTGTCTCTGTGTCTTAGCTACAGATCAAACTCCAGGTAATGGCTCCAATGAGAAGAGTTATAATATCACAATTTGGTTTTCTTTTCAGAGGAGGGAGAGAAAGCATCAAAGTCATTTGTGTATTCCTGGTACCTAGCTTGGTACAGATACATCAAAGGTATGCAAAACAGGATTGAATGAGGGATGGATACAAAGTACAAATTGTGTAATTTGTATCTTTTTTGCTTCAGCAAATTATGCTTGCATCCTTCAATCTCCTTCAAAGCATCTATTTCATCTATTTCACAGAGATTTTTTTTTCTTATTACAAAATAAATATTTTATTTTTTTAATATTTTAAATATAAGTACTGTATAAATAAATTGATTTCCTAGAGAAGAGGCACAGGGAATGAAATTAACCAAATTATGTTATGTAAATGTACAAATGTCTAATGAATCGCCTCATTGTGTATAATTATAATGTACCAATAAAAATTAATTAAAAAATTGGTTTCCCAGATCATCTTCATTACTGAAAAATGTGAGGGTTTGAGTTATGGTCACATATGTATTTTGTTTTTGCTGTGATTAAACTTAAATTTGCTCTAATTCTGACTAGAAATTCTCCATCCTCCATTTTTGTCTTTTATTTCCCTCTGTAAAAGGGAAATGATCAGAAAGGAACTTAATATTAGCATAAGGAACTTAATGTTAATTGTGTGGCCACTTCTCTCTGCTGTTACTGTAGCCTTGGTTGTGGTAAGACAACTACTTATGAATCTGCTACCAAACTTCATCATCTATGGCAAGATTCATAGTGATTTAGGACTGAGCAGAAGAAATTTTTCCAGTCTATCATAGACCACCTGGCTTCTCACAGCTCACAAATGTTTTGCACCCTTGAAGTTGTCTTCCTCTTTCAGGTTTATAGCACCCTCTGTTGGGAAAAGTCTGCCAAACCCAGAAAACTATGTAATTGGTTCTACAGGTTAGTTTTTGTTGCTATTTCATACCAGTGATTAACTGAATTTTCATGACCTCTACCTGTAGAGCTCTTTGTTTAAGGTGCTTAATTTGGGGGATTCAGAGACCTGATAAACAGACCATTAAAATCCCTCACTTTTTTTTCTGTAGGACCCAGGGGACTTGCAAATGAGACTCTTGCTGGCTTTCATGGATATCCCAGAATTCTGTGGATCCAAGAGATGTCTGTGGATATCAATTTTTATCATAACTCTTACTATCCCAACCCAAAATAGAATTCATAGAATCATAGAGTCAAGGCTTCTTTTAATCTTTAGTTGTACAAGAATTTTTTTAAGAAATGCACTAATCATTTTCAAAGCTTAAAACCAAACATAATATGCAGTATAATACAATGAAATATTTCTGTTCCTAGATCAACCTGCACACAAACTGATAGCCCAACATCTATTGGAGGGCAATTGCCTAGTCTCTGAGCTAGTATAAGAGGTTTGGGGGCCACTTGGACAAAATGGTTGGAAATGTTAGTTGTTGCACAGTCATAATGACCAAGGGAGAAAATATTTGTAAATATTATGTAATTTTTTTATTAATTAAGAACTTCATATAGGTATATCAAGGAAATAGTCTCAAGGGTTCAATTTCTTTTTTTTTAATTTTTTATTGTTGGCTGTTCAAAACATTACATAGATCTTGATATATCATATTTCACACTTTGATTCAAGTGGGTTATGAGCTCCCATTTTTACCCCATATACAGATTGCAGAATCACATCAGTTACACATCCATTGATTTACATATTGCCATACTAGTGTCTGTTGTATTCTGCTGCCTTTCCTATCCTCTACTATCCCCCCTCCCCTCCCCTCCCCTCCCCTCTTCTCTCTCTGCCCCCTCTACTGACATTCATTTGTCCCCCTTGTATTATTTTTCCCTTTCCCCTCACTTCCTCTTATATGTACTTTTGTATAACTCTGAGGGTCTCCTTCCATATCCATGCAACTTCCCTTCTCTCTCCCTTTCCCTCCCACCTCTCATCCCTGTTTAATGTTAATCTTCTAATCATGCTCTTCGACCCTACTCTGTTCTTAGTTACTCTCCTTATATCAAAGAAGACATTTGGCATTTGTTTTTTAGGGATTGGCTAGCTTCACTTAGCATAATCTGCTCTAATGCCATCCATTTCCCTGCAAATTCTATGATTTTGTCATTTTTTAATGCAGAGTAATACTCCATTGTGTATAAATGCCACATTTTTTTTATCCATTCGTCTATTGAAGGGCATCTAGGTTGGTTCCACAGTCTTGCTATTGTGAATTGTGCTGCTATGAACATCGATGTAGCAGTGTCCCTGTAGCATGCTCTTTTTAGGTCTTTAGGGAATAGACCGAGAAGGGGAATAGCTGGGTCAAATGGTGGCTCCATTCCCAGCTTTCCAAGAAATCTCCATACTGCTTTCCAAATTGGCTGCACCAATTTGCAGTCCCACCAGCAATGTACAAGTGTACCCTTTTCCCCACATCCTCGCCAGCACTTGTTGTTGTTTGACTTCATAATGGCTGCCAATCTAACTGGACTGAGATGGTATCTTAGGGTGGTTTTGATTTGCATTTCTCTGACTGCTAGAGATGGTGAGCATTTTTTCATGTACTTGTTGATTGATTGTATGTCCTCCTCTGAGAAGTGTCTGTTCAGGTCCTTGGCCCATTTGTTGATTGGGTTGTTTGTTCTCTTATTGTCTAATTTTTTGAGTTCTTTGTATACTCTGGATATTAGGGCTCTATCTGAAGTGTGAGGAGTAAAGATTTGTTCCCAGGATGTAGGCTCTCTATTTACCTCTCTTATTGTTTCTTTTGCTGAGAAAAAACTTTTTAGTTTGAGTAAGTCCCATTTGTTGATTCTAGTTATTAACTTTTGTGCTATGGGTGTCCTATTGAGGAATTTGGAGCCCGACCCCACAGTATGTAGATTGTAGCCAACTTTTTCTTCTATCAGACGGCGTGTCTCTGATTTGATATCAAGCTCCTTGATCCATTTTGAACTAACTTTTGTGCATGGCGAGAGAAAGGGATTCAGTTTCATTTTGTTGCATATGGATTTCCAGTTTTCCCAGCACCATTTGTTGAAGATGCTATCCTTCCTCCATTGCATGCTTTTAGCCCCTTTATCAAATATAAGATAGTTGTAGTTTTGTGGAATGGTTTCTGTGTTCTCTATTCTGTACCATTGGTCCACCCGCCTGTTTTGGTACCAGTACCATCCTGTTTTTGTTACTATTGCTCTGTAGTATAGTTTGAAGTCTGGTATCGCTATACCGCCTGATTCACACTTCCTGCTTAGCATTGTTTTTGCTATTCTGGGTCTTTTATTTTTCCATATGAATTTCATGATTGCTTTCTCTATTTCTACAAGAAATGCCGTTGGGATTTTGATTGGCATTGCATTAAACCTATAGAGAACTTTTGGTAATATCGCCATTTTGATGATGTTAGTTCTGCCTATCCATGAACAGGGTATATTTTTCCATATTCTAAGATCTTCTTCTATTTCTCTCTTTAGGGTTCTGTAGTTTTCATTGTATAAGTCTTTCACCTCTTTTGTTAGGTTGATTCCCAAGTATTTTATTTTTTTTTAAGATATTGTGAATGGAGTGGTTGTCCTCATTTCCATTTCAGAGGATTTGTCGCTGATATACAGGAATGCCTTTGATTTATGCGTGTTGATGTTATATCCTGCCACTTTGCTGAATTCATTTATTAGCTCTAATAGTTTCTTTGTAGACCCTTTTGGGTCTGCTAGGTATAGAATCATGTCATCTGCAAATAGTGATAATTTAAGTTCTTCTTTTCCTATTTTTATGCCTTTAATTTCTTTCGTCTGTCTAATTGCTCTGGCCAGTGTTTCGAGAACTATGTTGAACAGAAGTGGTGAGAGAGGGCATCCCTGTCTTGTTCCAGATTTTAGAGGGAATGCCTTCAATTTTTCTCCATTCAGAATGATGCTAGCCTGAGGCTTAGCATAGATTGCTTTTACAATATTGAGATATGTTCCTGTTATCCCTAGTTTTTCTAGAGTTTTGAACATAAAGGGATGCTGTACTTTGTCGAATGCTTTTTCCGCATCTATCGAGATGATCATATGGTTCTTATTTTTAAGTCTATTGATGTGGTGAATAACATTTATTGATTTCCGTATATTGAACCAGCCTTGCATCCCAGGGATGAATCCTACTTGATCATGGTGCACAATTTTTTTGATATGTTTTGTATCCGATTTGCCAGAATTTTATTGAGGATTTTTGCATTTAGGTTCATTAGAGATATTGGTCTGTAGTTTTCTTTCTTTGAAGTGTCTTTGTCTGGTTTAGGAATCAGGGTGATGTTGGCCTCGTAGAATGAATTTGGAAGTTCTCCCTTTTTTTCTATTTCCTGAAGTAGCTTGAGTATTGGTATTAGTTCCTCTTTAAAGGTTTTGCAAAACTCTGCTGTATACCCATCCGACCCTGAGCTTTTCTTAGTTGGTAGTCTTTTGATGGTTTTTTCTATTTCCTCAATTGATATTGGTCTGTTTAGGTTGTCTATATCCTCCTGACTCAATCTGGGCAGATCATATGACTTAAGAAATTTATCGATGCCTTCACTATCTTCTAATTTATTGGAGTATAGGGATTCAAAATAATTTTTGATTATCTTCTGTATATCTGAAGTGTCTGTTGTGATATTGCCTTTTTCATCCCGTATGCTAGTAATTTGAGTTCTCTCTCTTCTTCTCTTCGCTAGCATGGCTAAGGGTCTGTCGATTTTATTTATTTTTTCAAAGAACCAACTTTTAGTTTTGTCAATTTTTTCAATTGTTTCTTTTGTTTCGATTTCATTAATTTCAGCTCTGATTTTAATTATTTCTTGCCTTCTACTTCTTTTGCTATTGTTTTGCTCTTCTTTTTCTAGGATTTTGAGATGAAGTATGAGATCATTTATTTGTTGGTTTTTTCTTTTTTTAAGGAATGAACTCCAAGCAATGAATTTTCCTCTTAGAACTGCTTTCAATGTGTCCCATAGATTCTGATATGTTGTGTCTGTGTTTTCATTAATCTCTAAGAATTTTTAAATTTCCTCCTTGATGTCTTCTATAACCCATTGATCATTCAGTAACCTATTGTTCATTCTCCAAGTGATGTATTCTTTTTCCTTCCTTCTTTTATCGTTGGTTTTCAGTTCCATTCCATTATGATCAGATAGGATGCATGGTATTATCTCTACTCCTTTATATTGTCTAAGAGTTGCCCTGTGACATAATATATGATCTATTTTTGAGAAGGATCCATGTGCTGCTGAGAAAAAAGTGTAACTGCTTGATGTTGGGTGGTATATTCTATATATGTCAATTAAGTCTAGGTTATTAATTGTGTTATTGAGTTCTATAGTTTCCTTATTCAACTTTTGTTTGGAAGATCTGTCCAGTGGCGAGAGAGGTGTGTTGAAGTCTCCCATGATTATTGTATGGTGGTCTATTAGACTCTTGAACTTGAGAAGAGTTTGTTTGATGAACATAGCTGCACCATTGTTTGGGGCATATATATTTATGATTGTTATGTCTTGTTGGTGTATGGTTCCCTTAAGCAGTATGTAGTGTCCCTCTTTATCCCTTTTGATTAACTTTGGCTTGAAATCTATTTTATTTGATATGAGTATGGACACTCCTGCTTGTTTCCGAAGTCCATATGAGTGATATGATTTTTCCCAACCTTTCACCTTCAGCCTATGTATGTCTTTTCCTATCAAATGCGTCTCCTGTAGGCAGCATATTGTTGGGTCTTGTTTTGTGATCCATTCTACTAGCCTGTGTCTCTTGATTGGTGAGCTTAAGCCATTAACATTTAGGGTTATTATTGAGATATGGGTTGTTCTTCCAGCCATATTTGTTTATTTATGTTACTAAACATGGTTTGTTTTCCTCTTTGATTCTTTTTCCCCCCTTTACTGTCCTACCTCCCACTGTTGGTTTTCATTGTTATTTTCCATTTCCTCTTCCTGTAATGTTTTGCCAAGGATGTTTTGAAGAGATGGTTTTCTAGCTGCAAATTCTTTTAACTTTTGTTTATCGTGGAAGGTTTTAATTTCATCTTCCATCCTGAAGCTTAATTTCACTGGAAACACAATTCTTGGTTGGAACCCATTTTCTTTCAGTGTTTGAAATATGTTATTCCAGGATCTTCTAGCTTTCAGAGTCTGTGTTGAAAGATCAGCTGTTATCCTGATTGGCTTACCCCTAAATGTGATCTGCTTCCTTTCTCTTGTAGCTTTTAAAATTCTCTCCTTATTCTGTATGTTGGGCATCTTCATTATAATGTCTCTAGGTGTGGGTCTCTTATGATTTTACACATTCGGCGTCCTGTAGGCTTCTAGGATTTGGGATTCTGTCTCATTCTTCAAGTCTGGGAAGTTTTCTCGTATTATTTCATTGAAAAGATTGCTCATTCCTTTGGTTTGAAACTCTGTCCCTTCCTGTATCCCAATGACTCTTAAATTTGGTCTCTTGATGTTATCCCATATTTCTTGGATGTTCTGCTCATGGTTTCTTAACAGTCTTGCTGAGCTGTCTATGTTCTTTTCAAGTTGAAATACTTTATCTTCATTGTCTGATGTTCTATCTTCTAAGTGTTCTACTCTGCTGGTAGTATTCTCAATTGAGTTTTTAAGTTGGTTTATTGCTTCCTGCATTTCTAGGATTTCTGTTTGTTTGTTTTTTATAACCTCTATCTCCCTGTATAGTTGATCTTTTGCTTCTTGGATTTGTTTATGGAATTCATTGTTGAAGTGATCTTTCATTGTCTGATTTTGCTGTCTGATGTCTTCCTTGAGACTCCAGATCATCTGAAGCATGTATATCCTGAATTCTTTATCTGACATTCCATCTGCTGCAGCTATTACCTCTTCTAACGTTGAGTTGACCTGCATTGCTTGTGGTCCTTTCTTTCCTTGTCTCTTCATACTGTTCACGTTCCTTTCTACTTGGTGAAACTGTTGTGCTATTGAATTTTCCCCCTATATATTTATATTGGTCTTGTATAGTTGCAAAGTCTCCCTCGCAGGCTCGGGCGGCGGCTCTGCCCCTCCTCCAATTGGGGCAATGTGCCTACCACGCCGGCAGGCTGCTGGGCCTGCTCTGCCGGTCGGTAGCAGGTCCACCTACCTTGCAGGCGCGGGCGGCAGCTCTGTCCCTCTGCGGGCCGCTAGGCTTGTTCTGTCGGTGGTCGCAGTTCTGCCTACTTTGCAGGCGCAGGCAGCGGCACTGCCCCTCTGCAGGCCTCTGGGGCTGTTCTGCCAGTGGGTCGCAGGTCCGCCTACCTTGCAGGCGCGGGGGGGGGCGGCTCTACCCTTCCTCAGGCCACTGGGCCTGTTTTGTCTGTCGGTTGCAGGTCTGGCCTGTTCTGATGGTGGTCACAGTTCCGTCTACCTTGCCGGCGCGGGGGGAGGGGGTGGCTGTGCCTCTCAGCAGGCCGCTGCTCCTCTTCTGCCGGTGGGTCGCAGGCCCGCCTACCTTGCAGGAGTGATTGGATGTTCTGCCCCTTCCCGGGCCACTGGGCCTTTTCTGTCGGTGGTCACAGTTCCGCCTACCTGGCAGGCGCGGGGGGTGGGGGGCGGCTCTGCCCCTCAGCAGGCCGCTGGTCCTGTTCTGTGGGTGGTCACAGTTCTGTCTACCTTGCCGGCGCAGGGGGAGGGGGCGGCTCTGCCTCTCAGCAGGCCACTGCTCCTCTTCTGCCGGTGGGTCGCAGGCCCGCCTACCTTGCAGGAGTGATTGGAAGCTCTGTAAGGGTTCAATTTCAACTTACAATCTTCAATATGTATGTTACTCTAAAAACACAAAGCCACATTCTGAAATGAGTTCATGCTAAGAAATAGAGTAAGTCAGCTTACCTCATAGCCTAATTTCTAGGGCACTGGGTTAAAAAGGATCCATTAGGTATTCATTAATGTGCTATGTCTTCTATCCTTTGGAATATTTGTTGTTAGTTTCATAATGCTTAATGGTTCTGGATTAAACTATCTTGATTTTTTTGTTTGTTTGTTTTTGGTTCTGGGGATTGAACCCAGGGCCTTGTGAATGCAAGGCTAGCACTCCATCAACTGAGCTATACCCCCATCCCAATTATTTTGATATTTTTTGTGTCATATATGTCCTTTCTTCACAGAGTAAAATGTGATATAGCAAGTCTAAAGTTCGTAAAATGCTAACTCTGGTGTGCAAAATGATTTTTTCCCTAAAACAGAATCTATCTTCTCTATTGTGGAACATCTTAAACCATTCAAACTGAACTGATGACTGTAAGTTTTTCTCAGTCAAATGGTGTTTTCTCCTTATACTTTGCTTTCTCCCCAGTTACATCAAAGGTCCAAGGATTCAATATTATTGGGATGAGGTACCTCTAGGTGGTGAGTATTTGTTTGTTTGTTTGTTTTGGCCCTTGGTAAATATTCCTGGTAGCATCTACTGAAATCCATATAATATCTAGTTAACAATCCTTCCAGGATGCTTTGTATCCTACTAATCATTACATCTTTAGGTTTGCCATCCCTTCCTTTAGCTACCTTTTGCTCTACTCACGAGAGACAGAAAATATTTGAGTGCCTTCCCGTTCCACTCTGGGCCTTCGGAAATTGCCAGAACAGTTTGACATGCTCTATCTTAGACATACTATACCCTTGTTTCTATGGTACTGTCACCTAAACATGTTGGCACTAAAAAAATTTTAAAGCCTGTGACTACCTTAAAATTCACCTTAAGGGTAAAGCATCAGTATCCTTTCAGATCTCCAAACCTATATGCAGTTTCAATTCTTTCCATCCCAATTGTTATGGCTTGGGTCTTGTTAATAGTGTAGATATGAGGTATCCACTAAAAGCTCATGTGTATGATAATGCAAGAAAGTTTAGAGGTGAAATGATTGGGTTGTGAGAGCCTTAAATATTCAGTGCATTAATCCACTAATAGGGACTAACTGGGTGGTAACTGTAGGTAGGTAGGATGTGGTTGGAAAAGGTGGTTCATTGGGGGCTTGCCTTTGGAATACATATTTTGTCCCTTGCTCTCTGTTGCCATTTTCTGAACTGCTTTTCTTCACCATATTTCCACCATGATGTTCTGCCTCACCTAGGGTCCAGAGCAATGGAGCTGGCTATCTATGAACTGTGACCTCTGAAACTGTGAGCACTAAATAAACTTTTCCTCCTCTAAAATTGTTCTTTCCAGGTCTTTTATTTATAATAGAAAAAATAATTCTTACATTTTCCCCAAAAGCTCACTTATTGAAGGTTGGACACCAAATGATAGCACTATAAAGAGGTAGGCATAGTTGGAGGAAGTAAGTCATTGGGGAAGGTGTGCCCTTGAAGGATATATTGGGATCCTGATTTCTTCCTCCTTTTCTCTCTGTTTCCCAGCCACCAGGAGGTGAGCACCTTTGCTCTACCATGTGCTCCCCTCCATGTTGTTCTGCTTTGCCACAGGCCCAAAAGTAATGGATCCAGCTGACCATGGACTGAAACTTCTGCATCCATGAGGCAAAATAAGTGTTTCCTCCTTTTAAGGTGTTTATGTTAGGTATTTTGTCATAGTGACACAAAACTGACTAACACAACAACCCAAGGACAAAGCTAGAAAATAACAATTCTTGGAATCACTTCTTAGAAGTGCCCACAAGAGTTTTTTATTCTTTTCTTTTAGATATATTCTCCTCTTTCCTATAGTTGAGAAGATATCTTATTTTTTTTAGTGTGGAAGAATTTACTTATGTATCATTATACATTATTTCAAACCAATTTTTTATAGTTTTGGCTTTTAGTTCTCAAATTTTCAGGATTTTGGAAGTTTTCTCTCTAACCTGTTTTTCTGCCACTGGTTCCAAAATAGACTTTAAATTGATTTTTTCCCGACATTTCATCCATAACCTTTATGTCCCAAAGCAATGACTGTCAAGGACTAGCTTGAAATGAAGAAAGTTTCAAGGTAAATGGATATTCTAGAAAATTAGAAAACATATTAGTTGGGACTTCTAAATGTTATACCATGACAATAAAATTTCCAAATAACACTGTAATCAAATTGTGGTGATATGCCCTGGGATTGTCAACTGGGGTGTAAAAGAATCAAAATAAAACATCTTCTTTTAGTCTCAATAACTATTGCAAATATACACATTCTTTTAAGCCATTTACCTATCAACAACATTACTTTATCTGCATTTAAAGGGAAAGAGACCCCTTACAGAGAGAGTAGAGCTAAATATTGTAGGAAAAAAAACAACAAAACAAAAACTACAGGGGCTGGGTTTGTGGCTCAGTGGTAGAGCACTAGCCTAGCACATGTGAGGCCCCGGGTTTGATCCTCAGCACCACATAAAAAGAAATAAATAAAATAAAGGTACAATACCTTTGTGTCCAACTACAACTAAAAAATAAATATTTAAACAACAACAACAACAAAATGCTCTTCTCTAGAAGTAAATGGGTGACTTTCAGCTTATAAATGAGAAGAAAAATTGAGTACCCTCCACTCTAGTCTTAGAAACACAAAACTTTGAGCCAGGGAAGTCTTTTTCAAAGTGCCTTTCAGAACAAGTACAGTTCCCACTTATCTATGGGTTTAGTTAGCCATGGTCAACTGCCTTCAGTTACTAGTGAGTACAGTAAAGTAGGATATTAAGAGAGTGAGAGAAGTTGTATTTGCATTTCTTTTATTACAGTATATTGTTATAATTATTCTATTTTATTATTAGTTATTCTAATTTTATTATATGTTGTTAGTCTCTTACTGTGCTTAATTTACAAATTAAACTATATCATAGATATGTACAGAAATGTAGGAAAAATCATAATATATATACGGTTCAGTACTTTTTGAGGTTTCAAACATGTTCTTTTGCCTTAGAACATGTGGATGTCCTCCCACCCCCTGCGGATAAGGAGGAACTACTGTAAATTTTTCAGTTTGAATTTGTTGGTTGAGAAAGAATATAGAAACCTCAGACGAATATATAGAATTTCTTCTAGTCCCAAGGTCTTCTTTTATTTTTCTTTCAACCTTAAATCTTTTCTGTTTCTTAAGGTTACCTCCACCTGTCATGCATTCAATGAAATATGCCTTAGCATGATAGTATATGAGGATGTTACCAACATGAAAGGAATCTTTTTTGGTAACAAGTATCACAACAACCCATCTCCTACTGAATTTCATCTTGCCCCTCTCTTTGGTGGCCATATTGCTTCATTATGGTGATATTTCACCTCCCATAAACCATTACTCTTTTATTCTGAGCCTCTTCAATCACTACCACTGCTACCCTTGATGTTGCTGCCTCATCATGATCTTCATGTCATCTTCATGCTATGTTGTCTGTATGAACCACCATGAAAAGTTTCCTTTGCCATACAGAGGAGAAGCTGAGAATCACATTTCCTAGAACACCTTTTCTCATGTTTTCTGGTTAAAATTTGCCAATGAATGATATATACAATAGGGAAAGCAGACGAGAAAGATTGATCACTATCCTCTGGAAGGAGCTGCAGGAAAACCAGTGGGAAGAAATGAGGTTGAAATGAACTTCTAGAAGAAATTCTCAAGAATAACCTGCACAAAAGGGATGAAGGGAAGGAAGGGAGATGTGAATGGAAAAGACAGTAGAATGAATTAGACATAACTTTCCTGTGCTCATATATGAATTCATGACCAGTGTAGCTCCACATCATGTACAACCACAAGAATGGGAAGTTATAATCCACTTATGTATAATCTGTCAAAATACATTCTACTGTCATGTATAACTAAAAAGAACAAGTAAAAAATAAAAGAATCACCTGCAACCATGCTTCATACCTTCATAATTGATGATAGTCCTCCAGACATTCCTGGTAATCAGCTGCTTCAAGGAACATTCTTGAGAACCACTCACTTCACTATTGCAGATTGCAGTAGTTGGGAAACCTTCTAATTGTTCTTGGTATTTACTGTGGTTTGGGAATGAGCTTAGGAGAACCATCTGCTTCAATACCAAAGGCTGAATTAATTGGTTGTGACTTCCCTGACCTCTGCTCCACCTGCTTTTCCTTTCAAAAATTGAATAATTCCTTATTCTCCCCAAACTTTCGTGCTCTGTATATAAAGAGTGGCTCTGGTTTCCTGATCTAAGCCTAAATTCATAAATTTCATCTCTCTCCACTTTACAAATTTCATGAAACTCTTTACCAGATTTCTAATTTCCATTCTTTTTCTATTTGGAACAAAGAGGAGCATCCTCCAAAACTTTTTACACTGGATTGAACTAGTCCCAGTGGAGGTTTTAAGTATTTTTATTCTTTGGTAAAAATTTCATCATTTCTACAAGAAGAGCTCAAGATATTAAAACATTTACTTTTCAATACTGAGATGGTTTAGCATTCATAGGACATAATACTTCCTAAATACCCAGAAAGAATACTTAGCATTAACCTCCCAATACCCCCTCACACTTTTTAAATTTTAAATAGGAAGATTCTCAATTGAAGAGTAGGTTCAATGATGTCCAAGTAATTAATCTGCTTCTTAGTGTCCATGTAATTAATTTGCCTCTTAGTACTTTTAACATTGAAGGTTCTAGGGAGCAATTTGTGTATTGCATGTTTCCTAGCAAAACAAATTGTTGTCACTATATATGTCTAGAGAATTTTTCTTCATAAAAAAATGTATATATCCGTTTGCTTATGTCCACCCCAGAGATTATATTCTTTGTCAATTTGAGAAAATGGTTTTAAAGACCTAAATTCTAAAAATATTAAGTTCCTCAATATATAATTGACCAGTCAAAATTTTACAGAAATGTCCACTTGTCCTCTGAATATTTCAAGACATATAATTGATCAAAATTATACCTGAGATTTGGCTAAATTTTGACAGATGTTCATTTATAGAAATTTATTTCTGAAGATACCGGCAGTCTTGAAAGATCTGTTCTTACTATTTGGAAGGCTACCTTATATAAGCAAAGTGGTATTTAGATATAATTATGGAAAACTAAAAGTTTCTCTTTCCTGGAATGTAAAGTAATAGTGTTAAACTCCATGCCTCAGTCCTCTTGGATATAAATGGAGTAAAAATTTGCCTTGTTGAAGCATTAAATGAATAATTATCAAAAATATGGAAACAGTTATTGGTATTTTGAGTTTGTTTGCTTCGCCAGATGGACTCCAGCTGTCAAAAACCAATAAAACACCTGCTGAATCATTTCAAAAAGGGATGTTATATACTTGCTTTTATCATTGAAACATCAGTAGCCCAGATGCCTATCAGCAACTTCAGTGAAAGCATCACCAAGTGACATTCCCCAATGAACCCTTCATATAAAGAGAGAACAAAAATGAACACATTCATAATGTACAATTTTGTCAAGGCCAGCAGGAATTTGATACTTTCAAAATGTTTTTCATTGGGCTATAAGGAGTTATCCTTAAAACTGAGCCAACACTGGAACATGATTTTCAGAAGAGAAGTTGAAGGTTAAGGAATGTGTGTCAAGTGAGCATGTAAAATATGTGTTTTCCCATAGATACTCTTTGTTTCGCCTTTTAAAAACATTTTATGCATGGGCATTCAGTATCTTCATGTCCCCTCTACATCTGTGATAATGAATAGATTAATAAACTCATTGATTGTGAAGAATCATTGACTTGCTGCTCAAAGGAAACTTTTAGCCAAAGAAAATTACTGGACAACTACTGGTTAAACCCAGTGAAATAAATATTACTGGAGCAATTAAGATGGTACAGGAAGATATTTGGAGTCAAGAGTACATTCTTGGTACAGCATGTTTTATTTCATGTAAAGCTAATTCTGTTTATTTTTTGTATTTCTGAATTATTTATGTATTTTCATGTGTACTATTTATCTTGACCCACATTAGTTATCAGTAATTGATATAGGACTTCACTACCAAAATAAGCAAACACAGGTGAGTGCACATTTGTATGCTAGGATCGTTTATTGATTCATCTTAATCTAATTTCCCTTATTTTTATTTCAAACTCCATTACATGAAAGCCACCCAATTTTTGTGTCACATACACCATACAAACAGGAAAGCTTTGATCCCTATGAAGAGTTTGAAATAATCATGGAATAAGAGGGATAAAATACCAGGGGAATTCATTACATAATAATTGAATTCAATAATAAGAATGTGACTAAAACTCCACAAGAGATTCTTACATAAGAATGTTCAATGAGCTGGGTGTGGTGACACAGGCCTATAATTCCATCACCTGGAGAGGCTGAGGCAGGAGTATAACTAGTTCAAAGCCAGCTTAAGCAATTTAGTGAGGCTCTAAGAAACTCAGGAAGACCCTGTCTTAAAATAAAATACAAAAAAGGGCTGGGGATGTGGCTCAGTGGTCGAGTGCCCCTGAGTTCAATCCCTGGTACCACCCCCAAAAATGTTTAATGAAACTCCTATATCATACTTGCCTATACTTATTCTTATGAGGGAAATAATAATCCATCCATGTTTCTTTAAAATCCAACAGTACTTAATATGGTCAGGTCCTTGTATTTATCCTGTTATTCCATTTTAACTTTTTCCTGATTTCACCGATTTACCCGCCCTCAGGGGATACCAGCTGTTTCAGGACCCATAAAGAACCTGATTAGAGAGAAGGATATGTGAGAGCTAATTATAGATGAAGGCAATTCAAATACAAAATAGCTACAGGAAAGGAACTATTTGGCCAAAATAAATTTGGCAAAATAAAAAGTGCACAGCTATCTTTTTCTAGCTGTGGCGCTATGTAAGAATAAATTAGAGCTCACCCTCTGCTACCTGCAAAAAGAGGGATTCTTTAGGCACATGTTTTTAAATGTGGGTTTAAAGTCCCACACAGAGAGATATTGTAATTCCTCAAAGGGAAACCTGGCCACACAACTTCCTATTTCTTTCTTATCCTTCAATCACAAGTTGTATGAAGGTAGTTGGAACTGCACACTATAAACTAGACTGATACTTATTACTGTGTGCTTAATGACAAGAGTATACTTGCTCTCAATCAGAGCTGCTGACTTGAAAATAAAGACAAGATTTGTAGGCAAATATAAAAATTCAGTGATTACACTAAGGGAAATGATGCTATTGTCATGGAAACCATGGAAGGGAACCCAAAACATCTTGTAAATATCATTTCTTTGTTGTGTTGATCATTTGTTTGTCAAAAAGCTTTTCAATGTGTCTAATAATTTCAATTAAGAAAAACCAATGTTTTAAATGTTATGTGTCTCAAATATTTAATAACCAATATTCTCTGAACAAAATAATGCGTAAAATTGGCAGCAGAATGGCAGCAAATTCAGAAGTTCCAAAGTGATCCTAATGCTTTTTTTTTTCTTAGCTGAAGATTTCTTAACAGGTGCATTCTGGTCTAACAATCAATGTGAATATGTCTTGTATAGAAAGGGAATTATCTGAAGTGATTTGCATGTACCAAGATAGTATTTTCTAATGTTATTTAATCACTTTTTTTTTCCATGCTAAAGATTGAGCCTAGGGCCTTGCACATGCTAGGCAAAAGCTCTATCTCTGAGATAAACCCCCAGCCCTAATCACATTTTTAACATTTCATATGTTGGCTTCTTTTCTTCTGTTTCCAAACAGAATGAACAATCCTAAAACAAGGAAATTGAGCTAGATATCTTCTGTTACACAACCTGTTTTTTGCTCATTAGCAATTTAAATTAACTTGATGTTCATTGAATAAACTGAACAATTTGGTTTTTTAGGTGCTAAAATAGCAATGTCCCATGTAAACCATTTTACTAAACAAAGCAAAGTTTAAATGGTAACACACAATTAGTACTGAAGAAATATTTTGGAATGAATGAATCTGCTATTAAGAGTCCCACAATTAAAACGTTTTCCCCCCACAAATTCTAAATCTGTTCTTCTCTATTCCATGATCCAATCAATCCCTTTTCTTCTTTTGGTCTATTTTGCTACTTAGATTTATAAACAGATACATGAAAACATAAAACAGCTTTTCTCTTTTTTCCCTAGGAAAGCATCTCTCACAAATATCAAGGATTTTATTTGATTTTTATATTATGTCAAAATAACACCAACAGCCTAGAATCAGGATTTCTTCCTAACTTTAGTTGCAAATAACATCTCTTCCCATCTTCAGGAAGAAAGATCAATGTTGGTATTGATTCACTTAACACTAAGGCCTGAAAACCTAATGTAATTGTCAAATAGCCTCTCCATCATTTCAACAAAGTGGAGAGAAAAGGGTTCGAAAATACAGTTCAGGAACACTTTTAGGAACTCTATAAAAAAATCACATAAGGACAATTTTTGGAACTACAATTTTGTGACTCTGGAAAAAGTAGTTGAATTACATTTCAAACATAGGCACTTTAGAAAGGATTACACTTTTCACCTGTGTGCTGGGTCTGGTTGTAAAATGTGAATGCTGGCTTATCTGACAATAGAACCAAACCTAATAATGAGGACAATGGATTATACTTCTAGGATTCCAGCCTCTCCCTTAAGGATTTCAACTGCTTTTCAGTGGTTTGCTTCATTAATCCTCACACCATCCATGCAAGTTCAGCGGGAGGTAAGCATATCATCCTTGTTCTATAAACAGAGAAATTGATCTGCTAAAAGATTAAGTGATTTGCTTGCAATCAAGCAATGAGTCAGAAATGGGGTAAGGCAAAGAAACCTGATGTGACAGCGAAGACTAAAGACAGGAAGCAAAATGGAAAATAGAAGACCTGGGTTGCTAGTCAACCCATTGTGCTCAATTGTTGTTTATTATTATTGTTTTAAATGTCCACAAACCACAGGATGAGAAGAAAGTAATATTTGATGGAAAAACACAAAAATAACATGATCTCAAGATCAGGAACTTTCAAAACTGAGGACAACAATTTCAAACCACAATCATCATGAAGACTAGCTAAGATACCTGGCTGACACTAAGCTGCAAATAGACTCCTAATGTTTTATCTTTGGTGTCTCTTGAAAAGTTACTTACAAAATATTCTGGAGGGCTTTACAATTCCATCATCATATAAACAATTGCTTTCATTGTGAACTAAGGATGTCAGATTCCTTAGGTCCCAACTGAATGTTTTCCTCTGCCATTTCATACCCTATTTATTTAATGGCTTCACCCCTTTCCTAGTCATCTTGGTTAGATATTACAGGATTTGTCTTTGCTCATCTTCTCTTGCTATAACTGACAATCACAGGCTGGATAATTCATAAAAAAAAAAGAGGTTTAGTTCTTACAGTCCTGGAGGCTGGGAAATTCAAGCCTGAGCAGCCAACTCTGGTGAGAGTTTTCTTGCTGGTGGGGACTCTGTAGAGTCCCAAGGCAGCACAAGACATAATATGGCAAGATAGAGTAAGATAGACAGAAAGGACCCACTTTTCTAACAAAGCCATTCTCAATAGCCTATTAATCCATTAATCTCATAAACTAATAAATCAATCCATGAGACCAGAGCATTCATGACCCAATCACCTCCTAAAAGTCACACCTCTCAAATACAGTCAGGCATTGCTAACAATGAAGATACTTTCTGAGAAACACATTATTAAGTGATTTCATCATTGTGAGCACATCATAGAGCATATGAATACAAACCTAGATGGAATAGCCTACTGAACACTTAGGTTATAAGCTATGGCCAATTGCTTCTAGATAACAAACCAGTACTGCATGTTATTATACTCAATACTGCAGACACCTGTAACACAACACTAAGTTTTGTGCATCTAAACATATCTAAACAGATTCTACCTGCATCACCACAAATATCTGAATAAAGCACTGCTTTATGACACAATGTTAAGACATCACTAGATAATAGGAATTTTTCAACACCATTACAATATTTTGGGATTACCATCATATATGTTCCATCATTGATTGAAATATATGGTGCACAGCTGTATAATTAACATACAACTTTTGGAATTAAGTGTCTAATCTATGAAATTTTGAGGGATTCATTCAAACCATAGCAGGATTCAAAGAGCTTTGGACTTAGAAAGAGTAGCTCAAAATTTATTTAGTCTAGTGTTTCTTTTTCTTATTAATTGTTATTAGAGTTTTATTGTTATACAAAGTATTTGGGATCATCCTGACAAACTCATACATGCATGGAATTTCATTTCAGTTAATGATCCCTCCCTTTTGCCTCCCCCTTTTCCTTCCTATCCTTCCTCCCCTTCCCTGTTCTCCTTCCTCTACTCTACTTTCTTTCCCTCATCTATTTATATTTGATTGATACTTTTCATTTATACATAAAGGTGTTTTTAAAGTTTGTTTTACAAAAGAGTAAGTGGATAAAATACTCCAAAGAACAGTATTGTGTCATCAAATAAATGTGTAGAAAAAAATGCTACATTTCTAACTCTCAATTTTATGAGGTTCACAGTCCACATAAAGGCATTAACTGCACTAAGAAGTTACTCTATAAATATGTTTCATTTGTTAGGGTCATGATTTTCCAAAACTCTTTGGCCATGAACTCATTATTGTGGAAGTGTATCATACCAGTATAACACCTGTGGAATGGAACTCATATAAAGACTAATCCATTCATTTTATATTTTATAGAATTCAGAGGGAGAGAGAAATTGTATCCAAGGTCACATGGCTAATATTTGCTCAACCACCGGGAAATCTATAACAAGTTTCATCTAGCTGTGAGAATCCTTTTCCAAACACAAGCAAAGGTATCCTTACAGTTGTAGTCACCATTACCAAGTGGCATACTGAGGCTACTATTTTTGTGGGGGGATAGGTGAATGAGTTTTAAAGTTTTTGTATGGAATAACTTGATGCTTAGAATATATTCTGTGACAGCCTGTAAGGTAAGTTTATTTTTCTCGAGATAGAGAAACAGGGCAGAGTGAGTAAAGAGGGATACATCAAAAGCAATCCAATTCTATTTGTATCAAATATTCCAGTGAGAGAGACCAGCTGCCTTTTAGTTAACAAGGGTCTTGGGGGCATCAAGAAAAGTTGATTCAAAATTAATTTATTTTAGAGAATGAAGCCAAAATTTGGAATTAAAAAAAATGTAGAAGCAGCTAAGCACTTTTTTCCTTACTTATACTGGCAAAAGCAAACTCCAAAGCTTCAGAATGCTCAGCTTTTTAAACTTACCTGATGATATTTAGCTAATTTGATATCACATATTTTTTCAGTTTTATCTAGGAAGGTCTGGGACTAAAGATCATTATGCATAAATGAAGAAGGTGGCTGCCTTCTTACTATGCATTTACTGCTCCATGAAGCCCATCCACACTAAAACTTTGCTTCCATTGAAGCCAAAAATTCCATTTAAATTCCAGTAAGCCCAGCATAGTTACCTGCCTGCAGAATCTATTTATGCAGTCGTTGAGCATATACGTGCTAAGCACAAAGCAAATTCTCTTAAGAGAGGTGACACTTTTACATGAACGAGCTTAGCATGTCAATCAAAAGAAGAGAGGAGGCAGCACTCATGGTGAAGAGGGTGGCAGTGGAAAGGAAAAGTGAAAAAAGGAAAGTTTCGTGCTTCAGAGACTAAAGTACTTCTATTGGAAAGGAGCTGTGATGATTATAAAGAATACAAAGATGAGTTCTGTTTTTTATATGGAGTATGAAGTGAGAGAGATGGTACAATAAATAAATCAGTTCACCATATAAGAGGTCTGAAAATGATTTGATGAGATCATTAAGAAGAGATACTTAGCTTAGGCTGGGGGATTCGAAGGTAAGTTGAATCATGAAAGATGAGGCAGAGATAATCGAATGGAAAAAGATGGATATGGAATTCCAGGCAGAGAGTGGGCATAACACGAGCCACAGCTTAGTAGCTTGGTGTAGCATATAAAAGCATACAGAGCTAAAAGAAAATGCTCATTATCACAGATTATGAGCAATAAATGAAAGATGAGTAAAGCAGGGCTTCATGTCAGGAGTTAAATCCTATATAAATGGGAGAGTATATCCAGATCAATAACCTAATCTTCCACCTTATTTTGCTCCAGCCTCACAATCTAGCACCATATATATTTTCTTAGCTTCTGCTGGTATGTGTTGTCTAGGTCTGCAGCTGTTTTTGAAGTATAGTCCCTTTCCTTCCTTAACAGGTCCTGAACTTCGCCACCCAGTTTGTGTAAACTGACCCAAATTTTTAGCCCAGTGGTGAGGACAGGAGGTGAAAGTAAATCCTGATAGGAAGCAAGTTGACTTGCAGGGCAGAAGCCTCTGCAAAGTCTTCAAGCAAAGGGGGACTGATAGTCTGTAAAAGGCAGAAATGAGTTACTAAAGGAGAATCTAGGATTTCAAGGATTTTGGTGAATCGAAATAAATGTTCCTATCCTCTCCACTCAGGGTCCCATTCTTCTTAACCAGAGCTTCAAATTCAGCAAATATATATTTCAGGGATGAGCATTCCATCTTCTTGGGACTTCTTTTTGGGGGATGAGGGGTACTGGAGATTGAATTCAGGGGCATTCAGCCACTGATCCACATCCCCAGCCCTATTTTGTATTTTATTTAGAGACAGGATCTCACTGAGTTGCTTAGCACCTTACTTTTGCTGAGGCTGGCTTTGAACTTGTGATCCTCCTGCCTCAGCCTCCCAAGTCACTGGGATTACAGGTGTGAGCTACCATGCCTGGCTTCCTGGGACTTCTGTTACTCTAATAATTAAGTTTTGGATACAATCTTTTCCATCCTTAAACTGCAGGAGATAACATTCTATTTCCATGCTCCCAAAGAGTGCCCCTGACTTTCACACTTGACCTTCAGTTTGTGATTAATTACCCTTAGTCTTTCCTGGCTTTTCTGTAATGAATCAATGGTACTTAGCAAAAAACAGTTCATTCCATTGTTATCACTAGTATTGTTCCACATAAACTTTTAAAAGCCTGAAATATTGTGCCTTTTCCCCCTTCTATCAGTATCCCATGCTACCTTACAACTTATGAAGGTTTTAATAATTTCATGCATACCAGGGGTTGTCAGTGTTTCACGTTCCCCTAGAAATGAGGACCCTAATTGATAGTTGACCAGCAGGATATCCATCTGCAAAATCCTATTTTAGAGCCTGTTCTCTTGGATTAGTTCTAGAACTAATCCCTCTTAGGGTTACCTGGGATACAGACCCTGAGGTGGAGATTTACATTTAGAAAGTTTATTGTGGAGTGACCTTGGGGCCAATTTGCTGTGGTTTAGATATGAGGTGTTCCCCAAAAGCTCATTCATGAGACAATGCAAGAAAGTTTAGTGATGAAATGATTGGGTTATGGGAGTCTTAACATAATCAGTGTGTATTCATTGCCTGATAGGGATTAATTGAATGGTCACTATAGGCAGGTAGGGTGTGGCTGGAGGAGTGGGTCATTGGGGGCATGCCTTTGGGGTAAATATTTGGTGAGCTGAGCTTAGTATCTCTCTCTGCTCCCTGGTCTCACGTCCTGAGCTGCTTTCTTCCTTCACATATTTCTGCCAGGATATCCTGCCTTGCTTTGTGCCCAGAGTAGTGGAGTCAGCCATCTATGGACTGAGACCTCTGAAATCGTGACCCCCCCAAAATAAACTTTTCATTCTCTAAAATTGTTCTTGTTAGGTCTTTTGGTCAAAGCAGCAAAAAAGCTGACTAAAATACAACACATATGGGGAAATGAAAGAAGAAGGTCTATACAGAAGGAGAGAGTAATCTATAAGGCAGTCTCAACCAAGGCCTCTGCTGATCCCACTGGGAAGATTGGAATTTGGTGGAAGATATTCCTCCTTATAGGTAATGGACTTTTCCAAAGTCAAATATTTGGGTGGAGAGCAAATCCTCATATAGGAATCTCAAATTTCAATGGTATGTGTTAAACAACAGTAACAGGGAAATGTTGTCCCTCTGAGACAAACCTTTCTTAGAACCCTTACCTAACTGAAGACTTTTTCCATTAATAATAATTATGGTGACCACACAGAGGCATTCTGGGAACTAGGTCTCAATGTACTCTGGAAGAGAAGAAAAGTTGCAGATGAGAATCTTGGATTTGAGAAACAAGACTATCTATTTATATGTTGCTCTTTGAGGTTCTTTTCCTCTTGGTGTCCCCAGATGTTTATTCATTATGTATAAAAACGAAAGCCTGGTTTCAACTGTGAAACAGAATAATATGACAAATATTTTGTCATCTATAATTCATCTGTTCATGGAGATAAAAGCAGAGTGACCTCTCCTCCTCATGACCTCCCCTCACTACTTCATGGCCAGCATGGAGAAGGCAAGATGGAATCATAACAGTCTCAAGAGGAAAATGAATTCAGTGACATCTTTGCTATGTGCATATTTTTCTTTTGCTATCATCTTGGTAAAGCTTGATTTTAATTTATTAAGGACTGTTATGGTTTGGATATGAGATATCCCCTAAAAGCTCCTATGTTAATACAGGAGGTGAAATGATTAGATTATGAGAGCTGTAACCTAATCAGTGAATAAATTTGATGTATTAATAATTTGAATGGACTAACTGGGTGGTAACTGCAGATGCATGGGAAATCAGGAAGTCAGGTCACTGGGAGTGTGTCTTTAGGGTTCTCTGCTTCTGATCATGAGCTGACCATGTTCCTCTGCCACACCCTTCAACCATGATGTTCTACCTTATCTTTGGCCCAGAATGATACAGTAGGTGGACTATGAACTGAGACCTCTGAAATTATGAGCCAAAATAAACTTTTCCTTCTCTAAGATGAAGGTGACACCCCCACCTTTATCCCTGAATGTCTCTCACTCTCACACACAAAAGTGTGGAAGAGTTTTGGGGTCCTACCATTTAGCAATGACACAAATAAGCTCTCCTATTCTCAAGAGGACAGCTAAATAAGTCCCTGAGATAAACAGTCCCTGAGGGCTCAAAATAAGCTCCTGAAATGTGATCTTCCAGAAGCCTATTCCTATAATCTGCAATATTTGGAAATTATATGAGTTTACAAGATCCTGGAAGGCACTTCTAAGGTTTGAACTGTTATGCAAATTGAAGGGATTTCAAAAATAATAATTACTATTATCATTTAAACAAAGCTTTGTTGATCTGGCTATAATATATTCTGCACAACAAGTATGCCTGCACAAGGACTTTCTCCCTTTTCTGACCCAGTAATAATTGCTCTCTATAATGAATGAACTAACTAGACTATATTGTGCACTGAAAAGGAAAGCTGAGTTCAACTAAATTATTAGCAATTCCTTTGTTCTGTATTCAAGAAGCAATTACTCTTGAATTATGTGAGCTGGCCTCCTTCCTCCTCTCCTACATTTCAAAGAAGAAAACAAAATACCACCCAAAGTCCCTAGATTCAAGTCAACAGTACATAATATATCCAAAATCAAAAGGATCTCACAACTTTAACTACATATAATGTACAAAATGTGTATATTTTATATTAGTACACATAATATATTAAAATTTGTACATTATATAAAATAAAAACATCTGCATACTTATTTCACAGCTTCAGTTCTTTATTGTCAGCAATTTTCTCTTTTGGTCCTACAAAATGTTTTCTGATGAAAGTCTGGATCAAGTGCCCTGCACATAGTAGGAACTAAAAAACAAATTTTAAGATGAATGAAGGAATTCATGTTAATCAGATATTCAGAAAAATCTGAGCAAAGTCAATTGACTGAGTTAGTAAATTGGTTGCTATAGCAACATGTTCGTGATTGGAAACAAACCATAGCAGGGTCAAGAGCAGATTTTACACAAACTAGCAACGGGAGAAAGGGGGAAAAAAGCAGCATAATATTTTCTCCTGTTCTTCAAATGAATGAATAGGTAGATAGAAAGGGCAATTTGTGGTTTTCACTAAGATTAGCTAAGAAGTTCTGTTTCAGGAGAGGGACCAGCTATTTTATTTTTTTAAAACTATTTTTTTGTCTGAGTTCTGCCATTAGTAACTCAATAAATGCAGGTGGAAGGAGAAAGTACTATAATGACTTTTAGTACTAAGGATGTGAAGGTCTTGCTGAAAGCCATTGCACAGGTAAAAGACAAAGATTTTCATTGTCTGGAATCATTCTTGGTGAGGAAAAAAAAAACAATGTCATTTTTGCCGGTTTATTTTGTTTATAGTTTAGTTTTGCTTCATGGTTGGAAGAAGTACACCCAAATCATAGTTTAACAGGCTTAGGTATATTAAAATTTTAAAGAGCTTATTTGAGCAGATAGGGACTCATTAGTTAGGAAGTTTCAGACCACAGGCAGTTGGGCTGCACCAACAGGACACAAAAGAAAAAACTCTTAAAAGGTGTTCACAGAAATGAAATATTTGATTGATGTCACAGTTTTGATCTGAAATGTTCCAAAAAGGCCTATATATTGAAGATGTGATTCCTACTCCATGGCACTTTCCGGAGGTGGTAGAACCTTTAGGAGGTGGAGCCTGTGAAAGGAAGTTAGGTGATAGGGGCTATGGTCTTGAAGGGGATATTGGAACCCTAGCTCCCTCCTCCCTCTCTTGGCTTTTTCTGGCTACAATAAAATGAGCAGTTTCCTCTGCCACACACATTCCTGCCATGATGGACTGCCTTATTATAAGCCCAAAAGCAATGGGACCAAGTGGCCATGAACTGAAACCTCTGAAACAATGAGCCAAAATAAACTTTTCCTCCTTAAAAGTTGATTATCTCAGGTATTTTGCTACAGTAATGGAAAGCTAACACAATTTGTTAAAGGAAAAAGTCCTTAGTTAGAGGCTAGTTGATAATTTCTGATTGGCAAATTGTCTAGTTCTAGATTTGTTAGAAGTTACAGAATCATTAAGTTACTCTGAGTTGAGTTTTAGTTTGGTTATTAGGATCGCTGGAACCATCTTAGCCTAAGAGCCTCTCATTTAATTAATCTAACCTTATAGCTTCTCATTAACCAAGCTAATGACAGAATTTTACATGAATATTAGTTTGTGATTATTTATGCACTTATTTCTGGAATTGTATACCAATATAGTAAAGCTAATTACAGGCAGGTACAGTTTTATAAATCTATTTTCATAAAGAAGCAATGTAGTATAGTGCATGGAGCACTGGATTAGAAGTCAGAAGACCAGAGTTATAGTTCTGACTCCACCATTTACCAACTGAATTGTCACATAAGTTCTTTAAACATCAAATCCGATAAATGTCATAGGAAAAAGTTGGGACTGACATTAGATTCTCTGCCTACCTGACAAGACAATCAAGTGAGTTAATTTGCATGTAATTACCAAAAAAATAGTGTGTAAATGGGCCTGCTTTCAAGGGATGCACATGGTTTACTTCTCTATTGTCACCATCTTGAAATTCTTAATCATTTTTGAACAAGAGGCCTCACATTTTTATCTTATTCATGACCCCCAAATTGTATAGCCATTCCTGAATCCAAGATATATGTTGAAATGCAATATTCTCTTCTAGAAGAAGTAATATTTGTGATTTATGGTTAAGAATCTGAGAGGTCCACGCCCTTTGTTTTTTGAATTACAAACAGGGGAGAATAGAAAGGATTGATGAATGAAACATTAAAGGCATTTTTTTCTAATTCACTATTATGTAATATTGAGAAAGTCATGTAAGTCAAGGTTAAGTTGAGGTTAAATAATAAGGTAGACTTTACTAATAATTAAAGACTAATGAGACTAATGACATTCAGTCACAAATCTCAATGTGTCAGTTTATATTTGACCTTATTTGGAGAACTTCAAAGGGAATATTGTTGTAAACATTTGTGTGGGGGTGAGAGGAGGATGGGCGGTCAGGTTCTTTGCTATTCCCAGCCATAGCAGCAGCAGAGCACTAATGGTAATCACATATCTTCAAGACAACCTGCTGTTTTCATGATCCTAATTCCATGGTAATTTTTTTTTTCTTTGTAATAGTTCAACTTAAGGCAATATCCATGGAGCCTTTCTCCTAAGCCTGTGTAATGGAATTTATTCTGTCTATGCAGAGGAAAAGACTGAAAATGCAAATATATGATGCCGTATATGTAACCTTATGATGTGGTGTCTTTGTGTGGAATTTAAGGACAACCCAGTTCCTTGAATCCAACTGTTAAACTATTGAAAGAAAGACTAGGTTTCTGCTAAGAAATATAGGACGTATACAATTCACCTTATTTTCAAATGCTTTGCACATTTTATCTCACTAACAGAAGTTAATGACTTTCTTGTACTAAAGATTCAGTTGCTAATGGGAGTATAAACAAGACTCCAGTGAATTAGCCTATGAATCTCACCCAAATTCCTCCTTTGACAAACATAAAGAAAGGCTTGTCTGGAAACAAAGCATGCATACTTAATTTAAAAGATAAGAGTTAATTAAACAGGAAAGACATTCTAAACCTATATGGAAGTTGGATTTTTGTAGACAGAATTGTGTGTAGAAATCACAATCAATATTAAAATTTGACCTCATTTCTTGATGAAAAATGAGAGTGGTGGGTGCAAGGATGTGTGTGTGTGTGTGTGTGTGTGTGTGTGTTGCCTGTTCCTTCTCCCTAAGAAAAAAATTGCTAGTTGATATTTAAGCTAAAAACAACCCCTCTGTGACCGTCAGATATGTGAAATCAACCATCTGGAATTCTCTTACTCTTTTACTGCATAATTGTAGCCTTGCTCTAAATCATGGTGGTGGGTGCATTTGTTATAGATTTAGTTTTTGTGGATTGTGTGTGTGGAAAAACAGGTGGCTGGTAAAGTAAATATGATGGAGAATAACCAGGTAATATATGTAATTCACTCTTCATGCCTGAATTAATTTTTCTTGTCAGAGTAATGAGCAATTTTACATATAAATGGATTCATTTCACAATAAAAACATTGCACACAATTTACACAAAATGAACTTCTCAAACAGAAAGTTGAGTCAAAAATTAAAAATAAGGGGCTGGGGTTGTAGCTCAGTTGTAGAGCACTTGCCTTGAATGTGTGAGGCACTGGATTCAATTCTCAGCACTGCATAAAAATAAATAAATAAAGGTCCATTTACAACTAGAAAAAAGATTTTTAAAAAAGTAAAAATAAGCAGGGAAGTAAGTTGCCTTTTTGTTGCATTTTTAGTTGTTTGAATGCTAAGTAATTATCATTGACATTATCAATATCCATCAGGGTATGTTGAAATGAATTCTATTTCAGCAATCATAGGATTCACAATTATGAACAAGGGCCAGACCTTCCACATGGTAAAATATGAAAGGAATACACAGTAGTCCTTGGGGGCCTCTACTTTTGCCTTGGGTCCTCTTCTGCCTTTTGGTCCCTCTAGCCTTGGCTTCCAGAACTTTCATATAGAAATATTTGGCCTGGGGTCGAACACTCTAAGCAGCAAAGCAATTTTCATTTTGTTCTCTTCTTTCTCATAAGATTTTGGATTTGGATGGGTTACCTGTGGCTGAATCATGCTATTTTTGGAATCTAAATAGAAAGCTAAATCAAATCTGCCTACTGGATGATTTTCTGAGATGATCAAGTTAATGTGCTGCTCTGAAGATGCTATATGGTCATTAAGATTAGAAAATCATCCTTTCTTTCCAAAGTATTTCTTCTGATTGGAGAACATTATCTCCCTGAAGCTAGCTTATATTTTAGCCCAGGCAAAAAGGAACTTAGGTAATTGAATCTCCCTAAAATACTTTTTTACACCAGTATGTCAGGATTTCTTTCTATTGTTTTCATTTAGTTTTTGCCTAAATTCAATTCTGCTTATATTTTGGAACCTAGCAAGATTATAGCCCAAAGGTGTTAGGAAATTTAAAATTTCATAACAGCTGCTCAAGAGTCTAAAAAAGAAGTTATGAAACTGGATAACTAGTATTTCTGCTTCCCACTAATTACTTTGGAACAGTTACAATGGGTATTTATGACTACATCAAAAGTTGTTCTTAACTTCTTGCATCTTAGACTTGTAAAGTCTAAAAGGATGGAAAGAACCTTCTTTCTGAGATTCATTTTGATTGTCAGGAACAAATTTTTCTTGCCAGGCTTTCTCATTTTAGGGGTTAGCCTTTCTGCCAGACTGTAAAATAGACAAGGTATTTCTATTGCCCTCCCCAGAGTCCAGGGCCACTGTGGTATCCTGCTTCCAGCAGGCAGCAATTAAGGCTATAGGGTAGGTATTTGATTTTTCTTTGTCTCATCAAAATACATGCTTTCCTGTTAGCATTTTCACTTAGAGAAGTGCTACTCCAGGACTGGAAAAGAAATTAAGAATTAGCATTTAGGGCTGGAGATGTGGCTCAGTGGTTGTGTCCTTGCCTATCATGTGTGAAACCCTGGGTTCAATCCCTAGTACTGCCAAAAAAATTAGAAAACCTTATAGCAATGTATAGTGGTCAGGGGGGCAATGGGTTTTTAACATATAGTTTGAGAAAGACTCTTTTAGAGTCCTGCTCTGACAAACTGAATTTTGATCACATGTACTGCAATGTACTGGGATAAATATGCTAATCTTTTGAGTAGGAATGTTCTGGAGGCCCAAAGGAATAGTGGTAAGAATAGAAGTGTTGATCTCTAGATTGTAACTCACTAAGAATATGGCACATGAGAGAGATTTTTTTCTAAACTATGAGACAAATCTGGTACAATGGTGTAAACCTCTAGTCCCAGCTATGTGAGAGGCTGAGACAGGAGGATGACTTGAGCCCAGGAGGCCAGCCTGGGCAACATATTGAGATCCCTATCTCAAAAAAATGAAAAATAAAAGATAAAATAAAGATAAAGTAGGAGACAAACTATGGTATATTACCTGAGGAACTCAACTGAGAAAGCTACTAGGCCAAGAGATATATTAGACAGTCTTAGGTGACATTTTTCTGCCTGTTACTGTTTTATATTTATATATATATATATATATATATATATATATATATATATATATATATATATATATATATAAATCAGACATATACATACATAAATAAATATACATATAGATATATAAATTACTCACATATATACATCTACATATATGTAAATACATATATAAATTACTTGTGTAATTTTTGCAAATCAAATTATAACTCAGTTCCTCTCAAGTTAAAAGTTATGAGCCCAACTTTATTCTGTGTTATAAAAGAGTGAAATATGCTTTCTCATCGGAGGCAAGAGCTCATCTGACTGATGTAAATTGGTTCCTCTGGAAGAAGAAATGCCATCTCAGGAGGAGTACTTTCTTTACTTTAAGGCAGGATAAGGCCTTCTGGTTTCTTACATTGGTGGTGAGAATAGATTGCTTCCATAAGCAGCTTTGCCTCTTCTTTCTTAGCAAAAACACAGAGAATGTATATAAACTAACTCCTTTTTCTAGTTGCATGGAGAAACAAGGACTTGAACAATTTCACTCTGACAGTAAATGCCTTGATCAAATAGGGACTTTGTTTTGTTTTTTGCATTGCTGGGCATACAAACCAGAGCCTTGTGCTTGCCAGGCAAGTGCTCTCTACCACTGAGCTTCACCCCAGCCTCCTTGATCAAATCTGACCCCCATCCTAAAGTGAAATGGAGAGAATGTATAGCCAGGACTGCAATTTATTTAAGTTAGTCAAACTTTTTTTTAAACTTCTCTGATTGCTAAAACTGTAGCAAGATGGAGGAAAAAGTAATTTGGTGCTTTTAAAACTTGGGTTTAAATGATTCTCATTGTCTTTCTTCCCATTTGGGAAAAGTAAATAGTTCTTCTAGTATTAGAACCTCCTATGTTATGGTTTAGATATGAAATGACACCCAAAAACTCATGTGTGAGACAATGCAAAAGATTTCAGAGGTGAAATTATTAACTAAGAGAGATATAATAGTGAATGAATTAATCTACTGATATGGATTAACTGGGCAATAACTGTAAGCAGATACAGTGCAACTGAAGGAGGTAGGTCACCAGGGGTGTGGTTTTGGGGTATGTATTTTATCCCTGGTGAGCAGAGCTTTCTCTCTTTTTCTCCACCATGCCCTGCCACCATGATGTTCTACCTCACTTCTGACCCAGCACTGTGGAGTTAGCAAAGCATGCACTGAATCTCTGAAACAGTGAGCTAAAATATACCTTTCCTTCTCTACATTTTTCTTGTATGGTCTTCGGTCACAGAGACACAAAGATGACTAACATGTCCTAGAAGGTTGGGGTAGGGCAGTATTCTTATTTACACCAACAGTCCTCTGTGACTGTTGTATATTTTGTTTTTTTTTCCTATGCCTGACAAAAGTACAGATAGAGTATACTGAAGATAAATTAAGGCTCTTGGGTGCTTGCACAATGCTTAAGAAAAACCTGCATTACCTTCCAACAAATCCAATTCAGCCTCTCTGTTTTGAAATTATTCCTAGAAATACCATCTTCATAATGGAACGAAGTCCCTATAGCAACAATACCATATAATGTGTTATGAACATTTAAAAGCTGCATTTCAGTGGAATATTTCCAAATATGATAGTAGCAGCATAACAATCGATGAGGTGATAAATTAACTAAACCGTGTTTGAACTGAATTCTGAGAGAGAGAGAGAGAGAGAATGAATCTGCAAAGTGTATACTTAAACCATAAATAGGATCTTTTCACAAACTTGAAGTTTGAGACCATTTTGGTACCTAGTCTTATTCTGCTTTATGAATGTAGAAGGCATTTGGAATGTTTGTAGCTATCTCCAGTGCTCACATACCATACCAAATGGATCCTCACAGGAACCTTAAGTGGAAATAAAGATTCTTTCTAATGTTTATAGCACGTTGAAGCAAGGGTCCAACTCTAAAGACTCTTATTTTCATTAACTTTGCTTAACTAACAACTCACTTTTTTCTTTTTCTTTCTTTCTTTTTGTGGTGCTGGGGATTGAATCCAGGGCCTCATACATGCTAGGCAAGTGCTCTACCATTGAGCAACTTCCCCAGCCCACAGCTCACTTTATTTATTTATTTATTTATTTATTTATTTATTTGGCACCAGAGATTGAAACACAGAGGTGCTTAACCACTGAGCCACATCCCCAGCCCTATTTATTTATTTATTTATTTAGGGACAGGGTCTCATTAAGTTGCTTAGGGCCTTGCTAATTTGCTGAGACTGGCTTTGAACTTGCGATCCTCCTGCTTTAGCCTCCCGAGTCACTGGGATTACACATGTGCATCACTATGCCTGGTCCATCAGTCATTTTTTTATGCAACAAAATGAAGATTTCAAAGTCCCCAAGAATGAGTCTTTTGTATCAGTAATTGTTCCTTGGAAGAACGGCTCTTCCAAGTATGTAAAATTTTAAGGTTGCCACAGCCTTTCTGTGTTCATGCTGATGACCAGCAAAGTCTAGAAAGTCAGCTGATTAGGCTTTCTTTCAGTAATCTGGTTCCTCATTTCCTGAATGCTCTATTTGTCTCTGTTTTTATTGCTTTCTTGAATTTGATTCGTTGTTCTGTCTGTTTTAATACCTTGTCTCTATGTGATGCCTGGCCCTTGGCTACTTGTCTGGATTTTCTTATATCACTTTCTTGTCTTCAGGCTATTAGACCTAATCTATAGTTGGGCTATCCTTTTTATTTATCTTCCCCCTTATACCTTCTCTTGGCATCTCTGGTGCTTAGTCATAGACCTTCTCTCTTATTTATTGCTGTCCATGACCTTGCTTTGTAGCTGAAGGCTGGGGTGTATTGGGACCACATTATATTGTACTCCACAGTAGTAGCAAGGTAGAGAGAGGAAAATCTGTTTTTGTTAATAGTTACCATTTTCAGCTGGCTTTCTGCTGCATTGGATGTTTTGGATTTGTGTCACATTGTATCTTAACATCCAATAAAATCTTTTATCACATAGGAACTCTAAAGCTACAAATTATCACTTTCACAGAGCTTGCCTCTTACAGTGTATAGAACAAGTTTTTAGACTTTGTTACTTGTCTATTTCTTGAAGACTCATTACCTTTCCTTATTATGCATTCATGAGTGCTAGCCAGAAGGTAGATAGGGTAAGACTTAAATTATTTGTAATGAATTCATCTACAAAGACTGACTCATTTCCGTCCTGATGCCCCAGTTGGTGGCAAAATTCACCTGATTCAGAGCACTCATTGTCTATACTATTTAGCTTCTGGGTTCTTGATTTAACTGTTATTTCTTTATGTGAATGACATTTCTTCCTATGCACAATCTAAACTCCATTCTATGTCTGTATCTCTGACATCTACCCTACAACTTTTCATGTGATGGCTGCTAAGTTCTTTGTTTGTTTGTTTTAATGGTACTGGGAATAGAACTCAGGCCCCTGTGCATGCTAGACAAGAGCTGTACAATTGAGCTGCACCTCCAGACTCCATCATTTCTACGTTTATTGACTGATAATATGCAATAAACCCTGGAGATAAAAGGTTTTAGTGTGTTCTTTTTAGGAGTCATTCTGAAGACCTCTAAGAAGATATATCTACCACAGAAACACTCCAGAGAAGTTAATAGATCAACATAAACTCTCCAGCTGACTTTTCTTCTCTTAGACAGAACTATAAAATGAGGAGGTTCAGCAAATGAGTTGTGATAAAAATTATTTTTTCCAAATATAAAACATTAAGCCTTTTGGAATAGAGTTTGACAACCTCATGACATATTTATGCTAATTCACGTACTTGAAGATTATTTCACACATGCTGGGTTCTTACAACTTAGCAACCAGTACAGCTCAGACTTAACGCAAAATCGTTGTGTATTTATGCTTTTGCTTAATGTTTTTTCCTTTCCTGTCAACGATTTATTAGTGAAAGAATTTATTTGTACTTTGACTGTTTAGTATAAACACCATTTTACATTTTCTTCTACTGCGAAATAACTGGTCAAGGGGATTCACAGACTTGTTGAAAACATGTATTCATTGAACCCCTTTTATTTCTGCTCTGTCATTTTATTTCATGGCAAACCAACAGAGTGCTCAATGTGTAACAAACTAGCATGATTGATACATAGCATATTCAAAAATTTCCATTTAAAATACATTATACCATTTGTTTGGTGCCTTGACTTTCCATATAAGATGGTACAGAAAATATTCTGGCTATATTTTGAATTGTCATATCAACTGGAAGATAGTTCAGCAGTTCCTAGAGAAAAAGAGCCCATCTTAAGACACAAGGAAGAGTTATTTGCACAAATGGTGTGTTTTGAGGAGCACTGATTAAAGAACTATTTATGAAAAATACTGAGAACATGGGCTGGGGTTTTAGGTCAGTGGTAGAGCGTTTGCCTTGCATGCATGAGGCACTGGGTTCAATCCTCAGCACCACATAAAAATAAATAAAGATTTTTAAAAAGTTATTTTAAAAACACTGTCAACAGATTTTGGAACCAAATCAACCAGAATTTCTTTCAATTTATTAATTGTATGATTTTAAACATTTCACCTGCTCTCTCTGAGCCTTAGTTTTCTTATTGCTGAAGTGGGAGAGAATAATATATTCCATGGCGTTTTGGTCAGCTTTTCTGCTCCTGTGACTACAGGACATGATCAGCACAACTTAACTATAAGGGAGGAATAGTTTATTTGAAGGCTCACAGTTTCAGAAGTCTTAGTCCAGAGAAGGCCTGGACTTCTCAGGGCTTGAGGTGAGGCTGAACATCATGGTGGAAGAGTGTGGCATAGGGAAGCAGCTCACATCATGGTGATCAGAAAGCAGAGAGAGAGAGAGACTCCAGCTCCAGATACAAAATATATACACCAAAGCCATGCCCCAAATCAACCACCTCCTCCAGTCACACTCTAGTTACCACTCAGTTAATCCCTGTCAGAGGATTAAATCACTGACTGGGTTAAAGACTCTCACAATCCAATTATTTCTCCTCCGAACCTTCTTGCACTATCTCGCATGTGAGATTTTGGGGAACACCTCACATCCAAACCATAACACATGGTTGAGAATTAACTGAGATAACATAACAAATAGTAAAAAAATCATTGGGTCCCTGCCCCCTCTCTGTTGCCTTGCCAAAATATTTAGAATTCTTTAATTAGATATTCTTCTCATCATTGAAGTAGCAATACTAAACACAATTCATCTTGAAAGCACAATACCTTTCAGAAGGACAATATATTAAACAACTATATCATAACATTTCAGATATACTTTGTGGGGTCCCAAGGGAGTGAGACCAGACAGTTGTGGCAAGGAAGTGGCTGCCAAGTTTGGCCACAACAATTGCTTCCAGAAGTGGACAGAACCAAGCAGAACATTGCAATTATGGTATACAGGCAATATAGTCAGTATGATGGATGCTCAAAGACAGAGGAAAGAGTGCTCAGCAAGGAAGAATGAGTCCACAAATGTTCAGTGAAACCACTTTGACATTTTCCCAAGATGAGCCACTGGTGGAAGGCAATGTTCTCAACATGGAAAAATGTTAAAATGGTTGATTTAGATGGTTGAAATAATAATAGTCACAAAACACATTATGTTTCAGGCACATTTCAATGCACTTCACACTTGTTTACTCATTAATTCCTCATGACAAATCAACAGGGTAGAAGACACTGCACCTTCATTTCAGATGAGGAAATAAGGCACAGGGCAATTTGGTAGTTGTCCAAACATAGAACTAGTAAATAGAGATGCTAGAATGTAAATCCAAGTAGTCTGGTTTCAGAATCCATGTATTTAAACTTGGGGTAACGGTCAGCCTTATTATTTTTATACCCAAAATATGAATTAACATCTTTAATTCTGTACTTTTCAGGGGTAAATAATTAGCATATTAGAAAGATCAGCAAACTGGGAAAAAGGAGACCTGAGTTGTAATCTGAGTTCTATTAGCTGCAGGGACCTTGAAACAGGTAGTTATTTTTCTGTACTATAGACTTTGTTTTTCTGATTTGTCCACTGATGAGTTCAATCTAAGACTCCCTTTCAATTCTGGTTCTATGAGACATTATAACAAGTAATTATTTTTAAAGTTATTCAGAATTTTTATTATGCATCAACTCTGAAAATGCTTCATGTGATTTGGATAACAATCATCCTAATCCTCTTTCTTTAGCAACTACAGAATTTCAGTAAGTTATAACTTTATTTGAGCTTTGGAATATATAATTATGATAGACTCATGCTGCTGATCTTGATTACCATAGAAACACATTGAAGTTTCTCTCAGCACTCTCTTAATTTTTGAGTCTTTTTTCTCTCTTTCAATGAGGAAATGAGGAAAAGCATCATGGTCTTTTTATTTGTTTTTATTTTTAAATGGTTCATTCGCCAAGAAGAACTGTTGCCAACAATAATGGGTAGTGTAGAGTAAACCCCTCTGCACCCTGCAAAGGAAACCATGAATGGTCTGCCCCACGTTTAATTAAATTCATTTTTTTTTCTTCAGCAGCAGCTTAACTTAAATGGCATTTTTGGCATCATAAATTTCATGAAACGGCAGTAATTTCAGCTTCATTTCCTTTCTCTTGGCAGGTATTTTTGTACACTTGGCCTGAAAAAGGTATGGTTATGTTCTGTTTAGATTGATGGAGGATTAGGAACATTTGATTGAACTGCTAGACTAATGCAGTGGCATTTTCATTCGACACAGTCATATAACTTTCCTTGTTTATCAGCTGCAGTACCCAGCTTTAACCTTCTGGTTTCAGAACATCACTTCTCAAAATGCTATTGCGAAGTTTTTCCAAGTTCACCTTCTAGAATTGTAAGTAAAAGCAAAAGACCAAAAATTGGTGTTAATGTACATTACTGAGAAGAACTCTAGACATGATTAACCACTCCCTCTTCTGGGCCTCACAGTAGTTTATTCTATCTCTATCTATTAAAGCACTTATTAGATGCTGCTTTGTATTCAAGTTAGCTGTGTACGTGTTTATCTTCTCTGCTAACCTATCTTCCTTTGAATAAGAGCTACATCCCTTAGTGAATACCCTCATAGGGTTTTACATCACACAGAACATGTTTTTAAAAAGTGTCCAATGCATAATAGCTGAATAAATTAGTTTTATGTCAAATTCAGAAAGGTGTTCATGAAAATTCCTTCTTCTAACTCAGTGTTCACTCTTCAGTGGAAAATGTATTGTACAAAACATTCATTTGTGCAAAATTAAAGAGTATTATCAACCCTGGGAGATCAATCTTAACAACTGGGCCATATTTTGGTGGATTTTACCCTTTTTCTGTCATATGGGTATTGACTGCTTTATGAAAATATATTGCACATGGAAGAAACACTGACCTGTTTGTCTTGGGTATGTTGGCAACTGCCTGGGAAGCAACTGAATGAAAGAACAACAGGAGATTCCAATTTTAAAACCGTCAAACATATATGGGACCTCAGCAGATGCCAAAATTGAGGGTAGAGAACTAAGAAAAGATGGGAGAAGCTTTTCTTCTACTTTTATATAACAATGCAGCATTCATAATTGCAGTAGAATCCATAATCCCATCTCAGAAGCTTAGTGACAGGTACAATAAGAGTAAAGGTAAGTTTGAGGTTTCTCAACAATAAAAGAAAATCTTCCATAACTCTGTGGGTTACAATCCATTTCATTTGACAATACTATTTAGGACAGCATGATTGTGTATATCTGAAATTATTAAGTTGAATCATGTCCTTCAAAAGAGAGGCATTGGAGTCCTAACTCCCTGTATTTCAAATTGTAACCCTATTTGGAGGTAGGAAATTTATACTGGTAGTTAAATTAATATGACATCTTTTGTGTGGGCCCTAATCAATATGACTGATATCTTTCTAAAAATCAATCATTTGACACAAGGGCAGACATATATAAGAGGAAGTTAATGTGGGAGGACTTAGGAAAAAGATGGCAATCTACAAGCCAAGGACAGTGGTCTGCAATAGATTCTTCCCTCACAGAGTTCAGAAAGAGATCATTCAAAAACACCTTGATTTCTGATCAAGAAAATGGTGGTAACCAGAGGTAGAGGAGAGTAGGGTGGAAGGAGGGTTGGGTACTTACAGTTACAAGAAATAAGTTCTAGTGTGCTATCAAACAGCAGGGTGAGTATAGGTAATGATAACATACTGTGCATTTCAAACAACTAGAAGAAAGGATTCTGATCAAATTTATGTTTTAGTTGCAAAACATAAATTTCCATTGACTAAGGCACTGGGTCAGTGGCACCTTGTTATACTACAGACATTCAGAATCCTGATCTAGTGCTTGCTTTGGAAGCACATGCACTAAAATGGGAATGACAAAGAGAAGATTAGCATGGACCCTGCAAATTTGAGAAGTGTTCTATATTTATTATAAGAGAAAAAAGAAAAGCAAAGGGACCTCATGAAAACATAACAGAAACCAATAGACTAGAAGAATCTGGAAATGGGAGAGGGGGAAGGAAAGGGAGAGTACGAGAGTTGCACATGTATGAATATATCACAGTGAATCCCATTATTATGTAGAACTATAATAACCAATAAAAAGAATTCTGATCTACATGCAGAAGAGTAAGCTGATTTTTCTAACTAGTGAGAGATGGGGTCTACTCAAAATGAATTAAAGATTTAAATGTAAGAGCTGAAACTATGAAATCAACTAGGGAAAATACTACCAGACATTGGAATGAGGAAGGATTTTTTTTTGTATAGGGCCCATGAAAGAGCAAGAAACAAAACCAAAATGAGACAAATAGGATTATAGCAAATGAAGAAGCTTTTGTACAGAAAAAAAAATAACAGAGAACAGAGACAACCTACAGAAAGGGATAAAATATTTGCAAACTATATATGTGATAAGGGATTAATTTCCATAAAGTATAAGAACTCAAACAGCTCAATAGCAAAAAAAAAAAGGCAACAAAAACAACAAATAATAAAATGGAAAAAAAAAAAACAAAGGACTTAGACATTTCTTAAAATAAGGCATGCCAATGCAAATGACAAACAAGTATATGAAATACTATTCAATATCACTAATCATCAGAAAAAATCAAATCAAACCCACAATGAAATTTCACCTCATTCCAGTTATAATGGCTGCAACCAAAAGATGAAAGATAACAAGTACTTACAAATACATGAAAAGAGAACACTTGTACACTATTAGTGGGAATACCAATTAGTACAGGCTTTATTTCCCCCCAAATTAAGAAAGGAATCACTATATGATCCAGCCATCTCACTACCGGGCATAAACCCCAAGGAAATAAAATCAGTATGTCAAAGACTTATTTGCATACTCTTATGTTTATTGTAGGACTATCCACAATAACCAAGCAATGGAAACAACATGTGTCCATCAACTGATGAATGGATAAAGAAAATGGAATAAACATAACAGAATATTATTCAACCATTAAAAAGGACAAATCTTGCCATTTGTAATATCATAGATGAAGTACCCAGACATAGAAAGACAAGTACCATATGCTCTCACTCATATGTGGAATCTAAAAAAGTTGATCACATAGAAGATGAGGGTAAAATGGTGGTAACCAGAGGTAGAGGACAGTAGGGTGGAAGGAGGGTTGGGTACTTATAGTTACAAGAAATAAGCTCTAGTGTGCTATCAAGCAGTAGGGTGAGTATAGGTAATGATAACATACTGTGCATTTCAAATAGCTAGAAGAAAGGATTTTGAATGCTTTCATCATAAAGAAATGATAAATGAGAAGCTAGATATGTTTAATCTGATTTCAACATTAGACAATGTACACATGTATCAAAACATCATGTTAGCACAAAATGTATAATTTTTATATATAAGTATAAATAAATGAAATTCATAATCCTGAAATTGGAAGCAACTTTAAGAAATTGACTCATCCTGGTTAATATCTAAAGTATTCACATGGAAGAGTGACCCCTTTGCTCAGTAAAAAAATGTACATAATCTAGGGGGAATGGTCCAATTTTTTCAAACTGTCAAGATGTTATTTTTTATGAATAAGCGTATCCAAATATTTATAATAAATAAAAGATCACCTATATTCTTTTCTTCAATGGGAGGTGGATAATAAGTGGTCACCGGTCATATCATAAAGTTATTCATGTACTGGTAGATATACTTTATATTTTTTTGAAATAAGGTTAATTCTTGTATCTTAGTCCTCAAAAGGTTCACTTCCATAATCTTTATAATATCCTTTTATAATCCTAGCCACTCTTATTGGAATTATCTCTAGTTCTTTCCTTACAAACTTAAAAATTATACTGATGAAGTTAATTTACAATATCTACATTTTTGTGTTACTTATACTGTAAAATATCCCAGGAACCAGGTCCTTCCCCATCCCCAATACTGCTACAGTATCTTATTCTTACTTTCTGATTTTTTTCTCTTCTTGCATATATACCTAACCTTTTATCTCCCATCTTAAATAAGTGCTCTTGCTATTGGTAGTTTATTCCTGTTTTTCAGAGTCCTTTATGTGTTTGGTAAAGATCACTCCAGATTTTATTACTGCCTTTAGAAAATGGCATTAGGGGAATTGAATATTTATAAATCTCATCAGTACATTCTTGTTTGTTTTATCCAGTAAATCATTTATTTATTAAATATTCATTGATTGCCTATAATTTAGAAGCATATTTCTAGATATTATAAAAGAGGCATTATTCTTAGATTTAAGGAACCAGTCACTATATATAGAATGCACACACACACACACATGCGTGCGCGCGCATGCACACACACACACAAAGTGTAAAACGTATGATACATTCATTGTGTGATGTAAATGCCCCAAATAATAAAGTCTAGTCCTCAGCCTGAGAGTAATATGATTAAGGCTATGAAGGTAATACTTAATGTATAATTTACCTGCATCTCAGAAGCTCATCTACTAGTAAGTTAATTTGAAATCAGAATGAATTTTCTGATAGGAATAACATTATAATGATTATAAGGTCCCATATCGGCCCATTAACAACAACAAAAAAAATTTAAGCTGTAGTGTAACTGACCTATATGAATAATTGCCATTTAGAAATAACCACCTTGTTAAAAAAGTGTGTGTGTGTGTGTGTGTGTGTGTGTGTATATATATATATATATATATATTGCATTTAATGTTCTAACTTAAGATCATTGGGTCACATCTCACATCTCTTTCTCCATCTCTACTTTAATCAACTCTATGTGTCAACAAGAATTTGCTCCTGCTCCTTAGATGGTGGAAGCATAAATTCTCATCTTGCAGCAGTACAAAGGGAGAAATTCTCAGCCTTCACTGTTAGGATGAAGCTAGGGTAAACAGCTCTGTTGTGAGAGCTTTGGCATCCGAGTAAAAGCCTTATGACAGGCATTCTTATAATAGCAGTAACAATGGTAGTGATGCTCATTGGGATGGCAATCCTGGTGGCAGAGCAGAGATGGCAAGGTTTTCAGTCAGCATGTAGACTCTTATATGCATAATTGACTCATAAATGAAGGATAGAAGGAAAAAGCTGACGACATGCAATCTGAAGTCAATTTCTTTAATATTTGTATAATTTTAGAAAAGCAACTTAAACTCTTTATGTCCCAATCTGTACTTTCATAGATGTGAATAATATTTCTTTCAGGATTGGATTAACATAGTCACATGATAGTGTCTACCTGGTATCCAGCACTTGGGAAGTGCCTAATAAATGTCCCCAAAGTAAAGTCTATACTTCTTATCTTAATTTGAGAATAACATGTGGGAAAGAATCAATGGCTTTAAATGAATTAAGTTGATTAAATATACTTTTCTCTGTGTCAGTGAAACCCACTGAGGCTATTAAGCCCATGTAGGAGGAAATTAAGTTAAACTGACATCACTTGCCTTTTTCAAATCTATGTATCAATTGATATGCATGGTTCTGTGCTCTTGTATTGTGTATAACTGGCTGTCAGATCATTTTTCCTAATATATATTTTTTTTAAAAATAACAATGTCCAAATGACCAGTCTTTCACTTTAAGGATCATTCCTTATTTTTTAAATATGGGCATATTTGAGGCTAGGGGTATAGCTCAGTGGTGAAGTGCTTGCCTAGCATGAATGAAGCTTCAAAAATAAATTTTAAAAAATAAGCATATTTGTTCTTTTCATTTCTGAAGTATATTGCCTGCTCCATAATTTCTATAATTATGAATAGTGGCTCTCTCATATTTGGAAATCCTTTATATAACCAAGTGCTAGACTCTGTAAATTGGTCCTCTTTTTTCTTTCTAACATCATCTCTACCTATTTTTTCCCTAGGTCATCTCTCTGCTTTTAAAGTTTTCTGCTCTTCTTGGATATGAGCTGCCCCCTCCGCAATATATTATTGAATCATCTTCTTTGCCTACTATATTTGAAGTTTGGTTTAGAAGTCACATTTCTTTAAATTTGTTTCCCTAATTGGGTTCATAGCCAACTATTGGATCATAAGTATGAGTGAATTTAGTGATCTTGTGACCAGTATTCTACAAAAGTTTAGTGTAATAAATGTTCGTTTATACCATGATTTGACTTATATAGATAGATACTGAGCAGTTTTATCTCTTGGGTTTTCTGCTATTTCCTGATTGTTACTGAAAATGTTTTGAAAGACATTTCTATGATCTTCTACTGAAGATCTTGGTTTTTTTTTATGTTTTCAGATTTAGGGGACTCTGGTTTCATTATGCTTTGTTTTACCTTTGTTGAAACTTACTGTCAGATTTTTCCAAAGAGAAGTATCATCTTGCTGTTGTTTCAGTGTGCCAAGATTTCTTATTGCTATGAGGCTGGAGTTGACAATGTCAAGCAACAGACTTGATTTAATAACATTTTCTTCCTGAAAAATTTGATCCAGAGGGATAAAAACAATAAACAAACCTTAATATCTTAATGTCTCTTATTTTATTCTCAATATAAAGTTCATTGATTAGCTAGTCAATTTGTTTTCAGTGTTAACTGTATTACCTCTGTATTAGAAATCAAATAAGTTCTGAATTTAGGCAGGTTCCAGAGGAAGACTTTAATTTTATTTTCTGTCCTTATTATAACCAGTTTGGGGGTTTTATTTGATAAATTTTCTGGTTACAGTAATTATTTTAGCAACTTATTTTACCATGATCATTTTTCTGTTTCCAAATTGTACTTTACAAAACTAAACATTAGTCTCTTGACATTAATCCAGTTTATTTTCAGCTTAGCTTTCTGTTCACAATTTATTTTGAAGCTATGTAGTGAAGAATAGAGTCAAGTTGAAATATTTTGAGAAAATAAAGCAAATTTGTTATTAAATAGAAACAATAAAAATATTTAATTAGTAAAACAGTACTTTTTTCATGTTATGTAGATTTTGAGGATTGGGTATTTCTAGGGAGAAAGAAAGAAAGTTGTAGAGAGGCAGAGCGAGGACTAAGGCCACTCATCTGGTTGTAGAGCTGGGCCATTCTAAATGATAGTGCCCAAGTAAGATGGCAAACTCTGGCACCATCTTAGCTGGCCTCACCATACAAATGTTCCAACAAAGTTGGTGGTAAGGCAATAGGAATATCTAGCCCAGGGGTTCTCAGCTATTCACCACACATGAATATCATCTGCACAGATTTAAAGACTGATGTTAAGTCCCACAATGACAAATTCTTGTCTAGTTGGTCTGAGATAGAATTTGGGTGTCCAAAGCACCCCTTCAGTGGCTTCTAATGGACATCCAGGATTATAAGTCTTTAGTTTTACCAGAGAACAAGAGAATTAGACATGTTGAGTGAGGTATGAAGTATGACTTGGGTTAGCTGCTTGTATCATGAAGGTGGAAAAGTACCTAGAACCAAAGATGCTGGGGTGACCAGAAAAAGTTTTGTTCTAGTAGAACAATCAAGAAGCCAAGTTGGCAACTGGATAAATAAAATAGCAAGTGTGATAAATTATCAAACTGATAAGAAGTGCTTACACATTACACAATTACCAAGTGCAGGGCAATAAAAATCACTGAGCAAGTAATGAAACCTCTAGGCATATTCAGTGACCATCAATGTGCTTATTAAACTTCAATGGCCAGTGGAAACCATATCCCTGGAAACCATTTTGTACTTATTCCATTGTCATTGTCCTATCAGGATAAAATAACTATTATATGATAAATTAAGTGAGTGAGAGTGAGAGAATGCATGTGGTGTGTGAATGCATGTATGTGCATGTATGACTGTGTATAAATCATGATGTTGGATTTCTCAGAATGGAGGTTAGTTTTGATTTCACAATATCAACTCACAGAAAAGATAGGCAAAGATAAATATCCTCCGTATCCTAATTATTTGGGGGAAATCTCTTTCATTGGGTCAGTAAATATCAAGTGTCTACTCTATCCCAGGCAACATGCTAGCCACTGTAGATAAAACTGGGATCACAAGATAACGCAAGAATCCTTTACCTTGAAGAGTTCAAGATATAAGAAGGTCCTACCCTCCCAAAACTGATATTATTGCTTTCTTAGCATATTTTACTGAGAGTGTTAAACTAATTATATTTGAGCAAATAGATAATCAACTACTGAATAGGGCTGGGTAAGCAGAAACTGATATATAACGTATACATCAAGTTAGGATTTTTTAGATTGCAGTCATACCTCTCTATTTGGTCATACTTACTCATACCAACCTTCTTAGCAACTACATCTTTATCTTTCCAGAAGAAATAATCCTAATCTTAATCTGGATTCACATAGACTTTTTTTTTTCAATTCTTTGATTATCTTAATGCATTCCACTGGGCTTTATTGATTCACTTATGAAAATAAATGAGTTTCAACCACTATGTTTTTTCTTCTTTTATCAGAGTTTTGGCCTTAACCTCAGAATAAGTATAATTTCTCAGTTTTCTTTAAATAGAATCTTGGCAACCAAATTTGAAACACACAAATAGTTTCAGGGTATAAGATTGGAAAATAAATAGTTCAAAATTTATATTATTGAAATAATACAATTCTGTCCTCAGAAAATTTATTAATTTTCATGGTACATCACAATGAGCACTGTTGCTGTTTCCATCAGAACAAACTTGCTACCCAACATATTGTTCAATAGTGGTTTCCCAAGAGGAACTCTAAGTCAAATTGCTAATGGCTCTAGTCTTGTGGAATTTCTGAGAAACCTGATTGCTAAGAGTACTTCTCTTAAGGAATGTTCTCTTTTTAGATGTTCATTTTATCACATGATTTTTTTCTTTAAAACCCGTAATAAAGCCAGGCTCAGTGGCACATGCTTGTAATCCCAACAACTCAGGAAACTAATGCAGGAGGATTGCAAGTTCAAGGCCAGCCTCAGCAATTTAGCAAGGCCCTAAACAATTTAGTGAGACCCTGTTTCAAAGTAAAAAATAAGAAAGGCTTGGGATGTAGCTCAGTGGCAAAGCACCCCTGGGTTAAATATCCAATAGTAAAAATGCAAGATAAAAAATAAAGTGCATAATAATCAACAAATTTAAACATAATTCAGATAGCATTTAGAAAAATTTGGCAGCTAAATGTGTATCTACTTTTATTTATAAACATACTGTAAGTGATATTTAAAATAGCATGCAAAAATCTTTAAGTACTTCTCACTGGAATATTTCATTATAATGCAACATCTGTGTATCATATTGCCAATCAGCTCCCAGATTGGTAATAGTAATATTTTCACTTCTAAACCAATCTTAATCAGTTTATATTATGGCTGTGTCTCCAAAGTACCACACAGTCAACTATTGCCAAGATCTTCACACTCTATAACAAGCAGAATCATTCTAACAATATTAGATAAAACACCCTATAAATCATGAGTTAGATTAATTCCATGGGAATATAGAGGTTGTAAATAAGAATATTGACTTTGTAAACCAGATAATAAATTTATCATACTATATTAACTTTCACTGAAAGACAAATAATGGTGCTTTACAAGCAAATTAATCAATTGAATGTTTTCACTGAGAACAATCTTGTCTTTTCTGACACTGAAAAGAATTGGGAATGCATTTATAGATATCTTGACAAAAGAATCAGAAGGCATGCCATGTTCAGAACTAACTGTAAAACCTTGGTCAATTCACCACGTTCTTCATTTATCCATTCATCATGAATTGAATACAAATTGATGATGTCTAGAACTGTGCTAATTTCTGGGATCACAAGGATAAGACAAGAGTATCTTACCTTAAAGAGTTCAATGTCAAGTAAGGAAAGTAGATCAGTTAAACATATTTATAATAGAATATTTAAAATCCCACTTTCTAAACATGTGCCATAGTCAAAAAAAGGAAAAAAAGTTTTTATTAATTATTAATTACCTTGCACAAAACTACTGCCCAAGGAAAGCAAAATATACTACAATAGTATCTCCACTGTTCTCCTGATGGGATTCTGTCTTTTTTTTTTTTTTTTTTTTTTTTAATTTTTTATTGTTGGCTGTTCAAAACATTACATAGTTCTTGATATATCATATTTCACAATTTGATTCAAGTGGGTTATGAGCTCCCATTTTTACCCCATATACAGATTGCAGAATCACGTCAGTTACACATCCATTGATTTACATATTGCCATACTAGTGTCTGTTGTATTCTGCTGTCTTTCCTATCCTCTACTATCCCCCCTCCCCTCCCCTCCCCTCCCCTCCCCTCTTCTCTCTCTGCCCCCTTTACTGACATTCGTTTGTCCCCCTTGTATTATTTTTCCCCTTCCCCTCACTTCCTCTTGTATGTACTTTTGTATACCTCTGAGGGTCTCCTTCCATTTCCATGCATTTTCCCTTCTCTCTCCCTTTCCCTCCCACCTCTCATCCCTGTTTAATGTTAATCTTCTTCTCATGCTCTTCGACCCTACTCTGTTCTTAGCTACTCTCCTTATATCAAAGAAGACATTAGACATTTGTTTTTTAGGGATGTTGCTGTTTCCATCAGAACAAACTTGCTACCCAACATATTGTTCAATAGTGGTTTCCCAAGAGGAACTCTAAGTCAAATTGCTAATGGCTCTAGTCTTGTGGAATTTCTGAGAAACCTGATTGCTAAGAGTACTTCTCTTAAGGAATGTTCTCTTTTTAGATGTTCATTTTATCACATGATTTTTTTCTTTAAAACCCGTAATAAAGCCAGGCTCAGTGGCACATGCTTGTAATCCCAACAACTCAGGAAACTAATGCAGGAGGATTGCAAGTTCAAGGCCAGCCTCAGCAATTTAGCAAGGCCCTAAACAATTTAGTGAGACCCTGTTTCAAAGTAAAAAATAAGAAAGGCTTGGGATGTAGCTCAGTGGCAAAGCACCCCTGGGTTAAATATCCAATAGTAAAAATGCAAGATAAAAAATAAAGTGCATAATAATCAACAAATTTAAACATAATTCAGATAGCATTTAGAAAAATTTGGCAGCTAAATGTGTATCTACTTTTATTTATAAACATACTGTAAGTGATATTTAAAATAGCATGCAAAAATCTTTAAGTACTTCTCACTGGAATATTTCATTATAATGCAACATCTGTGTATCATATTGCCAATCAGCTCCCAGATTGGTAATAGTAATATTTTCACTTCTAAACCAATCTTAATCAGTTTATATTATGGCTGTGTCTCCAAAGTACCACACAGTCAACTATTGCCAAGATCTTCACACTCTATAACAAGCAGAATCATTCTAACAATATTAGATAAAACACCCTATAAATCATGAGTTAGATTAATTCCATGGGAATATAGAGGTTGTAAATAAGAATATTGACTTTGTAAACCAGATAATAAATTTATCATACTATATTAACTTTCACTGAAAGACAAATAATGGTGCTTTACAAGCAAATTAATCAATTGAATGTTTTCACTGAGAACAATCTTGTCTTTTCTGACACTGAAAAGAATTGGGAATGCATTTATAGATATCTTGACAAAAGAATCAGAAGGCATGCCATGTTCAGAACTAACTGTAAAACCTTGGTCAATTCACCACGTTCTTCATTTATCCATTCATCATGAATTGAATACAAATTGATGATGTCTAGAACTGTGCTAATTTCTGGGATCACAAGGATAAGACAAGAGTATCTTACCTTAAAGAGTTCAATGTCAAGTAAGGAAAGTAGATCAGTTAAACATATTTATAATAGAATATTTAAAATCCCACTTTCTAAACATGTGCCATAGTCAAAAAAAGGAAAAAAAGTTTTTATTAATTATTAATTACCTTGCACAAAACTACTGCCCAAGGAAAGCAAAATATACTACAATAGTATCTCCACTGTTCTCCTGATGGGATTCTGTCTTTTTTTTTTTTTTTTTTTTTTTAATTTTTTATTGTTGGCTGTTCAAAACATTACATAGTTCTTGATATATCATATTTCACAATTTGATTCAAGTGGGTTATGAGCTCCCATTTTTACCCCATATACAGATTGCAGAATCACGTCAGTTACACATCCATTGATTTACATATTGCCATACTAGTGTCTGTTGTATTCTGCTGTCTTTCCTATCCTCTACTATCCCCCCTCCCCTCCCCTCCCCTCCCCTCCCCTCTTCTCTCTCTGCCCCCTTTACTGACATTCGTTTGTCCCCCTTGTATTATTTTTCCCCTTCCCCTCACTTCCTCTTGTATGTACTTTTGTATACCTCTGAGGGTCTCCTTCCATTTCCATGCATTTTCCCTTCTCTCTCCCTTTCCCTCCCACCTCTCATCCCTGTTTAATGTTAATCTTCTTCTCATGCTCTTCGACCCTACTCTGTTCTTAGCTACTCTCCTTATATCAAAGAAGACATTAGACATTTGTTTTTTAGGGATGTTGCTGTTTCCATCAGAACAAACTTGCTACCCAACATATTGTTCAATAGTGGTTTCCCAAGAGGAACTCTAAGTCAAATTGCTAATGGCTCTAGTCTTGTGGAATTTCTGAGAAACCTGATTGCTAAGAGTACTTCTCTTAAGGAATGTTCTCTTTTTAGATGTTCATTTTATCACATGATTTTTTTCTTTAAAACCCGTAATAAAGCCAGGCTCAGTGGCACATGCTTGTAATCCCAACAACTCAGGAAACTAATGCAGGAGGATTGCAAGTTCAAGGCCAGCCTCAGCAATTTAGCAAGGCCCTAAACAATTTAGTGAGACCCTGTTTCAAAGTAAAAAATAAGAAAGGCTTGGGATGTAGCTCAGTGGCAAAGCACCCCTGGGTTAAATATCCAATAGTAAAAATGCAAGATAAAAAATAAAGTGCATAATAATCAACAAATTTAAACATAATTCAGATAGCATTTAGAAAAATTTGGCAGCTAAATGTGTATCTACTTTTATTTATAAACATACTGTAAGTGATATTTAAAATAGCATGCAAAAATCTTTAAGTACTTCTCACTGGAATATTTCATTATAATGCAACATCTGTGTATCATATTGCCAATCAGCTCCCAGATTGGTAATAGTAATATTTTCACTTCTAAACCAATCTTAATCAGTTTATATTATGGCTGTGTCTCCAAAGTACCACACAGTCAACTATTGCCAAGATCTTCACACTCTATAACAAGCAGAATCATTCTAACAATATTAGATAAAACACCCTATAAATCATGAGTTAGATTAATTCCATGGGAATATAGAGGTTGTAAATAAGAATATTGACTTTGTAAACCAGATAATAAATTTATCATACTATATTAACTTTCACTGAAAGACAAATAATGGTGCTTTACAAGCAAATTAATCAATTGAATGTTTTCACTGAGAACAATCTTGTCTTTTCTGACACTGAAAAGAATTGGGAATGCATTTATAGATATCTTGACAAAAGAATCAGAAGGCATGCCATGTTCAGAACTAACTGTAAAACCTTGGTCAATTCACCACGTTCTTCATTTATCCATTCATCATGAATTGAATACAAATTGATGATGTCTAGAACTGTGCTAATTTCTGGGATCACAAGGATAAGACAAGAGTATCTTACCTTAAAGAGTTCAATGTCAAGTAAGGAAAGTAGATCAGTTAAACATATTTATAATAGAATATTTAAAATCCCACTTTCTAAACATGTGCCATAGTCAAAAAAAGGAAAAAAAGTTTTTATTAATTATTAATTACCTTGCACAAAACTACTGCCCAAGGAAAGCAAAATATACTACAATAGTATCTCCACTGTTCTCCTGATGGGATTCTGTCTTGTGTTCCATATATGATACTATATTGTCGTGTAGTATCATCGTCATCTTCCCACCCCTTCTTGGAGGGTGACCCTTTATCAGTCCTCTGTTTGCTTCTTCCATTGTTGATTTGTATCATGGAACTTATTTTTTGCACTGTTGAAGGAAGTATAATTGGCAAAATGGGGTTCTATATCATGTGATATTGTGTAAAATGAATGCACTAATGATTTCATCCATTATTAAATTGGCAAATATTATGTATTGGGGGTTTTAATTGCTTTGTATTATATACATGATGGTAGATGGTAATTTAAGTATTTTAAAATGTTTCGGGACCAGGCACAGTGATGCATGCCTGTAATTCCAGCAACTCGGGAAGCTCAGGCAGGAGAATAACGAATTCAAAGCCAGCCTCAGCAAAAACAACTCAGTGATACCCTGTCTGCAAATAAAATACAAAATAGGGCTGAGGATGTGGCTCAGTGGTCAAGTGACCCTGAGTATTGAACTCCCCCCTCCTCCCAAAAATATTTTGGTGATATTTGGAGAAACCAGAATTTTTTATGAGATCTGGGAATGGATTATTATCTTTCCTATCCAAAATAATGAAATACAAACTTCCTTCCATAATCTTATGCTTCCAAAATATTTTGATAATCGATTTAGACATTGAGATAGTTCTAGATTTTAGCCACAGAACTCTAACAAAGTATGTCAGATACCATCTCCCCCAGCAACAATAATGGCCATAAACTAATATACACTTATTTTAGTTATTTCCATACATGTTGAAAACCTTACTGTATTAGTCAGCTTTCCATCACTGTGGTGAAATACCTAAGATAAATAAGTTAAAAGGTGGAAAGGTTTATTTTAGCTCATGTTTTCAGAAGTTCAGTCCATGGTCATTTGGCCGTTTTGTGTTTGGGCCTGTGATGAGAGAGTACATCATGACAAGGTATACAAGATGGAGGAAACTTCTGACCTCATAGCAGCCAGGAAGCAAAGAGTGAATGGAGGAGGGGAGGATCTCCATATCTCTTTCAAGGGCATACCCCCAATGACCTCGTCTATCCACTAGTGCCAAACTCCTAAATGTTTCACCAATAGTGCCACATGCTGGCGACCAAGCCTTTAATACACAGCCATTGGGGGGGCCACTTCATATCCAAACTATAGCACTTACTGCACATTTAAAAGGTTGTGTTTATTGAATATGAACTTTCCATAGTCACAGAAAGTAGAACATTGGAAAACTCATTGGAAATTTAATTTGGCATTAAGTAACTATGTAACTTTGGAAAAATCACTTTATCTTTTTGTGCCTTTGTAGAATTTGCATAATTATTGCTTAGCCTACCTCATAGGGTTGTTGAATCAAATTACTTATAATATGAAGATATTCTATGAAATTCCCTATTATCATATAAATGTAAAACATTAGTTCTAGCTTGTGGGCAAGAGACATTGGCAGCTGTCACCCTAGTCTTATCCTAGAAATGTAGGATAGGATTTACCAGGCAATAAGTAAAGTAGAATACACATGGGTGTTAGTTTCAGAATATGAAGATAATGTGTGTCCTGAATAAAACTAAGTCAAGAGGTTTATCAATGATGCATTCATATATGGGAGAGACTGGGAGTCTGATGGCTTTCTCTATAATGGTCTAGATATTATATGTTTTCACTGTACCTTTATTCTATTTCTCTTGGTAGATCCTTAAAAGAAAGAAGGGGAAAAGAAGTGAACAGTAAAGTTTTATGTGAAATGTGCATGGTTTATATTTTATCATGTATAGATAAAAGAGCAATAAATCTAGTATAAGGATGCCTGAAGAGTACCTGTCTCGTTCTAGTGTTATGAACTTGGACAAGTCCTTTAAAATCATTCTCCTTCAGTTTGCTTATTTTTAAGGTAGAAACAATGATTCTCTGTTCTCGAAGAAATAACATAATTGAAACAATGGAGATATATATATATATATATATATATATATATATATATATATGGATATATATATACATTGCAACAGAGCATTATATAAATATAAGGACTTAAAGTTATTATTTGGATATTTTGAAGGAAAATGTTCTTTCAACAAAAGCAATTGTATTACTTCTGTTCAATTTTGAAAAAGCAAAGACTAATGAAAATTTAATCTACATTCTGTCTCTCCACAGAATTTAGAATTGAGAAGAAATCACTATTTTTATTCTGTGAAATTGGATTCTGGACAAGTTGAAATGCGTAATTTTAGTGCTAGAGTTCTAAAAACATGAAAATCCAATATAAATTAAAACTAGTAAGGAAAATTGTGGCCGGAGTACATGTTTCTGATGTTCTCTCCCTCCCATCTCACTGCTTAGACAGCTAACCACTAAAATAACCATGTCTGATTGTTGGGGCTGGCAGATATAGCTGACATTGTGAGTCTTCAGGAAGAATGTGCAAGTCTGGGGATATTGCTGTTTTTTAACTACATGGACAACTAAAGACCTAGCAACTAGGACATCATCAAAGTCTCCTTACTCTGTAAGGGTTTGCAGAGATTTCATGGGCAGGCATAGGTTTCCTCAGAGGTGAAAAGTAAATACATAAGATTCTTAGGAATTCCATATTATCCTAACAGCTGATGTGGAAGGGAATGAATTAAAAGGAAATTTGATCAATCTGATCAAAGCAAAGCATCTATAAAAGAAGGAGAAAGAATCTGCAAAATATAATGAATAGTTAAAATCTACACATAAGGCCTGGGCATGGTGGTTCATGCCTGCAATTCCAGTGAATTGAGAGGCTTGAGGCACAAGGATTGCAAGTTCAAAGGCCAGCCTCTGCAACCTAGTGAGACCCTGTCTCAAAATAAAAAATAAAAATGCTAGGGATGTAGCTGTGATGAAGAGCCACTGGGTGTAGTCCCCAGCACCAAAAATAAATAAATAAATAAATAAATACAATAAAATAAAAAGAAATATCTCTTCTAACTTGGATGGTAATATGATAAATTGCCACAGCAAAGAAAAGACCTCAAGTTATGTAAGAAGTATGTTCTACAAGAAACTCTCCAAAAATAAAGTAATTAAAAAAGGTTTAACATGTGAGGGGCCCTGGGTTCAATCCTCAGCACCACATATGAATGAACAAAATAAAGGTATTATGTTCACCTACAACTAAAAATATTCAAAATAAAGGTTAAAAATTTAAAAATAGACAAAGAAATGGTAAGCAAATACAAATGAAATTAGCAGTATTAATATCAGACATAGTGGAATATAAGCTAAAATACATCAAATAAAATAAAAGGTAAAATGATTACAGTATAAATAAGGTGAGTACATAGTTCTTCATCCCAATTGGGACTCTGTTGAGGCATTATTAATAACTTTGATACAACAGTAATAAAGAACATATGACAATTACATACATTTTAACATGAAAGCCAAAATATTCCCCGATGAAAAGAGAATAGGGGACTGTGGCTGTGGCTCAGTAGTTCCATGCTTGCCTGGCATGTGTGAGGCACTGGGTTCAATTCTCAGCACCACATAAAATAAATAAAATAATGGTACTGTGTGTGCATCTACAACTAAAAGAAATTTAAAAGATAGAATATGATGGCATGGGGACATAGTGACTAGAAAAAATATATATACTTTCCAGTTCAACATCATCAAAATTTGTAATGGATAGAACATTTCAAAGCTATGGCATTTATAAATTCTCTAAGTTAGAGTACGTGTACTATTTCACTTAAAACATATTTTCTTTCATTCCTATCACCAGTTGATCTGATATCCTGACCCCAGGTGGCCATTTTCCACTTTAGATAGTGTGAAACTGGAGCACAATTTTTGTTTCAGAAACAAAAATCCAATTTCCAACATACAGGAACTCCATGGCAAATAAACAACAGCCCTCATAGCACTTCAATAGCTTAGATTCTATGGAATGTTTGTTTTAGCTGCTGTTAAACTTTGACATGCTTCATCCTCCATTTTTCACCTCTGCTAAGGAAAAAAAATGCATGCAATGAATAAGCTTAACCTTTAAAATCATTTCAAAGGACATGTAACAGAAGAAGACAAACTTTAAGGAAGGAAGACTCTGTGAAAATAATATTTTTTAAAATCCTTCATTTTGCCTTTATCCTTTTTTCTAGTTATTTTTACATTTATTTTGATTTTTATTATTATTACTATTATTATTATTTTGGTACTGTGGATGGAACCCAGGGGTACTCTACCACTGAACTACATCTTCAGCCCTTTCCATTTTTTTTTTTTTTTAAGACAGGGTCTCGCTAAATTGCTTAGGGTCTCACTAAGTTGCTGAGGCTGTCCTGGAACTTGCAATCCTCCTGCCTCAGCCTCCAGAGTCACTGGGATTGCAGGCATACAACATTGCACCCAACTCTTTTCTTCTTCTTCTTCTTCTCTTTCTTCTTCTTCTTCCTCTTCTCCTCCTCCTCCTCCTCCTCCCCCTCCTCCTCCTCCTTCTCTTCCTCCGCCTCCTCCTCCTTCTTCTTTCACTTTAATGAAGAACACAATGTGGGATTCTCACTTGATGTACAGTTGGGAACTGTAGGGAGGGAATATTTTCCCTCTGTCTTCTGAGGGTTTGATACTTGAGTCTGAAAATGCATCAGGCAGATTAACAGGAGGAGAACCACATTTAATTCTGTATGTATTATCAGGAATCCCACAAAGTATGAGACTCAAAGAAGGGTCAGATGCTAGATACTTATATAGAATCCTGAGCTACAGAAAGGGATATAGATTTAGGGTTCTAGGGGGAAATGGCAACACAAGTTGTGGTAGAGTGAAGGAAGGAAATGTATGGAGAATAGAATTTGTCTTGTATGCAGATAAAAACCCTCTGGGGCAATAAAAGTAGTCTGAGTAGCTTTCAGAAGAATAAGGGATGGCTTGTGATAAGGTCTGTCTAGGCAGGAATTCTTATTCTCTGATACAGTTAATCTTTTATGGTTGATGAGATTCCCAGGGAGGGGATTCATCACAATTTCATTCCTTTTGGAGGATCTGTCTTTAGGCAGATAAAGGAAGTTCAGAGCAAGCTTCTCCCTGTATATTCTGTTCCTCAAATGACCTCAGTTTGATGTCCTCAATATACCAAAGTGACATATTTGGGATTAGCATTTTCTGAACTGTTTCAGTACAGTACACAGAACTTTTACAGCATTTGTTACTCAATAAATATTTATTCTCTACTTTCATCTAGAGGGTCAACAAATGGGAACAGGCTTCTTTATAATGCTCAAAAGAGGATTTTCCTGGAACTTGATATTCAATTTTAGTACAGTCCTAACTGGTGAGTATTTTATATTTTATATTTTTGTCTTGATATTTGTGTCTCTAACACTTCCTTAACCATCTTCAAAGCTTCCTATGAAGTGAAATTCTACTTTCTATGGCCTGCTCTGAGGGAGAAGTGGGGAGAAAGTCAAAGAGAACTTCCTACTTCTGAGACCCTTTTATTCTTCCCTTCAAAGTATTCAACATGCTAAAGTGCCCAGGACCCATTCAGAAAAAGCAATTTCCACCAAACCCCAGAAAATGTAGGGAACCACTTCCCTTTAATGTTGGCTATAACTTCCTGAAAATCGAAGTGTTTCATGCTTCAAAACTGATAAATCTTAATATATAGAAAACATTAAAAGGGCCAGGAGCCTTGGGTTCTTATCCTTCCCTTCAGCATTTTGAGGTATAGTTTTCTTCCCATATGTACCTCCCATCCACCCCTAATATGTAAGTTCCTCCCATTTTAACTTCATATCAAGTTACTTTGCTCTATTATAGGAGTAGGGTCTAGCCATCCTGTAGACTTACAGCAATTGAAGATGGGTGAAAAATCTTATTTGCAAAAAAGTCAGAATGCTTAGAGATGTGTTAGCAGTAGTTAAGTATACCAAAGAAGCATCTTCCTCCTCCAGGGGAATAAAAACCTCAGAATGGAGTCTTCATCATTATTACATGTCTTTCTACTGTTCCCACCTTAGAAGGAAAATATTGAATTAAAGGATCTGATATTATTTGCCCAATATTGGATTTTACCAGTCCTACCTACCCAGAACTTTAGCAAACATAAATACAGAAAAGGTAGTTATTGAGTATATTGTTAACAGTGCCACCCAAATATTAGGTATTCATTTAACATTATGCATATTGGCCCATCTGTTCCAGGGACCCTTGCTCACTGCAAAAAGATGTTGTGAGAACAAATTTGCCCTTTTGATGAGTCTAACTAATTACTACTACTCTTCTCTTTGGCTTGATATTATAAGAGCCCTGGAGAGAGATATAATTATTGTTACAAACCTAATGCTTTCCATCTTCTGAATTGAAGCAAAACCCATTGAATTTGCAGAGAATGTCCCTGAAGCAAAAAAGTAACAGCTGGGCCCTCTTTTGTAATGGGTCTGTAGCACTGAAAAACAAAATCCAGCATTTAAATTGCAAAAATGAGTGACTAATAGGGCTTGATGTCTCATCGAGTACAGGAGTCATCCATCAACAGTGAATTTTTCTATCATGATGAGAGTAGGATGTGAGAGGAATTGTAGGGCTTTGCTTCAGAGAATGTATCTCTTGTGTTCATTCATATCTCCTCAAGGAAACAAGAACAAGAAATGAATCAAATATTCACATTGTCTATTAGAAAAAATATTTATAATTGCATGATTTAAAAGGAATAACTTTCTAAGTATTTGGGCATTATTTTTTAGATGTAGGTAAATACAGCTGATGTCATACAAATCTTTTCAAAATTTTTTTGGGAAAAAAGCATTTTCTTTTTTACAGACTCACTAATATATATTAATTGATTATTATCTAATACTTGAACATACTTCAGAACTACCTAGAGTGTTGGAATGCATATAAAAACAGATTGCTAGGTCTCAAACTCAGAGTTTCTGATTTGATGAGTTTGAAGTAGGAACTTAGATTCTAATAAGTTCCCAAATGCTACTTCTGTTCTGTGGCTATTGGACCAAAGACTTCTAAGTACAACATTTGGAATATCACCAGATTTTAAAAAGACATTTTTGATATTATTGGAATAACAATAACGACTTCTAATTCTCTAAAGTGCACCTTACTTGAAATAGCTCAGAGCAAAATATGTCTTCTCAGATGTCATCCTAAATCTGTCTTTCTGGTAGGAACAGGAAGAAATCATTATCCTCACTCTAAAGATGAGAAGATTGAGGCTTGGTGGCTGTAATTATTTGTGGAGAAATTTTAGAGTATGATAGTCTCTCTTGTATATGTTCCCCCTAACTCTCATCATAAAAAAGTACACACAAGTCTTAAAGTTGGTAAGAAAAGAGTTTAGGGAGAACTATTGTAATAGAAGCAAAGGGACTATTATACTACAGAACTACTAAAAGACCAATATGAGCAAAGCATATGAGCACATACTGTTGGATAGTTGGTGATAGTTTCATCAGCTTTTTTCACTGCTGTGACTAAAAGACCTGACCAGAACAATTGTGGAAGAGGAAAAGTTTTGGACAGCAAGCTCCATTCCTCAGGGCTCAAGGTAAAGCAGAACATCATGGCAGAAGAGTGTGGCAGAGGAAAGCAGCTCACAGGAAGATAAGAAAGCAAAGAGAGAGATTCCACTCACCAGATATAAAATATATACCCCAAAGGCATGCACCTAATGACCCACTTTCTCCAGCCACACTATACCCACTTTCAGTTACTTCTCAGTTAATCCTGTCAGTGATTCATTGATTGGGTCAAGGCTTCCATAACCCAATCATTTCTCTAACCTTTTTGCATTGTCTAACACATGGGCTTTTGGGGGACACCCCACATTCAAACCATAAGAGTTGGAGAAAGAACTGGGAGTGATCATGCCAAAAACTACTAGAGGGACCTCAAAACTTCACAAAGTGTATCAAATATTGCAATAATAAGGAAATCAAGGCAGGAAATATTTCACATGGTATGAAGTTCAGGACCTGAGATGGAGAAAACTAGTTGCAGTATGAAAAATTCACTTTAGCTCAGAACCTAGATGTCCTTATCAAAACAGCCTTATGTTGTGGAGAGCATAAAGTTTGGTCAACTGTGTCACTTCCCAGCCTACTCATATAGTCATGGATGCAAAATTTGCAATTTGCTACTTCATAAGAAGACTTACTGTTCTCTCTACTTGAGGGCAAGGATGTTGTTGAATCATGAACTGGGAGAAGCAATGTTATACTTGGTGTTCTTTTCATTTTGTCTTTTGCTATATAAAGACAGTTTTGAGGAGAAAAGAAAAATCTATTGATTGGCTATCAGCAAGGCTAATTCTCATTTGGATGTTTTATTAAGAAGCTCTTTAATATAAAACAAGATAAGAAGTAGTAGAAGAAAATAGTTTTGATCAAACTATATATTGAGAAACTTTTTTCCTATGTACCTAGATTTAATTAATAGAGATTGTCAAGAGTCGATGAAAAAAGCTTTCAAGAAAATATTGATAAATCTATGTATTTGTATATAATACTTTATGGTTATTATTCTATGGTATTTACATGAAGTTTAATAATCTACAGAAGTCTCAAGCTAAAAGAAAAAAAAAACAGCAGATCTGAAAAAAGAGCTAAATTCTCCAAATCTACTGGGAAAAAAACTAAATATTTCTCACCTCTAAGTGACCCAAATCCTGGTGATTATTTCACTTTGGCAGTTTTCCCATTGGATCTGCCTGTGGTCATCAGCATCCATCATGTCAGCAGTCCAAATGAACATTCCAGCAACATTGCAGTCTACTATTGAAGCCAGAGTTTGAGACAAAACTCAATTATCTGCTTCTACTGCCAGGTGGGGCTGTAGGGCTCTGCATCTAAGAAAGCCTGTTTGAGTGTCAGCAGGTAATTACAGCAGGGTATGCCTGATGGGTGTCAATGCCAAGGGACATAGCTGGCAAAGCCAAGTTCTTCTCTACTACCATTGAGTGGTATGTTACAGCTCTCAGTATTGTGCCTCTAAATGGGAGCTATGCTCTCCACCGTTGTAATAAATCCCAGAATCTGACTGCCTACTTCTTTCCAAGATCTTATCTCACAAATCAGAAGAATGAAATCCATGGGACAACTGAAAGCAAGAGTGAAAGGAGTAGGAGATTTATTCAAATCTACTGGGAAAAAACTACATATTTAGTTTTTATGAGAATTTTTAATGAGAATTAGCCTTGCTGATAGCCAATCAATAGATTTTTCTTTTCTCCTCAAAACTGTCTTTATATAGCAAAAAACAAAATGAAAAGAACACCAGTGTGAAGAATAGAAACAGACCTCTTCAAGAGGTAAGAGGGGATGGACTCCAATAGGGATAGTGTAGACTACTACACTCCCTTAGTGTAGTAGTCTACGGGTTTATATAGCACTCTGGTCAATGCTATTGGTACAAATTTATGCTAATCATGGTTTGGAAAAGTACTAATGCTGTTGGTTAGGCCTACAATCCCATTCAGGTCTGCCCCGCTTCCATTTGTCTGTTGCTCTTGAGGAAGCAGAAGATTGAGTTCTTTCAATTATGGATGCTGAGAGTCCTAGCCTATTGTATTGTATGGAGAGGGGGTCTGCACCAGGCCCAGGCCAGGCTGCCATGTATAACAGGTCAGTGTGCCTTGGCTCACCATACCTCAGGCCTGTGCCAGGATGTGGCACAGGCCTAAGAGCTGTGACCTGTGCTCTTAGCAGGAACGAATGCTTAGCTTCACTATTTGTAGACACAGTTTGAATAGAGACACATGACCTCTGCCATATTTGTTTCTTAGCCTCTTTGTGACTTTGTCAAAAAGGTTGACAAAGAATATGCAACAAAAATGTGGAACAGATAAGTAAATTTTCCTGTAAAATATCAATTCAATGCAATTCTGAAATGATTAGAAATATTTTCTAGGGCCAGTTTTACTTCCATGTTAGCATTCATATCTCAAGCTGTTTTCCTGGCCTTAATTACAGTTTATCCATTAAATACATATGGCATATCATTCCATAGAACTATATTTATAAAGAAATAAATACTGGACTAGAGAAGAAATTGTGTTGTAAATGAGTAAGTACCAGGTACTAAGAAAATTAAGGCCTTAACTTGGATGCTTCCATGGCTCAGTTAAATATTTTTTGACTGTCCTAATCATAAGCAAACATACTGAATATTTATCCATGTAAATCATTGGACTAGACATAGGTAACAGAGTATTGTTAAGATATGTATGTAGAGTACAATACAAATAACAACACAGAGGTTTAAACTGTACAAACAATTGGATAAGTATTTGTACACAAATGAGTACCAGTAAATGCTACTAGAACTCTGAGATGAAAGAGATGGTTGGGTTGGCCCAATGTTTCTATAGGAAGGTAGAATACATTTAAATAACATGTGAAACTTAGATATGTTGAAGTGAAACACATCAGGGCAGTAGAAAAGAAGAAAAAGATTGCACTAGGCATGTTCTGAACTAGTGTAGTGCAGGAGAACACACACAAGGTAGTGATAGAAAAATTGAAAATGTTGGCTCCCATAGTGCCAGACTATGGTATACCCAGAAATCTTGGCCAAATTTCTGTCTTACTTGAGTTTAATAGCATAATATTCCAGTGTTAGAGCTCAGGGCTCACCATCACAAAATATGACCATAGAAGACCAGAATATATCCCCAAAATACACTTCTTTGGCATTTTTCCAGTTGATTATTTTGAGAAACTGCAGACACAGTAGTAGCTCTGAAATGCTACCCTTTTTGAAGGAAACTTACATCTATAAGGGAAATCAACATTAGCAAATGTGTCTATATCAGGAAGAGGGCTGATTCTAGATAAATTTTGCTAGCCTCAGAGACCTTTATCTGCACAAGGCAACCTTTATTTACTTATATTTCTTCCCCTCCCCTTCCTATACCTTGTCTGTACCAAGCCCCTTAGAAAACCTATGCCCCTATTTCTTTTTATAGCTTGGGTAGTTACAGAAGTTTCAATTATCCAGCTGTTCTTTGAGTCTCATATTTTTGTGGGACACAAGTTCATATGTATGTAATTATATATGGTTGTTCTCCTATTAATCTGTCTTTATGACACTTAAATTTGTAGCCAGCCAAAGAGCCTAGAAAGGTGAAGGAAGCCATTTTCCCCTTTGCAGAGATATTGGCACAAGTCTTACAGTTAAATTCTGTTTCTTTAATTACTTTACGGGTGACTCAACCTCTCTCTGCCAACATGTTCTAAAATAAAACATATACATATGTGCATACACAAACACTAATAACAACAAGCAAATAATAGCACTTATTTCCTGGGGCTGTTGTAAGGCTTAAACAAAAGGCAGGCAAATAACTAAGTAGCCTAGTACATAATGTTAAGTTTGCTCTACAAGCATCCATATATTTAAGTTTAGCTTAAAGATTTCTCTATACCTAGTGAGTTGTAACCTAATTTGACATGTAAACAGACTGTAACCTACTCTTGTAACAAATAGCTGAGCCTCAGCCAATCATAAGTGATTGACTGTTCAAACCATATTCAAATAAGACAGACCCAAGCTGTAACAAATTGGGCTGTTTTTGTCTTACTTCTGTTTTCTATATGTCACTTTCTTTCCTCTGATTGTAAGTATAAACTGTCTCTGTGGTAGATCTTGACATTCTTCCTTATTTTTGGTTTATACTGCAGACTGATTTCAGAATCACAAAGCCAATTAAGACCTGAAAAACTGGATTGTTGTGAAGACTTTTTGACTTTTCAGTTGTGACAACCAAGGAAGGGGCTTGTGGTAATTGCTGACAGATCCTGGGAACCCTTGAGGAAAACAGGGAAGCAGATGCTTCTGACCCCATTGAGGTCTCCTGCTTTCTTCAGGGATGCCTAAGGTTTATGGGTAAGTTCCTCTGATCTTTTTTACTTTTGCAAAAAAGACTCTTATCTTTTTGTATTAGACCTCCATTCACTAGGTTGAGTAAATAGATTAGCCTTACTGAGGTAGGATAGAAAAAATAAGAAATAGACAAACATAAAGAAAGGACAAGAAAATAAGATTTGAGTTAAGAAATTCTACATACTCTTCCAGGCCTATATCCCTTCCAGGCCTGTTACTCCCTAAGCCTGTGTCTTTTCCAAGCCTGTTACTCCCAAATTCCTGAGAAATCTATAGATCTACCTGTGCTCTGTTAATTAATCCCCTATAAATAGATTAATCAAGCAAAGATATGACATTTTGAGGAGTCTATAATTCAGGGAACTTTCTGGCACTATCTATTGATCAGGTAATGAAGACCCCATCAACCTGAGGATCTGAAGATTGACTAGACCACCAGAATCCTTTTTGAGATCACTAGACTAATATCATTCCTACATAGATTTCCATACCCACCTCTCAAGAAGTTTCCTTTAAAATAAGAGCAGGAACCCCAAAACATGTCTTTCATGCTTGAGATGGCCCACATTCTTCCTTGAGTGTGTATTCCTTGCTTTACTGCCAAAGATATTTCTCTCTTGAGATTGCCCCATTCTCCCTTGAATTTGTATCTATTTTCCTAATAGATAGTAATAGATATTTTCCTAATAGATAGTAATAGATATTTTCCTAATAGATAGTAAAGCTCTGACTATGCCTTTAACAGATACCTGCTGAAATTCTTTTCACATATGCCAAGAGCCCCTGACCCTGAGATGAGTTCCCCTTTCTCTTCAGGAACTCCTTGGACCCTTCTTAGGAGACAACTCTTCTGTGACATTACCAAAGTTAACTACAGTTACAGTGGGCACAGTAGAGGAGTTTTGATTTGGTTAAAATTGTTTATTTGTGAAGCATATTAGGAAAGAAGGAACCAGAAACCATGCAAGTAAAAAAAAAAAAAAAAAGAACTGTAATGCAACACATTTTTAATTGGCACCTGGAGGCATTGTAAAAGACATAATCAATCCAAATTGCCTCCTTAAAGAGTTCTTTGAGTAAAGCAAATGGAAATCTTAAGGACAGACTAAGGACTTGATGAAAAGAAGACTGTACTGTATTCTGACTGAATTAACCTCAACCACTTTCCTCCCTATCCATCTTTATCTTAATTCTCTGTGTCCGTTTACATTTTTTTCTCAATTACTTTTTTGTTCAGAAGAGCGAGAAGAATTGCTTTAAAAAACCTTTGAATTTCAATTCCTAAGGCTTTCTGGAAAAAAAAAAAAGAAAGAAAGAAGTTAGGCCTGTTATACAACCTTACAAACCAAAGAGGGATGCAGTGCAGAACTTTTGATTCCTGGGTAGCCACATGTTAACCCACATGTTCTACATTTAGTTACCGATAGTTACGATAGTTACCAGTGAAACTTAGAGATGCATCCAATTTCCAGATAAATCAATCAGTGGAAGCATAAGGAAATGTGAACAAATAAGAAAAATGTAAAATGTATAACCTCTTGGTTATTGTGATCTGTAGTTGTTAAAAGTTTTAGAGTGCTGAGTTAGATCTTGATGCCAGACCAAGCTCAGATTTCAGTCAGTCTCATCATTGGCCACCAGCCTTAAAGTTACCCCCACCAAAGGAAAAATTATGCAGAGACAACAAAAAGTACCTCTAAGACATGTGGTTACCAAGAAGGTAGTCAATGTGGGGAAAGACCAAAACCAAGAATCTATTAAAACTATAGGGCATAATGTGAAGTAATTGTCATTTGTTGATAAGTGCCATCAGTTTTCTCAGGAGCCTTTACTAAAATGAAATTTGAAAGAAACTAATTTCAGAGCAGTATCTTTGGTTTTAAATGCTACATAGTAGAAGAGTGAGTTTGGTTTTATACAGAACCCACTGCTCACTATAGAACAATCACAGATGGCTGTGCATGATCCACACACACTGGAGGTTATTCCTGAGACAACAGCCAGCATGGTGGATTAGATAAAAGACACTGTTAAGTCTTTTCACTCGGAGAAGAGAAACTGTCTGCCTCCGTCTGTAAATGTCAAGTGCAACATCATGCTGCTAGGGGACAGACAGATGTGAGTGGTAGGAACATGAGGTTGAGGAAATAATTTTATAAACTTGGCCCTGTGCTGACCCCCATATGCTTTCTTTTAAAAGCAATTTGCCTGCATATGTAATATGCAATTATTACAATCATAATATAACAATATGTAATATGTTACATTCCTCAGCAAATTACATGTTATCTGCAGGGGAAATGCAGGCCTGAAATGCTGATCAGAACTCAAGTTACCCTGAAACCAGGCATTTAGTGACCCTCACACAGACCAGATCCTAGAACTCAGGGATATAAGAATAATTGCCCCTAACCAAAAAATCTATAAGAACAGATTCTTTTTTTTTTTTTTTATTGTTGGTTGTTCAAAACATTACATAGTTCTTGATATATCATCTTTCACACTTTGCTTCAAGTGGGTTATGAACTCCCATTTTTAGCCCATATACAGATTGCAGAATCACATCAATTACACATCCATTGATTTACATATTGCCATACTAGTGACTGTCATGTTCTGCTACCTTTCCTATCCTCTACTATCCCCCCTCCCCTCCCCTCCCCACCCCTCTTCTCTCTCTACCCCCTCTACAGACCTTCATTTCTCCCCCTTGTATTATTTTTCCCTTTCCCCTCATTTCCTCTTGTATAACCCTGAGGGTCTCCTTCCATTTCCATGCAATTTCCCTTTTCTCTCCCTTTCCCTCCCACCTCTCATCTCTGTTTAATGTTAATCTTCTTCTCATGCTCTTTGTCCCTACTCTGTTCTTAGTTATTCTCCTTATATCAAAGAAGACATTTGGCATTTGTTTTTTAGGGATTGGCTAGCTTCACTTAGCATAATCTGCTTCTTATTAGAAATAGTCAGCGTGGGCCAAAGTGACCTAAAGTTGTCACAGCAGTAGTGACTCAAAAGTCTGATGTCATCCTGCTGTCAGACAAATTCAAGAGGTACAACTGGTTGGAACTCTCTGGAAACATCTCTGAGATCCCCAACAAAACTGGAGGTCTGGGAAGTATGCTATTCCTCTCCTCTGAGAGGACCCACTCTTCCCCTTGAGAGTGTCCCTTTTTATCCTTTCCTATCACTTTTAATAAACTCATGTCTGTTACTCTGAGTGACACATCTAAAATCTTTCTGACTTGATCATAAGAATCAGAGTTTAAAGGGGGGTGTTATGGTTTGGATATGAGGTGTCCCTCAAAAGCTCACATGTGAGACAATAAAAGAAATTTCAGAGGACAAATGATTGGGTTGTGAGAATCTTGACACAATCAGTGATGGGATAACTGAGTGGTAACTGGAGGCAGGTAGGGTGTGACTGGAGGAAGCAGTTAATTGGGGGAGTGGCTTTGGGGTATATATTTTGTATTTGGAGCTAGAGTCTCTCTCTCTCTCTCTCTCTCTCTCTCTCTCTCTCTCTCTCTCTCTCTCTCCTTCTTTTTTTAATATTTATTTTTAGTTATAGGCAGACACAATATCTTTCTTTTATTTTTATGTGGTGGTAAGAATCAGTGCCTCATGCATGCTAGGTGAGTGCTCTACCCTTTGAGCCACAACCCCAGCCTTCTCTCTGCTTCTTGATCACCATGATGTGAGCTGCTTCCTTCTTGCACACACTCTGCCATGATGTTCAGCCTCACCTCGAGCCCCAAGGAATGGAGTTGGCCTTTTCTGGACTAAGACCTCTGAAACTGTGAGTGCCTCAAATAAACTTTTCCTCCCCTACAGCTGTGCTGGTCAAGTCCCTTAGTTACAGCAGTGAAAAAGCTAAAACAGGGGGTCTTCATGCTACCTCAGTTTCCCAAAATGTCCCATGCCTGTAACAACACTTGAAGGAGCTAATATGCTTTGAATTCAAGCTGTATATGTGTGGCTTTATGGAGATCAGGATATTCTCCTATTAAAAATGCCAATTACCCAGGTCATGGTACATGCTGTGGTTAAGGAAACACTTTGCATGTAACTTTACTGCTACAAAATTAAGCTATAGATAGAAGTCTTAAGAAATTTGTTCTCTCAGCTTCCTCTCGGGATTTAGATGCTGATAAAAACCATTAGGTTAATTAACAGAAGAAAGGGGAAAGGCAAAAAGGGAAGGCAAAGCACTCCTGCTGGACCCTGTGGAAGTTTTAAAATACTTACTAAGAAAGAAGGTAAATTTTTAAAAGGTAAATAAATAAATTCTTTTTCAGTAACTTTAAAGTCTTGTACTCATGTTAAAGTAAATAATAGATACTCATTGCATGTCTTAAGTTTGATCTAAAGCTGCCTCCATATGTTTAAAATGTGCCATAAAAGCTTTTCCCTATGCTGGGTGCAGTGGTGCACACCTATAATCCCCGCAGCTCCAGAGGCTGAGGTAGAAGAATTGCAAACTCAAAGCCAGCCTCAGCAAATTAGCAAGGACCTAAACAACTTAGTGAAATCCTGTCTCTAAATAAAAATTTAAAAAGAGCTGAGGATGTGCTTCAGTGGTTAAGCACTCCCTGAGTTCAATCCCCAGTTAAAAAAGAAGTTTAACTCTACTCTATGTTGTGAACTATAACCTAACTTGATGTGTAAATAAGATTAACATACTCTAATAACAAGTAGCTGAGTCTCAGCCAATCACAAGCCACCAACTGTTTAAACCCTGTTCAAACAAGATAGATTTCAGCATAAGTAACCAATTGGGCTATTTCTGTATCTCATTTACATTTTCTGTATCTCACTTTCTTTTATCTAACTCTATATATCATTTGCCTACTTGCTGGAGCAGAACATTCTAAACCAAGTTTTGGTCCAGACTGCTACCTGATTCTAGAATCAGGAATAAGGCCAACCAAGATCTGTAAAACTAGACTTATTGTAATTTTTAAAATAATGAGGTAAGTTCAATTAAATCTATCTTTATTTGTAAATATTTGCTATAGACTGTAATTTGTAGTGATAACATCAGTCAAATATGCCTCACCATAAGAAAACAACTTGAAATACCTAACTCACCTAACAATGATTGCAGTAGCCATTATCTTCACATTCTTATGCTATTGGAGAAGAAGAAATGCCATATTCAACTATGATTTGTTTTGCAATATAATTCTGTTATATTGCTTGACCATGCATTTTGTTTTGTTCTGGGTGAAGGAAGTCTTAAGCTTATACAATTCTATTTCATATTATAGATTCTCAGAACTGAAAAAGATTTTAACATTTATTTACATACTCTGCATCTTTGTATTTCTTTCCAAATCTATTCATGGAGATAAAACTTCTGACCATTCTTTAAAATGGATCTTAAACAGTTTTATCTTCTTGTTGTGTTTTGACAGATGCACTTGTGGGAAGTAAAAGTCAGTAAACTGAGTTCTCTGAATTCTGAAAATCATTAAAATTCCTCTTCATCTGCAGTCAGATTTCATTTGAATTCAACCTCATTTTATAAAACGAAGAACCATGCCACAGTCACTCTGCATGGTTGACAGTATGAACATATTTTTAATTTAGATTATCTGGTGACTGCATGGTCTATGCGAGGCTATGGGAATAGCAAGCTACATGAAGTTTCATATACACTTGATTTCATTGGAGCTCTCTGTCTCTGTGCATTGTGCTTTAACCTCTGTTTAAATGATCTACTCCACACCCTGTGCCTACTAGTCACCTGACAATTCTCTATTTTTTCAAGCCATACATGACTCAGGCCAATGTAGGTGCTACTCCTTCTGAAATTTCATTTTTTTGAATATTTTATTTTTTTTGTTTCTATTTTTTATTTGTTATAATATTCTCATACACTCACACAATAGGACAGTATAATTTGATCAGTTTTATTCCCTAGTCCTTCCCCTTTCCCTCCCCTTCTTCCCTCTGTGAAATTTCATTTTTAAGGTAATTAAGCAGATTGCTAGTTGTGTATAGACTAAGCAGACAGCTTATTAAACTGATTAAATGTCTGTATCTTCCCAAAGAAGTGATCTTTTGGGGTATCATATAACCTTTGTAACTTAACACTTATTACAATGCATGGTATGTAATATACAGGATCAGTAGTCAATGAATCAATCAATAGAATCAAAGTAAATTTCCATTTCAGTGGTTGTGAGTTAGGATAGAAGAAAATAAGAAATAATAGAAAGTAGACAAAGGAAGGAAAAGGAAACTGTAACTTAAATCTGAAAAACCTTCTGCTAAATTTCCTAACACCTTTATTCCCAAAGCCAGTATTCCTCCTAAGCCTGTCACTCCTAAAGCTAGTTTTTCCCCAGGCCTGTCATTCCCAGATTTCTGAGAAATCTATAGATCTACACTCACAATCTTATAGTTACTGGAAATTCGCCCAGTTATAAAAATCGCCCTGTTCACTGTGAAATAGCCTAGTCATACATTTGTTTTTAGAATAGGTTGAGCAAAGGGAGTCACAAAACCTACAATATAGGGTACTTTCCCAATTGATCAGATAACAAACAAGGATCCCAAGAATTGCTAGACTACCATAAACCCTTGAATGTATACTCCTTGCTTTCCTAATAAATCACTGTTTGTGCCTCTACCTGACATATCTTAAAATTCTTTTCTGCAATGTTTATTAAGGACCCCATTGTCCTGAGTTTGAGGTCTCTGTCTCAGGGACCGCCCTCAGATCCTTCTCAGTGACATTGTCATTCTATTCTCTGCCATTACCTTCACCCCTAATTCCAAAATCTGACAAATTCATTAAATTAAGAAATGAAGTTGAGGACAGAGCAGGTGTCAAAAACAACCTAAAGGGGCTGGGGCTGGGGCTAGGTGGTAGAGTGCTTGCCTAGCATGTGTGACACACTGGGTTTGACCCTCAGCACCACATAAAAAAAGTAAATAAACAAAATAAAGGTGTTGTGTACATCTACAATTAAAAAAGTTAAAAAAGAAAGAAAGAAAGAAAGAAAGAAACAACCCAAAGCAACAACTGATCCAGCGTCCCCTGCTGTTACTGAGTGAATGAAAACATCTCCATGTACAGACCTCATATTTAAAGTGGGGTGAAGAAACTTCCTGGAATTTTATATGGCAGTTCTCTTTAGCAATAAAACTGCTCATCATTGCCATGAACTTTATTCATATTTGAAAACGCTCATCAGAATAGGAAGCAAACATTCACTGTGTCCTTGCTGTAGCCCTGTCACAACATAGGCAAGGAAACAGAGGATTAATCAATAGCTGTTGTTTTCTTCTTGGTTAAATGTATTTTCATTGTTAGTTTATCTTATCAAGAATCAGAATTTTCTCTGTGCAACAGGGAACATGCTATTAAGTTTCTGCAAAGCTGAGGAAGGGTTTGTTACTGCAATGACTGCTTCAGTAATCACTAGCTGCTGACAGTGAATACCACCAGAATAGGCTATACAGAGACACAATGCAAGGGACATTGATGTGGCAAGCTAGAAAGATAACTTTAATTGCTGTGAGGTTTCACACTCATTGGCAAAAAAGTAGTTTCCCAGCTGATTGAAGAGCAGATTCTTCCATTTAAATAATAATCTTCTGCCACCGGTGGAAGCTATTCAAAGCTTCACTTCTATTAACCTTTCCTCTTTTTTTTTTTATTTTTTAAGTTTGTTTTTCAAGTTTCTATTTTATTTTATTTCACTTTAACTCTCATAGCTGCCTTGTAAGGTGGGAAGAATGGGCAGCATTAGTCCTTGGGAGAATATGCTCTACTTCCCCAAGGGGCTGATATTAGATCACTGTAGAAGGGTGCTGGAATGTTTCTTTTGTTTCAAATTTTTAAATGTCCCTGAGGATGTTAACAGGGAAATAGAAATTCACAGGACTGCTTTTAAAAATGTCATTGTGTATTAAAGTGCTAGATTGTCTAGATACAACTGAAAGTGATCTAAAGGCAGGTGGGGTACAGCCAGGAAGTCAGGATACAGCCCAGAATGTATTTTCGGTGGTGGCAGGGTACAGTCAGGAATTTCGTTTTTCATTAGAGATTTATAGTTATGCATAGTAGTTGGGTTCATCCTGACAAAAGGGATGTATTTTAAAAGGAGCTGGAGATGGAAGAAAGGTCTTGGAGGAGTCAGTAGGAATAGCCCCAAATAGAGGATTCAAGGAATGCTTGGCTAAAATTTTAAAAAAAAGGAAATACTACATATTTATAGTATTTTTTTTTTCCACCACAGTTCTGAAGATTAAACCCAGGGGTGCTCTACCATTGAGCTACATTCCTAACCCCTTTATGTTTTATTTTGAGATAGCATCTCACCTAGTTGCCCAGGTTGGCCTCAAACTTGAAACATTACTGCCTCAGTCTCCTAAGTATTCGTGATTACAGGTGTGCACAGTCACACCTGGCTATCTCTATGGTACTTTATCTAATGTATGTTTCAAAAATGGGAGCATCACTTGAGAGGGAATGGAAGCAGAACATAAGAAAGGCCTATCAAGTACCAAGGCCTGTGCTAAGTACTTTATATACTTGTGAAAGTCTAGTACTCCCTTACTAAATAGATAAGGAAACTAAGAACCAGAAAGGTAAAATAAATTTAAAAAGCATACACAGCTAATATCTGGTTGATTCAGGATTTAAGAGCTGTGTGAAATTAAGAGGTTTTTGTAATGGGCTAACAAGAATCCCTGGGACTCTAGGGAGGGGAAAATTGCTGAATAATACTCTTATTTTTTTATTGTTATTTATTTATTTATTTTGGTGATGTTGGGGATTTAAACCAGGGCCTTGTGAATGCCAAGGCAAGCACTCTACCAACTGAACTATATCTCCAGCCCCCAGTTATTATTATTTTTGTAGTGTTGGGGATTGAACCCAGGGCCTTGCACATGCTAGGCAAGTGGTCTACCATTAAGCCAGGTGCCCAGCTCTCATGGTTATTCTTACTGCTGAATATATTATCATATTGTTGAATATAAGATTGCTAAACAGCATGGATTTAGAGTAAGCTTTTGAACCTTCATGATATACAGTTTTGTTGTTGATGTTCTTTAGCTTTTAATTGAACCTAATTGTTTGCTCAATCTGTTTACAGTATGGTATATATTACAGCATGGTGTATTATAGTAGACAAGAAGAGAGAAACAGAACATTGCAAAAGGAAGCAAAAGAGTTGATGAATACCTGTAAGTAAAGGCAGGGACTTACTCTTTTTTATGGGGAAACCTCCTTTTATACTTAAAAAGCTGTGGCACCAAGGAATCTACCAGTGCAGGAGATCAGATGTTAGAGGACCATTAGGTGACAGATAAAGGAAATGAAGCTCAGAGAAATGATTCGCCTGATATTATACCTTTAGTTTAGAGTCACTGTTGAGGTTAAATTCAGAGTCTCTCGACTCCCAGTCTTGTATTTATTCCATGATATGATTTGCTACCACCCCTAACACTACCTGTAAAGGTACTAAAATGTAATTGTGTGTGTGTGTATGTGTGTATAATTCACTAACTTTTCATCAGAACATGTTTAACATAAATTTGATCAGCATATTATTTTCCATTAAAGTTTTTGAAAAGGGCAGTTCCCGACCTTCCGCTCCTGCCAGCGGAGTATCTGATGATATATTATGGGAACAACATTCCATTGATTGGGCAGCATGCTCTGCTGGACCTCTTTGGAGAAGAAGCCAGAATTGTAAGAAGCCCTTAAGGAAAGTGTGACAAGAATAATCCATTCTTTCAAAAGAACAGATATCAGTATTTGCTATTTGTTGGCATTTTACATATTACATTTTTTTGGGCAGAGGAGAGAGAAGGATATACATATGAAAAGTCATTTAAAATGCTAATTATTATTTTTGCAAGGATTATATTCAGAATTTGGATATTTTTAAAAATACAGTAAAGGCCAAGTTTAGTGCCCTGAAGGAGCTCAGTGTCTAAGCAGAAAGAAAATTGATTCCAAAAAGTAATATTTACTTATATCAGAATATTAGGCCTTGATGGGAATTTTTTACAAATATCCTGCACTGATTCCTATCCATTGCCTCTTAGGATTTGTGGATCAGAGTAGTTATTATATCATAAACCATCTCAATTCTAGTTTTGAGCAGCTCTTACTCAGTATTAATCATTCTATCAATGTGAACTTCATACATTATTGTGATCTGTATCTTACCTCTTTCCTTTAGATTGATGCAAAATACACCTTATCTTCCATTTACACATACAGTCTTCATATCATATGAAGACAAGGGTAGTCAAAAACTCTTCTAAACTTCTCTTTTGCAGGCTAGTTTTTGGCAGCTCTTCAGTTCTTTCTCTAGTGACATTTTTTTTAAATCATCATTGATTATACTCACCCTTCTCTGAATATAAAGCTACTATTCAAGAACTTAAAATCTGTAACTCACAATGATTCTGACCAATCCTTATCAGTTATAGTAAAGAAAGTTATCACTTCCCTTGTTCTTCAATTAATAAATTTATTTATTTATATATGTTTGATACCAAGGTTTTGACTCAGGGGTGCTCTACCACTGAGCTACATCCCCAGTACTAGTTACATTTATTTTGAGATAAGTTCTTCATAACTTCCTTGGGACCTAGCTAAGTGGCTGAGGCTGGCCTCAAGCTTGCCATCCTCCTGACACAGCTTCCCCAGTAACTGGGATTGCAGGTATTCACCACTGTGCCTGGTGAATGCCCACTGCTATTTTGTATATGCTTGGAGTCATTTCAATATTCAATCTTTTTTCCACATAGACTTGTAAAAGAACCTGTCTTGTATATTTTGTTGTTTAAACTTAAATGTAGAACTTTATATTTGTCTCTATAGTATTTCATATTTTTTATTTCATGGGGTATTTGTTGAGCTCTTTATGGATGCACGAAATACTGAAACTAAAATAATAGAGACATACGTTTGTTACCTTCATTACTGATAGTGCATCCTGAGGGACCATAAGAAAGTAAGAGAAAAAGCTGTCCAATTTCTATGATGGCATTAGTGACAAACTCCAATAAACATCTCCTCAGAAGTGAATGTCTCCGCTCTCTATACTAGTGTTTCAATATAATAGTGGCTCAACTTTTCCCTGTCTCTGATTCCTGACTCCTATAGCTCCTGGCTAGTTTTCCCTCTATTCTTGCACTTAGACCCATCCAAACTAGGATCTCATTAGCTAAGCCAGTCATCAGACATTATAGAGAATCTTTATTGGTTCATATTAGGATCCAGGGTACTTCAGATAGTGGTCCAGTATTTAGATTGTTGACTTTGTTACAGATGTCAGGATTAGGTCAAACCAGCTGTGGCTTAGCATTAATAATCCCATGGGGTGTGAAGTATGGCACCATGTTCCATAGGGAAAGGCTCAGAAAGGAACTGTGAGCCCTGCCGTCTTCAATTTCTTGATTCATTGTTGTCTAATTAAACAACTCCTCATGCCAGGTGCCATGGTGCATGCCTATAATCCCAGTAACTCTGGAGGCTGAGGCAAATTGGAGGCTAGCCTCAGTTATTTTGCAAGACCTTCAGAAACTTAGAGAAATTATATCTCAAAACAAAAAATAAAAAAGACTGAGGATGTAGTTCAGTGGTTAGCACCCCTGGGTTAAATCTTCAGTACAAAAAATAAAATAAAATAATGTAACCCATCACATATAACTCTTGAAATCCTTTTGAATTTTAGTTGTTCTCTACTTTGTTTTTAAGTTATTCTGAAACACCATTTTTGTTATTTTAGTCCAGAATATTCAGTTGCAAGGAACAGAAATAGAAATGAAGCTAGTTTAAGCTATTTTAATCAAAAGGGGAAATTAATGGAAGCATATAGGATTATCTCAGAGCATCAATGATAGGAAGTAAATGTACACCTCATGAGAGACATTCCAAAACTGAAAAGCTATCAGCAACTATCTATCTATCTATCTATCTATCTTGGGCCGCATAGTTTCAACATGCTTCTCTCCATGCAACTGTTTATATTTTTCTCTCTTTCTCTTCATACTGTCTACATTTAAATAAGGACTCCATTAACAGGCCCAAAATAATGTATTTAGCCTCTTCCAAAGGCTAAAAGATCTAGCTGTATCAGATTTCTCTTATTTCTCCAGTTCAATCATTGGATTGGTTTTCCCTGAGTGAGGTTCAACCATCTGTGGTAAGAGAATGGTAAAGTCTTATAATACAGACATGACTACCAAAAGCCACTCTGGATGGAGACTAATTGTCAGAAAAGAGGATTCCCAACACATACCCAATACATCTTTCCTTTTTCAATTTAAATAGTATTTTCCTCAACAAGGTGTTTTAACATAGCTGATTTACAAATGGTAAAATAGGCACAGGAAAAGATGACCAACTTCATTAATGATTAATGCCTAGTAGAATGGCAGACAATATTATAGTTCATTTATAGTATGGCCATACGCTATAGTTCATTTTTTTGACAGTCGGAACAAAGCAAGACTACAGGGTCAGAGAACAAATCAGTGATTGCCAGGAGCTTAGGATGGGGTTGTGATTGACTACAAATGTGCACAAGAAAAATCTTTCCAAGTGATGGAGATGTCTGACATGTTAGTTGTGGTGATGATTATTTAACTTTATTTTTCATAATTCACAGACTATACAACTAAAAGGCTTGAGTTTTACTCTATGCGAATTTTGTCTCGGTCAACCTAAGAAAAAATATTTTCCTTGACAAGGAAGTCAGAAGAAATCAAAAACATAATGCTTATTTGTGTATCATAATAATGTTGTTAGCTCATTTAATCCAATTATGCAGAGGTGACTGTAATCAAGGTTCATAGTTTCAGCTTCAATCTCTCTGCTAGCCTCAAAAAGGTAGCCAACCTACTTAATAACCAATCTTAAGAATTGTACCATAAATGATTTGTTTGTCAACCAATGCTTACTAAGCATTTACTAGAAATATCATCAGTATTAGATTTTTCACTAAATTGAAGTTGGAAAAGGTTGGTACCTCTCTACCATGTACTTACCCTTCTATCTTCTCTCAGTAACCCTCTTCACCCATATTTTCAGTTATGAACAGCATATAGAAAGAATCCTACTTTAAGGTTATTACAAAGGGGTATAGTAAATAGGAGGGATAGATAAATAATAAATGATGGTTTTGTTGTGCACTTCATTTACCTAATAAGATAAAGATAATTGACGGATTGCTTTCTGTAAAATGTTTTCATATCTAATTATATCATCTTTACTTTCAGATGAAGATTAATTAAATTTGTCTTTTTACTATCTATATAATTCAGTACAAAAAAAATTGCTCTGAGTTCTAAAACCAAGCACTACTAATATATTTGATGTTTCTAATATTTATTAGTCCCTAGTCTTGAAGGGGGCAGTGTGTACTGAGATGTTATTTACCTCTTTTGAGTAGTTGCTTTTTCTCTGATTTTTGGTTTCACAGCTTATAATAAATGTAAACAGTTCCTTGTGGTGTATTCCCTCTTTTAGAAAACAAATGCGTATGTGCAAAAGCTATTTTAAAAATCCACCAACATGTTATTAGGTGAACATTTTATGTTTACCAACTAAAATGACATTTATCTGTTTTCTGTCCCCTGCAATGACATTTAGCCTTGTTGAGCTTGACGGGATTGAGTTTATCTACTTTCAAGACTTTTTTTTATAGAGAAGACTTTAACAATGTTTTAAATTTTGACACAATTTCTCATAGGAAAGTAAAAATCTGGATATTTAGAAATATGCAGAGGGCTTTGTTTTGGCCAAGAAGATAAAAAATAGTAAAATAATGAATTAGAATCTATGATTGAAATAAACAAGGTGATTATTTAACAAGCAGGCTATTCCTTAATTATTAACAAGAATCATTGATAAATAATGATTTTTAAACACATTTTTACAATGTCATGTTTTTTCTTTGATAAGAAAAATCATACTTTAACAGAAACTTCTGTTTTTAAGAATGAGAACTAACCCTGTTACTGTCTAGAGAACAGGAATTTTCTAAATATGACTTTATGATGGAGATTAATAAAATATAATAACTATATCATAATCTTGGTGTCCTGCTAGAGTTCTGGCTCAGGCCCAAGAAGCAAGGTTCAGGGGGCAATTGAAAGAAGATTTGAGAAACAGTTGAGATACTAGCCATCTTTTTTTAAAAAAAAAGAGAGAGAGAGAGAATTTTTTAATATTTATTTTTTAGTTTTCAGCGGACACAACATCTTTATTTGTATGTGGTACTGAGGATCGAACCCAGCGCCAGGCGCATGCCAGGCGAGCATGCTACCACTTGAGCCACATCCCCAGCCCACTAGTCATCTTTTATTCAGAAGCAGCAATAGCCCCTAGCCAGTGCTTCCCATCCCCTAGCCATTTCCATGGGCCAAACAAAGAAGGCATACTGCCTAGGGGTTACATAAGTGGGCTCATGCTCACAAATAAATGTTTATGATCTTGAGTATACACACTGAATCAGGGTGTTTATGACCTGACTACACACTAATCATAACACAGCCAATTCATAACATTAGCTACATCCTAAAAACATATCATGCAGCAAGCCACAGCAAAGGAACCTGATGATAGATATTTTGGGCCTGCCCCAATACTTGAAAAATAAATGAAGGGTTAATTTGTGAACTACTAGTTGTTCTCTGTATCTGGCATATTTTTCTATTTTTCCTCAAATAAGATTCTCAGTAGCTTGAGCATATCCCATAGCAACGCTACTAACTGAATGTTGAACACAGAATGGGTAGTTAGTGTGTTCATTCATTCACTCTTTCAAAATAATTATTGAGTGCTCACTATGTGCTAGATGCTAGAGTTAAAGTGCTGAAGAAGAGAAATGGTCCTTGTTTTCATGGAGCTTACGTTTAGAAAATATCCATTCCTTGACTGAACCAGTGTTTTTCACCTTGATGATCAGAAAATGAATACCTATGTAACCACTACCCCAATTAAAAACAAATTATTTTTGGAATTCACAGCCCCTTCTTGGTCACAATGTCTTCTATTTCCAACCCTAAAGATGGCCACAGAGTCACCTTTTATAGAAACCATGATCTTGCTCTTCTTTTTATTTTAATCATCAAATTATGAATTGCTGAGCCTTGTAGTTTAGTTTTGCTTACTTTTGAAATTTATATAAATGGAATCATTCAGTATTTATGACTTTATGTCTAGCCTCCTTTATTCACTATTATACTTGTTATGTGTGTAGCTGTAGTTGATTTTTACTGCTACTTGATATGATTCAGCATTTTTAAATAAATACATCTTTTTTGGCTTAACTTTTTTCAATATAAAGTTAGTTCATGCATATCTCTTATTTTTTCTATAATGTGTTTTACATATTCAGGAACTTCACAGAAGCAGGATCACATAGCATCAACTCTTTTGAGTCTGGCTTTTTTCTCTCAAAATAATATTTTTAGAATTTACCCACAATGAGATATATATTAGTAGTTTATATTTTCAAAAAATTAAATGCCTAATAGCATCTCATAGGCCATGAGACTCTGTTTGTTTTCTTTCACCTTTATTTTCTCTATATTTTTCATATTGGACAATTTTCACTGATATAGTTTCAGTTTAAGCAACATGTTTGTTTTTTTGACTAATTCAGAACTTCAAATTACAAAAGTGACATGTGAAGTTATGCATATTGGTTTAATCTCATGATAAAAGTTTATATGTTGTAGAAGGTAGTCTTTTTAATATTTATTTTTAATTGTAGTTGGACACAATATCTTTATTTTATTTATTTATTTTTATGTGGTGCTGAGGATCAAACCCAGGGCCTCTCACATGCTAGCCAAGCGCTCTACCACTGAGCCACAACCCCAGCCCAAAGGTAGTCATTTTAATATACTGAAAATATCTAATTTAGGACTTAGTCATTTACAGATACAAGGGGAAAGAGTTTTCCAGGTATCAGGAGCAACCTATTGGTAAAGTCCAAAGGTGTAATAATGTGAAGGAGTTTAGAAAATGCCAGCCTGAAATGGGCCACTTTGGTATGCTGATGACTTCAAACCAAAGGCACTTTGGGGATAGCATATACAGTGAGGGACTTCCTCTGAACTTTGCTTATCTGCCTAAAGACAGATCCTCCAAAAATAATGAAATTGTTATAAATACCCTTCCCAGGAATCTTATCAACCAGAGAAGATGAACAGTATCACAGGAGAATACTGGAGGTCAACACCATGCCCATACAGATTTTGTCACAGGTTGAGGACCCCTTCATCTTTAGCAGAAATAATTTATTCTCCCCTAAAAAGAGTTCATATAAACTTCTAGATCTTGTTAGGTTTGACAGTATTTACTTTTCTTTTATGTAATGCTCCAGTGTATGTAATAAATTGATATACCTTCTTTTGAATTAATCTGCCCACTGTCAGTTCATTTCATCAACTAAATCATCAAAATCTCAGCAGGTAGAGGCAAAATCTTACCTCCCCTATAAGAGCATCGCACACTTGGGGAATCACAAGCATCTTGGTATTGCCTCATTTATAACAAAAACTTTTTTTTAGAGAGGCAAAGTCTTTTTCCTTTGTCTTATTATTTCTCTAAAAATTTATTGTACTTTGTTAATGATGCTGCATGAATTAATTTAACATTGCTTCTTTGAAAACTACTCATTCCCTGGGTATCTACCACTTATAGATGAAATTGTATGTTAAAACACTTTTGTTTGTTGTTCTCTTATTAATTTATCTTTTGTTATAAGGATCTGTTCTTCCCCTATTCTATAATAACCACAAAAATTTCAAAAAGAAGAAAATTGCTGAAGGATTTGTATTTCTTGATAATAAGACTTACTATAAATCTATATTAATTCAGACAGTTTGACATTATTGAAGTAAAGGACATTTAGGTCGATGGTACAGTATAGAAAGTCCAGAAATACACACACACACACACACACACACACACACACACTTGCATTATCAATTAATTTTGATGAATATGCCAAAGCAATTCAATAGCAAGTTCAAAGCCAGATTGACAACTTTGTGAAGCCTTGTCTCAAAACCAAAAAGACTACAGATGTAGCTCGGTGGTAGAGTATTTGCCTTGCATGAGTGATAACCTGAGTTCGATCTCCAAATACTACCAAAAGGTAAAACAAACAAACAAAAAGAATAAAGCAAACCTCAGACTGGAAGAAAAACTTTGTAACACATATAACAGAAAAGGAACTTGTATCCAGAATGTACAAAAAGTATAATAGCAAAAAATAAATAATCCAATTTTTTAAAAAATGGACAAAAAATGTGAACAGATGCTTTACAAAAGAAGATATATAAATGGTTAAAAGCACATGAAAAATGTTTGATATCATTCATTACCAGAGAAATTCAAGTTAAAGCCACAGTGTGACACCTAAAACACAAACAAATAAAATATAGAAAAACCCCATCCATTAAAATGACCAAATTAAAAACAAACCATACAAACTGGTGGTGAAGATGAGGAATGACTGAAAGTCTCTCATGCTGTTGGAGGACACATAAATAGAACAAAAAATATTTTTTAAAGTTTTGCTGTTTCTGAAATAGTTATATACCAACCTCTCCACACAAGATATTTATCTACAGTGCACACACAAAGACTTGTATACAAATGCCCAAAGCTTTTTTAAAATGATTTTTATAACCCAAAACTGGAAATTATTCAAAAGTTCATCAACAGATGAATGGTACATCCATTCAATGGAATACTAACTGGTAATAAGTTGGAATGACCTATTGATATATTCAACAATGTGGATAAATCTCGAAGTCTAGTTAAAGAACCCAGACACCTCCCTTTTACAAAGAACATAATTATTATAATCCCTTTTCTATAAATTTCTAGGAACTACTAATTAATCTACAATGAAAGAAATTCATTGATTGTCTGGGGATTGTTGTAGAAGGAGATAATGCAGGAAAAGATGGATTTAAAAAGGAATAAGAAAATTTGGGGAGAGGTTTAAAAATTCACTATTTTCATTGTAGCAAGTGTATACATATGTCAAAACTTATTAAATTATTCCCTTTATAGTTGATTGATGCTAATTATATTTCAATAAAATTGTTGAAAATATAAATACGTCTATATAAACATTGGAAAATATTGGTAGTTCCAAGAAGGAAGAAGAAAAAGTTTTTATGTAACTCTTATCATAAAAAGTGATTCCTACAAAGTCATTCTGGCTCAAAGATGACTTTCATTGTAATTTTCTGAATCTCCCTGTGGTCAATATTGTATCTCAGTAGAATGAGTAAGGCTATAAAACAAACTGAAGCATAATGTCTTTAACATCATTGATCTCTGTGTCATAGACTATTGTCTGTGTGTACCATTGTCTAGAGCTATCATTTACCAGCTCAAAAATAATTAGACAAGTTACTTAATCTCTCTAAACTTCATGTCTGAGAAATGGAAGACACTAACAACTTCCCCATAGGATTCTTTTTTGAATAAATTTAAAAACAAAAATATGATAAACAGGCTAAAATTCAATTTGTCTACATAAATGAGGTGCTTAATAAGTACTAGATTAAAAATAATAGCACCCATATGGTTGATATTTTCATTCTATATATTGATGGCAAGTTTCCACCAAAGCAAATGAGGCATGATATTTAGTTTTCATAGTTTTTAAATAGGCAACTGTTATGTATTGGATCTAGATTAACTCCCAAAGGCTCACATATTTTTGGCTTAGTCTCCAGTACAGCAATGGTCAGAGGTGGGGCTTTTTAGAAGTGATTGGATCATGAGGGCTCTGACCTCCTCAGTGGATTAATCTACTGATGGATTAATAATTTGGTAATGTTAGTGGGAAGTGGTGGAAACTTCAGGAGATGGGGCCTAGTTGGAGGAAGTAGTTCACTGGGTGTGTGCCATGGAATGGCATTTCTTGTCCTGTCCCCTGCTTTAGTCAGCTTTTCTGATGCTGTGACTAAAGGATCTGATCAGAACAACTATAGAGGAGGAAAAGTTCATTCCAGGGCTCACAGTTTCAGAGGTCTGAGTCCATAGAAGGGTGGCACTAGAACATCATGGCAGAGTGTGTGGCAGAGGGAAGCAGCTCACATCACGGTGATCAAGAAGCAGAGAGAGAAACTCCACTCTCCAGATACAAATACATACAAAAAAAGGCATGCCTAATTCCAACCTCCTCCAGCCACACATTTCCACTTCAGTTACCACTTAGTTAATCCCCATCAGGGGATTAAATATCACTGATTGGGTTAAGACTATTGCAAGCCAAACATTTCTCCTCTGAACCTTCTTGCATTGTTTCACACGTGAGCTTTTGCAGGACACCTCACATCCAAACCATAACATCCCCTTTCTGTCTCTCTCTGTTCCATGGCTGTCATGAGGTGAGAAGCTTTCTTTTTCTGGTCCCTTCCACCATGATGTTTCTGCATTGGAGCCAGCTGGCCATGGACTGAAACTTCTGAAACCATGAGCCAAAATAATTTTTTCCTCCTCTAAGTTGATTTTCTAAGGAATTTATTATAGCAACAAAAAACTAACACAGCAACAGTCCCTGTGCTTTTCTGGAGGGAAGGAGTCTTATTTTGAACCCCGCTCTCTTTCCATCCTCTCTACAACATAGCAGCATTGTCGAACAGTTCTTTGATTTGAAATACTGGTAGCGGCTGACTGCCCTTTTATATTAGGACAAGTTGCAGGTGTTTTTTTCTAAAACTAATATAAAGAAGATGAAAAACATTGTTATAACCTTTCAGCATTTTGATAACATCTTATATCTATTTCCTAATCTCTATTAGAGACTGAGATTCGTGGTTTTTTTTTTTTTTTTTTTTTTTTTTTTTTAGGCAACATTAAAAAGTTTATAGCCCTAGGCATTGCCTTCGATTTTTACTTACTTTTCAACCCTTAAGCTTGACACTTACTATAGGCCAAGTTTTCATACTTCATTTTAATGCTCACCTTTTACTTGCAATTTCATTTTGAATCCCATTACCCTCAGGTCATGTAATGTATTATCCAGTATGGTTCACTTAAGTGCCCCCAAATTCAGCATATATTCCTATTATAGGTCACAAAGGTAAAATTAAAGAAGTGCTGACTGAATAAGAACTACAAAACTTCATGCTACCAAAGATTAAGTAAAGTTTAATGGAAAAAATTGGCTATCTTCCTCTAATCTGGTTAACATTGATCAAGCAAAAGTTGTATTAGACTTCAATTTAATTCTAATTAGCCTTGTGATCACATTTTGGAATCATAGTGCATAAATGAGCAGGGTAGGTGGGCAAAATATTAAAAGCTTCTATTCTGTATAATTTATTTTTAAATAATAAAGATATACTTATTCTGCAGGAACACATTTTCTAATTTTATTTTCAAATCTTAGTTGCTGAAATATGGGGTTTAGTTGGGAAAAAAGAAAAGCAGGGGGAAAGCATATATTTCATAGTTTTTGAAGACATTATATGGATGCGATAGCTGTGTATTAAATGTTGACTTAACGTTGACATTTCCTAGACCCATCCCAGGACCTATTTAATCTCTCACACCTGTGAGAAATGGCTCCTTATTCTTACTTCTTAGATTTGTGGTGATATGTAGGACATTGAGAATAAACGAATTGTATGTGCAAGGTACTCCCCATTCTAGCATTTTCCAAATCATGCTACCAATGCTGTCAGTTTTACAGATATGAATACAAGTCAGGGTTGCTTCCCTGATACATAGGGATGGAGGAAACAGCCATTGTATAAATTGAAAAGGCATCTTTTCCTAAACAAAGACAGGTCAGGAGCCAAGAAAAGTCACTGGTAGTCAATATCACACTTGATCTGGATTTGCCATGACTCTCTTACTGATCTAAATACTCAGTACAATGACTCAAACTTATAAAAAGTAACAAAATAAACATTTATGTTTGTCCAGATAAGGTTTACAGTTTATAATGCAATTTCACATTCCTAATTTCCAGTGGTGCTCAACAACAAACTGTGCAGAAGAAAAGGTAACCTAGTTGGCAATTATGCAATGAAAGAAAAAGAAGGCATCCAGATTGGAAAAGAAGTAAATTTATCTCTGTGCAGATGACAACATCTTATATATAGAAAATCATAAGGAATTGAGTAAAAACTATTAATATTAATAAACAAGTTTAGCAAAGTTATAAGGTTCAAGATTTTGTAGAAGTATACAAAAATCAGTTATATTTCTACTTATTTGTAGTAAATAATCCAAAGCTAAAATTAAGAAAATAATGACATTTATAATAACATCAAAAGCATAAAATACTTAGGAATAAATTAACAAAAGAAGTACAAAACTTATACTCTGGAAACTATAACATCATTATAGAAATTTAAGTGGAAAGATATTCCATGTTCATTGATTATAATACTTAAATGTTCAAATGGCAGTACACCCCAAATCAAACCACAGATTCAACATGATTCCCATAAAATTCTACCTGACTTTTTTTAATTTTAACAGAAATTGGCAAGCTGGTACTAAAATTTATATGGATACTTAAGGTAACCAGAAGAAACAAGTCAATATTGAAAAGAACAAAGTTGGAGGATACTCACTGCCAAATTTCAAAATTTATTATAAAATTACAACAATAAAGAAAACAGTACTGATGTCAATATAAACACATAGACTAATGGAATAAAATTGAGAATATAAAAATCAAAGCTTGTATTTATGGGTAATCAATATTTGATAAGGATGCTAAGAAAATTCAAAAGTGAAAGAAGTAATTTTAATAGTTGGTCCTGTGACAACTGGTTGTTTACATGCAAAAGAATGAAATTAAATTCCTTCCTCATATCATACACAAAAATATACTCAAAATGAATGTAGTAGCTAAAAAATAAACTCTTAATAGAAAGCATGAGTATAAATATTTGTGGCCTGTGTTAAGTAAAGCACAAGTGACACTTTAGATTCGCATCACAGTACAAGTAACAACAAAAGATATATTTCAACTTCCTCAAAAATTAAAATATTAGATGTTTGAAATGATACTATCAAGAAAGTAAGCTGGGCCAGACATAGTGGCACACACCTGTAATCCCAGCGGCTTGGGAGGCTGAGGCAAGAGGATCAAGAGTTCAAAGCCAGCCTCAATAATGGTAAGGTGCTAAGCAACTCAGTGAGACCCTGTCTCTAAATAAAATACAAAATAGGACTGGGGATGTGGCTCAGTGGTCGAGTGCCCCTGAGTTCAATTCCTGTTACCCACCCCTCCAAGAAAGTAAGCTGGGCCTGGTGGTACATGCCTGTAATCCCAAGCAACTCCTCTGGAAACTGAGGTAGAATGATTGCAAGTTCAAGGCCAGCCTCAGAAATATAACATGACCCTAAGCAACTTAGGAAGACCCTGTTTCAAAAGAAAACAAAAAACAAAAATCAAAGGACTAGGGATGTGGATTATTTCCCTGGTACCAAAAAAAAAAGTAAAACAAAATCCACCCACAGAATGGAAGAAAATGTTATATTTGCCATTCATATATTTGATAAGGGACTTGTATCTAAAATATAAAAAGAACTCTCGTTACTCATTATTTTAAAAGAATTTTAATTTTTTAAAATGGCAAGGAATATGAAGACAGTTCTCCAAAGAATATATGCAAATGCCTAGTGAATACATGAAAAGATGATTAATATCACTTATCATTGGTGAATTTTCAACCAAAACTACAAGAAAAAAAAAACCTTATATGATAATACTTATCTACCAGTAAGATCATGGTAAAGAAAAAATAGCAAGTGTTGGCAAGGATATGAACAAACTGAAACTTTCATACACTGCTGGTGGGAATATGAAATGGTGCAACTGTGGAAAGTAATTTGGTAGTTTTTCAAAAGCTTAAACACAATGCAGGAAGTCCTGGGTTCAAGCCCCAGTAGTAGGGGGAAAAAAGCTTAAACACTTAAACACAAATTAATATATTACTCAACAATTTTAGTTCTTGTTATATACCCAAAAGAATTAAAAATGGGGAATTCGCCTGCGGCTTGCAGACAGATTGCTAGGGTACAGCGCCTGGGTGCTTCTTAGAACCTGATCCTATCGGAGCGAACACCAAGCGCAGGGCGGCAGAGTTCCGGCTCCCGGAACCGTCCCGGAACCGCCCTGGCCCAGGGCTGCGGAGCCTGCGGAGGCTGCTTCTTGGACCCTGCGCCTATCAGAGCATACACCAAGCACTAAGCAGCCGAATTCCGGCTCCCGGAACTGAGCCCGCGGGGACTGCTTCTTGGAGCTTACACTTATAGGAGCTTACACAGAGCACGGAGCGGCCGAGTTCCGGCTCCCGGAACCGACCTGGAACCGCCCTGGCCCAGGGCTGCGGAGCCTGCGGAGGCTGCTTCTTGGACCCTGCGCCTATCAGAGCATACACCAAGCACTAAGTAGCCGAATTCCGGCTCCCGGAACTGAGCCTGCGGGACTGCTTCTTGGAGCTTACACTTATAGGAGCTTACACAGGGCACGGAGCGGCCGAGTTCCGGCTCCCGGAACCGACCCGGAACCGCCCTGGCCCAGGACTGCGGAGCCTGCGGAGGCTGCTTCTTGGACCCTGCGCCTATCAGAGCATACACCAAGCACTAAGTAGCCGAATTCCGGCTCCCGGAACTGAGCCCGCGGGACTGCTTCTTGGAGCTTACACTTATAGGAGCTTACACAGAGCACGGAGCGGCCGAGTTCCGGCTCCCGGAACTTCCCTGGCCCGGGGCTAGGAGCCCGCGGAAATTGCTTCTCGGTCCGGGTCCGGCTGAGGGCCGGTCAGGACTCACCCGTTGCTTTGGTTGCCTGGCAAGGGGAACGAAATGCTGCCATTCGCATAGGATACCAACATGGCAGAGATCTGATGTCAGCAGAAAGCGGCGGAGGTGAGAACTTCATCAATACCAGCGGTGACATAAGCAGTTGGTCTCCTGGTAGGGGGGGTGAGGCACAGTCACCCGAGTCTCCTCAATTTGTCCTCGAGCCAGAGGGGAGGAGCCAGGCCACCGCCAGCGCCCAGAGCAGGCCCAGCGACTCGCCAGCGTGGTGACCGCGTGAACCAAATTGGAGAGGGGGCGGAGCGGAGCCGCCACCTGCACCCGCAAGGTGGGCAGACCCGCGACCCAGTGGTACATGGGCATGGTAGGAGGGGCAGGGCAGAGCCGCCGTTCGCGCGGGCAAGGTAAACAGACCTGTGACAGCCTGGCGGGTCAGGCCCAGTGGCTTGCCAGTGTGGTACACACATCACCCCAACTGGAGTAGGGGCAGAGCAGATCCTTCTCCCACGCCCGGATCAGGCCCTGCCGGTGTGGTGGTCACGTGACCCCAATTGGAGTGGGGGCGGAGCGGAACCGCCACCCGTGTCCGCAGGGCGAGCAGACCAGTGATCAACCTGCAGATCAGGCCCAGGGGTCCGCAGGCGTGGTAGGAGGGGCAGGGCAGATCCGCCGCCCGCGCCTCCAAGGTAGGCAGACCTACAACAGACCGGCGGATCAGGCCCAGGAGCCTGCCGGCGTGGTACAAACACCACCCTAATTGTAGTAGTGGCAGAGCAGAGTCGCCGCCCGTGCCAGGAACAGGCCCAGCGTCCTGCAGGCGGGGTAGTCACGACACCCCAATTGGAGTAGGGGCAGAGCAGAGCCTCCACCCGTGCCCGAAAGGTGGGCAGATCTGCGACCGACCAGCGGGACAGGCCCAGTGGCCTGCCGGTACGACAGACACGTCACCCCATTTGGAGTAGGGGCAGAGTAGAGCCGCCTCCCGCGCCTGCAGGGTAGGCAAACCTGCAACCGACCGGCGGATCAGGCCCGGTGGCCTGCCGGCGTGGTACACTCGTCACCCCAATCGGAGCAGGGGCAGAACAGAGCCGCCGCCAGCTCCCAGAACAGGCCCAGTGACCTGCCGGCGTGGTAGCCACGAAACCCCAATTGGAATAAGGAGAGAGCAGAGCCGCCGCCCGCACCTGCAGGAAAGATACGCAAGCAGTATGAAAAGACAAGGAAAGAAAGGACCACAAGCAATGCAGGTCAACGCAACTTTAGAAGAGGTAACAGCTGCAGCAGATGGAATGTCAGATAAAGAATTCAGGATATACATGCTTCAAATGATCTGGAGTATCAAGGAAGACATTAGACAGCAAAATCAGACAATGAAAGATCACTTCGACAACGAATTACGCAAACAAATCCAGGAAGCAAAGGATCAACTATACAGGGAGATAGAGGTTATAAAAAACAAACAAACAGAAATCCTAGAAATGCAGGAAGCAATAAACCAACTTAAAAACTCAATGGAGAATACTACCAGCAGAGTAGAACACTTAGAAGATAGAACATCAGACAATGAAGACAAAGTATTTCAACTGGAAAAGAACATAGACAGCTCAGCAAGACTGTTAAGGAACCATGAGCAGAACATCCAAGAAATATGGGATAACATTAAGAGACCAAACTTAAGAGTCATTGGGATACAGGAAGGTACAGAGCTCCAAACCAAAGGAATGAGAAGTCTATTCAATGAAATAATACAAGAAAACTTCCCAGACTTGAAGAATGAGACAGAATCCCAAATCCTAGAAGCCTACAGGACGCCGAATGTGCAAAATCATAAGAGATCCACACCTAGACACATTATAATGAAGATGCCCAACATACAGAATAAGGAGAGAATTTTAAAAGCTACAAGAGAAAGGAAGCAGATTACATTTAGGGGTAAGCCAATCAGGATAACAGCTGATCTCTCAACACAGACTCTGAAAGCTAGAAGATCCTGGAATAACATATTTCAAACACTGAAAGAAAATGGGTTCCAACCAAGAATTGTGTATCCAGCGAAATTAAGCTTCAGGATGGAAGATGAAATTAAAACCTTCCACGATAAACAAAAGTTTAAAGAATTCGCAGCTAGAAAACCATCTCTTCAAAACATCCTCGCCAAAGCATTACAGGAAGAGGAAATGGAAAATAACAATGAAAACCAACAGTGGGAGGTAGGACAATAAAGGGGGGGGGGAATAATCAAAGAGGAAAACAAACCATGTTTAGTAACAGAAATAAACAAATATGGCTGGAAGAACAACACATATCTCAATAATAACCCTAAATGTCAATGGCTTAAACTCACCAATTAAGAGACACAGGCTAGTAGAATGGATCACAAAACAAGACCCAACAATATGCTGCCTACAGGAGACGCATTTGATAGGAAAAGACATACATAGGCTGAAGGTGAAAGGTTGGGAAAAATCATATCACTCATATGGACTTCGGAAACAAGCAGGAGTGTCCATACTCATATCAAATAAAATAGATTTCAAGCCAAAGTTAATCAAAAGAGATAAAGAGGGACACTACATACTGCTTAAGGGAACCATACAACAACAAGACATAACAATCATAAATATTTATGCCCCAAACAATGGTGCAGCTATGTTCGTCAAACAAACTCTTCTAAAGTTCAAGAGTCTAATAGACCACCATACCATAATCATGGGAGACTTCAACACACCTCTCTCGCCACTGGACAGATCTTCCAAACAAAAGTTGAATAAGGAAACTATAGAACTCAATAACACTATTAATAACCTAGACCTAATTGACATATATAGAGTATACCACCCAACATCAAGCAGTTACACTTTTTTCTCAGCAGCACATGGATCCTTCTCAAAAATAGATCATATATTATGTCACAAGGCAACTCTTAGACAATATAAAGGAGTAGAGATAATACCATGCATCTTATCTGATCATAATGGAATGAAACTGAAAATCAACGATAAAAGAAGGAAGGAAAAAGCATACATCACTTGGAGAATGAACAATAGGTTACTGAATGATCAATGGGTTATAGAAGACATCAAGGAGGAAATTAAAAAATTCTTAGAGATTAATGAAAACACAGACACAACATATCGGAATCTATGGGACACATTGAAAGCAGTTCTAAGAGGAAAATTCATTGCTTGGAGTTCATTCCTTAAAAAAAGAAAAAAACCAACAAATAAATGATCTCATACTTCATCTCAAAATCCTTGAAAAAGAAGAGCAAAACAACAGCAAAAGAAGTAGAAGGCAAGAAATAATTAAAATCAGAGCTGAAATTAATGAAATTGAAACAAAAGAAACAATTGAAAAAATTGACAAAACTAAAAGTTGGTTCTTTGAAAAAATAAACAAAATCGACAGACCCTTAGCCATGCTAGCGAAGAGAAGAAGAGAGAGAACTCAAATTACTAGCATACGGGATGAAAAAGGCAATATCACAACAGACACTTCAGAAATACAGAAGATAATCAAAAACTATTTTGAATCCTTATACTCCAACAAATTAGAAGATAGTGAAGGCATAGATAAATTTCTTAAGTCATATGATCTGCCCAGATTGAGTCAGGAGGATAGAGAAAACCTAAACAGACCAATATCAATTGAGGAAATAGAAGAAACCATAAAAAGACTACCAACTAAGAAAAGCCCAGGTCCAGATGGGTATACAGCAGAATTTTACAAAACCTTTAAAGAAGAACTAATACCAATACTTTTCAAGCTACTTCAGGAAATAGAAAAGGAGGGAGAACTTCCAAATTCATTCTATGAGGCCAACATCACCCTGATACCTAAACCAGACAAAGACACTTCAAAGAAAGAAAACTACAGACCAATATCTCTAATGAACCTAGATGCAAAAATCCTCAATAAAATTCTGGTGAATTGGATACAAAAACATATCAAAAAAATTGTACACCATGATCAAGTAGGATTCATCCCTGGGATGCAAGGCTGGTTCAATATACGGAAATCAATAAATGTTATTCACTACATCAATAGACTTAAAAATAAGAACCATATGATCATCTCGATAGATGCGGAAAAAGCATTTGACAAAGTACAGCATCCCTTTATGTTCAAAGCTCTAGAAAAACTAGGGATAACAGGAACATACCTCAATATTGTAAAAGCAATCTATGCTAAGCCTCAGGCTAGCATCATTCTGAATGGAGAAAAACTGAAGGCATTCCCTCTAAAATCTGGAACAAGACAGGGATGCCCTCTCTCTCCACTTCTGTTCAACATAGTTCTCGAAACATTGGCCAGAGCAATTAGACAGACGAAAGAAATTAAAGGCATAAAAATAGGAAAAGAAGAACTTAAATTATCACTATTTGCAGATGATATGATTCTATACCTAGCAGACCCAAAAGGCTCTACAAAGAAACTATTAGAGCTAATAAATGAATTCAGCAAAGTGGCAGGATATAAAATCAACACGCATAAATCAAAGGCATTCCTGTATATCAGCGACAAATCCTCTGAAATGGAAATGAGGACAACCACTCCATTCACAATATCTTCAAAAAAAATAAAATACTTGGGAATCAACCTAACAAAAGAGGTGAAAGACTTATACAATGAAAACTACAGAACCCTAAAGAGAGAAATAGAAGAAGATCTTAGAAGATGGAAAAATATACCCTGTTCATGGATAGGCAGAACTAACATCATCAAAATGGCGATATTACCAAAAGTTCTCTATAGGTTTAATGCAATGCCAATCAAAATCCCAACGGCATTTCTTGTAGAAATAGAGAAAGCAATCATGAAATTCATATGGAAAAATAAAAGACCCAGAATAGCAAAAACAATGCTAAGCAGGAAGTGTGAATCAGGCGGTATAGCGATACCAGACTTCAAACTATACTACAGAGCAATAGTAACAAAAACAGCATGGTACTGGTACCAAAACAGACGGGTGGACCAATGGTACAGAATAGAGGACACAGAAACCAATCCACAAAACTACAACTTTCTTATATTTGATAAAGGGGCTAAAAACATGCAATGGAGGAAGGATAGCATCTTCAACAAATGGTGCTGGGAAAACTGGAAATCCATATGCAACAAAATGAAACTGAATCCCTTTCTCTCGCCATGCACAAAAGTGAATTCAAAATGGATCAAGGAGCTTGATATCAAATCAGAGACGCGCCGTCTGATAGAAGAAAAAGTTGGCTACGATCTACAGTCGGTGGGGTCGGGCTCCAAATTCCTCAATAGGACACCCATAGCACAAAAGTTAATAACTAGAATCAACAAATGGGACTTAATCAAACTAAAAAGTTTTTTCTCAGCAAAAGAAACAATAAGAGAGGTAAATAGGGAGCCTACACCCTGGGAACAAATCTTTACTCCTCACACTTCAGATAGAGCCCTAATATCCAGAGTATACAAAGAACTCAAAAAATTAGACAATAAGAGAACAAACAACCCAATCAACAAATGGGCCAAGGACCTGAACAGACACTTCTCAGAGGAGGACATACAGTCAATCAACAAGTACATGAAAAAATGTTCAACATCTCTAGCTGTCAGAGAAATGCAAATCAAAACCACCCTAAGATACCATCTCACTCCAGTAAGATTGGCAGCCATTAAGAAGTCAAACAACAACAAGTGCTGGCGAGGATGTGGGGAAAAGGGTACACTTGTACATTGCTGGTGGGACTGCAGATCGGTGCAGCCAATTTGGAAAGCAGTATGGAGATTTCTTGGAAAGTTGGGAATGGAGCCACCATTTGACCCAGCTATTCCCCTTCTTGGTCTATTCCCTAAAGACCTAAAAAGGGCATGCTACAGGGACACTGCTACATCGATGTTCATAGCAGCACAGTTCACAATAGCAAGACTGTGGAACCAACCTAGATGCCCTTCAATAGACGAATGGATAAAAAAAATGTGGCATTTATACACAATGGAGTATTACTCTGCATTAAAAAATGACAAAATCATAGAATTTACAGGGAAATGGATGGCATTAGAGCAGATTATGCTAAGTGAAGCTAGCCAATCCCTAAAAAACAAATGCCAAATGTCTTCTTTGATATAAGGAGAGTAACTAAGAACAGAGTAGGGACGAAGAGCAGGAGAAGAAGATTAACATTTAACAGGGATGAGAGGTGGGAGGGAAAGGGAGAGAGAAGGGAAATTGCATGGTAATGGAAGGAGACCCTCAGGGTTATACAGTGGAGGAGGTAGAGAGAGAGGAGGGGAGGGGAGGGGAGAGGTGGGGAGGGGGGAGGGTGGAGGATGGGAAAGGCAGTGGAGCACAACAGACACTAGTATGGCAATTTGTAAATCAATGGATGTGTAACTGATGTTATTCTGCAATCTGGGTATGGGGTAAAGGTGGGAGTTCATAACCCACTTGAATCAAAGTGTGGAATATGATATGTCAAGAAATTTGTAATGTTTTGAACAATCCACAATAAAAAATTAAAAAAAAAAAAAGAATTAAAAATGGGTGTTCAAACAAACATGTTTACAGGAATGGTCATAGCAGCACTATTCACATTAGTCCCAAATTGGAAACAACTCAAATGTTCAGCAACTAATGACTGGACAAACTGTGGCATATCCAGACAACGGAATATTATTCAGTCACAAAAAGAAATTAAATACATGCTATAACATGGATGAACCTTGAAAATGTCATGCTCAGTGAAAGATGCCAGACACAAAAAGCTACATTCTCTATGATACAATTGTATCAAATGTTCAGAAAAGGTAAATTTATCGAGATAGAAACTAGGTTGCTCATACCAGGAGTTGGGTGAAGTTGGGAATTGGAGTGACTACTTAATGGGAAGGGGATGTCTTAGTCCATTATGTGTCACAATAACAAAATACCTGAGCCTGGGTACTTTAGAAAGAAATGAAGTTTATTTAGCTCATGTAGCTCTCAGTTTTAGAGTCTGAAAGTTGAAGATCAGATGGCCCCCGATCTGGTCAGCCATTTGTGAGGGCCTTCTGGCTGTGTCATAATATAGAGATGGCATCACATGGAAAAAGTGCACACAAGAGAGATCACAAGGTGAGGAGGCAGTAAGAGACTGGGTAAGAGCCAGGTTTACTCTTTAAAAACAACCCCTTATGTGACAAAAACAATCCTGCAAGACCCACCCCATTCCATGAGACTACCATTAATCCTTTGCTGGGTAAGGTGGCACTCCCAAGACCTAATCACCTTTCACTAGGCTCCACCATTTACAGGTCCCACCACCTTTCAATACTATCATATTAAGGGAAGGAAACCTCAATATGTGTTTTGGTGGGGAAAACAAGTGTATTCACAACATAGTGCAAGGAATCTTTTAAGGGTTTGAAAATGTTTAAAATTGATTTTGTTGATGGTTGTACTACTTTATGAATATACTAAAAACAATTTTACTGTAGACTTTAAATGGGTAAATTTGTGAATTTTTATCTTGATAAAGGTATTCCAAAAAAACAAAGAAAGAAGAAAGAGGCAGGAGGAGGGAAGAAGGAAGGTACAGAAAGAAAGAAAAGAAAGAGAGAAGAAAGAGAGACAGAAAAAAAGGAGAGAATAAAGAGAGAAAGAAGGAAGAATAAAGAGTTACTTCAATACTGTCTGTCGTTTGGTTGGTGTCTGAGACATGACTAGTAAAGAATTCCTTAAAATTCCTTAAATGAGAAGTCTGTCTAACTATGAGCAGATTGAGCAAATGCTATAATTTCCTTTTGAGAATCTGGACTTAAAGTATATTCTAGGCACTAGATACCTAAATAAGCTAGTAATCCTGATAAAAATCTGGGCACTGAGTTTCTAATGGGTTTCCTTGGGAAGAAACTTCACACACAGATTGCTGCATGACAGATTAAGGAAACCTGTACCTGGCTTCCTCAAGACTCCTCCTCTGTCTGTTTTCCTTATGATCTGGCTGTGTAACTTTCCTGTATCACTTTAACAAATGGTAGCTGTGAACAAAACTAGATACTGAGTCCCATGAGTCCTTCAATGAATCTGTGAATATGAAAATGGTCTTGGAGACCCTTGACACAAATGGTGGTTGTAGGGGGATTCACTAGAATGTCCTCCAAGTTATCAAAATACGACTACACAGCAATTTGGAAAAAGGAAGTTGAGAGAGGTAGGAGATGATGAAGCCCTGGTGCTGTGAGGCTATGGAATCATACATAGTACGAAACAGCATTGAACTTCTGTCTTTGGTGAGAGGTAAAAGTTGCCTACGGGATTTCAAAATGTTACCTCTGGTCCCAGGAGAGTTGCTCCCTGGATCACATGGCTGCTGTGGGCCTTGCTCACTAAACGGACATAGAAAGAATAGCCTGGGAGATGTCATTGGTTTTGTTCTTTCTTCCAAGTGGTAGTATAAAGGTTTCAAACACTCTCCCAAGGGGTTTTGGATGAAAAAATAGATAAGATTTACTTTGTAGTTGTTCTTTACTACAGGTGGCAAGGGATTTGATATGAAAAATCCTGAAGGTAGGCTTAGAGTAGACCCAAAGTGTTAAAGATCTACATTGCTGGGCTGGGGCGATAGCTCAGTTAGTCGAGTGCTTGCCTTGCATGCACAAAGCCCTGGGTTCAATCCCCAGCAGCACCATCCCCTCTTCCCCCCAAAAAAAGATCTACATTGCTCTCTTTTCCAAATAGGATGAAAAAATGACTAAGTCAGTTTACAGGACTGGAGCAAAGCTTTAAAGAAACCAATGGAGAAAAACAAAATACAAAAAATAACCCCCCACCCCACAAAAAGAAGCCACACTAGCTTAGTTGTTTCCACTGATTCATCAGGCCTCCTCCCTCCAATCTAAGTTGTTTAATTGCTAATTTCACTGGTAGGTGTTTGAGTAAACTTGCAATAAGATAAGGGGGTGGCTAATGTTTTTTAAATGACTTCATTGGTTCCAGGGATATAGCTCAGTTGTAGAGCACATGCTTAGCAGCCACAGAGTTCTGAATTCAGTTCCCAGTACCAAATAATAAAAAATATAGTAATAATAATAATAATAATAATGTTGTATTTTGTGGCTATGCATCTGGATGTATGATAAAAATTTATGTAAAATGTGATAAGCTTAATAAATGCTAATGAGAAGCTGCATATACCCAATTTAGTGGGATATAACTTCCTTGCTTTTACTGCTCCTGAGTACAAAGGAATTTAATCACCCTGAGAATTGGAAATTAAACAATTCTCCATAACATGATTTGTGTCATAAGTTTTTGGCTATTGGAGATGAGATAAAAAGAGGTCATCTTCACATGGAGATATACATTTGGAGTTTTACAAAACATTTTGGTTTGCTAATAAGCTCTTATAAAATTAGCTGTTTGACCCCTTGAGGCTGATGGTTTTCCAGCCTAGTGTCTATGTTTTAAAGGGAGTCAATTTGGACTATTAGACTGACCAGCTAAAGAGGGCTTTAAAAAGACTGACTTTGTCACTTGGACTTGCATCACTGCTGTCTGACTCTACATTATATTATCTAGGCTTTGCTGCTTTGAAAGCAAAGCCATTGGCTTTTTGGAATCCTGAATTGTCAGATTTCAATTTCCTGGATCTAACTCGAACTGAAACTTTTTATTGTCTGCTGAGAGCTGTTTTGATCTCAGCAAGAGCTATACTGAACTAGAAGTCCTGACTCAATGAACACAACTCAGACTTTTAGACCTTTATAGATATAGGACCCTCATCTGTGATACCATAAACTGTGGCCACATCATGGTTGGTGGCTGGATTGTCTGAGTCACTTACAGATGCCCAGATGGGAAGGGTTTGTTCTCTAATGGGACCACCTAAAATTGAACTGATCCTAGGCTCTATGTTTTCTGACACAGACTGTCATGGTTTGGACATGAGGTGTCCCCTGCAAACCCTTGTGTTTCTGCAGCAATGTTCAGAGGCAAAATACTGGATTGTGAGAGCTGTGACCTAATCAGTCCATTCTAGTTTGAATGAGTCCCTAAGGGTGGGTCACTGGGGGAAATGCCTCAGAAGGATTTATCTTCCCTGAAGCTCATTGCCTTCTCTCTGCTTCCTGGCTGCCATGAATGGAGCAGAGAGCACTCTTTGACCATGCCATACTGCCAAGACATTGTGCCTCATCTTGGGCCTAGAACAATGGATTTAGTTCATCATAAAACGCTGAAACTATGAGCCCTAAACAAACTTTTCTCTTCTAAGCTGTTCTTCTTATTTTTTAGTTACTGGGTATTGAACTCAGGGGCACGTGACCACTGAATCATATCCCCAACCCTATTTTGTATTTTATTTAGAGACAGGGCTTCACTGAGTTGTTTAAGGCCTTGCTTTTGCTGAGGCTGGTTTTGAACTTGCAATCCTTCTGCCTCAGCTTCCTGAGCCGCTGGGATTATAAGCATGTACCACAGTGCCTGGTTCTTGAAAACTGTTCTTGTCAGGTATTTTGGTCACAACAATGAAAAAGCTGACTAATAGTCTAATAGTCTAAATACATTTCTAACTTATAATTCTCAAACAATTGCAAGTGAAAGGGGGATATATCAGTGGTAATGGCATCCCCTCTATCCACTTCTGAAGGATTGGACTCATAAGAAACTGAGAAGGAGAAAGATCATTAAACTGCCTCAGGTTATATAGCTTGTTAGTAATGGAACCAGAATTTACATGTAAGTCTATGTGCCCTCAACCCCTGTGCTCTTAACCACTATGCTGAGTTGCGGTGACTAACTATAAACAACAATAGTACACTATTTTTGACCTGCCAGATTTGCAGAGATCCTGATAGCTGTCGTTCTTGGCCAGAAAGCAGTGAAACCACAAGAAATTCTAGCAACTGCTGGGAGAAAAATCCACAGCTATAATTGTTCTGGAAGACAATGTGTCAATAAAATAATCCTGCTTAATCAAGCACTTCTACACGTGAGAAAATATCAGACATGTGCACATAGATTTATAAACAAGGTTAATGATCAAAATATTATTTGTTTCAAAGAAAATCAGGGGGAAAAAACCTAAATGTCAATCAATAATTGGTTGGTTAAAATAAATTACAGTACAATATAAACAATGTAATGTCATGCAGCTATTGAAAATAACGGTCATTTCTATATATTTATTTTTAGATTTTATAATATTAATACATATGTTCAAAAATCAAAATGATGTGAAAATGTAGATATTGAAAAGTCTTGTTATTCCTCCCCCAATTTATACACACAAACATACACACACACATACACACACACACACACACAGTTATGTATTTATTTATGAACTCTATCTTGCACTAATCACAGATAACTCCTTTTGAGTTTCTTTTGAATCTTTACAGTATTTATACAAATACAAATTTAGACAAATATATGTGTACTTTATATTCTCATATTTCCTACTTTCTTACACAATTGGTTTGTTCTTTCATTGTTTTCTTTTTACTTGAAAAATATCTCTGGGAGATTTTTCCAGTAAATAGAAAGCTTCTCTATTTTTGAAAAACTTGCATAATATTCAATGACTGTTACTTTTGTTGTGTTTATGATAAACAATGTTGTGAGGATTAACCTTGAAAATACCTCATTTTTTTATATGTGCAATTGAAACAGTGGGATAAATTCCCAAAAGTGAGATCATTGCCCAAAACATAAACATGTTTGTTACTTTGATAGATACTGCTGAATTGTCCTCCATAGGGGTCCTACCATTTTATGATCCCATTAATGATTTATGACAATGCCTGTTATAAACCTTTTGGATTTATTTTTTGCTAGATGGGGAGGTGAAAACTAGTATCTGGTAGTCTTAGTCTACATTTCTCTTGTTATGAATATGGGTTGGCATGTTTTTATATGTTTAAGAGCTACTTATGGGGGCCTATAAATTCTCTTGTCATGCCCCTTTGTATTAATCAGCATTCTCCTGAGAAAGAACAAATAAGGTGTGTGTGTGTGTGTGTGTGTGAGAGAGAGAGAGAGAGAGAGAGAGAGAGAAAGAGAGAGATTTTCTGAACTGGCTCATGTGATTCTGGGTACTGGAAAGACTGAATTTTCAGAATAGGCTGGTAGGGTGAAGACTCAGGGAAGAACTGATGATGTACCTGGAGGCAGAATCCCTTTTCCTGAGGAGACCTCAGTCTTTTCTGCTCTTAAAGTTTTTGACTAATTGGATGAACCTCACATCCCCACCCCATCCTCATCCTCATTCCCATCCCTATCCCCCTATTTTGGAGGATAATCTGTTTTACTCAGACTTCTGATTTAAATGTTAATCTCATCTAAAAATTACCTTCAGAAAGGCATATAAACCAGAGTTTGACCAAATATCTGGGTACCTACCCAAACTGATAAACAAAATTAACCTTCAAACCACATTTCAATTTTTTTTAAAATTGGGTTGTTGCTCTTATTTTATCAATTTCAGTGTGCTATAAATATATCTCTATATATTTAGAATAGTATTCTGCTGGGAGCCATTAGCCAAATAGGTATGACAATTTCCTTGCCAGCGTACCCCATGTTGCTGACATGTTGCAGCGACATTGAATGTAGGTGACCTTGCTCAAGGACCAAGGCAGATTAGGGTGTTCCCGGTTTTAAGATAATCCTGTTTAGGGCGTTCCCAGTTTAGGTTCCAGGTTTAAGGTTTAAGATTATTCCAGCTGGGAATAGGGCGTATCCTGCTGCCTGAGTTCCCCTTGAGTTCTCACGGGATTCAGACAATATATTTTGGAGATAGAAGCCCAGAGAACGTGGATTTGGGCAGAGAACGTGGATTTCCCCAGAACGTGATTGTAGACGGCTGGTGTGAGTTCGGGAATAAAGAGTTGCTGTTTGAATCTACAAGCTGTGTGGTGGCTTGTGATTGTGTGCCCAGCCAGACTGCGGCATTTGTGCCCAGCCAGACTGTGGCATTGCCAGACTGTGGCAGTATTCTAATTCTATAATTCTTCTAGTTTGGTTTGATTTGCATAGTTTTACCAATTAATCAAGCTTGTTGTTTGCTTTCTCTCCCTTTTCTTCCTTTCTTCCTTCCTTTTTTCTTTCTGTTTTTGATACTGGGGATTTAACCCAGGGGCACTTAACCACTGAGCCAAATTCCCCAGCCCTTTTTATTTTACATTTTGAGACAGAGTCTTATTAAATTGCTTAAAGTCTTGCTAAGTTGCTGATACTGGCTCTGAACTTGAGATCCTTGTGCCTGAGCCTCCCCAGTTGCTAGGATTACAGGTGTGAACAGTGCCAGATTACACTTGTTGTTTTCATTGCGTGTATACACGGATGAATTTATTTCCCATTTCTTTATGGTGTGTGCATTTTAAGACATATCTAGAAAAGTCTTCCCTAAACAAAGGTCATAAAATATTTTAACTACATTTTTCCTAATAGTTTATAATTTAATGTATATATTATTATATCTTATATACACAAATGCATTGAGTAATGAATGCAATACAATGCTTAGTAGTGGTTGTATTAGTGGACATCCTGGCCTTACTCTTTATTGGGAATCCCTTCAGTGTTTCCTCATTAAAGATGAAACTTGTTTTTTTTCAACCGTGATTATATAAAAATCACAATAAGAAAGTAAATATCAATTCCTATTTTATTGAGGTCATTTATAATCATCAAGTAGTAGGTACTGTACATAATGGTATTGCTATACTTTTATACCAATGGCAGTGTTATATCACCACAGTGTTATATCACCATGTTTCACTACAACATTAAGATGGGCTCTGGGATATGGTGACACTAAGTGACAAAAACTTTTTTTCAGTCAGTTATAATCTTATGGGACCACTGGTATATGTGGTTCAACATTTATTCAAATGTTGGTCTTTGGCACCTTACTGTATTTGTAAGAAATCTATTTATGTTTGTTCAATTTATTCTCTTCCCGTGGTTGTTACCCCTTATTACTTCTTATTTTGTGTTTTTGCTTTCTTCCTTTTTTTAAAATAAAGGCAAGCTTATCTAGTAGTATTTGTATTTGATTTTTTTTCCAAAGAACAAGGTTATTTTCTTAATTGACTTTTGTTTTCCCTGTATTAAGGATTATTTATTCTTTCTTTCTCTGAGTTAAATTTGTTGATTTTTAAAATTTAATTTTAAAAAATATCTTTTCATTTTTCTTCATTTTATAACAGTATTTAAAACTACATTTTTATCTAATTGGTATATTAGCTGTATTTCATAGATTCTTAAACATAGTGGTTTTGGTTTCACTATTTTCTTGAAAGGTTTTATTTTCTCTTTTTACTTGATGAAAGAATTACAGAGATAGGTGTATTTTAATTTACAGGTGCAAGGGTCTTTTGTTTTCTGATTTTGTTTTAATTTCTAATTGTATGTATTATAGAATATCTACAAACGTTGTATCCTTAAAGAATTTATTCAGGAGATCCAAGATGGTGGGCTAGAGGGACACTACATTCTGTGTTGCTCTGTGACCTGAGATTCAAGCAGTGGGAATACTGTTTCTCTGAGAGTTTTTAGAAGATCTCCAATAGCCACTCCCACACAGGACCCTCCAGCCACGGCTGGGACCTCTAGCCACAACTCCCATGTGGACCCCCATCTACCAATGTGGTGCTCCCCTAGTCGCCTTCATCTTGGGACACTGCACACACTGCCACAGTCCCCTACATGTGATAGCCTGCACCTGAGGACACAGGACAGGGTATGGAGATAGCTGCCAGCCACAAAACTGTACACCATAAAGCTGCATCTCTAACACACCCCCTAACACCACTGCCTAGCCCAACCCAACCCAACAACTCATCGCTGAAAGCAGCCACGTCCATCTTGGGACACCTTTGACACCATCTTTATTTGGGGCAACTCCCAATTTGGGATGCCAGCTGGGACCTAGAAGCAATATCAAGGCACCTATAGCCTCCAACTTTCCCCTCTCCTCCACAGCCACTAACCCAGCACAATGCTTGCAGCTATGTGGCTGGTTCATAGCTCACAAAGCCTGGCCCTGAACTGCCTAATACAAAACAGCTCTTCACAACAGGTGTGCAGCCCCCAGAGCACAGCTCATAAGACCTCCAGAGAGAAAGGTTCCTGACTGGGAAGTAGAAAGGGAGAGGGTGAGTGAGATATAGTTTAGAGACTAAATTAGAGACCAGGAATTGTGAGGTTTATAGGCGATATAAGGAGATAAGACCAGGAGTGCAATCATACTAGTGGGCCCCAAAGGAGATCCTTAGGGTAGAGTCTCCCACCAGGACTGGCAAGTGCTATACCCCACTTCTAGGAGCTCCAACCCCAATACCAACCCTCCCACCTAATACCCTTTACCAGCCTGAGGGTGGAGATACAAGCAAACAGACAACCCCACCTGTTGGATGAGAAGAGAAGCAGAAATGAAACTGATCTCCAATCAAAACAACCCTTGTTTCTTCTTTCAAGATTTTTTTCTTTTCTCTTTTTCTTCCTCCTCCTCCTCCTCCTCCTCCTCCTCCTCCTCCTCCTCCTCCTCCCCCTCCCCCTCCCCCTCCCCCTCCCCCTCCCCCTCCCCTTCTTCTTCTTCTTCTTCTTCTTCTTCTTCTTCTTCTTCTTCTTCTTCTTCTTCTCTCTCTCTCTCTCTCTCTCTCTCTCTCTCTCTCTCTCTCTCTCTCGCCTCCTGCCCTTACATCCTCAACATTTACAAAACCAAGTACATTTCCATGATTTAAGCATCTGAGGACTGGATGTCTGAGTAGTATATTACAGTTGGGTTGTTTATTTGTTTATTTCCTATTTTTACATTTTTTACTTTTCTTAATTTTTATGTTTGTTTGTTTTTGCAATCTTTCTATTGTCTTTCCACTTACTTATCTTCCCAAATCACTTTCTCTCTTTTCTCCTGCTATTAGCAAACTGCTTGAGATTCTTCTTTCATGCTTCCTAAGATCGAATACCTCTCCTTAATATCTCCTTCACACCTCCTTAACATCTCATCCTATACCCCACTCCCAGTTCCCTCTTTGTCCACCATCAGAAACTGCAGACACTTTTGCAAATCTACTGTTTATATTGTAGATAATAATTGAGCTTGCCATTTCTATATATTGTGACAAAACCATAAATATATTAATATCATATGATATTTGGTTTAAGGCTGTATATTGTTTCTGTTAGGATATGTTAATATTGTTCTCCCCCTTAAAGGAGAGATATTGAAATCCTGAGGGGACACTCTAAGCTTATAGGGTAAAAACTGTAACACCTTGGATACGCACTGCTAGATGGGATGACAAGACAAAAAAAAAAAAAAAAACAAGGGAAGAAAGTGCCCCAAACAAACCAAGATACCACATTATTAGAATCCTTAGCCAGCATGGAAGAACAATAGAGAAAGAGTTCAGTATGTACATAATTAAAATGTTCTGTGAATTAAAGGATGATATAAGAGAGCAAATGCAGGCAACAAAAGATCATTTTGATAAAAAGCTACATAAGCAAATACAGGAAGTAAAAGAATACTTCAATAAGATGATAGAGGTTCTGACAAAAAAATAACAAACAGAAATCCTTGAAATTAAGAAAACAATAAACCAAATTAAAAACTACATAGAAAGCACCACCAACAGATTAGATGATTTGGAACACAGAACCTCAGACAATGAAGATAGAATATATGATCTTGAAAATAAAATTGCCCATACAATGAAGATAGTAAGAAACCATGAGCAGAAATTCAATAATGGGATAACATAGAAAGACCAAATTTAAGAATTATTGGGATAGAGTAAGGCATAGTTACAAACCAAAGGAATGAATAATCTATTCAATAAAATAATACCAGAAAAAAATAAAACATGAAGAATGAATTGGAAAATCAAATAAAAGAGGCTTACAGGGCACCACCTGCACAAAATCATAACAGATCTACACCAAGGCACATTATAATGAAAATGCTTAGCATACAGAATAAGGAGAGAATTTCAAAAGCCACAAGAGAAAGGAATCAGATTACATATAGGGGGAAACAAACTAGGATGTCTGCAGATTTCTCAACCCATACCCTAAAAGTTAGAAGATCCAGGAATAACGTATACCAAGCTTTGAAAGAAAATGGATGCCTACCAACAATCTTATATCTGGAAAAATTAAGCTTTAGATTTGATGACAATTTGATGACAAATAAAAACCTTCCATGATAAATAAAAGTTAAAGTATTTACAGCTAGAATGCCTGCACTACAGAACACTATTAACAAAATATTCCATGACGAGGGAATGGAAAACAATGAAAATTAGAAAAGGGAGATATTAAACTAATGGAAAAACCAATCAAATTAGAAACCAAGTCAAGTTAAATACCAAAAATAAACAAAAATGACTGGGAATACAAGTCATGTCTCAATAATAACCCTGGATGTTAATGGTCTAAACTCATCAATCAAAAGACATAGACTGGCAGATTGGATTTTTTTTTAAAAGACTCAACAATATGCTGCCTTCAAGAGACTCATCTCATAGGAAAAGACATCCACACATTGAAGCTGAAATGTTGGGAAAAAACATACCACTAACATGGACTGCAGAAACAAACAGGGGTTTCCATCCTCATATCAAATAAAGTAGACTTCAAACTAAAGTTAATCAAAAGTGATAAAGAAGTGTATTTCATACTGCTTAAGGGAACCATACATCAACAAGACATAACAATTATATATGCCCCAAACAATGGAGCATCTACATTCATCAAACTCTTCTAAATTACAAGAGTCAAATAGACCACAACACAATAATACTGGGTGACTTTAACACACCTCTTTCTCCACTGGATAGATCTTCCAACGCAAAACTAAACAAATAAACTATAGAACTAAATAATAGAATTAATAACTTACATTTAACAGACATATATAGAATATTTCATCCATCAATGAGTGACTACACTTTCTTCTCAGCAGCACATGGATCCCTCTCTAAAATGGACCATATATTATGCAACAAAGCAACTCTTAGCAAATACAGAAAGTAGAGATACTACCCTGCATTCTATGAGATCATAATGGGATTAAATTAGAAATCAATCATAAAATAAAAAATAGAAGCTACACCAACACCTGGAGTCTAAATGATATGCTATTGAATAAACAATGGATGGCAGAAGACATCAAAGAGATTAAAAAATTCTTAGAGGTAAATGAGAACACTGATACGAAATATTGAAATCTCTGGGACCCTATGAAGGCAGTAGTAAGAGGAAAGTTCATTGCATGGAGCTCATTCCTTAAAAGAAGAAAAAGTCAACAAATAAATACCTAACATTACATCTCAAAGCCCTAGAAAAAGAAGAACAAATCAACACCAAAAGCATTAGAATACAGGAAGTGATTAAAATCAGAGTAGAAATCAATGAAATTGAAATGAAAGAAACAATTGGAAAAATTGACAGAACAAAAAATTGGTTCTTTGAAAAACTAAATAAAATTCATAAACCCTTAGCCATGCTAACAAAGAGAAGAAGACAGAAAACTCAAATTACTAGAATCCATGATTTAAAAGGAAATATCATAACACTATAGAAACACATAAGATAATTATAAATTATTTGAAAATTTATGCCCCAATAAAATAGAAAATATTGAAGACATCAACAAATTTCTAGAATTATAAGATTTACCCAAACTGTATCAGGATAATATACACAAGTTAAACAGATCATTTTCAAGCAATGAAATAGAAGACTTAATCAGTAGCCTACCAACCAAGAAAAGCCCAGGACCAGATGGATACACAGCTGAGTTCTACAAGAACTTCAAAAGAGAACTAAAACCAATACTGCTCAAATTATTTAATGAAATAGATAGAACACTTCCAAACTCATCCTATGAGGTCACTATCACCCTAATTCCAAAACCATCAAAGACACATCAAAGAAAGAAAACTTCAGGCCAATATCTCTAATAAACATAGATGCAAAACCTTTTAATAAAATTCTGGCAAATTGAATACAAAAACATATCAAAAAGATAGTGCACCACAATCAAGTGGGATTCAGCCCAGGGATGCAAGGTTGGTTCAACATATGGATATCAATAAATGTAATTCATCACATCAATAGACTTAACTATAAGGATCATATGATCCCTTCAATAGATGCAGAAAAGGCATCCGACAAAATACAGCACCTCTTCATGTTCAAAACACTAGAAAAACTAGGGATAACAGGAACATATCTCAATATTGTAAAAGATATCTATGCTAAGCCCAAGGCCAACATAACTATAAATGGAGAAAAATTGATAGCATTCCCTCTAAAAATTGGAACAAGACAGGGATGTCCTCTTTCACCACTTCTATTTAACATAGTCCTTGAAACTCTAGCCAGAGCAATTAGACAGATGAAAAAGTTAAAAGGATGTGGATAAAAAAAGAAGAACTCAAACTATCACTATTTGCTGACAACATGATTTTATACCTAGTGCATCCAAAAAATTGCACCAGAAAACTTCTACAACTAATAAATGAATTTAGCAAAGTAGTAGAATATAAAATCAACACCCATAAATCAAAGGCATTTCTGAACATTAGTGACAAATCCTCTGAAAGAGAAACTAGGAAAACTACCCCATTTACAACAGCCACAAATTTAAAAAAACAAAACAAAAAAAAAAAAACTTGGGAATCAACAAAAGAGGTGAAAAACCTCTACAATAAAAACTACAGAATGATAAAGAAATTAAAGAAGACCTTAGAAGATGGAAAGATCTCCCTTGTTCTTGGATAGGCAGAATTAATATTGTCAAAATGACCATATTACCAAAAGCACTATACTATACTACCAAAACCATCATTTGATTTATTGTAATTCCAATCAAAATCCCAATGACATTCCTCATAGAAATAGAAAAGGCAATCATGAAATTCATCTGCAAAAATAAGAGACCCAGAATAGCTAAAGCAATCCTTAGCAAGAAGAATGAAGGAGGTGGCATCATTATACCAGACCTTAAACTATACTACAGAGCAAAAGTAACAAAAACGGCATGGTATTAGTATCTAAAAGGACTTGTAGACCAATGGTACATAACAGAGAATACAGAGACAAACCTACATAAATACAGTTATCTCATATTAGACAAAGGTGCCAAATATATATATATATATTGGAGAAAAGATAGCCTCTTCAACAAATGGTGCTGGGAAAACTGGAAATCCATATGCAATAAAATGAAATTAAGCCCCTATCTCTCACCATGCACAAAATTCAACTCAAAGTGGATCAAGGACCTCGGAATTACACCAGAGACCCTATGCCCAATAGAAGTAGGCCCAAATCTTCATCATGTGGGCTTAGGAACTGAATTCCTTAACAAGATTCTTAAAGCACAAAAAATCAAATCACGAATCAATACATGGGATAATTTCAAACTGAAAAGCTTCCTCTGAGCCAAAGAAACAATCAGTGAGGTGAATAGAGAACCTATATAATGGGAGCAATTGTTTACCACACACACATCAGACAGAGCACTAATCTCCACAATATATAAATAACTCAAAAATCTTAACACCAAAAAAAAAACAATTAACCCAATCAAAAAATGGCCTCAGGAACTGAACAGACACTTCGCAGAAGAAGATATACAATCAATGAACACATATATGAAAAAAATGTTCAACAACTCTAGCAATTAGAGAAATGCAAATCGAAACCCTTCTAAGATTTCTTCTCACTCCAGTCACAATGGTAGATTTTAAGAATAGAAACAACAGGAAGTGTTGGTGAGGATGTGGGGGAAAAGGCACACTCATACATTACTGGTGGGACTACAAATTGGTGCAACCACTCTGGAAAGCAGTACAGAGATTCCTTGGAAAACTTGGAGTGGAACCATCATTTGACCCAGCTATCCCACTCTTTGGTTTAGACCCCAAAAGGACTTAAAAAGAGCATACTACAGTGACACAGTCACATCAACATTTATAGCAGCACAATTCTCAATATCTAAATTGTAGAATCACTTTAGGTGCCTTTCAACAGATGAATGGATAGAAAAAATCTGTGATATATATATATATATATATATATATATATATATATATATATATATATATATATATATATACACACACACACAATGGAATATTACTCAGCATTAGAAGAGAATAAATTATGGAATTTGTAGGTAAATGGATGCAGTTGGAGAATATCATGTTAAGTGAAGTAAGCCAATCCCAAAAAACCAAAGGCCGGATGTTTTCTCTGATAAGTGGATGCTTATCCATAATGGGGGGCGGGGGGAGCATAGGAGGAATGGAGGAACTTTAGATAGGACAATGCAGGGGGAGGGGAGGGGAAGGGGCATAGGGATTGGAAAGATGGTGGAATAAGATGGACATCATTACCCTAGGTACATGTATGAAGACACAAATGGTGTGACTCTACTTTGTGTACAACCAGAAGTATGAAAAATTGTGCTCTATATGTGTACTATGAATTAAAATGCATTCTGCTGTCATGTGTAACAAATTACAATAAATAAATTATATATATGAAAAATTTATTCATGTTATCTTTGTGAGCAAATATGGGGTTAACATTTCTGGAACATCTGTGATAAATTAAAAAGAAGATATACTTTAGAGGAAGGGAATGGAGGAGGGAAGGGTAAGAGAGAGTAAGGAGGTAAGGTATGGATATAATCAAAGTACATTATATACATGTATATGTATTCCACAATGAAACAATTATTCTGTATAATTAAAATAATAAACTTAAAATAAAAAATTAAAACTTTTAAAAAGAAGATACAGTCTATATTACTGAAATGCCTACTTCAGTACACAGCCATCAAATCTACTTCACTTGTTCAGTGTCTCATATCCTTACTTATTTTATGCCTACTTCCTCTGTCTTGGATTTAATTTGATCAATGAAAATCTATTATTAGTAGATTTTTATAATACTCATTATTTTTTTTTTCCTGTTAAAATATGTAGTACTAAAAAAAAATGTGGCCAGGCGTGGCTGGCCCATACCTGTAATCCCAGCAGCTTGGGAGACTGAGGCAAGTTCAAAGCCCGCCTCAGCAAAAGTGAGGCACTAAGCAACTCAGTGAGACCTTGTCTCTAAACTAAATACACAATAGGGCTGGGGATGTATCTCAGTGGCCAAGTGCCCCTGAGTTTAATCCCTGGTACCCCACCCCCCAACAAATGAGTAGCACTAATGATTTTTGAGATCTACCACCTCAAAAACGCTCTTGCAATTCTGTTTTTCCCTGCAACTCTTTGTTTTGGCTTCTCATGGGACTTCCTATAAGGTTCTCAAGTTTTTATTTACTTTTTGCAGAATTTGCATGGACTTTGTGCTTTGAAATTACCATCTTCTGGTTTCACTGGATATAAAGTTTATAAATTTTTCCTCCATTGTTTTAGTCAGCTTTTTTGCCACTATGACTAAAAGACCCCACCAGCACAGTTGTAGAGGAGGAAAAGTTCATTTGAGGTGCATGGTTTCAGAGGTCTCATTCCATAGAAGGCTGGCCCATTCCTTGGGGTTCAAGGTAAGGCAGAACATCATGGTGGAAGAAGGTGGCAAAAGGAAGCAGCTCATGTGATTCTCAGGAAGCAGAGACAGCTCTACATTTGACAAATACAAATATATACCCCAAAGCCATGCCCCCAATGCCCCACCTCCTCCATCCACACCCTACCTTCCTTCAATTACCACTCAGTTAATACCATCAGATGACTAATTCACTGATAGGGTTAATGCTCTAATAACCCAAACATTTCTCCTCTTAACCTTCTTGCATTGTCTCACACATGAGCTTTTGGGAGATACCTCACATGCAAACCAGAACATCCATTCTCCTTGTTTTCTCTTATTTCAAGATGATAAATTGGTGGTGGTAGAGTTGACATATTTTCCTGTAAGGCTACTATATCTGAACATTACTACTTAACAGATTGGAAAACTAAGGCTTAGAGAGATTAATAAGTTGTCCAACAGTACATAGCTAATATATATCTCTTTGAATTAGGGTCTTGGCTGGTGTCTAGTTTATATATTTAGTTTTGTCATATCAATTTTACATAAATATCTCCTATCACCACCCAAGTTTTGAGGTAAATTTGTAACAAACCCTCTTGCTTTGATTCAAGATTTTGGAATCTTTAATCTAATGCTCTTTAGCAGTCATTAGGAAATCCTCTGCGGACACTTTGTACTTAATATTTGCCCTTGGGGCTTCAGTGTAACTCTCTTTGGCTTGCAAATAAATCTTATGCTTTGTGAATTTCAGGTGTTTTTCCATATGGCTTTTTCTGATCATTTGTACTATTCAGCTTCCCTAAAATGCCTGATTATTGAGCTAGTTTTCTTTCTAGATGGTGCTGAGATAGTAGCCAAGAAATAAAGAATGATAGGAGTTAGTGTGTAAGTACAGCTGAAAATTACAGGAAACAATAAAAAAAAAACTATATAGGAAGTCAAAGCTGAGATCCTCTTGAAATTTCTCCCACATTCTGAAAATGGGGTGTATTTTGTTGTAATTTCAATAGTATTATGGTTTCACAATACCATTTAAACGTGATAAATTTTATAAAAGAATGATCTCATTTTTTGGACACAAAGGATCATCTAATTAGTTCTTCTTTGGGCCCATGGATTTCTTAAGGAAATTGCATGGGTCTGGTCAGAGGTGAAAAATGAAAGATTGAAAATATCAGTATATGTATACAAAGCTAATTAATATCACATAAATTTACCTAGAAATGCTGGTGATAAACTGAGTATCAGAGAAGATAAAGCCATTCTTATTATTAATGAAAAACATAACCTTCTTTTCCTCTAACTCAAAGGTAACAATTTAAAAAAATACTATCTGAGGCAGTCCATGTATTGGGAGGAACGTGGTTTTCTTAAACTTTCATGTTTATGTGTAAAGTTCTATTGATCTAGATTCAATTTCAAAGCTAATAACATAGATTGCAGAGTTTCTGTGTTAAGCATTTTCAATAACTTAGTCTCAATAACTTTTTAGGTTTACCCATAAGAAGCCAGCTTCCTGGTTTCATATATTTGAATTTTAGAAAATTTCTATAGTAAATTGGATTTGCCACTTTCAATTTTAAGCCTATGAGTCACTTAGGCAAAAAAGAAAAAAAGATGCATATGCAGGAGTACCACAATTGAATCTTTGGTGGCAAATGTTGATCATCTTCATTGTCAAGGTGAGAACTATAGAAAACATGGTCTTCACATTTTAGGAGGCATATGTACTTTCAAATCCTAACTCTGCCATTTGCTGGCTCTGATCTTAGACAAGTTAATTCATTTCTATATATCTCAGTTTACTTCTCTGTAAACCTGTGACAGCTAAAAACTGTATTTGAACTAGGGTTATTTTGGTGATTAAATAACACTAAATATTTGGAAAGCATTGACAATTTAAGTGTGCAATAAATAAACTCCTGTCTATTTTCATTCTCCTTTAATCTATTCTCCCTTCCATTATCTTTTGTCTATTACTGACTCTTGCTGCACATAACATTCATTGTGATATGCTAACCCCACTATTAGCTTCCTCTCTGCTCTGCTCTTGGCCTCTCACATCAATTATAGTTTATTCCTTCACAATTGATTATATCTCTTACATCCTATTCCCATATATCAGTGCTGGACACTGAAAGCTAGATGGAAAAACAACTCACAACAAGATGTTAATGAAGAATAACAACTTGATATATGATATCACTCAGGTATGGTTTACATTTTTGCAGATGCCTTTAATGGCTTTACTGAGAGAAAGCCTAATGATGAATCTTTTCAAGAATTATGACTGACTGCTAAGGAAAACCTTTTGAGGGAAACCATTTTTAAACCCTTCTTAATGATACATAATTTCCATGTAATTCACCAATTTTAAACATATAATTCAACACAAGTATTAACAAGTACTATTTTAGTCCAGCTTTTTTGCTGCTGTGACCAAAAGTCCTGACAAGGACAATCAGAGGGAAAAGATTATTTAGAGTTAATGGTTTCAGATGTCTCAATTCATAAATAGATGACTCCATGGGCTCTAGATAAGGCAGAACGTCATGGAGGAAGACTGTGGTAAAGGAAAGCAGCTCAGGACATGGCATCCGGAAGGAGAGAGAGAGAGAGAGAGAGAGACACTCCACTCACCCAGGACAAAATATACACATCAAAACATGCCCCCAATGACCCAACCTCCAGCCACACCCTACTTGCCTAGATACTACCCAGTTATTTCTTTTTTTTTTTTTTTTTTTTTTTGATTCAGAAAGATACATTTTATTTTAGGTAGATAACAAACCAGTATATCTGTGGTTCATTTTATTATCCATTTATAATATTGCTACATGTGCATGTGAGCATGTGAATGTACATGCATATATACATATATTTAGATCTTTATATGTTATTAGAAGGTTATGCACCACTGTTTTAGTCAGCTTTCTGCCACTGTGACAAATACCTGAAGTAAACAATTTAAAAGGAAGGAAAGGTTTTTTTGATTCACAGTTTCAGAAGTCCTCTGTCATTTGGCCCTGTTGCTTTGGGTCTGTGCTGGCATAGTACATATGGCAGGAGCATGCTGTAGAGTTCTATTCACCTCATGGTGACCAGGAAGCAAAGAGAGAGAGTTGGGAGGAACGGGAGTCTCTGTATCTCCTTTAAGGGCAGGACCCCAATGACCTCACTTCCTTCTACTAGGCCCCAGCTCTTAAATGTTCCACCACCTCCCAGTAGTGTCACAGGCTGACCACCAGCCTTTAGCATGTGGACCTTTTAAGATCCAAACCATAACAACCACCGTGGTCACTGGTTATTTCTTCATTTTGCTTATCTTTATTTTTTCTAAGTATCTGATAATAAACATGCATTTCCTTTGAAGTTAGAAATAACTGCAAAAGTTGCAATTTTTAAAAAGACATGGCTTGCCTTTGAAGCTTACAGTCTACTTAGCAAAAAAAAAAAAAAAAAAAAGACATGTAAACAACATAATCCATGGTAGAATGAACTAAGCAATCTTGGGAGTAAGGGAAAATTATTTGTGTCATGTGTAGTTTTACACCAAAGCTAGGAATACTACTGTCTCCAACATTCAGACCATAACTAAGTTGTTCTTTCTGAACCTCTGGGCCAAACTTCTCCACCCATAATGACTTTTTCTTACAGGCTCCATGATCTCTGACTCTCCCTCCACCCCTAACTTAGTGGATCAGACAAGGGTATTGATATATTTTTTTTTTTTTGGAGATACACATGAGAGAGTTTATTTGTCAGAACTGATAAATAAAGGCTCATCTCTCCATAGATGGAGAGAGGCAAAACAGGCTTGAGGTTCAGCACTTTTATGGGACAGGCTCAGAGATTAGAGCTGGGCGTGTCCTAATGTGGGTGGTTAGGGGTTGGGTTTGTATGAGGGAGTGGTGAACCTTTCTCAGAAAGGCTCTTGGGCAGGAAAAGAAAACTTTTTCCTTAAAATGGGGGCTGTTTCTTTTTTCTTTTTTTTTTTTTTTAATTTTTTATTGTGGGTTGTTCAAAACATTACAAATTTCTTTCTTAACAGGGGATTAATACACTGCTTAGGTTAAGACTCTCACAACCCAATCATTTCACTTCCAAACTTGCTTGCATTGTTTCACACATGAGTTTTGGGGGGACAACTCATATCTAAAACATAAGTACATACTCAGGTAGCCATCACCACAATCAAGATATGGAACATTCTACCATCACAAATGTTTCTTTGGTCCTCTTTTCAATCAATTCTTTCCTCCCACACCTGGGTCCTAGAAACCAATGATCTGTTTTCTCTCGCTATAGTTTTGCTTCTCTAAAATGTCATATAACTGGTAACATACAATAAACAATTTTCGTGTCTGGTTTACATCATTTAAAATAATGTGTTTAAGATTCTTTTTTGCTGCAAATATGAGTACTCTATGTATTTCTGTTGTAGAGTAGTATCACATTAAATAGATATATCACAATTTGTTTATTCAATCAACACTTGATGGAAATTTGAGTTGCTTTCACTTTGGGGCTATTATGATTGAGTCTTCTATGAACACTCATGAGTATCTCTTTTGGGAGCATATGTTTCATTTTTTTCTTGGACAAATTCCTAGGAGTGGAATTGCTGTTCTACAGAAAATTTACATTTAACTTTATAAGAAAGAGACAAATGATTTTCTAAAGTAACTGTATTGTTTTTTATTCCTCTCACCAATGTGTGAGTTACAATTGCTCTATATCTTCATCAGCACCTTCTAGACCAACTTTTTAATTTTAATCTATCTTATAGCTATATAGAATATCTCATTGTGATTTTTCTTTACATTGGTCTTTTAAACAAAGATATTAAACATTTTTCTGAGCTTATTTTTCATCTTAATATCTTCTTTGGTGATTTTGTCCATTCAAATATTTGTAGTAGAGGCACTTTTAATGTTTGTTAAATCTATATGTAGGATTGTTTAATGAGTCCTCAATATCACATATATTATATTAATTATTTGATCTCTTCCTCTGTGTATAGTTTAGTATGAATTTTCTGGAGAAATAGTAAACAATAATCCAACTCATACATTTGGGCAAAACCAAACATATTGGAATATTATATCAAGTCTTGTTGACATGGTATCACAAAACAATATGCAAATGTATAAAGAAAAAAAAGCCTCTGGATCCCTACCTTAATATTAAATTTGCAATGATAATAAGTTCTTTTAATGGCTAACTTTCCAAGTATTCTACGGAGGAATGCCTGTGTGAACAAAGACATTTAGTAGCAATCTTCATGATACATGCTTGAGGGACTGTGGGAAGTACTCAACACTAGATATCTTACTCATTCTTCTCAAATTCCACAAATGAGAGATTAATTTATTATTTTTCTTATACCAAGTACTTTCATCAGTGGAAAAGTTTTGTAGGTGGAGGGATAAACACTGCCATTTGATAAGTAGTATTAATATCATTCCTTTTAAATTCATCAGCTATTGATTGCATATTTACTATGTACTGGGCACTGTGCTATGTGCTATAGATTCAGTGATAAAAAGAAAGAGACCATATCCTTGCCCTCCCATGTGTTTCCCATATATTACTTGCCATAGACAAGTTCTAAGTAAGGGAAATGATAAGGAGTAAGATAGGTGAATAGTGATAATATCTGGTAAAAGAGCTTTAATAATACATTTCCAAGGTGTCAAAGGTAAGCCCTAATTCATTCATTCAGCTAATATTTTGAAGCATGTCCTAATTCCAAAACAATATGAAGGGAAGCTTATTTAAGATTTGGTTTGTAATGATAACACATAGGAGCTAGGTGATGTTCGATATAGTCTATGTCCTAAAGATTAGTTGTAGAATGTTCAGGACCACAGTACTGCATTCATGAATCCTTCTAATTATGTTCTTGAATTTATATGCTAACCCTTTTATCTATAATTATCTATTACTGCTCTGTTTTCCTTAAATTGATTTACAAGAAGAGGGATATAACTGAGGGAAAGGAGAGTAACTATCATGCAAGAAATATGTTAACATAGTCACCAAAGTTCAAAATGCACAGGTCCACAGCACCTATAACTACCTCCTATGGATGTGTTAATGTGAAATTTGCCATGTTGCTTGAAATAATGAAAGACACCTTATCTTTAAAATTTTCTACTAAGTTTTAGGAATCTTTTGTTTTATGTGGAGGATATTTTATCCTGTCTTCTAATCCCTGTAGTAGAAAGAGTAGTGAGATGCTATACAGGAGTTCTGGATGCTAGTCCCAGAACTTTCGCCAAATAGCCATATGAACTTGGGCAAGTCCATTTCCTTCTGTAGTTTCAGAATCCAGATATTTAAAATGAAGGCATTGAACTAAAGAGCCTCTTTTAACATCGAATGCCCACAACTTGAATACTCACACTAAACATTGCTGCACTTTAATTATTCCCATGATCAAATGGGGCTTCTAATAAATATTAAAATAAACATATATATATATTATATATATTCACATATATTTATTTATATGTAAATAAATAATAAAAAGGTTGATTTAATATCAACCCATCATCAAAGCCCACTTTGTACAGGACCATCTTTTAGATCTTGAGGAAGATATAAGTAAACCTAAGACCTAGAAATTTTTCCAGCAATTATTACAGTTTATTTACAATTCAAACAGATAAACATGCAGGAAATAAGGAAAAGGACAGAGATTGGCTGATTTACCCTATGTCCTAAGAGCTACTGTACTAGAAATATGTATACTGCTTAAGTCTCATGTCCTATATGGATCTATCCTCTTTTCCGAAAACTTTTTTTTTTAATATCTTGGATTCATTTTATATTTGTTCCCCCCAGAACTCTGAGAGTCCTAGAACTGTGAGAGTAGCCACATAGAAGTCTACAGACAAAAACTCTCATCACTCAAGATTATCAATCATTTCATTAGATTTAATGGAGGAAGCAGCAAAAAGAGAACTATTCTTGACCTGGATGCCAATGTACTTGTGTCTGAACATCAAACTTTGCCATTAAGTAAGGAATTCCATTGGTAGCTCCAGCTTGCTTACCCATCTCCATCAAAATTTCTTTTAAAGCAGGGCATGTTGGTGCACACCAGTAATCCCAACAACTCGGGAAGCTGAGGTGGGAAGATTACAAGTTAAAAGCCAGCCTCAGGAACTTAGTGAGGCCCTAAGCAACTTAACAAGACTCTGTCTCAAAAACACAGAAATAAATAAAGAATAAAAAATCTGGCATTGTGGCTGAGTGGTTAAGCACCTCTGGGTTCAATCCTACTACCCCTCAAAAATTACTTTTAGATATCTGATAACTGATACTAACTGCTCATCCATTCTCTTTCAGATTTTATATTCAAATAATGGCTAAGTAGGAGATAATAGAACAAACACATGAAAAGAAACTCTTACTTTGGATTTCTTAGTTCTCAGAGACATAAAAGGCAATGGTGAGTTTATTCATTCTTTTTCACTCAATTCTTCTTTTCTTTTTTTCAATTATTTATTCTACTACATTTATTAGCATCTGCTATATATCAGGAAATGAACTAAACCTTGGTGATACAAAGATCAATAATACAGTCTTTACTCCAAAAAGCTTATAGTTTGTTAAGGAAAAAGTCACATACATAGGTCATGCTGTGGTTTGGAAGTATCCCACAAAAGCTTCCGTGTTTCTGCAAGAATGTTCAGAGACAAAATGACTGAATTGTGAGAACTGTAACCTCATTAGTCCATCCTAATAAATATATGAATTTATATATAAATATCATATATTATATATAATTATTATATCATTTTTTAGTTGTAGTTGGACACAATACCTTTATTTCACTTATTTATTTTCTTATGTGGTGCTGAGGATCGAACTCAGGGCCCCTCATGTACGAGGCAGTACTCTACCACTGAGCCACAACCCCAGTCCCAGTCCATCCTACTTTAAATGGACTAAGTTAGTGGTAACTGTAGGCAGATGAAATATGATTGGAGGAGGTGAGTCACTAGGGCTGTGCCCTAGAAGAGCATGTCTTTGTGGTGGTACCCCACTGCCCAGTCTCTACTTCCTGGCTCTTCCACTCCACCCTTCTGCCATTATGTTGTGCCTCACCTTGGGCCCAGAAAAATAGAGATGGCCAGTCATTGACTGAGGCTCTGAAACCATGAGCCAAAATAAACTTTTCCTCCTCTAAATTGTTCTCATCAGATATTTTGGTCATAACAACAACAAAAAAATTGACTAAACCAAGTCATTCTAGTATAATGTGTTGATTACTGTGAGGGTGATATTCTAGTTATGATGGGACTACAGAAAGGGTCAGCCTGGTATTCAACTGACCTTTTCAATCATTCTTATCAAATTTTATTTCTTTTCAGATTCCTTTTGCATAGCATCCAGCTTCAGCTGCTCACTTATAAGAATAAAAAGTCTTTAAATTTTTCAGAGAACACAAAGTAATTACATATCCAATGAGGGAGGCAATAAATGATAAAGTGAGTTTTAAATGTCAGATTTACAAACTATAGGCATTGTATATTGTTTTCTAAATGTACTTTGCTTTCTATTTTGAGTGCCTAAATAGATTAAGAAATGTACTTATCATTGCATGTTAAAGTACTATGCTTTTCAGGCAATCTAATTCTACTTATGATAGAATATCAAATTGGAATCTGAAAATTGGTCAACAAATTAAAATAGTTTGTCTTAATTGGTAGTAATGCTTTGAATTCTTCTTTAAATTTTATATAGTTTTTTGAAAGGCCAGTGAAACTTTTCTGACAATAGTAGATAATAGGGTTGTCATTTTGTTGCAATATATATATATATATATATATATATATATATATATATATATATTTCAATTTGTCTCATTTAATTCATCAAGTACTTTTGAGCATAGACTATATGAAAAATGCTGTGCTAAATACTCTGAATGAACAATTTCACAGAGGCTCTGTTTCTCTCTCTCTCTCTCTCTCTCTCTCTCTCTCTCTATATATATATATATATATATATATATATATATATATATCCTTTCTTTTTAATTGATACATTAGATAGCTTAGTTGATCAATTGTGGAATATTCATATATGCATATAACATAATTTGATACATTTCACTCCCAATTACATTACCCAATTTTCTTCCTCTACACTAATAGACTTCCTTCTTCATTCATTATGCCACTTTTTTAAACTTTCCACATATGAGAAAAAACATGTGATACTTGTCTTTCTGACTCCAACTTATTTTGCTTAACATAATGATCTCCAGCTCCTTCCATTTTCCTGAAAATGACACAATTTCATTCTTTTTTATTGCTGAATAATACTCCATTGTATATCCTTATGTTTTCTTTATGTATTCACTTATTGATGGGCACCAAAGCTGATTCCATAACTCGGCTATTGTGAATTATGAAAGAAGCCCTATTTCTTTTTTCCCACATATTTACTTTTTACTGAATTTGTTAATGTTACAGAATTCTTGTACTACCAAACCATGCCTGAGAAGCTGAAGGAGGAAGTGATATAATGGACAACCTCATCCACCCATCATATATCAGAACTCAACTTATGTGTATTTTGAGAATTTTACAATCTTTAAAAAAATTATAACAAGATTCCAATTTAAGTCTGCTGCAGATCTTATTTCCGTATAGCAAGCTGTTAAATAAAACCTCCACATATTCATTTCATTTCATTCCTCAATAACAGAATCCAACAAAAGTTTGTGGAGGAAAATGTACACTTGAAGGAAAATATGTGGCTCAAGATCCAAGAGATTACTTGTTAAAGTTTTTGGCTCCCAAATCAAGTCTTCAGTTTAACCAAGAACCTCTTTTATTTCTCATTTAGTTATTCTACTTTCCTGTGGCTGGCTCAGCTACTCATCCAGATACATCAAAAGGCAGGCACCCTACCTGCTACCTCAAATACCAATGTGATTGCCCAGAAGTGATAGGCAGGCCCTGTCAGGAGATGCTGTATTCCTCCTAAGAGTCCAATTCCTGAACTGACATAGCCATCCAGACTGAACTCCTACAGGAAATGATCCCACATCGGGACAGTTGCACTCACTCATTTGCTCCACGCTTGCCAATACCAAGTATGCATCTCCTGCCTTTGACAAACAGATTTATTATAGAGAAACACAGATTCTGTATCAAATGGTCACATACCACTATGGAATATTTCTACTGAACCAGATATAAAAGTAAGAGATTGCCAGAATCTCTCATTAGGTGAAAAGAAACATTTCAGTAATCCTTGAGAGCTTCCTCAAGTCCCTTCTGAGGACTAAACACTACTGGATAGCTTAAGCTATAATTATTGAAAACAGAAGTGCTACATCACTGTCCTTTGCCCTGCCTTTCCAAATGAATACTATTAAAGACACACCAAAAAGTTGATAACAGAGCTAGCAGGGACAATCATTACATCTTCAGAATGTTTAATACCTTCAAAAAGTTTGGCTCATATTGAAGAAACTCTATTCTTAAGAATCATACACATAATCACAGGAACAAATCTAGACTGGGAAACTAGAAATCTAATCTGATCCTGCCAATGATCTTATAAATTAGAATTATTAGCTACTTGTGGCATACATAAGTAACTTACCCAAGGTCACATATGTGGTAAGTGGAAAAGATAGGATTTCAATACACGGAGAATGAATTCATACTTTCTACCTCTTAACAAACTGCACTGTAGCCTAAGATGAGGTAAATAATGCCTAGAGGATGAAAAAGACTTACCCAAGATCATAGCTCTTTGGTGTCAGAGATAGGATTAGAACCCAAATCTCCCAGTAATCTACCAAACATTGCCCTTATTTCATGTTAAATTAGTAACTCATATTCATGCAGAATGAAAAAAAAATGAAATTAATTTTTATGATTATATTTATTTGTTGGAAAAAGCAAACATACATATAAATTGAACTAATGGACAGAATAGGAAATGTACATGCTGTGCAGTAATGTGCTTTATTTGTTTTGGTATTGGAGATTTAACCCAGGGGGGCTTACCCACTGAGAAACATCTCTAGCCTGTTTTTAATTTTTTTTTTTTTTTTTTTTTTTTTTGAGACAGGGTCTTTTTAAGTTGCTTAGGGCCTTGTTAAATTGCTGAGGCTGGCTTTGAATTTGCTATCCTCCTGCCTCAGCCTCCAAAGCCACTGGGAATTCAGGCCTCCCTAGTATATTTTTAAAGAGGATAGATATAGCTGTTTAAAGTAACAGCTTACTGAGTTGGACAAATAACAATGTTGTCCATAGTACAATTTTGACAGCAATGTAGAAGTGCATGGGCAATTCATGTTAAAGATCTGCCAATCAATTCAGGTATTACAAAGCTCTGGTAGAAACATAAGTTTGTACTAATTCTCTACTCACAGATTCTAGTAAATGTAGTAAACTGCAAAGCAGAAAGCCATCCTAAGGGAAATGTCTTTTGAAACTCATTTGAATGAAATCAAGAAACTATCAGACTACTTCAGATCACCTGGTGTATAGATTGACAATGTACAATATCCAATCTGTCCTGTTTTAAAGGTCTAAGGCAAGGTATTTCCAGATATTGATAAATAGTCAACAGTGTACTATGAATATTGATTCATTTGAATGTATCAAGGATTGTTAAAAGGATACTCCATAAACATTTTTAAAGCATCCTTTACCAGACATGTAAGACCATGTGTTTTTCAAAACCACAACATGAAATAAAAAGTTGGCATTCCTAGCACTTTGGGTAGTAAATTACAATGTACTAATATATGCATCTTTCTCAGAGATACATCCATTTCTTGATATAAGGGCAAGAAGGCAGGATATAAAAGCATTTTGGGAAAAAAAAAGTAATTCAGACAAACCAGGAATTAGAATTTAAAGTATCTGTAATTTTAGAACAAGCTGTTTAAAGGAAAGAGTTGTTAACAAATTCTCCAGGTTATGTTACAGGAAGATAAAAGCCCATGAAGGAAAGTTGGTGTAATTATCCCCCCAAATTTAGGAATGTATTTTTCTCATTTTGGAGGGATAGGAAAAGGATGAGATGAAAAGAATTTGAATAGATAATAAATTGAGGGAACCACATATGCACTGTCCTACCACAGTGGACTAAACCCTAGCAGGTACTGAAAGACAAAACAAAAACTTGGCTAGGTACAGTAGCACATGCCTGTAATCCCAGTGTGCCTTGGGAGGCTGAGGCAGGAGGGTTGTAAGTTTGAGGCCAGCTCCAGCAATTTAGTGAGACTCTGTCATAAAATAAAAAGTAAAAAGGATTGGTGATGTAGTTCAGTGTTAAAGAGCGCCTGAGTTTTATCCTCCGTATCACCAAAACAAAACAAAAAAACAATCAGTGCTGCCAATCAGATTAATTTTTCATGCTCTTGATGGGAAGGATGTCCTTATGGACACACTATTGAAATGTGGATGCAGATGCTCAAGTGATGTTCATTACTGTCAAGGGGTGTGTCAAATAAGCATCTTCAGTTTTGCAACTCTGTTGCCTCCAGAAGATATTGTTTCTTTTGCTGATGGCATCTTTCAATACTAGCCCAATTAAACACTACTTAGCAGAGAATTGATTGTCAAAAGATTTCAAGATGTCCTTTATCACTTCATCATTTTAGGTAGCGGAAGGAACAAAGAGAAATGTGGCAGCAGCACTTAGGATCTTTCTTTCCTACATAAAGTTATTAGAGAAATTCATGTCACCTTCTACAAGATGCTTAAAGCCTGACACCCATCTACCCAATAAGATCAGGTCTCTCCAAGCTTCTATACCATTTTCTCTTAGAATGCTGGTAGCTTTCTGCTTCTTGTTATGTGCCATTCTTTTAACAGATGCGCATGTGAATAGTGTCTCTTATAGCTGACAGCTCTTAATTTATTGAGTCACCAGGTGTGCGATATTCAATTCCATTTGGTCAGGCTTATGCCTAGCAACTCAATAGTAAATATGGAAAAGTTAAAGCCAATATTGATGTCCTGCTTTGTCTACCACTACAGATTCCAGATTATATTGTACCACTAGTCTTAAAAAACAGCAGATGGACAAGGATAAAGTCTTGGGAAACTCCACATGTAAAGAGCAAGTCAAGCTAGAAAGGGAAGCTGAGAAGAAACGTTCAGAGATAAGAGGAGGACCAATTGAGTACAGTAAAAATAGAAAACATGAATGTCCTGTCTGATATACGAATGCTAACACAAAATAAGAAGGGGAAAGGAAAGAATAGAAGTTCATTGGATTACACAAAGGGGAATGAAGGGAATAGAGGGGGGATGGGAATAGGAAAGACAGTAGAATGGATTGGACATAACTTTCCTATGTTCATACATGAATACACAACCAATGAAACTCCACGTCATGTAATGTACAACCACGAGAATAGGATCCTCATTAGAATAAGTTATACTCTGTGTATGTGTGATATGTCAAAATACACTCTACTGTCATGTATATCTAAAAAGAACAAATAAAAATGGAACTTGATAGAAAAAGAGAGTCAACACAATACCATTAATAAGCATGATGTAGAACAGATATCTAGTTAAGACAATTTTTTGAAGTCTCCAGTATATTATGTAGTATATATTGTATGTTTTGTGTTATATTGCATAATTAATCCATTTTGATATAAAACATAGTTTTTGAACCTGTGCAAAATTGGTGAATATGGAAGGATATATCATGCTTATCCAGGTTTTTACAAATCCTCTGACATACCAGCAGTATGAGAACAGGATGGAAAAGTCCATTAAACTTGGCAGTTTTTAATAAAATCACTTGAAGAGTGGGGGATATAGCTCAGTTGGTAGAGTGCTTACCTCACATGTACAAGGCCTGGGGTTCAATTACCAGCACCACAAAAAAAATAATAATAAATAAAATAAAATCACTTGACTTTTTTTTTTCCTTTTCATTACTGAGATTGAATCCAGAGCCATAAGCATGCTTTACTAGATGATTTTTTTAAGACAATGATGTTAGGAATATGGAGGGACAAACCTAGAATGTAAGGACAGAGAAAAGAAAATGGAAGAATCCAGAACAGGCCGGTTGTTTAAAGAAGCCTATTGGTAAACTGAAGAAGAAAGAGAGAGCAGTATTTTGAGCAAAAATCAAAGTAAGTTATCCCTAGGACAGACATTTAATCAGGAGGCCCTAATCAAGAAGCAATAGTCATTCTAAAATTTCTTGTTTATAAAACACTGCTCAGCATGTTTCAAATTATTTATTTGCTGTATCACAAAATCTTGAGGAAGTAATGAAAACTCTTCATTAGTTATTTTCAATATAAAAACTCTTCACAATCATTTTTAATGATGTCCTTACACTTTCCTTAAATGAATTTAAAATTTTTGAAAGTCAGAACCTTATCTGAGTTCATGGTCCTCAAAAGTAAATGACATTTTTGTCTCTGCTTTCTGACCACCATGTGAGCTGCTGCCCTTTGCCACACTCTTCCGCCATGATGTTCTGCCTCAACTTGAGCCCTGAGGAATAGAGCTGGCTGGCCATGGCTGAGACCTCTGAAACCATAAGCCTCCAAGTAAACTTTTCTACCCCTTCAATTGTTCTAGTTGGGTCCTTAAGTCATAGCAGCAAAAAAGCTGACTAAAACAGAAATTGGCACAGAGAAGTTGGGTCCTTGCTGTGAGTAACCTGACCATGTGGTTAATAAGCATTTGGAGCTTTTTGGAATTGGTGGGAGGAATTTTGAGATCTATAGCAGTGACAGCTGGAAATGCTTTGGGATTTTTTTTTAAGTGGAGCTTAATGGTGATTCTGGTGGGAGCTCAGAAGACCAGAATGGCAATAGGACTGTGGTCAGTGAAGACAGACCTCAAGAGGATTCAGAAAAGGAGGACTCTATTGGAATTTGGAGTATAAGCCATTCCTGTTATGTTCTGGCTGAGAAGTTGTCTGCATTATGCCCATGTCCTGAGACTTTCTGTGAGGCTGATTTAAAAAGTAATGGACTTCTTTTTTTAATATTTATTTTTTAGTTGTAGATGGAGACAATACCTTTATTTTATTTATTTTTATGTTGTGCTGAGGATCAAACTCAGGGCCTTGCACATGCTAGGTGAGCACTCTACCACTGAGCCAAAACCCCAGCCCAGAAATGGACTTCTTAATCTGGCGGAAGAATTGTCTAGGCAGCATAGCATTCAGGTGGTGGCAAGGATATTATTGAAGGCTTTTAGCCAAATTTATTGTGATAATTGGGAGTATAAAGCAGAGCAGAAAGATTGAAAAACTTGGACTTGAAAGGTCAGAGTAAAATGAGGGCTAAGGAAGTTGCAGTTGTTAAAGACATTACCACCACTAAAGAAATGCTATAGACTTTGCTCAAAGAAAATAAAAAAGATGGCTTGAGGGCATCTCAGGAGTTAGCAAGACCACACCCATCTCAAGCTCAAGGGAGTAAAAGTGAAAATTCTCTTGAAGAGACCAGTGAATCAAAGCCAATCAAAGTGCAGCAAGGTCAGAGTCTCTGCAGGTACTCCCTGAGAAGGCAAGGTGTGGAGATTTGAGGAGGAAGCTGAAGCTACAGTGGAGAACAAAGATTAAGAAATGCCAGTTATGTGGGACACCCACCTAGGAAAGCTGCAGGAATCAAGCAGAGACCAGTCAACCAAGAGGCCACCTGGCCTCTACAGGGCTACAGGGGCAGAGCTACATAAGCCCTTTGGAGAGAATATCACAATGCCTTGTGCCCCAGATGCCAGATGTGGAGCTATAGTACTTGTTTGCCCAGCTGGATTTCAGTCTTGCTTTGGTCATATCCCTTCTTTCTATGTCTTTAATTTTGTGAATGGAAATGTTTACTCTGTATACATTGTATACTTGTAAATTCCTTTTAATTTTATAGGTGCTCACAGTGCAAGATTGCCTTGAGCCATAGAGAAGACTTGGGACTCGAACTTTGAGCAATCTCAGAACTGTTGAGACTATGAGGACTCTTGGGAATGGACTAAATGTATTTTGCATTGTCAGATGAGTGTGAGTTTTGGGGGACCAGGGGGGGAACTTTATGGTTTGGATGTGAAGTGTCCCCCGAAAGCTCACATGTGAGATAATGCAAGAAGGTTCAGAGGAGAAATGATTGGGTTGTGAAAGTCTTAACCCAATCAGTGAATTAATCCCCTGATAAGGATTAACTGTGGTAATTGAAGTGGTAGGGTGTGGCTATGGGGTATATATTTTGTATCTGGAGAGGGAGTATGCTTCCTGAACACCATGTGAGCTGCTTCCCTTCACCACACTCTTCCACCCTGATGTTCTGACTAACCTTGAACAGAATGGCCATGGCTGAGATCTCTGACACTGTAAACCTCCAAATAAACTTTTCCTCCCCTATTGGTCAAGTCCTTTAGTCAAAGCAATGAAAAAGCTGACTAAGGGGCTGGGACTGGGGCTCAGTGGTAGTGCACTTGCCAGGCATGTGTGAGGCACTGTGTTCGATTCTCAGCACCACATATAAATACATAAATAAAATAAAGGTCTATCAACAACTAAAAAATATTTTTTAAAAAGGAAAAAGCTGACTAAAACACCTGTCTCAAAATAAAAAATAAAAAGGCCCCCCCAAATTGACATTTTGGCAGGGGGATGAGTGGTGCTGGAGATCTTACCAGGGGCACATTACCACTAAGTTACATCCTCAGCCCTTTTTATTTATTTATTTTGAGATATAGTCTTACTAAGTTGCTGAGGGCTGGCCTTGAACTTCTGATCCCCCTGCCTTAGCCTCTCAAGTCCCTGGGATTACAGATATGGGCAGACTAAATGACATTTTTGAACCAAAGACCGACCCATGCCAGGTATTTAACATATGCTATTGGATTAAATATTCAAAATTAACCTATAGCATAGATATTCTCTACTTATTTTATACATGAGAAAAAATGCATGCTTACAGAAAGGAGTCAGTGGTGCCTAACACATCCTGACACTGGATAAGTGGAAAATGTGACATTTGATATCAGTACCATTTGACTCCCAAACCGATTTTTTTTCCCCAAGACACCAAGAAAGGGTGGAAAAGATTGCTTAAGATTTCTCTAGAGCCTTTTGTGGGAATTGGGTGAATGGTTCTTAGCATGTCACTCTGTTTAGTAGTAGGAATCAGTCTCATTGAATAAGCTATAACTAATAAATACTAATTATTATAGCATTCTGCTTAATTCCACTAACATGTTCAAATGATGTAAAGCAACCCTCAAGAAAGGATCTAATATGCTCTGAGAAGGTACAATTGTATGAGCAACCCCAGAAAAATACATTTACATCATTCCTCCCAAATTTACTCCTTCTCAACTTACTTATTTGGACAGTGGTACCACTATTCTCCATGGTCTTCCCTTACTAAATATTTTAGAAATATCAATGATTCCCTTTCCTTCTTTGTTTCCCATATTAAAAATAATTAGAACTGTTGTTCCTTTCTAGGCTATACCATCTATATTTTCCTTAGTGTCCATTCACATGACCAATACCCTTGTTCAGACTCAACATAATACCTGAATTATTTCAATAACTTCTTAAAAATTGTTCTCCTAGAATTTTTGTAAAATCTTCTGATGTAGTCCTTATTGTAATTCAAAGTATTTTTATATACTTTTCTACTAGTCTGTGAATAACAAAGAACAGTAATCATATATTATTCATTTTTATATTCCCTATAGCACTTAATACATTACCTGCCAGCTGGTAAGCAGTCAATAAATACTGCATGAATGTACATACATAAATTAGCAACACGATGACACTTTAGGTAGTTATCTAATAGAATTTCTCTAAAGTTACTGCTTTTCTTCTAAGTTATCATCAGATTCCCTTTTGAAAATTTAATTTGAAATTTAATTCTAGTAATGATATTTCTTGAAATGATTGAAACTCAATTTTATTTGATCATCAATTGACACAGAAGTGTATAAAAGTTGCATTGATATTACTCTAGTATAACCTGAATTAGCATAACTTTTCCATTTCCAGTGAATGCTGTTTTTATGTCTCTGAATCCTGTGGGTAATTTTCTGCTCACAAGTCAGCCTTTGCTATGACACTAAGATTGTGAAATATCTCTGAGGTGTTACATATAAGGAAAACATGAAACCATGCACTGCTGGATCCGTACTAATGGTCTGAAAATTATAATAATTTCATATTAGTAAAACAGTGATTACAGACTATGAAGGAAAATAGTAGGACTGAGAAACGTGGGGCCCTTGCATGATTGAGAGATAGGGGAGTCTCTAGAGCTGGGCAACGTGGCACATGCCTGTAATCCTAGAGACTCCACAGGCTAAGGCAGGAGAATTGCAAGTTCAAAGCCATCCTCAGCAAAAGTGAGGTGCTAACAACTCAGTGAGATCCTGTTCCTAAATAAAATACAAAATAGCGTTGGCGATGAGTCTCAGTGGAGGTACCTGAGTTCAATACCAGGTACCTCCACAAAATTAAATAAATAAAGACTTTCTAGAGAAAATAATATTTAAGTTAGATCTGAAGAATAGAACATAAAAATCAGAAGGATGGCAGAGAGATGAGGTCTATGTTTTAAACAGATTAAGTAGTTTAATTATGATCCTAGAGAGTAAATTTTATCATATGAACATATCACCTGGTTGCATCAAGTTATTATTAAGAATGTTACATGGAACAGAACAAGATAAGACCATGTCATTATCTTCCTGAGAGACCTCTCTTGGGCTAGCACCTGGTCATGAATCCCTACCCATCTCAGTTTGTCCAGGTCACTTCCCACATCATACTCTTATGTTTTTTTCTTATCTCTCCAGGTAGTGCAACTCCAGTTGGCAAAAGTGTCATATTATGTACATTTTGAAAATCCATAGAGTCTAGTCTGTACTATCTGTTGAACTGTAAAGTTAGCATTATGAAAAAAGTAATCGGTGACTTTAGCACTATGTCTGACCTAGAACCTTAATTGTCTATTAATGGCAGTATCCCTGTGTCAGATATTTCACATTACTTCTGTTTTCTCATGTTTAAAAGATATGAACCATAATACTTACCTAAAGAGATTGTGATGGGATTAAAGGAGATATATTTTATTTTGGAGGGAGAAACAATGCAGATTCTCCTCTACTTAAAATTTAGTTAAGTCTAATACACCCATTAGAAGTAGAAAATATCATACATTGAAAGAATATTTAATACACATAGCCCACCAAGCATCATTGCTTAGCCTAGTCTACCTCAAACATGCTCAGAACACTTACATTAACCAACTATTAGACAAAATCATCTAATGCAAAGCCTATTTTGTAATATGTATTAAATATCTCATGAAATTCATTGAATACTTATTTTTAAAAACCCTTATGACACAATGCATGATAATATACTCTCATAATCTTCTGACAGCTGCCACACAGCATAGTAGGGGCATATTATACTGCATATCACCAGCCCAGAAAAAGATCAAAAAAAAAAAAAAAAAGAAGTATAGATTCTAATCAAAGCACATTACTCTTGCTGTCATAAAGTGAAAAACATTGTATGTGGAACCATTGTAAGTTGGGGACCATCTATATTAATAGTAGGACAACCCTCTAAGCCTGTCATAAGGTTTTATGAGTAAACCAGCTTGATTACTAACATTCTGTTATCCAAAAGAGCTGCTAACCTTCCCTAATGATCCCAAATTTGGTGGCCATTACTTTTATCAATGTGAGTCTCAAGTTTAGTTTCTGTAGAAATCCTGAGGTGATTCATTGTAAGAAATAGAAAACAGGAACTGTATTCAAGAACAGAAAGTTCTGTCTGAATTATTTTAAGTAATGTATCATTGAAAGACAGAATAATATATCAGTAGATGTAAGTTGGAAAACATTTCACTTCAAAGTCTTAATATGGAACTTTTTCATTTTTTCTCTTTTTTCTTTTGTCTTTACTCTAGTTTGTAGTCCTTATTGAGATTTTCCAGTTTATATAAGCCCAAACCAACTTTTCTAATCTCATTAAGGAAGAATAATGAATCAAACTTGAACTATAAGCTAATTCATATAGAAGAGATATGACCAGGTCATTTGCAAATGGGTAAAGGCTAAGTATGTTCTGGGTCATTGAGATTTTTTAAAAATCCATTAAGAAATATTGAAAATGTTCTTTTCAGCGACAGTTTCATGAGATTTTAAATTACTATATGTATCATTGCAGATCTTTTATTTAAATTGGAAACAATATGAATTGTAGAGCATTAATAGTCAGCAGAAGCAAATCTTAGAGTAAAAGCCTGGCTTTTCTTGCACAAAATATTCTAGATGAGTGATTCCACAGGGGTTTGGACAGCTAATAACTTTATCAAATCTCAGAAACATTATATCACATTTCTGTTATTTAGGCAGACACTATTTTATTTGATATGACTTATTTCTAACATTCTGAAGTAAAGTGGGAGGAAAGGGATTATGTTCTAGATGGCTATATGGAATAAGGCGATTTCTTTTTCTTCAAGTCTGGAAATTGTTTACTACAAAAACAAAGGAATAGATTGGGAGTAAGCAGACCTAGTGGCCACTGATGAGATCAATATTTTCTTGCATTTTATATATCCATGGTCAATTCATTAATTGAAACTAAAAATTAGTAATCCACGGGCAAAACAATATCATTTTTTGGCTTCCTCCAAGCCCCAAAAGGAAATCAAAAATGTCATAGAGCGAGGCAAGGTAGCCTACTCCTGTAATCCCAGGGACTCTGGGGCTGAGGCAGGAGGATCACAAGTTCAAGTCCACCCTCAGCAACTTGGCTATGCACTAAGCAACTCAGTGAGACTCTGTCTCTAAATAAAATACAAAAAAGGGCTGGGGATGTAGCTCAGTGGTTAAGCACCCCTGGGTTCAATCCCCAATACAAAAAAAAAAAAAAAGAAAGAAAGAAAGAAAAAGTCATGGAAAACATGCCTATAAATATTTGGAACAGAATGCTCACTAACATCAAATGTAATGAGCATTAGCTAGATATTTCTCTTGTCCTACAAAATTTATGAACATTACAAGGATTAAAAAAAAAACTCCCAGCATTTCTAATTTTAGATCATGAGCATATTAAACACCTATTTATCATGATGCTGATGGTCTTAGGTATATTAATAACAGAAAAGCATTTTATATCAAAACTTCTAGATGAAATTTCTTACCCACTCAGACCCCTTTTAAATTCATTTTCCAAAATGTATAATAAAAATAAAAACCTATGTGCTAGGGATGTAGCTCAGTGGTAGAGAGCTTGCCTAATGTTTGTGAGGCCCTGGGTTCCATCCCCAGTACTGTAAATACAATGTATGTACATTACATATATTCATACATAAATACATAGAATAGTTTATGCAACAAAAGACAGTCTTAAGATTTGTTTCTGGGGGATATTAGTGCCCTACAATTCATTTTGTCCCCAATTTAAATCAAAGACTAGCAATGATACATATGGTAATTTTAAAATCCCTTACATACATACATAAAAAGAAGAACTTATAAAACAATCTAAGTAAAGTCTTTCCAGAGTCTGAATTTATCATTGATAGATATTCCCGAGTAGCAATGATCAAGGAATTTTTAAAAAGATAATGAAAGTATATTTATAGAAATATATTGGTGACAAAGAATCTTATATTCAACTGCCAATCTGTGTTAACATAAATTGAGAAAGGCACCATTTTCCTTTTATTGACTACCAGTAAGCCTTTCTATATGTGTATAATTGGAATTTTAAATTTCTATTTTTTTTAAATTGAAAACTAATAGTTACCACATAACATCATCATAAATTATAATTAACTGGCTAGAAGGACTTTGGTTTCATAGTTTTCAATGAAAGAAGTATAATCAGACTGGGCACCGTGGTGCATGCCTGTAAGCCCAGCGTTTCTGGAGGCTGAGACAGGAGGATGTGAGTTCAAAGCCAGCCTCAGCAATGGTGAGGCCCTAAGCAACTCAGTGAGACCCTGTCTCTAAATAAAATACAAAATAGGGCTGGAGATGTGGCTCAGTGGTCGAGTGTACTGTTTTCAATTCCTGGTACCAAAAAAAGAAAGTAGCATAATCATGGATGTATTATAAACTGTATTATCTTTCATTAATTAATAAATATTTTGCCCCTTCCAGACATAAACTCTCCCAGCCTCAGGATAGCATTCTTAAATGAAGGCAAAAACATTCCCAACCACAGGAAAGAAGAATTGAAAATAATTTTCACTGATTAACATATCTTTTTACTAAAACTTTCTTCTTCTATTTTTGTTTTTGTTCCTGTTTTCATTTTCTGTCAATACAGACTTGAAAGCCAAATACCCAAAGATAAAAATGAAAAGAATTTACCTTATAAATATGGTCAATATAAGTGATAATGATAAAAAATGAAATATACATATATTTCTTTGATTTTATGCTTTATGTAGAGTTGCCTCAAATAGTTATTTCCTTTGCTGCTGTAGATACGTCTTCCTATGATTTTTGATATAAGTGGAATCACTTAGTACAAGATTACTTAAAGTAACTCATCATAGGCACATTATTTTAAAAGCACTAGTGAGTATGGCTAAATTAATTTAATTATCCCTGAGGTGTTGTCATAAATGTTCTACATGGATCATTTTATTAATACAATATTTATGTGCTTTTAAAAAATCACTCCTTATAGTGATTACTAGGGCATGAAAAGGGTATGGGGTGGGAAGGAAAGGGTGGAAGAAGGGTGGATAGATATGGTTAATGTATGCTGTATGGATGTCTGGAAATATCACAGTGAATCCCATTAATATGTATAATCAATATTAGTTAATAAAAATGGATATAAAACCATTTCATTGGCGTTATTAACTCTATCAGAATTTTCACTTTCTAGTAGCATGAATCAAATAAATCAGCTTGCTAAAGAGCTTAGGTGCAGGGGACATAGTATTTTTTAGGCCTCACTCCTTCCTGATATACAAGCTTTTAGTCTAGCATTCTCTGTTTAACCACTTTGACAGTTTTGTGGTGCATTGACCAAGATTTATTAATACGGTCTTGCATCAATGCTCTTGAAAATAATAATCATTGGGAACCAATTAACTTTTGTTTGCTTGAAAACTTGTTCCTATAGGAAAACAGCTACTTTTTATTTTTAGCACTCAAATCAGGTATTATCTTTCAAAGATTTATTTTAGCTATTAAGAAATAAATTATTTTTTTCACTAACACTGAAACTCTTCCTCTGATAGATACTTTGATGGTTAGGAAACACATGTCAACTTGGCTACACTAATCTAGGTTTTGCTGGAAAGGTATTTTATAGATGCACATACCCTTTGCAATAGATTGATTACAACTGAGGAAGATGATCCTCAATATGTGATTGGGCCTCATACAGTCCATTGAAAATCCTAAAGAGAAAAACTGAGGTTCCTTGAAGAAGAAGTTCTTCTATAGGATTGTGATATTAGCTCATATCTGAGGGCTTCTGGCCTGCCAGTGTTTCACTCTGCCAGCCTGTTCTACAGCTTCCTGACTTTCTGGACTCCATTACTTTGTAAGCCATTGCCTTGATATTTGTAAATAATCTATGGGTTCTGTTTCTCTGGTGAGTCCTCACTGATACAGATTTGGTATGGTGAAACCTTGTAGTATGAATCAAACCAGCCAAAGTTTGGGAAATATTAAAATAGAGATAATATGACTGCTTATATGCAAATAAATTCCTTGAATGCTGCAAATTATGATGAAAATACATGTGAACCTACCAGGATTATTTCCTATGCATACTCCAAGGGCATCAAGTTTCAAATTCCAAAAGAAGAGGATTAAAGCTGCAATGAGATACCACCTACAGAGTTGGTATAATAAAAAAGAAAACACCAAGTAAGGGCAAAAATGTGGAGGAATACATTCCTGGTTAGAAAAGTAAGATGGAATGCCATTTTGGAAATAGTATCATAGGTTCTCAAAATATTAAACATCAGGTTACCATTTTAGCTGGCAATTCCATTCCTAGATCTCTAACTATATTTTTTTAATGAAAATATTTATGCACACATGCACACAAAGACTTGTATAAAAATATCCATCACGGTTTCATTGGTAATAACACCAAATTGGAACCAACCGAAGTGTCCATCAACTAGTGAGTGGGTGAACAAACTGATACACCCATGCAAACAGTAAAAAGGAATGAATTGGGGGCTGGAGTTGTGGCTCGGGGTAGAGCACTTGCCAAGCAGGTGCGAGGCCCTGGGTTCAATCCTCAGCAACACATAAAAATAAATAAATAAATGAAATAAGGATATTGTGTCCAACTGCAACTAAAAAATTTTAAAAATAAAGGAATGAATTGCTGAAATACAAAACGAAATGGATTAACTTCCAAAATACCAAGTGGAAAAAAGGCAGATGTAAAGACCACATATTATATGATTTCATTTATAGTGAATTTCTAGAATAGGAAAAATGAAAGAGACAGAAAGCATCAGTGGTTGCTATAGGATGGGAGTGGGAATTGAGTGCACACAGAGTACAAATGAACTTTTTGTTATGATACAAAGATTTTTAGACTAGAAAAGATGGCCGCTGCGTACGGGGGTTGCTGAAGTGCTGAGCGTGGTGCTCAAAGCAGCGGCTTTAATAGAGATTTCTGTTAGAGCTCATTTCACCGTTAATCTGTAGCGGACCACTTTGCCAAGGAGCAGGAAGAACAAAGAAATCGAAAAAGAGACGCTTGGCTGCCCAGAGCCGTGGGCGCTTTGCTCCCATCTGCTTCCTCTTTCGCTTCGCTCCGGGCGGAGAAGCTGAATGTGTAATCAGCAGTGGATTGTAAGTACCCGAGGCAAAGAAAGCTCAGTGCGCCCCGCCTTCTTTTTTTTTTTTTTTTTTTTTGAATACTTTTTATACAGGGAGAGTTTGTGGATTGGGTTTGTTGGCGGGGCTGTGGTTTCTGTGCCGAAAATCCACTCCGCGGGAGCCGCCATTTGCTTTCTGCTTGCTGTCTTGATGGCTCTGTATACACTGTCCGGCAGCCGAACCTAGAGGTTGGAGCTGGGCTGCGTGCCGAGCCCTGTCCTCCGAAGGCTGGACTGCAGCCTCGAGTGTCTCGGTGGCCTGTTCGCCGCTGCACCTTCGGGCAGAGCCTGCTCTGGGGTCGTTCTGCACCCCCCTGCCAGGGGACCCGTGCTCCGGAGGAGGGGGACGGAGAGCCGCGGCGGCAGCCGCTTGGGCCCCTGGGGCCGGGCACAGGGCTGAAGAGCTGCGGAAGCCAGGGCGGCTCTGCTACGGTCGCAGACAAGCGTGGCCCAGAGACAGCGACAGCGGCAGGGTTTCATTTCTAGAAATCTGGACTGGAAACAGAAGCAGCAGTTTGTATAATCCCAAGAACTTGCTTATACCAGGAAGCTGTAAGGGCAACATGAATAGCATTGAGGAGATGTAACATGGTGGCAGGCGCAGAGAGATCAAGTCTCTGACATCTTCAACTGCGCGGGCATAGGGAGCCGTAAACTGTCTAAATGCTGTTTGCTCAGGATCACTAGGCAATGCTGAGCTGACGTGGATCTGGGGTGTACAGGCTGGGCCCCTCAGAACACACACACAGAGCCCGAATCGTAAGCAATTAAGCTCCGGTTCGCCTGCTTCCTGTGACTCAGCACTAACGATCCCGCTGAAATAATTGGCCGGCCCTTAGGAACTTACAGAGGTAAAAGCCAACCGAGCCTTCATAAGCAGTGGCCACAGGACTGAAACGGGGATTGGGAGAGACAGTCAGGACCCACCCGTTGCATTGGTCACCTGGCAAAGGGAACAAACGGTCACCATTTGCATGGGATATCACCATGGCAGAGAAACGGCGTCACGGGCGGAGGAGATAACTGCATTGAAACCAGCGCGACAGGTGTGTAATCCCCTAGTCATCTCTCTCCACACAGCAGGGAAAACTTAAGGGCCACTCCCAGCTCTCCTGTGAACGCAATAACCAGACCGAGGGAATCAGGAGTAGCGTGGGACTCGCGGCGCGGAACTCCCGGCTACCGCTCCCACCAGTGCTGACAACTGAGGTCTCTTGCACCAGCTACCGGGGGCGTGGCTACAGGAGGGCAAGCAAATTCGCTGGGGGATCTCAGCCCCAAGCTCTACAAACTTAGGGTCTGAGGGAGGCAAACAGGGAGAGTGAGCCCAGGTGTTCATGAAAACAGGGCTCCCAGGAGCAGCAGGCCTGGCGTGTAGCCAGTATTGTGGTGAGCGCCACAGGTGAGCACGGCCTGGCTTGAGGAAACACAAGACAAGGCCCTAGACACTCAGGATTGGAGACCCGCCCAGTCTAGGAGAAAGAGCGGCTGCACAGTGAATGGTTCCCACCTGTTGAGAGGAGAAGCTTGGCCCAGTGGGCACAGCGCCACCTACTGGAAGAGAAGTTAATAGAACTCTAGGACTGCATTTATTATTATTATTATCATTTTTTTTTCTTTTTCTTTTTTGTTTTTTTTTCTTTCTTTTTTTCTCTTCTTTTTCTTTCATTTTCAATTTTTATTTGTTGTTGTTCTTTAACTTTTTTCAATGTTTCTATTTTTTTTTTTAATTTTTTTTATTTTATTATTATTATTTTTTTAATTTTAATTTTAATTTTTTATTATCACTATTATTTTTCTTAAAAATTTTTTTTTTCATCTTTCCTTTCTTTCTTTATTATCTAATCTTTGTTATTCTTGTTTCTTTTGTCTTTTAATTTCTTTTCAATTTTCTTATTCCCCCTTCCTTGAATTCTACCTGCCTACTCTCATTCTCTTTAGTGACTTCTTCCCTTCCCTTCTAATATCTTTCCTCTCAAGCATCAAATAAATCTACAAGAGTAAACAGTAACTCAGCAGTCAAACAGAACAAGAAGAAACATGAGCAGCATAAAAAAGCAAGGAAGAAAAGTAGTACAAACAATGAAGGACAGCCTAAATATTCAGGAGGACCTAGAGTCAGCAGAAAAATGGTCATATAAAGAACTCAAGGAATACCTTAGACAGATGGAATGGAACCTTAAAGAAGATACGAGACAGCAAATTCAAACAGTGAAAGAACACTTTGAAAATGAATTACATAGACAGATAAAAGAAGAAGTTAAGCATCTTTATCAGGAGATTGAGATTATAAAAAAAAACCAAACAATAATTCTAGAAATGAAGGAAACGATAAACCAAATTAAAAACTCAATTGAGAGTATCACTAACAGAGTGGAGCAAGTAGAAGCCAGAACATCAGATAATGAAGACAAAATATATCATCTTGAAAAGAGCCTAGCCAACTCAGAAAGGCTGGTTAAAAACCACGAAAAAAACATCCAAGAGATATGGGATAACATAAAGAAACCAAACCTACGAGTCATTGGGATAGAAGAAGGTACAGAGATTCAAACCAAGGGAATGAGTAACCTGCTGAAAGAAATAATTACAGAAAACTTTCCAGAAATAAAAAAGGAAACGGATATACAAATTGTAGATGCATACAGGACACCGAGCACACAAAATCACAGTAGACCAACGCCAAGACACATTGTTATGAAGATATCCAATATACAGAACAAAGAGAAAATACTAAAAGCTACAAGAGAAAGGAGGCAGATTACATTCAGGGGTAAACCAATAAGGTTAACAACGGATTTTTCATCACAGACGCTGAAAGCGAGAAGATCCTGGAACAACGTATTTCAAACACTGAAAGACAATGGATGCCAACCAAGAATTCTGTATCCAGCAAAATTAAGCTTCAGGTACGATAACGAAATAAAAATCTTTCATGATAAACAAAAGCTAAAAGAATTTGCAGCCAGAAAACCAGCATTGCAAAGCATCTTGAGCAAAACACTACACGAGGAAGAAATGAAAAACAATAACCAAAACCATCAGTGGGAAGTGCCTCTATAAAGACAGAGGGCGGGGGGAAAGCTAACCATGGAGAAACAAACTAAATTAAAAAAAAAAAAAAGAAGAAGATAAATAATCAAACATGGCTGGAAGTACAAACCATATATCAATAGTAACTCTAAACATTAATGGCTTAAACTCTCCAATAAAGCGACATAGGCTGGTAACATGGATTAAAAAAACAAATCCAACAATATGCTGCCTCCAGGAGACACATCTAATTGGAAAAGACATACACAGGCTGAAGGTGAAAGGTTGGGAAAAAATATACCACGCACACGGTCCTCGTAAGCAAGCAGGGGTGGCCATCCTCATATCGAATAAAATTGACTTCAAGACTAAATTAATCAAAAGGGATAAGGAAGGACATTATATACTGTTAAAAGGAACCATTCACCAACAAGACATAACAATTATCAATATTTATGCACCAAATAATGGTGCTGCGACGTTCATAAAACAAATTCTCCTCAAGTTCAAGAATCAAATAGACCACAACACAATAATTATGGGTGACTTCAACACACCTCTCTCACAATTGGACAGATCCTCCAAACAAAAGCTGAATAAAGAAACTATAGAACTCAATATCACAATCAACAACCTAGACTTAACTGACATATATAGAATATATCAACCATCATCAAGTGGATATACTTTTTACTCAGCAGCACATGGATCCTCCTCAAAAATAGACCATATATTATGCCATAGGGCAACCCTCAGTAAATATACAGGGGTGGAGATAATACCATGCATTTTATCTGATCATAATGGAATGAAACTGGAAATCAATGATAAAAGAAGGAAGGAAAAATCCTACATCACATGGAAAATGAACAATATGTTACTGAATGATCAATGGGTTACCGAAGACATAAAGGAAGAAATCAGAAAATTCTTAGAGATAAATGAAAATACAGACACAACATATCGGAATCTATGGGACACAATGAAAGCAGTTTTAAGAGGGAAATTCATCGCTTGGAGGTCATTCCTCAAAAAAAGGAAAAACCAACAAATAAATGAGCTCACACTTCACCTCAAAGCCCTAGAAAAGGAAGAGCAAAACAACAGCAAATGTAGCAGAAGGCAAGAAATAATCAAAATCAGAGCGGAAATCAACGAAATTGAAACAAAAGAAACTATTGAAAAAATTAACAGAACTAAAAGTTGGTTCTTTGAAAAAATAAATAAGATCGACAGACCTTTAGCCATGCTAACGAAGAGAAGAAGAGAGAGAACTCAAATCACTAACATACGGGATGGAAAAGGCAATATCACAACAGACACTACAGAAATACAGAAGACAATTAGAAATTATTTTGAAAACCTATATTCCAATAAAATAGAAGATAGTGAAGACATCGATAAATTCCTTAAGTCATACGATTTACCCAGACTGAGTCAGGAGGATACTCACAACTTAAACAGACCAATAACAATAGATGAAATAGAAGAAGCAATCAACAGACTTCCAACCAAGAAAAGCCCGGGACCGGATGGGTATACAGCAGAGTTTTACAAAACCTTTAAGGAAGAATTAATGCCAATACTTTTCAAGTTATTTCAGGAAATAGAAAAAGAAGGAGCTCTGCCAAATTCATTCTATGAGGCCAACATCACCCTGATTCCGAAACCAGACAAAGACACCTCAAAGAAAGAAAACTACAGACCAATATCTCTGATGAACCTAGATGCAAAAATTCTCAATAAAATTCTGGCGAATCGGATACAAAGGCACATCAAAAAAATTGTGCACCATGATCAAGTAGGATTCATCCCTGGGATGCAAGGATGGTTCAATATACGGAAATCAATAAATGTTATTCACCACATCAATAGACTTAAAAATAAGAACCATATGATCATCTCAATAGACGCAGAAAAAGCATTCGACAAAGTACAGCATCCCTTTATGTTCAAAACATTAGAAAAAATAGGGATAACAGGAACTTACCTCGACATTGTAAAAGCTATCTATGCTAAGCCTCAGGCTAGCATCATTCTCAATGGAGAAAAATTGAAGGCATTCCCCCTAAAATCTGGAACAAGACAGGGATGCCCTCTATCACCACTTCTATTCAATATTGTTCTCGAAACACTGGCCAGAGCAATTAGACAGACGAAAGAAATTAAAGGCATAAAAATAGGAAAGGAAGAACTTAAATTATCACTATTTGCAGATGACATGATTCTATACCTAGAAGACCCAAAAGGGTCTACAAAAAAACTACTAGAACTAATAAATGAATTCAGCAAAGTGGCAGGATATAAAATCAACACACATAAATCAAAGGCATTTCTGTATATCAGCGACAAAACTTCTGAAACGGAAATGAGGAAAAACACTCCATTCACAATATCCTCAAAAAAAATAAAATACTTGGGAATCAACCTAACAAAAGAGGTGAAAGATTTATATAATGAAAACTACAAAACCCTAAAAAGAGAAGTAGAAGAAGATCTTAGAAGATGGAAAAATATACCCTGTTCATGGATAGGCAGAACTAACATCATCAAAATGGCGATATTACCAAAAGTTCTCTATAGGTTTAATGCAATGCCAATCAAAATCCCAACGGCATTTCTTGTAGAAATGGATAAAGCAATCATGAAATTCATATGGAAGAATAAAAGACCCAGAATAGCAAAAGCAATTCTAAGTAGGAAGCGCGAATCAGGCGGTATAGCGATACCAGACTTAAAACTATATTACAGAGCAATAGTAACAAAAACAGCATGGTACTGGTACCAAAACAGGAGGGTGGACCAATGGTACAGAATAGAGGACACAGAGACTAATCCACAAAGCTACAACTATCTTATATTTGATAAAGGAGCTAAAAGCATGCAATGGAGGGAGGATAGCATCTTCAACAAATGGTGCTGGGAAAACTGGAAATCCATATGCAACAAAATGAAACTGAATCCCCTCCTCTCGCCATGCACAAAAGTTAACTCAAAGTGGATCAAGGAGCTAGATATCAAATCAGAGACTCTGAGTCTGATAGAAGAAAAAGTTGGCTACGATCTACATATTGTAGGGTCGGGCTCCAAATTCCTTAATAGGACACCCATAGCACAAAAGTTGATAACAAAAATCAACAAATGGGACTTACTTAAACTGAAAAGTTTTCTCTCAGCAAGAGAAACAATAAAAGAGGTAAATAGGGAGCCTACATCATGGGAACAAATTTTTACTCCTCACACTTCAGATAGAGCCCTAATATCCAGAGTATACAAAGAACTCAAAAAATTAGACAATAAGAAAACAAATAACCCAATCAACAAATGGGCCAAAGACCTGAACAGACACTTCTCAGAGGAGGACATACAATCAATCAACAAGTACATGAAAAAATGCTCACCATCTCTAGCAGTCAGAGAAATGCAAATCAAAACCACCCTAAGATACCATCTCACTCCAGTAAGATTGGCAGCCACTATGAAGTCAAACAACAACAAGTGCTGGAGAGGATGTGGGGAAAAGGGTACTCTTGTACATTGCTGGTGGGACTGCAAACTGGTGCGGCCAATCTGGAAATCAGTATGGAGATTCCTGGGAAAGCTGGGAATGGAACCACCATTTGACCCAGCTATTGCCCTTCTTGGACTTTTCCCCGAAGACCTTAAAAGAGCGTACTACAGGGATACTGCTACATCGATGTTCATAGCAGCACAATTCACAATTGCTAGACTGTGGAACCAACCCAGATGCCCTTCAATAGATGAATGGATAAAAAAAATGTGGCATTTATACACCATGGAGTATTACGCAGCACTAAAAAATGACAAAATCATAGAATTTGCAGGGAAATGGATGGCACTAGAGCAGATTATGCTTAGTGAAGCTAGCCAATCCCTAAAAAACAAATACCAAATGTCTTCTTTGATATAATGAGAGCAACTAAGAACAGAGCAGGGAGGAAGAGCAGGAAGAAAAGATTAACATTAAACAGATAGATGAGGTGGGATGGAAAGGGAGAGAAAAGGGAAATTGCATGGTAATGGAGGGAGACCCTCATTGTTATACAAAATTACATATAAGAGGTTGTGAGGGGAATGGGAAAATAAACAAGGAGAGATACGAATTACAGTGGATGGGGTAGAGAGAGAAGATGGGAGGGGAGGGAGGGGGGATGGTAGAGGATAGGATAGGTAGCAGAATGCAACAGTCACTAGTATGGCAATATGTAAAAACGTGGGTGTGTAACTGATGTGATTCTGCAATCTGTATTTGGGGTAAAATTGGGAGTTCATAACCAACTTGAATCTAATGTATGAAATATGATATGTCAAGAGCTTTATAATGTTTTTAACAACCAATAAAAAAAAAATTTAAAAAAAAAAAAAAAAAAAAAGATTTTTAAAGTGAATTGTGGTGATTATAGCACAATTGTATAAATTTCCTAAAAATTACTGAGTTGTGCAGTTATGAGTGAATTTTATGCTATGAAAATTATACCTCAATATAGCTATGAAAAAAGTAAGTTTCTATCATTTAAAAATGAGAATGGAGGGGTTGGGGCTGGGGCTCAGTGGTAGAGTGCTCGCCTTGTAAGTGTGAGGCACTGAGTTCGATCCTCAGCACCACATAAAAATAAATAAATAAAATAAAGGTATACAAAATCATAACAATCTTTTAAAAAATGAGAATAGATTATTATAGAGATGCCTAATTTACTACAAAAATAAGTTCTCTAAATTTGAGCATTTGCAAACTTGTCATTTTTCACTGTATGAGAAAGATCCCTAGCTCATCATCAGACACATTTGTTCCTTTTCCTGGGCACATGACTAGACTGGTTTTCCCAGACTCATTTACAGTTAGGTGCGGTCATATGGATGACTTATAGTCAGAGGTATGTAATGGGAAATAATATATGCTCTTTTAAACTTGACCTATTAAAATATTCTATTTGTGAACCTTCCTGCTCTTCATTAAGACTAATAGGATGACCTTGGAAATCATCTATTGAAGACTGGAGCTGTTAGTAGCCTGTGCACCTGAATAATTGTGTGGAGCTGAAATCCTCCCACCAGGTCAATATGGCAACCCTAGCAACAGGAACTGAGTGAAGCAATACACTTCTGTGTTAAGCCACTGAAATTTTAGCATGGGCTTTTTACAGAAATTGACCTATCTCAGCAAAAAATGATTACATTGTTGTATTTTCTACAGAGCCTCCTGTTCTGTCTTTCCATTACAAATTTTATGTATGTTCCAGTGCCACTTTAAAATGATACAGGAGGCTCTGTGAGTGGGTTTTTCAGACTATGTATCTTTACCTCCATTTTCCAGAATACATAAAATAATGTTATTGTAAGATTTATTAAGTTGCTTTCAGAGGCAGTTTGTTCACTGAATATTCTCTGGTCTGAGAGTTAATGTTTCAATTATAGGACTTGGAATGAAGTTCAGTGGTAGAGGGCTTGCCTTGCAAGTGTGAGATCCTGAGTTTGATCCCTAGCATTGCAAAGAAAGAAAGAAAAGAAAAGAAAGAGTAAGCATAGACCTCACCGTTCAAAAGCACTCTTGAAAATACAACAATAAGACCAAGGGCAATGATTTAGCTATATAGAAAAACTAATAAAATTTTAAATTTCAAATATTCAAAATTTGGCATGTAAGATTTCTCATTTGAAATACCAATAGATGTTCAGAGAATCTCCTAGCAAAACAGCACTTAAAAATGATTAAGTATACCCAAAACTTTAATTTGAATATTTGGATGATGGAATCATAGACAATTACAGCTACAGTGAACACTGAAGATCATCTAGATCATGCTTTTTAGCTTAGATATAGGGAAACTGAGGCCCAGTGGACTGAAGTGATTCCATTGAAGTCATATGGATGAAGGCATAGCTAAGACTAGAACTCAATTCTCTTGATTCTCGGTACTAGGCTTAAAATGAGAGGCTAATTTGACTGTGTGTGTGTGTGTGTGTGTGTGTGTGTGTGTGTGTGTTTATGTGCATAGTCTCCAAGTGGAATTTAAATCAGAAAGAAAGTTATGGGTTTTCAATGGATTCCTACACTAAGTAAGGCCATTAAAATGAACTCCTTAAAATACCTTATTGGATAGAAAAGTATTTATTTTGCCCTAGCTGATAATGATATTTTTCTTAATCAATAATTTGTCATGTCCTGAAAATATGACATCTTATAAAGAAATGAAATTCCCTTTACCTACTAGCTTTATGTAATTAAAATAGTCAAATTTTGACTGAGAAAAGGCATATTTCTTTGCCTAGATCAATGTATTACTTTGGAGCTCTGACTTCTTGGAATTCTCAGTGAAAATTCCTAAATTTTTCATTTTACATTGCTTATTCTCAAGATATAATATTTACTGACCAATGGGCTAGGAATATGGTTCAGTGGTAAAGCATTTTCCTGGTGCTCATGGGGCTCTGGGTTCAATCTCCAGAACTGAAAAAAGAAAAGAAAAGAAAACATTCAATGTCCAATATGGTAATGGTGTTTAGTGGTTGTATCAATCAGCTTCTATCACTATATCAAAATATATGATATGATTAATTTACAAAGAGAAAGAATTTATTTTGTCTCATGACTTTGGAGGTTCAAATTAGTGATTGCTTGGCCTTATTGTTCTGGGCCTATAGCATGGCAACATATTATAGCAGAAAGCTCAGGACACAGTAAAATCACTTACATCATGAGCCAGAATGCAAAGGAATAGATAGAAGAAGAGGCTAGGGTTCCATAGCCCACTTCAGCAGTACTCCCCCACTGACCCAAAGATCTCCCACTAGGCTCTGCCTTCTACAGGTTCTTCTGTTTCCTATAGCACCATCCTGGGACCAAACCTGTAACACATGGGCCTTTAAGAAACACTCAAGATCCAAACAACAGTAGTTGACTTTTGTTAACTAACCTAGAAAGAAAATGAATGACAGAATCACAAAGTATCGTCAAAAGAGCCCTAGATTTTTACAAACCACTACATCAGTTACTAGCTATTGGGTTTAAGTAGGTTACTATGATAGACCAAATACTGCTCTCCACAAGATACCTATGACCTCATGCCAGAATTTATGAATATGTTACTTTACATGTCAAAAGAAATTTACATATGTAATTAAGAGCAGAGACCTTAAAATATGGAGAATTATCCTGTTTTATTTGTGTAGTATAATCACATCAGCCCTTAAAAGCAGAGAACTTTCTCAAGCTGAAGACAGAGAAAATAATACAGAAAGAACAATTGGAGATATTTGAAGCTTCGGAAGGATTCAGCCTACCACTGCTGATGATGAAGAAAAGAGTCATAGGTTCAAAAATGTGGAAAGTCTCTAGAAGGTAAAAGCAACCTTTGACCATCAGCCAGCCAGGAAATGGTGACCTTAAGCCTATAGCTGCATGGTACTAAAACCCACTGACAGTTGAAATGAGCCTGGAAGAGTATTTTCCCCTAGAGCCTTCAGATAAGAACACAGACCAGTTTACACCTTGATTTCAGCCTTGTGGAATCTAAAGCAGAGAAGCCCACTGGAATTTCTGACCCACAGAATTGGCAGGTCAAAAACTTCATGTTGGGGGCTGAGGATGTGGCTCAGTGGCAGAGCGCTTGCCTGGCATGCGTGTGGCACTGGGTTCAATCCTCAGCACCACATAAAAATAAAATATAGGTATTATGTCTACCTCCAACTAAATATATACATATATATGTTGTTTAAGCCATATATATATATATATATATATATATATATATATATATATATATATATATCATGTTATTTAAGCCACTATGATTTAATCATTTGTCACCCATAAATAGAAAACTAATACCATTATTTAGTTTTTCTTCTTCAGTATCTCATTGGTGCAACGTGTTGCCTTCTTATTTAAGAGTTATGACAGGTGAAATTTTTCTTAAAACACAGTCCTGAGATATAATGGGAGAAAAAAAAGGTTCTAATCAGCATGTATTCTATTTAACGTGAAGATAAATACTTCAAATGTCTCTTTATGTCATCTTTTTCTTCTGTAACTCGCAATTTGGCGTTTTTTTCTTATCTAGACAGAAAAAAATGATGAGGGCTAATTTGTAACAAAGAGATTTTTCTACTGATGCCATAGAATTTGGAAAATAAACTATGTTATTTAGACTATTGTCCAATTATATCTAAGGCTGAATACTCATTGTTCTCATTAAATCAAGAAAAATTATATTTCCAAACCATGAGTAAGATATAATCCTTGTGTGGTGGCACACACCTATAATCCCAGTGGCTTGGGAGGCTGAAGAAGGAGGATCTCGGGTTCAAAGCCAGCCTCAGCAAGAGTAAGGCGCTAAGCAACTTAGTGAGACCCTGTCTCTAAATAAAATACAAAATAGGGCTGGGGATGTGGCTCAGTGGTTGAGTGCCCCTGAGTTCAATCCCCAATACCAAAAAAAAAAAGATATAATCCTTGTATGTTTTGAATCTATTATGCTAATTACTCTTCACTTGTAAATTAATTTGCTAGTCAAAGTCCCCCAAAGAAATGTAGTAGAAGGAAATTGAGAGGTAAAGAGAAAAATGGTTTCATCTTTCACTTCCTGGGAATTAAAATAGCAAAATAAACTTCACAGAAGAATAACAGTGAGAAAACAGAGAAGAGTGCTTCCAGTCAGCTTAGATATATCAGAAAATACAGGTATCATCAAACCTTGGGTCTACCCATATCTTCTGTTAATTTAAGTAAAGAAAACTTTCCCTTACTCTTAAATCTCTGTAGACTAAAACTCTCTTTGATAACTGTAAGTTCAAATTCTAATGAATCTTGATTTTTATCTGTTGCTTCTTCTAACATTATTATGCAGTGCTGTGACTCTTTATTGGAATTTCTCTTTTATTACCTGTCACAGCTGTCACACAGATCACACAGTCTAATTCCCAACTCGAAATAATCAGGAGCTTCTTTTTGGAGTTGTGATTATCTGAATCACCTCTGGTGACCATTATAGACGCTTGGATTTATATCCACAGTCTTGTCTATTTGGTTTTCATCCAATTAAGTGTGCTCATTTTTTGGTATTGTCATGATGCTGTCAGTTACATAAAATAGTTTTGTGTGCAGTGGTTGATATTGTACAGGCAGAGTATTGCTTTTCTTGTTATGTGAATGAATTTTATGACAAACTTGATTTTGTTATGTTTTTAATTGCTCTGGTTGCTTTCAGCAACATCTGCCTTCAAAACTGCAAGCCACAGAAGAGCATCTTTTCATGATGAAAATTTGGCTAGGGTATTCTGCACCAGGCAGCATGATTATTTTATAGTGCTCTTGTAAAATACATTTGTGTAATTTGGGTTATTGGTGAATTTATAGTTCTTGTAAATCACTGCTTCCAGGGACCTAGACTAGTTCTGGAACCTCTATTTGTTGGCTCTGTGATTTTAAAGTATTCACTTAGCCTTTCTGTGTTTGTTTTCTCATCTGGAAGATACAGACAAAAATGCCTCACATATTTGTTGGTCTTAAAACCCTAATTGATTTTCTCTGGCAATGGAAAAGTGTTTCATGCAATCTGTTTCCCTGAAAAAGAGTGAGGAAAAAATTGACTGATGTATACAACGTTCATCAACTTTTTGTTTGTCTTTCAATATCACAAATGATAATATATTGGCCAGCAGTAACATTAGGGATTTTAAGAGGAACAAGAACAGAGCCCATAACCCAGTCTTATTTATTGCTGTCATAAAACAAGATGAGAAAATCCCCATGATTCCAAGTATTTGGGCAAAGTTTCCAGTGACAACTGGCTTCTTCTTTAAGGATATGAAAAGCACTCTTACTCAATTCAAGGCTACTAGGCAAATGACCAAATAGTATTTTGTACATAGTATAATACTGACTGATGCTGAAATTTAAGGAAAGAAATGCAGTTATGTATCCATTGGATTTCTTGGAAATGCAAATACCATAAAGAGAATGTTCACTTATATGGCTCTCAAAACACAAGAAATTTGCTTTCCATTGATTTTATCTTATAAATGAGCAAGAATGCTTGGCATAAATAAATAAAGTTAAACAGAAAGTTTTCTGGAACTGGTACTTTGTAAACCCATTACTCTGCTATGTAATATTGGGATCCAGGAATGGAAAACTCAGCTTGCAACTCAAGTAAAAAGGCAGAATTTGTTCAAGAGTGTTTCATTCAAAGAAACAAATAGAATAGTGTGAGATGATACATAATTTGTAATTGATGACTTGGTATTTCAGCAAAGAGATTTTTTTATAGCTCCTATATAGAAAAAAAAAAATAACTGAGGATTCAACACCTTCAAAATTTGACTTTAAGCCTCATTTGGCTCCACTGTGTACACTCTAATCACTGTTCCCCAAACATCTTCATCTCTGAAAAACTGAGCTCTCTCATTCACTTCTCTTATTTATTCATGTATTATTATTTTCTCCATTTTACTCTATAATATTTAGAATTATTTGAGTATGTGTCTGTTTGGGGTCCAAGGCAGATACAACATCTTAAATCTTTTTATAGTTCCAAATTCTCAGCAGAATGTTTGACTCACAGTCAGTGCTTAATAAACATTTGATACTTGTTTGTCCATTTAATTAAGGCAGACATTAATTTTGAAAAGGTATTAATCTCTTGGTGGAAGAAAGTACACAATTACCTAAGGAGGTTAGAATTTCTCTTTCAGAAATGAGGAGCCATGATAGGATTGTTTTGTTTTGTTTGGGATAGGGTCTTGCAATGTGACCCAGGCTTGTCTAAAATTCCTGGGCTCAAGTCATCCTATCCTTCTTGGTCTCTCCTGAATATCTGAAACTACAGGCACACCCCATCATGCCAGGCTCACAATAAGTTTTTGAGCAGAGGAATGAAGAAAGCTTTATTCATTTATTTATTTTGGTACTGGAGGTTGAACCCAAGAGTGCTCAACCACTGAGCTACAGTCCCAGCCCTTTTTTATTTTTCATTTTAAGACAGCATCTCTCTAAATTGTTGAGGCTGGCCTCCAACTTGTGATCCTTCTGCCTCAGCCTCTAGATTCACTGGAATTACAGACTTGTGCCACCACTTGGCCCGGAAGCATTTTTTGTAGGAAGATGATTTTAGTATCCACTGGCAACCACTGACACAGAGGGAAAGGGTAGAGGAGATGGCAATATTCATGTATACTTTGTGTTTTCAGTGATGGGTTTGGATCCAGGGCCTCATGCATGTTAGGAAAGCACTCTACTACTGAGCTACGTCTCCAGCAACTCATGTATATGTTTAAGTTGCTAAAGTTATTAATGGCCCCAAGGTATTTTTGTTCTTATTTTCAAGGTTGCACTATGGTACACATTATCTTTGATACACATTATCTCTTTCTTGAGACTCTTTTTTGTTCATTCCCTATTTGTAATAGTATCCTCGATCCTCTTTATCTTTTTGTTTATGTTTATATTGCATTAATTTCCTTACAAAATATGAAAAGTTTCCCTCTCTGAGGAATAAATTATATTCAAATATGATAATTATATTTGGGAAATATCACAACTGTACTATTCAGAGATAATTATATCTAATATGCATTTAATGTCAAATATAAAATATAATTTTAGAAAAAGATTAAATATGTGCCAGAGTATTTAACTGTATAAATACAAATTCTCAGGAGATAATTCTTTGGAAATGATATTGAAATTTGATGGTCATTGTATTGACTGCACTTTTTTAATATTTATTTTTTAGTTGTAGTTGGAAACAATACCTTTATTTTATTTATTTATATGTGGTGCTGAGGATTGAACCTATGGCCTTGCACCTGCTAGGCGAACACTCTACCACCAAACTACAACCCCAGGCCTTGACTGCATGTTTTGAAGGGTGTTTCAAAGATAATCCCCACCATCAATGTGGCTCACTTCCTAGTTACACTTATTTTTAATTAAAGCATAAAAAGCCAAGGAAAAATTTAACTGTGTTTCTTGTTAAAAATTTCACTTTATTTTACAATCAATCATTAATACCCCAAACCCTATTTTATTTTTTGAATTAACCTATATCTTAGTATACTCAGGCCACTATAACAAAATACTTTAGCCTGAGTAAATTAGAAATAGCAGAAACATTGCTTGCATTCTAGAGGCTGAGAAATCCAAGATTAAGGCATTTGCAGATGAGTTGGCTAATAAAATCTTTCTCTCGGCTTCACAGATGGTATCTTGTTGCTACATTTTCATATGGCAGAAAGGGTGAACAATGTGTTCTCACCCTTGAGCACAGGACATCACTTAAACCTTTATAATGGCATCATCTCATTGAGAAAATGGAACCTTTATGCCTTAATCACTACCAAAAGCCCTACTTCTTAAAACTATGCCATAAGGTACTAGGTTCCAATATTTGAATTTTGAGAGGACACTCACATTGAGACCATGGCAAACACTCTACCACTGAACTCCACTCAAGTCCAACAAGTAAGTTTTGATGGAGGCAGGTGGTAGGAAATGTCCATAAAGGAGGGTGTTGCACAATACATCAGGACTGAGTAGATATTCTGAGAGGTTGGGAAGTTGATCTAGGGAATTTAGATATCTTGTTTATCAAGGATGCTAAGGAGGAGATCGAGAAAAAGAATAGATATAGTCATGGAAAACTATCTGTGGATATCTAACAACTAATTAGCAACCATTAGGCTATCATTCCATTGTCAGGAGAGAGGAAAAGAGTAAATCTAGAATAAAGCAAAGAGAACTAGAATTTTGACTTGGGGTAGGTAGTCCTACCAAATAAGAATCAAAGAGAGAAAAGATGATAAGGTAATTGAATTAAATCAAGAGGAGCAGATAGGCACTTTATGATTCAAATTCAGATATCCACCAATGGTATATGAAGGAAATATAGGCAGAGAATTTCAGTAGCAAATGGTCCCAAACTTGGGTACCACAAAGGCACAATAGCAATGAAGAGTTTGCTTATGTCCAACAAGCCAATCTGAAAATGACTTTATACTGTGTGATTCCAACTATACGACATTTTGGAAAAGACAAAACTATAGAGACAGTAAAAAGGATCATATCAATTCTTTCCAGAAGTGAGAACAAGGAAGGGGTGAATCAGCAGAACACAGAAGAATTTTAAAGCAGTGAAAATATGCTGTATCATACTGTAATTATGAATACATGTCATTATACATCAATCCAAACCCATAGAATAGACAACATCAAGAGTAATTCCTAATATATCCTATGGAACCAAGGTGACATTGATAGGATCAATGTAGGGTCATCAGTTTTTACAAATATACTACTCTGGTGGGGGATGCTGATAATGGGGGAAGTTATCTATGGTATGTGGGGGCTAGGGAGTTCCTGGAAAAATCTTTGTATTTGCTTCTCACTATTGCTGTGAACCTAAAACTGTTCTAAAAAACTAAGAGCTTTAAAAATTTATACAACTTTCAAAATCCTATAAATTCATCCTTTCTAATGACATTTGAAACAGAATTTTCTCTTTCTTGTTGTCATCTGGCTAATGTAAGAGACTATCTCATTTAAAATCTAATCAAGTTTTGGAATTTACTTATTTACTTATCTTGAATCAGGAATGTGTGCCCAGAATACTACGATAATTTTTATACACAGAGTAAAAGAAAACAAAAGAGATTCTCGAAAGAATAATATTTATTTGGGAGTGGCAGAGTATTACAATGGGAATACACATGTCAGAGAAAACTATGGCAATATTCAAGGAGGTTGAGGCAAGGGGAAGGTTTTAAAGGCAAAAATAAGGAGTACTAAATTATATATTTGAAACAATAATCCTTGGGCATAATCATTAGTAACAAGAGTTCAATCAGTCCAAAGTTGAACAGACAGTAGCTGTTCACATTCTTGAAGGTGGTGGCATATACACAAACTTGTGGGTCTGGCAGACAGTCTTTTATGATAGTTCCTATCAGCCAATCAGGTATAAGAATCATTTTTTTAAAAAAAATAATCTCCCATTGTAATTGATATTTTGTTGTCTTTGACTCAAGTAACTCCATTTTGATTTTGATGATTTTCACATTTCTTTAACACTTGCTAATTGGTCTCCCTGCCTCTAGACTCTTTCTCAGTATTCTGGTTTACACTTGCAGGTTAATCTTCCTTAACTACCAATAATCCCAGTGGCTCAGGAGGCTGAGACAGGAGGATCGAAAGTTCAAAGTCAGTCTCAGCAAATTAGCAAGGCCCTAAACAACTTAGCAAGACCCTGTCTCTAAATAAAATATAAAAAGGTATGGGGATACAGCTTAGTGGTTTAGTGTCCCTGGGTTCAATCCCCAGTACAAAACAAACAAAAAAGAATGATAATTTCCCACTGCCCAAAGAATCAAATTAAAGCTATCTAGCTACATGTGCAAAGACTTTCACAATGTAGCACCAATCTATTTTACCAGCATAAACTTTGACCATGCCCTTAAAACAACCTACTACTCTAGTTAAATTTCTCAGTAGTGATTCCTAAGCACTTTTTTTGGAAGTGGGGATTGAACACTAGGGCTCTTTATCAGTGACCTACATCCCCAGTCCTCTTTTTTTTCAACTTTTTATTTTGAGACAGTGTCTCACTACATTACTGAGGGCCTTGCCAAGATGCTGAGTTTGACCTTTGCTCAGTCTCCCATGTCACTGTGAGTATAGGCATGATCTGCCATGCCCAGCCCTGAGCACCTCTTTAAAATTCATTATGCCCATGCATTTGTTCATTCTGTTTCTCCCATTTATTCCACCACTCTACCATGTCCCTTAGAACTCAGATCAAGTACTCCATATGAATCCATGCCTGACCACTCCATCCATAGTGGAATGCACTGAATGCATTTGTCCCTTGAAATATTACATGTAATACTTTTTCAAGTTGTTATAGTTTGGATATAGTTTTGAGTGTCCCCCAAGGTTTCATGCATTGAAATTTAATCCCCATTCTGAGGTATTAAGAGAGCATCCCTTAATCTGACTCTGGTGTTTAAAAGTGAGGCCTTTAGGAAATGGTTAGGATTAGATAATGTCATTAGGGTGAAGCTCCCATGATTGAATCCTGGTGACTTTATAAGAAAATGGCCAACAAGAAGGCCATCACCAGAAGAGGCCCTTCAACCTTGTACCTCTAGAACCATAAGCCAAAAAAAACCTTTTTTTTCCTTAAAAAGTAGTATACCTCAGATATTTTTCTATAATAACAAAAACAGACTAATACACAAGTCTTCATTAAAATAATTTTTTACATACAAACATAACCACTGTCTTCCATTGCCATAGAATTATCCAGATTATAATATCTCCTACCTAGATTAATGTAATAACCTCTTAAGGAAAACTTATTCTCTCTACATATACTTCTAACACCAAATCTGTGAATTTTCTATATCAACCAGTTCTTCTTTCTGGATATTGAGAAGTTAGCCTACAATCAAGTGTGACACTAACTACTCAGAGTTAATGCAAAACCACAGATAAAGGGTTCAGTCTCTATAAGACTGCCCTCTTGTTTCAGATGACAATAGCAAATAGTGGGTTCCCATACTTCATCCAACATGAATACAAATCAAGGGCTCCCCTGACTCCCTCTTCATGTTCAATAATTTGCTATAATGGGTCACAGAACTCATAAAAATATTTTACTTACTGTGACTAATTTATCTTAAATGATACAGCCAGGGAATATCCAAATGGAAAAATCCATAAGGTAAGATATGGGGGACAGACACAGAGTTCCCATTTTCTCTCTAGGAATGCCACTTTCCCCATGGCTCCATGTGTTCACCAACCTAGAAATTCTCTGAACTTCATAGTTTATGGTTTTTATGAAGGCTCCATTTTATAGATATAATTGATTGAATCATTGACTATTGGTGATTGACTCAATCTCCATCCCCTCTTTTCTCCCCAGAGGTTAGGAAGTCGGTCTAAAAGATCCTGCCCTCTAATCATGTGGTTGGTGCCTCTGGCAACCAGTCTTGATCCTCCAAGAGTCACCTTATTAGCATAAACTCAGACATAGATGAAAGGGGCTCATTATGAAAGCAAAGGACATTTCTGTCATTTAGAAAATTCCGAGGGTTTTAGGAGCTCCATGTCAAGAACAGAGATAAAGATCAAATATATATTTCTTATTATATCAAAATATCACGCCCTCTTAACTGATTTTGCTGCTTCAGTCTTTCGTGTTTCTATCCATAATGTACACAGGATTCCCCCCACCCCTCATCATTTTTTCATAACTTGGATAATGGAACAGCCCTAAGTCCTTGAGCATTACTGGTCATATGATCAACACAGTAGAGTCCAGGATTTTCTTTGAACATTCATTTTCTAGAAATTAAGATGACTACATCTGTTGCAGTGGCTAGATTAGTAAAGTTAGACTGGTAGCTGAGTGCAGCCGTTCCAGAGTCTAGATGAGCTTCAGCTGCTACTTTGGCCCTGTGACCACATTTTTCTTCATGATACTCAGCTCACAGGCTATCATGAGTGGTATAATGGCTGAGCAGATGGACATACTGAGTTGCTTCATTTGCTTAGGCAATACCATCTGGGCTTGAGACTGGGCCCAGGGCTGATTCAGAAAATCCACAGGCTCCATGGCTTCATAAATTGGACCTGAGAAGAGTGGTAGTTTCTACCACCTATGTTGGAATCAAGATACTCTTGAGTTTATAGAAGTCAGTGAAAATTCATAATGCACTAGGCTAATGTGTTTTTTTTTTTTCTGAATGATATGGTAAGCAGTATGCCAATGGGACCTTGAATTTTAGGATAAGTACAGGAAGAATCACTGGCTAACTGGTACAATACAGCCATCTGTCAATCAGATGAGTATCATCTTCTTGACATCATCTAAGAAAGACTAAACAAGGGTCTTTGTTCTTCCAGACCCATCTGGAAAGGATGACCAAGAAGGTTGTGTCAATGTTCATCATTGAAAACCTGAGTAAGTACAAGATCAAGGACCACTTCTGGAAGATGGTGGTATTGAGAATATTCAAGTTGCCCAAGCCCTTCTATCTGATGGAGTAGATACATATATTTCTTTAGAAGGATCGTGTATTTTGGCTTATCTCTGGTTGTGCAAACTTAAAACTAGATGAAGGAAAAGCAATATAAGAAGGATGTTGGTCTCATTATACTAGAATGTATCTAACCTATCTGTCAATATCACAGGAAGTCCTTTACAGTATGTCATTCTGTGATGTGACAACATGGCAGTCCTGAACCATCTTGCCATTAATGGTGACCATCAACTGTAACCGGTGAGCAACATGTGGACAGGCATCATGAAGAAACACTTTTCTGACTTAGTACCAGACACAATGTACAGAGACCCAACCTGTTATCCCACCTGGACGACACATACCTTGGCATCTGTTAGCAGGACTCTGGCCTGTAGCATGACTAATTTTATGTGGGTTACATCTTCGTAGTAGGGAGCTTTGACCAGGGGAATTAGAAGATACTGAAATATTTCAAATAAAGTATATCTCTGTACTTTCTTGTGGAAACAACTGGTATCATCCAATACCTAGTATGGAAGTTATTGCTACTGATAATGGTCTTTCTCTCCCCACATGTTCATTAATAATAAGGAGAATAGTTATGATATCAACCAATACCAGGAATCACTTAATAAAACTTGGCAGATAGTACCTACAAGGTGGGGGTTGTTATTTTTATTATAGTGATACAGGTCTAACAAACACCCTGGGGATAAGCAGCTTAGTCATCCACACTTACAGTAAGCAGAGTCTTAAAGAAAGAAGTGACTTGATAAAAGTTATACAATAAGTACGTAGCAGATATATATATATATATATATATATATATATATATATATATATATATATATATATATATATTCTGTATCAGGGTTAAAGTCGACCACTGAGCCACATCCCCATCCCTATTTTGTATTTTATTTTGAGACAGGGTCTCACTGAGTTGCTTAGCACCTTGCTTTTGCTGAGGCTGGCTTTGAACTCATGATCCTTCTGCCTCAGCCACCAGAGCTACTGGGATTACAGGCATGTACCAACAGAAACAGATTTTTGAACTTGGTTCTGTCTATAAAACTCAAGCTCTTAACTATTGTGCTCTGCTGACCTGAGTTTCAATAAAAGCAAAAATAATGGTAATGACAAAGATGTAGTAAATGCTTTCTCAGGTGCTTGGGTTGTAACTCAGTGGTAGAACACTTGCCTAGTACGTGTGAGGCACTGGGTTTGAGCCTCAGCACCACATAAAAATAAATAAAATACACGTATTATATCCACCTATAACCATATATATATGCATATACACATATATATTTATAAAGTGATTTATATATATATAAATATATATTAAGTAATTTATTTCTGTCAGGCTTGGTCTCTAGTATATTTCTCCTTAATTTATTTAATTCTCCCAAGCACATGCATGCATGATTATCATCCTTATTTACAAACGAGGAAATTGAGGCTCAGCAAGATGAAATCACAAAGTGAGAAAGCAGATCAAGTTCTAACTCATCTTTGTTTGATAGCAAAATTCATGGCTCCTTAGAAGTTTTTGTTTATTGGAAAAAGTAATGAAATCCCCATTCCCAAAGGCAATAAACAGTATTTTTCAGTTTGTTATGTTTTTCAGAAATTTTCTGTTTATACATACATATTTTATTTTCAGTAGATGTTAGCTTCTGCACACTATGTTCTATACTTTTTTTCACTTACTACATCTTTTTTTATAATGATTAGTCACATGTAGATACTCATAGTTTTTATTTTTAATATTTATTTTTTGGTTGTAATTGGACACAATACCTTTATTTTATTTATTTTTATGTGGTGCTGAGGATCAAACTTAGGGCCTTGCACATAGTAGATGAGCACTCTACTACTGAGCTACAACCCCAGTGCTCACTACATCTTAGAAATTTTCTCACAATTAAAAATATTTTTTAGTAGTAGAGCAATTACTTCCTAGTATATGCAAGGCCCTGGGTTCTAATTCCAGCACAGAAAGAAAAAGTCTCTTCTGAAACTGTAACATCTATTTTTTTGTTTGTTTGTTTTTTGTAGTTGGACACAATACCTTTATTTTATTTATTTACATGTGGTGCTGAGGATCGAACCCAGGGCCTCTCATGTGTTAGGCGAGCACTCCACTTCTGAGCCACAACCCCAGCCCTGCAACTATAACATCTTGTTTCAGGAAAATGAAGGCAAAACTCCTTAATAAAGTAAAGCCAAAAGGGCTCCATATGGTCTTGAACTATATAGTTTCCAACTTTATGTTATAATTTTCACCTTATTTTTGTGCTTTACCTACACTCTTCCTCCAGGCATTTTTCTACTGTCTATATAAAATTACTGAGTATACAAATGTCTGATGCTCTAATACTAATCCCATCTCTGCTTTCTCAGCTACTAGGTATTATTCATTCCAGTGCTTTGATTACTACAATCATCTATTAATCATTGCATTGCCAACTGGAGAAGATAAGGATTTTTAAAAATTTCTGCTGATTAACATGTGACTCCAAGATATTGTAGTGTTGTAATAAACCCAAGATAATAGTGCTGGAGTTATACCTAAAGTTATTCTGGCACTGAAGTGTTAGGGCAGATTTTCTAGGGGAAGGAATAACTGAATTGGAAGAATGATCTGATGATTAAGTGGAAGGAGGGAGAAAGAAGAAATGTTCTAGAAATCAAAATTAGGAATGCAAAGGTCAGGAGCAGAGGGGTGGCTAAAGGAAGCATTAGTCCCTCAAAATGTCTATTAGCATCACTATCAAACTGCAAAACACATACACAAAAATATTCATTTGTAATGGAAATAGAGCTTCTGGATAGTTTTAGCACCATCTTCCAACAGTATCTCGGCCACAAAAGACTCTCACCTGAAAATCTCTCTAGAGTCTTGAAGAAAGAGCACAAAATGTTTTAGCAGTGGCAAATTGTTTACTATCGTTGCAGCACATTCTGTAAGCATAAAAAGAGAAGAAGAAATAAACAATGAATATAGGAGATGAGACTGGAAAAATAAGCAGGTGCCCAATCATTTTATGAGTTATATTAAATCAGTGGACTTTAACCTGAAAGAAATAGGGAAGAAGTGAAAGTTTTTAACAGAAGGCTCTTGTTATTTGTGCTTTTGAAAATCCATTTGGATACCATAGAGAAGGGGTTATGAAAGGGCAAAAAAACGATGGAAAAGAGATGAGTTGGGAGAAAGCCTTTGCAGTGATCCAGGCAAGAGATAATGATGGCTGAAGATACAACAATAGTAGCTGGACTTCAGACATTTAGTTTGTAGATACAACAAAAAGAGGCTGATTTGAAAGGTTGAATACTAAAGAATGGCTGCCTAAAGAGTTGGTAGACAAAAGAGGAGATGAAAGCTTAAAGGAAAGAAGGCAGCCAGATGTGGTGGTGCACATTTGTAATGCCAGAGACTTTGGAGGCTGAGGCAGGAAAATTGCAAGTTCAAGGCCAACCTCAGCAACTTAGGAGACCCTATCTCAGAATAAAAAAATGAGAAGTGCTCAGGTTACAAAATAAATAAATTCTGGGTTCATTTCCCACTACTTAAAAAAAAAAGAAAAGAAAAAGAAAACGGAGAGACTTCAATTTCAGCTTTCAGAAATTTAATTTAAAAATATTAATTGAACAACCAGGCATGGTGTCATATGCCTGTAATGCCAGCAGCTCAGGAGGCTGAGGCAGGAGGATCATGAGTTCAAAGCCATAAGCAACTCAGCGAGACCCTGTCTCTAAATAAAATAAAATAAAATAAAATAAATAGGGCTAGGGACATGGCTCAGTGGTTGAGTGTCCCTGAGTTCAATCTCTGGTACCTCCCCACCAAAATTAGTTGAACACAATAGGCAAAAAAAAAAAAAAATCATATATCATGAAGTATTGAGTTTGCTGAACTATTACAAAATGAACAATCTTATATAATAAATACCAAGAGTCAAGAAATAGAGCATTTTATTAGTATTCCCTTATGCCTTCATATTGGTCATCACCATGACCCTCTTTCCAAAATTAAATACTACATGATTGGTGATAATCATAGTTTAGTGTTGTCCTATTTTAATTCTATAAAGAAAATCGTGTGTGTATTTTTTGTGTCTGATTTCTTTGTCTGAATGGAATCATCCACATTTTTTATATATAATTCTCATATCTTTATTTTCATAAAAAATTATTAAGCATTTCTACTGTTTTTGCTAATTGGTTCATTTACAAAATCACAAATACATTGTTATGCACATTCTTATACATATATGGTTTTTAGGCCCATATATGGATTTGTTAGGTTCACAGCTAGGATATGAATCTCTGGGTCATATATGGTGTCTTAGTCTTTTCATGCTGCTATCACAAATATTTGAGACTGGATAAATTATAAAGAACAGAAATTTAATTCTCACATTACTGGAGTCTGAAAGTCCAAATGAGGCATCAGAAGATTCAGTGATGACGGCTGCTGTCTACTTCCAAGATGGTGCCTTGAATACTGTGTCCTCTAGGAGGGATGAATGCTGTGTCCTCATGTGGCAGAAGGACAGCAGACCAAAGGGGCTCTCCTTTCAATCTCTTTTATAAGGTCATTAATCCCATTCATGAGGGTTCTATCCTCATGACTTAATCAACTCAAAATACTATCACATTAGCAGTTAGGTTTCAACATATAAATTTGAGGGGATTATTCAGACAACCGTGTGTGAAATTCTAGGGTTTGATACATACCAATAGCTTTGCCATATGAGTAAACACATAAAGAGTTCTAATTTATTCTAAAACTAACCAACACTGATTTGTTCAGTATTTTTCATTATAGTTCTTCTGGTGGAATTATAGGTACATCTTATTGTGATTTTTAATTGGCATTTAATGATGACTGATGAAATAAAACATTTTTTATGAGCTTATTGGAAATCTGGATACCTACTTTGTGAAGTGTGTTGAATCTACAGATCTTCCAATCTATGGAAAAAGTGTATTTACATTTTAAAGATATTTAACTCAATAGTAGAGTGCTAGCCAAGCATGTACAAGGCCCTGAGTTCAATCCCCAGCGTCACAAAATAAACACAATTTTTTCAAATATATATATAAAATTTTGTATATTTGAGTGTCTTATGGAGTTTTCATTAGATTTATTCCTATATAAGTGGTCATAGTTTGATATTGATATAAATGGAATCTATGCTTTAAGTTTTGTCTATTTTTTAAATGGAAAAATTATGATGTGTTTCAATTTTGAATATTGACTTTATATTCAACAACCTTGCTAAGGTTCAGTTGTTCATTCTAATAGTTTAATTATAGATTCTTCTGAAATTTCTATACAAATAATCTTATTTTCTGAAATAAAGGTATTCTTTCTTTCCTTCCATGTTTTTTATACCTTAAAAAATATTTTTCTGTTTTAATATTGCATTGGGTAATGTTACCAGAGTTAGCCATCTATCCCCAAAAGCCAATCAGAGGTGAGCACTGTGAGGGCAGGAAAGAAACTTTAATTTCAGTGTAACCACATTAGGAAGAGCAGAGTGGTCTAGTGACCTGAGATTTGCCTTCAAGAAATTGAGGAGAGCTTTGAGGCTTTATAGAAAGGAGGAAGGCAAGAGTCCGGTGTTTGCATTGCTGGTAAAGCAGGCAGTATTGGTCAGATCATGGCCTGGTTCATAATTATTTCAAGATCAGTCTAGTGGGAACTTGTCCATCATAAAAAAGTTGCTGGTAAGTGAGGGAGTATTTTTGACTACTGTCACAAAATGCTTATCCATCAGACCTGTTGTTTGGAATCCAAGGTGACTGCAAGAGAGAATGACTCTTAAAAACTCAGGAGGGAAAAAAATGTCAGGATAGGCAAGATGGAGCAGAGAGACAAAATGGAGTTAGGTCAGTGACTGGGCCCTGCTTTCATAGATCTCTGATTTAATATTGAATACAAATTGTCTTAATTATCACATGAAAAGGCTCTCAACATTTTGCTAAAAAGTGTGGCAATTGTTCCAGACATTTAAGAAAGTTTCTTTTCATTCCTAATTTAATTTTTTTTTAGTTGTTGATGGACCTTTATTATATTTTATTTATATGCGGTGCTGAGAATCAAACCCAGTGTCTCATACATGCTGGGAAAGCACTCTACCACTGAGCCACAACCCCAGCCCCCTCATTCCTAAATTTTAAAGAGGATTTTTTAAACCACATATGGATAAGATTTTTCCTTGAATGTCTCATAATTTTGTTGTTGGGATGTGATCATTTTAGACAATATATATTGTAAAAACTCTATTAGTTCTTCACTCCAGGACTCATTTTTATTTGTTTATTGATTGGCTGCATTACTTTAAGTAAAGTCTGTTCCTCCTCACTCCTACTCCGGAATGTGAAACCTCTGTTGTTACTGCTAAGAGGATACAGGCATGGGTATTACTGTTACTCTCCCTGTGATGACAGTGGTTATGGTAGGTCTCTCCTTGATTGTTGGTTTCTCTGACCACATCCAGCTATTTAACTCCACTATTTGATAGCTGATTGCTTTATTTTTATAATATCTTGATACATAAATTGCTTTACAAATTGATCCAATTAAATTATACTCCTTTATAGGGAAAACTTTCATGATCAGTATTCGAGATTTGTCCCTTGTATTGCTCTCAAAAAACAATATAAAGCTGGGCATGGTGGCCGACACCTGTAATCCAGGAGGCTCAGGAGGCTGAGACAGGAGGATCTTGAGTTCAAAGCCAGTCTCAGCAAAAGCAAGGCGCTAAGCAACTCAGTGAGACCCTGTCTCTAAATAAAATACAAACTAGGGCTGGGGATATGGCTCAGTGGTTGAGTGCTCCTGAGTTCAATCCCAGGTACCCCACCCCCCAAAAAAAGCAATATAAAAGGATATACAATATATGAAGAAATATAATCAAGAAAATTTACTAAAACTTGGCAAGAACAGCAAGTGTCTGTAGCATTTGAATGATAACCTATTCCTCCCTCCCCAGAGCATGCAGACAGCATAACAGAAATTCCATTCCAGGCTGCTGCAGTCAAGAATTTAGGGCTACTTCTTTCCCTAGCAACCAGTCAGAGGACAATGATATCTTTCTGAAAGAGGAAGGGCATCACCATTTCTCATCCTGTTCTTAGTGGAAGAGGAGCCTTCATCTACTTAGTTCTTTGCCTTGGGATAGAGGTTCTATCTTGAGAATAAAAATACTGAAAATATTGGGGCCCAGACTGCCCCTGCCCTAGCTTATAAGGCAGAGACTTTGCTCCAAAAGAGGCAATACAAGATATGAAATTACTTCCCATTCCCCACACGCAGAGCATTCAGCTTTTTTAAAAAAGGTGTGTCATACAAAGAAAAGTATATCACTTTCACTGTCTCCAGGTCTAGGGCCATGACTCAGAGATTTTGCCCTGGGGAAAATGCAAGCCATAATACAAAGCTAACTCAAAAGTTCTTTCCAAAATAAAAGACTTCATTTACAATGGAGTGCCAGGAAGTTCAAGTTTCAACACACTGTCAGAAAGACTGAAAATTATGAAGAAAAACAAAGAAGTGACTGGTAAATTTATTAGGAGGACTATGTGAGCATATCAGACCTATGAATTTATAGTTCTCAACAATTTTGGAAAAAAATGTTCTCTTCATTTTCTCAAATATTTTCCCTTCTTTTCCTAGGAAACTATAATTACATATATTTTCTCTGCATTTATTTTTTAAAAATTTTATTTGTGTTTTATTTTTGATACTTTGCATTGCTATGTCTTTCTGTACACTATCTTTTTTCTAGTTGTGAATCTGTTGTTAATCCTATCTAATTCTTTTTTAACCTTTGACATTAGGGTTTTCTTCTCTAGAAACCACATCTATTAGATGTCTTTTTTATCATTCATGGCTCTCTACTTGAAATCTCCTTTTGAATACATGAAAAAACATTATAATGACTCTTTTAATGTCCTTGCCTACTAAATCTATCAGCTGTTTAATTTCTGGATCTGCTTTTATATTGACTGATTTTACTCCTAATTCTAAGTTCTATTTTCATATACTTGGTAATTTTTGATGGAATGATAAACATTGTAGATTTTACCCTACTGATTAGTTTTGTATTATTATGAATATTCTCAAGCTTTTTTTCTGCAATACTGTTTATTTCTAAATAATGTGGTCCTTTTGAGGATTGCTTTTAAATTTTGTTAGGTAAGATCAGTAAAAGCTCTGATTAGCATGTGTGTGAAAATTTAAGATTTTTTTTCATTTTTAATGCTGAATTTTTTTTACAAAGCATGTGAAAATGACCATATGTAACCCACAAAACTTAAAATATTTTTTTCTCTAGCCCTTTACCGAAAGTGTTCACAGATCCCTACTCTTTTTTTATTTTTTTATTAGTTACACATGAAAGTACAATGATGTTGACATATCATACATTCAAATCAAATGGGGTATAATTTCTCATTTTTCTGAGTGTACAGGTTGTAGAATAGCTAAATCCAGAGACTTGAACTGATTTATGTTCATCCATTTTTTTTTTTTTTTTTGAAGACTACTAGTAATGGTTTGTCCATTACATGACATATATTGTCTGTTTCTTAACTGGCTAATTTTCACTGAATATGGGACATTAAGACTGAAAAAAATTTGATCTTTAGAATCTGATCAACATTATCATCTTCCAGAGAGGATTTAGTGTTCATTTTACACATCATTTAGATTAGGGACAGTTTATCTTAATCCAATCAAGGACTATACTGAGTCAAAGTGATGCTTCAGTCCTTGTAAGGGCTAATGATTTTTATTGCATCATTATTCCTAGTGTATTTTTTTAGATCTTAAATAAAAGCTTAAAGTATTTATCAGACTCATCCTCTCTCTGGGGCCTTAAAGTTCACTAAATAGTCTCAGCCAAGTGAGACTGCTGAAGTTTCTACTCAATTCTAGGCTGTTGCTTCTGAAATGCAAGTGAAAGTTATGCCAAATGTCAGGCCTTTTCTGGTTTCCTACTATAATGGTTAATTTGAATTGTCAACTTGATGGGATTAAGAGGATCCAATCAATAAGAGGTTTATGGGTGTGTCAATGAGGGTGTGTCTAAGAATGATTGGCATGTGGGATAGCCAACTGAAATGGAGACCCTCCCTAAGCATGGGCAGCACCATCCAATAGGACAATGGCTTGAATGAAATGAAAGTTGGAAAAACAAAGAAGCCACAGCAGATGTAAGTTTGGTTTTTGGAGGGGTTCTTGATTGCTGCTGTGATCCTCTGAGGATATCTGACTCTTCTTCACTCTTCCAAAGTGGACTCTGCCAGTGATTCTCTAGAAGCCTTTGGTCTTTGGACTAGGATAGCACTGTTCATCTCTCTTGTTCTGGGGCTTCAGCCTCTTGCAGGGCGCAGCTACTGGTTCTTCCAGCTCTCCAGCCTGCAGACAGGCTGTGTTGTTGTGGAGTATCCAGTTTCTGGTCACCTAAGCCAACCTAATAAATCCCCTTTTTATAATTATACTTCCTATTGATGCTATTCCTCTAGAGAACCCTGACCTTCCCTCTGGCATATTAGTCCCATAAGTCCTTCCTATACTTTGAGCTTTCCAATACCTTCAGGTAGGTTTGTGTAGCTTTCCTTCATGTTCTAAGCAGGAGTGTTGGAACAAAACAAACTAGTGTACCATTACCTGAAGTGGAAACTGCATATTTTATTTCAGATATCAGGGATGATATCTGGATGGTGATTTCTAGGAGATATCTTGAGGGCATTTAGATATAAGGATCTGGAACAATTCTTCTGCATGTCTCTTACATATTGGTCTTTTCTGATCTCCCTGTCCTTGGGTGACCTCTTAACTACAGTGGCTTAATTTATCACTTACATGCAAATAGTTCCTCATTTTGGTATCTTTGGTCCAGGGTTTTCTTCTACAATCCAGAGTTGAATTTTGAACTCTCTATTAGTTGTCCACACCTGCTTCAAAATCAGCATGTTTAAACAAGATCTTTTATTGTTCCTCCAACCCCACCAACCAACTTATTCTGAGTTGAACTTCTTCCTTAACATTGTCATCCAACTCTTAAAGATTATCTTCTAAATACTTCTCAATTCCATTCGTTTACCTCTGTTCTCATTATTACCACCCTTTCCAAACTACCATATCAGTCTCTTTAATGGAATAAATTCTTATTTGCCATTCAGTTCTAGTGCCCAGTAGAATTCCAAATACTAGAAAACATATATTGAAGCAAAAATATACTTTATTGAAATTTGGGAAAAGATTACATATAACTATGTGAACTCGGTTTAGCATGTTGAAATTGGAAAACAAGAGCTTTTGAGATCTGAGTTTTGTTATGTAACAAATGGTTAGAAGTCTATGCATTAGAGTCAGGTTATACGGGCTTGAATCCTGTGTTTTTGACTCATTGTATGAAGTTGAACAGTATTTTTAATTTCCTTTCTCCCTTCCCTTCCCTTCCCTTCCCTTCCCTTCCCTTTCCTTTCCTTTCCTTTCTTTCTTCCACCAGGGATTGAAACCAGGAGCACTTAAACACTGAGCCACATCCCCAGCCCTTTTTAATATTTTATTTAGAGACAGGGTCTCACTGAGTCACTTAGGGCCTCACTAAGCTTCTAAGGCTGGCTATGAACTCACAATCCTCCTGCTTAAGCCTCCTGAGCCGCTGGAATTACAGGTGTGTGCCACTGTGCCTGGATAGTCTTTAATTTCTTGATGTCTTAGGTTCTTTATGTAAGAAATAGACTAATAATGCCAAATTCTTCATAGCATTATAAAGATTAAATGAGATAATGGTTGTAGAGAGCTTGAAGCATTATCTGGGACATAGGAAGTGCTCAATAAATGTTAGCCATTAATAATTATACTAATAGAATTATGTACCCTACTTTGTGCAAAAAATTTTGATAAGCGAACCCAGTGCCTCACATATGCTAGGCAAGCATTCTACCTCTGAACTACAACCCTAGCCCCTTGAAATTTACTCTTACAGTTACAATTTTTCTTAATTCCCTCAACTTGTACATCTTTAACATGTGTTGGATTTTCAGACACTTTAGAAAAATGATGTGGTTTAGATGAACAACGTATGTAACCATAAATTTATATGACCCCAAGAGGAGAATAGAAAATTAATGCTTCCAGCTCAGATTTTTAAAACTTTATTTTAGTCTTTACTAGTGATTGTAATAATAAGTTTTGAAAGTTATACTAAAATTATAATCATGGCATTCACACAATTACCTAACTGTTGTCGATAGCCCTGCCATCTGAATGGTACAGCTGTTTGTATGTTACAGATTGGTTAAACACAGTTGTTCCTATGTTTATATTTAGCTACTCATAAAACATTCTAAGACATTCCATATATCTTCTATGAGCCAAAATTTCACCTTTTTCAGAGATAAAAGTATATATGGTCATTGTATTTATTGCAATGAGTATTTTCCTAATTTCTTCAAAAAATAAAACAGTAATATGAGTTTCTGCATTCTAACCTTTTAGAAACTGCACATATCAGTAAACACTAGGGGAAAAAACAATCTAGACGTTCACTGAAGCCTGACCTAGAAATAAATGAGAGAGTTACATTGGAATATCAATGTCTAGCTTAATATTGCAATCCTTCAATAATAAATGGGAGGAGGGCTGCAAAGCTAATCTGTTGTGAAGAAATCCACTCTTCTGGGTGGTTAGGTGGTTTATTAATGCATGTTTAAATTATTTTTTCTGCTTCTGGGTATAGGTGGTAATGGAAAGAGCACAGAGGGTAGAAATCAGTGAATAAGGGCCTCTGGTGTGTAAGTGAAGTTGGGAGAGGTTTGAACAGTAATTGTGCTCTGGGTATCTCAGTCATCCAGAAAGTAGTGACATTCTTTACATAAGAAGGAAAACTCTAGGAAATAGCTTGACTAAGATGCATGGATTTTTAAAAAAGGAAAACAGCTCATACCATGACTGTGGTCAGGAGCTGACCATTAGTTTCTTAAGGGTAGGCATCTTGTCTGTCTTGTTTAATTGTGTATCCCTAGTGCTCAGCATATAACCGTAGTGCTGAAACCTATTTGTTGGGTAAAATGCAAGAACTTTCCAAATGTAGAAAAGTTATCTGTTAATATGACCATCTGAATTCTGAGAGGTATAGGAATTAAAAATTTCTACCAGAATGAGGAGGTAGAAATTTAATTATTAGACACTTAAGAAAATAGAATTGGTTGCTCTAGTCAAGAAATTATTTTGGTGCAAAGAAAGAAAGGCAACAATAAGTACTCAGAGAAAAAGGAGAGAGAGTATAGAAAATAAGATAAATAGCATAGAATAGAAGGTTGGAAGGTCTTCAGCTTAATTAAAACTTTGTGAAGACCCTGATGTCAGCAAGCTACCATCATAATGTTGAAAATCAGCAAAGGCTATTTGTTGAATCCATTAATTGTTTTTTCCAATCCAACCTTTCTTTGTTATCCTCATTACTATAATTGTAATAAAGTTTCTCATGATCTCTTACCAGGATATTTGTAACAGTCCCAAAGAATGTAAGTTTCACAGAAGCTAGAATTTTTATAAGTGTTGTTCATTGCAAAATCCTCAGAACTTTAAACACTGCCAAACACATAGCCTGCCTTCAATTGTTATCCCATTCATTTGTTCAAAAAGTATTTTTGAGCAGCTATCATGGGCCAGGCACTGAAATAAGGGATTGGAAGAACAGTGAAAGCAAGTTAGTTAATATTCCTACCTATATTTCACTTGCATTCTATTAGGATTATAAAAAGAAACACAAATATGTAGCATATTTTCAAGGGGCCAATTAAGTTCTATGAAGATAAGGAGAGTAAGATATAATTATCTAAAGCAGTGACATATAAACATAGACTGAAAAGAACAAGGAAGCAAGTCATAGGAAGGTCTAGAGAAAGATCATTTCAGAGAAGGGGAATAGTTCATGCAAAGGCCTTGGAGTGGGAAACAACTTGATGTGTCTAAAGCAGAATTTAAAAGGCAAAGAGTGTTAAGAGTTGTGATTTTAAGTAACAAGGAGCCAGATTATGTGAGCTTTGTTGACTAATTGCTTGTGTTATGGGCACATCAACAGCTTATTTAACTCAGCCCTATGAGTGCCAGATGTTAACCTAGGTGAAGATGTTGGAATTCATTACAAGAAAATGTGTTTCACACTGATTCATTCAGACTAGGAAGAAAGAAATATGAAGTCTGTATTCCTACAAAGCATGCCGAATAAACCAATGTGTATCTCTGAACCTTTCTCTTAGCAGATTTTTAGAGAAACAGAGTTGTCAAGGGCACATTGAGGAGGGGAGTGCTTAAAGTATTACAGGGCTGGGGACTTATGGGAAATTGAGCCAGCGCAAAGAACTCCCCTTCAAATACTGAATCTTGTGATCAAGTCAGAGAGATTTCAGACATATCACTCAGAGTAACAAGAACGAGTTTATTAGAAAGGAGGGAAAAGGGGACACTCTCAAGGGAGAGAGTGGGTCCTCTCAGAGAGGAATAGGGCAGCATGCCTCTCCAGAACTCCAGATTTATTGGGGATCCCAGAGAAATTTCCAGAGAATTCTACCTCTTGACTTTTGACTGACAGCAAGATGACATCAGACTTTCAAGTCTCTGCTGCCATGACAACTCTAGCTAGGTCACTTTGGCCCATGCTAACCAATTCTAATTGGAATGTTCTTATGGATTCTATGGTTGGGGGAATTATCCTTATTTCCCTAAGTTCTGGGATCTGGTCTGTGAAAGGGTCAAAGTCCCCCTGTTCAGGGTAACTTGGGTTCTTCTTAATGACATTATTTCAGGCATGCATTTCTCCTACAGATTACAGGTAGTTTGCTGAGGAAAGTGGCATATCCTGTCCACTTAAGCCAAGCAGGACTGCAGGTAAATTGCTTCTTAAAAAAGAAAGCCTGTGGGGGATCAGCACTGTAGGCTCAGTTTATATAATTATTCCCTTATCCTCGTGTTCCTACCACTCACATCTGTCTGTCCCCTATCAAATGGATTCTCTGAAGAACTATGAAGTCCAGCTGAAGCCCTATAGAAGAGATGGCAGAACTAGGGAAGAAGTGGAATCTTAGGGCTAGGAAGATTGTGAACAACTATCCTTTTTTGTCACATTTATTCCTTTACTTAACAAAACCTCCAAATAGCACTGGATAAGCTCTATGTAGGAAAAGTAGCAATCTGGAAATCCTGAGGGTCAGGCGATTTTGTTTCTCCTATGGACCAATAGTAACTTCCACAGCAAGGTGAATGTTGGACTTCATGAGACTCCAAGGTCAAAGAAGGTATTATAAATAAGCTAGAAATTTTGCTAATAGTCCCTTTAAACCCATAAACCTACAGGAAAGGAGTACAACCCAAGAGTTATGATTATATTCAGAATCTTGTGAACCAAAGCAAGAGCTGTGTATTCATGTAGGAAGTAATCAGTGTTCCACATTTTGTAACCACTCAAGCGAAACTCTTATTTTCAGGGGAAATTAAGCATATATATATTTGTGGGAAGAATGCATTCTTGCACTACACAGTCAGGCTCAATACATGACAAAACAATATTGTACTTAGTCTCCCAGATTAGAATTTACTTATTAAAGAAATAATAAAGTACTTAAGTTTTGAAAGCTTCTCGCCCCCACCACTTCAATCGCAATGACTGAGAAAAACATGAGCAAATTCAGAGAATGTATATTGAGATAACGCCAGTCTGGCTAATACTAAAGCTTTATCCAACTGATTGAACTTGATATGATAAAGGCCTACTTTGAAGCAAATTCTTGAGTCAGTTTGATGCCATTTAAAATGAAAGGATGGTATCCCTCCTGAATTCATTTGATGAAGAGATTCAATAAGCAGAGAAAAACAGTCCTTTTATCTTTAAATTGTGGACACTGAAATTCACTATCACCAACATCAGTGCCAGCGCATGCCTTCGTGATGAGTTACTCATATTTCTAATTAGGAAGCAAGTTTCCAGAATCCAAATCCTCTTTCCTAGCCTTTTTTGTTCTAGATGTTCAAGATATGGTACACAATAGTTGATAAAAAATGTTTGTTGGATAAATGAGTGAAAGAAATGTTTCCCTCCATCCAGGAGTTTGCAGTCCAAGATAGACATCTCTCATGATTAATGTGAAAGTAAAGCAGGGCCAAATTATGCTATGTTCATATATTAATAGATCATAATTCATACCAATTTTATCTATAATTACTCTAATGAACTAACTGAAAATAAATAAATAGAAAAAAGACCAATAGAGCAGAGGAAGGGGATCATGGAAGGGGAAGAGGGGAGGAAAAGAGGAAGGACTAAGGATTGAAATGAAGAAAAGTATGTTATATGCATTTATGAATATGTCAAAATGAACCCCACTACTATGTATAACTATAATGCACTAATGAATTTTTTAAAGTATGGGAATAGGACATAGTAGAATAATGGTATCAAAACTTCTATTTCTAAAATGCCATGATTTTAAGTCAAAAATATTAGCAGCCATGCACACATTTCATCTGCTAATCTGGAGTAAATAAATTCTAAAAATGGGAAAACAGTTAAGTTCAGACTTGGGACAAATTTGGAAAATAAAGGGGGGAGGGCAAAAGCTCTTTTTTGGCAATGTGATTAACATGAGTGGAGTCGTAAGAACTATTGAAAACATGGAGTATCATATCGGGTGTTGATTTTTTTTGCCCCTCTCACTTGTAGTAGTGGTGTTGGGGGCTCAGAATTATTTTTTGCTTTAAGCATATGAGTTTAACATTTAAGAAATATCTTCTTTCTAGGTACTTTGCCTCGAATAGGATGTGTTGATAATGCTACAAGAAGGCAGCCAACCTTCCTATCATTATAGGTAACTCAAATAACACAACAAATTTACTTTTTCTGTTTTCCTTTTCTTTTTCTATATGAATTCTTTTATTATTGGTTCTTTTTAGTTACACATAGGAGTTGAATACATTCTGACATAATTACAGAAGCATAGAATATATCTTGTTTTTTAATTCCTTCTACTATCCTTCCTACCACCACATCATCACCTCCCCTCCCTTCAGGCCCATCTACCCATTTTTCTTAACTATTATTATTTAAAACAGAAAAATGATGCCACTAACTGGCTATGTAACTGTAGTCACTTTGCTTTGGGGGCTGCCATTTCCTCATTGTTAAAATGAGGCTTTCTTCCAAGCTGATGCCCAAAGTCCTTCCAGGTCCTCTGATTTTATGATTCTAACATTTGACAAGCTTAATCCTTGAGTCTTATGCTTGAAAAGTAGAAATGATATGTTTCCTATTTTACTTTGAATCCTCTCCCTATAAACATCTCTTCCCACTACCATCCAAAGAACTCCTTTCATTGCTTAGAAAATAAATTACTTTTAATACAGAGATTAGATTTAAGCTTACTGGAACATTACTTAGCCACTTCTAATCTTTTCTGGAAGAGAGTGGTATATAAATAATAAATAAATGATATAAAAATGAAACGGCATATTTAAAAGCCCATTTAAACAAAACTTAACAGGGGTTTTAAGTACAGGAAGCAAAGACATCAAAATCTCTCACTACAGGGAGTACATTTAGTGAGCCAGCCAGGGCAAAGGGTATTCCAGAAATAAAACATTGCAGTACACACCTTGGAGGTAAGAAGGCTTGTTCCCAGAGATATCCTCAGCTTGGCCCAAATGGAAGAGATGATTAGCTTCAAAGAGAAAAATCAAGAAAGCAGAGGGATGGCGCATGCTATAGTTAAAAATTGGGAGGCAGATTGAAACACAGACAATCTGACATTAATAGCCACAGTAGAAGTAATAATACTATTATCATTTAATTTAGACATACTAGAGCCAGACCCTGCACAAAGCATTTTAGACACACTTTTGAATTTATTCCTCACAAAACTCTGTGCAGTTGGGAGGTTTATCCTCATTTTACCAATTGAGGAAACTGAGGTTTAGAAAGTTGCCTATAGTTTCCAAATCACACAACACATATGCATGAGAGACTGTTAAAGAATTGCCTGTCTCTGAAATCTATGTTCTTAAATCCAGCATAGAGAGTCTGTACATCAACAGCTCTCATTGAAACAGTTGAATTTCCTTATGCTGAGAATAAAACACTTCCTCTTGCTGAGGACAGCCACTAGGGAAATTAAGATTGACACATTCTCTGGCTAACTAAATTTGCATATGTATATTTCCTGCCTTTTGTCCCACTTGACCTCCTATTCTCATATAAAACCTTTTCATGCCACTGAGGCCCCAAAGATATAGAAGGATCTCTGTCTTATTCCAAGTTGGCTTTGAATAAACCTGTTTTCCTGCCAGCTGCCTCCCAAGTGTTTGTGGAACACCAAAAGGGGTAAAGCCATTCTCTCTGGTAACCTGATGATTCCAGGCATTTGGTCTCTAGCTTTGCTTGCTTAAGAACTTTGTTGCTGACATAGGAACACATACTTCTCTTTGGCCAATTGTAACATGTTACAATTAATTAACTAAAGCTCATCTTACAGTTGCTCCATTTTTTCTTCTTAATGGAGTCTTGAGTGACAGCTCAGAAAGATGCCTAGGTTATCAATAACAGGTTTCTTTGTTTGCATCCAGTTTTTCAATCTGATCAGTATCAATTTCAAAAGGTAATAGTGGCCTCAGTTTTGAAGTAAACATCTGCATTCGTGATATAAAAATGAAGTTTAGCTATTTTGTTCCAAGATCCAACTTGATTGCAAAATAATAGCAATGTAAACAGAGGTTTTAAAGAAAATAATTCCAAATTTCTTACCATTTTATTTGAATATCTCTAGCATTCTTTTTTTTAAGATTAAAATATATCCAAGGCCTTCTGCATTCTAGGCAAGCACTCTATCACTGAACTTATACCCAGTTCTTAATTTTTTTTTTGAAACAGGGTCTCACTAAGTCACCCAGGCTATCCTCAAACTTGAGATCTTCCTGCCTCAGCCTCCCAGGAGCTTCCAGTATTCTTTTATTGGCTTAATGTTCAGCATTTTCAGTTTCAATTTTTCTTGTTGGGCTACTTTTTTGGAGTACTGTGGATTGAACTCAGGGCCTCATGCATGCTAGGAAAACAATTAACCACCGAGCCATATCCCCAGCCCCATTATTGGGCTGCTTTTTTAAGAGTGAATATTTTCTACAGTTTCAATTTGGTATGTAGACATTGGCTATATAAAGGAGTACAGCCAACACCTGCATCCTTCTCAGAGGACTGCTGGGAAAAGGCAGGGAGTATCTGTTGTTTAAGAAAAAATATTGTTCTGGATTAATTCTGGTTTTCCACTTTTTAAAGGAACATTTACATTTAAAAGCAAGTTTATTTCATGGTCAAAATTATAATATGGCCTTGAAACCTTTCATATATCTACTATATGTGGCTAGTATTGACATGACAAGAGAAAGTTAAAAAGTTTCATTTCAGCTGGGTACAGTGGCGCATGCCTATAATCCCAGTGCCTTGGGAGGCTGAGACGGGAGGATTGTGAGTTCAGAGCCAGCCTCAGCAAATAAGCAAGGCCCTAAGCAACTTAGCAAGAACCTGTCTCTAAATAAAATATAAAAAGGGCTGGGGATGTGGCTCAGTGGTTAAGCATCCTTAATTCAATCCCTGGTACAAAAAAAAAAAAACAAAGTTTCATTTCAAAAATCATGAATCCTATTATATGTGCTAATCTAGAATTCCTAAACCAAATTACTAGTCAATTTTAACTTTTTGACACTGTTCTTTCATATGACAGAGTTGCTGTGGGTAATTGATTTCCAAGTTAACTAATTACAATTTAACCACAATAGATGTGCCCACTGCACAAAGTAAATAATATAAAGGGTTTGAGCGGTGTCTTCAATCACCAGCCCACAGCAGTGATCTACAGTCTTATGTCACCTAGATAACCTGCAGCTGGCTAGTCCCAAAGGACTTTGTCAGCCATATTTTACCACTTTGAAGTTGTAGCCTTATATTCTTTGGCAAGATAAAGGGTATTTGCACTATTATAAATAGATAAACAAACAGCCAGTACATTCCCCATTAATAGTTTAAATATAATTTACAACTTGATGTAAACTCAGATGAAATTTTTTAAACAGAAGGCACTACAATATTTTTTCAGTTAGATTTTATCAATTCAAGTTATTAACATGAGTTGACTATTTTCTATAAATCACCAATCCTCAGAGGAACATAATTTCTAGTTTCAAAACTTCAAAAGGAAGGTCGTATCACAACGTGTTACATTTTCAGAGGTATCACATTAGAATTTGACATCACATTTTGCCTTTTTTGTTAGTGTTGTTCATAATTGCGTAGATCGATAATAAATTAGCATGAAATAGCAATTCTAATCATATCAGTAGACATGTCCTCAAGGTCAGCTTAAATGATTTATGACTAAGAAAATTAGTATAGATTTTATGATTTGTTTAGGTGTCTTTCATGTGCAGAGACTAAGAATGTCTCTGGGTTTTCAGGGTGTTCAATATTTCTAATTACCAGAAATATCATCCCTTGAAAGTGATTTACAATGAAAGGAAAAATTGCAGTGACATATAATCTGTCCTTTTACATCCATCTGTTAATTTATTCATTCCATTGACATGTGTTGAGTCCCTCCTTGGTAGCAAGCACTGCACTAGACAAGGGGATAGGAAACTGAATAGAACATGGAAAGGACTCTCAAAGTTTAGTGGAGAAGAAGAACCTATGATAGATAAAAACAGCGAAGTATTTTAGGCACTATACTAAAGATGAGTGAAGTACACTAGAAACACAGAGGCAGGAGCAAAAAAAAAAAAAAAAAAAAAAAACAACTTAATAACTTGTATCAAACTAGCAAGGTCACAGTAAGTAGAATTAGAATACACTTTCAGAGTTATACAAAGCAGAGAAGTTCTTTACGATCCCCAGTGTATGGAAGTCTTTTTGTCAATCATATCAAGGCTATGTTTTAAAACTTGAAATGCTATGTATAAGTGCACTACTCAGTATCACAAATACTTTCAGGGCCTCAGTCTCTAAACCTTAACAAAAAAATTGTATCCTATCAACACGGAGACTGACTCATTAACCATGTTACGTTTCAATATCTCAGATACATCCAGGTTTTCCAATGAGAAAGAGTGGAAATTGGCCCTATCCATGATAAAAGATATGAATTAATCTAAATTTAGTTCAAAACAATGAGGCTTAATTTAACTTTTCATTTTCTGCCTATATACCCAATTATATTCTAATGGAGCACCATGCTTTCAGTGGATCAGAAATAACAGATGGAGCAAACTGTGTGATACTCCTTCCTAAATTAGTGTTTGAACTCATTTAGGAAGAATTTTGTCTGTATAAACTGCTCTTTGGATAAAAATGTGTAACAAAAGAAGCCTGGTTCTTAAGGTAAGATAGACGCTACAATTTAAAGTCTAAATATATTTTTCTAATTGTCAATTCTTTACAAATAAAACTTTATGGCAGTTTGAGGAGATCATTGGAATTACTTACTCCCACTCAATTTTTCTTATAGAACTCTAAATCTTAGATACAAATGCTTTGGGTATTATACCTGACTTAACCAAATGTGCTGTGTGCATCTATATGGTAATTGAATACAGGAATAACTACCCAGGATTCTGTTCAACCATAATTGCAAGTAACCAAGGGAAAAGTCCTACAGAATTCATAATCAGTGGGAGATGTTTTGACACAGAATGATCAAATTAGGTATTTTAGCAACACGAAGAATAATATATCTCACACAAAAAATAGAGATGGTAAGCATGACTTAAGGACCAAGGGAGAGAAGAAAAAAAGAATTGTTAAAAAAAGACATTGGAGGCAAAAAGTTTGAAAAGAAAAATGATATATTGTATGCAGAACTTTGGGGAGGAGGTGAAGGATAGACTTTGTGAGATTTAAGAGCTAAGCCAATTATTATAAAAAGAGCTCAGAGGTGGCAAGACTGTCACTCATAATCTTTATTGATTAAAAGTGACTGTCTTGACTGGTATTTAAGACAAGGTTTCTTATACAACAGAGCAGAGCAAACAAACTTTACCCAGTCAGTCTAAGATTCCTCAGAATGTTTGGATTTCACTGCATATTTTGGTTATTTAGAGAATATGGATTAGAAACAGAAGTCACCCACATCCAGTATGCACAAGGAGGAAGAAAACTTACTCCATTTAAATGAGACCCAGAATAGTTAAATTTTGATAAGTAGAGAGTTGAAAGAACCTAAGCCATGGGATAAATTGTGGTGAGCCGTTCCTATAGACCGTGGCCGCCATTAGAAGATGGCGCCGGCTTCCACTGTGGCCTGTGATAAACAACTCCTTTTATGGAGAGTTGGCAAGTAATCCCTTATCACTCTATGAGAAAGATCCACGTGGCAGTTTGGGATTGGTATGCGGGAGGCTTTATTAGGCTGTGCTTGGGCGCTCGGCGGGGGGTCGCTAGAAGATGATACTTGAATCAAGGCCTGAATAAACTGCTGAAAGAAGAATCCTGTGTCGTGTTTTCCCTTGCTGGCGAGGGGTCGCGACAATAAATGTCCAAATCAAGATAATCAGGGTGGAAATCCACAGTATAAAATCTTGGATATCCAGGGGCCTGTGTGAAGTCACCAACAACAATTTCTGCTGAAAGGAGAATGAAAATTGGAGTGGTATTCTGACATAATGGTAAGAATATATTTTGAAGAAAGCAATTCAGAGGCAGAGAATTATAACAGCGCCCCATTAAAATTGAAAACTCAAAGTTTTGTTTCCCACCCAATTTTTGAGGAGGACTTTATTTCCCTCTCTCTGAACTTCCTCATGCTGAGAATGGAAACTGAGAAACTACCCCCTGGCCCAGGAAGGCACCAAGGAAACAGGAATGGTGACATTTTGACTGGTTAGTACAGTCTAGCTAAATCTGCATGTGTATATTTCTTGCCTTTTATCCCAACATACCCTTTCTTCTCTTCCCCCTACCCTCTCTCCATAATGGGAATTTAACTCTGGGACATTCTACCACTGAGCCACATCCCCAGCCCTTTTTATTTTATTTTGAGAGGGAAGGACTCATCAAGTTGCCCAGGCTGGCCTCAAATTTGTCATCCTCCTCTCTTAGCCTCCTCAGTCACTGTGATTATAGGAGCATGACCACACCCAGCTCCCTCTTCTCTTACAAAAGCTTTCATGCCCCTGAACCCTCTGAAGACAGAGATTTGAGACAAAGAAAGGTCTGTTTTATATTCCTCAAGGCTTAGCTTTGAATAAATCTTTTTTTTCCCACCAATCTCTGATTCCCAAGCTTTAGTAAAGCAGTGAGTACTAGAACCTTCAATAGCTGATAACAGGATCAAGAATGAATGCAGGCAAATGACAAAAGGAGAAGAAAGCACCAGGGCCAACCACACACAGGCAAACAGGGTATCTCAACTTTATATTTGAGTTCTGATAAGGGTCCTGCCTAATTAGTATAATACTAATGGTCACTCTAGCTGATATTCTCTTTCATAAATAGTGTTTGAGCAAGAAATGTAGCTGATAAGGAAAAAAGATATCCGAAGAGTCCTACCAATCCACAATAATAGCATGCCATACCACCCATCACTCTTTTGCTTAGACTCTGATCTGTGCCTACAGATTTGGGTACATGCACACTGGTTCCCAGCTGATTCTAGTGTTCTATTGCCTGGGAACTTCCTAACTCTGGTATTATTTTTCATTTTTTTTTTAAGTTTCAAAGTTTACCTTGTATTTAGGGAGGTGACTTTTTTTGGTCAACCCTCAGCTCTTTAAATATTAAATTCCAATCCCACTTCAATAAAACTGCTGTTAAAATTTGGAAAAATGAATTAATTATCAAATAGCACAAGATTGTGCTCTGCAATGTTATCTTTTTTACTTTCTATTTGGAGATAATTATGATTTGCAGGTAGTTGCAAAAATTAAAAGTACAGGCACCATTTACCAAATTTTCCTAAATGGTGACATTTTGCATAAATATAATACAATATCAAAGCCAGGAAAATGTATAATTTATTTTTATGTGTGTACGTATGCATTTGCTTACTTATTTATTCTAGTATTGAGGATTGAACACAGCGGGGCTCTACCACTGAGCTTTGAGACAGTGTCTTACTCAGTTACCCAGGCACCACTGTGCCCTGCAGGAAAATGTAAAACAAATTATTGTAAAGTGATTTTGTTCCCCCAAACCTACTGTTTAGCATAAGAAACTAAGAAAATTAATTCTTTGATGTTGGAATTTCATTTTGTCTATAAGCCGTATCTCAAATAGTCAACTTCAGTGCATTCATTCCCACCTCCAGATTGCACTTTAGCACAACCCCTATGACATGGAATAACTTAGGCTTTAGCCAGATAATACATGATTTGTTGGCAACTGGCAGTAGAGAACTTCAAACTTCTCAAATTCAAAAACCTTGAATCAATTTTGGAATTTTCAGAGCTCTCTTTTTGGACTGAACTAACTCAGTTATAGTTAGCCCCCTATGATATACATAAGTCATTTAACTTATTTTTACCTGAATTTGTTCATTTGCCTCAGAAATTGTGTAAACTACAGAGGAAGCAATGTAACAGAAGGTACTTTGAAATGTATGAAGGCATTGTGTGTATGCTAAATCCTTTTGCTGGGTATATTATTTATATTCTTTCATGTTATATATGTTATTTATAGCACTTAATTAAATGAATCAACTACTTTCTGGAGTTCCCACTGACTCAACTTCCATTGTCTGACAGGTTCAAAAATAACCAAGTGGGAAGGTACACTGAAAGTATCATTGTTTGAATGCTTACATATATCAGGAACTTTCTTGAATGCCTTAGTGTGTACTATCTCATTTAATCTGTACAGTCACACCATGAATTAAGTAATAGAATTACCAAGTCTGGTCTGATCTGGACCCTAGGGCTCATAGACTTTAATGTGTTTTCCCAAGGCCATATTAATATTAAGAATAAAAGTCAAAGCCAGGCTCAGTGGTTCAAACTTATAATCACAGTGACTCGGGACACAGTTAGAAGGATCATGAATTCCAGGCCAGCCTTGGAAATTTAGTGAGACCTCATCTCAAAAATCTCAAATATATATATATATATATATATATATATATATATATATATATATATATATATATATTATACTGGGGATGTGGTTCAGTGCTAAAGCGCTACTGAGTTCAATTCCCAGTACCAAAAAAGAAAAGGGAAAAAGAAAAAAAATGAGTATGAGTCAAAATTCAGTACAAGTCTATCTTCTTCCAGAACCATGTTGCTTTTGGGAAACAACTAAGGTCTATTTAGGGAGCAATTTGTCATCTAATCTCAGAGGGCATAGATATAGCTTTGCCTAGAGCAGGCTGTTCTGAAACTTTGTACAAATGAATTTGAAGTATTTGTTTTTTAATTAGCATGTATGCAAATATAGATAACTTGCATTGACACAAAACATGTCTACTCACTGCTGTGTTTTATTTGTAAGCCTACTCTGTTTCCTGAAAGACTGAGAAACAATATGTTAGAAGAACACATAGTTCTGTTCTCAAAGTCCTGATATTTTGGTATTGATTTGATGTCAAAATAGAAACTAGTATGACAAATATTTGAGAGGAAAAAAAACACCATTCATTCAATAAAGCAATATACAGAGCAGTATTTTAATGGATTGAACCTTCAGACTCTCTTTGGTCACCAAATCTGGCTTTTTATAAGAAGGATGTTGCAGAATGTTTCAGGCCAGAAGTAGGGCCTGGAGGGCCTATGCTGAGGCAGAGGGTGGATGAGTGAGGGTAGATGTAGGAAAAAAAGAACACATAAATGAGCTGTAATAAATGATTTCTTATCACTGGCAGGGTTGAATCTTATAATTACTTTCTTACTTAAGAAACACTAAGAATAGGTTTAAAGTCTAAAGCTGAAGTAAATTTGGATATGGATTGTGGAATGTGCTAGAAGAAAAAGTATTGAAACAAACATGTAAATCTTGGCATAAGGACAAGAACATATAATGCATGTGCTGGGTTAAACCAGGCAAGAAGTAGGATAAGGCACAACTTTAAGGAACTGAGAACAGAGATGGTAAGGCATGTTCTAGAGAACATGGAAGTGGGTAAGAGGCTAGGTGCTGGATTCAAGCAGATAGTTATAAGTTCATATTCTGCAACTAACCTGGATGCACGAATCTGAAAAATTACTTAACACCATACCTTGTTTCCTCATCTTCAAATACCAATTTAAAAAAGTAACCAAACTCACAAGTTTGTAGTAAAGATTCAGTGAGACAAGCAATATTATATAGCATAGTGTTGGGTACATAATCAGCACAGATAAATATTAGGTGATTACATTGTCTTCTGTCATTTGAGGATGTAGAGGCTAGATCTGAAGCCAGCTTAATTTTTACTCCTTTAAAGTAATCTATTCTGGGATCTGGGGTGCTGAATTCTTTCAGAACTCTTTCTTTTATGACAAAATTTAGAACTTTCAGATAGACTGCTACAGATTTTAACCTATTGTCTATTTTCTTGTTAATGATAATCCTTTCAATTTATAGATTTTAATCTTCATCAACTCATTATACTTTCATTCTATTATATCTTTGATCATTATTGTTGCCCATTTCTTCTGGTCTGTTTGTACCTGCTGTGTGATATTGGGCAAGTTGCTAAGCCTGCCGGTTCACTTATCTGTAGATTGGGTATATTGATAGACTAACCTCATAAGGCTGTCATGAGAATTCAGTGAGAATATGCTTATAAAGCACTTACCACAAGGGTTGGTATCAATAAATGTTGTTGTTTAAGTTGTTATGGCATAATAATAGTTCCCTATATCTGCTGTGAAGATTTGTGGTATGTAAACTTCTTAACACATAATTGCCACTCAATGGGTAGGGGGAGTGAAAAGGGCTACAAAAGGATTAGTTATCCCAATGATTATGACTGCCACAATTTTAATAACACATTCATGATGACAATACAGGGAAACACACACTCCCTCTACACTAACCTGTGCATAACTTAGCCTTGTAACCTGAACCATGTCCTGTGAAACAAATATGGGCTAGAGAAAGTACTGGAATTTGACCAAATATGTTAGCAGAAAGCAAGGGAGAGAGGGAATGGAAATAATGTTTTTTGTGGGGTTTTTGTTTGGTTTGGCCTGGTACCAGGGATTGAACCCAGGGGCACTTAACTACTGAGGCACTTTTTTATTCTGAAGCAGGGTCTCAATGAGTTGCTTAGGGCCTTGCTAAGTTGCTGAGGCTGGCTTTGAACTCACAATCCTCCTGCCTCAGCCTCCCAAGCCACTGGGATTATAGACGTGTGCCAAGGTGCCCAGCTAATAAAGGTTGTTTTAAGAAACAGATATTGCTTCATTTTTGACCAAATTACATCACTCATTGTAAATCACTATAGCTTTATTAAATGCTTTCTGTATTCATTTCCCTGTGCTGGGTTCTAAGAAATGATTAAGACACAGTCCGTACCCTCTGGAGAATCAAAAAGATATGAAACAGTCACTTTGTTAGACACTTATATATGAAAATAATGCAAAGCAAACTGATACAGATAAAGTTGTTTGGAAGCACAAAGCAACAAGGTAAGAGCAATTTGTTTATTTCCATGCATTCTGGGAAAAATATAAATATAAATCTATTTCCAAGGAATTAGGATCAACTAACAAGTAACAATTTAGTTAAGGATGATGATCTCACACAAGCTAATTCAAAACAGAAGTTATATCCAAGCATCAATATGTTTCCATCAATTTGTTTTGCAGAAGTTATAATAAAGATTAAGAAAGTATATGGATGCAGGTTAGATTTGGAAAGGAAACATGATTCATCAAATACCACACAGATGCTGACTAGAGTGATTTTGGATGCAAGACAGAAAGATGTCCAATTGAGTAAACATCATTGCTTTTCTGAAACAATGCAAACTATGTAGTGGACCACAATTATAGCACTGAGATTGGCAAACAAGAGTAACATCTGTGTAATAAGCAATTGATGAGAGAAAGAAGATGAGTGCATATCAAAGAGTAATTATTTAAAACCACCTAGGGGTGAGAAAAGCAGTCTTGTTTCTTTACATAGAGATTGTATATTTCATGGGTTCAATGGAATGAACATGGAAATTAGAAATAGCTCTGGCAGTGCTCCAAGTATCATTCAGGTAATTTATATTTTGTGAAATCTTTGTGGGGAATGCTCTTTAGGGACTGTCTATAGTTCTCTAACAATTGAAGAAAAGGATCTCTGCTATTGAAACTCTTTTTTTTTTTTAATGTACATTAAGCAGTAAGGCCACCTTGCAAGTGTGCCCCCTGCCAAAGATAGAACAGTCACAATTGCAACATTACAAAAGATTGAGTGTCTCAGCACCTGGGAATACATAGATGAGTCTACAAAAAGAATGGACATTCCCTCAGTGGGAAATTACTTTGAAACAGATAATGACAGTCAGCCAACTGAAGGATATAAGCCTATTTGAAGGATATGGTCTCCACTTGAAACTGGGATATAAAAGCCAAGATTCTTGCAATTATTCAGTGAAGTGGGAAATGAAATCAAAGGTACTGAATTACATTAGTGACCCAAACTATAAGGTGAATGCAGTAAAGCTTTTATGTCCATGACCTCTGCAATGTGCCATCATACTCTCTGAAATGCACCATGTGATATTCCACTAATGTTGTATTTTGATTGTATTGTGTAGGTGTGATATTCAAGTTTCAGTGTATAAAATTCGGGATGTTGAGGGCTGGGGCTGGAGCTCAGTGGTAGCACACTTGCCTGGAATGTGTGAAGCACTGGGTTCGATCCTCAGAACCACATAAAATAAATAAATAAAATAGAATAAAGGTCTGTCAACAAATAAAAAAAATTTTTAAAAAATTTGGGATGTTGAAATAATAACAATAGTGATATGCAGGAGAATGTTGTGATGTGTGAATGAGTACAAATATGTAAACACTTAGAACAATGTTTGGCACAATAAGGCCTCGAGAATAATATCACAAGGCAAGGCCATGGGATTTAGGGCTTCTTTATTTTTTCCACAATTCTCATATATTAGGGCCCTTGGCTATATTCTACATTTCTTCTAGAAATCTATAGCTTCTGAATGTCTTTCATAGCACAAGAAAGCTCAGGGAAACTCAAGTAAGGGGGCAATTTCTATGAACTTCCCCTTCCAGAATCTTCCAAAATCCCAAGCAATAGATGAGACAGAATCCCCCTTAGGGATTCATGGGAATAGCTTCTTTACTACCTAGCCACCTCTCCTTTCCGAAACTTCAGTCCAGGGAGAGGAGATAGGGACTCTATCTGCCTGCCTCTTTCCTGTATCTTCCCTTTCTAATTCCTGTATCCCACTGGGTCTTGTGGGAGTAAAAATTTCCTTTTCCCTTTCTCTCTTATCATGACTTTCCTTAGGTAAAGCTCTAAATGAAGTGCTTTTGCCACTTGGTATGTGTTTTAGTCAGGTTTTTTTTTGTTTGTTTGTTTGTTTGTTTTTTTTTTTTTTTTTTTTTTTTTTTTGCTGTTGGAACTAAAAGGACCTAACCAGAACAACTGTAGAGGAGCAAAGGTTTATCTGAGGGCTCATGGCTTCAGAGGTGTCAGTCCATAGACAGCTGGCTCCATTCCTTGGGGCTCGAGGTGAGACAGGATATCATGGTAGGAGAGTGTGGCACAGGGAAGCAGCTCACACCATAATCCAGAAGCAGAAAGAGAGAATTCACTCTCCAGATACAAAATATATAGCCCCATAGCCCTACCCCCAACGAACCACTTCCTCCAACCATACCCCACCTGCCTTCAGTAGTTACCACTTAGTTAATCCATTAGGGATTAATTCACTGATTAGGTTAAGGATATAACCCTTACAAGGTTTCTCCTAGAAACCTTGCATTTGTCTCACACATGAGCTTTTGGGGGACACCACATATAAACAATAACAGTACGTTAATTGGGAATAAAAGAAATTTAGGAAATCTCTCCTCTGAGAAACTGCTTCTTTTGAGCAAGATGTGAGGATGGATACACATTTAGGTATGGGGTGGAGGTGGTGGGGTATCTTATGAAGGCCTCTGAGAAGACAAGCAGGGTCTGGTGAGAGTTAAGGATAGGCAGGAGGGTAGCAGGCTTAAGGAGAAAATCTGTATGAATAGCTGACCTAAGGAGCAAGGGCTACAGATGAGAAGACACTTGTAACAGGATGATATTTTAAAAACATGTAAGTGATTCATTTTAATGTCCCTGTCTTGTTTTTTGTTTTTACGAAAGATTTAACCCAGGGATATTTTATCACTGAGCCACATCCCCAGCCCTTTTTTATATTTTACTTTGAGACAGGTCCTTGCTAAGTTGCTTAGGGCCTAAGTTACTGAGGCTATCCTCGAACTTGTGATCCTCCTGCCTCAGCCTCAGGTAGCTGGGATTATAGGCATGTACCACCATGCCTGGCTTAATGTCCCAGTTTTGTTTTTACTGTGGTAAAATACACTTCATAAAATGTATCATTTTAACCATTTTTAAGTGTACAGTTCATTGACATTATGTATATTCATGTTGTTGTAGAACCATTACCGCTATCTCCAAAACATTTTTTTTATCTTTTCAAACTGAAATTCTGTACTTATTAATGAGTAACTTTTGATTTCCTTCTCCCCCAGGTCCTAGGAATCACTATTCTACATGCATTCTGTTTCCGTGAATTTGGCACACAAGATATCTCATATAAAAGGAATCACACTGTATTTGTCCTTTTGTGACTTATTTCACTAATCATAATGTCTTCAAGGTTCATCCATATTGTAGCATGTGTCAGAATTGTATCCTTTAAAGGTTGAATAATATTTCATCATATGTATATATCATATTTTGTTTATCTATTTACCTGTCAATTACCCTTGGGTTGCTTCCACATTTGGGCTATTTTGAATGATGATACTATGAATGTGAATATTTAAATATCATTTTGAGTGTCTGTTTTCAATTGTTTTAGGTATAAGTTCAGGAGTGGAATTGCTAGATCATATAGCAATTCTTTGTTTAATTTTTTGAAGAATGGCCATATTGTTTTTCATAGTGGCAGCATCATTTTCCATTTCCATCGATAGTGCACAGGGGGTCCAATTTCTATGCAACCTTGCCAGTGTTTACCAATACCTGGTTTTATTTCATTTTTAAAAATAAAATAGCCTTCCTGATGCATGCAAAATAATCTCTCAGTGCGTTTTAAAATATTTTTTTTTAGTTATAGATGGACACAATACCTTTGATTGATTTATTGATTGATTTATATGTGGTGCTGAGGATTGAACCCAGTGCCTCACGTGTGCCAGGCAAGCACTCTACCACTGAGCTACAACCCCAGCCCTTTTAGTGTGTTTTTCACTGAATTTCCCTAATGATTAGTGACCTTAAACATCTTTCCATGTGCTTATTAACCATATCAGTATCTTCTTTGAACAAAAGTCTATTTAAGTCCTTTGCCCTTTTTTTGTGTGGTGCTGGGAATTGAACCCAGATCCTCTCCATGCTAGTCAAGCACTCTACCACTGAGCTACATCTCCATCTCTAGACTATTTTCTTTCAGCAAGTTGAAGTATCTGTAACTGAACAGATTTTGATTTAGTTGTTTCTTGTTGAATTTCAGAAGTGTTTTTCCCCCTGGATATTAGTCTTTATCAGATATATGATTTCAAGTATTTTCTCCCACTTTATACTCCCATTTCACTCTGTTGAGAATGCCCTTTGGTGCTTGAAAGTTTTTGATCTTGTTGAAGTCCAATTTATCTTTTCTTTTGTTGCCTGTGTTTTTGGTGTCATCAAGAAATCATGGCCAAGTCCAATATTATGAAGTTTTTCCCCTCCATTTTCTTTTTCATGTCTCATATTTTAGCTCTTACATTTAGGTTATTAATCCATTTTGAATTATTTGTTTATTTATTTTTTGGTACTAGGGATTGAACTCAGGGGTACTTAACCACTGAGCCATATCCCCAGCCCAGTTTGTATTTTATTTAGAGACAGGGTCTCACTGAGTTGCTTAGCACCTCGCTAAGTTGCCGAGGCTGGCTTTGAATTCTCAATCCTCCTGCCTCAGCCTCCAAACTGCCAGGATTACAGGTGTGTGTCACCCATTTTGAGTTAAGTTTTTAATATGTTATAAGGCAGGGTCCAATGTCATTCTATTGAGAGTGGATATTCAGGCTTACCAGAATGATTTTTTCCAATGTCATTTGCTAAATGACTATACCCTTTACCCATTGAATAGTCTTGAATATCTTGTCAAAAAAGTGACCATGTATGTGAGGGTTTACTTCTGAGCTCTCTATTCTACTTCATTGGTCTATTTCTGTTTTTATGCCAGTATCACACTGTCTTAATTACAATTACTTTAATAATCCTCTTGAATTACCCCCTGATAAGATGTCCATTATTCAAGCCTACCCCTGAGGCTTATCTCCCTAGAGAAAGAGAAAATTAGTATGCTTAGGAGACCATTGATCAGCTCTGATTCTCAAAGCCTGTGTAATTAGATAAGGCCTCTGTTTCTTTGCAGAGTTCCAATCAGTAGGAAGTGAGACAGTAACTTCCTGCCCTTTTTATTCCCTTCAATTTGTCCAATGAAACTCTCCCTCCAGGACTTTTACCGAGAGAGGAATGATTGGCCAGACATCTGTCCACCTATCCCTCTACCTCTCTTCTCCTTCTCTCCATGATGCATCAAAAATAGATGAACTGTTTTCTCCATTTTTCTTCCTGTCTGACTGGTACCTCACTTATATAAAATACTATCGATAAGTCCACTAGCTCCACCTCTTGGGAATGTCAATAACATTGACCAGTCCATTTCTTCATCTTGACTTATAAGTTTGTCCATGGCTTTATAAATTATGGAATGGTCTGCTTGAGAGTTCACTGATCTCAACTAAATACCATTTCTCTCCCTTCCTTTCACCCAAGCAAGAAATGTCCTATTTAAGGGTCATTATATAAAGCATTCTTGAGTGGGACAGAGAAGTGACTGAGGTTCTGCCTTTAATGGTGATTGGGAAGGCAGGTGAAGAGGAATAATGTGAATTCTTGACATGGTTAGAATCTTGAATTGTGTACTGAGTATAAAATATCTGAATAGAAGATATACACATGTCCAATGATCCATTGAAATTGCCTCAGATTCAAACCAAGTGTACACTTATGTTTTGTGTTCAGTAAAGCCTCTTGATGCATTCACTTATGAAATAAAAATACTCTTGGAGAAGTGACTTATTGCTCTTACAAGAGATGTTCTCAACTGAGAATATGTGGGGACAGCAGCATAGCCAGGACTGCTAACTGTCAATAAATGGAAAGGCAGCTGGAAGTCTGGGAAAGGATACAAAACCAGGAATAGTAGACAACAAAGAAAGAATTTGCCAACTGTATGGCCCTGCCAAGCATTGGCCTTCCATGTGGATGGTCAAAGAATCTATTGCTGAATGTTGAAAAGCATCACTTGGACAAACCCACACAGGAGTCATTGCCATCTGTTTTACTGGCATTTGTTATTCTTCAGAGTTCACCCAGGTTTTCATGGAATATATAAATTTGGACTTTGCAAAATCCCACTCATTGAGTTTTAAAAATCTAAGCCCAAAACATTTTTACTTCTTTTACTTAAAACCCTATTAAAACATATGCTTTATTCAAAATTTAGTTTCTCTGATTTTGTGACAGCAAAGAGTATTTTTCCATGCAAGTGTTTATTTCTTGACACTTTTCTTCATTTATTATAACCTAAATATTAAGATGAGGAATGCTGTGGTTTATTAACTCTAATGACAGACTTCTTTAGCATACGATGGGAGTAAAGTCGTGCAGTTTTCTTTTTCATAAGATCTGACACAATTCTGAGTTCATAAAAGATGTTAACAGAACTACCATAAAATGTTCTGTGATAGAGTCTACTGAAATTTAATAAGGTACTCAGTTACCAGCTTTATTAAAACACAGTAAGTTTGTTATAATCCAATCTGGTAGAAACTCTCATTGTACCAAGTTTGTATTACATCATGTGGTTCTGCTTTACAAAGAGTCCCCCTCATCCAAACCCCTTTGGTGCTACATTTATGTCAATTAACATTTTTACTATTTGTTTCTAATATATCATATTGTTATTATTGTTCTTAAAGAGTTTGCTTTTTTCCCCTCCATGTTTTTCATTGTATTATTCAAAAGAGTCACAAAAGACTTTAAATGTTATACTTGATTATACTTAGGATTCTGACAGAATGCTGTTCTAGGACTATAAAACACTACCATTTGGAATCATTATACCTTCCCTGTGATAAGAATATGAGGCCATGATGTTCCACTCTCTGAACTGATAATAAAAAGATGTGGAAGACTCATGTAGAAAAATAAAACATACATAATAGACTATAAGATTCCTGAGAGCACAATTATGATTTTGTTTCCACAGCCACTAATACTTATCACAGGCTTAAAATATGTCAGCTACAGTGGTAAGTTAGATATGTTATCTCACTTAAGACACCTAATGTTTTCTGTATTATATAAGCATCTTCATTTTATAGATGGAAATGAAAGAATGTTCATCCCCAGGACTGCCCCACAATAGTGTTTTCCAACTCAAAAGAAAGAATTTGGAGGATTCAACGGAGAGATTTTGAACATTTTGTTGCTGATTCACTCTTTGGCAGTGGTAGGCTAGGATACAATGGAGGGCTGCCCCAATACTATAAGTAGGGGCACATATAGGATATTGTGCATGCCCAATCCTCAGGCAGATTTCTGCAGATGGGTTATGAGTACATTCTTTTCTTTTACAACCAAGGTCACTCTCTTCAGATCCTCTCCTAAAGATTGGAGATGAGGGAAATGGCCAGATTCCCCTCTCCATTTGCTTCTTATCATATTCTTTATGGTTTTTATCTCACTGCAAGCTTTCTTAGGTACTGATTAGTATTTAATCCAATAATGAGGCCCCTAGAAGCTAACTACTAGCCCAAAGTCACAAACTTAGCAGATGGTGCAAGGGAAAATATTCCCCAGTTCTAACTTCAAAATCGGTACTCTCAGCTGAGCATGGTGATGCATACCTGTAATCCCAGTGACTGGGAAGGCTGAGGCAGGAGGATTGCAAGTTTGAGGCCAGTCTCAGCAATTTAGCAAGACCCTGTCTCAAAATAAATAAATATAAAGGACTAGGGATTGTAGTTCATTGATAAAGTGCCTCTGGGTTCAATTCCTAGTATTAGAAAGAAAAACTAGTTAGCACTCTCTACTCTGCTGGGATGCTTCTCTGGATCTTTGTTTCCACAAAGCCTAAGATAGTGCTTAGCACTGAGTTAGTGCTCAAGTATATGTTTACTATAATGTTGATGATGTTAATAAATCACCAAAAGTCATTGAGATTCAATATTGCTTCATTTCAATGTTGTTTTTTTAATAGCCTTTTTTTGGTTGAATACAACTATTATTTTATTTTGTTTATTGTCAAAATGATTTATGAGTAGATATAACTCGAAGAGGACTGAAAAGTAAATGTTTTCCATGGCTACAGGGAAGCCAGTCAGGAGGTCAGTGTGTTAAAATGGAATTTGACAATCAAAGAAGGCTGACAGAGTAAGTTGGTAGTGATGAGAAAACAAAATACACCAAACATCAAAAAACACATGCAAGTCCCTGTACCTCCACTTGTATTCCTATTTCATTTGGTGCCACTATTATTATACATACTACAAAAAAGAAATCTAGAAAGCATCTCTGATTCCTCCTCCTTCTTTACTTTCCACCACTGAAAAAAATCATTTACTTATTTTAAATATTATAATTTATCCCCTCTCCCCTGAAAACACTGCCCTGTTTCATTTCTCACCTGGATTGGAACTTTTCAAATTAATAGCCCTGCCCACATAGTTATATGAATGTGTGTGTGTGTGTGTGTGTGTGTGTGTGTGTATCTCCCCACAGTACTGGGGAATTAAATCAGAGCCTTGTACATTCTAGGTAAGCAATCTGTCACTGAGCTATACCTCCAGCCCTTTTTGATTTTATTTTGACACAGGATCTGGCTAAGTTGCCCAGCCTGGCCTCAAAATTGCAATTCTCCTACCTCAACCTTCTGAGTACTTGGGATCATAGATATGCACTACCATAATAACTAAAGGACACCTAAATTTAGAATTTTATGTCACTCACCTCTAAACTTTTTTGTACCCCTTCATGGTAAGGCTAATCTTATCCTATATTTTTTTCTTTCTTTCTTTGGTACCAGGAATCAAACCCAGGAGCACCTAACAACTGCGCCACATCCCAGACCTTTTAATTTTTTTTTTAGTTGGAAACATGGTCTCACTAAGTTGCCTAGGGCCTCTCTAAGTTGCTGAGGCTGACCTTGAACTTGTGATCTTCCTGACTCATCCTCCCAAGTTGGGATTACAGGTGTACACCACCATGCCCAACCTGCTTTTAAAGTCCATGTCTATGAGCTGAAAATGAGGAAAATAATTCAGAAAATACCAAGTTTTTGTTTCATTTTATGGTTTGGGAAATACTGGTAGCCCTTGGCAGTAAGAGGTAGGTGGGAACTATATATCATATCTCCCACATCTTGGCCTTTAGATAGTATGTTACAGTGAAAGAAATTCTCAAGTTTAATTTCATGCAATGAACAAATATACATTAGGAAAGAGGCACAAAAAAATCCATGTAATCTGTTCTATAGTTCTAGGAGTTCTGATTATACTATTTCATGTGTTAATTTGACCATACCTGGAATGATGATTGCAACCGAGACACTTCTCATACTATTTAACTGGCCCTATAATGTACAACAGTGCCATTTTCATGTAGTTTCTGTTGTAATGAATCCAACTTCTTTGTAGTTTCTTCACTGATGCATTCAGAAATATTTATTTAGTTCCTCTTACATGCCAGTCACTGTTGTAGAGCCTGGAACATGGCAAAGTCCCTGTTCCCATAGTGCTTAAATTCCAGAGGGGACACAGAAAAAAAAAAAAAAAAAAAAAAAAAATATATATATATATATATATATATATATATATATATATATATATATATAAAATGATAATTCTATGCACAAATATTCAGATTCCTTATAGCTACAAGTGATAGATTCCCAAATAAACTACCAATGTACCAAAACAAATGATTTTAGATGGAAGGATAGAGAAAAATCAAAAGATGAGTTGCAAGCAACAGAAGATTTTAGAGGGACTAGAACCAAAGATGTAGTTGCCTAAGGATTAACAATCTCTGAGTCTCCCCCTCTCATTTCCATTGTTGTTAACATATTGACTTTATTCTTTCCTATAGTAAATGATCTTTCTCCTGTGGGAAGAAAGGTAAAAGAGCAATAGTGGTTCTCAACTAGAGGCAATTTTTACCCATAGGAAACATTTCAATATTTTTAGAAATATTTTTGGTTGTCACAATGGGGTCGATGCTACTGGTATCTGTGAGTTGCAACCGCAAATGCTCTTAAATAATCTGTAATGGGCAGAACAACTGCCCACAAGAAAAACTTATCTTGTTCAAAATGTCAAGAATGCCAAAGTTGAGAAATCTTGCTCTAGGTGGTAACTCAAAGCTTACACCAACCCAATTTAAGAATTCTATAATGATCACTAGCATATAATAAATACCACAAAAGTGTGTACAACAATAATATCAACAACATTTAACAAATACTGTATTCCAGAAAATATTCAAAGTGCTTCACATGTATAAACATCTTCCACCTCACAGCAATACTATGATGTAGGTACCACAGTGATACCCATTTTATAAATGAGGAGACTAACATTTAGAAAGGTAGAGGAACTTATCTGAGCACAGCTAATAAGCAATGGAATTATTGTGGCAGTACACACTGGTAAGTCCAGTTATTTGGTAGGCTAAAGCAGAAGGATTGCAGTCTGGACGACTTATCAAGACTTTGTCTCAAAAAGTAAAAAGGGCTGGGGATGTGGCTCAGTGGTATCACAGTCCTGGGTTCAATTCCCAATACCAAAAAACAAACAAACAAGCAAAAATCTAGAGAAAGAATCTGATTGATTTGAGTCATACATATTGCCATATCATAGATGAAATGCTGTGGCCAGGGGAATGATATATTATGATTGGCAGGGTCTAGATCATATGCCCATACCCCAAGAGGGCAGTATAATATGCTTACTAGATCCACCACATGATTGGAATGAGATAAAAACATATGCCTAAAAAAGAAAGGGAAAAGAGGTACAGGGAAGACAAAGGTATTACAAGTCCATATTTGCCGGGTGTGGTGGTGCACACCATTTGGGAGGCTGAGGCAGGAGGATAGCAAATTCAAAGCCACCCTTAACTTTGTGAGACCTAAAGCAACTTAGTGAGACCCTGTCTTCAAATGAAAAATAAAATAGGTGAGGATGTGGCTCAGTGGTTAAGTGCCCTGGGTTCAATTCTTGGGGGGAAAAAAGTTTATATTTTTCATAATTCTTCATAATTCTTTTTCTCACCTCTGTCCATCTGTCTGCTCATGCTGCTTTCTTTGGTTTGAATCCCCTGCCCAATATTTTTCCCCAAGGACACACTCAGCTTGAAGAACCATATAAGGTAAAAATCTACTTGAAAACTTTCCATTCTTGCCCCTCCCAAGTTCACGTATATATTCCTTTCCCCTCTGCCCATAATATCCTATTTATGTCTCTATCATGATATTGTCCATATGGCATACAGTTCTCTCTCTCCCACTATACTGTGATTGCCTTTGAAACCATAAATTTGTTTTATTCATCTTTCTTTCCCAAATGCGTAGCTTAGTGCCCACACTTATTTGGGAATTCAGTAAATGTTGGTTGACAGAATGGCAGGTTGCAAAGCCTCTTGGGAAAAGTCAAAGGCAGTGGCCCTGAGATTAATTGAGTTCCTATGGTAGGATGTTAGGAAAAAATTCCCAGGTGATACAGTCTGTCTGGTAATAATTCAATTCTTTCAGCTGAGCAGCCTGCCAAAAACAATGCTTTTATAGTGGCTATATTGTGAAGTTCAGAGAAGTGAGCATTCCAAATTTTTAGTAAAATTATGAATCATAGACTCACAGAAGGATAAAGCTGGAAGTGTCTAGAGATTTAGGCCAATATTTGTCACTTAATAAATAAGAACTCTAAAGCAAGAATATTTTATGATAAACTGTGCACAGTAACATTGCTTGCATAAGAGTCAGAAATGATATTTGGATTTAAACTACTGCCCTAGTTTGCAGTTTTCCCATTTGGTTTTCTTGACTGTTTTCTTTCACCTTCGACATATCTCGGCTCCTAGCAACGCAGTGTTCTTCAATACTATTGCCCGATGGCTTAGATTTCTCAAAACCTTTTAGCATTCTATTGTCTTCTGATGCATTTTCTTCTGACCTTTTACTTTCTCTTTCCTTTCTCCCTTCCTGAGACTTCAGACATCAAAACCTTATTTGTCCTAAGAAGAACCCAGATCTTTATTTTCTCTGGTCATGAATTCCTAACACACCAATTCTGTCATTGGTAATTGTTAGAAGGCTCTCTTAATTTATGCACCTGTTTTGTTCATTGAAAGCATTGTCTCCAATTCTGTTATTTTCCCTGCCTAATAGGGCTGTCGATCCTGAAATATGAAGTGCAGCAGCCAAATTCTGAGGAATCATTTACAATGAACTTCACATCAGGAAACTAAAAGTGCAGTGCTAAACTTTTGTTGGGACCTTTTACTTCTCTTGGGACCGCAGCCATTATTGGGTGTTGGCTGAGGCGGCCTCATGGGTTAGCATTTCCCTAATGTGACCTGGCTGGATTGGCGTTGGCGGGCTTTTAGCCTGCACACGGGGCTTTTGACCTTAGTCCCGCCTAATGGTTTAATCTGAAATCTGCCTAGGCCCCTTGTGATCGTGACGTAACTGCTCCTTATTGGTTCTCGGTACTGTCTCTTCTTAGTCCTTCCTATCACTATATAACCTTGTCCCTGACACAATAAAGTTGAGATTATTGCACCTTCATGGTTGACTCATCTCCAGACTTGGTGTGATTCTGGGCCAGGTTGGGTGGCAGGCGGGTCAAGACACTTAACCCTATCGCTCAGCCCCGGAGACACTAGCTGGTCTAGTGCACTTCACTACCTCTGTTGGAGGGCGGTTCCGACAGCTGGTGCCTTGGAGATGACAGGCTGGTCTCCCATGTACCCTTGTTGCAGGGGGCGACAAACTTTCATGCTAGGTCCGAGGTTTAAAGAGTCAAGTTTGTGTACCATAATTTAATTGAACTGTTGTATGACTTTGTCATTAATTCTTTATTCAACACCTTTGTAGGCAAGAAATCCAGGAAAAGCTATAATTGGATGAGGCTATGCTGCTAGTCATTTATTTTCCTCTCTCCTATATCAGGGGAAGAAATGCTGGAACCATAATAATAAAGCTTGCGGCCATTTGGGGTTGAGTATGTAAGCTTTTGTTGTTGTTGTTGTTAGAGAATATTAGGAAATATACCACCAGTGGCAAAGCACATAGAGTATTCCTGGATTCAAATTATAGCTCTATAGGTTATGAATTGTATGATTAGTAAAGTTACCTAAACTGGATATATCTCAGTTGCCCCAGGTGAAACATAGAGAGAATGAAAAGAACTCTCTTACAAAGTTGATCTGGAAATGAAATTAGTTAATACCTTGAAAGTATTTGTAATGGTACCTGGCATAAGTGCTATATTGTCATCATTGTCTAGACCCAGTGGGGAAAACCATGTAATTAATTTGCAACATTTGGTATGGTACCAGAAGAGAGGTTACTCTCTCTTTTTATCATAAATGTGTCATTCCTGGTAGAGACAAAGGAAAAATTCAAGCTCAAAGAGTACAATTTGGGAAAAAATAACTTAGCTATAGCCACATAAAGACCAGACAATTTGAAGTCAATATAAATGCTATAGTGACTCAAATACCCCGATCCAACTTTGAAGGCAACAGAAAAAAGCAATGACTCAATTATTTCAAAGGGATTAAAGAGTAACATAGCACAGTAAACTCTAATCTATAATGTAGATGGTAGATTACATCAAGATTGAGATACATCAAGTTTAGGTAACTTTACTAAGATTACACAGTTAATACTTTATAGAGCTAGAATTGGTAATCTGCAATCTAGAATCTATATTATAGATTACCACCTAAAATCTATAATAGACAATGGTCTAAATATAACATATCATTTAACATCTGTTGGTAAATTTTATTTTTTTATTTTTTAATTTTTTTTGTAAATTTTAAATAATCCAAGTTTAGTTTAAAACAATGCTTCACCTTGTGAATTCAGCCAGTTTCTAATGGGATGCCTTCCCAGAAATCTGAATTCTTTTTTGTTTGTTTTGTTTTTTCATACTTCCATGCATTCTGTCAATGCAACCTGAACTTTCTCTGAGCTGTTGTTCACTGATGAAATAGTATTTCCCAATTTTGGTTCTCCTGGGCCAGAGTGGGGCATGTGAATAAATGCTTTTACTCCCATACTTGTTCGCTTTCCTTAGTCTCTGTTCCTTTTAAAGTCAACCAATGATGGTGCACACAAGTAATCCCAGCTACACAGGAGGCTGAGGTAGGAGGATACCAAGTTCAAAACCAGCTTCAGAAACTTAGTGAGGCCCTAAACATCTTAGCAAGACCCTGTCTCAAAATAAAACATTAAAAGAGCTGGGATGTGGCTCAGTGGTTAAGTGCCCCTGGGTTCAATCCCTGATACAAAACAAACAACAAACAAAAAAATGGGTATTTTTAATTTTTTATTACTCTTTTCTCTTCTATTAACCCCATTTCTAGATGTGGATATTTATCCATCGGTGGTGCAGGGACTTGTTGACTCTTTCAAAACTCTGTGACCACATATCTATTAACAATTAGCCCTATTCTGATATATAAGCATACTCCTACACAATAATGAAGACATATACAACCAGGCCTTTCTTTCTAGTTAAAGATTCCATGTATATTCTGTATGTAATACTGGGCTATTCACCTATGCTTTCTGGGACAAATTTATTCTACATGTGAAATACCACATGTGGTGAAATATGTGAGATTTATAACAAAATGAGACTTTATGAAGAAAGCAGTTACACACAAAACCAAAATAACTTTCTTCCTCAGCACCATGTATGGATACATTGGGAGACATTTCTGGCATAGACTTTTTAGTTCATGGAAAGAAAAATAATACAACAATATGATTTAGTTGGAAGTATCTAGAGTAGAACATCAGTTTATAATCCTTATGTATCATCATATAATTCTATAATCTTTTAATCTTTATGATCTTAACTAGCCATATGACCTTAGTCAAATCACACAACCTGTCAATCAGGGAAAATAACACCTGTTCTATCTGCTTTTTAGAATTGTTACATTCAAAGAAGTGTTAAAAATAACTATATCTGCAAAACTCTCTCTTCTACAAAAATATTTCAATAAAATTTGTGTTATAAAATTGCACACTCCAAACACAAATTTAGTACTGTACATTATTTAAAATTCTAAACTTACTAAGATAATAACATTATTTTCTGGAATATATCATTACTTTCAATGTTAAAATAGACATGAATGTTGCTGGTGATTGAGTAGTAAGTACCACCATAAAACTCCTAATCAAGCCTAGGGATATAGCTCAGTTGGTAGAGTGCTTGCCTCACATGCACAAGGCCCTGAGTTCAATTTCCAGTACCACCAAAAAGTTAGAACCAAGAAAACCCCCAATCAAGAAAAGTCCAGGGCCAGATGGTTTCACTGGTGAAATTGACCAAGCATTTAAACAAAAAATTGAAGGGGAGAGAAGACTTTCAAACTCATTTCAAGATGCTAGCATTATATCTTATATCTGATATCAAAACCAAATAAAAACACAACAAAAGAACACTAAAAGTGAATATCTGTGAGGAACATAGATGCAAAAAAAAAAAAACCCAGAAAATAACAGCAACTTGAATTCAACAGCACATTAAAAGGCTTATACAACATGATCAAGTAGAATTTCTTTCTGTGATGCATAGATGATTCAAAATATGCAAATTAATTGATTATTATACCACATTAACAGAATAAAGAATAAAAATCTCATGATCATCTTAATAGATTCAGAAAAAGCATTCAGTAGAATTCAACACCATTTCATGATAAAACTCTTCAATGAACTGGGAATAGAGAGAAGTTACCTCAAAAGAAGAAGGAGGAGGAGGAGGAGGAGGAAGAGGAGGAGGAGGAGAAGAAACCCATAGCTTTAATCATATGCAACAGTGAAGAACTAAAAGCTCCTCTACTAAGATCGGGAATAAAACAAGGATGCCCACTCTCAACCCTTTGGTTCAACATAGTATTAGAAGGCCTAGCAAGAGTAATTGGGCAAGAAAAAGAAATAAAGTTACCCAAGTAAGAAAGGAAGAAGTAAAATTATCCCAATTGGAAATAATATGATCTTATGTATAGAAACTCCTAAAGACTTCACAAAGAAAAAGCAAATAGAAAAAAAAAACATAAAAAAAAAGAACTAGGGGGAAATCTAAGATTGTGGGCCAGAGGGAGGCAGCATTCTGTGTTGTTCTGTGACCTGGGACACAAGTAGTGAGAATACTGCTTCTCTGACAGCAATATTCCTACTCTCACGCAGGAATCACAGCCACCATGCCCATGCAGGGCTCCAGGCCTCAGCATCAGAGCAGGTCTCCCAACTACTCACCCTCACAGGACAACTGGGTGGCCCAGCAGGCCCATTGGCATCAGCACACAGCGCAAAACTTTCAGCCACCCATCTGAGCAGAAATCCCGAATGCCATTCCCACATAGGACACCCAGCAGCTACCCATGTGCAGGACCCTGGGTGACTACCCTGAGCCACTACTCCCACTACCAACATGAGGCTTCCTCGGTTGCCTCCATCTTGGGACTCTGCAGCAATGGAGATAGTCTCCTATGCACCATAGTCTGTCTGTACCTGGGAACTTCTCACAGGCTCTGAAGACAACCACAGCCACATGCTGCACACCACAGAGCACTCTCTGAACACATTGTCCACATCCAATGCCATCATCCTCCTCCCCCTACGTGACCTGACACTCCATCACTGAAAACAGCCACTTCCATCTTGGGACACCTTCATCACCATCTTTAGTGGGGGCAACTCCCAGTTTTGAACTCCGGCTGGCCGGGTAGCCAGTTTCTAACTACCCCCTCTCCCCAGCAGCCACTAAACAGGCACAATGATACCCTGCTTACCTTCACTATCCTGAGGGTGGAGATACCAGCTAACAGATGACCCCACCTATTGGATAAGAAGGAAAGATATCAAAAAATGACATTGAGAAAATTTAATATCCCAAAGGAGAATGAAATTTGACCCTTATTTTATATCATGCACATACACACAAAAGCACTGAAAATGAATTACAGATATAAGACCTGAAAATTGTATGACTCTTAGAAGAAACATAGGAAAAAAACTTGATGACATCAATCTAGGCAATTATTTCATTTATGTTACACAAAAAATTCAGGCAACAAAAGCAAAAATAGAGATGTGGTACTACATCAATCTAAAAATCTGCATAGTGAAGAGAATGATCAGTAGAACAAAAAGACAAACTATGGAATGGGAGAAAATATTTACCAGATATAAGGGTTTGCCTTCAAACTATATGATGCATTGCTAAAATTCAATGGCAAAAACCTCATAACCTGATCTTTAAATGGGCTAAATGCTTCAGTATACTTCTCCAAAAAGACTAAACATGTGAATGGTCAACAGGTGTATGGAAATATACTCAACATTGCTAATCATCAGGGAAATACCAATCAAAACACAATGAAGTATTACCCCAACTATTAGGATGGCTATTTTTTTTAAGTCAGCAAGTGTTGTCTAGCATGTGGAGAAAATATAACTTTTGTGCACTGTTCCAGGAATGCAAAATGGTGCAAACACTGTGGAAACCAATATGAATGTTCCTCAAAAAATTAGAGATAGAATTACCCTATGAGTTGGGTGTGGTGATATACACCTATAATCCCAGTGACTTTGGACGCTGAAGCAGGAGGAACATGAGCTCAAAGTCAACCTCAGCAACTTTAGCAAGGCCCTAAGCAACTTAGGAAGACCCTGTCTCAAAAAATAAAAAGGGTTGGTGATGTAGCTCAGTGATTAAGCACCCCTGGGTTAAATCCTCAGTACAAAAAAAAAAAATCTGTTAGGAGGATAAATATGTTCATTGTTCTTTTTGCAGGGAAATGGATGGCACTAGAGCAGATTATGCTTAGTGAAGCTAGCCAATCCCTAAAAAACAAATACCAAATGTCTTCTTTGATATAATGAGAGCAACTAAGAACAGAGCAGGGAGGAAGAGCAGGAAGAAAAGATTAACATTAAACAGATAGATGAGGTGGGATGGAAAGGGAGAGAAAAGGGAAATTGCATGGTAATGGAGGGAGACCCTCATTGTTATACAAAACTACATATAAGAGGTTGTGAGGGGAATGGGAAAATAAACAAGTAGAGAAATGAATTACAGTAGATGGGGTAGAGGGAGAAGATGGGAGGGGAGGGGAGGGGGGATAGTAGAGGATAGGAAAGGTAGCAGAATACAACAGTTACTAATATGGCATTATGTAAAAATGTGGATGTGTAACGGATGTGACTCTGCAATCTGTATTTGGGGTAAAATTGGGAGTTCATAACCAACTTGAATCTAATGTATGAAATATGATATGTCAAGAGCTTTATAATGTTTTTAACAACCAATAAAAAAAAAATAAAATAAAAAAAAAAAAAACAAAAAGAAAGAACAGTTTAAGAGGTCAAACTTTTAAAATAAATTTATCACACATATCTATGTTATTTGAATATTTTCTTCTGTGAAATATGTCAGGTATTCTAATCATTATTAATTGGACTTTTTTAAAAGTATTACATGAAAATGATTTATATAGTCTGTATACGAGTCATTTGAAAGTATATAAATTGAAATTTTTAAACAGATGAATCTATAAAACTGTCTTCTTTTTCATAAATTATTTTAATTAATTTTAATAACATTTCATACTCTGAATACTAATTTAAGAATTTATTTTTTAATTCTAAATGTATTCAAAGAAATACTCAATAGTTGGGAATATATCATAGTCATGAATGCTGTTGAAGAGTAAGAAATATTCATAAGACTCCAATGAGGATTGTTTTATGTAACAAATACTTGGTCATTGTATATAAAATATATTTATTTTGTATAATGGAAAGGTATATGCTTTTTTTAGTTGTGTATATTATAATGAAGCAAAACATTACTATTTAGATGTCCAGAGATGATTGTAAAAATGGTTGGTGGACACCACTCTCTGATCAGTTACATCAGAAAGAGCTTCCTGATGCATGTTTTGGATGCTAATGTTTATTCCACATTTCAACCAATTTCTTTTATGTTAACAAAAGATTGCATATACTCTTAAATGATCCATGCAATTGAGTAACAGAGGTAGGAGCACAAGTTTGAGGCATGTGATGTCACCATTTGCCATCTGACCCTCCACACTTTTGAAGGCTCAGCGGTAGAGGGCTCGCCTAGCACGTGCGAGGCCCTGGGTTCGATCCTAAGCACCACATAAAAATAAATAAATAAAGGTATTGTGTCCAATTACAATTAAAAAATAAATATTTTTTTAAAAAAAAGAAGATATCAAAAATAACTCACAAGGGAGATACCTGATCTGGAATCTGGATCTTCCATTTCAAAAGCCTTTTCATACTCTTAATCTTACCCCTTTTTCTCTTTTTTCTGCAAGAATTTTCCCATCCAGTTCTTCCCTATGTTGGGACTTGTTTGTTGCTTTTCAAATTAATATCTATTTTTTTAACATTTTTTAAGATGTTGATGGACCTTTATTTTATTCATTTATTTAGAAGCAGTACTGAGAGTTGAACCCAGTGCTTCACACATGTGAAGCAAGCACTCTACCACTGAACCACAACCCCAGCCCAACATCTATCTATTTTTGATAAAGAATCTCAGAGAAAATGCTGAGAAACAGAATGGCCTTACCTGTGATCTGTGGCATGCCAATCTACTAAGTGCTCTTATTTAACCAAAAATCTGTGGTTAAATAAAATTGGAAAATGTTGTATTTTTTTTTAATTTTTTATTGTTGGTTGTTCAAAACATTACATAGTTCTTGATATATCATATTTCACCCTTTGATTCAAGTGGGTTATGAGCTCCCATTTTTACCCCATATACAGATTGCAGAATCACATCAGTTACACATCCATTGATTTACATATTGCCATACTAGTGTCTGTTGTGTTCTGCTGCCTTTCCTATCCTCTATTATCCCCCCTCCCCTCCCCTCCCCTCCCCTCTTCTCTCTCTGCCCCCTCTACTGTCATTCATTTGTCCCCCTTGTATTATTTTTCCCTTTCCCCTCACTTCCTCTTGTATGTACTTTTGTATAACCCTGAGGGTCTCCTTCCATTTCCATGCAATTTCCCTTCTCTCTCCCTTTCCCTCCCACCTCTCATCCCTGTTTAATGTTAATCTTCTTCTCATGCTCTTCGACCCTACTCTGTTCTTAGTTACTCTCCTTATATCAAAGAAGACATTTGGCATTTGTTTTTTAGGGATTGGCTAGCTTCACTTAGCATAATCTGCTCTAATGCCATCCATTTCCCTGCAAATTCTATGATTTTGTCATTTTTTAATGCAGAGTAATACTCCATTGTGTATAAATGCCACATTTTTTTTTTATCCATTCGTCTATTGAAGGGCATCTAGGTTGGTTCCACAGTCTTGCTATTGTGAATTGTGCTGCTATGAACATCGATGTAGCAGTGTCCCTGTAGCATGCTCTTTTTAGGTCTTTAGGGAATAGACCGAGAAGGGGAATAGCTGGATCAAATGGTGGCTCCATTCCCAGCTTTCCAAGAAATCTCCATACTGCTTTCCAAATTGGCTGCACCAATTTGCAGTCCCACCAGCAATGTACAAGTGTACCCTTTTCCCCACATCCTCGCCAGCACTTGTTGTTGTTTGACTTCATAATGGCTGCCAATCTAACTGGAGTGAGATGGTATCTTAGGGTGGTTTTGATTTGCATTTCTCTGACTGCTAGAGATGGTGAGCATTTTTTCATGTACTTGTTGATTGATTGTATGTCCTCCTCTGAGAAGTGTCTGTTCAGGTCCTTGGCCCATTTGTTGATTGGGTTGTTTGTTATTTTATTGTCTAATTTTTTGAGTTCTTTGTATACTCTGGATATTAGGGCTCTATCTGAAGTGTGAGGAGTAAAGATTTGTTCCCAGGATGTAGGCTCCCTATTTACCTCTCTTATTGTTTCTTTTGCTGAGAAAAAACTTTTTAGTCTGAGTAAGTCCCATTTGTTGATTCTAGTTATTAACTTTTGTGCTATGGGTGTCCTCCTAAACAGACCAATATCAATTGAGGAAATAGAAGAAACCATCAAAAGACTACCAACTAAGAAAAGCCCAGGACCAGATGGGTATACAGCAGAGTTTTACAAAACCTTTAAAGAGGAACTAATACCAATACTTTTCAAGCTACTTCAGGAAATAGAAAAAGAGGGAGAACTTCCAAATTCATTCTACGAGGCCAACATCACCCTGATACCTAAACCAGACAAAGACACTTCAAAGAAAGAAAACTACAGACCAATATCTCTAATGAACCTAGATGCAAAAATCCTCAATAAAATTCTGGCCACTCGGATACAAAAACATATCAAAAAATTTGTGCACCATGATCAAGTAGGATTCATCCCTGGGATGCAAGGCTGGTTCAATATACGGAAATCAATAAATGTTATTCACCACATCAATAGACTTAAAAATAAGAACCATATGATCATCTCGATAGATGCGGAAAAAGCATTCGACAAAGTACAGCATCCCTTTATGTTCAAAACTCTAGAAAAACTAGGGATAACAGGAACATACCACAATATTGTAAAAGCTATCTATGCTAAGCCTCAGGCTAGCATCATTCTGAATGGAGAAAAATTGAAGGCATTCCCTCTAAAATCTGGAACAAGACAGGGATGCCCTCTCTCACCACTTCTGTTCAACATAGTTCTCGAAACACTGGCCAGAGCAATTAGACAGACGAAAGAAATTAAAGGCATAAAAATAGGAAAAGAAGAACTTAAATTATCACTATTTGCAGATGACATGATTCTATACCTAGCAGACCCAAAAGGGTCTACAAAGAAACTATTAGAGCTAATAAATGAATTCAGCAAAGTGGCAGGATATAACATCAACACGCATAAATCAAAGGCATTCCTGTATATCAGCGACAAATCCTCTGAAATGGAAATGAGGACAACCACTCTATTCACAATATCTTCAAAAAAAATAAAATACTTGGGAATCAACCTAACAAAAGAGGTGAAAGACTTATACAATGAAAACTACAGAACCCTAAAGAGAGAAATAGAAGAAGATCTTAGAAGATGGAAAAATATACCCTGTTCATGGATAGGCAGAACTAACATCATCAAAATGGCGATATTACCAAAAGTTCTCTATAGGTTTAATGCAATGCCAATCAAAATCCCAACGGCATTTCTTGTAGAAATAGAGAAAGCAATCATGAAATTCATATGGAAAAATAAACGACCCAGAATAGCAAAAACAATGCTAAGCAGGAAGTGTGAATCAGGCGGTATAGCGATACCAGACTTCAAACTATACTACAGAGCAATAGTAACAAAAACAGCATGGTACTGGTACCAAAACAGGCGGGTGGACCAATGGTACAGAATAGAGGACACAGAAACCAATCCACAAAACTACAACTACCTTATATTTGATAAAGGGGCTAAAAGCATGCAATGGAGGAAGGATAGCATCTTCAACAAATGGTGCTGGGAAAACTGGAAATCCATATGCAACAAAATGAAACTGAATCCCTTTCTCTCGCCATGCACAAAAGTTAATTCAAAATGGATCAAGGAGCTTGATATCAAATCAGAGACACGCCGTCTGATAGAAGAAAAAGTTGGCTACAATCTACATACTGTGGGGTCGGGCTCCAAATTCCTCAATAGGACACCCATAGAAAATGTTGTATTTTGTATCATTCTCTCAGAAATCCAAACTGTACATTAATGTACTTTAAGATGTTAGAAATTCCAGCAGTTAAGAATTGGGTTTCAGGGGCTCGGGATATAGCCCAGTTGGTAGAGTGCTTGCCTTATATGCTTTTCCCACACTTATTTGACTGTGTACCTTGTTTCCAAGGCACACTTAATAATGCGTCTCAAAGACAACCTTTCTTTATTACCTAACGTTGTATTCGAAAATGCCATTACACATTACCCCTTTTAATAATGTATTTGTTTTTAACAAGGAATATTTTAACTTAATAGGTGACATATTTTTACAGAAAAGTTTTTCTTTTTATTCTCTTTTCTTTGCTATACCTGAGTTATTGCATCCATGATTTCTTATGCTTATTATTGTACCTGGATTACTTTCCTTCTGCCTAAAATCCATTCTTTAGAATTTCTTTTAGTGAGAATGTACAGGTTTTCTGAAAATGTTATTCTTTCACCCTAATCATTGGAAAATGGGCATATTTTAATGGTTATGAAATTCTTTGTTGACAGTTATTTTCTTTCAACACTTTGAAAATATTATCCCATTGTCATCTGACTTCTATTGTAGCTCTGGAGAGGTCAACTATTATTTAAACTGTGACTTTTAAAAATCTTTTTTTTTGCCTTTGGTGTTCTGCAATTTCAGTATCGTGTGCTGGTTGGAATTTATTTTTATATATTACATATATCTCACTTAGGCTTCATTGGATTCAAGAATTTATAGATTAGCATATATTTATCTTTTCTGGAAAGTATAACACCATGTATGAAGCATTCTTTATTTCTCTTATGCTGAAATACCAGTTGAAAAATTTTTAAGGTTATGAGTATGTTTGTGTGTGTGTATGTGTGTGTGTGTGTGTGTGTGTGTGTGTGTGTACACATGCACTCACAAGCATGTGCACACACTGGGGGATGGTAGCTGGTTAGCAATGGTTAAAAAGAATCAGTCCTCTGAATTCCCAAGGATATTATGGAGCGTAGCTTCTTGCAAAGGCCCCATTCTTAATAAATATTCTACCACAAAAGAAGATAAGCTAGTTCATATAACACCCAAATTACTTAGTTGGGGATTCCCATGTTAATGCCCAAAACACTCTAATGATGAAAATTGACTTGCTGTAGCAGATGGGCATGTGGTAATTAAGTTCCATGTTTGTGAAGGAAGAGATCCCCCAAGTCACAAAATTATTGATAGGTACGCTGACTATCTTACTTATGATGAAAGCTTACTTTGAAGATAGATTTGAGTATTAAATAGCTTTTAGATCCTCACAGAAATGTTATCTCAAGCATTACTATAATTGACCCAGTTTTTGGATACTTAAATGTGACTTGTTAATTCTAAGCTTTTTATTGTTAAAGGGGCAGAAACCTGGAAAATAAGCCAACCTTTTGAGAATTATATTTGATCTCATCTTTGAGTCTTGCTTAAGTACCAATCACCTCTTCTGGGCAGAGTTCTAGTTGACAGGGTATTTAATTATAGTTCTATCCAAAATTAGCCCTTAAGACTGTTTTCAGAAATGCCAATTGGATGGCTTTCAAAATCATGGCCCACTAGAGAGTATCATTGAATATAGTAGTACATAAAAGCCAAAGAAGTGAATAAGTGCCCCAGGAAGATCCAAATGTTAGAAAATATTTCCAGTAAATAGCTCCAGGGTGAATTGCAAGAGGAGGATAAAATCACATTCTCTGGATATGCCTGTTACATCTCCTTTGAGACAGATGGTGCCAGAGAAAGAAGACAAATTACTATGAAGTAAGACTAACCATAAGCAAAGATTGCATTGTAATACTTTCCATTAGGTCATCAGAGTTGCCATGTATTCAACATACATTTAGCTATTTTTAAAAAATCTTTGCCAGGCACTGTGCTAGACTCTTAGAAATGACTTTTTAGTGTGGTTTTGAAAGATATTTGCAATGAAGTGGTTTGTTTCACTACGATAAAGGTTCAAATCAACAAATAAAAGAGGACAGATAAAAATAAGGAGTCAGAAATCATTAAAGGAATAATCTAAAACTATTTCCAAGAGTTGAAGTCTACCAATTCATTGATCAAAAGGACCCATTTAATAACAACAAAAAATATTTGAAAGGCCTACATGAAGGCAAACATTTATAAAATTTAGGGTTTAGGAGATAAAAGGGAGTTTCCAAAGGAAAAATAAATAAATAGGTTGCTTTCAAAGTACAAAGAATTAGAATAGCTTCTGACTTCTCAATAGTAACACCAGAAGCTAGAAGACCATGTTCAAGATTCTGAGATAAATGATATTGATCTAAAATCCAACATATGGTCAAATTTTCAATCAAGATATATATTTTTACATACTAAAAACCTCAAAATTTTCATACCCTTTCCTTAGAACTCAACAGAGAAAATATTGTACCAAAACCAGAAAGAAAAAAAAAACACTGACATGGTATCCAAGAAGCAACTGCTTCAATGCAAAAGAGAGGAACAGACAGAGGTGGAAGGGATTCCATTAAAGATAAACAAGGGAAGTCTCAAGATGGCATTTGTTCAACAGAACTAACATACAACTTCAGGCAAGAATGGAAGATGGAATATTCCAGGAAAAAAAAAAAACATGAAATGTATAGATTACCAGACTGGTTTAAGCATATTAGAAACTGGAAAAAAATAGGCATATATTAAAGAATAGACAAAAACGTATCAATTATTAAGTCTAAGGAAAAAATGCTGTATGTGAAAAGAAACATAACGAAGAATACTACTGTGGTCTGAATATGTATCACTTCTAAATTCATATGTTGAAACCTAATCCCTAATGTGATAGTAGTAAGAGGTGCCTTTGAAAGGTGGCTAGGTCATAAAGTTGGAGGCCTAATGAATGAGATTAGTGACATGATAAAGGAGTAAAGAGACCAGAATCCTGCCCTTCCACCCATTTGAGGACACAGTCAGAAGAAGCCATCTGTGAGTATGTTAAGGTTTGGATATGAAGTGTCCCCGAAAAGCTCCTGTGTTAACACAGATGAAATGATTAGATTATGAGAGCTGTAACCTAATCAGTTCATCCTAGTTTGAATGGACTGGGTAGTAATTGCAAGCAGGTGGGACAAGGCTAGAGGGGATGAGTCACTGGGGTTGTGTCCTGGAAGGGTTAAATCTTTCCTGCATCCCCTTCCCCTCTGTTTCCTGGTCACTATGAGTGCTCCTCTATAATGTCCTTTCATCAAGATGTTGGTTCTCACCTTGGGCCCAAAGCAATGGAGTATACCAATCATGGACTAAATCTTGAAACCATGAGCCTGAACATATTTTTCCTCCTCTAAGTTGTTCTTATTGGATACTTTGGTCACAGCAAAGAAAAGGTGACTAACACAGAGCCAAAAAGCATGCCCTTGCCAGACAACAAATCGGCCAGCATCTTGATTTTAACTTTTTAGCCTCCCAAACTGTGAGAAATCAATTTCTCTTGTTTTTAAGTTAGAGTCTATGGTATTTTGTTAGAATAGCCCAACTGGTCTAAGACAAATGCTGTGCTCTTTATCTCAGTTTCCATTATAGCAAGAACCTAAACCCATTCATTCAAACTTAGAGTTAGTAATGGTTTTAGACCATGAAGTTATCAGTAGGACAACCATAAAATTAATTATCTAAACCTGGAAGCTTTTGAGAGCAAAAAAGAAGTGCCATTAATAATTAAAGTGGGAGACCAGGCATAATTTATATCTGTCCTACGCAACCTGGGACATAGGGTAGTTCTAAGTATTGTAAAAATACCACTGGTGGTAGCTTACCTTTAATTAAAATGAAAATATTTAGGACAAAATAAACTGCTGATCTTTAGATGTTCCCTCCTAAGACACAATGAAAAACATCACAATCTACTTTTGAAATAGGAGTCAGATGCTTTATTTGCAGGTGTTCTAGCATGCATAGTTTATTATATAAAAATAAGTAAAATAGTTATGATTCATGAAAAGTAATTTGGAAAATCACATTCTAGGAGTAGAAATTTTTGTTGTTTATAATAAGCATCTCATAAATTACTGACGTTAGCAAACATGAATATTAAGAGTTTCCCAATAAGGCTCCAAATGTGTAAACCCAATTAAGTCTCTTAAGAGTTCTAACTTGATTTCATTAATTAATGTATAGCTCCCATACTACTACTTTTTTGTCAATCCCTTTCCAGTTCTTAGCTAGGCTGAAATATCAATTATATGGAAAACTTCTCCCAGCTCCAATATACCCTCAAAATTCCCATTGTGAGAAATATACATATGAATCATAATCAAAGGGAATCAAATATTCTGTAGCTCAACAACCTGACTAAAGCTCTCTGTGCCAAGTCTTCAATATAGAGGTTAGGTTTGTTTTTTCCTCTGAGCAGTATGCTGAATATATTTGTAAGGATTTCAGCTGTGATTCCTTGACAAGGCATCAAGACGTTACTGTTGTTCCTGTCATTCAAAGTTTTTCCCATCAGATGTAACACGAGCAGAGAATGGCCTATCACCCTAATCTTCATAATTTCATTCAATAAGTTCACATGTGATCATTTTGATGAGTTTTATGTTATATAAAGAACATTGTTTCAAAGATTTTCAACATATCTATAATACTTGTTCTAGCTATGAGTGAATTTATCTAAAGAAACAAACGTAACTATTAAATACCACTATATATCCAGCACTACTAATAGAAAAGACTTCTCTAAACTTAAGTTAGAAAATGCCTACCTAAAAAGAAACTTTGGTTTTACATCTATTATTCTTCTATTTTCTATTTGTTTAAAATCTGTTTATTTTTTATTTTACTTTTCATTATTTTTATGAAAGAATCCAAAAGGGGAAAACATATCTTTTTTTAAAGAGAGAGAGAATATATTTTTAGTATTTATTTTTCAGTTTTTGGTGGACACAACATCTTTATTTTATTTTATGTGGTGCTGAGGATTGAACCCAGCGCCCCATGCATGCCAGGCGAGCACATTACCACTCGAGCCACATCCCCAGCCCAACATATCTACCTTAATTTGTTTTTGTAATCTTTTGTAGAAAAGTATACAACGACTGAAGCTTTTTAACAATGTCATCTATGGAAACCCATGGACATTGCTTTAACATGTGCTTATAAAATTAAAGCAGTTTTAAAGATTTCTCCTAGCTCCTGAACAATTCTAGAATTGTCCCTCTGAAGAAATCTTTGTTTTTCTAGATAAAGATGAGAGAAAAAGAATGTGTGTGAATGTAACCTAAATTACTAAGCCATCAGAATATTGGAAAAGGATGGTGATTTGAAGGGAAGCTATTCATGAGTAGGGAGTAAAAATAAAACAAGTTAACTCCACAACAGAGGTTATATTTTGAAGTGAGTTGTTCACACATTTAAATATGTACATGTGTATGTAATGCTTTGTACATGTGAATCTCTGTGGTATAGTAAAAACTTTCTGGGAACTAATTCTAATTCCTGAGTTCTAATTCCAGGTGAGTCTGGGATCATCTCAAGTAGAGTTAACTAATTTGAGCAATTGTCAATTTCTTTATATAATTCTAGAAATGTCTATGCCCATAGGGGTATGTATACAGGAGTAAGCAGGTGAAAACTCCCCCTGGCCCTGTGCTTTTTTGTTTGTTTGTTTATTTGTTTGCTTGCTTTGTTTTGATTTTTTGTCTTTTGTATATTTAAAATATTTTCTGCCTCCTAAAAAGAAATCCTTAAATACAAATGGCCTGAATCTGTTAATAGGCAATCAATGCCATTTCACAAAAGGCTATATTCAACCCCAACTCTACAATAAAAAACCAGGACTATATAGAAAAAAATAAATAATCCTGATGAGAAATTCAATTAGAGATTTCTATCCACATAGGCACTTGAATATGTCAAAAGCAACTTGGAATTTTAGCTACCTTTCATAAATCCATCAGACTTACAAATCAATTATCATCCAAGGAAATAGAAAATTGTGAAGGTTTACAAGGTACTGTTTCCAAAGAGATCTTTCAAGGGTGTTTGAAGGGGCTTCTTGTCTGAACAATGGCTGGTCTGCCTGAGCAAGGAAATCAGTAAGGTGTCTGTGTTGTGGTTATAGGCAGCTCTTATAAAAACTCTATAAAACAGTCCCCGGAAGCGATCAATCAGCAATGAACCAACTGCCTTCCCAATGCTGCTTTTTGTGTCAGGCTCTAACAGTTCATAAATGAATGAAGTTTGGAAGTTAGAAATTGAATGGCTTTTATAGTTTTATGTTAACTTGAAGGTCGCCTTCAACAGACTACTCAGAGATGGTTAAGGTAACTTTATTACAAGTTCCTCTTCCAGAATATAACCCACTCAGTGATTAACGGTATGACCAGTGAAGGAATTAGAGTCAGGATTGGATTAAAGGTCCTAATCCTGAAGAATTATGGTGACCTACCCACTGTTATGTAATTTTATAAAAACAACTTTTCAATATAAAATTTGAACACATAATAAAATTAAAATAATTTTTCACTCTTGAATTTTAATTACAAAATCTTGATAGATTAATCAAAGCTGAACTTGTGGGTGCCTGAAACATGAGTTGAGTTTGACTTTTGAGGAATTCAGTACTGGGTCTGGGATAAGATTTCTGGAATCCATCAGAAGCATCCTTTCAGGTCATCATTCTTTCAATTTGGGCTAACTAGAGTGCACACCATATTCAAATTTCAGAAAAATGATTCAACAATTGTAAAACTCCTAGAGTCATTTGGAAGCACCCCCCTAGTTTTTGCCTACCAAAGGGGCTTAATAATAATTTCAGAAGTTGGGATTGTAGCTCAGTGATGGAGAACTTGCCTAGCATGTATGAAGCACTGGGTTTGATCCTCAGCACTACATAAAAATAAATAGATAGATAATGTTATAAAAATATTTTCATGGGGCTGGGGATGTGGCTCAAGCAGTAGTGTGCTCACTTGGCATGCATGCGGCCCGGGTTCGATCCTCAGCACCACATACAAACAAAGATGTTGTGTCCTCCGAAAAACTGAAAAATAAATATTAAAATTCTCTCTCTCTCTCTAAAACAAATAAATAAAAATAAAAATATTTTCACTTAACTTTTTATTTAATTATTGCAAATGTGGTATTTGTTGGTCAGTGGTTGGATGCCAAGAAATCACATTCATCTAAAATAGCCAATGTAAAAGAGATTTAGAATTTTAAAATTTCTCTACCCAAGGCACTTGTGAAAATCTTCCAACAATTCTTAATTGGTGCACATATTCATTTCTTAAAGGTGCATACTAATCATATAGTACCCTTTAATAGTGATTATTTAACCTATACACAAGACCAACAGGCTCTTGGGGAATCTTAGTCCAAAATCAGATTAGTCAAAATAAAAAAGAATTGTCAAATCAATACTTCGTTCAAGCAAATTGATTAAATTTGGTTGTCTGAATTTTTCACCTTCTCATCCTGGTACTTTTGGATGATGTAAATGTAGCTTTTTGGTGGACAGAAGGCATCAATGAGGATTTGTTGTAAACATAAGCCTATATTAATGTCATAATTCAGAAATATGATTATTATAAGGCAGTGTTTGACTTGTCCTTGCGAGGGATTACTAACATTCTTTAAGAACTAGATTCCAGGTAACTTGCTATTTTTATTAATTTTAAAATTTTATATACTCTTTACATTAACTCCATGAAGTTAGTCTTACTATCACAATATTACAAATATGGAAACTCAGGCTTAGAGATATTAAATAACTTGATAATGATTAGTAAGGATAGATCCAGGACTGAAGCCCAGGTAGACAGACTAGAAACTTCTTTCATTCATTATTTCTTAGCCTTTTGGCTAAAATCAAGTGTATAAATGTCTCTTTTTTAAGCAACATCTGTTGTGGTTAAAAGATGTGGCTCTGGAGCCAGATGGCCTGAGTTTGAATCCTGTAATTTTATTTGTCTCACTTATTAGCTGTGTGATCATGAGGAAGTATCACCACCTGTGCCTCAGTTTTCAGATGTATAAAATGGAATAATAATAATGTTTACCTCATAGGGGTTATTAAGAATTTGTAAGTCAAAGAGTAAACATATAAATCTTTTAGAATAATACTTGGCACAAAGTACTATTTAGGTGATAGCAATTATTACTGTTTGAATTATATCATCTAGTTCATTGCTGTCATAATGAGTCAGTTTGTATTCTAAGCATAGCAATTCATTTAAAAAAATAAACTATCCACAGGGTTTTACAAATGAATGGGAGAAAAAAACAAAATGATGAATTTCTTGCCAATCTCATATAACAATATTTTTCCCTGAGCATCTTTTAATACCAGAACTTATCAGAATGTCTAGCCTATTGTTCCCCTACTCCTTTTGCAAGCCACACCCCTTTGACAGATATAAGTTTAAATTGTCCTTAATGTTATTTGTAATTTCAAGATAAATTAAAGATAGTAAACACATTAATACAGCAAAGAGTGACTTTATCTCCCCACTGCAGACATTTACTCTTCCACTTATTTTTCCAGCATTTCAGAAATACTGATTTACCAACTCTGACTAGATGTGTTGAGTGTCCTTGGACAAGTTATATAGCTTCTGATTACTACAGTCACCTGCTGTAAAACAGAGATAAATACACAGGTTTTACTTCTCCACAAGGAAGCATTGGGAAGAAAATGAAATGCTACATCTGGAGATCCTGCCTGTTTCAGAAAGCCTGATGCAAAAGAAAGACATAGTTACTGTCATGGATGGTAACAAACTTGTCATCTTGTTATTAGTAGTTCATTTATCTTTAGCTGAAAGCATTATAGGTATTTCATTATTTTCAAAGTCAAAGACACACAAACCTTTTCTCAACATGGTTGGTAAATGGTATTTCAATTTTAGGAAGGACAATTCTATGGAGAAAAATACCCTGTTATGGTTTAGATCTGGAATGGCCCCCCAAAGCTCTTGTGTTGAAGGCTTGATGGCCAGTGCAGCAATGTCCAGAGGTGGGGCTTTTGGAAAGGGATTGGATTGTGAGGGCTCTAACCTCATCAGTGAATTAATCCATTTTACAGATTAATAATTTGGACTACTGAGAGATAGAAACTGTAGCCAGGTGTGGCTTAGCTGAAGAAAGTAGGTCATTGGATGCTTGCTCACAGGGACCATATCTTATCCCCGACCCCCTTCCCCTCTTTCCTTCCTGCTTTCTGACTGCCATGAGCTAAGACACCTCCTCCCACCATGCTCTGCTTCACCTCAGGCCCAAAGCAATGCAGCCAGCTGAACTTAGATTGAGAACTCTGAAACTGTGAGCCATAATAAATCTTTCCTCTAAGTTGTTTTTGTCAGATATTTTGGTTACAGCAATAAAAAACTGATCAACAGCACCCATAAACCTTTAACGAACACTAATGTTAATTTTTCCGGTGCATTCTAATCTGGCAATTTATAATTTAATGGCATACTGTTTTTAAACATATCCAATACAAACACTATCCTTATTATTCATGCATTGTGAGGAAACTAAGCTGTGAGTTGCTACTATTTAATATAAATGATATACATGTCTTAGGGCACTTTTATGGTAATAATTTGAATGAGTCAGAGAGTTATTCAGAATAAATATATTCCTGGTCACTGATTGCAGAAAGATTGGTTAATATACCATATTCATTATTTGTACAATCTCTCCTTATTGCTGTATTTGCATGCAAATGGCTTCATTTTTTCTTCAATTTAAATGAATTCTCTATTACAAACAAAGAACAAAATGTAAAACCATAAAAGAAAATTTGTGGGCTGCTTTTATTAAAAGTGGTCCTAAAAAAATAGAAGGAGAAAACTGCTGGCAGATTCATTCCATTTTCATATTCTCATTGGAATTTTAGCAAGCATTAGGCAAAATAGGCATTATTTTGTCTCATCTATATTTGCCTTTTTCTCAATAGTGATGGATACCAGAAATGGAAGTCATGGAGTAAGATTTAACATTGAGTTGGGGAAAAGAAGGAAATGAAAATAAGACAAGGAAGGAATTCTGTGAAAGTTTGCAGCTGCACAAATGTACAATAGTAGGATAAGTCAGCCCCCAAATGAACACACCAAAAAAACTTTAATCTCATATTTGTGAGCTAACTCTTCCTTCACTCATCCTGTGTCCTTCCCACACAAACATTTCAGACTAAATCTGTCCCTTTAATCTTTGCTGTCATTCAGTTAAAGTGCTGATCACATTTTGATTGACAGCAAAAATGACTGCATTGCATCATTTTTATACAAAGAACAATGTTAGTATTTTGCCAGAAAGCTGGTTGAAATTCCTTGTGTGTTGCGGGGGGGCGGGGGGGGCGGCTACTGGGAATTTAACCATGTGTACTCCACCACTGGACTACATCCCCAACCCTTTTTATTTTATTTTATTATTATTTTGTGCAGTGCTGGGGATTTAACTCAGGATGGCACACATACTGGTCAAATGCCCTCTCACTGAGCTATGTCCCCAGCCCAGCTGATTGAAATTCTAATGTCTTTCTTTGTTATGTTTCCCATTATTGTTAAGTTTGTTAATTGCTTAAGTTGATGTTTATATAAACATGAATATAAACTGTAAGATAGCATGAAAATAATTCCAAAATAGAAACAAAAACAAACCATCTCTAGAAAAGGTGCTTGCTAAACAAATTAATATTTTAAAGAGGACTAGAGAAGGTATGCCTAAGTTACAGATTCAAGATTTTTCAAAACCACTTTAGCAATTTTCGTTTACTGGCAAATAAATACTCAAAGCATTGTGGACCTTTGAGAAATCTCAATTATAACCTACTCTCTTTATTTTCTTAAATATATCTATTTTAATTGACATATAGTAGTCATATATATTTAGGAGGTACAATGTAACATTTCAATCCCTGTATACAATGTGTGAAGACCAGATCAGGGCAACTGGCATATCTATCATTGTAGACAGTTAAGATATAATCTGTTTTCATCCCCTTATCTTATAGATTCAGAAAGCGAGAGCATGCCTACTCCATATCTGGGAGCAGGATATTTATGTATTGTGTCTTCATCCACTAAGTATTTCCAACTCTTTCTTGCTAGCCATTTATAGTATAATCAAAATTTTATTTTTACTAAATTGAGGCCACCAATTGGTTATCTTTTTATAAAAGTTCATTTTATTACACTGCTTTAAAATAACCCAGCTATGTTTCTCAAAAGTATATGACTTAGAATTTTTACTTTATCAGAATTGCCTTCCCCTCAATTATGAATTACTAAAGTTTATCTCTCTTTACATCTTAGAGGTATGCTATTTTTCAAAGAAGGAATTTAGTAATGGTGGTAAAGTTTTGTTTACATTCTCTATCTTCATATTTGTATCATTTCAGCATAGTTAATAAATCATTGTCCCTACCATGGATAAAAAGGTGAAGAAAGTTTAACTAAGAAAAATGACTTTTGAAGAGCTCCTTTGAAGATTTTTTTTTTTTTAGGCTGTGAAATAATTTTATACCTATTTTCTGATTTATGGAGTATGATTTTTTTTTAAAATTAGTCACTCTCCAAAGCACATTCATTCCAGTGCAATTCAAAGTGTCAAAATACATAAATACATGTAGAGAATAAAGTTAGTTTATAAAAATGGAAAACTTGAAAATTTACTGAAGTTCATATTATTATTCCTTTGTCTTGCTTTCTTTTTATGAGCATGGGATTATGTATGTCTCAATTAGTCCATTTGCCCGTCATCTCAGTCCTCGTTTCAGTGTCTCCTGAATAGACATGTAATGTTCTTTGTTGTCATTGTTTTAGTTTATATGTGGTGCTGAGGATTGAACCCAGGGCCTCACACATGCCAGCCAAGTGCTCTACCACTTAACCACAACCCCAGTCCCAGACATGTAATGTTCTTAAGCCTGTTTTTCACTGTTTGATATGGAATATGCCCTATTTCCCTCTTTTTTTTCTCTTTTTTTTATTGGTTGTTCAAAAAATTACAAAGCTCTTGACATATCATATTTCATGCATTAGATTCAAGTTGGTTATGAACTCCCAATTTTACCCCAAATACAGATTGCAGAATCACATCGGTTACACATCCACATTTTTACATAATGCCCTATTAGTAACTGTTGTATTCTGCTACCTTTCCTATCCTCAGCTATCCCCCCTCCCCTCCCCTCCCATCTTCTCTCTCTACCCCATCTACTGTAACTCATTTCTCTCCTTGTTTATTTTCCCATTCCCCTCACAACCTCTTATATGTAATTTTGTATAACAATGAGGGTCTCCCTCCATTACCATGCAATTTCCCTTTTCTCTCCCTTTCCCTCCCACCTCATGTCTCTGTTTAATGTTAATCTTTTCTTCCTGCTCTTCTTCCCTGCTCTGTTCTTAGTTGCTCTCATTATATCAAAGAAGACATTTGGTATTTGTTTTTTAGGGATTAGCTAGCTTCACTAAGCATAATCTGCTCTAGTGCCATCCATTTCCCTGCAAATTCCATGATTTTGTCATTTTTTAGTGCTGCGTAATGCTCCATGGTGTATAAATGCCACATTTTTTTATCCATTCATCTATTAAAGGGCATCTGGGTTGGTTACACAGTCTAGCAATTGTGAATTGTACAGGCGGGTGGACCAATGGTACAGAATAGAGGACACAGAGACTAATCCACAAAGCTACAACTATCTTATATTTGATAAAGGAGCTAAAAGAATGCAATGGAGGAAGGATAGCATCTTCAACAAATGGTGCTGGGAAAACTGGAAATTCATATGCAACAAAATGAAACTGAATCCCCTCCTCTCGCCATGCACAAAAGTTAACTCAAAGTGGATCAAGGAGCTAGATATCAAATCAGAGACTCTGTGTCTGATAGAAGAAAAAGTTGGCTCCGATCTACATATTGTGGGGTCGGGCTCCAAATTCCTTAATAGGACACCCATAGCACAAGAGTTAATAACAAGAATCAACAAATGGGACTTACTTAAACTGAAAAGTTTTTTCTCAGCAAGAGAAACAATAAGAGAGGTAAATAGGGAGCCTACATCATGGGAACAAATTTTTACTCCTCACACTTCAGATAGAACTCAAAAAATTAAACAATAAGATAACAAATAACCCAGTCAACAAATGGGCCAAGGACCTGAACAGACACTTCTCAGAGGAGGACATACAATCAATCAACAAGTACATGAAAAAATGCTCACCATCTCTAACAGTCAGAGAAATGCAAATCAAAACCACCCTAAGATACCATCTCACTCCAGTAAGATTGGCAGCCATTATGAAGTCAAACAACAACAAGTGCTGGCAAGGATGTGGGGAAAAGGGTACTCTTGTACATTGCTGGTGGGACTGCAAACTGGTGCGGCCAATTTGGAAAGCAGTATGAAGATTTCTGGGAAAGCTGGGAATGGAACCACCATTTGACCCAGCTATTGCCCTTCTCGGACTATTCCCTGAAGACCTTAAAAGAGCGTACTACAGGGATACTGCCACATTGATGTTCTCTTTTTTTTTTTTTTTTTAATGAAAGTGTACCTTGTATGTGTTTCATTGTTAGAAATCTATTAGATGATTAGCTGGTAGATCTATTGATTATTCCTTTACATATACTCTAGTCATCTATTCTAAGATGTACACTTTTTCTACATTTAAATATTTCTGAAAGAGTGTACATCCTAAAAATCGATGGCATCTTACTATCAACTAGATGCAATACAGTTGTCATTATATACATGGTGAAATTTGATCATAGTTATTGCTATGGTCATCACAGCAATGTGTTATATGTTCTTTAGATACTATATACATTAAACTTAATATCTTCTAAAAAAGTATAATGTACTTCCTCATTGAGTTAAAAGTGTACAGGAAGAAACATAAAAAATACTGGGAGCATCAATTTGATATTAGTGATTGGAGTAAGCAGAATAATGTCCCTCCCCTCTCCAAGAATGTCCAAATGCCAATCCCTACAACCTCTGAATATGTTATTAGTTGCCAAATGAAGAGTGAAGTTTCTAATGAGATAAAGTTAGGGAGATTACTGAGTAAACCCAATGGAATCACAAGGAGACTTAAAAGTAGGAGACGGAGGCAGGATAGGAGTCAGAGTTAGGAGGATGTGTGACTTTAAAGAATGGAAGAGATGACACTAAGAAGACATAAATGGACATTGCCAGTTTAGATGGAACCATGAGTCACAGAATATGGGTAGCCTCTAGAATCTGGAAAGGGTGAGGAAAAGGGGTTCTCTTCTACAGCCTCTAAAAGGAATGCAGCCATGCCTAAAAAATCTATGTCATCTTACTAACAATCAGGTGTGACCCGATTTTAGCCCTTGGAGACCAATGTAGAAATCTTGACCTCCAAAACTGTAAGATAATAAATTTGTGTTGTATTTAGCCATTGTTTTGTTGGTTGTTATAGCAGCATTAGGGACCTATTGCACTTATATTAGTAATTAATAGAGAAATGATTGTAATTTTTAAGGAAAAAATAAAACATAAAGATACCTACATGTATATGAACTCACATTATATCCCATTACATTCTTAATTATGCTGATTTACCACAAGTCTAATAATGCAGATAAAAGGCAGGAGACAGAAAAGTTCTGTAGACCTGATAAAAGAAAGTTTAAAGTAACAAGAGATTGATGTGAACAATTCAAGTAACACATAGAGAAGGCTGTGGGAGTAACTCAGTGTAGAGCACGTGCTTAGCGAGTACAAAGCTTTTGGTTCAACACCTGGTAAAAGATAGGAGGGGAAGGGAAGGAAAGGAAGAAAGAAAATATAGAACTAACATTAAGGCACTGAGTCAGAGTTTAATTTATATCAATTATTCTTTCTTTGGTGCACATAAAATAACACTGTGTCTTACGACTGATGTCATCTTTCAGTCAATGAAATATGCTAGTAATTTGAGATTTTTTTTCTCTCTTTCTATTCATTAGTGTGGCTAAGGGCTTATCGGTTTAGTTTTTTTTTTTTTTTTCAAAGAACCAACTTTTTGTTTCATTGACTTTTGGGATTTTTTTGTTTGTTTCTTTATTTCGATTTCATTGATTTCAGCTCTGATTTTATTTATTTCTTGTCTTCTACTGCTTTTGGTGTTGATTTGTTCATCTTATTCTAGGATTATGAGATATAATGTTAGGTTATTTGTTTAGTGACTTTCTATCCTTTTAATGAATGAGTTCAATGCAATGAACTTTACTCTTAGCACTGCCTTTATAGTATCCCAGAGATTTTGATATGTTATATAGCTATTCTCATTTACCTGTGTTTTTTTCATACCTGATTTCTTCTGCTACCAATTGATCATTCAATAGCATATTATTTTTGTCTCCAAGTGTTAGACTAGCTTCTATTTTTTATTTTATCATTGATTTCTAATCAATGATATTGTTATATTTTTAGTATAATTGGAAAGAATGCAAGGTATTATCTATACATTTTTGTATTTGCTAAGACTTGCTTTGTGGCCTAAGATATGGTCTATTTTAGAGAAGGATCCATGTGCTGCTGAGAAGAAAGAGTATTGATGGATGAAATATCCTATATATGTTTGTTAAGTCTAAATTATTCATTGTAGTTTTTAGTTCTATAGCTTTTTTATTTAATTTTCCTTTGGATGATCTATCCAGTGGTGAGAAAAGTATGTTAAAGTCACCCAGTATTATTGTGTTGTGGTCTATTTGATTTTTGAGGTTGAGAAGGGTTTGTTTGATTTACATAGATGCTCCATTTTGAGGGCATAAATATTTATGATACTTATGTCTTGTTAATGTATAATTCCCTTAATCAGTATAAAATGTACTTCTTTGTCTCTTCTGATTAACTTTGGCTTGAAATCAACTTTGTCTGATATGAGGATAGAAACCCCTGCTTGTTTATGAGATCAATATGAATGATACTTATTGCCCATCCTTTTACCTTCAGCCTATGGATGTCTTTGCCTATGTTGTGAGTCTCTTGAAGACAGCATATTTTTGAGTATTATTTTTTAATCCAATCTGCCAGTCTGTGTCTTTTGATTGATGAGTTTAGGTTCAAGCTTATTATTGATAAATGATTTTTATTCCATGTCATTTTGATTTATTTCTGGTTGTTAATTTGAATTAATTTCTCCTTTTATTGACTATTCTTCTAGCATAATTCTTCCCTTTGCTGGTTTTCACTTTTATTTTTCATTTCTCTATGAAATATTTTATTGAGTATATTTTATAATGCAACCTTCCTAATTGTGAATTCTTTTGTTTATCATGGAAGGTTTTTAGTTCATCATCAATTCTGAAGCTTAGTTTTTCTGGGTAAAATATTGTTGGCTGGCATCCATTTTTTTCAGAGTTTGGTATATATTATTCAGAAACCTCCTAGCTTTGAGGGTCTGGGGTTCTGAAGTCCATACTGATTTCCCTCTAAAAGTGATCTGTCATTTTTCTATGATAGCCTTTAAAAATTCTATCCTTAATCTATATGTTAGGCATTTTCATAAAATATGCCTTGGTGTGGGACTGTTGTAATTTTGTATTTTGGGGGTCCTGTAAGCCTCCTGTATTTGATTTTCCATTTCTTTCTTTAGGTTTGGGAAATTTTCTGATATTATTTCATTGAAAAGATTGTGCATTCCTTTGGTTTGTATCTCTGAGGCTTCATCTACCCCAATAAATCCTAAATTGGGTCTTATCCCATATTTCTTGGAAGTTCAGTTCATTTTATCTTAACATCTTTTCTCCATGGTCAACTGTATTTTCAAGATTATATATTTTATCTTCATTACCTAAAACACTGTCTTTCAAGTGGTCTAGTTTTTTGGTGAATCTTTCTATTGAATTTTTAATTTGTTTTATTGATTCCTTCATTTCAAGGAATTCTGCTTGATTTTTTTTTCAGATTCTCTCTTTATTGTAGTGACCTTTTGCTTCCTGTATTTTCTTTTTGATTTCATTCCTTGCAGATAAGTTTGAGTATGTATATTCTAAATTCCTACTCTGATATTTCTTCCACTGTGGTGTTGTTGGAGTCTATTATTGAAGTATCTTGCTTTGTTTGGGGCAGTTTTTTCCTTGCTTTTTCATGTTGCTTGTTTATCTACCCATCTAGCAGTATGGACATGATATAGTAGAGTTTCTACCCTTTGGACTTGTAGTGTCCCTGAAGGTTTCTAGTACCTCACCATTTAGGGGGTGACAAAAAATAACAACCAATGCAAACAACATATAGTGTTAAACCAAGTAGTTCCTACTATGACATCTACAGTGCTGTCACAATAAACAGAAATGATATGATCAGTTTTTGCCCACAGTAAGTTTGCAAAAGGATTTATAATTTCAAACGGTAGACTGGAAGAGAACAGAAGTGATGTAGGACATGATGATTATGAGGGAGGAGGAGAGAAAATAGAAGTAAAAAGTTAAAGGAACAGTGAAAGAGAGAACAGTAGACATTGACTGTTAGCAGAAGAAAAGAGAGAAAGAATCAAGGGAAACAGATAAGTAAGAGAAATATGTATACATATAAAATAAATATTTAAGACATTAAAAATAAAATAAAAAATGGAAGAATACAAAACAAAACTGAAATGAACTAATCAAAATCCTAGCTCTCAAAAAACTAATTCATGAAAAATAATTGACTACAAAAATGCTAGAAATGAGAAAAAATATGAATATGTAAAAATATCCATGAACAATTATGGATACAATTAAACAGAGAAAAGAAAAAAGGAAAAAAACATGAAATATGTTAATAATAGTATTTAATAACACAAGAGTAATTTAAACCCATTGTTTCAATTTGAAAAATACCAAATGTTTAAATAATAAAAGTGAAATCTTTCATAATCCCCCAGTACCAGTCGAGACACTCCAGTTTATATTATTATAGCAAGCTAGCCCCCAATACTAGTTGTTAAAACTACAAAGTTTTATGGCTGGTTTATGTTTCCTGTCCATTATGACAAAGAGGTTCTACTCATAATAGTAATTCAAGTACCAAGAATGATGGAACAACCACTAAGTTGAACATTACTGTCAGTCATGTCATAGCACAGAGGTATTTTGGACGGTCTACATGCTCCATCCCAGAAATGACATATTCTTTCTGCTCACAACTCATTGGCCAGAAATAGTTATAATGATCCACTCACCCTGAGGGAGACCAGGAAATGCAATTCTATCATGTGCTAGCAAGACCAAAAACTTTTAACAACTAGTGATAGCAGCATTTATTACTCAGTTCACCACCATTATTAAGAAGTGAATATGTTTTCCTTCAATTTAAAGTGTCTATTTACATATTAATTGTGAGACTTGAATTCAATATATACATAAAATTTTATTTTACTTAATATTGCAGTAACAATGTAAATGCTTTTAAACATGTCAGTTAATGGTTGTATAATATTCTATTTTGCATATTTATGTTAATATTCTCATTATTGAGTATTTGTGATATTTTATATTTATATAAATTTAAACAATACTCTGATGAGTATCCATATAAATTTATATTGATAATATCAGTACTTTAAGCTATGAAATAAGCAAAATGAGGATTTTAGTAGCTATAGCATGCAAAATAAAGACTAGCATATTTTCTAAGTCCTTTGGCTGCCATCCAAATGAGTTCACAAATAGAAGAGCTAGAATTTCTGGGTTACTGATAGAACTCTCAACAAAAAGGATGTCCTTCTTATATTTAAATATAAGGTTAAACAGGTTGAGAACGCCACTTCTGGCAAATGTGGAGTCATAAAGACCAGATTTATCCTCCTGCAAGAAACAGCATACAAACAAAAATGAAAAAAAGAGTTGTACAATAGTATCAACACTGGCTATCAGGCAATCAAGAACAGTGATCTCTGAAAGACTAAATAGAAAAGATGAGCCACATGATGTCCCAGTTAATTGTCTTGAGGAAATTCTTGACCTTGTTGCAAGTGGAGTGGAAGCAGGAACCATACCTAGCACTCACATGGAACCAGGAATTATGCCTTTTCCCACAAGTCAGACTGGAAAAATGTTCATGGGCCATAGAGTTGAATGTTCAGAAGGGTCATAACTGATTAGTGTGGGGATTAAATAGTGCTGAATCAAATTAATCACTGCTCTGGTCCTAATATTTCTTAAAAGCAAGACATAAAAGGATCAATTTATCTCCAAGTAATGTTATTGCATTGAAGAACAAAGCCCAAGAATATTTATATTTTAAATATTTATTCCTGTAATATATATTCCTATATGTGTGAATATATGTATTTATTTGTTTGTTTTGCAGTACTGAGGTTTGAATCCAGGGATGCTTTACCACTGAGCTCCATCCCTAGTCCTTTTGTTTTTTATTTTGGAACAGGGTCTCCCTAAGTTTCCCAGGGTGGCCTCCACTTTGCAGTCTTCCTGCCTCAACCTCCCAAGTTGCTGGGATTACAGACATGCACCACCATGCCTGGCATATATTTGATGAGGTAAAATTTACAATTTCCTTTGCATACAAATAAGCAGAAAAATGCAACTCATAATGGGAAGCAAAAATAAACAATTTAAATTAGTCCAGATGTTAGATGGTAGCAGACAAATACATTAGACTAGTTTATTGTTGTATTAAATATATTCAAAAAAGTAAGTAGAGACATGAAAGATGTTTAAACAAATTTCAGTGAAATACCTAGGAATGGAACTTCAATGTGTGTGATGAAAAATTCACTACTTGAGATTAATGGCAGACTAGAGATTAAAGACAAAAAATATGAGCTGAGAGTAGAGCTCAGTGGTACATTGTTTGCCCAGCATGTGTTAAGCATAGGGTTTTATTGCCAGCACTGCAAAAAGAAAAGAGGAAATTATTGAAGACATAAAAACTTGCAAAAATAAAGTGGGAGAAATAATCTCAGAGAAAAGGAAAAAGAATTGAGCATTCTGAAACTCTGAAATAATTTCAAGTAGTCTAATATACAGATAATGCAGGACCCAAGAAGAAAAGAGAGAAATGAGAAGAAAGAAAAAAGATGCTCAACAAAGAAAGGAAAGAAGCTAGGGAGGTAGCTCAGTAAGAATACTTACCTGGCATGTGCAAAGCCCTGAGTTTAATCTCCAGCACTGCAAAAAAAAAATTGTAAAAAAGGAAAATATTCTTCCAAATTTGATAACACTATAAACTCAGAAATTCAAGTTCAATGAACCTCAAGCACAAGTACGTAGCAAAAATGCAATAAACACATGTCAGAATCAAATTGCTTAAAGCCACCAACGAAGAGAAAAAATCAGCCAGGGTATGATGAACAAACTTGGAGAGCTAATGCTCTCTGATTTCAAGATACATTATATATTTATAAAAGAGTGTGGTTTTAGCCTGAAGATAGACAAATAAATCAAGAGAACAGAGTAGCAAGTTCAGAAAGAGTTCCCCAAGTATATGGACAACAGATTTTAACAAAGGAAAGTCAATGGAAAAACGATACCCTTTTCAGTAGATGTTACTGCTCACTTAGATATATATATGCAAGAAAATGAACTTTAATTCATACCTTTCATTCATATATGCATCATATAAAATTAATTGCAAGTGGATATTTAACGTCAAATGTAAACCCTAAAATTCAAACACTTGTAGAGAAAGGGTCAACAATGGTGACATGTAGATCGATAGCCCCTTTTTGTGCATGAAATTTTATTAGAAAATAACTTCACTGATTTGTTTTCAGATTGTCTATAAATGCCTCCATGCTATACCAATAAGGTTGAATATCTGTATTTCTAATACAACTGAAAGAGAAAAAACAGTTGATTAACAAATATATAAAAAAAAGTTCTACATCTCCAGTAATCAGAGAAATGAAAATGAAAACTACTCTAAGATTTTATCTTACACCAGTCAGAATGGCAGTTATCAAGAATACAGACAACAACAAATGTTGGCAAGAATGTGGGGGGAAAGGCACACTCATACATTGCTGGTGGGACTGCAAATTGGTGTAACCACTATGGAAATCAGTATGAAGATTCCTCAGAAAACTTCGAATGGAACCACCATTTGATCCTGGTATCCCATTCCTCAGAATATACCCAAAGGACTTAGAATCAGCGTACTATAGTAACACAGCCACATTAATGTTTATAGCAGCTCAATTCACAATAGCTAAACTGTGGAAGCAACGTATATGACCTTCAATAGATAAATGGAAAAAGAAACTATATCATGTATACACAAAGGGATATTACTCAGCATTAAAAGAGAATAAAACTATGGCCCTTGCAGGTAAATGTGTGGAATTGGAGAATATCATGCTAAGCAAAGTAAGACAATCCCCAAAACACAAAGGCTTTTATGTTCTATCTGATAAGTGGATGCTGATTCATAATGGGGGTGGGAGGATGGGAAAAATGGAGAAACTTTGATTGGGCAAAGAGGAGGGAGGAGTTGGGAGGGGGCATGGGGGCAGGAAAGATGGTGGAATGAGATGGACATCATTACCCTAGGGACATGTATGACTGAACATATGGTGTGATGCTGCATCGTGTACAACCAGAGAAATGAAAAGTTGAGCTGCAATGTGTATAATGAATCAAAATGCATTCTGCTGTCATATAGACCTAATTAAAATTAATTAATTAATTAATAATAAAACAAGAAAAACAAAGATGATACTACATAGTTCTTCATATTAACCAGCACTGGAGTAGTCTTTACAAATTATGGCCTTTTAAAGTAATAGCATAGTAACAGTATTCTGATTGCTGTCAATTTCAAAGAAATACTATTATGGAGTCCTAGGTTAGAAAGGCCTGACTTGGAGAAGTCCAGCCACTTGAATTTTTTCAAATGAAGAAAGTAATGGTGAAGGGAAGGGAATTTATTAAGTATAGCTATACCAGGAAGGACCAGGGTGACCAAGTATCCTCAGACTTGTATTCAAGGAACTAAGACGAGCTTTGGGATTAAGCATGGGAAGGAACAAAAGCAGGTGGCAAGAAGTAGGCATAATCAAGCAGCCTTGGTCAAACTGTGGTCTGATTGATTATTATCAGAGACAATTAAAATGTCTGGAGACTTCTAGGCACCTCTTTGGTGGTTTGGTACAGGATGTTGTATAAGCTGGCAATTGACAATCTATTGATTATGAAGTCCCTGCAAATCTTGAAAATATCTTACTCTTATCATGGTGTCTTCTGCCTTAAAGGGGGAAGATTACCAGCTTAGATAAATACTCAAGTGATTAACATGTCCACATGGTGAACATGTGCAGAGTTGAGTAGGAATCTTACACAAAATTTAGGGTAACAAAGGAGACAGATGCAAAATGAAAGCAGAGATACCAAGCTTTTATCCTGCTTTCAGTTGCCCATCAGACATCTGCAGGCCCAAGTGAAGAGTCAGTACTTTTAGTAAAAGCAGCTTCTAAATTCCTGTTATAGTATCCCTAGTCTAAATCATTACCATGAGTAGTTTTTGGGTCCCCCTTCTTTTTAAGTTACATAATTAGTAATTACTGACTTTTTTTGTGCAGGAGTTTTAAGACCTGTAAGCCTAGGATTTATATAATTCAGTGACTTTTCAGAGTCCTTGTATGGATCTTAGAAAGTCACTCTCCACAGATTGCCTACCTATGACAGGTGCCTGAAATTCTACCATCAGTTCTATACCAGTTACTTAAAATTTTGACCTTTTTAAATATGTTCTTATGAATGGTTTATTTTTAAAAGGATGCAGAGAATGGGGGATATATAAAATATGAAATCACCTTTCACCTAGAGGAGACAAAAGGACAGTACATCTCTGAAAATACAAAAGGGCACTGAAGACAAATCTAACTTTTACAGTTTTGTTGAGGCTGCCCTTGGTAATACCTCACTGAAATACATTAAAGCTAGCAATTGAAGTCATAGGCATATTTCAGTACAAAATAGATATAGCATCATCACTAGCATTTATTTTCTCTCCTCCAGTCGATAGAGTCCTAACATCACCAGAAATGATAAATAACTGAGTAGAAGCTACTTTACTTGCTTCCTATGATGTCAGAACACCCAGATGCAATATTAACTATTCTATCTGGATATTATGTCTCCGCGATGCCAAATATACAGCTGTTTCCAAAGTGCTGAGCTATCAGTGATATTTTTCATTTTCCCTTCCCAATGTTTGGCACTGGTAATACAAGTGTTTTGTCCAGTTAGAAGTCTGACTCCTCAGTAAACTATTCAGGTATATCATTGGTCACCTTCACTTCCTTGGGTCCAGTCTTCATACGGACAACTTACTATAATCCCTTAAAAGTATAGGCAATTACAGGTACACTGCTAGAATCCATGCCCCTTTTCAGCTGTTTGCTAGTTGTATCACCTTAAGGGAATAGATAACCTTTTCATGTCTATTTCTACATCTCCAAAAGGAAGATGATAAACATACCTAACAGAATTGTTGCCACAATTAAGGTAACTCAGATAAATGTGAAATATCAGGCATATCTTGAGCATCCAAAAAATATTATATGTTTATCACTCCTTGTAGTCAAGCATTTAGTAATATCATAGAGCTTCCTTGGAAATGGGGAATGGATGATACTGGAGTTCCTAGGCCCTCAAAGTCTTTTCTTCCAATTATTAAAACAGATCTAGAGGGACTTGTAATTGTCAAGCCTGATGGGTAGTGGGGTATAGGACTTTACAAAGCCCTTCAAGTTCATGCAGACCTGCCTGGGCATGTGATTCCATGTTTACAATGTGAGCAAGGCCGAGGGCTTCTTTCCTTTTGCTTTAAGTAGCCACATGATTATAAAATAGGAATAATAATTACTGCTAATCTTCTTTGCTCAATACCAGAGGAATATCCTCTTATGAAGGACCTTTGTCTTAGAATTTCAATTTAAGATTTTATAATTTAAATGCAACAAGAAGGGAGGAAATAAGCTATTTAGCTTTGTACATTCCAGCTCCAAACAATTGTCCTTAAGAGGTGTGCCCTATGGATGCAGCTGTTCATTAGGGAAGTTACTTTTGCTCAGAGGTCAGGTCTTAGGCAAACTGTAAGTGATGTAGATCCTTAGAGCTCCTCTGCCCCCCCCCCTTTGAGTGGTCTTTGGACTCCATGAAATGTCTCTGCCCCAGGTGTCCACTGCCTTCCCTGTGGTCTGAATCTTCCCAGTCATGAAGGAAAGAGATCTGATGCATTACTCCTCAATAAAATGATAGATAACCTAATCTGTTATCTCTTCAAGAGAAATTTCAAAAGAGACTGCCTATAAAGGAGAAATCCTCACTGGTGGGAAGTTTCTGTAATGAGTCTCAAGAAAGAGGTGCATATAGAGAGTAAGAGATTCTAGTCTTTACATCCCAATTACCTATTTTACTGGAGTGTAGGGTGATCCCTCCTTGATCTCTTAGCAAGTGGTTGGGAATGGTCAGAAATCTCAATTTTTCAAAATTCAATAATTATGACTACCATTCCCCAAGTGTCAGGAAGCCTCTGGGGTTGAGCTAACCCTGGAATAGAAATAATGTAAGGTTAAAAGAAAAACAACTTTGATCTACAAACCTGTCAATCAATTTTAATTCTGTGCAGAAAACTCTCTATATGGTCAAGATGCCCCAAGCTTGTTGGAATCAAGAGAATTATTCACTTTCAGTGCAAATGACTATAATCTAATGGAATGCACAGCTCTAGATATTCACTGAATCTTTGGGAATCAGAATTCACAATCTCCTGTCTTAACTGTCATTGTCTGTTCTGTATAAACACAGCATTGTTTTATGAGAATGTTAATGTGATAACTGAGCTTGATAAGAGGCTCAACATATTTATATTAGGCTTATTTTAATGGTCATTATATAAAGATTTTACAAATTAACTGCTTAGAAATTAATTTCTTGCAAATAGCAACCCCTTTAGATGAGGAATTCTGTTTCTTATTTTTTCCCCTGCTTTTAGAATTCTGAACACATGCCCAAAACCATTTCACCATAGTCTGTGTACCTGTCAATATAGCAATGATATGATTTAAAATTTCCATTATTTGAACTGAATCAACATAAATTGGAATGAAAGCACTATATGCTTTTAGAAGCAACAGAACTGAAAGCCTTACATTTCAAAAGCATGAGACTAGCTGGATGGGCCCCGAATTGCTTGAGTAGCCTAATTTCTTGCAATAGGAATAGATTAAATCCTTTAAAAAATCACACTGGATATAGACATGCTTTTTTTTTGACACTCAAAATGTTGCCACAAACTTCTTTGCTAGTATGTTGTCTATATCTTGCCCTACTCATAGATTTAGAAATGTAAATTCTACAAGGAGAGCAGAATATAAGCTTGCCTTCTAAGTTCCATCTTTTGAGGCAAAACTATGTTCAAAATATGACTTAAATAAATTCTATCCCACGGGGCTTTTCTTTTCCTAATATATACACCCAGGAGTTTTTTTTTTAATCTGTCTTCACTTTTATGGCTAATGTTGCTCTGAGAAAGGAATTATATACCAGTCTTTTAATATTACACAATGTAGACACATATCAAAATATCAGATGGCACCCATAAATATGTACAATGTTTATGTGTCAATTTAAAAAGTGAAAACATTAAAAATAAAAAAGAAATATACAAGAGAAGTCATGAACAAGTAGGGGCAATATTTATACAGGCAAAAATATTTTTATAGGCAATAAACATATGGCTGATTCATATTTGAATTAAACACCACATGATCTTAAAGTAAAAAGAGCTGAAAGTTGCCATTCAGATCATCATATGGAGATTAAAAGACAAAAATTCAATTAAGTGATGTAAGAAAATTTACCTGAAAATAAGAAACAGAGTAATATGGAACTGAAGACAGGATTGTACACAATGTACACATGTATCAAAACACCATATTGTACCTCAACAATTTATAGACTTATTATGTTAATACATAAAATAAAAAAAATTAGAAAGAATTACATATCATTTTATCTTACAATGAATTCAATTCAGTGTGCATGTGAGAAAAGTAGTATTTCAAAATTATTTTTATGCAATTATATATATTATATAAATATGAAAGGTACACACACACACACATACACACACACACAGTGTCAAAATAAGTCTGTACAAAGAGACAACTTGCTGAATCATTTATGCAACCTCACTTTAAGAGAGATTATTTAAAATTAGCCAAGGCAGAAATGTTACCACATGCCTCCATTAACAGCTCAGAAGAGCTGAAGCAGGTTTCAATGAAGTCCATATCTGAACATAAAACACAGAAAAGAGGTTTTGTTTAGAGAGAAAATTTGCTTCAGATCCTTCTGAAAATAGGAAGTTCTGTCATTGTTAAAAGAAATCAGCTTCCCTTATATTGTGTGTTTTCAAAAAATAATTAAAGAAATATCTAGTTAAATTTTGTTGCTATAAAACCACAAATAACCCAGAGAGAAAAGCAGAAAAAAGAATAAAAATAAAGTTATCTATCAAACAAGAAAAGGAAATAACTGATAGTTGTATTTGTTTTCTTTACTTATTCATTGAAGGAAATTGAACTAATTGTTATACAGTTTTACTTTTGTGCTTGAGTGTGTGTGTGTGTGTGTGTGTGTGTGTGTATAATTCAGTTTGCTGTAACAACATCAGAATGTTATTTTCTAAGAAGTTATTAGATGAGAATCAAACAACACAGATCAATGGACAGCAATAATATTAGAAAAATTTGGAAAATAAAAACTGATTAAGCCTTTCCTAATATTGAAGGAATCTGAGGCATCTGACAGGAATAAGCAGTAGAATTAATATCCAAAGAGATAGGAATCTTCCATAGCAGACAGTCATGTATCTAAATGTAATACACCCTGCCAAAAAAGGATACCAGTTTACATGTATGTATTTTTCATAATAAACCCGTGTTTTGAGATAGAATCCCTACTTTAAAGAAGACATAGCAAACCTCATCTTATGAAAAGTGCCATTAGAAAAGCAGTTTATGTTTTTGTAAAGGGAAGATATCTAATTATCATTTTTCATGATTTTTTTTCCTAAAATTTCTTTAAGATGTTCAGGTATAAGATTTTAGACAAGATTTCTAAGATGAAGCCTTTTGAAATTGGATCATAAATATTTTTTAAATGCCGCTTATCAGTTGATATTCCTCTTTCTTTTCCAGTTCGTGATCTTTCTTTTTTTTTTTTATTTGTTCTTCTTAGATATACATGACAATAGAGTGTATTTTGACATATTATACATACATGGAGTATAACTTGACTGTTTCAATAATTCAGTGTAGTACCATGCCTGATGTTACCTTCAAAGCCTGTTATGGTCAAAAGCCAACCTTCATAGGAATCACAAAATTTATGCCTTATATATCCTTTTCCTCTACTGGTTGTTGTTGTTGTTATTGTTGTTGTTGTTATTATTATTATTATTATTATTATTATTATTATTTTACTGAAGCAATTCCTATGACTCCTGTACTATTTGAAATTCTGGGCACAGCTTCTGAAATCAGAAGGTTTTGTCTATCAAGTACATATAGTAACTGCTACACTTTGGATGTTAAGTGGCCCCCAGGACTTGGTCCCTAGGTGGCAATATTGGGAGGTAGTAGAACCCTCAAGTAGGGCCTAGAGAGACCCTAATCTGTTCCTGTCTCTGTTTTTTTCCTAGCTTATATGGCGAGGGACTCTGCTTTGCCAAACATTCCCAACATGATATTCTGCCTCATGAGAAGCCCAAAGAAATGGGGCCACTTAAGCTTGAACTGGAACCTCAGAACCATGAGTGAAAATGTCTTTGGTCTTTGCAAAGGTATTTCTTTATAGTGACAAAAAAGTTAAAAGTTAACTAATAAAGTAACTGGGAGTTGCATATCATGAGTCAATTTTTCCCACTACTTTGGACTCTGAAGTGTTTCATGTGTTCCTAGTAATGTTCTTTCCCAATAGAAACTGGGATAATATATGACATGCCTTATGTTTAAAATGCTGTAAGATGTTTTGACTTGTTTGTTCAGTTAAATGATATAAATTATAAATATGAGGAAGATGAATGTTCCTAATAAGAAATGTTCATTGCAGTCAGTAACTTTCACCACTTTTCATCATATTGTCTGATCATATCATTGTAAAACTTAGCACATGCCTGATTCATCTAGAGGTTATAAATATTCATGTGTATTTATAAATGAAAAATTCACAAAACTAGTACCATATCAAAACAGTTTTTAACTTAAGAATGAAGTAGAACATTAGTCTATGCACCCAAATCATCAACCTAGGTATTTTATTTATAGTTGAAAGATATATTTATATACTTATATTTTATTTGGAGATATGAAAATAACTAAAACAATCATATTCATTACTAAAAATATGTTTCTTGTTATATCTGATCTTTTCAGAAAGTTGACATTGAAAGATGACCTCATTTGTTAAACTTCCATTAAAATTTATGTGTGTGTGTGTGTGTGTATAAATTGATGCTATACTTATATTTGTTTACTTCAAGAGCTAGAAAATCTTATGATACTTTATCATATTTTATTTTTCTATTAAAATAAATACTTGCTTTATAATCTAGTTACTAAAAACTAAGTTACAAAGGACTAGATATGTCAGATGTTGAAAACCTCAGGAACCTTCAGTTCTTCCATTGGCTACTTGAAGTGACTTTAGGTCTTATGTAACTGGTCTTAGGCCACTTTTAAGTTCCCATTCTCCACATTCATAAAACAATGAGTAAAAGTTTGAGTATCCCTTATTTGAATTATTTGTCAAGAGAATTGTTTCAAATATCAAAATTTTTTCAGAATATTTGCATGCACCTAATGAGATATCTTGATGATGGAACTCTAGTCTAAACATTAAATTTATTTATGTTCCATATACATCTTATATATAAGCCTGAAAGTCATTTTATACAGTATTTTTAGTGCACCTTTGTTTTATCTGTGACCTGTGACATAAGATCAGATGTGGAATTTTCTGCTTGTGGCATTTGTTTCCAAATATCTGTTTGGAAACATTTCAGAATTTGAATTTTTGGCTTATGGATGCTCAACCCACAAAGCATTCCATAAATTTTTCCTATTATTATTGTTGGTATTATTAAATGATATCAAAATTTGAATGAAAGAAGTCAGGCCTGACAACTGATAAAAATTTGACTAGCTTCTTTTGACACTCATTGTCATTAATGATCATGTTTCCTTGTGATTTCAAAGTTCTCATGTTCCTGACATTCATTAGCGATCTATGAAAGCCTTTCTTTTCAGATAAGGATTACGATATTTAAGTACAGTGCTATAACTGATTAGCACGTGAAAGAAAAAAAAACTGGAATTACTGATAATTATCATACAAAAGGCTAATACTTGACAGATGATATTATCCTATTCTCTCAGCAACAGAAATGGCCTGATAGAAAATGTCTTGTCCATGTGATGAACTAACATCATTAAAAGATTTTGTGTATTTTTTAAACCAGATTTATTAGCAATTAGGAACAACTGTGAGACAAAATTCACATATACAATTCACTCTTTTTGGTTTGGCAATTTTTATTTTATATATTTTTTAAAATTTTTATGTTTCAATTAGTTATACTTGACAGTAGAATGCATTTATGTACTTTGATATATCATACACATATGGAATATAATTTCTCAATTTTCTGAGTGTACATGTTGCAGAATCATATTGGTCATGTAGTCACATATATACATACAGTAATAATGTCTGTTTCATTCTACTATCTTTCCTATCCCCACATCCCCTCCCCTGGGGGTGAGGAGGGGGACAGGACAATGATGACGATGACATACCTAAGGAAGAATAGTGTTACAATTCACTATTTATTTAAAAATGTATATTGCAGGGGCTGGGATTGTAGCTCAGTGGTTAAGCCCTTGCCTAGCATGCGTGAGGCACTGGGTTCGATCCTCAGCACCACAAAAAAATAATAAAGATATTGTGTTCACCTAAAACTAAAAAATAAACATTTTTTAAAAAGTATATATTGCAGTAGTTTTTGGTGTATTCACAGAGTTGTCTGGGTATTTCCATCATTGAATTTTAGAACATTTTTATCACCCTTAAAAGAAACTTGTACTTCTGAACAGTCATACACCATTTCTCCCTACCCTCAACCCCTGGCTACCACTAAGCAAATTTTGGTTTCCATAAATTAGTCTGCTCTGGGCACTTCATACGACTAGAATCAAATAATATGTTTCCTTTTGTGACTGGTTTCCTTCACTTGGCATAACATTTTCATGACTCAACCATGTTGTACTAGGTATCAGTAGTTCATTATTTTGTATTGCCAAATAATAATGCATTGTATGGCCATGTCACATTTTTAGGCCTTTTGTCAGTTGATGTATATTTGGATTATTTCTTCTTTTTGGTTATTATGAAATAATGCTGTTGATAACATTCCTATATAAGGTTTTGTTTGTACATCTGTTTTTAGTTATTTGGAGTATATAGTCATAAAATTGTTGAATCATAGGTAATTAATTCTATTTAACTTTTAGAAGAACAGCCCAAATTTTTCCCAAAGTAGATATACCATTTTACAATTCTACTACCAGTGGATAAAGGACCTAATTTTTCCACACTTTCACCAACACTATTTATTTGTCCTTCCTTTGTGGGGCAAAATGGCATCTCAAAGCAGTATTTAGGCAAGTGCAGTGAGATACTCCTATAATACTAGCAACTCCAGAGGCTGAGGCAGGAGGATCACAGGTTTGAGGCCAGCCTCAGCAACTTAGGAAGTCCCTAAACAACTTAGAGAGGCCCTGTCTCAAAATAAAAAAGCAGGGGATGTGGTTCAGTGTTTAAACACCCCTGGGCTCAATCCCCACTCCACCACCACCAAAAAAAAAAATGTTTCTATTATATTGATGGGTAATTACTTTGAATATTCTTTCTTGTGCTTTTAACCATTTATATATTTTCTTTGAGGAAAGATTTATTCAGATCCTTTGCCCAATTGTACATTAAGTAAGTTGTCTTCCTTTTTGTTGCTGATTTGTAAGAGTTTATTGTACATTCTGGATATAGGTCACTTACCAGATACATGACTGACAAATATTTTCTTCCATTCTATGGGTTATGGGTTATATTTTCACTCTTGATATGGATTTTTAAAGCACAAAATGTTTTTTTTTTAATTTTGATAAACTCCAATATTTCATTTTTTTCTTTTATATTAGAACAATAGTTTTGTGTGCTAATCAAGATAAACTAGTATTAATTGAAACATGTTTGTTTTAAATTATGAAAATAATTGTTATCACCAGCAACCATTAAGAAAATAGCTTAAATAAATAAAAAGGAAAACAATATGGTATTACAAAATACCTATTTTATACAAAACAAGGTGACTTGATAAATATATAGCACTACATATTGTCAATTTACAATGACATATATTTTTTTCTTTTTTCTTTCTTTCTTTCTTTTTTTTTTTTTTTTTTTTTTGTTGCTGGGGATTGAACTCAGGGGCACTTGACCACTGAGCCACATCCTCAGCCCTATTTTGCATTTTATTTACAGACAGGGTCTCACTGAGTTGCTTAGCACCTCACTTTTGCTGAGGCTGGCTTTGAACTTACCATCCTCCTGCCTCACCCTCCAGAGATGCTGGGATTATAGGTGTGGACCACCATGCCCGGCTGACATAATTTTTTAAATACAAAAAAAAAAAAAAAATCCAAGGCAATAATTCACAGACAGAGTTTTTATAAGGGTCACTATACCACTCAATAGGGAAAGAATGGTCTCTTCAAAAAAATGATGATGAGACAACTAGATACCCACATGCAAAATAATAAATTTCACACAATGCCTGCCATGTAAAAAGTTAAGTCAAAATGGATCATATATCTAAATGGGAGCTCTCTTAATTATTATTTTTCAGAAAAGTTTCACAGCTGATGTAGATAACATATCTTATCCTAAGGCAGTGAAATGTAACTCTATGAGAATTTTTGTAGTAATAGTTCTTATTTCATTGCCTCCCCCCCACCAACTGTACCAAATAATACACACACACACACACACACACACATTCATCCCCTCTGAATATTAGTCAACAAGTTTAATTTCATTACAAGCCCCAAGGCATGTTTTTTACTTCTGTTTCAAGCAATATAGACAGTTACAGAATGTTTATGATAGTCTACTAAAGTTTGAATAACACATATTGCAAATACAATGATTATGTATTTAGCATTCTTCAGACCAGATGTACCTGACATGGAGAATCCTAGAAGATTACAGAAACTGGATTCTCAGATTCATTTCAGTTTGTCTTTTCTAAAGAAATTTCAATTTACTACCTTTGAAAGCAACCCAAATGTAATTCTCGGGTCTGGTCTCTGAGTGATATGTTTGAACACCACACCTTGTAATGTGAGTTTCCTACTTGATAACCAATAAGAATGGCCATTATGTTTCCAGAATCTGGATACCTTGGCCTCTGCAAGAACATGAAAAACAGAACAAAAATAAATAAAAATCGACTATCTTGTTTGTAGCAAAAAGATTTTTGAGCTGAGATTTTGTATCTCTTGCTGTTCAGGTACTCTACTGATCTGTCCCGTTAATCATCAGTTAAATGAAGTACAAGAAAATAACATTCATTAGATCTTGCTTAGCCCAAGGAAAACTGGCCTGAGAATGATCTTTAATGGAGTTATTATGGTACTTTAAATTATATTTAAATTACTGTAAAAGTGATGTTTAAATGTAAAATGTACAAAGCCTAAGTGTTAAAAATATACATTTCGGGATCTTCTGGGGGTTACTTAGCACCCTAATGTCTCCCTCAGTGCATAAAAAGCACAATGATAGGGAAATCTCCAGTTTGAGGTTACTTATGAAGGGCTTTACTGCTTAACAATAAACTAAGCTTACATTGCTTGAAACTGTGCATATTTTTCTATGATTTTTCTAACTTCCCATGAAAGTAATGCCATTCAAATGCTATTGTTCTTGGCTGTTGCCTTAACTATAATTTTCAATGAAAAATAGTAACATGCCCCCATGGTTGATATTTCCCATTGTTCAATGACTGTGATACCATACCACTATTTAGTGATTCTTGGCCAAGGATGCCAAGGAGTCCCACATAACAAAAACTTACCCACCCAAATTTCCAATATGGATATATGGAATATGTAAAGAATTATCAACTATACTATAGTTCTCAAAGAGGCCAGTATCAAATATAGTAAAGTTCATTGTCCTTAAAGCAGATTAAAGTTGGGTTGGAAGCCAAGAGCATTCCAATAATAATAATATTAACAATGATAAGCCATGAATAATGTTCCAATAATTGGTAAATGTGCTAGGAATGTGGACTTAAGAAATTTAGATGTAAGGATATATGTTTACACTGTTTTAGTAAAGAATGGCTTTATGGGATTGTGAACATTTGCTGAGTTTTGAGTAAGAGATACAAGTCAGATAATCCATTGAAATAACAAAGCCTTGACTCATTAAGAGATGGTACAAGTACATCCTAGGTGATTCCAAGACTTTATCACAACTGACTGAATCACAAACATACTGCAGTTAAGGACACCAAAGCCAGTACATGCTGCTCTAGCATTCTCCAGATTTCATGGAGGTGCCTGTACCTTAAAGCTTCTCCAGGCCTTCTCTGCCAATAATAATGTTGAAGTAACAATTATAAACCATATTATAAGTTTATGACCTCAGTTACTCATGCAGGACCTCCAAGTCTCCTAAAATAGCTATCCAAACTGGAGTGTCTCTATACATGTTCATAGAAATACTTTTATATTTCTGCTCTTCTGTTTCAACCATGTCCAATAAAAAACCTTTGAAGGTCGTACCTAGTAACAGTGTATTTTTCCCAAATTCATTGTATGAATGTCAGGGGTCTATCTCCCAATTCTTTCCCAGCAGCAAACCCGTAAGGATGCCAAGATGATACACTTTCATTTGGAATCTTAAATGAGTCATATTCCTTGCAGAAACTAGAAAATGAACTTCCTTCTGATATGTGTTATGCTTTGTCATCAAGGTCCTGAAGTAGTGCTTTCAATTTCCCATACTTCAAAGAGCTGCTGCTTAAAACCTGCTTCTGTACGTACATTAATTTGTATGGTGTATTAATCCATTCAGTAAATGAAAGCCAAGAACATAGTCAAAGATATATGGAATAGGGGGAAACCTGAGCTGAGGATGAATAAGAATTCATACAATTACAAACATCAGGGAGACATGAAATATTGCAATGACTTCTGGGATAATTATATAGTTCTATTAATGAGTGTATGGGATTATGGGGCTTTGGTGGAATGTCAAGAGGTGAAACTGGAGATTTTCACAAAGCCTTGGTCATAAAGCAGCATAAAACTTGTATTTTATTAAGAATGAGAAAAAAATACTTGAAGAGTTGTGATCAGAACATAAGATAAACAATCAGCATTTTATTTTATTTTTTAAAGCCAGCAGTGGAGTAGAAAGTACCATTGGTAAAGAGTGGGTTTGGCAGTGGGTACACTAGGTAAATGTTATTGTCCATGATTAAAGAAAAAATGATTGTGCATTAAATAAGAGATTGGCAAGGGAAAAGTAAAAGACTAACATAAAAAAATAAGAAAATAGAATCAACAGTTTTTGCAGTCTGTTGATATGAGGAGCTATCGAGAAAATGCTATTTTTATTTACCAATTCAGGGGGAGCTGCAACTACAGCATAATGTGATGAGGGAGTAAAAGAAATGGATTTGAGTTACGAGTGAAAGAAACATTTCTGTGAGATTGTGCTGGAGCTAAACATGTGTGTGTGGAGGGGGGTAAAATCTGAAGTCATTATCATATAAGAGGTAGCTTAAACACATAAGAAGAGATAAAATTCTTCTAGAGCATGTGGAAAATACTGTTTTGAATGTCTAATCTTCACAGAACTTACATTAGAAATGCCTAGGTTAGCTGAATACAGTGGTATACACCTGTAATCCCAGTGACTAAGGAAGCAGGAGGATCATAAGTTCAAGGCCAGTCTCAGCAACTTAGCAAAACTCTGTCTCAAAATAAAAATAAAATAGGCTAGGTATGTAGTTCAGTGGTAGAATGACCATGAATTTCTGTATTTTAGAACAAGGACTTTTTAGCACATTAAATATTTGTTATTTTAAGAAGTGAAGATATCAGGGATAGAAGTATGGTGTAGAACCAGCCTCCAAATGGGCCCCCCATAAGCCCTATCCCCTAAGATACATACCTTCATAGAGTTGTGCTCCAGATTTGACCATATTTGGTCTATGTTACCAATAAAATTTGACAGAAGAGATGTACATGGTATACCATTTCTCATATTAGGTTATACAAAGGGTAGGCTTCGATTTTAGGGATTCTCTGTGGTCACTGGCTCTGGAAGATGTCATCTTAGGATACTCAGGCAGCCAAAAAAGAGGTCTACATGGTGGGTAACCAAGGTTTACAGCCAACAACCCTTGAAGAATTGAGGCCTGCTCATAAGCACATGAGTCAGCAAATGAGCTTAGTGGAACATCATTCAACATCAGTCGAGACTTTTGCTGACTGTATCCCTAGTTGCTATCTATACAACAACATCATGAGACACCCTGAACCAAAACCAGACCACTAAGCCATTCCTAGATTCCTGATGCTCAGAAACCATGAAAAAAATTGCTGTTTTAGCACAGTAAATTTTGGAATGATTTGTTGTGCAGCAATACGTGTGGCAAATGATTCAACAATACTTATTACATGTTTTCTGTTTATGGGCATACTTTTAAAATGTCATGTAAAATAAAGTAACACATGAAATAATGATGTTTGTGACATAGAGGATGAAATTGACTGTTTAAAGTTGATGATGCTTTTTAATGAGGTAGACTATTGGGTGGTTAGGCCAGACCTAGCTCACATTGGAATGATGTTAACCAGGTAGAGGTATGGGGTGGAAAAAAAGGGTCACCACTCTTTAGTTTCTCTTGTTTATGTGATAGTTTTCTAGTTGGAGACATACTCTATGTGGAGTTGAGGATACCAAAGAAAGAAGAAACCTTAAACGTCTCTTCCCTCATTCTATTGATATTGAAATTCTTATTAAACTCACTGATCCTCTTCAGATCTCAAGGGTAACATCAATGTCAGAGATAGTACAAACACTCAAGAGTCTTTGTGGCAGAACATAAAGATCAGAGGAGGGATTTCAATAAAGAACAGCCCCAAGGAGAGGACTGAATTTGTATAATCAAGTTAATGGCCACTAGGCCCTGAAATCTCTAGGAAGATATTTGGAGCTTGTTATTCCTCTTAAAATTGTCTGTAAGATTGGCTATCAGTGAGCTCGCCAACTGCCTATCATTTATCACCTCAATCAGGTTTAAACTCTAACTTTACATGAATGAAATCAATGACCAATAATGTATTTTGAAAATTCAACAGCAGGACTACCCTTTCTTGTGTGGGAAGGTCAAAATCCTTTAAAGATAATAATAATTTTATTATGAGCAATCATTTTAGTTTATTAAATTACTTGCCAGTGGGAAAAATGATTTGAGATCAAACTCTTTACTCTCTAATACACTGATTCATAGACAAGGTCAGAGCAATTTTTATTGAAATTACAAATATGATCATTTAACTCTTCAATTTCAGAGAGAAAATCGAAAACATTCATTTCTAAAAAAAAAAAAAAAATGTTTCCATCAGTTGGGGAAATGCTGTTGAATTAACCCTGTAGATTGCTTGTGATGTTCCTGAAAGTAATTTATTTCAGTTTATCTTTTATTTTTCAATTTTTTATTTAAGTAAAATATTAATCTTTCTTTTTTAACTTTAGATATTGCCAGTTAGTGTCTAGCATACATTTCTCTTTTTCTTCCATATTTAATTGCTATCATATTTTTACTTTCTAAATCTCTCTCTTGGCTAACATGTGGATAAAGCCTGTGTGAATAGGGTTGTTTTAGTTACTTACCACAATGAATATTGTTCTTAAGTAAAGAAAAATATCAAGCAGCCAATAACAAATAACTTTCAATCTGAGCACATGAATGGCAGTGAATACTATATAGTTATAATTTTAATCTTTCAGCACTTGATGACAAAGGCAGAGTTGGGACCTGGTTAGACATATGCTATCCAGAAAGACTCCATAGCCTGGTTTGCTTTTTTTGCCTTTCTATCCAATCAGATCATCCTGTCATCTCCCTATTATTTGGGACATAGAAACCCTATTTTGTCTGAAAGTAATATCATGACTAATTCTTTTCAAGGTGTAAATGGATGAGTGTGGCTTAATATGTTAATTCCCACCTAGGACTTCCTAGAGCCCCTATAACTGATATAGAGGATTTAATTCTAGTGGTACCAAAACACAGCCTGTGACAAGAGAAAGAAGATAGATTAATCCCCTCAATAATAGCTATCAAATCTATTTTTATTGAAGGCTACAACCCCAACAAAAATCTTGTGGAAAGTAACAATAAATGTTGGTGAGTATGTGGGGGAAGAGGTATACTCACACGTTGCTAGTAGAACTGCAAATTCAGGCAACCACTCTGGAAAGCAGTATGGAAATTCCTCAGAAAACTTAGAATGAACCACCATTTGACCCAGTTATTCCACTCCTCAGCATATACCCAAAGGACTTAAAATCAGATACTACAGGGACACAGCCACATCAGTGTTTATAACAGCTCAACTCAACAATCGCTAAACTATAGAACCAACCTGGATGTTCTTCAACAGATGAATAGATAAAGAAAATGTAGTATATATACACATGAAATATTACTCAGCCATAGAGAACAAAATTATGGCATTTGCCAGTAGATGGTTGGAACTGGAGAGTATCATGCTAAGTGAAATAAGCCAGTACCAAAAAACCAAAGGCCAGATATTCTCTCTGATATGCGGATGCTGACTCACAATAGGCAGGGTGGGGGTTGGAGGTTCACTGAATTGGACAGGGGTAATGGGGGGAATGAAGGGGGGATGGGAATGGGAAAGACAGTAGAATGAATTGGACATAACTTTCCTATGCTCATATATGAATACACAACCAGGGAACCTCCACATCATATACAACCACAAGAATGGGATCCTAATTAAAATAAGTTATACTCCATGTATGTATGATATGTCAAAATACACTCTACTGTCATGTATATCTAAAAAGAACAAATTTTAAAAATCTTGTGAAAAAATGACAATCACACAAAAACAACTTTATTAATTGTAATATAAACTAGTAAGCGAGAAATGTAGCAAGACATAACAGATGGTATGTATTTTTGTATATTCAATAGCACATGTCTGCTCCCACCTGACAGATAAGTATTAATGCATTACCATTTGTTCATTCAAGAGACATATTGTAAGCCATACACAGATTCATAAGGAAGAGCAGCGGCAGATTGTTGGTGTGAGTAAAGGTTATAGTACTCAGATAAAAACATCCACAATTATGGTGGATTTCACTGTGATAACTATTCTACCAGATATATACTTATTTCTCTTTCAAGTCCATAGTGGGTGAACAGATAAAAGAAAAAAAAATCCTTCCATATCATTGCTCCATAATCTCAAAGGGTATCTATCATCTTGCTCACAATATTCAAACTAGCTTTTGAGAAGGATTTTAAAAAATGAAACTCCAAAGAACAATTTGTCTTTCAGGAAGAAAGGGCCTAGTTCTTACACACATTATTTATACTTGTGTTCTGTTAATCATATAATTATAACTACATGCAAGACAGGCTGGGAAATATAGATTCTAGCTTCATGTATGGCCATTTGACCAAGAAAAAGGGAAGAGTAGAATTTTTCAGGCATAACTAGAATGGAGTGTTGTTCCATTCTAACAGGCTGAGGTCACTGATGATGCTTTTGTAATTATTCCAAGAAAGAGATGATAAAATCATTACCAAAGTAATAGACTACTTTTATATTTTATGTATGTTTTACACTCAAATGCTTGGTACATTGAAAAGGGGGGAAATAAGTCTGGTAATTGGAAAAAGAGAGTCACACCCACTAAATATATCCCTATTTTCCCACCCTCTGTACCAGGGAAGAACACTGTGAACATTCTCTTTGGTACAGATACAGCTAATGATAAATGTGGTATTGATGGCCCCTCATAAAACTTTGCACAATATGAGTCTTCATTTTTCCTAATTGCAGAAATCTATAAGAATAATATAGCACCAACCAACCTCAGCAGACACAGTATTGCCAGTGGAACCTTACAATATATGTTTTCACAAATTCCACATGACATTCTTAAGAACAATCAAGATAGGAAACACTTTTAAATCATGAGCATATGGAAATTAGTTATGATGATCAATATTGAGTTATTTTACAGTATTCTCTTAGGCAAATTTTGTAGGTTTAAGGACCTGTGGAAGAACAAAATTCTGTGATTGGTAACGTGGGTATTGATGCAGGACCCTTAGAATTGGAGACAATCAATATTTAGACCTGCTTAATGGATACAACCAATATTGAAATCTCATGCTAATCACAACTATATTCAATGTGATTCTTATTATCACATTAATGGAAGCTTTTTTTTTTCTTAGTATCTCCAAGGACTCAAAGTTTCTTTACAAACTCAACATATTCATTGCCCTTCCCTGTCTCACATCTTCTCATTAACATGTCCTTCCCCATTCTAATTTAGCCTCTCCAGTCCTTGGCAGGTATGGTTTGCCCTCCCCTAACCCACTTTATACTTACTTTCACAATGGGCTCATTTCTACTCCACCTTTCCCAGCACTGTTCAGATGGTACTTTTCAACACTATCCTGCCATGCCTCACCTCCCTTTCCTAGTACTCCCTGACACACTGTGTCATACCATGTCCTGTTTTTTCCTACCATATTTTGTTCAGCTCTTCCTTGCTCCAGAAATCTCTACCATGTTGTACCACACCTGACTTTTTCTGAATTTTATTTTTACCAAAAAGTCCTCCTCAATAACTCCTGGCTTTTCACAAACCATCCTTACTCTGTTTAACTTAAACCTACCCTACATTTTCCTATGTGTCCTACCCTTCCCAGAACAGCCTTTTCCTGCCATGTACAAAACTTACTTGCTCTACTGCTGAATTCTTATCACACTCCTGGTTCCTAACTCATGATAACTTCTGATCAAAGAAACCTTAAGTTCTAATATGTTATTCAAAAGTAAGATATCAATGACTGGAGACACTGCCAGTATCTCAGCACCAGAGAAAATCCCTGAATTTTAAGTTTGTAGTTGTTGAATAACAAAGCTACTTGTTGTATTTCAAGTTTAGAAACTCTAATAAGCACTTTTAAATTTACTCAAGCTTTATATGAATAGTTACAGATAGATAGCAAAGAGAAATCTTAACAAGCATTTCAAAAATCACAAGTTACATTAAACTTTTAGAGTATATAAATTTAAGGTGGGAAAGAAGGGGGAAAACAGAATGAATGTAAGTATACCTGAAATTATGAACAATAGGGATAATATATAAACCATTACTGTCTTCTGTATTAGCCATATTTTATGGCTCTTCAAAAGTAAAGACATTTTAAACAAAATGAAATAAACAATAAGTTAGGAAACATTTTGCTATATAGGTGCTATGTCTTGAATATATCTTCCAAAGTTGGACACTTAATGCTATAGTGTTGAGGAGAGACCTTTAAGAGGTGACTAGATAATAAGGACTTTGCCTTTATGCATGCATGAATGTCATTATCATGAGAGTGAGTGTGTTATAAAGGTGAATCCATCACCCTCTTGCTCACTCTCACATGTGCCTTCTTGTTCATGTGATGTCTTCCACCATGCTATAATGCAGCAAGAAGGCCCTTACCAGATGTGGCTCCTTGATCTTGGACTTTATGTTTTTTATAAATTACTCAATCTTATATATTCATTTATACTATTGCACAGGGACTAAGATGCAGAAGAAGCACAAACAATTTCCTTCTAGGAGGAGCAGCATAATGTGGTGGAATCATAGTGTAATAAAACATTGGTCTTGACTGAAGTCAGACTGTATCCCACTTCTACAACATGAACCATAGATCCTGTGCTGACCCATTTATAAAATTAGCCAAATAGTATCGTTTATCCTATAGGATTATTGTTGACAATTAATATTAAAGACTTAATACAATGCCTTGCCCATAGTAAGTCTGTAATTAACATTGACTATTGCTTTCATTGTTGTTGATAAGTGATTCTACACATCAATATTAAAAAAAGCAGATCATACAGAAAAACAAAACAGTAGATTTCATGAACATAATATTCAGAGAAAATAAAATCATATGGGTAATAAGCATACAAGAGATGCTAAACTACACAACATGCAAAGTATAAATATGAAATATGAATTTACTTCTATCATAAACTTTGAGGATGTTGTAAATTCATAGATATTCCTACATATTGTGTTAGTCTAGTTCCTTCAAGAAGCAACGACTAAGATATGATTATTCACACAGGGGATTTATTAGGAGAAATGCCCGTGAAGGTAACTGGGAAGACAGCTGGAGGAATCTGGGTAAACTGACAGATTCCGATGAAAGATTGATTCTGAGTGAAAGAGAAAGGTAAAGAAGGAAGAATTAAAGGTTGGGCGAAAGCATTCCAGACTGAACTGTGGTTTAAGAGACTTCTCCAGGGTCACTGGGGAGTCCTTGAGCCAAAATCCTCTGCCAGAGAATTCCCATATGTCTCAGGAGTGGACCTGCTTTAGAATCTCTACTGTGCTCAATTATTTACTGGCTGGAAGCAGCCTTTGGGACCTTCACAGAGTGGTCTATGCATAGCACAAGGAAAATGATGAATTTTAAAGTGGTGCTGCTGGGCCACAGGTCAATTACATTCCCTGTCATCAGAGCGATGGGAAGCATATTCTCATGCCACTGTGCCTGGCAACATAAATTTATTTATACATTTGTAAGTCAATTTGACAATAATTTTCAAATTTGTGATTTCACATAGCAAATCTACCTCTAGGAATTTATGTTTTGGAAATACAAAACTGAAATGATGTATGGAAAGTAGTGTTTCTTATATCATCATTTGTCATTGTTAAAAATTAGAATCAATTGAAAGGTTCACCAATAAAGGACAGCACAATTGGTGCAAGGTTATAATTAGACAGAATAATAAGTTCTGGTGTTCTCTGGCAAAGTAGGGTGAGTATAGTAAACAATAATGTATTATATATCTCAAAACAGTTGAAGAGAGGATTTTTAATGTACTTTTGTTTGAGAAATGCTGAAAGTCTAAAGTGATAAATATGTTCATTACCGTTATCATTACCAATGTATATGTGAATCAAAACCTCACATCATATGTCATAAAAAGTACAGATAGTATGGGCTAATAAAAAAATAATAAAGGTGGTTAGGCATGGTGGCACATGCCCAGTGCCACAAAAATAATTTTAAAAGGTCTTTTTAAAAGTAATTTAAAGAGGGAGCTGAAACAATAGCATATGACAATTAAATAGGATACTATTAAAATACATGTATTATCATAGAAAGGAGTACTTGAGGTAGTACTGAGCAACAATAAACCAAAAATAGGATGTCTCCTACAATTCCTTATGTCCATAAAAAGGGAAAAAAAAAATCAACTGAGGGGAATAAAAATTTTATTTTTCTGAATAAAAGCTGAATTTTTAGCTCTAAAATTTTCTCTCATAGAAGAGACCCTTATAAAAGTCACTCACATTCCTAAATTATTCTTCTTAGGGAAAATGCATTAGTCTAAATCAATGCTAGTTTTATATGTTGATATAAATTATCATCTGTAATTGGTAAGAAACAAAATAATTAACAATAATTTTTAAATTGTTTATGAGAGGGAAGATTACCTCAGAATTACAGATTTTAGATATATCATTGTAAGCAAGCCCTGCAAGAACTACTTTAAAGGCTGGGCTCAGTGGCACATGTCTGTAATTCCAGTGCTTGGGAGGCTAAGGCATGAGGATTGAGAGTTCAAAGCTACCCTCAGCAGATTAGCAAGGTCCTAAGCAACTCGGTGAGACCCTGTCTCTAAATAAAATACAAAAAGATGCTGAGGATGTGACTTAGTGGCTGAGTGCCCCTGAGTTCAATCCCAGGTACCACCCCCCCAAAAAAAGAACTACTTTAAAGGCAAATATATAATAAGTGGTTTTATCATAGAGTGATGAATGACAGATACATACTTGTGGCTTGATATAAAATTTCTAGTGACAGCATCATTTACAGATTAAAATAAGTGAAGATGCTGTTTTCTACAAATCTGTCAGATCACTCAAAAAAATTCAGTGATGAAAATAATTGATATTAAATTTATCAGTAGAGTCTGAATAAAATTGTTTCATGGAACATGGGAGAGGGATAACATGGCATTTCTAATTATGTGATTTTGAATATATATGCATAATTAATAAATATTTACAAAGTCAGTAGTATAGGTGTATATTTTATTTATACATTTTTCTATATTCAAGTTTAGCCATAAGACCTATTTAAAACTTTTTTCTCCTTCAGAAAATAGAAAAATTTCTTACATTCAAAAGTGTATTATAGATGAATAAAATTGAAAAATGCCCATGCCTGCAGCAATCTGTTTCATTTTTCATATGGTGAGAAGAACAAAGTTAAAGGGCTGTTTTTTGTTGTAATTGTTTCCATCTATATCTATTGTGACCATAACAAATGAGCACAAAGTTAGCAGCTCAAAACAACATAAATGTATTATCTTATATCTCACTGGGCTAAAATCAAGACATCAGCAGGGCTGCATTTCCTTTCTGAAGCTGTAGGGAAGAATCTATTTCCTTGTCCTTTCCACTTCTAGAAGCCACCCACAATCCTTGGCTTCTTGCCCTCCTCCCCCATCTTCAAAGCTAGCAACAGCAAATTTGGTCCTTCATGGGCAATCATCTTGCTGGTTCTCTGAAACTGGAAAAGGTTCTCTGCTTTTTTTAAGGACTCCTGAGATCAGATCTGATTTATATAGATAAACCAGAATAATCTCCTCATTTCAAGGTCCTTGACCTGAATCACATGTGCAAAGTTCCTTTCACACACAAAGCAACATATTAACAGGTTATGGGAATTAGGATGCAGACATCTTCCAGGGGCCATTATTCTGTCTTCCATGTTTTTACTTATAAGGCCTGGGGGTATAGTGCTTAGCATGCAAAGTCCTGGGTTTGAGCCCCAGCACCACACATGTACACAAAAAAAAGATGAAATTTAAAGCAGTTATCAATTAATGTCATTTTCAGATTTGTATCAACAAATCTGCACTGTGTGCTTATTGGGCAAATCTCTGGATTGTATTCTATAAAGTACAATAAAGGGAAGTACACTACATTGTTGGATCATCAAGAACATTCATAAAAAGATGACTAACAGTAAAACTCTATATGCTAAATCTTAAATTCATTTGTTCAACAATATTTATTGAGGATCTACTATACTGTTCTAGTCTGTAATGAGATGATAGTATAGAAGTGAATATTACTATGTCTCTATACTCATGAATTTTATTTTCAAATGGGAAAAAATCGTTTATAAGAAAAGAAACTGTAATGTCAAGCAATGTTAAGTGCTATAGAGAAAAAATTAAGTAGGAAAGGAAATAGAAATGGGAGGAATGGCTATTCCAAAAAGGTTGGAAGTCCTCTTGGAATTGAATGAAGGGAATGTTACAGAGAGATACCCTATGAGTTCACAGTCTTGAGTGATCTATCTTGACTGGAATAATTCTGAAGCCTTCATATTTAAAAATGGAATGGGGCTGGGGATGCTGTTCAGTGGTAGAGCTTGCCTTGCATGCTCAGAACCTTCAGTTCAATCCATCAGAGGGAGACATATATTTCTGGAAAATTAGTAGAGTTTTCGTAAACAGAGTGATATTTCTCATTGTATTCTATGGATCATCTTCATCAGAGTCTACTAAGGCCACTGCTAAAGCTGTAGGTTTTAGGTTTCACCTATAGACCTACGAAATCAGAACCTGTGGATGGAGCCTAGGAATATACCAGGTGATTCTTACCTAAACTGAATTATGAAAAGACACTAAAATAGAGTCTTAAAATTTAAAACAGAACAACACTGTCCCTTCCTTGCAGCAAGAGGTAGATCATGTCATTCTTGGGGAGAGTGATGAGTAGACTAAACTGGTGAACCAGAATGGGGCTAGGGATAGAGTTCAGTGACAGGTCACTTGCCCAGCATGCCCAAGGTGTGGTAAAGCAGATGGTTACAACTGGAAGGTTAAGGAGTTTAAACTCTTCATATAACTATGAACCACCAAGTATTAATGAGTAAGCAATTACATTTAGAAAACAACACTTTAGGATTATTAGTGATGTTTACTTTACCAACATATAGAACTACCATTAGTAGCAGCAGTGAATGGGGTGAACTGGAAGTGAGTTATATCAGTAACAAGGAACAGTGTGGTACTAATACATGAGTAATTAAGCGTCAGGGCTAGGTCACTTTCAATAATAATTAGAGGGAAAATTAGATATGGAGGATATTATGAGATAAGTAAGAGTGGAACTCTGATTACTTTAATAGAGAGAGTGAGGGAAAAGGCAGAAATGACTATTTGTGTTTGTGGTGCTGGGGATTGAACTCAGGGACTTACTAGGCAAGCACTAGCCACAACTCAGATTTTGAACCTGAATAATTGGCAAAAATGAGTTCACTGATTATCATAGACATCATTATTTATTTACCTTGATGGGACAATTCTCATAAATGATTATATAAAGGTATAGGATAAAAAATATTACCTTGTTCTTACAATTTTTCTAAATTGATCAGCAACCCAAGAAATACGAATATAACCCTCTCTTATATTTCTACCCAATTCAATCATGTGAAACAATCCCCTGCATTTAAAAGTCAATGTGTAAGAAAATAACTTAACATTATAGACAACTGAAATGAGTCTTTTATAGCAACTATTAGTAATTGATTGGCTGAGGAGGTATTAGAATCTAATTTTCCCTTTTTGGTTGTCAGTATCACTAACATTTTGGAGAAAATCTATACTACAAGTATGGTTCTTAATTTGTGATACATTTAAATATAACCAAACAGTAAGTAATAATTATGATTATTTACCAAATTAAAAAGTCTTGTCAGGTGTGGTGGTGCATGGCTGGGCACGGTGGTGCATGCCTGTAATCCCAGCAACTTGAGAGGCTGAGGCAGGAGGATTGAAAGTCCAAAGCCAGCCTCAGCAGATTAGCAAGGCACTTAACAACTCAGGGAGACCCTGCCTCTAAATAAAATATAAAAAAGGCCGGGGGTGTGCCTCAGTGATTAAGTGCCCCTGGGTTCAATCCCTTGTACCAAAAGAAAATTCTTTCAATTACATAATGATCTATATAGAACAAATCCTGTTTTAAATAATCTTACTTTTTAAGGCTGAAGTATACATTTTTCTTAACCAAGATGTAATATGCTCAAAGATAAGGAATAAATAACTTATGATTTTAGAATTCCTTGCATTTTAAATTAAGCCAAATAGGATGTGAAGTGCATATACCTTAATTCTCTTTCCCTCTCTTTCCCCAAACACGCAGAGATGTACAGATACGTGTATAATTTAAAATCTTGCTCATTCTATTAATGCCTTTACAATTTTCTATGCCTATCAAAATGCATTTGGCAATATGTTGTTACTACTCTAGAAAACTATCCCATCTGTTTTCACATCTATTTTTCCTCAAATATAGCCTTTCTTTGCTTTATTTTGAAGACAAATCATATGATTCTCCCTCTTCCCTTAATTTTCATCTTGGAGATAAATATGTAGCAAGTATCTATCGAGTCCAAACCCACAGAACAACTGAATTTAGTATTCTTGGGTTCAGTTTCTAGTAAAGGCCAAGTATCTCCTATCAGAACAATCCTTGCACATATAACACTATAAACTGCAGAACAAGCACATAAATGCACACAAAAAAATTAAGGCAGTAGACTATGACCAAAAGTATGCAGAAACTGAAGTTTATTTGACACTTGTAAGAAAGTTAAGGTACAATATGAGATTCCTTTTTCTTTTAATAGATTTTAGCCTGAGAGCAGGTCACAGTCTGTGTCAGCATTGTGGATAATATCATGGGGTTCAATCCCCAGCACCACCAAAAGAAAAGGAAAATTTGAAAATGATGCATTTAATGAGTGATTTCTCATTAGAAACAATGGAAATTATCACACAGTGGAAAAGTGTCTTCAAGTGCTGGGAAACTTGTAATATTCACCTTTCACTAATGAAGGAAGAAACAAAGGCATTTCCAGATAAGAGAAAACTTTAACAGAACTGTATCATAAGAAATAAGAAAATTATTCAAAATTAGTCTAACTGGCTTAAAAAATCAGAGGAAGATGTTCTAGGCAACCATAGCTACTGATGAGTGAGGAGAAAAATCACAGAAAAGAGAGAACCAGTTTATATGAATAAACTGTCCATATAGCCCATTAGTCCCTGAAATGCACATGGGTAAAGCAGACTACAAGGAACCAAGCTAAGGTACAAACACTAAATTGATATTTCAGCTGCTACCCACCACTGAGGAGACATTGTTCACTTTATGAGTTCAGCCAAGTTAAATATCTGCTTAAAAACAAAATGAGCCTGGCATGGTGGCACATGCCCATAATCCCAGTGGCTCAACAGGCAGGAGAATTGCAAGTCTGAAGCCAGTCTTAGCAATTTACAAGGCCCTAAACAACTTAGTGAGGCCCTAAAAATCTTAGTGAGACCCTATCTCAAAATAAAAAAAAAATATAAAAGGCTGGGGATGTAGCTCAGTGGTTAAACATCCCTGGGTTCAATACCTGGTACAAAAAAAAAAAGAATACTTTTTAGAAAAACATTAAAAAAAAAAACAGAATCAATACAACATACAATTTACTTCAGGGTACAATTCAAACTGTTCAGAATATGAAGAATCAAGAAAAAAAATAGTGATTCAAAGAGAAAAGAAAATCAATGAAGACCTATCTCAAGATTTTTAAAAATTTGTAATAACTATAAAACCAAAAGATTTTATAACACAGCTTTTATAACTATCATCAGGAATATGCTTGCTATAAATAAAAAGAAATCTCAGCAGAAGCAAAGAAGCTATAAAATGAACAAAGGGGAATTTCTAGTATTTAAAAAAATACAACATGTTAAAGAAAAATACACTTCTTAATGAGCTTAACAGCAGAACAGGCATTCAAATGGAAAAAAGAAAATTTGCAGATAGAACAATAGAAATTATACTATCTGAAAAACAGAAAAAAATTAAAAAGAACGAGCAGAAATTTAGCACACATATAATCTGAGTCCCAGAAGAAAGAATGCCTATACATATGTGCAGATGTACATATACATTGTAACTATTTATGTACATATATATGTATACATATATATATATACATATACATACATACATATATATTTGAGGGGGCACCAGAGATTGAATCCAAGGGTGCTTAACCACTGAGCCACATCCCCAGCCGTTTTTATTTTATTTTGAGATCCAGTCTTCTAAGTTGCTTAGAACCTTGCTAACTTGCTGAGGCTGGCTTTGAACTCTTGATCTTCCTGCCTCAGCCTTCCAAGCAGCTGGGATTACAGGTGAGCACTACCATGACTGTCAAGAACCTCTATTTTAGATGGAGAGAGAAACGTATTTTTAAAAATGGTGGCAAGCAAAATCACAAAGTTGGTAGTGCATATAAATTTATAGATATGGTGGTGGTGGGGGTGGGCCTGGGGTTGTGGCTCCGTGGTAGAGCGTTTGCCTAGCACATGTGAGGCCCTGGGTTCGATCCTCAGCACCACATAAAAATAAATAAATAAATGTATTGGGTCCAACTACAACTAAAAAATAAATATTAAAAAAAATATAGATTCATGAAACTCAATGAAGCACATAGGATAAATACAACAAAATCCACAGTTAGAGATGTCACAGATGAGCTGCTTAAAATAGATCAAGAGAAAATTTGAGGGCTAGGGATATAGCTCAGTTGGCAGAGTTCTTGCCTTGCATGCACAAGACCCTGGGTTCAATCCCCAGCACCAACAAAAGAAAAAGAAAATTTGAAAATGATGCATTGAGTGATTTCTCATTAGAAACAATGGAAATTAGCACACAGTGGAAAAGTATCTTCAAGTGCTGGGAAACTTGTAATATTCACCTTTCGCTAATGAAGGAAGAAATAAAGGCATTTCCAGATAAAAGAAAACTTTAACAGAACTGTATCATAAGAAATAAGAAATTATTCAAACAATAAAACCAAAAAAAGTGTGGAAAATATTTTTAAATCAAAGTTGTAAATCATAATTTATTCCAAAACAAAATATTAAGGTAGTCCCTATCATTTTAACCAATAAGTGGTTCTCATACCTTGCTTGCTGCTCACTGGAGTTTTGGGATACTCACAGAGACCATTGTATGTGAGCCCTTCAAAATCATGTACATCAAACTTGAAGATTTAGTTTCCAAAGACATTAATAAAAGCTTTGTGTGAGCAAAGGAATAACTTATATTAAAGATGCTTACTTAAACCTCTTTAAATTTAACTAGTCTTGCAAAGATTTGACAGTAAAATTTGGTTTTAAAATAGGGGCGTAAACATGGATTTTTCCACTTTAATCTTAATTACAGGTGTAGACCACTGTACCTGGCATTAACTTATCTTAATAGCATGAAATATGTTCTTTTCAAAATCTTCTGAAGGGGCTGGGGTTGTGGCTCAGCAGAAGAGTGCTCACCTAGCACATGCGAGGCCCTGGGTTCAATCCTCAGCACCACATAAAAATAAATAAATAAAGATATTGTGTCCATCTAATAAAATAAATATTTTTTTAAAAAATCTCCTGAAAATCCCAAAGTAAAAGCAGAATGAGAAGTGCAAGGTTTTTTTTTGTTTGTTTGTTTTTGTTGTTGTTGTTGTTTTTTAGGAAATAAAAGGGCACCTGGAATCCTGAATCAATTCAGGAGGAAGGGCTTTATATACATTTACAATAGGGTTGTAGAAAGACTTTTAACCACGGGGATCAGAGGAAGTTCATAGATCATAGAGATCTCCCAAATACACAGCACTTTCTGAGGAACAAAACCACTGCTTGTTTGTTGTAAGAGAACTATTTTATGATTTGAATATTTTGATATTATGTTCTAGCTACATTTTAAATTATTTACCTTTGAGCTGGGCTCAGTAATTACATGCCTGTAATCCCAGCTGCTTGTGAGGCTGAGGCAGGAGGATCAACGTCAGCCTCAGCAAAAGTGAGGTGCTAAACAACTCAGTGAGACCCTGTCTCTAAATAAAATACAAAATAAGGCTGGGGATGTGGCTCAATGGCCGATGCCCCTGAGTTCAATCCCCAGTACTACACCCCCTGCAAAATTACTTACTTTGGGTGGGGGGCAACTTTGAGAAAACCTTGAGGAAAATACTGCATATGTGGTTCTTTGGAGCTTATTTTTATTTCAATATGATTTAATTAGTTTTTTTTTCATTTCAATAAAAATGAATTTTAAAATTCTGAAATCACTGATATAGATCTGTACTACCTAAAGATAGTGACTAATTTTTATCAGCTATTGTCACTTAAAGGGTCATCTTATTAGAATATAATACAAGACATTCCTTTATCAGACTACCAGTTAACTGATTTACCAAAATAATAAATATTCTCTATTTCTTCTATAAAGTATTCAAACTGGTACCCAGGGAACATTAAAGTACTCACCGCTAGTTGACCATACTCTTATTATCTACATGTTTCTCTTCCTACCATTCAAATTAGATGCTTACAAAGAATCTGTTGAGCTCATATTAAAACATATTTATGCAAGTTGTACATATTAACGTGTTAATTGATTTAAGGAAATATTATGATAACAAGAATGCAAAAAGAGTTGTTATTTCTAGGAAAACTAACTTGAATGTTCTGTAAAATATTATTAAAGCTGCATCTTTAAACATTCCTTTTAAATTTGGTGTGGATGAGAACTGTAAATATAGGGCAAATCTTGTTAATATTTGAAAGATTTCTGAACTCAGACTGTTTGCCAATTTTAAGTTCCCTAACTGCTTTAAATAAAATCAAACAAACTGTAAAAAAAAGTTATCTGATATAGTTTGTGTAAGAAAAATAATGTGGAACTCAAATTATTGATTTTATACACTCAAAGGAAAAGCCCTAAGTAAAAACACGCAAATATGTGATTGATGCTTTAAGCTTTTATGGTGTGTTCTATTATTTTTGTTTTCTTAATTTTGCCAATTTAAAATAAAGAAAAGGAACAAGAAACTACTTCCATGCCATAGAAATAAGAAAAGGTTTATTAATACCCTTTGATATATAATTAGCCATAAAATATTTGTAGCTAGATAGCCTTTTGGAGAAGAGCTATCCTATTTGTTTATTTTTTTATCTTTTTATTTTTGATACTGTGAGTTGAGCCCAGGGACACTTTACCACTGAACCACATCCCCAGTCCTTTTTCTTTTTTTATTTTGCAACAGAGTCTCGCTAAGTTGCTTAGGGCCTCGCTAACTTGCTAAGGCTGGCTTTGAACTTGTGATCCTCCTGCCTCAGCCTCCTGAATCACTGGAATTACAGATGTAGACCACTGTGTGGCATTAACCTATCTTAATAGCATGAAATATGTTCTTTTCAAAATGCAGAAATCATGAGAATAAATATAGATTTCAGTTGTCATTATCCAACTTAATTTTTCTCCTACTGGAATTTTAGTACATTATTTAATTTGGCATCATAAAAATATTAAAAAGCCTATGTAGAAAGCTTTATAATCATCATAATAGTATTTTGAGTCTTTACTATACGTCAGACACCTTGCTGAGAACTTTATAGGAATAAGCTCCTTTAATTTTCACAATTCTCAAACTAACATTCAACTATGAAACATACTCTCATTAAATAGATTATCATGCCTACTTTTGTATCAAACATATATCATAATGAATCATTTTCAGTACTTATTTCCAGATGGAATAATTCAGTATAAATAGCCTATTGTATGGATTAAAAAAATAATGCAAAGTAATGAAAGCCTTTATGTTCAAAAAGTAAACAATTTCCAAAGAATAACCTCTTCATTTTAATGGAATAACCAAATGTAAAGCTAAAATTAAGAAAATATATTGTACCAAAGGATAATTTACAGTTATGTGACCAATCCATTAATTACTATGTTATTCCTACTAAAGATGTAATTTATTTTTACTTTAGGGTATGTAGTAAAATCTACATTCTGGGATTGATTTCTCAAAGTTATGGAATATTCCATTTATTGTATTAGGTTAATTTCTGTCCAATTCAGGCCTTTCTCCCAAATGAACATTTATGACTGCTCTCTCAAAGTTTCTTAAATATTTAGTCTGTACAAGTCCCTGTGCACCTGTACTCCTTTAATATTAGAAAACAACTAAAAGGTTAGACGTGGTATTATTTCTAAATAATGATAAGAAAATTGAGGTTGGGAGAATTTAGGAGACTTGAAAGAGAGCACACAATTAACAAATATGGGAATCTGACGTTACTAGACATTTAATAGTATGTTTCTTGTTGCTCTGGGGTTGTTTACTAAAACCCATAGTTGATAAAGAAAAAAAATTAAGAATGATACTAAGGCACAAAGTATCTTATTCTAAAAGGAGTCTCCAATAAGGTACCCAAACTCAAGTTTGGATGTCACACTGCAGGCTTCTTAAATGGTGCCCCAGCTCAACCCATACCATAATCAACCAGGGCACTACTCTTGCACTGCAGTGTACGAGAGAACCATGGGTGGTAGAGAGGTCATCCAAGTGATTCCTCTGCCTCTTTGTGGAAGTGGGGGAAAAGCTTTCTTCTCAAAATCAAATTGTGTGGTGTTCCAAGAAAAAACATTCATGAAATTGGGGGTCCATATAAAAAGAGTAGAGGCATTTTGATCCCTGGCTAGATGTTTGTTTAGGCAACAGGCTTGCTGTTATGCCTCTGTACCTACCTGATCAGGAAAATAGGAGACTTGGGAAAAGAAGGAAAGAGTTAAAGAAGAGATAACAGTGGCACAACATATACTTCTATAGTTCATCATAGGAATAACACTTGAGTATCTAGAGTTAAGTGGCCAACAAGGAGATATTCTGGTGTGGGTTCTCAGTGTACGGCTGGTTGAAGAAGTTAATAGAGGATAAAGGGGGCTGGGGTGAGTGCAGTGGTGAAGTCCTAAAAATTCTTAAGAATATTCACATGGGCTCATAATGAAAGAGTCAACATTTGGGTGAATGTATCATTGAGAACATAGAGAGCCAGAGTTTGATAGTCAGAAATTAATAGCAACTGCTATGATCTAAATATTTGTCTACTCCCAGAATTCACATGTTGAAATCCTAACCCCCAAGCTGATGATATTAGGAGGTGTGGCATTTGGGAGGTAAATGGGTGATAAGGGTGGATTCCTCGTGAGAGGTACAGTGTAGTGTTCCTTTAGAAAGGAGTCCCAAAGAACTCTCTTGCTCTCTTTCTTCCATGTGAACATACAAGAAGCTGGTTGTCTGCAACCTGGAAGAGAGCCTTCACCAAAACCAAGCATACTGGATCCCCTGATCTCATATTTCCAGCCTCCAGAGCTCTAGAGAAATAAATTACTGTTGTTTGTAAACTGCCCAGTCTATGGCACTCTGTTAGATCAGCCCTAATTGACTAAAATAGTAATGCAAAGATTTGTTCTTCAAGCCTATCAATGTAAAAATAAGAGTACATTTTTCAAAGTTTTAATTAACTCAAAATTGTTATGACAGCTTTTGTCTGCCACACAATAGTGATGATGATAATGATAATGATAAAGTTGACAAATTTTAAAAGTTTAACTTCCTAAGTTAGTTGCACATAAAGAAAATGTGGTAATAAAATATCTTTCAATTATTGGATACTTTTCAAAGCAAAAAAAAACATAGTCAAGTTTAAGCACAAAGATTGATACGATGACTGTCAAAAATTTCCCAGAATTCTAGGCTCACAAACCATTTTCCTCCCTTGTGTACAACATTTCTGGATAGGCACTGGGGTATGGAGGTGGGACCTTTGAGAAGTGAGTGTGGAGCCTTCATGAATAGGGTAAGTACCCTTATAAAAGAAGGTGTGATGTGGTGGTGCACACCTGTAATCCTAGTAAATCAGGAGGCAGAGGCTGGAGGATCACAAGTTCAAGGCCAGCCTCAGCAACTTAGTGAGGCCCTAAGCAATTTGTTTCAAAAGAAAAAAAATTCAAAGTGCTTGGAATATGGCTTAGTAGTTAAGCACCCCTGGATTCAATACCCAGTATCAAAGTTAAAAAACAATTAAAAAGAGGGGCTGGAGATGTGGCTCAAGCGGTAGCGTGCTCGTCTGGCATGCGTGCGGCCCGGGTTCGATCCTCAGCACCACATACAAGCAAAGATGTTGTGTCTGCCAAAAACTAAAAAATAAATAAATAAATATTTTTTAAAAAAGTAAAAAGAGGCCCCAGAGAGTTTCTTGCATCTTTCCCTATGTTAGGACACAGAAAAAAGATAGTCTACAGCCAGAAAGAAGACCCTCACCAAAACTGATCATGATGGCACCTTGACTTCAGATTTCAGGCCTCCAGACCTATGGGAAATAAATTTCTGTTTATGAACTACTCAGTCTCTGGTGTTCAATTATAGCAGCCCAAATGACTAAGACACCAAGAGCTCTGTGAAAGGCTGTCACTGAGTTAAAGAAACACTCTTTTTAATTCTACCCCTTCTTATAATTGACAACAGAGAAGAAACAACTGAGAAGAAAGGGATTGGAGGGTATTAGCAGAGCTTGCTTATTCTTGGCTTCTAGCCTTAGAGCTAGCTGTGTGTATAGCCATGACTACAAGAGAAGAGCTTGTGATTACATATGAGACTCAAGTTTTAAGCTAGACTAGAATTATATCATACACACAAATATTTATAAAATGTATCCACAGAATTTTAAGACTAATAGTAGAATGAATACTTGTATGTCTATCACCTAGGATAAAGTGATAACATTCCACAGTTTAAGAGTTCCCTGTGTGCTCCTGCCTAACCTTTAACCCATTCAATCCTCTTGCCTGAGCCTCCAGAGTTGCTGAGTTTATAGACCCAAATCCCTTCGAGCCCAACCAATAAATTATTTTCTTTCTGGTGCCAGGGTTTGAACCCAGGTGCATTAATTAACCACTGAGCCACATCCCCAACCCCTTTTAATTTTGATTTTGAGACAGGGTCTCTATAAATTGCTGAGGCTGACTTTGAACTGGTGATCCTCCTGCCTCAGCCTCCTGAGCCTCTGGGATTATAGGCGTGTACCACCACACCTGACCCAACCCATGGATTTTTTTTAACTATTGTGGCTTTTGTGACAATCATTCATTTGCATTCTTTAAAGAGTTGCCATCTACCTCTGATCTTTAAGTGACCTGTGGTTTAGTTTTCCTGTTGATGAGTTTTTATAAAAATTCTAGCTAAGAATTATGGCTCTGTGCTTAAAAAGTAATTTCCCTGTTTTAAGGTCTATTTTAAATGGTTTATACATATAGACAACTTTAGTTGTCCAACAATTTGAGAAAAATTATATTCAACATAGGATTTAATGCCTATTAGCACTCTTCTAAGATTTTATAACATACACACACATACATACATATACATGTACATATATAGGTACCAGTGGGACCTTGGACAAGTAAATTAACCTGTCAGTGACTCTGTTTTCATATGTATGTATATGAATTAAAATACATTCATAAATTAATTTAATCCTTACAAGAACTTTGTAAGTACTGCTATTCCTTCATTTTTACATATGAGGAAACTGGGTCACTAAAGAGTTAGAAACTTGTTTCAAAGGACTACAGATATAGCTCAGTGGTAGAGTGTCTAGCATTCATGAAACGCTACGTTCCATCCCCAGCACCTAAAAAAAGACAAAGAAAAATGAAATAAACTTGCTTCAAGTTTGCATTGCTAAATGAGAAGTTGGAATATACACATAGTCTGGCAAGAGAGTCTGTGGTAACCACTTTACTAACCAGTTTTTCTTTATATGGAAATTCTACAGTCTACTGTTGAGGACAATTGCAATATTTCTAGTTTTCTGATACTACAAATGGTACTTTTAAGGCACTTCTTGGGTGTAGCTCACAGGTAGAACACTTGCCTACCAAGCAGGAGTTCCTGGGTTCAATCCCCAGCCACAATAAATTAAATTAAAATCTTGGACATGTCTTCTGGCACACAAAGTCAAGACTTTCTTAAGGGTCTATACTTAGGAGCAGATTTGCTGTACTATGGGCTATCAGTATGTTGAAGTTTATCTAAGCAATATAAAATTATTTTTCAAAGTGGTTATACTAATTTTACTCTAACTAGTAGTGGATTGCAGTTCATTTGCTTCACTTCCTTAGCAACACTTAGTTTTTACCAACTCCTTAATGTTTGCCTATTAATTGGTGTGAAATACCATCTTTTTAAATTTAGCCTGTAGTTTAGCAATTATAGTGAAGCAGAGCATCTTTTCAAATAATTTTGAGTCTGGTATTTCCTTGTCTAGGAAATATTAGTGGCTTTTAAATCATTCATTGTTTCTATTGATTCATTGTAGATCCTCTCATATTTTAAACATTAAGCCTTTATCATTTTATGTATATTTTCAAATACATTTTTACTATCCTTATGTTATTTTTTATTTACTTCAATTTTTTTCTACATGTTGTATATAGATTGTCAGTTACGCCATCATTTTGTTATCTAGAAGTATCATGTTGAAATGGACATTTAGATAGTTCAAATCAAATCATAAAATCTAAATAACACTTTTTAGATGGCTACGAAAAATAAACTAATAAAGTTAATAACAAGAATTCTGATAGCACATAAATAGATGTTCAAGGCTACCCAATATACACTATATAATACATGTTATATATTATATATAATATAATGACACTGAACATAAGAGCAGAAAATTTAGAGAATTTGGGGAACTGGTAAATTTTGAAAACTCACACTTCGTTGTGGCAATAGATACCAGAATTTCCCCACTGTAGATTCTGTCAGAAACCAAAGCAACTGTTCCCATGACCAGAGATACAATCTCAAAAAGAATTCTTTCATAAAATTTATTGAGGCAAAATTAATATACAAAAGAATTTATATAATTGAACTTTATAGTCTGATAAGTTTTTTTTCAAATACATACACCTTTGAAACCACTCCTGCCACAATAAAGATATCACAAGTTTCTTTTATCTCAAAATGTTCCACCATATCTCCAACCAGCCAACCCTATCTCAGCATTACCCACTGTTCTGATTTCTATCACTTTTGATTAGTTTAGACTATTCTGGTGTTTTACATAAATGGATTCTTACAGTATAATACATATTCTTGTGTGTCTTCTTTCCTTTGATGGATATGTTTGCAATATTAATCACTGTATTTGTATATATCAAGAATTTATTTCTTTTGATTGCTGAACGGTGTCTCATGGTATTACTCTATGACAGCTTGTTTGTTTATGTGTTCACCAATAGACAAAAACTTGGGCTGTTTCCAGTCTTGTTATGACAATTAACAGTTAAGGAGAGACTTTTCTACTTCATTCTATTCATTGCTTCTATGAGTTCAATTTTTAAATTCCACATGTAAGCGAGATGTAAGTATTCATGCTTCTGTACCTGGCTTATTTCATTTAGCACAAGGTCTTCCAGGTAACACCTGTTATTGCAAGTGACAGGATATCCATCTTTCCAAAGCTGAATAGTATTCCATTGTGCTATACTTTGAAATACCTCCCAAAGGCTCATGTATTAAAAGTTTGTTGCTCAGCTGGCACTATTGGGAGGTGGTGGAAACTTTAAGAGTTGGGGTCCATCAGAGGTCCTCAGATCATTGGAGCCATGCACTCAAAGTGGATAGTGGAACCCCAGCCTCTTCCTCTTTCTCTCATGTTAAAGATATAAGGTGAGGGCTTGCCCACCATGTGTGAGGCATATTGTGTTCGATCCTCAGCACCATATAAAGATAAATAAATAAATACATATATTGTGTCCATCTACAAAAATATATATATTAAAAAAAGATACAAGGTGAGGACCATTGTGCTGCCACACTTTCCCTGCCATGAGGCGCTGCCTTACCACAGCCCCACAGGTAATGCAACTAACTAACCATGGCCTGAAACTTCTAAAACTGTGAACCAAATTATACCTTTGTGTGTGTGGGGGGGGGGGGGTACTGGGGATGGAACCCAGGGCCTAGTGCATGCTGGGAAAGCCCTCTACCACTGAGCTAATTCCCAACCTATATTTCTTTATATAAGTTAATTTTTTGCAGCATTAGATATAGTAACGGAAAGCTGACTCTCACACATTGTATATATACACCACAGTTTCTTTATCATTCACCCACTGACAGACACTTTGGTTGATTCCAAATCCTGGCCATTGTGAATAATGTTGTAATGAACCCAAGAATACAAATATCCCTTCAACATATTCATTTCAGCTCCTTTGGATATATATCCAGAAGTGGAATTGCTAGATCTTATGATAGCTCTATTTTTGTTATTTTGTTTTATTCTGCATTTTGGTATCAGGGTTTGAACCCAAGGGTGCTCTACACTGAGCTACATCCTCAGCCCTTTTTATTTTGGGACAGAGTATCACTAAGTTGCTAAACCTGGCCTTGAACTTGAGATCTTCCTGCCTTAGTCTCTCAAGTTGATGGGATTCTAGGCGTGTACCACCAAATAATGAGAAGAGTGAAAGAGAGAGAGAGAGATAGTGCACAAAGCCTAAAATCGTTATTACTTGACCATTTACAGAACATCTTTTCTAGTCCCTTCTTGAGAGTGTGCTCATTCCTAAAGACCTAAGACTTTCTTGATGTCTCAGCTGGATGCTAAGGATATCAGCACCATTTTAAGCATATCCTGCCTCCAGGGTTACATAAGAACTCCAGAATCCTCCAGCACTGAAGGACCTCCAGCATCATATTCTGTTCATGCCCCCATGGTAACCACAATGTAAGCCTTAGGTAGTCTAATCCTGTGTATTTGGAGACCATCTTCCAGCCAAGGTCATGCGGGTGATGTTCATACTCTCAGAGCCCATGCTCCATAGTTCTCTCTTCTCCAGCAATCTACTACACAGATTCTATACACTTGGTATTCTAAACTCTGATAAAGATCTCTTAAATTCAGCCAGTCTTTTGAATATTAAATCTTACATGTTCTTGGATAACAGTGAATAAATAAGAAGTGGTAATTATTTTAACCAGCAACTCATTAAGGTCTTAAAACAACACTAAGTTGGATATTATTATCTCCATTTGACAAATGGGTCAAAGAGATTAAGTTACTTTCCATGAATCACAGAAAATATCTCTTTTCATTAAGATATAATATATAAAAGACATTGCACCAGATTTAGTTGAGAATGTTAAAGGAGATGGAGCTTTTTTATATACCAGGATTCATCTCCATTTTGGTTGTAAATTTTTAAAAAGTGTCACAAGTTTTAATGTGTTACCACTCTGTAGACATTCCAAAATAGAAAAAAAAATGCTCAAAGATTGAAGCAATTATGCATATTAACCTTTGTGGCATTTAATTACTGGAATAATCACTGTAATTATTTGAGTTAGCTAAATAAATGCTAGGTATCTAAATAAGTATATACAGTGTATATACTTATTTGAATATTTAAAAGTGAAAACTATTCAATAGTTCATTTTCAGAAAAACAACACTAATTGAGTGACAGGTGAATAGCAGAATAGAAATAATTTGGAAAACATTAAAACTCTATGAAAAATCATTTTGAAAAGACAAAAAATGGTATCTACTAAATGTGAATTAGAATGGTTTGCTATATTTTAGACAAAATACATCAGTGGAATTCTCTAAAAAAATACTACAACTACTTTTAGCAAGGTTCGAGATTTACTATTCAGTTTGTTTTCATTATTATAAAATCAACTTTCTCAATATCCAGGTGTTTTGTCTATGTAGATGAATATAGGATGGAGTGAGGGTGGGAGTTTGGTTGAGGGAGAGTGAGGGTGTTGTGATTCATTGTAATTAAATCTTTTGTTGCAGAAAATGTGTAGGATTATTTAACTAGTACTATATTCTAGTTTAATGAGTTAAGTGGCTTTGAATTTTTGCTGGACTGGAAATGACTTACTTTATAATTCAAACAAAAAAAAATACATTCAGCTTAACAGAAGACTTTGACAATTCAGACATTAATCTATCCCAGAAAGAGCTCCTGAGTCTTCCAATTATTTGTAGTTTTAATCTGACTAGAATCATAATGATAAAAACATATTTTTTAAAAATATGTAATATACTCCTGCATTTATTAAGCAGGCAATGAGACCTATAAATATTAACACAACATATATACTATGCACATAGAACCATTTCATTGGTGAGAAAGATAAAGTGAGATTTATACTGACACCTGCTTTTTGGTATGTTGCTAACTCGATGCTATTAATGCAGGTATAGGGTCAAAAGGGACCAGTAGTACTCTGAGGTCTTCACTCCTTATAATAAATAGGGTTTATATTCCAAAGGCATATTTTATCCAGTTCTATGAAGACTGCATAGTTAATATAGGACCAATAATTGAGAAATTTAATACCATATAATCCACGTGCTCATTCTAATCCATGGCTTCTCCAATTATGCAAATAAAAATTCCACACTGGCTAGGTGCGGTGGTGTATGCCTGTAATCCCTGTGGCTTGGGAGGCTGAGGCAGGAGAATTGCAAGTTCATAGCCAGCCTCAGCAACACAAGACACTAAGCAACTCAGTGACACCCTGTCTCTAAATAAAATACAAAAGAGCTGGGGATATGGCTCAGTTGTTGAGTACCCCTGAGTTCAATCCCCAGTACCCTTCCCCCCAAAAAAATCATACTGAACACACACATTGGAAGTAGATATTCCAGAGGCATTCAAATTGCTGCCTCACATGGTGCAGTACCAAACTATTCAGGAATAGCCAATAGTTAGAGTTTAGCTTGCCAATGATGGCAAATGAGGTATTTTTAGGGCTTTAAAGATAACATTTTAGGTTGGTTAATTTAAAATAGTGAATTTCCTTATATCTTTGCTATTTGATGGTCTTTGCTTAAATCACACTTTTAAAATGTTTGAAAAGAACTATTTATTATCTCCTCGGGAAAGAAATGCATAAGTTGACATACATAATATTTTGCACACAGTTTGGGGGCATTAACATACTCCATTAAACCCATCATGAAACTAAGACACCATATTAAAATGCACTGTTTTAAAGTAAGTGTTAACAGGAGGAAAGAGAGACCAAAAGTGAAAACTACCGTGAAAGGAAAAAGTCATTTGTTTTATTTAGACTTGAGACCAGAAGTTTTGCAAAGAGATAGCAGATCTCTATCATAAAATATTTTTTTTCCCTGTGAGATTCAACAAAAATAACTGTTAAGTTTTATTTCTCAATACCCAGGGTCCAGGATATGCTCCTGTTATATAGTGAAAATGTCCAACTGAAAATGAAGCATGCAATCTGTTGTGTAACAATCTGTTGCAAGTAGCAATCCAGCATGTTGACCTCTACACATGTGCACTGGGTATACCAAAAATGCATGGCCTTAATCACTCTTTACCTAATGCATTTCTTGGGGTTTCATTTACATGAAGAAGCCCTTAAGGATGAGACAGTACCTCTTCCTAAAGAGTAGGTTGGCTTCCACTTTTTAAAAAACACAGACTCCTCCTAGCTTTGGGTTACTCTCCTATTTTACAATCCACTGACTGCATAGGCTTCCAGAATGGGCCCTTCATGTTGCCCTCACTGGGACGTGGTTGGCATGAGGATAATACACAAACCAACATGATTTCCTTTTGCTGTGAACAATAAAGTCCTTTTTCTCTGATTCAGATCTTCTATCAGCTTGTTAGCTTACAAGTAGTATCCCAGTTTCTGCACTTTTTGACACAAACTTGATGGGAAAAAGCCTTGTTACAGCTTATGATTTTGTTTGTTCATTTTTGCTTTTGTTTTGTTTTTGTTAAGAGTTATAGCAGTGGTTGACTGGGTGATTCATCTACTCTGTGATGTCACCTGTGGCCATTCAGTAACATATAGCTCAACAGGTCTAGATGATCAAAGACAGCTTCATTCACTCGCCTGATATCTCAATGGTGACATCTAGAAGATTTCACTCTGCTAGTGATTTCTCCGCTATAGTCCCAGGGTTTCTTCATATGATCTCTATAGCAGAGCACTCAAATATAAGCATATTTGATACATGTTGGCTCAGGGCTTCAAAATTAAGTGTTCCCAGAAGTGACATCATTAACACGGTGAAAATGGAAGCCCTGGACTTTTGTTTTCCTCATGGACACACTAATTCAATAGCAGTACACAGATTAATTCCTTTTGTGGGAAATCTAGAAACTAGTTGAGAGGCTCCTTCACCGTAGATGAGTGCAAAACCACCCATGTTGAAACCAACAGAAAAAAAACTGAAGTGGAAAAAAAAACCCTCTTGACATAATTTCTACCCTTGGCACAGCACAATATAATCAGGAGAAATGCCCCAGCTCTCAGCTTTCTCCTGGGGAGAAAAGAACTGTACCACACATTCAATATGCCAGCTTTTGCAAGCCCTGCTTGAAAAACAGGGCGGCAGAATAAAATAGACACTAGTATTGCTGTACATATATACGTGTCTGTATAACCAATGTGATTCTGCAACCTGTACACTCAGAAAAATGAGAAATTATACCCCATTTGATTCAAATGTATGATATGTCAAGATCATTGTATTGTCATGTGCAACTAATAAATAAAAAGAAAACTGAAAAAAAAAAAGAAAAACAGATTTTTATCTCATCTGTCTGGGAGCTCTAACAGTTTCTTGATACAAGAAACAGAGATGGAGATTTGAACTAGCATGTGGACATTCAACATACCTCCTTCCCCCAAATCAGTACAGAATGAGTAGGCAAAACAAACAAACCTAGCTTCAGGTTTCTCCCTAGAGAGGATAAGGACAAGGTTGCACTTCATACATTTCAATTTCTCTTAAAGTTTCCTAGGGATTGGCTTCTGCCTCACCTGTCAAGAGTACTTATGGAAACTGGCAAATTCCAGATGCCCAGGGGCCACTGAGAATAAAGAAGGTAGTTTGAATCAATATATAAGCACTCACCACAGCACCACTACCCTAGTCCAATGAAAAGTGAAATGAATAAACTGCAACTTCCTTCTTGGAAGAAAAGAGTCTTTGTCTCTAATGCTCCAACTTCTTTGGTACTATCCTAAGAAATTATTTCTGTCTCACTTGTCTTAGAGTGCTAACAGCACTCAGCATACTGTGGATGCCTGGGACACACTAAGAACTGTAATAGCAGTGTGGACGTCTTCTCCTTTAGGAAGCCACTCTGTGAAGACTTGCAGAAGTATCCTTTTTTCCCCCTAATGCACTTGTACCAACACAGAGTTAAGGAAGATGAAGAAATTGGAAACACAACTGCAACAAAGCAACAAGATAAAACTCCAGAAACTGACATTAATGAAATGGAGATATATGAATTGCCTGAAAAAAAATTGAAATAACCATCATAAAAATGCTCAACAAGCTCAGGATACCAATGTATGACAAAGTGAGAATTTCAACAGAGGGAAAAAAAATTAAGTGTCGAACAGAAACCATGGACCTGAAAAAATGACTGAAATGGAAAATTCACTAGAGTGGTTCAATAGTAAATTAATGCAAGAAAGAATAAATGAACTCAGAAACAGACCACCTGAATATATGCAATACAAGGATCAGAAAGAAAAAAAGAATGTTAAAAATAGTAAAGAAAGCTTAAGGGAATTATAGAACACCATTAAACAGAGCAGTATATTCATTATGGGAATCTTAGAAGGAGAAGAGAAAGAATCAGAAAGCTTATTACAAGAAATAATGGCTGAAAACTTCCAAAATCTGCAGCCCAAAGAAACTCAGATCAGGGGCTAGGGTTGTGGCTCAATGGTATAGCACTTGCCTAGCATGTGTTCGATTCTCAGCACCACATATAACTAAATAAAATAAAGGTCCACTGACAACTAAACAATATTAAAAAAAAAAAACTCAGATCAGATAGTGAAAAGTAACCTACACCAAGATGTATGATAATTAAATTGCCAAAATTAGAAGGCAAAGAGAATTTTAAAAGCAGCAAAAGTACTGGGGGATAAAAAGGAAAAAAAGAAAAAGTTATCAGAGAATACTATACCTGGCAAACATTTCCTTCAGAAATGAAGGCACAAAAAAAGATTTTCTGGACAATTTTATTCTTACCAGACTTGCCTTACAAGACATTCTAAAAGAAGTTCATCAATTTGAAATGAAAAATGCTAAATAATAACACAATATTATGTGAAAATATAAAACTAGTTAGTAAAAGTAATCATATACGTGAAAATAGAATGCTGTATTGCTTTAACAGCATTGGGTAAATCCATTTTAATTCTAGTAGAAAAGTTTAAAAGCTAGGAGTGGTGGTTCATGCCTATAATCCCAGTAACTTAGGAAGCTGAGGCAAGAGGATTCCAAATTTGAGGCAGCCTCAGCAACTTCACCAGACCCTGTATTAAAAAAAATAAAAAGTTCTGGGGATGTAGGTCTGTGGTAGGGGGCTTTCCTAGTATGCAGCAAGAGACAAAAGACAGACAAAAGAACTAGAGTGGTGTCCCTTTGTCCCTAGTCTTACTCTCTGGATTCAATCACTGGTAGCAAAAAATAAAATAAAGGACAAAATATTAAAAATAACTATAATTAAAAACATGTTAATGTATACATAATACAAACAGTTGCAAACTATGACATTAATAACATAAAGTAAGTGGGTGAGAGAAGGAAAATGTGGGGCTATTATATGTAATTGAAGGTAAGCTGTTATTAACTTAAAATGGGCTTATAAATAAAAATATTTTATTTAAGCCCCATTGAAAACACAATGACAATACCTATAGAAGTTAATTTACACCAAAGGAAAAAGAAAGAAATCTAAGTATATTCATCCAGAAAAAAGAAAAAAAGAATCAGCAAAACACATAGGAAAAGAGCAAGAGATTGAAAGACAGACAAAAGAACTACAGTGGTATCCCTTTGTCCCTAGTCTCACTTTCTGTAGTTTCAGTTACCCACAATCACATTCCAAATATATTAAATGGAAAATTTCACATTTTAAGGAATAAAGAGACCACATCCATGTAAATTTAATGTAGTACATTGTTATATTGTTCTATCTTATTTAGCTATTGTTAATCTCTCACTTTGCCTAATTTATAAATTAAATTTTATCATATATATATATATATATATATATATATATATATATGGAAAAATATAGTATTCACAGGGTTTGGAAGTGTTCAGAGTTTAAAACACACACTGGGGGTTCTTGAAAAGTATCTTCTCAAGTGTATATAAGATATTTTCCAGAATGTCATATTAGTTCACAAAGCAAGTCTTGACAAATTTAAGAAGATTGAAATCATATCAATTATCTTTTCTAACCACAATAAGTGACACTAGAAATCAATAGCAGAAAGAAAACTCACAAGTAGATAAACATTTAAAAACACTCCTGAAAGAAAAAATAAAAAAAATTAGAAAATTTATTTATTTATTTATTTATTTAGGTACCAGAGATGGAACCCAGGGGTGCTTGACCACTGAGCTACATCTCCAGCCCTTTTTATTTGTTATTTGGAAATAGGGTCTCACTTACTTACTTAGGGCTTCACTAAATTGCTAAGGCTGGACTTGAACTTGTGATCCTCTTGCTTCAGCCTCCCAAATATGGGATTATAGGCATGTAGCACCATTCCTAGCTAAAAAAATATCTTGAGAATAATGAAAAGAAAAAAATACAGCTTACTGAAATTTGTGGAATGTTTCAAATGCAGTACTAAGATGGAAGTGCATAGTGAAAAGAACCTCTACAAAAAAGAAAAAAAACTCAAATAACCTAATTTTATACTTTAAGGAACTAGAAAAAGAAGAATAAACTAAGCCTAAAATTGGCAGAAGGAAATTAAAAAAGATTGGAAAAGAAAGACCTGAGGACATAGCTCAGCTGGTAGAGTGCTTGCCTCACATGCACAAGGCCAGGGATTCAATCCCCAGCCCCACAAAAAAAAAAAAAAAAAAAAAGAAAGAAAGAAAGAAAGAAGAAAGGTTAGAAAAGAAATAAATGAATCAAAATAAAAGTCTTCTGAATAGTAAAGCAAATGATCAGCCAAACAAAAAAGGTAACCTATAAATTAGGGGAAAATATTTATAAACCGTTTAATAAGGGGTTAATTTCCAAAGATGTAAGGAAATCCTACAACTCAATTGTAAAATAACTAATGAACAAGAAAAAATGGGCTTTGGACTTACACATCTCCAAAGATGACAGAAATAGACAACATTTATTGGAATGTGTGATCAATATCACTAATAATTAGGGAAATGAAAATCAAAATCATACTGAAGTATCACCTCACACCATTTAGAATGGCCATTATTGGGCTGGGGTTGTGGCTCAGTGGTAGAGCACTTGCCAAGCATGTGTGAGGCACTGGGTTCAATTCTCAGCACCACATAAAAATAAATAAATAAAATAAAGGCATTGTCTGTTTCTTCTCTCTCTCTCTCTCTCTCTCTCTCTCTCTCATATATATATATATATATATATAATGTTTTTGTTTTAAAAAAAAGAATGGTCTCGTTATTGGGGGGAAAAGGACAAAACTTGTTGGCAATGATGTGGAGAAATTGAAATCCTGCACACTATTGCTGGAAATGGAAAATGGTGCAGCCCCTTTAGTAAGTGATACAAAGTTTCCTCAAAAAGTTAAAGATAAGCCAGGCACAGTGGTGCATGCCTGTAATCCCAGTGACTCAGGAGGCTGAGCCAGGAGGATCACAAGTTTGAGGTCTGCCTCAGCAACTTAGAGAGGCCCTAGACAACTTAACAAGATCCTGTCTCAAAATGTAAAATAAAAGGGCTTGCATGGGGGGATTCAGTGTTAAAACACTCCTGTGTTCAATTCCCAGTACCCAAAAAATAAAAACTAAAATAAAAAAGAAAGTAAAACCTAAAATTTCACATTTACCAAATTCTATTCATTAGGGAGGGAAAATTGGTTATTATATGAATATATGTTAAAATGAATTATGTGTTAAAATCTTGGCATTTATTTATTTTTCCTAATTTAACATTTTCCTTTTTTGGGGGGGTGGGGTGGGGGTGGAGCTGGTAGGGGAAATCTTGCTATGTTGCCCTGGCCTGTCTCAAACTCTTGGATTCCAGTGTTCCTGCCCCTCTCATGTAGCTAAAATGTAAGGAACATGTCCTTATGCCTACCCTATTTTTATTTTTTGATTCACATCTAATATTTATATATACTTATAAAATACAGTGCAATGTTTTAATTCATCTATATATTGAGTAGTGCTCCAGAGGGTAATTAGCATAGGCATCACCTTAAACCTTTATCATTTCTTTATGATAAATACATTGAAATTCCTCTCTTCTATTTTGAGATATGTGATGCATTCTTGTTAATTATAGTCATCCTGCTGTGCCAAAGAGCAACAGAACTTATTCTTCCTATCAAATGACACTGTGGTACCCATTGACTGTATTCTACTCTCAACTTGGCAGTTATTTTCAAACTCCCACAGTAAAGAGTGAGAATTACTTGTGATTTTTTTTTTTTCTTCGCAATGCTGGGGATTGAACCCAGGGCCTCAAACATGCTAGGCAAGTGCTCTACCACTGAGCTATCTTCTAGCCCTTTATATTATAGCCCTTCTAGCCCTTGATAGGTAGGTAGATAGATAGATATTTTATTTTTGAAACACTTTTTATTTTTTATTTTGAGACAGATTCTCACTAAGTTACCCAGGATGGCCTCAAACTTGGAATCCTCCTGTCTCAGCCTCCCACATAGCTGGGATTAGAGGTGTACGCCATCATACCCAGCTGCTTGGGGATATTTCTAAACCTCTGAGCCTATTACTTGAGTTCCAACTCTATCCTGGATGTATTACTATAACAAGATTTCACTATAACATTTGATGCCTAAGACACTAAATGCATTTTATTTGTCCACTATGATAAAAGGAGTTTTATACCTGTGGTGAGTGAGTTATGCCATTAACATAGACTGAATAAAATTTGTGTCTTTCCACAATGTCATGATTTATCAAATAACAATAAATTCACAGGCTACACCTTGTTCATGAGTGGCAGTTCACTGAATAAGTTATTTTATTCCTATCTTAATGTCTAATATCTATGACACTAAAGTCACACATCACAAACACCATATAGAGTTAAGGCAGCCACAGGACTGCAGGAGGCTGAACTAAGAGCAAAGACAAAGAGCAGATAGGAATGCAAAGAGTCACTGTAGGTGGTCAGATAAGATTGTGAATCAGGAATCTGGTTCATAAGAGCCAGATTGGGAGTAAGCCTAAGAACCTGTTCAGTTTACAGAGCTGCCAAAGCACAGGAACCTATTGAAGGCCATAGTCCAGAAGGAGCAGTTTCAGAGTGTCAGCAAAAGATGTCAGCTTGGAGTGGGGCATGTGTGATCATCATAGACAGGAGAAAATGCATTCTGCTGAAGCCCAAGGAGATTAGTCATTGTGGTTATTTTTCTGGGCAAGGCTCATGATGAGTGACCAGATAACAGGGTCAGGGTGCCACTGTGTCCAGTCTCAGAGTGATCCTTCTTTTATGCACCTTGAGTGAAAGAGTTGCTTTATTCGGCAGTCTGGTGTGTTTGATAAGCTCAAGGACTTTGTTTTTCCAATATGGGTTTGATACACCTATGCTTCCATATGCTTCTGGTTGATTCAGTAAGTTCACAGGTGGTCATTTTTATTAGCATGATTAATTTATTTATCATTTTTATGCCTTATGGTTGTGCTAGGCAGATGGTGTTTGTTTACTTGCACAAACAAGGTATGGAGTCATTCCATCTCAGCACTTAAACTCAAAATGGAGTACCTTATGACAAACTACTGCTTTATAAACTGGAGTAACAGGTTTAGGCAAACCCCTTGGAGAGCTGGGCTCGGTGACAAATGCCTATAAATCCAGCAACTTGGGAGACTGAAGCAGGAGAGTCACAAGTTGGAGAGCAGCCTCAGCAACTTAGTAAGACCCTCAGAAACTTACCAAGAGCCTGTTTAAAATTTAAAAAAATAAAAATAAAAAGAACTAGGGATGTAGCTTTGTGGTAAAGCACCCCCTGGGTTTAATCTCTAGTGCCAAAAATTAAAAAAACAACAACAGAAATCCTCTTAGAATATTTTACTGTGGCCTTGTGATTGAATATTAATAGAAATAAATGTCTGAACATTTAGTAACATTGTTCCCTTTAATATGAGTCATCTTGTCTTTATCAATTTTAGTCAGAGGAAAGCATATTCTATTTGCACTGTTAATTGAGAGGAAATAATCTATCATTAATTTAATTTAGCATTTCATTTTGTTGGGAGCTTATTAGCGATCAAGTAAAAGAATTTAGTGAAAACTCCCTTGATAATTAGAACTAAATACATAAGCAAGCTGAATAAGGCTTGCTCGTTGAAATGGGGTCTTTGCAGGGTATTTTTCCCCTTGTTCTGGGAATTAAATTTTACACATTTAAGACATTAATATACTCGAAAACTATGCCATAAATTTCAAGAATGTTAAAGCTAATACATCTGTTATAATTTGGTTTATTTTTTGATTAGTTGATAATAATTATTCTGATTCATATTTGGCTTATTTTTTTTTCTAGATTCAATTGTATCCATACTCAATGGAAGTCAATGGTAACACTTAGTTGAAAAAGTTCTAATTCTGTTGTTTTAAAATGGCTACAGTTTTAAATTGTTATTATATGATTCAAAATACATGATCAGCTGAGCTTGGTGGTTCATGCCTAGAATCCAAGCAACTCCAGAGGCTGAGGCAGGAAGATCTCAAGTTTGAGACCAGCACAGTAACTTGGGCCCTAAGAAACTTAGAAAAACCCTGTTTCAAAACAAAAATAATAAAAATGGCTGAGGATGTGGCTCAGTGGTTAAGCACCCCTAGATTCAATTCCTGCTACCCAAAAAAAGGAGGAGGGGGCCAGAGCTGTAGTTCGGTGGTAGAGTGCCCTGGGTTTGATTCCCAGTACCCCACCCCCACGCACACACACAAATCAGAAGCTTAATCAGGAGAAAGCATCATTTTACACAATAAAATCAACTTAAAAACATTCCAGGATCTAGAACATGGAAACTAATTAAAAACTCTAAAAATTCTTGTGATATTGTGATTTGTAAAAAGAAATTTAATCTTCTCATTTCCTGGCCCACAGCTCCTGAAACCATTGGCGTCTCTAAAATGATAAGCATCCTTTTTTTATGCTAATAAATAATTATTGGTTGGCAACTCCTAAGTAGCCTCAGAATGAGGGCTAATTGCCAGGAGAATCAACTTTATGATTAGAGTACTAGAACTTTCATCCCTACACACCCCCATCCTCATAAGAGAAGAGATCTAAAGGTTGAATTGATTACCAGTGGTCAATGATTTATCAGTTATGTTGGAAGCTTACATAAAAATTCAAAAGGACAGGATTCCATGTTGCTGAACATGTGGAGGTAATAGGAGGTTGATGAATCTGAAGAGGGCATCAAAGCTTTGAGTTCCTTGCCCCATACTTTGTACTATGCATCACATCCATCTGGATGGATATTCTTGAGTTGTATTCCATAATAACAATAGTCAATAGTAAATAAAATGCTTTTTTGAATTCTGTGGGCCAGTCTAGCAGATGATGAAACCTGAGGAGGAGATCATGGAAAACCCCAAATGATAGTCGTAGCAGACTTGTGATTGGCATTGAAGTAAGAGACAATCTGGTTGAACTGAACCCCTAAGTGATGAGATTTGACTGTAAGTCCAGGTAGATAGTATCAGAATTGAATTGAATTATAGGGTTCCTAGTTGCTGTCCACTAGAGAATCGATCTGTGAGAAAAAACCCACACACCTAGTGTCAGAAGTATTGTGACTGAGACTACAAGGAAAGCACAGCATTTTGTTTTGTTTCTCTTATATAATACTGAAGTATTAAAGCATGAAGAATTTAAAGCAACTGCAAGCACTTTTTAAACCGTGGTAATTTCAAAACACAAAAATGAAAATATCACAACAAAATTAAATCTAAAATACTAAGAAAAAGGAGCAAAATTGGAAGCCCAACACAAATAATGCAATAACTATTTGAAAAACATAATGTAGCACTACCACAGAACAAAATATATATGGACAAGATTGTAAAGCTCAAAAATCAGTCTCTATACCAATGGTTATCAATCATGACATTTACACTCAAGAGCACTGCAGAATACCCAGAATTATTTAGGTACATTTTGTAGTTCCTTGAATATAATAACATCTATTTTTTTCTAGTTCAAGATCTATCAGAATGAAGGTCAGTATTATAGAAATAACCTACATCTCTCCAACTAAAAAAAAATGAATAAGAAATGGACAAAAAAAAATTTTGGTGTTGCCAGGTGTGGTGGTTCATGCCTATAATACTAGTGACTTAGGAGGCTGAGGCAAGAGGATTGCAAGTTCAAGACCAGCATCAGCAACTTAGTAAGGCCCTAAGCAACTTAGAGAGTTCCTAGGAACAAAAACTAAATAAACAAATCTTTGGCATTTTAAGTTTTACTTGTAAAAATTTTCTGGTTTGGGGTACTTTTTTCTTTTTTGTTCTGGCTGGAATAACTGAACAACTTTTCCCAACATTCTTGCTTAGTTATAGTTATCCTTAAGATCTTGGCAAAGAGTCATTTCCCCCAAGAGGCCTATCTTAATATACCCTATTGACATTCAATTTAAATTAGGTCCTTTCTATTAGTCTCTCTCATAGCACCATGTACCTCTCCTTCAAAAGAATCAATACACAATTTATAATTGTATATATTTCTACCTTTTATTATTGTTTCCCCTACCTCTACAATGTGAACTTGCTGAACCCAGGGTTTTTTCTTATTCACTACTATGCACACCAGTTCTTTGAAGAATGTCTATCTGGCACATGATTGGCTCCTTAGAAGTGTGTGTTTTTAAATAAATGAATGAATGATAGTTTCACAAATAATTTTCATTCACAAAATTGAATTAATTTTTAAATAGGAAAAAAAATCCACAACCTTTCAAAGCACTACAGTGGGCAACTAATAAAATTAGACTGGAGACTTCTAAGGATCAAATCATAACCTAAAGACAGACTGGGATAGAAGGGACACTGATTTTGCTGTGAGATTGAGTCACAGAGTAAATGTTATCTTGTGTGTTCTAAGCAGGAATAGTTTGATGAGGGTAAAGTATGAAATTCATTATTTTACTCATTCGGTCAGCAAATATCACACACATATACAAATATATGTATATATGTTTATATACACACATATATCATATATATGAAATATATGTATCGGGCACAGTACAGTACTATGCACTGGAGATATGTTTTAGTCAAAATAGGCCTGAATTATCCAAAGCAAGGATTCATCTGGATAATGGAGATAAGATACCTGAGGTAAGATCTTTCTGTAGATTGCCTTGTGTTCTCTGCTCTTGTATCTTCTTAAACAGTGTTTCAAGCAAGAAAGAAGACTTAGTAAAAGTACAGTTTATTAGAAGAGAAAAAAGCAGGAGTGGAAGCACTCTCAAGGGACAGAGTGGGTCCTCGAAAAGAGGAGAACAACAACTCACTTTGTGAGCTCGGTTTTATTGGAGTAGGAGGGGAGGTTTCTAGAAAATTCCACCCAAGTGCTACATCACAACTTCTGATTAACAGTAGGACTGTATCAAATTTTTAAATCCCTACTCCACGTTTCTACCTAAAGGAAACTCTTGGTCATTTTGATTCGTGTAAAGGTCACAGAGACCTTCTTTCATCAGGATCCAGCCCAAATCAAGGTAATGATTTCTTGTGTGTTTGTTTTTCTATTTTGTTTTGGTTTGGGGTTTAAAAACAACAACAACAACAACAACAACAACAAAAAAACCTTTGTTCATTTGTTTTTAATCAGTAGGGGAGTTTTGGGACATGCATCCCTCAACCTTGAGAGGGAAGAACTAACTACTCCAGAAATAACAAGCTCGTTAATCAAGAGTTGTAATATACTGTTCTTTTTAAGCACAACTAGGTCAGAATGGCCCTGTATGAGCTTCTTTAAAGAAAGACATACTGAGGGTTAGCACATTTAGCATGTAGACTCAGTCTACAGAATTAACCCTTTATACTCCATGTTCCCACTGCTCATGTCCACCTGCTACCTAACAATATTATTTGAAGTTCATATGTGCCCCACAGAAAAAAGAGAACCTATGTATTTGTCAAGCAGCAATTCATCTTTCTGGTTCCACAAAGATTTGACTCATTATCCTTCTTGCAAGCAAATAGACTTCCTCTCTCTCTGAGGAAAACAAACAGAAAGGAGCATACTTTCAGGGAATTGATCTGAAAGCCTAGGATCTCTGAGCAATTGCCTACATGAGACCCCAGGATATTTCCCAAAATTAAAAAGATGAATTTTCTGCTCCTCACAAAGTCAACATACCCTGACAGGACAGGAGCAGGATAATCATAATTCACATTTCCATTACAAAGGGGGAAGAAGGGGAGACAAAAACAGTCACTGAAATCCTAATGAGTTATCATTCCCTGGAGATGGATAATCTTTGACTTAGGTGATGATTTAAAGCTGGAAAGAGTCTCCTCAGAGCCAACTGTGTTGGCTCTGCTGTCTAGCAGGGTTTCTTTTCCCTCATCAGGTTTGATTCTAAGTAAAAGGTATTGGAAAAACATGCCTAACTCAGGGTCTAGAATTTTCAGCCTATAGAAAATTTTCTTACTCAAAGAGAAAGAAGTACAAAGATTGCTTTGTGTTAAGTGTTTATAGTTTTAGTCCATAACTATGGTTTTCATGGTAGCACAAATCTGTAAAAAGCATAATAGTTCCTTAATCATTTGACTGCATTCAACTCTGTGTTCCAAGAAGTCACAGTGATTTTTCAAAAAGTTCTTCACAGAACTGATAGTTCTTCATTTTCTTTCACTTTAATCCTCAGTCTTGATCTAAAGTTTGGAAACTTTAGCCTAAGGCTTTAAAGCATGTCCTTAGGTTTTTACTCTGAGTCATTTCATACAAAGAGAGTTGCTGGGTACCCATACCCATAATTCATTTGCCTTGAGGACATTTAGTTGGAAGAAAGCATCTCTATGGAATGGTTATTTTTAAAAAGATTTCTTAATATTATCTTTTTTGAAGTTGAAGAATTTTAAGTTTGGAAGTAGTCATTTTAGTTTTTAATTGCCAAAGGATCTGAATTCAAGTCCCTTCCTTTCCCTTTCCCTCCCTTCCCAGTGCTGGGTAATGAAGCCAAGGCCTTGTGCATGCTACTCATTTGATCTACTACTGAACTATACTCCCAGCCCCAAATCTGAATTTTGGTTTTGTTTTGTTTCTTAATTGGTGCATATTAATTATACAGAATGCTATATTTCATTGTGACATATTGGTATAACAATTTGATCAGTTTCATTCCCCAATGGCTCTTCTTCTCCATCCCCCTGCTTGCCTTCTTTTATCCCATTGTCTGCCTTCTATATTCATGGTGCCCTTCCCCCACACACTAGCTTCTGCATAGAAAAAAAAATACCATACTTCTCTTTCTGAATCTAGCTCACTTTGCTTAACATAATGCTCTCCAGTTCCACCCACTTTTTTTGGCAAATGACATAATTTTGTTCTTTTTTTTTTAAAGTTGTAGGTGGACATAATACCTTTACTTTATTTGTTCATTTCTATGTGGTGCCAGGACTGAACACAGTGCCTCAAATGTGCTAAGGAAGTGCTCTACCACTGATTCACAACCCCAGCCCAAATTTTGTTCTTTATGGCTGAATAAAACTCCATTTTGGCCAGGTGCAGTGGTGCATGCCTATAATCCCAGAGGCTCAGGACTGAGGCAGGAAGATAACCAGTTCAACTTAGCAAGGCTCTAAGTAACTCAGCAAGACCTTGTCTCTAAATAAAACGTAAAAAAAAAAAAAAAAAGGGGGGGCTGCGGATGTGGCTCAGTGGTTAAGTGCCACTTGGTTCAATCACTTGTACCAAAAAAGAAAAGAAAAAAAGCGGGGGGGGGAACCTCCACTGTGTCTGTGTACCACATTTTCTTTATCCATTCACCAGATCTGAATTTTTGAACCTTCTATTTATTTTCATATCTGTTTATAAATTGGGCAGATTTTGCTGTGCTCAAATCCTCCTTGTAATACCTTCAATTCTCCTGCATCCTTCCCTAGAGGGTATAAGTAAATTAGAACATAATCTGCCTTGCCATTTATCACAGAATAAGAATTGTTTTCCAGGCTGGGGATGTGGCTCAGTGGTAGAGTACTTGCCTAGCTGACACAAGGCCCTGGGTTTAATCCCCAGCAACACATGGGGGAGGGGGTAAATAATTCTTTTTCTATAAACTAGATCACATTTTTTTTTTTCTTAAAAAAGTGACATGTGGCTGGGTGTGGAGGTGCAGGCCTATAATGCCAGGGGCTGGAGAGGCTGAGACAGGAGATTGTGAGTTCAAAGCCAGTCTCAGCAAAAAGTGAGGCACTAAACAACTCAGAGAGACCCTGTCTCCAAATAAAATACAAAAAAATAGGACTGGGGATGTTGACTCCATGGTTGAGTGGCCCTGAGTTCAACCCCCAGTACTCAAAAAAAAGTGACATGTGAATTGAAATCTGAAGGATGAATACATTTTGATTAGATAAAGGAAGGTGACATAATCAGATTTATATTTTGAAAAGATCACTCTTCATTCAATAAGGAGAGTGGAAGAGGGGTCAAGAATGAACATCTATAGGATTTTATGAAAACTATGAAAAATCCTCACATGAAGGATAATATTTGCCCACATTAGGAGTGGCCCTGGTAGTTGGGAAAAGTGCCTGGATTTGATAATTATTTATGAGTACACAACAGATGAGGCTTAGTTATAGACTATGTAAGGTAAGGTTAGAGAGGGGACAAGAGGTACTTCTGGTTTCTGCATGATTGGATGGATTATTTATTAGTATAAGTTATTAATTAATTTATTGACAAAGGAACTTGTATATATTTATGGTGGTCAACAGGATGTTTTGAAATCTGCTTATATTGTGCAATGGCTAAATCAAACTATCATTTTATTAGTTCAAATACTTATATTTGTGTGTGTGTGTGCTACAAGAACACTTAAAATCTCCTTTTAGTAATTTTCAAGTATACCATACATTGTTATTAACTATAGTCATCATTCTGTACAATAAATCTTATGAACATATTCCTCCTTTCTAAATGAAATTTTGTATTGTTTTGTATTCCCAACAACCTTCTCCCTCCAGTCTCTGGGAACCAATATTCCACCCCCTTCTTCTATGAGATCAATGTTTTTAGTTTCTATATCTGCATGAGATCATGCAGTACTTATCTTTCTGTGCCTGGCTTATTTCACTTAACATAATGTCCTCTGGGTTCATTCATCTTGTTATAAGTGACAGAATTTCCTTCTTTTTTTAAGGCTTGTATATACCATATTTTCTTTATGCATTAATCTGTTGGTGGACATTCAGTTCATTTCCATATCTTAGCTATTGTAAATAATGATGCGATGACAATAAAAGTGCAGATGTCTCTTTGACATACTGATTTCATTTCAAAATATACAAAGCAGTGGAATTTCTGGGTTATAATGATAGATCTATTTTTAATTTTTTGAGCCCCCTCCATAGTGTTTTCCATAATGGTTTTACTAATTTACATTCCCAACAACAGTGTACTAGATAACAATCTTGGCAGTTTCTGATAGCAGCTTCTGCAGATAGAATTATGTTTTTTGCAACATGCCAATTCTGTTTTCCAATTTCTCTATCAGTCAAGATAAGTTGTGTCATGATGAAGTAACATCACCAACATTTTATCAGCTTTGTGGGAGAGGAAAGTATCCACCCCCAATATGTTTCTTTGGCATATTTCAAGTTGTTTATCCATAGAAATTGCAGACCTTTGCAGACAAGGAAATGGCTTTGAAAAGCTGTCCTTTTGAAAAAAAAAACTCTACATCTACGTGTAAAATAAACACAGAGCCTTTTTCTACCTGTCATCCGCTTCTTTCTGCTTAGGAGGGATCTTTCCACAGGAAGAAGAGATTGGAAACTGACACCTGGCTAAGACAGACATTAGCACAGGTGGATTTCCTTGGAGGCTTCATCTGCATAACAAGACAGCCTTTGCTTGCAGTGCACATCTTCCCCACAGCCCTCTAGAGAATGGACCATCTCCCTTTACCCCAGAAACCCAAGCCCCACTCCTTTCAAGCTGTATATAAGGATCAGCAACCTTGTGGATCTCCGAGTCAAATATTCCTATACATTTTGTGTGATTTTCCTGTTATCAGACTATGGTCAGTTTATTTCATGGACTAAAATCATAGGTGCTTCAGAGGAAAATAATAAATTTGAGAATTCCTATAGCTTAATACAAGAAAAGTCTATTCTTCCTCATTAATATGTTCCAGGTGAATCTGTAGGGAAATTGTATTCCCTATAGTGATGTGTTATGCCAGAGTGCTTTAATCCTGTGACATCTATGGACATATATTTCCATGGTTTCTGAGATCTGGGAAGGAGCAACCTAGAAGATAATGCCCAGGCTTGTAAAGATTTTTTATAAAAAGTAGCACCTCCAGTTCATTGGCCAGAAGGAATTGCATATTTATACCTAAATTTTAGGGGAAATATTTTTGAAAATAACAAAGAACCAAAAATCTTTGTGAACACTAGTATTGTCTGTTACATAATACAATGTACAAAACAGGCTGATTAGACATCAGCTGAAAGTTACATGTTAAAGACTATGTTTTTTCAGTCTTATGTAGTGCAAAATTACTTGGTTGTCTTTCATGTTCTATTTACTTGCTACCTTAGAGTATATGAAGAAAGTAGTGAAAAAGGTATGTATAAGGATATATATAGCCAGGCACAGTGGTGCATACCTGTAATCCCAACAATTTGGGAAGCTAAGGCAGGAGGATCACAAGTTCAAGCCCAGCCTCAGTAACTCAGTGAAGCCCTCAGCAATTTAGTGATACACTGTCTCAGTTAAAAAATAAATGACTGGAGATGTAGCTCAATGGTCAAGTATATCTGAGTTCAATCGCCAGTAGCAAATACAGAAGGTAGAGTTGATTTTAGGAACTAGACTGCACAAAAGTAAAGGATTGTGTGTGTGTGTGTGTGTGTGTGTGTGTGTATCTGAGGTAGAATATATAAAAATGGGTAGAAAGGAGACATAAAGGAAGGACAACAGAATATAATTTTAATCTGAGTTTCCACATATTTTCTGGGTCTATGACTCCCCAAGACAGTCTCTTTCATAGGCCTGCCACTCCCAAATTCTTAGTAAATCAGTAAACCTAACTGTGCACTGTTAATTAATCCTCCAATCATAGATTAAGCAAACAGAGATATGACATCTTGGTGAACCTGTAATTTAGGGAGCTTTTCAGCACTATCTACTGATCAGATAATGAAGACCTCATCAGCCCGAGGATCCCAAGACTGACCAGACCACCAGAAACCATCTTACATCACTGGATTTACATTATTTCTATATAATTTCCTATACCCACCCCTCTCCAAATTTCTTTTAAAAGAGCCAGGACCCTCCCCTACCCTGAAATAATCTCTCTGTCTTCAGGTAGTCCAAATTTTCCCTTTAGTGTATATTCCTTGCTTTACTCCAAAGATGTCTCTCTAGAGATTGCCTCCATGGTCCCTTGAATTTGCATCTATTTTACTGAATAAACATCTGTCTCTCCCTTTACCTGGTATGTGCTGAAATTCTTTTCTGTCACATATGCCAAGAACTCCCTGGTCCTAAGTAGAGTTTCCTTTTCTTTCCAGGAACTCCTTGCGTCAGGGGAGAAGAGGTAACTCTGAAGAAGGATATAAGGAGTTCCTGGAGAGAAAGAGAACTCAACTCGGCATACATTATAGAAAAGAATTTCAACATGGACCAGTCAAAGGCATAGATGATGGTTTATTCAGGAAAGTGGATAGACATTTAAGGGAGAATGCAGACAATCTCAAAAGAGCAACATGCTTTGGGGGTTCTTGGTTCTTTTAAATGAAATTTGGTGAGGGATGGGTATGGAAAGGTATGTAGAAATGATATCAGACTGGTCATCTCAAGATGATTTCTGGTGGTCTCGTCAGTCTCAGGATCCTCACGCTGATGAGGACATCATTATCTGATCAGTAAGTAGTGCTGAAAAGTTCCCTAAATTATAGATTCACCAAGATGTCATTTTTCTGTTTGCTTAATCTATTTATTGGATTGTTAATGAACAGTGCATAGGTTGATTTATAGATTTCTTAGGAATCTGGAAGTAAATGGCCTGGGAGAGAGACTGGCTTAGGGAGTGACAGGCCTGGAACATTATAAAGAACTTCTGAATTAAAGTCTGATTGCCTCCCCTTACTTTACATCTCCTTTCTACCTTTTCTTATTCCTTCTATCTTACTTCATTCTGACCCTTCTCTGGAGATACCTCTTCTCCCCTGATGTATCTAAAAGTGGCATTATGAATAGAACAATTAAAAGTTCTTCCCTCAGAAAGCTTACATTTCATAGGAAGTTTATGTGTTTATACTTAGATCCAGGGAACCACCAAGATAAGATTTCCCTTTTTTATGAAGAAAATAGTTCTGAGGGGGAAACAAAGGCAGCTTTGGGACACATTTAGAAAAGATCTTGATAATCAGGGACCAGGAAAGACCTCATGTGATATGAGAATAGTAGTGGGATTACAGATGATGGTTATAAAATATATTCTCTATCATGGTAAAGAGGCATTTGCCCATAACATTGCTATAAATATATTCCAAAGGGAAGGAAACAGTACAGAACTGAGTGGTACTTAATGTTCCTGTAAGGGAATGAAGAACTTAAGGAAATGGTAAGAAAAGAGAATAGTAATAGCTTCATCACCCCTCCCTTGAATCAGTCATCTTTATTTGAAAACTCAATCTCATTCAGGCTTTGTCTATGAACTGGCCATTGGCTCTCCCTACAATGACACTCCTTTCCCAATCCCATCTTGTCTTATTTGGGCACGCATAAAAATGCATATATACATATTAATTGCCTAGCAAAATTCTGAACATATATTAGGCTTTCAATAAATATTATTTCCATTTAAGAATGTATTGAGGGGGGCTGGGGTTGTGGCTCAGTGGTAGAGCACTTGCCTACCACATGTGAGGCACTGGGGTTCCATCTTCAGCACCACATAAAAATAAATAAATAAAATAAAGATTAAAAAAAGACTTATTAAAAAATGTACAGAGGGGAGGCTGAGGTAGAAGGATTATAAATTCAAAGCCAGCATCAGTAACTTAGCAAAGCCCTAAACAACCTAATGAGACCCTGTCTCTAAATGAAAAATAAAAACGGGTTGGGGATTTAGTTCAAGAGTTAAGCATCCCTGGGTTCAATTCCTGGTGCCAAAAAATAAAAACATATGGGGGGACAGATTCTGAACATTATTCTCTCCCCTTGGGACAACTAGACCCACTAGATAATTCAAAATGTTTAATGGAGAATAAAATCTCTTACATGTAATGGTTCTGTATATTAGCCCAGAGTTAAAAGTGTAGAAAAATGAGATTCAATTACTCAAAAAGTTCTTACTATCTTTCAGACACCCAAAAGTTATTGTTGACTTATTTCCATGTATAAAAGCATATTTTTGGAAGAGGACTTCTTCAGTGTTGAGACTTTTGAAAAGTATTCTTCATACTTTTGTAAAACTCATAGTTATCCCTCACTAAAGCTATGCAAGTTTACCTTAGATAAACTAGTAGATTAAAAAGTTACTAATGATAGGCTTAAATCTCCCATCTCAGGCCTAGCATATGGTTAATGTAAGTTTCCCTTCATGTGTACATAAAATTTTCATGCAAAGAAATCTCTCCACTTACAGAGCTTATTAGTATTATACACAAATTCAAAATGGAAGTTGAGTTTTGGTTCTCTTTCCTTTTGGAAATCACACAAAATTTGGCAGAGATCAGTTTCTTAAAAGCTTTAATGTGTGCCAGAGGAATATGGTGCCTAAACAAATTCAGCTTTGAGCACAATGTTAACAAAACATGGCAATAGGGCTGGGGATGTAGCTGTGGTAGAGCAACTTCCTCACAGGCGTGAGACCCTCAGTTTGATCCCCAGCACTGCAAATAAAAATAACAACAATGAAACATGGCAAAGAGATCCTCAAGGGACATGGAAAGAATGTGGCTACCTTCCCCAGTGCCAGTCAGTATAAGGTTTTGCTGGGTCAAGATACAATAAAAGTAATAAAAGGAAGGAACAAAATAGAATGAAATTTCAAATGGCATGGCCACCTTGAGCCACTATGCAGCTAACTGAGATGTCCTATAAGAAATTAAAGTAGAAATTTCCACCAAAAAATCCATCATGATATCTGGATAGGTCTCAGTGAGGTTTAGTAGTCAATGGGCAGTCATGGCTACTCAGGACCTTGCAGAATGCCTGTGTGAAGGGAACAAGTAAAATAGTAGAACAAAGATGTGCAGAAAGGGGAAGAAAACAGATGATTGTAAAGGTGACCACTCCTTTGGGAGTTATCCTTGGCAGAGTTACTTTTGCTTTTTTTTTCCCTTTGCCCTTTCCACAAAGTCCATCCCCCTCCCTAATCTTTTTGCAAGGATTATAATTTCTCCCTAAATTCTAAACAGAAGACTCAACCAGTGTTCAGTAGAAGAAGAAAAAGGAGACCCATGCCCTAGATTATGCATGTAACCTTCCTGCCCAGCTTTTCTTTTCCGTCCTGTGAAAGCACTGATTCCCCTCAAGATGGGTCTGTGAGGGTGATAACTCTCTGTATCTTCCAAACTGCCAGATTTTAAACAGATGTGACTCCTTCTTAACAAATCTTGTCTCCTGAATATTGAATATTGGCTTTCAATGTGGACACTGACAGTTCAAGAGGCAAGCAGCCCAGACTATGGCCCAGTAACATGTTCCCACAGTTAAACATTGGATATACCACAGTAGTAAAGTGGGAAGCAAATTTGCCAAGTCTGGATTTCTCCCTCTGTTACCCTCCCACATACAAACACACACACACACACACACACACACACACACACACACACATATTACCACAATCAACATCACCATAATCACCTTTGAAAATATCCTGAATATCTTCTGAGGACTGTGGACACTGACAAGTCATCTTGTCACACTTGTGAAGCCCTCAGATATCCTGTGACCTGCATTCTCATATGGCTCATGTTCATACTTGCCAAGCAGGGCAACAGTGATGATGGCGGTGACAGGTAATTTCAGAAACAAAAATATCAGAGAGGTGAAGTAAGGCTGCTCATAGTGTTGGTTATCTGTTTACTAGTGATACAGTTCCTCAAGAAAAAATGTGGAAAGCTCCAGAGGAGCAGGCCCTAAAGGTGAAAATTGGGAGAGTAGAAAGGAAGCTGATCTGACATCAGTGAATAGTGCTGAGCCCACAACACAGCAGGAATGATAGCAAAGAAGGGCAAACAACTATTTTCATCACATAAATAGCAATGTTATTTAGATGTTAAATAACTCAGAGAGAGGGGGCAGGAATACAACTCAGACTAGAAGGAGGGTAAGATAGGCAGAATAATGACCCCTCAAAATGCTCATGTCCTTATCCCTGGAAACTACATGAACATGTTAGTTGACAACTGCAGAACTGACAAATTTAAGAATTGTGAAATGGGAAAATGATCCTGGTGGGTTCAACATAACCACAAGTGTCCTTAATGGAGAGCGAGGAGATGGAAGTGACCAGAGTACTGTTGTAAGGGTAAAAGAAATTGAAGTTAAAGCGTAAAAGTTAAAGGGTAAAAGACCGGGTGTTGTAAAGTTTCTAAGCTGCAAGGTCTGAGTTAAAATGTAAAGGATTAGGTATTGTTAGGTTTCTGTGCTACCTGCAAAACCTGAAATCCCTGTAGCTGTTAAGACAATGCTTGGAACTGCCCAGTAAATATTTCCCCTGACTACTTGGTTGTTTAATAACTGAAGGGCTCTGTGTAACTGGTCACGTAGTCCTTTAGGCCCTAAAACCAATCAGTTTGAATGTGTACCCCGTTTAGAAATGACCTATCACTCCAGCCTGACCTGTTCCCGCCAATGAATGAACTAATCATGTTTAGGAGTTGTAGTTTGATTTTCCCGCGGTGTATGATGATTTGTTAAAGGAGACTGTGATGTATGTAAAATCCCCGCCCTCCCCAAAAAAGTGTACTTAAGCAGTGCTCAGCCCCTGCTCGGGGCTCTGGGCTGCTTTCCCTTCTTGAGTGGGCACGGAGCCCCAGCATGCTGGTTCAATAAATCCCCTTCTGCCAATTGCATGAGTGGTCACTTGGTGGTCTCTTTCTCCGACGCTTCGCCTGACCCTTACACTGTGATATGAAAGGACATTGAAGAGGTAGGAAGCATTCATGAGCCAAATCATGTGGGTGGACTGTAGAAGCTTTCTGGAAAAGGAAATAAAATGGATTTATTGTAGAGATTGTTAAGTCTATGCAGTCTAATTCACAATGTAGAAAGTTTGCCAGCTCACCACCTAGTTTGGCCAGGCAAAACCAAGCATGTCTGAATTCTATCTTATACTCTCTGAAAGTCTGAGAGTAAACGTCTTGAATTTTATGGCTTACGTCAGGAGGGAAAAATTCTGGTCTGTATGAGCCATTTCATGGGAAAAAAAGGGGGGGAGGTGGGAGAAGAGCAGAAAGACCTCCTTCCCAATCTCTTTCGCTGAAAATACTTAGCATGCTGTGGTGCCATACATTAGAATATGGTGTTTGAGGACTGACAGTGATCTCAAGCAAATTACTTCATCTCTCTTTAAGACTGAAATTATTTAAGGTATTTAGGATAGGGGTTGATGGGTGCTAAGTAGGTACTTACATAATGATAGCTGTTATTATGTTTTTTTTTTTAAAAGAACTGTAATGTGAAAGTGGGATTAGATTTGACCCGACTCAAAAGGATTCTATATAAGTAATGGGAATTTATATAAGAAGTTATAATTGCATCTCAACAGGGAGGAGAGAGAGAGAGAGAGAGAGAGAGAGAGAGAGAGAGAGAGAGAATATGAGAATGAATATGAATCATTGCTTTATTCCTTGCTATATATCTAGTATTTAGAATCATGTATGGAACTGAGTAGGCACCAAACAGTTCTTGAAAGGATTCGTTGAATGAATGAACTTCGGGAAATGCTAGTTACTTTCCCAATTCCTTGACCAAAATCTAATCTCTTTATCTACCCCAGAGAAACGCTTGAACATGCAATAGAAGGAGATGTGGGGAAAAGCATTTGTAGCACTGTTTGTAATCATGAGAAATAAAAGGAAAAATCCAAAAGGAAAATATCTAAAGAAACTGTGGTCCATACTATAGATTAGTATGTAGACTTTAAAAAGAATGAAGTAAGTCTGTATGACCGGGAAAGTTTCCCAAGCCATATTATTCAATAAAAAATAGCAAAAAAGGTAATATCATATGTGTTTTATGACTACTTAATATATGTTGAGAAGCATAGAAAAAGACCAAGAATAGCAATAGAAAATTGAAATGGAGATTACCTCTGTTAAGGGAATTGAGATGCAATAGAGGGTGAGGCATAGATTAAGGTGTATTAATCTTATCTTTGAGACTCTGATAATTTTTGAAAGCTCTGCCTCTAAAGTAGTTAATTCCCTATTATTGAACATGGTTATGGAGAGGCCAGAGGATGTTACAGAGAGGAATCAACACTAAATGATTTTTACAATACTTCCTTAGCCTGTGAGTTTCTGCTTCGATAATTCAAATTCACAGGTAAACAGCCCATGGAGATGAAAGGTCATTTCTCAGAGTGTCTTTGTAAATTGAGGGGTGGGACAGGGTCATAAACTCTTCTCCTTTCTTCTCTACAATATCCCTTTCCTCCAAGGCCACCTGAGAAAACTTGTACAGCAAAACAGTTTAGGAACTAACACCTTTAAAGGTCTCTGGGAATTTGAATAGATTGAAATTGCCTGAGGGAATGTGTTTTCTGAATGTTTTTTGATAAGCCATTCAAAGAAAAAAGAGTCCTTCAAATGACTCTCTCTACAAAGTTTTCCCCTTATGAAACACCTATTTGCAGATATTATTCTTAACCCTTCAATTCAGGATTTAGGAATGAAGAATAATAAAAAATACAAAACAATAAAATGAACAACAACAGAAAAAAGACTATTATATTTTGAGGGCCTGGAAATCATTCTAGGAGGGAATAGGAGAGTGAAATGTCCCAATGTCCCACCAGAATCTAGGAGCTTTCTTTCTTTCTTTTCTTTTTTTTTTTTTTTTTTACAACTAGACAGACCATGACAAAGTGCAACACTTATCTATATATAGACAATCTTTTTCATAGTCAGATTTTATTGCATGTAATGACTTTTTAACTGTAAAACAAGGAAACAAAATTGGGGTTATTTTATTCCTCATGTAATATTTCTTTCCTGTGGAAAGAAGAAGATCTAAGTGCATCTAAAACTTGATGGTTTTCTGTTTCAATACAGATTTTTTTTTTTGTGGTTGTTTTTTCGTTTGTATGTTTTTCTGCAATGCTGAGGATGAAACCCAGGTCCTTGCACATTCTAGGTAAGCAGTCCACCACCGAATCACATCTCCAGTCCTGCAATGCAGTTTCCAAATGTCATGACCAATTTAGCAGTAGAGGAGAGAAAATAAAAATCTTTCATAGATTCAAATAATTGCTTTGATCATTTTTTCAACCTCTCCTCTTCCAAAGACCAAATGTTAGAGTAGGAAGGCTGCCTATGCGTTGTGCTTATGTTATACAATAGTTTTTAATTCTCAAACTCTAAAACCTCGGAATTAAGCAGATTTCAAGGACTGAGAAACAAAAATGAGTAGAACAAAGGAAGCAAGACTGCCCACCCAGGGGGAAAGAGGTGGTAATAGCAGCCTGCAGCATTTCAGGTCTTTTCAATAGTGCCCAATGCCCTTAGGAAACAGAATCTAACAGGAAATTGCCAATTAAAACATGAAGTCAGGATTGCAGATTTTCTAAACAGGTGATTTTTCTGGCATGTTTTTAGGCTATGCAGAACCAGACTTGGTCCCTGAATTGGATGGCATATGGGAAAATATAATTTGTAAGGGGAAGTTAAATTTATTTCCATTTAAAATTTCACAGGACCTAAAACTGATTAGTCCTTTCTTTATGGAAAGCAGAAAATGAGAAAATCAAGGTAATGATCATTAGTGAAATGTGATACACATTGGTATTCTGTAACCAGCCCAACTACAGGTGATTAATCATTAAGGCAATCACTTATTCTTTACTATTTTTAGGAATCTCAGATATTTCCATTATAAATGCACAATAAAGAAAGTGCCTCTTTAGAAGCAGCTGGTTGTTAAATGGGTTATGAGCTAAATCAAATACAAATCACCTAACATTTTAACTGTCATTTCCACACAAAATAGTGTGTTGGATTTTAATATAACATTTTATATATTTACTATAATATTAATACTTACTATAATATTCAACATAGTATATAAATAATGAATTTATATATTGACAGAAAGCTAAGCAGATCTCTAAGTAAGAAAAAACAATTGCTTTTACTAGCTACTGGAGCAAAATTAGATGAAGAATTTCAGTGTGTCCCAGAAGAAATTAAAAATCAGAACTTTAATTTTTAAAATTGTCAGATCAGGGGGGCCGCCGAACAGGCTTTATTGAGATATCACTCCTGGGCGGAACTGGATCAGACCCACAGAGGGGACAGGGGAAGGGTCTGAGGAGAAACCGCCTGGAAGCTCCACCGGACTGGACTTTTATGGGGCTTACAGCAGGAAGGGAAGGGCTTGGGACAGGAAAAGGTGTCTCTAGGGTCCCTTGCCCCCTTGGAGTTGGTCAGGGGAGTTGGCTGAACTCCAGGATTGGCCAGGGGGTCCTGCTGATTGACAGGCATTAGTCAGAAGATCTGGCTGATTGACAGGCGTTTCCGCTGGCATCTGATTGATGTTCTTTTCCTGCGCGGGCTGCTTTGTTCTAAGTTGCCACTAAGTGGCCACCAAGTCGCCACCACCGACCTAACAAAAATCTTCACAGGTACCATTGGAAATGTTATTGACACAATGTATGGGTTTTTCTTTTTTTTTTTTTTTTTTTTAACTAGTTCCACAACATGAACATATGCTAAATAAGTGATAAATGAAGATTCATAAATTTTAAATATGATTATTCATGAAAAGATAGTCATACATTATTTTATTAAGTATTAAATATTTTTCACTTGTTCTGTTTCTTCCATGTTCTCATTATAATAGTAGAAAAATATATATGGGGGCCATCTAGTGGCCAAAGCAATATATTTTTTACTTTGACTTTCAAACAAATTGCTAGTCTTCCAGAATTGTATTCTCTCTCTTTTGCTGTCAAAACAAGGAAGGCAAACATGATTTCTTATATGATGGAAATCCCTTAGTAGATGTCTCCTCTATTGAACTCTTTGAATATTACACTTTATAATTTGTTAAGAAATGGTGGGAGCTGTGGGGTATGGGGAAGATTCAAGAATAAATTTTAAAAGCCTTCCAGTAGAGAGGTCTTTTGTTAATCAGCTCAGTATTTCAGGAATTTTCTTAGCAAAAGTGCTTAGTTTTTACTTTTTTTTTAAGGAATTGTTTTTGAGTGTGGTCTTAAAATTGCATTTACTACCAATCTGACTGACATTGAAAATCAATGAAGAACAGTGCTGTGATGTTCAGCCAGTACTCACCTAAACTGCTGGTCCTTTACAGCTCAGCTAATATGATTTCTGACAGTTATTGCCCCTGATGTACCAGTTGACTGTCAGGGTGAGAGGTAAATGGCAGTTACCTATGTACATAGGCATATGCATGTGCCTAGTTTTTATAAAAATTTAGACAAATTGTCTCACCAGAATCTGGCTAGGGATTTAAGAACTATAGGGGATTTTTTTGTTGTTTGTTATCTTTATGGTACTGGGGATTGAACACATCCCCAGCCTTTTTCTTGAGGGGGAGGGGACAGCAGTGTTTTGCTAAATTGCTAAGGGCCTCACTAAATTGCTGAGGCTGCCTCAGCCTCCATACTGCTGGGATTACAGATGTGCACCACAGTGCAGGGAAGAAACTATAGGTATTTCTTCCTCCCCACTCCCCCACATTCCCCTTCTTCTGCCCCCCCTTTTTTGCCATATTAGGAATTGAACTGGGACCTCAAATGTGAGGCAGCTCTTTCCCACTGAGCTATATCCCCAACCCCTGCCTTTTTGTCTAATCCCCCCAAATAATTACTATTAATAGTCTCTTGTAAATACTCTGAAATGTTATGACTAAATCAGTGTAAAATTTATTATATAAAGAGTATCACACATAATATCTTGCTTCTCTTTTCCTCACATATGTATTTCAAAGACCCTTTCCTAAACATATATAAAGAGCAGGTTTCTTGTCTTTGAATTGCTGCAAAAAACTCTATTTCATGGATGTTCCATAATTCATTTAGCCAGTCTTTTATTAACTGCCATTTAATTTCTTTCTAATATTTATCTAGTATTAAGAAAATATAGAAATAGCATCCTAATACATATTTATTTGCTTACATATGACAGTAATTTCAGGGAGGGAAAATGGTATAATTTAATTTTTTGGTTTTTGAAATCAGATTTTCAAATTAATAATAGCAAAATGTTTTTTGGTTTTATGTTTTTTATTATTTACTTAGTTGTAGATGAACACACAGTATCTTTATTTATGTTTATGTGGTGCTGAGGATCAAACCCAGTGCCTCACACATGTGAGGCGAATGCTTTCCACTGAGCTTCAGCCTCAGCCCTGCAAAATGTTTTAATGTAGTTTTGTCACCATCATGATACCAGATGAGGCCTGCCGTTTTGCATGTCACTATTCATTATATACATGGTAGTGCAGTAAAATCACAGATAAGTGATAATAAAGAGGTTGGTCAGACAGCTAAAGAAATACTAGTGTTTTTCCCTCAGACAAAAAAGGAAGGACACAGTGAAACCCTAGTAAAGTGAAAATCTATGCATTAGGCAAAGAATAGAACTGGTGGGCTGGGGTTGTGGCTCAGTGGTAGAGCGCTCATCTAACATGTGTGAGGCACTGGGTTTGATCCCCCGCACCACATAAAAAAACTAAATAAACAAAATAAAGATATTGTGTCCAACTACAACTAAAATGTTTAAAAAAAGAGTGGAACTGGCAATATATATGCTAGTGGGATTAATATCCATGTTAAAGTTTGGATTTTTTCATTCTTTTTTTTTTTTTTTTGGTGCTGAGGATTGAACACAGAGCAGCTCTACAATTGAGCTCCATCTGAAGCCCATTTTATTTCTTATTTTGAGACAGGGTTTCACTAAGTTGCTGAAGTTGGCTTTGAACTTGCAATCTTCCTACTTTTAGCCTCCTGAGTTGCTGGGTATACTTTGGATCTTAAGTGTCAGCCAAAGTGTTTGAGGCTTAAGCCCTGGCTCCGTACTCTGGCAAGGCAGTGAAAACTTTAAGAAGTGGGGCCAGATGGGAGCTCTTCTGGTCGTTGGGGGCATGCCCTTAAAGGGAATAGTAAGTTCTTCTCCCTTTCTTTCTTTTTTTCCTATTTTTGGGCTATAAGGTGAGTGGATTAACCCTACCATGTTTCCACCATGATGTGCTGCCTGACCACAGGCCCCATAACAATGGGGCCAATCAATCATGGACTGAACCCTCCAAAATTGTGAGCCAAAAAAACTGTTTTCTCTTTATAAGTTGATTATCTCAGGTATTCGTTTTAGTAACAAAGCTGACTAATACAGTTCATATTGATATTTTCTTCTGTAATTTATAATATATATTAGAAGACATCCTTTCTAGGTATCTATGCTATAAAAATGTCTTTCACAATAAAACAATTACTGTTCAATCTTTGAGTAAGAGTTATTTCTTCATAATCAAATGTTACTTACAATTACTGAATCATGGTTTAAACAGTTAAATTTGCCATGCATGGTGGCACACCTGTAATCCCAGTGGCTCAGGAAACTGAAACAGAGGATCTTGGGTTCAAAGCCAGCCTCAGCAAAAGTGAGGCACTAAGCAACTCAGTGAGACCCAGTCTCTAAATAAAATACAAAATAGAGCTGGGGATGTGGCTCAGTGGCCGAGTGCCCCTGAGTTCAATCCCCGGTACCCCCCCCACCCCACCCCCAAAAAAAAGAAAAGAAAAAAAATCTGACTTTCTCTATTTGTGAGCCAAAGAAAACTTTTTAAGCTATTAATTTTTCCTCCTTCAGTGCTCATGATCAAACCCAGTGCTTTGCACATGCTAGGCAAGAACTCTACCCTGAACTACATTACTTGCAGAGCTTTTTTAAAAAATTGCATTATTTTTCCTGATGGGGGGGTTAATATATAATAGTTTTACAATATTTTTTAAAGCATATACAGCAACATGTGGTGGCTCACACCTGTAATCCCAGCTACTGAGGTGGCAAAAACAGTAGGATCACAAGTTTGAGGCCAACCTGGGCAACTTAGTGAGATTCTGTCTTAAAATAAAAAAGCCTAGGGATGGAACTCAGTTGTAGAGCACCCCTGGGTTCAGTGTCCAGTATCTAAAAAAGGGGGAAAAACATACATAGTTATTTACTATTAAAAAATGACAATTGGGGCTGGGATTGTGGCTCAGTAGTAGCGCGCTCACCTAGCACGGGCAGGACCCGGGTTTGATCCTCAGCACCATATAAAAATAAAGGCATTGTGTTGTGTCCATCTACACCTAAAAAATAAATAAGTAAATATTAAAAAAAATAATAATTTTGTCCTGTTGATAATTTACATTTTGCTCTACAATCCATTAAAGTCAAATATGACTAATAGAGAATTTATAAATGAGTGTGAAACTAAGCACATCTGTTTTAATGCTCAGTATATACCAAGCACCAGTTCAGCACTTAGAATATATTTGTATTCAATAAATACATGTTGAGTTAATTAATACTTCAAATTCAATACAGTGAATTTAAAAGTAAACTCTTATATTTGCATTTCATCTTCATGAGTAGTGCTTACTATAAAGTCAAATCACCTACCAACTGCACCAAGCAGAACACTAATGAGCTCAATTTAAATGTGGCCAAATTAGTCTAATATACACACAGAAATAATTTTTAATTGATGAATAATGCAGAAAGAGTAATATTTGATTGTTTGGCTACATCTTCTTTCTGGTCCAAATCAAGTGCTTCTTTTACTGTCTAATGTATAATAAATTTGCCTGAGGTGAAAAAATTATCAGAAACTGGTTTAAAATTACTATGATACTTAATAGCAACAGTTATAAATTTTGAACATTTACTATGTGCCAGACACTGGACTGAGTATTTATTTTATTTAAAATAAAAATCATACCATTTAATCCTCAGCAGAATCCTATGAGATGTGGTAGGACCCCCTTTTAAGTATGAAGGCTTAAAGAAGTTAAATTGCATCCCCAAGGTTAGACAGTACAAGAGAAGAATTAAAACACAGATATGTCCAATATTCAAAGACTGTGTTTCTAACAAACACTCAGTTGTGCTTCACCACCAAGTCAAACTAGAAAGAGGAGGGGTGAAAAAGAGAAGAGAGAAGATATTTTAAGGACTCAGCCAGTTTCGTAGGCAATCTCTAAGAAAAAGTTGAGCTACAGGTCATTAAAAGGTTTCTAATGCCAGAGCTTAGAATGTGGCACTCCAAACTATGCTGTTTTGGCATACTGAGTAGTTTGAACTGAAAGAAATTGAAAGGACCTCAGAAATAAGGTTTTTCTTACCTTCTCCTATCTTCCTTTTTCCTGTTCCCCTATCTCCCCCAAAGAGAGGACATAGAAATTAGAACTCCTTCCTCCCAAAGACAGCCATAAAACCTAGAAAGGTCACATTCTTCCTTTTCCCTTCAAGGGCATTGTTATGGTTTAGATGTGGTGTCCCCCCATATCCATGTGTGATACAATGCAAGAAGGTTCAGAGGAGAAATGATTGGGTTGTGAGAGTCTTAACCCAATCAGTGAATTAATCCCCTAATAAGGATTAACTGAGCAGTAACTGAAGTGGTTGGAGTGTGGCTGGAGGAGGTGGGAATTGGGGGTGTGCCTTTGGGGTTTATATTTGTATCTGGCAAGTGGAGACCTCTGTCTCTCTCTGCCTTCTGATCATCATGGGAGCTGCTTCCCTCCATTACGGTCTTCTGCCATTATGTTCAGCCTCACCTTGTGCCCTGAGGAATGGAGCCTGCTATCTATGGACAGAGACCTCTGAAACTGTGAGCCCCCAAATAAACTTTTTCTCCTCTACAGTTGTTCTGGTTGGGTCTTTTAGTCACAGCAGAAAAAAGCTGACTAAAACAACCCTCATTCCAGAGAGGTCCTTCCCCATACCCAGGAGAAAGGAATGCTACACTGTGAGGCCATGAAGAATCAAAACAGGCTTTTCTGGCTTTCTGCTCATACTCTGTTTCCATTAGTTCACTCTCTTTCATCCAATCACATTTCTGCATGATGTTTAAATCAAATATAAGCATAAAAACAGTTTCTCTGGATCTTGGGATCTTCGTTTCTAAAAGTTCCTAAGTCACATAATTTTTTTTTTATAAAGTAAGTTAAATTTTATGTTTTCATCTCTGAATCTTCCTTTGTTGGTTTTATGAAGAAGCTTTCTTCCACTATTCTACCTTTCTTCTTTATTTTATAATAATTGTTGTCATTTCTTGAGCATTTACTATCCCGTCTGGCAGAATTTTAAAGTTTTAAAGATATATATTACTGCTGGGTGCTATGATAGGCCTCTGTAATCCCAGTTGGGTAGCTGAGGCAGGAGGATCATGAGTTCAAAGCCAGCCTCAGAAACTTAGTGAGGCCCTAAGCAGCTTAGCGAAACGGTGTCTCAAAATAAAAAATAAAAAGGGCTAGTGATGTAGCTCAGTTGTTAAAAACCCTGGGTTTAATCTCTGGTACAAATATATATATAAAATTTAATAACTGTTTCTGACAACTCTATGAAGAAGATATTATTATTATCATTTTCAAATTCAGGATTGAGAAAGCTGAGGTACAGAGATTAAGTACCTTGGTGAAGCTCCCATTAGGCAGGGCAGGTACTTCTATGGGCAGACTTCTATACTTGTGGAGAAGGGAGAGCTGCTCCTCCTTTAAAAAGACTGTTAACATGTCTTCAAAGTTGGTTTTCTTTTTGTCTCAGCTATGGGTTTTTGGAGACATTTACAAGGACTAAATTCTATGTTCTGGAATGTGCCTGACATTTTTTTTATTTTTTTAACATTCGATTAATCTCCAACTGAGCCTTCTCAGGGACTGTGCCCACCTCTGCACGTGATGATGAGTCTTCTCAATGTTACAGGGCTTCCAGGAAACTGAGGTGGCACAAACACAGCTCCCTCTTCCCTTGAAACCTCAATTCTTGCAATTAAGTCAGAAAGAATTCATACATGTCACTCAGAGTAACAGTCGTGAGTTTATTGAAGGGATAGGAAAGGGTAAAAGGGGCAATCAAAAGGGAGAGAGTGGGTCCTCTCAGAGAGGAGAGGGGAAGGTGTGCCTTTCCTCCCCTTCTGTTTTATTGGGGGTCCCAGAGAAGTTTCCAGAGTCTCAAACAGGTCTACCTCTTGACCTTTGACCAACAGCAGAATGCATCAGACTTTTAAATCCCCACTACCATGACAACTCTAGGTCACCCTGGCCCATGCTGACTGATTCTAATTGGATTTTGAACCATAAATTCCTACAGATTTTATGGTTAGAAGGAATTATCCTTATCTCCCCGAGTTTCATTATCTGGTCTGTGAAAAGGGTCACAGAAGTCTCCCCCTTCAGGGTAACTTATTAAAATTATTTCATGCCTTCATTTCTCCTGCAACACAAGTACTTTGCTGACTATTGTGACATATCCTGTCCAGTTAAGCCAGGCAAGACTGCAGGTAAATAATTTCTTGGAAAAGAAAGCATGTGGGGGTCAGCACAGTGGACCCATTTTATAGAATTATTCCCACCATCCTCATCTGTCTTTTCTTTGCAAATTAACTCCAGTTAATTCGCTCTTTCTCTCTCTCTCTCTTTTTTTTTTTTTTGCGGTAGGTAATAAATGTCACTCTACTCCTTTATCTCCTAGTTATGCTTATTGGTTTTGCACTCACCAAGAGGAAAATTCATTGCATTTGGTCACAGTCATCTAGATGCTAATTGGCAGGACAGATATGTGAAACATTGCAATCTAGACTCCAGAGTCTACACATTTTAAATTTATGTATAGTATCCTGAGCTACAGAAAGGAACAGGGGATTGGGGCTTCTGCAGGAGGGAAGGTGGAAATAAATTAATGAAGGGTAAGGAAAAAAAACTGTATAATGAATAAAAGTTTTCCTGTTATACAGATAAAAGTCTCTTAGATGTTAAAAGTTGTTTGGTAGTAGCTTTCTTCCTGGTACAGATACCTTTACAAATGCAAATTTTCTTTATAAGTGTAGATTTCTATTACTAAAAGGTATGTTTTCTAGCTACTCCTGTGACTTGCAGTTTCTCAAAGTAACCAGCTGCAAAAGATCAATATTCCTAAAAGACATAGTTTGGAGTGATATGTTGTTTTCCTCAAGTAATATTTTGGGTGATTTGTCTTGAGCCCCCCAAAAAAGCCAGAATATTCCTCCTGTTGGAACATACCAGTAAGGAGAAATGAAGATCTAGGTAAGCTGTTTGTTCTCCAGTGAAGAAAAATAAAAATTTAAATAAAAGGTAATTATTGCAGAAAGGTAACTTCAGGATCTTAGCGAAAAGAGTTAATTGGGGTTGGGAGTATAGCTCAGTGGTAGAGTGCTAATCTAGCATGCATTGAGGTCCTGGCCTCAATTCCCAACACCACAAAACACAAAAATTTTAAAACAACAGAAAAAGTTAATTGCTTTAATTTGCTAATTAGTAAGTTATTTATTCTTTTATCAAATATATATTGAGGGTCTAGTAAATGCCAGGCTTTGTAGGGATGTAACAGTGGTCCATTTCACATTTTGAATATAGTCCTGTTTATTTTAAAAAGGGACATGTTTTTCTTTTTCCTCTTCTCCCTCTCCCCATCTCTAACTTGGGGGTGGGGAACAAGATTACTTTGAGTTATCGGTTCTAGAGCAGACACCCAGCACTGGAAGATAGCACTGGAACTTCTCCCAAATTAACAAATGAATTTCAACAGGCCTGCAATGCCTGCAACACCCATCTGGGCACACCTGGAATGCAGCCGTTGAATAGCTTCTTTAAAAGCCCTCTATTCTCCCTGATGGGCAGAACCACAGCCTCTGGGACAGGAGTCCCCTGTGTTTCTTCTTTGCTAGTAAAGCAATGGAAACTTCTTTTTCCTTTTTCTCAAAACTATGTCCTCCTTATTAAAATGGCATTAGGGACAAAGACCAAGCTTTCAGTAACAGGGAAACATACTAATTATATTACACTATATTAAGTAAAAAAAATATCTTTGCATACTTCTTATCATTATTCAAAGCATTTTCACACAAATTCTGCCTCATTAGATCTTCAGAATCAATTGTGAAGTAGTATGAGTAGGTACTTTTAATCATTATTATATAATGAGAATTAGAAGTTGCTATTTTTAAAAGCTTTGACTCTTCCATTTGGGTGTGTAGATACCCAATGGGTAACTAAAGCAGGATAAGTTTGGTATCTCTGCCTTTTTAAAAAAATTGCTGTTTTTTGTTTTTTTTTAATTTTTTGGTATTGGGAATTGAATTCAGAGGCATTTTACCATATTCCCGGCCATTTTTATTTTTTATTTGAGACAGGGTCTCACTAAGTTGCTGAGAAAGTAACCAGTGGAAAAAATGAGGCAGGGTCTACAATCAGGTTCATAGGGGCAGGGGAACACTTAACAAATCAATATATAAGATAAGCATCCCCTGACATGAGGACCCAAAGCCCCTATCTTTTTCTTGGCTTGCTGTTCTTTATGGAGTGTACTTGTTCTACTTAATGGACCATTCTTTTCTTTTTTATGGAGATGAGGGCCAGGGCAGGTTGAGGATTGAACCCAGGGGCACTTTACCACTGAGCTACATCCCAAGCCCTTTTAATTTTTTTTTTTTTTTTATTCTGAGACAGGGTCTTGCTCAGTTGCTTAGGGCCTCATTAAATTGCTGAGGCTGGCCTTGAACTTGCAATCCTACTGCCTCAGCCTCCTAAATCTCTGGGATTACAAGCATGTGCCACTTCATCTGGTTGAACCATTATTTTCTATGCTTTGTCTGTCACTTTTATGTAACTTGATCAATTCTTTGGATGCCAAGAATCTGGATTCTAACTGGACATTTCACCTGGAACAGCAAGATCTGAAGTATTGGGATTTTCAAGAGTCAGGCCTCGGGTCTAGGACTCTATTAAAAATTAGAGGAGGTAACTGAGAACCGATAAGGTTGAATGGCCTGTCCAAGTTTACTAAGGTAACTAACATGAGAGTTTGTCTTCAGACTTAACATTTATTGTTCCCAGTGTTGTGGCTGGGGATACAACACTCCAAAGTATGCCTATAGGAGACCAGAATATGCCACCTTAAAATATATTTCTGTAGCATATTTTGAGCTAGTTATTCTAAGAAGCAAGGCACAGGAGTACCTCTGAAAAGCTGTTCTTTTATAAAAGAAATGTATGCCTATAAAGGAAATCTACATTAGTAAACTATTTGTATCATAAAGAGGGTACTCTTAGACAACCTTTTTTAACTTCAGACTTTTGGTCTGTATAATAAGGCAACTTTTATTTACCATACATATATATATGGCTCACCCCCATAACTTGCCTGCACCCTCTCCCTGCAGGAGCCTCAAGCCCCTATTTCTTTCTATAGCTCAAGATGTTATATAAGCTTCAATCATGTGGCCCTTTTTCAAGTCTCAGATTTTGTGGGATTCTTGTGCATACATATGTAATTAAATATGTTTTTTTCTCCTGTTAATCTGTCTTATATCAATTTACATCAATTGTAGCTTAGCCAAAGAATCTAGGAAGGTAGAGGGAAGCCATTTTTACCCTCTCCAAAACAAGTTAGAGTATATTTTTCCACTACCTCATGTTTGTTTCTTTTTAAACATTTGATACTATATATAAGGCAACAGTGCTCTGTTAGGTGCCAGCAATTCAAAATTTTCTAACATCACAGGGTCCACTGAAAAAATTTTGAGTGTAACTGGAGAAACAATATGCCTACTTATAAAGAAGCAAAATAGTCTGTGATTTAGAATTCATGGGATGATACAAGAAATGCCAAATCAGAGGAACACGGAGAAGAAAAAGATTATTTGGGTCTGAATAATTTGGAGAAATTGATGGAATTTGAGCTAGTCTCTGAAGTAAAGGCAGGATTTAGATACAATGAAAATAGGGACATATTCAGGCAGAAAGAACAATACAAAGCAATCTTGGCTATTGGAAAGTACATTGCATGTTCTGCAGGATGAGATTTAGGTCAATTTAGGATAGTTTTTAATTTGTTCTAATTAGTTGTACATAACAGTAGAATACATTTTGACACACTGTACACAAATGGAGCACAGTTTCTCATTCCTCTGGCTGTAAATGGTGCAGAGTCATACCAGTCATCCTCTAAAATCTTGGAAAGTATTTGGTGTCATTGGATTCTGAATAAATGTTTTGTACTTACAATGTTATCAAATGTGATTGCTTCTGCCAAATGAATAAAATTGCCATCATTATGCTTATAAGATTTCCTGAATAATCTTAGTCTGAGGGCTAACTATCGTTTTGTTGAAAGAAGAATTTTTTATTATGAATTCAACAAGAGCATGATAATATTTTTCATATTTTTTAAATGCTCTATAACATGATGGCTATTTTTCACATTGGATTTAAATTTTGAGTATTTAAGACTAATTTAATGTGCTTTTCACCTTCATTGAGATTAGTATGCATTTGAGACCTATGCTGCCAATCTTTATGTTTTTTTAATTGATATTTTTCTATTTCCAAAGAGTTTGGAAGTGTGAAAAAGTATAGAATTGTTTAAGATAAAAAAGTGACAACTAGGATCAAGCAACCTTTTTGTCATTGGGAAGAATTCATGTAGAAAAAGTTTCCTAAAATTTGAACCATAATGTCTTTTAGTAAGACTATCTATTGTTTAATATTAAAATTATATGCTCAACTATCTGAATTGGCAGAAAGTAGATTTGGTTTAATAATTTATAGTTTAAAAATATTCCTTGACATGGTAATGAGGCTAATCCCTAAACTAATTCATTTGTGATTTATCTGCTATAGTCTCCTGAGACTGGAAATTCCTGAACATTTTTTGCATTTATTTTCTTCAAAAATGGATTTTTTATAAATAATTTTATTCTTTAATGGTTTGATATTTTGTATTTTCTGATGCTAAGATCATTGATTTTCTTTTTGACATCTGAAATAAGTGATATGTTAGCTAATAATTTATGCATTCTATTTTACAATGTTGAAAAATGTATACAATTCTGCAAAATATTAACAATAGTTTTTGTGCTCAGAAAATTCCCATAATGATAAATATACATTTGCTATAATGTAATTATAGATAATTATTTAGGAATCTTTATTTTATGACCATGTGATATGTAATTTGGGAATTATTAATAACAAATAAATATCATTTATTGTTTACTAGTTCACTTTATAATGGAATAACAGAGTTTGAGAACAGTGATATCATTACAGAAGAGAAAAAATCAAATAAAACAAAACACAAAATACCCAACAGAGTATCTGAAGCATAAAATACCTAATCAGACCTGTCTTTTTTTTCTTCATATTTTTTATTGGTGCATTATAGTTGTACATAATGGTAGCATTTCTTGTTACATATTAGTATATATATTTGATATAACATAAATATTGAGTTTCTTCTTTTTAATATATCAATCTTTTACGGTGGGGTACCAGGGATTGAAGTCAGGGGCACTTAACCACAGAGACACATCCCCAGCACTATTTTGTATTTTATTTAGAGATAGGGTCTCATTGAGTTGCTTAGGGCCTCACTAAGTTGCTGAGGTTGGCTTTGAACTCAAGATCCTCCTGCTTCAGCCTCTCAAGCCACTGGGATTACAGGCATGTGTAATATGCCTGTAAATATTACAAATTATTAAAAATCGATATTTTAATATGCTTAAAATATCAATCTTCTTATTAAAGAAATCCATATATTTGAGTAGGGTGCAGTGGTGTATGCTTGTGTAATTCCATTTACTCTGGAGGTTGAAGCAGGAGGACTGCAAGTTTTAGACTAACCTGAGCAATTTAGCAAGACCCTGTCTCAAAATTTAAAAAAATAAAAGGACTGGAGATGTAGCTCAGTGGTAAAGCACCCCTGCATTCAATGCCCAGTACAAAAAACAAAAACAAAACAAACAAAACAAGAAATTTATACATTTGAAAAGGGAATTTAATAGAATTGTTAATTAGATATCAAGTTGTTAAATAGATAACTACTCCAATTGTTGAATTTCCCTTTTATACCATAAGCTTATTGAGAAGGTTTTGTTTTTCCTTTCAATTTTAGCATGGTGCCTGCCCAAATCAATCAATAATTACCACTAACAGGGTTCCATTAGCTGGGTGGGGCATGGAGGCCCTAAGCGACTTGGTGAGACCCTATCTCAAAATAAAATATAAAAAGGATTGGGGATATGGCTTAGTGATTAAGCACCCTTGGGTTCAATCCCCAGAACCAAAAAAAAAAAAAAAAGACAAGGTTCCACTGAATGTCATTGTCCTACCCTGAGTCGTGAGTCGACTATGAAAACTTATTTGTGATCACAACAAATCTAAATTGGTCTAGTACTAGAATACAGGCCATAGGCTCTTTAATAATTATCTCAGAGGTCTGAATATCCTAATTTTATGGTAGGATATTTAAAATCATTTCATTTTCAAACAATCTCATGTTGCCCAAATACGTTTTCCTACCAGAAAAAAAAAAAGCCCTGCAAGTTAATCCAAGTCCTCTGATCCTTGTGACAGCTGAGGATATGTTTGTGAATATTATAAGAATATTATAATGTAGTTCCATGGTCTAGGCACCCTTTGGATAATTAATCAATTCAAGTTTCTAACTCTTCCAAGTCAATGCTATACTTTAGATGAATGCAACAATCTTAGGGTGCCTGATTTGAAAAGGTTTAGTGGCCTTTACTATTTGCAAGCAGAGCTTCATGCTTGTAGAATGGAATATGAGAGTCTGCTTTTGTACTGGGCTGTCTTACCTAAGTTTAATGTCTATGTTTTACATTTGTAACAGCCTCAACAAATCAGAACCTTTAAAACTTTAATGCAGATCATCTGTTTCCATTCCGCATCCTGTACATGACCTGGAGTCTCACTGCTTCCAGATGCAGGGACATGAAGTACACATTCTGCCCAAAGTAAGAATGTGTGACAGGCTATACTCTTCTGTGCTCTAGAATGAGCATAATTCCTGACAAGTAATACATGCTCAATATAAGGCTTATCTAATGGATGAATGAGGCAAATTTACTGGACCCCCTATGATATGACACTGTTGACCTTCAAGCCAGCACTCTCATTAACATCTCTCCCACTCTGTTCATTAATTATCTGGCCTTTTCTAACAACTTTCAAACCTCTATCCCTGTCCAGACCACTCCAGTTCAATATGAATCCTTGCCTTCTGCTTATTTCTATCTGATTATTCATAGGTACCTCAAATCCACATTCTTTCCTTTGATTTTAAAGAATAGCTGTGAAAATAGCCTTTCTCCCACCCAATCCTTCCTGCTTTAGGCTGCACATATTTTTTTCAAGTACACAGACAATTTAAAAATTACTGACCATGTATTAATTCACAAAATCAGTCTTGAGCAATTTATTACTATTATTTTTTGGTACTAGGAATTGGAGTCAGGGTTCTTTACCATTTTGCTATATTTCCACCCTTTATTTATTTATTTATTTTTTAAATTTTGAGACAAAGTTTTGCCAAGTTGCCAAATCTGGCCTTGAATTTGGGATCCTCCTGCCTCAGCCTCCTGAGTAGCTGGGATTACAGGAATGTGCCACCCCACCTGGCAGTCTTTAACACATTTTAAAGAATTTTATCACACCATATTTTCTGAACATAATCCAACTAAGGTAGAAATCAACATCAACAAGAATATTTTTTAAAAGAGAAAATTTTCATTGGAGCTTTTATGTGTGATATTAAAGAAAACTAGAAGTTCTTGATTTTAGTTTTACCATTTCAGCTACTGTTAGCCTGGCATATGTTTCTCTATCCTTTTACTTTCAGCCTGTTTATATGTTTGACAGTATGTCTCCTACAGATTATAAATAGTTGAATCATGTGTATTTATTTTTTTAAATCCATTCTGTCAATCTCTGATTTTGGTCAGAAATTTAATCCATTGATGTTGAAAGGATTTAGGTCTGGCATTTTGCTATTTGTTTTCTAGATCTTACTTTGTTGTTGTTGTTTGCTGTATTATTCCATTACTGTGTTATTTTTCATTAGCTTTTTTGTTTGTTTGTTTTTTAGTGTATGATCTAAATTTCCTTTTTTTCCTATATATTTTGGATGATTTCGTGATAGAATGGTTCTGCTTGGAATTACAATTAAGGTCTTAACTTAAAATAATATGGTTCTGATTAATACCAACTTATTTGAAGTAGAATATAATTTTTCTCCATCATATTTCCATTACTGTCTCCTTTGTGTTATACAAGCCCATCAATTTTTTATTATTGCTTTATGCTATTGTATTTTAAGTCAGGTAAGAGAGAAGAAAAGACAAAATACATTTATATTGCTTTATATTTAGTGATGTAATTAGTCTTACCAGTAGTCTTTATTTCCTCATGTGGATTTCTCTTAGGGCAATGGATTTTCATAGTTTTTACTTATCTAGGAGTATTTTCATTTCTTTTGTTTTAAAGAACAATTTTGCTGGGTATAGACTTTTCGGTTGATAATTTTTTTTTCCAGCACTCTGAATATGTCTGGCTGCCACTGCCTTCTGTCTTCATGAATACTGATGAGAAATAAAATCTTTTACCGACGATCCCTTGTGCATGATGAGTTGCTATTCTCTTACTTTTTTCATAATTCTCTTTTTGAATTTGTCTTTCAAGAGTCTGACTACAATGTTTATATGTATGGTTCTCTTTGAGTTCGTTCTACTTGGAATTGGATGCATAGATTGTTTTTTATCAAATTTGGGAAACTTACAGCCATTATTCCCTCAAATATTCTTTTGGGCCCTTTCTGCTGCATCTTTCCTACTGAGACCTCAGTGGTACGTATTTATGCCTGGTGGTACCCCATAGATCCCTGAGACATTGTTCATATATCTATTGTCATTTTTTTTTATTTTGTTCCTTAGACTGGATCATTCTTTTTAATATAAATTATTTTATTTATTAATTTTTTAGAGGGGAATACCGGGGATTGAACTCAGGGGTACTGAACCACTGAGCCACATCCCCAGCCCTATTTTGTATTTTATTTAGAGGCAGGGTCTCACTGAGTTGCTTAGTAGCTCACTCTTTGCTGAGGGTGGCTTTGAACTCACTGACTTAAAATACAATAGCATAAATAGCCTCCTGAGATGCTGGGATAACAGGCATGTGCCACTGTACCCAGCTGGATCATTTTTATTCCCTGTCTTCAGGTGTGCTGGCTGATTCTTTTTCCTACCAGCCAAATCTGTTCTTAAGCCAATCTGGTGAATTTTTTAAAAAATTTTAATTATTGAAATTTCAATTCCAGGCTGGGGTTGTGGCTCATTGGTAGAGTGCTGGCCTTGCATGCATGGGGCACTGGGTTCTATTCTCAGCACCATATAAATAAATAAAATAAAGTGTCACGTCCATCTACAACTATTTTTTTAAATGAATTTCAATTTTGTTATTTTTTAAATATAATTTATCTGAATTTATTGGTATTTGGTGAGGCATTGGGGTCATACTTTCCTTTAGTTCTTCAGACATGGTTTCTTTAGCTCTTTCAACATATATGTAATGGTGGATTTAAAGTTCTTTCTAGTAAATCAAATATCAAGACTATCTCAGGAAGAGTTTGTATTGACTGCTCACCACCCACCACTCCCCAGGAAAGGACCACACTTTCCTGTTTCTATGTACATTTTGCAGTATCTTTTGTTATTGAAAACTGGATATTTAAAATAACATAATGTGGCAGCTCTGGAAATCAGAGTTTCCCTTTCTAGGATTTATTGTTGCTGTTCTTGATGTTGTTTGTTTAGTACTTTTTATGGACTAATTTGGTGATTTCTGCATTTCATATCTTTTCCAGGCCCTGAATTCTGTTTGTTTAGTGACCAAAAGTGATTGGCTAGCCATTGAACATGGATCTTAAAATGCCTTGAACCAATAGATCTTTCATTAATTTCTGAGGACATCTATTTATATAATGAAGTACGCCTTTAATGTTCTTGAAATTTGTATTTAGCCTTTCCTTCTGTTTGTACAGGGGTACTCAAGTCAAGCCCAAGGTAAGAGATTGGGGTCTTTTAAAGTCTTTGAGGGGCAGACCCACAGCCCTTCAAATGCATACAGACTTCTAGATCCTCAATAATGAGCCAAAGTTTTTTGAAGTTTTTAAGGACACTTTTTTTCCCCTAGATATTCTTTTTCCATTTTGGTCAGCCTTCTGTTTGTTTGAAGTTATACTGAAGACTTTGGCAATGGATATGGTAAAGAACTGCCTCAAAATACTTTGTCCTATGGAATGAGCTGAAGTGAGGATGTCAGATAAAGTAACACCCTATGAATGGGTCCTCCCTACCGCCTGCCCAGAGAACTGTTGTACAGGTCAAAATGATATAAATGGCTCGAAGATGAGAGTTTTTGAGGAGCTTCAAATCCAGGCCATCTCCTTTGGTGAATGCATGCTCCTGTTGGTGCTCACAGCTATTAAGTTTGTAAGACTACTAGTTTTCATGGCCTGGAACTACGTCAAGTTATAATACCTCAGACCCTGCTGTTTCCAGGATTCAGCAGTTGTTCTTAAACAAATACCTCTTGGATTGTTGCGAGAATTTAATTTCCGGAATTTTGAAAAAGTTAATTTTGACCAATTTCCAGTATTTTTGTTGCTTTCACAAAGGGATGTATATATTAAGGTCGTCTCTCTGTCTTTTCCCAAAGCATGCATATTTGTGGAGAGCTACTGGGGGTTGAACCTAGAAATGCTTTACCACTGAGCTACATCTCCAGCCCTAGTTATATATTTTTTTTTAAATTTCAAAACAGGGCCTCACTAAGTTGCTGAGGTTGGCTTTGGAACTTGTGATCCTCTAGCCTCAGTCTTCCAGGTTGCTGGGATTACTAGCATGTGCTACCATGTCCAGATATCCAAAGTATGGACTTTTAATTACTGCATTACATTTCACTTTTCTTGGTTAACTCAGTCAAGCTTGGCTTACACAAGAAACTTTAAGTGGCTTTCCTATGCCCCATAGAAACATCCTATATCCTGTTACTGTTTAACAATAAAATAAGCAGATACTTGCAATATGACATGATATCCCTCTCCTGAGACTTTGACTTTCTTGAGAATAGCAACATGGTCTTTCTTGAATTCAAACATATATAACACAAGGATAAGGTCAACTGAATGTAGGAGAACAAACTGTTTGATTCTGAATTTTTAAAAGCCAACAGGTGAAAGGAACAAAAGGAAACTTGAAACTGGGAATGAATTGAATACCCTTTCAAACAGTAGTTCCCTCAAGAAAAACTCCCATTTCACTTATCCTTGTTACTAAATTAATTGCTGCTCTTAATCCTTTTCTAATCTATGCAGAAGGTTCTCAACTGACCCAAAGGCATTCACTTTATTAGCATATGAGTCATTTGGAAGTATAATAAATATGCACGCAGTCCTTTCTTTCCCCTCTCTTGATGATTGCTGCTACTATAAAACAGTGTTTTTCCATAGACAAACACAACAAATTCATCTTTAATTCAATTTGTTGAAACAAGACTGGTGAAGCAGAAAAATAGGAAAAAGCTTCAAGATATAGCAGGACAGTTTTATTCCACCGCCTGCTCCAAGGGGAAAGAAAAAAAAAATCAAAAAGAAATTCATGCAAAACATCCCTACCATAGAAAATATTTCAGAACCTCAACTTTGGTATGACAGCCAATCTCCAACCTAATCTCTGTACTAGTCAGCTAAATGAAATGTAATAATTGCTCTGTCACACATCATCATAGAAAGCTACCTCCCAGTTTTGTGTTCTCTCCCTTATCATCGCTGGTGCTGTTGGTTGTCACTGAGAATGGTTGGGGAATTTGGAAAAGCTACTTTACAAAAGGAAATTGAGCAAATGTGAAGAGGAAAGGGGAAGAGATGACAGGACTAGCTAGGGAGGATGGAAAATGATGGCTCAAGAGGGAAAGTGGGAAGTGGTAATTGGTATATAAAGGTTACAAGGGAAGGCAGACGGACCAGCTACGTGCTGAATTAGAACTACAATTTTCTGGCTGTGTTTTGGCAGAGCCTACAAGATTCTTTGGGTTTGGACAGGTAACATTAATTAATGTATAAATCAAAATAAGCCAAGCTGCTTTGGGTTGTTTTTGTTCATTTTTTTTAAGTTTGGAATTTGCTCTGCTTTTTTACCTTTCTTTTATTTAGATGCAATTTTATAAAAAGTCTGGGATTGAGAAGCCAGTTTTATATAACATTTAATTAAAGGTAAGGCCAATGAAACCCCAACTGAATAGGAAATAATTTTGATAATTTAATAAATCTATAAATAATACAGTAGCTGAAAGCAGCATTTTCTTAGGGGACCATCAGGACTAGGTTCCAAATCAGGATGACATATTAATAGCCAGGTTGTACCAGCTTCTTTAGCTGAACTTGCTATTCCATGGCATGGTTTTGTGCTTCTGCAACACACTTTCTCTGTGTCTAAAATACCTTTCTCCAACCTTGAATACATGACAAATATATTAGGCAAGTTACTTAAAGTTCTCTGTGTCAAGATCTCCTCATCTATAAAATAAGCAAGGCATTCTTACATACTTGTCCCTCAGTATCCACGAGAGATCTATTCAAAGACCCACTGCAGATTCCAAAATGTGAGGATGTTCGAGTTTTTTTTATAAAAAATGGCATGCTTTTGCATTTCACCTATACGCATCTTGCTGTATACTTTAAATCATCTCTAGATTACTTATAATATGTAATACAGTCATGCACATCAAAGCGTTTACATGGATTCTGCATAATACTAAGCACATGGCAAATTCAAGTTTTGCCATTTGGAACTTTTTGGAATTTTTTTCCCCCAAAGTTTTCTATCTTTGGTTGGTTGAATCCTGTGGATACAGAGGGCTGACAGTATCTGCTTCATGATGTACTAGTGCAGATTTAATAAATAATTGCATGAAGCCTTATTTATTTACTTATATTGTTTTGGTGCTAGGGATGAACTCCAGGGCCTTTTGCATGCTGACCATGTGCTCTAGCACTGAACTACACCCCCAGTACTACGTGAAGCCTTTGAACATCATTATGCACATATCAAGTGCTGTATGAGTATTCACTTTCTGTGTCCACTTAGTTCTTGTCATGAATGTTCATTATAATCTATATTGCAAATAACTGCCAGAATGGTTGTTTTCCTGGACTACGCTGTGAGTTCCAGGACAGAAAAAATAGTTTAGCTGTTTTTGTAGTACCAACATTTAGAATAGTGGTGTGTTTGGAATACCATTTGAAGGGTCAGGTGTGGTGGTGCACATCTATAATCCCAGTGGCACTGGAGGCTGAGACAGGAGGATCATGAGTTTAAAGCCAGCCTCAGCAACATAGTGAAAACCTGTTTCTAAATAAAATAGAAAAACGGGCTGGGGATGTGGCTCAGTGATTGAGTGCCCTGTGTTCAATCACTAGTACCAAAAATAAAACAAAACAGAAACATTCATTTGAATATCATTTGAATGATCTTTCTCTTTTGATGGCTCCACATTGTATTCTAGTCCCATAAGTCTCATGCATCCTTTCAGTATATGTCTTTTGTCTGCACTAACTCCCTGGGATTTGACTGTCTATTCTTTGCTGATAACCCTCCTATTTACTTGCTAGCCACAAATTCCCACCAATCCCCCCAATTGCTGGCTTGCTATTACTGCCAGGATCTCTGTCTTTTGAAATGCTGCCACCACCTCAAATAAACTCTGTCCCCAAACCCAATATTGCATCTTCCCTCTCAAGCTACCTCTTTTCTTGCCAATATTGTGATTGAATTGCTTAGACAAAACTGCTTTCATCATAGTGCTTTATCTTGTGTTGGTTTTTGTATTATTGGAGTTCAAAATATTGTAGATCAGAGTTCCATATTTCTGAAAATCAACACAAATATGCACAGTAAATGAGAGATAATTATTCCATGTAATCCAAGTAATAAGAAAGAAGTATTGACTGAAAATATAATCATTCTCCATGTCTACTTCCTCTTGCTGTGGTCTCCTCTAATTGTCTGATTTCTTCCTGATTCAACTCCTTGACTCTGTTTTACTCTTCACTCCTTTGTGTGCCTTTTCTCCTCATATTCTTTCACAGATTTAGTCTCATCTTCCCAGTCTGCCTTCTTTCCTCTTCTTCATTTTCTTGCTTATACACAACTTGTTTAAAAAAGTTACAGTATTGCCCAGCATGATGGTGCATGCCTGTAATCCCAGCAGCTCTGGAGGCTGAGGCTGGAGGATTACAAGTTCAAGGCTAGCCTCAGTGCCGCAGTCTGGCTAGGCACAAAATCACGAGCCACTCAAGCAGGAACAAACTTTATTTTTTGAAACTGCCGCCAATGTTCTGTACGCCCCGGGAAGATCGCCGATCCACCCACGATCCACCCACGGAGTTCTCCCGGCACCCCCAGAGGAAGTTCCTCCCCCGGAACTCCCTCCTACTGTACTTCCCCAACCAATGGGAACTCTCCAGGAGTCCTGTAGCAGGCCGAGGTGAACAGCAGGAGTCCAATATCCATATGAATGCAAATCTTAACATAATCATATCATCTCAATGGCTAGCTGGCATCACCTTTCAACCAAAAATGCCATGCATCATATACTTGGCTGACTCTTAGCACCTCAGCAATTTAGCAAGACCCTGTCTCAAAGTAAAATATAAAAAGAACTGCGGATGTGACTCACTGGTTAAGCATCCCTGAGTTCACTCCCTGGTACCTACCCCCTCCAAAAAAAAAAAAAAAAAAAAGGTTATACTTCACCTAGCATAACTTTCCTAGCATTCCCTATCCCACCCTCCAAAATAGACTTAAGCAATTTGAGGTCAGTTTGACATTTCAGGGATGATTTCTTTGCTTTGTGTATGTAGATAAGGGTTAGAAGGATTGTTTTATTCAGCACAGATAGTTGAGGTAGAGGTGTAGGAGTACCAGTTTCAAAGCAATAAAGGTCATTCCAGGATGCAATATTTACCAGAGAACATAAGGAAGCTAATGGCAATCATGTATTGAAAACACTCTGATAGTCCCACCAGCAATGTACAAGTGTACATTTTTCCCCACATCCTCGCCAGCACTTGTTGTTGTTTGACTTCATAATGGCTGCCTTTCTTACTGGAGTGAGATGGTATCTTAGGGTGGTTTTGATTTGCATTTCTCTGACAGCTAGAGATGGTGAGCATTTTTTCATGTACTTGTTGATTGACTGTATGTCCTCCTCTGAGAAGTGTCTGTTCAGGTCCTTGGCCCATTTGTTGATTGGGTTGTTTGTTCTCTTATTGTCTAATTTTTTGAGTTCTTTGTATACTCTGGATATTAGGGCTCTATCTGAAGTGTGAGGAGTAAAGATTTGTTCCCAGGGTGTAGGCTCCCTATTTACCTCTCTTATTGTTTCTTTTGCTGAGAAAAACAGCCAATTTGGAAAGCAGTATGGAGATTTCTTGGAAAGCTGGGAATGGAGCCACCATTTGACCCAGCTATTCCCCTTCTTGGTCTATTCCCTAAAGACCTAAAAAGAGCATGCTACAGGGACACTGCTACATCAATGTTCATAGCAGCACAATTCACAATAGCAAGACTGTGGAACCAACCTAGATGCCCTTCAATAGACGAATGGATAAAAAAAAATGTGGCATTTATACACAATGGAGTATTACTCTGCATTAAAAAATGACAAAATCATAGAATTTGCAGGGAAATGGATGGCATTAGAGCAGATTATGCTAAGTGAAGCTAGCCAATCCCTAAAAACCAAATGCCAAATGTCTTCTTTGATATAAGGAGAGTAACTAAGATCAGAGTAGGGACGAAGAGCAGGAGAAGAAGATTATCATTTAACAGGGATGAGAGGTGGGAGGGAAAGGGGGAGAGAAGGGAAATTGCATGGAAATGGAAGGAGACCCTCAGGGTTATACAGTGGAGGGGGTAGAGAGAGAGGAGGGGAGGGGAGGGGAGAGGTGGGGAGGGGGGAGGGTGGAGGATGGGAAAGGCAGCGGAGCACAACAGACACTAGTATGGCAATATGTAAATCAATGGATGTGTAACTGATGTGATTCTGCAATCTGTGTATGGGGTGAAGGTGGGAGTTCATAACCCACTTGAATCAAAGTGTGGAATATGATATGTCAAGAAATTTGTAATGTTTTGAACAACCAACAATAAAAAATTAAAAAAAAAAAAGAAAACACTCTGATAAATTTTCTTAGTTACCACTGTTTCGTCGAATGTCACTTACAAGGTTATTTGGAAGATTGATCAAAGATTTGGTTACTCAAAGCTGATCTACCAGATTTATTTTCTGCAATGGATAAACATAATTCAATGAGTTAAATAAAACAAATGTAGTTATTAGAAAAAATGGCATGGAAGGTATTTCTTGCATCTGATTCTTACAATCAACAACAAAGCAGCGTATTTAGAGTAAATAAAACGCTAGAAAGGCTGATGTGTTTCCATGCATAATCAGCTCTGGGAGGCCACAAGGAGCTCTGGGATTGCAATTTCAGCCATCAAAATCAGCATAAAATATGGTAAGAAAACTTGTGGGGATGGCATAGATGTAGGTGGCATTCAAATGAGTGCATCAGAATTACTCCATCCTTTGAAACTACAGGACAGGAAGGAGGAGGATTACTTGCATTAGCCTTTCAGGAGACAGATGAAGGAAAATGGGTAAGAAGAGTTCAGAAAAAGTAGGATTAAGTACTGAAAATCAATCCACACCAAACTTGAATGAAAGAGAGAAACCTTTAACAAATCAATTAAGTAGAATAGGAATGTGTGGAAGAAGTTAATTTTTAAAGCCTTATAATCATAAAACTCTAGTATTGATGAACATTCTTTATAGGTCTAGAAATGCATGTTGATTATATTAATAAATGGAATCAAATGTTTGATATCTTGACACTCAAGCGAACCTGATGTACCCAGAGAAAGTATCATTGACACAGATATGACTAAGAGAATCATGGGATCCATGTGTTTCCAAGTAGCTATTCCTCCCACCCCTCATTCTTTTTTTTTTTTTTTTTTTTTTGTACCAGGGATTGAACTTGGGGGCACTCAACCACTGAGCCACATCCCCAGCCCTATTTTGTATTTTATTTAGAGACAGGGTCTCACTGAGTTGCTTAGCACCTCACCATTGTTGAGGTTGGCTTTGAACTCACAATCCACCTGCCTCAGCCTTCAGGGCTAATGGGATTACACCCCCTCATTCTTTTTGACTTCCGCATTACACAATTTCTTTTCCTTTTCTCTTTTACAATGAAATGAGTTCCATTAAGTATCTTTCAGAGGGCATCTGTAAAAACTTGCCTTTTGACTGAATGAATTTGTTGCCAGAGAACAAAGCGTTCCAGGAAGCAGGGAGTCAGAAAACAATGCCAGCACAAATTCTACTGCCTTCCAGAAATCTCACTGAGTCTGTGTGTTATGTGTGCATCAGCATGCATGTAAGGCCCACAATATTTATGGGACATACACCCACCCTCTTTCTCCAATCATCTTACATTTTTCCTTATCAGAAGCTATGAAAAATAAAATTCATGAGGAAAAAAAAATTGCCCTTCTCTGTGAGTGATATTCAGCCACACAGGCATGACACTTTTTTCATGTAGTACAATGTGCTTTGTACCGCTGTAGTTTTCATATCTGTTGTCATGCCCTTGAGCACTCCAGATGTTTTTTCCTCCTGTTTGTTGTTATCAGGGATAATTCACAAACATACTGAACTCTGGGGACCCATTTGGTGCACATATCCATATACCCTGTAATATGTATAGCATACATTTTACATGAGCACACCTAAATATATTTAAATGTTGACCTGTGAGTTAGTATGTCTTTTTGAGAACAAGGTTATTTGGCTTTCATACATTTTTCATACAATTAGGAAAGAGCCATTCTTTCAGAACAGGCTCATTATTGGAAGGACTACCTTGGTGTTACAAAAGCAGTATTGAGACCTTAGCTTTTTTTAAATCAAGTTTTATTAATTTGCTTAAGAAATTGAGAGGCAGAAGCTGAAATGATATCTAGCAAACCCTTCTGACTGCAATCAAAACCATTTGTTCTCCTGTTTCAATTGCCAGAGAAATTAAGATCATAACCATCTTACTAGACTTTATTTTTGACAGATTTCCTAATAAAAGGGATTGAGCTGATAATGCAGGTGGCAAGAAATTATTCCCCCGAATGCTGGTAAGGTTATGAAGGGTACATTTTTCAAAGAGTGAGTTTTGGTGAATACATTTCAATTATGCTTGTGATACAGACTTGTCCTATGTTGGAGATTAAAGACTCCTTTATCAGCAATGACTTAGAGGTCTGGAATGAAGTATAGATCCAATTAATTTCATCTTCCTGTGTAAGTGATGCTCTTTTTTCCCTTCATAAGGAAACTGGCCACTTCATTTTACAGTGTTTATGGGAAACTTCCATGGTGACAACTTTATCCTGGAAAAAATGAAGACCTTGGCTGGGTCTTTGGTTGGATCAGATGTGACCAAGGATTTGAGGATTTGATGAAGCTTGTGTCAAGTTGAAAATAATATCCTTTCCCACTTGGGAAGTGATACCTGAACCAGCAGAATTTTTCCAGTTTATCAAATTCTGTTCTATACTGACTGTTCTAGACCTACATACTGAGAAGAATCTACCAAGCACTGGAAATTCAGAGGAAACTTTCTGTTCTTTTCTTTTCTTTTAAGGATGACCGCAGATCTGTTTTAGAGTTCAGCATGCTTTTTTTTTTTTTTAAAGAGGAATTCTAGTTTCAATTTCCAGCTTTGTCACTAAGTAATATGGCTTCTAGTCAGTTTATTAGCTTACCAGATCAAAATTGTTTTGTTACTTCAGGTTCATAACTTTCTATAGCAGCCAAGTGTGGTGATGCACACCTGTAATCCCAGTGGCTCAGGAGGCTGAGGCAGGAGGATCAAAAGTTTGAGACCAGCCTTGCAATTTAGCAAGACCCTCAGCAACTCAGAGAGACCCTGTCTCAAAATAAAATTAAAAGACTAGGCATGTAACTCAGTGGTAGAACACCCCTGGGTTCAATTCTCAATACCAGCCCCCCAGTAGTATTCCCCTTTTATCACTCTTAATCCCTTTAACTTCTTTCATTTTTCATTTTTTCAATACAACATATATTTTCTGTTTATTATCTTTTGTCTCTCTAACCAAAAAGCACTATGAACTCTAGTGCCTGGCATACAAAAAGTAGTCCAAAATTATTTGCTGGTTGTAAAGGGGATCAGAATATGCCACCTCCCAAAATACAACTTTGGTAAAAAGATTATTTTGAACTGAAGACAACTGGGAAAAACCAGGTACAAGAAGAGGTCTCTGCTCTTCCGCCATCAGCTTAAAAATGGGGCATAACTTTCCCTTGTGAAGATACCCCATTTCTTGAACCAGGAATAGAATAATGACCCTTATCAGCAGAGACACAGAAGGTACTAGGATGAGACTAGATTACCGAAACAAATGTTAATAAATAACCCTTATGGTTTTACCTATATATATAACCCACAGATCAGACTCTGGTTCTCTCCCCAATTGATTTTCTCCCCATAGGCACACTATGTAAGATAACTGGTATCAAAATTTTAATTGGTGAACACATAACCCATTTGGTTCCCTTATATATTTACCCTCCCACAATTCATTGCCCTGAGAAGCCCAAACCTTCTTTCCCTTTGTCTAGTCACTTCTCCAAATTTTGTTGCCCTTTGTTAAAAACTCCCTCTGTCTAATGACTTCTTTGGATTTTCCTCTGCTTTTCTCTGAAGCCCCCATGCATCTAAGATAAAATTTCTTTGTCTTTTCTCCTGTGACTCTACCTGTTTTTTTTTTTTTGTTGTTGTTGTTGTTGTTGTTTGTTTGTTTTTGTTTTTCTTTTTTGGTACCAGGGATTGAACCCAAGGGTGCTTAACCCCTGAGCCACATCCCAGCCCTTTTTATATTTTATTTAGAGATAGGGTCTCACTGAGTTGCTTTTAGTGCCTCAACGCTGCTAAGGCTGGCTTTGAACTCAGGGTCCTCCTGCCTAAGCCTCTGGAGCTGATAAGAATGACTCCACCTTTTGTCAGTTTAATTCCCAAGTGGTAGCTACAGAACCCAAGGGGGTAGAGTAAAAGATTTTCCTACCCTACAGTTTAAAGAACAATTACCCAGAACCCAAAGACTATCTTTTTCTATGTCACAGCCAATATGAACTTCCATTATTAACATAAATCACTGGGAAATTCCAAATGTTAAGAGTATTTTACTTCCTTGCCATTTGGAAAGGGAAAGACATCACAAAAAATCTGATTACCTGCTCAAGGTATATCCCACACTTGAAGACTCTTTGTCTAATATTTAAAAAAAAGTTGGCAGAGAAGAATAGATATAGAAAAGTACACTACTGGCTGCCATTTGAGCCCATTCAAATGCTTTTTATGTTTTATCTCACTTAATTCTCTACGAAGAAGATACTTGTGCTAGTCCTGTTTCCAAGATACGGAAACTGAGTCACAAAAGGCCAATTTTCTTGTCTAAGATGTAAGACTAGAGTCTGGATTTGAACCTTAGGAAACCCACCTACCTACCTACCTACCTACCTACCTACTTGTCCACTAAGTTTGACTACATTTCTACAGCCACACTAAACTACAATAACACCAGTGAGGCAAAAAATAAAAATTGTGTTTAAAAAGGGAGTCAGGAAAGATGTTACCTTCTGAGATCATAAGCAAGTTAGAATCCTCATGGATACTAGGAAAGAGAGGATATTATCCCTCTGTACATGAGGAAACAATGCAAGGTGATAGAGAAAAGATGGAAAACAAACATGGTAAGAACTCATTTCACTCTTTAAATCAACTAGCAATAATTCTTTTCTATCATACCAATTTTAAGCAATGATTGCCTATGGGGGAAAGATGACAATGCACTCATACTGTTTTATAGGCCACCCAGGAGAGAAGGCTCTAGACATAGAAATAAATGGTAGCCAGACAGAGATGATCAAAACCCTCTAAGTTGGGCTGGGGATGTGGCTCAAGCGGTAGCGCGCTTGCCTGGCATGAGTGCGGCCCGGGTTCGATCCTCAGCACCACATACAAACAAAGATGTTGTGTCCACCGATAACTAAAAAAAAAATAAATATTAAAATTATCTCTCTCTCTCTGTCTCTCTCTTTAAAAGAAAAAACCTCTAAGTGAAGAAAAATAGGAGAACAGATTCATCATCATGGACTATAGATAGTTTCCACTGGAGCCAGGCACACCTGTAATCCCAGCATCTTGGGAAGCTGAGACAAGAGGATCAGGAGTTCAAAGCCAGCCTCAGCAACAGTGAGGTGCTAAGCAACTCAGTGAGACCCTGTCTCTAAATAAAATACAAAATAGAGCTGAGGATGTGGCTCAGTGGTTGAGTGCCCTTGATTTCAATTCCCAGTACTAAAAACAAAAATGAAGAAGTTTCCACTGGAAATGGAATGGTGGTATGGATAGCAATGAAGAAAAAGGCCAGGAGCTGCCAGATACGCACTTACAGAGGGGCTTTCAGCTTAGAAAATATAAAAAATCATAATTCTTAGTAAAACAGACTTATGTTAATTAAACTCAAGTTATTATTTACAGTAATTTGACATGAAGAAATAGAACTACAATGAGGGATCAGACTCTGGTTCTCTCCCCAGTTGATTCTCTCCCCATAGGTATACTATGTAAGATAACTGGTATCAAAATTTTAATTGGTGAACACAGTATTTTATCTTTGGGAAGGGCATTCAGATTCTGAATACTGCTTGTTTAGGATTATCTTTGCTTATCCTAGGGATGTTTGGTTTCTATTTTTCTGCTAAGTTTTTTCTTTGGGTGTACTTATACTTTCAGTCTGATCACTGTCAAGACTTACAAGTCTGGAAGACATTTTCTTTCTTTGAATTGTATGTATTACTTTCATCCTCAATATGTACGTATTAATTTTAAAGCTTCAGTTTCAGAGGGCATTCATGTTTTCCTTATTTCCATATTTCCCTTGGTTGTGAGATACATTGTGTTAACTCTAGCCATGCCACCTGCTCTTGAATTCAACAAGCTCTCTGTCAATTGAGAACATTTTTCTTTTTCTTGTTTGTTTATTTATTTATTTATTTATTTGTTATTGGAGACTGAACCCTGGGAAGCTTTAACAGTGAGCTACACCCTCAGTCCTTTTTATTTTTATATTTTTTATTTTGAGACAGGGTCTCACTAAATTGTTTAGGGCCTCAGTAAATTGCTGAGGCTAGCCTCCAATTTATTATCCTCCTGCCTCAGCCTTCAAGTCACTGAGATTAGAGGTGTGTGCCACCACGAGTGCAACTCAGAACTTTTATGCATGTTGTTGGCTTCTGGAAAGGTCTTCTTCCTACCTATCAGGAAATTAACTCCTGCTCATTTCTCAGGATGCGTCCTGAAAGAAACTTCTTTAGGGAACACTCCCTAGTCTTTTAAGGTCCCTTTATTATTTTCTCTCACAGCATACTGGTTTCATAGACTTTCTCAGACACATAATTATAAATTTATGCAAGTGTTTGTGTATTGTTAATCATTCTCCATCCAATGATGCTAGGGCAAACACAAATTAAAACAAAAGGCTTAAGTGATCCTCATTGGAAATAAGAGAACTCCCTCCTTTTCCTTTCAGAATTTCTTTGTCTTTTTTAAGAGCATGTAAATCTTTTTAATAGCTAAATAAGCCTCTTGCCAATCTTACAACTCAGGAATATTTCCTCAAGGACTTGAGAGCCATCTCTTTGAAATGTAATCATCAAAGAAGATAATGCCCTCTCTCTCAGTTTCCACAGGAGGATACAAGCCGAACTTCAGCTGACACCTGATTGCAAAAGGCAAAGTCTAACTTGAATCAGAGATAGGAGAAAATTAGCAATTTGATCTGGAAGTAAGATTGTTACAGAAAAGAGTGAGATTTCTTTCTGTCTTTGCAATCTCTTCACTGGGTTGCCTGTTATGTGCATCATATTCTGATTTATTGCTATTCAATAATAAAAAATGTTTTCTTCCTCTAATACTTTGCTGAGAAGTTTATTGGGTGGGGAGATTATTTTTGTTGTTGTTGTTAGGGTAATGGTGGTGCTGAAGATGGAACCCATGGCCTCACACATGTATGCTAAGCACACACTCTCCCACTCTGCAAAAGATTTTTTGTTTGTTTTGGTACTGGGAAATGAACCCAGGAGCACTTTACCATGAGCTACATCCCCAGCCTTTTTTAGTTTTTTAATTTTGAGACAAGGCCTCACTAAGTTAGTGAGAGCCTGGATAATTTGCTGAGGCTGTAACAGTGGTCCACCACTGTATGCTTTGAATTAGCCCTTGCTTCTCTGTCACTGTGACTTATTTTTTAAAAGTACTGGTTTCTCTTCCTCCCTCTCTGCTCCTCCCTAATCTCTCCCCCTTTTCTAATCTCAGGGGAAACTGGATTACCTTTCTTCTCCATCCTAGGCAGAGTTATCTGTTCCTGAGTACACACCATAGGAATGAAGTAATCCAGACTTTGGGGATGGCACCAGAAGATCTCAGAAATGACTATCTCCCAAATTAACAAGTGAATTACAACTCCAGCAGAGAACATGTGGAATGTAGCCTTTAAATTACCTCTTTAAAAGCCCCCTGTTCCTGCTGATGGGCATAATCACAGCCTCTGGGACAGGAGTCCCCTGTGTTTCTCCTTTGCTAGCAAAACAATAAAACTTCTTTTTCCTTTTTCTCAAAACTGTGTCCTCATTATTGAATTGGCATCAGGGACAAGGACCAAGCTTTCAGCAACATGATGATTGTTTAAGCCAAATAAATAAACATTTTTCTTGGGGCTCAAGGACCACCAGCAAGAGGACAATTACAGATTGGAAGAGGTTTGAAAAATTGCCTTTGGTATCTTGGCAGGAAGTTTTGGGATTCTAACACTCTATTCACCGGCTCTTTCATTAAGTGGACACCATGAGACTGAAGCTCTTATCCCCAAAACCTTTCTACCTACTTTTCAGCAATTCATAAAAAATACCTCACTCAGCCAAGAATTCAGAGTACAGTGTGAAGGCCTGTCAGCCAGAGGTAAGCAAACTGTGAAGCAGGGCCACCACCCCAGATTCAAACCCTAGGCTAAAGCTTGTTTTTGGCTGCCTGTCTGGAAGGCCCCACTCATAGTCAGATGCCCACACATTCTGTTGTTGCCCCAGGTTTCCTTGACAACCCTAACATGAGTCAACCCCATCAAGATGTTTTGAACCAAGCCATTCTTTTGTTTTAAGGAACAAGTACAGGACAGAGTCGGGTTAACAAACACATTAAGCCTATTCCCATTAAAGGAATAAGAAGTTAAAATTGTTTACTTTCAATTGAGTCACAGAAAGAAAACAATCAAGGAGGACCCTCCACAGGAAGGTTACCTCTTCATCAAAACAATCTAAAAACCCCTAGATAGAGAGCCACCAATGGTACCCTCTTTGGGACCCACCCCATGCTGTGGGAGCTTTCCTTGCTTGCTTCTAACAAATCTGCTACTGTATCCTCATCCTCTGTCATTTGTGTACTTCATTCTTCCGGTGCATGACACAAGAACTCACATGACCCTGCAATACAACTGCAAACTCATATTATAGATTGTGATTTTTTTCATTTTCTCTCCTGACCAGTGAGTAACTTCTCTCTATCAATAATCCTCTATCCTCTTGTCTCAACTGAAGTAGGAGAGAACTCTTCTCCTTATGCTTTCAAGTGGGTGAGCCCAATAGGATTATTTGTGGGTTTATAGTCATTTTTAAATATCTTTTAATGGACCTGGAACAAATCACGTTATGATCCCATCCTTCTTTCTATAGGCAGGAAAAATCTCCTCCATCTTCCCAGGTTCAACATCTGGGGACTGTATGATTAGAGAACAAATTAACAAGAAATGTAATCTGTGCAGGTCCACAAGGAAAAAGAATATGGTTAGTGGAGATGGCCAGATTGAGGTTTATATAACATCATGGCTCAAACAAAGGAAAAGGGGTTTTGGCCTTTGGGGCAAGGGAGAGAATTTATAGGAAGATGATAAATTAAGAGTTGTCTTGTTATGTGGATTAGTCTCTGTCCTGAAAAGTAGATCACTTCCTGGTGAGACATCTTTAAAGATGGAAATTTCCTTTGTAAATGAAAATTTCCTTTATAAAAGGTGGATATAATTAGAATAATAATTTAGAAAACTAAGGACTTGGAAATTACGTTTTGAGAATAATCTCTATGGATTCAATTTGTATCTTGTTTGTGAGCTTATTAAGAGACAGAAAATAAAGGTGAATAGCCACTTTTGTGAAAACTTTCTGGGTGAGTCAGATGTTTGATAGTTAGAATATTTATGATTTTTGTAAGGTAATATGGGCATATACCTTATATTACATAACATATTCAGTGAGTCTGGGAAATCAAATACGTTAATACTTATATGGTAAAAATATATTCATATTAAGATGGAATAAAGACCATAAAGAGCCTTTCAGCAAAAAAGGGGGGGTGCATTTCTATTTTATTTTTAGGCAGTTAGGAGGAGGTAAAGAGTTCTGCTTCTGCTCGTTCTCAGTTGACTTTATCTCAAAATTATACTCATGCCAAAGTGGCATATTTGCAGATGGCAAATTCTGGTACCCTTCATTTCCTACATCCTACATTCCTAAACCCCACCCTGAACACCCTCAAGTAGATACAAGATTGTCAGAACAAAAACCAAGAATTGTCATGATTTAAAGTATTTTAGAAAAGACAACTACAGAGTGGCGTATATGTAGGATGAGAGAGAGAGAGTGGGAAAGCGTTATTTATTAAAGATCGATCACTGAGTTAGAATTAAGAAAGCTGGTTTCCTTAACTGGGACTAACATGTTATCACATGAATTCAAGCTAATGACTTAATTTTTTGGTTTGTCTTTTTTCCATTATTGAAATCAAAGCTAATAATGCTTTTCTGCAAATTAGTTGGCCATATCTACAAAGCACAAGGAGTAAATAAATCATTCATTAATACCTGCAGGTTAATGCACTGATCCATAGGATAGTTACGTGTGGAAATGTGGAGGGTATTTTAAATTCCTGGGATAAAAGCTTTCATCACATTTCATGTAATATGCTATATTTTACCATAGTACTGTCCTCAGAATCCCACAGCATTTTAGTAATGCAACCTCTAAGAATGGGAACCATAGTCTTTGCAACATTTTAGCATTTCAGTCTCATGTAGAAGCACGGTACTCAAGGGGTCATCTTGGGAAACCTGTGCAAAGAAAATGGGATTCTGAAATGCTTTTATGCTCAGCTGTAAGAACATATCTCACAGTGAGATAAAGTAATAACAGTGATTTCCTTGTGTGACTCATAAACTGACTCTGGAGGCAGTTGCCAGAAAGAGTTCTACACATTGCTAGAATAGCTACATAGCTTCCGTAGCCATACTTGCTGAACCCCAATTCACAATACATGGTTCGACCAAGGATATTTCCTGATTTATAATTATCCATGAAAAGTATTATAAAATTATTCAGATTAAGTAATATTTCATTCTGCCTTTAATGAATCACCTTTAATTGACAATAATACAATTAGAGGACATCTGGATTGTCTGTCCTGAATTATTTGGAACTGATAATTATCATGCACACAGCCAAGATGATTATTTTAAGAGGACAAAATTCACTGAAATACAATTATGCTTGCATATTTATTTAAATGCTGGTCTTAGTCTTTTGTAGTTATAACTTGTATTAATGCATGTAAGATGCCCTAGAAAGAGAAAAATAACAAAATGACTGAATCTCTTGTTTTCTTTTCCAGAGTTAATAGGTTGCCACGGTAGGGAATAATTCCATGTTCCTCTGTATTCAAAAAAAGTAATTATTAATAGACCTTGGTATAGTTGTTACTCAACCACACCTATATAATCAGACAAAATGGCTCAGTGTACATCTATCATTTGGCATAATGATAATCTTTGTCACTGATCTTTCACAAAAGATCAAACCAACTTTTTTTTTCCAGGAAATAGATATGCTGATTACCCCTTGACATTTATATAGCTATAGGAGACCATAATCCCTGTGGCAGTACTTCTTTTTTCACTACCATTATATTTAGAAATAAATAAATAAAAGCAACCCCAGCCCTTTTGACTTTCTTATTTTAACTATTTTATTTTAGAGGCTGTGATTCAGCTATCTTCTTGATATAGCCAACATCTTAGATCTGTTTTCCTCCAAGAACTTTCAGTTCTACATGGTGTTCATGTGTACTCCTAGACTGTTTTTTGTTTTTTTTTTTTCTATGGTGCTGGGGATTGAACCCAGAGCCTCATGCATGCTGGTTAAGCACTATACCACTTATCTACTTACTTTCAGCCCTAAAGTACTTACTTTCAACAAATTGAATTAATTATCTTTAACTGAACATGCTTGTTCCTCTATCTGACTATATTGTGACCTCAAGCCTGAGGAAGTAGGAACAGGGGATGGCTGATGCTTCACAGGACCATCCAGGCTCACTTGTATCATTTTTACACTTGCCAAACTAACAGGTCCCTCAGAGGTCTCCTCTCCATAACTACAGAATTAGCCAGTGTTTGGGAATTTTCCCAGATTCAGTTTGAAAGAGGAGCCACTTGTCACAAATACACATCAACCAGCTGATCAAAAATATTATCCTCTCCAGTCTTTTTAAGATTAAAGAATTTCATTTTTTATCCAAATGACAAGTGCCTTAGAAAATAGATGAATGTGAGTAGAGGAGTGGGAAAAATCAAATGATTACTTAGTTCCTTGTTATTGCTTTCAAACAAAATGGAATTGAGAGGCCTAGAAATATTACTAGAAAAATGATATAGGCAACATATCTTATTATCACACAAATGTAATTTTATGCTGATAATACAACACTACCAAATTGAAAACTCAAATCTCACCTATTGAGAAGAAACAAACTCCTTTTATCCCCTTGCAAATTTCTCTTCCACGGTATTGGAAAAAATCCAAAGGGAACTCTTTTCAGTTCTTTTGGCTACATCACTCTGTCTCATTCTAAAGCTACCCTTCAAAGAGTATCACAAAGCACTTATTCAAAGAAGAGAGCAGGAGAGGGTACACTCTGAGACTACATTGCCATGTCAGCTCAAGATCATTTGAAAAGGAAAATTAAACAAAAGAATCAAGATAGGTTTAGTGTACAGGTGGTCATTTTTCTTTTTAACAAGAAATTCAACCCAGGGGTTCTTAACCACTGAGCTACATACCAGTCCTTTACATTTTTAATTTTGAGATAGGATCTCACTAAGCTGCTTAGGGACTTGCTTAATTGCCTCCAACTTGTGATTCTCCTGCCTCAGCCTCCTGAGTCTTTGAGAGTACAATTGTACACCACTATGCCTGGCATTGGTAGTCATTTCTGACACTTCAAGTACTCAACTTCAGCCTTTACCAGTCTATTAGCTTCATCAGTTTTTTGATCAAAATATATTTTTCTAGCATATTAAATAATCAATCATAATGAATAGTTTGTTCCTATGACTGTGGAGCTAAACTTCCTGTGGTTGCTTCCTCATTTGCAATAAGTTAGCCCTAATTGATGGGATAAGCCTGAACAGGAAAACACTATTTGTAAATATAATTGATTGCTATATAAGTACCATACTTCTACTAAATTATATTTTTAAATATATTTTTTTAGTTGTAGATGGACACAATAACTTTATTTCCTTTATTTATTTTTATGTGGTGCTGAGGATCGAATCCAGTGCCTCACATGTGCTAGGCAAGCACCCTACTGCTGAGCTACAACCCCAGACCCTAAATATTGTATTTAAACATTAAGGCCTTGATGTAAAATATGCTCAAGCTGATTAGTGTTTTTAACCCTGAGGCTTTGTATATGAGTATCCAAAAATGTTTTTTCAAGGTCAGATGATTTTGTAATCCTCCCTAGTTACATCCAGAGAGTTCCAAATTGATAGTTGGGCAGTGCAGTGTGGCATCCAAGGGGAAGAACTGAACTGTAGAAGCAGTGTGGTGTCATCAAAAGAATATGGGTTTTTGACTGGACAGATGGCCTTTGGTAAGTATTTAGTTTCTTTGGGTGGAAAATGCATATCACTACTGCTTCAAGGGGTTACAAAGATTAAAATAGAAAGTGTTTACAAAATATCTGGCAAACTCTGGGGTACTATTGCACAGTATGGTGACTTTAGATAACAATAATGTTTTCTGCATTTCAAGAAGCCAGATGAAAAATTTTGAAAATTTTTACCACAGAGGAGTGATAAATAAGGAGATAAATAACATTTAATCCAATGTAATTGATATGCTTTTTAAATATTTTTTTAATTTGTTGATGGGCTTTTATTTTTATTTATTTTTATGTGGTGTTGAGAATCAAACCCAGTTCTCACACAATGCTAGGCAAGCATTCTACTGCTGAACTGCAACTCCAGGCCTTAACCTGATTTAAATGTCACACAGTAGCCTGGTGTGGTGGTGTATGCCTATAATCCCAGCAGTTTAGGAGGTTGAGGCAGGAGGATTATGAGATCAAATCCAGCCTTAGCAAAAGCGAGGCGCTAAGCAACTCAGTGAGCCCTGTCTCTAAATAAAATACAAAATAGGGCTGGGGATGTGGCTCAGTGGTGGAGTGCCCCTGAGTTCAATCTCCAGTACATGCCCCCCTAAAAAGTTACACAGTGTTTCTATGTAGGGGACATTACATCATACCCCATTAAGATGTATAAATGTTATGTTTTTGTGAATCAGTTAAAAAAATCTGGCACAGTGCTTGAAATATACTAAGTACTCAAGAAAAGACATTGTGTGAATCCTAAGTTCCAGAACATTTTTAAATGTACTTAGTAAAATATACATAATTTTATTTTCTAAGTATGTTCAGTTAGAAACTATATTTGATATTAATGATCCTGTTCTCTATGGAAGGCACTTATTATGGTTTCATTTACAAATGAAAAATCTTGAGAGCCCAGAACATATGCAACTTGTTCAAACCAATCCATTTGTCAAAGTGTGGGTCTTTTTGTTCTCAGCCAACTGCTACCTTAATGGTGTAGACAGTTCTAAGTTTGGAGAAATTGAAGTACAAGTGTGAAAGTGGGTAAAAAAATGGAAATGGGGATGGATCATATGTTTCCTAAGTAAAGTTGGTCCTAAAATGGGTCCTTTGAAAACAGTTCACTAGAGTTGTGAAGATAAAGAAATAAGAATGAGCTAGACTTGGGAGGCTGAGGCAGAAGGATGGAAAGTTGGAGGCCAGCCTGAGCAATTCAGCAAAGCCCTAAACAACTTAGCAAGACACTGTCTCAAAATAAAAAGTAAAAAAGTCTAGGGATGTAGCCCAATGGTAAAGCACCCCTGGGTTTAATGGCCAGTACACTCACCCACCAAAAAAGAATTAGCTAAACCAGTCTGCATAAGAAAAGGGAAAACTTGAGGGTGGGATGTACTTGATTTGGGAGACCCAAACCAGTGGGGTATGCCTGATGTGGATGCTGGTGGCTAAAGAAAAACTTTGGACGAACAGCAGACATGCCTCATTATTTTATTTTATTTTTTTGGTACTGGGGGTTGACCTCAGGGGCACTTGACCACTGAGTCTCATCCCCAGCCCTATTTTGTATTTTATTTAGAGACAGTGTCTCACTGAGTTGCTTAGTGCCTTGTTTTTGCTAAGGCTGGCTTTGAACTCAGGATCCTCCTGTCTCAGCCTCCCTAGCTGCTGGGATGATAGGCATGTGACACCACCCCTGGCTGCCTCATTGATTTTGTAAAAAATAATTTTGTTCTGAGGGTGTAACATAACCCTGACCTACACTCTCTTAAAAAAACATTAGCAAAATATCAATTTCTTCATAGTACTAGTCAATTTTTTTCAGGATTTTCAAAGAAAATGTGAAGATATATTCTAGGGGCAGTTGCATAGTTTTTAATCTTCAGCCTACAGCAGTTATTATCTGAGCTACAAGAGTGGATTGCCTTTTTTTTTGGTACTAGGGTTTGAACCCAGGAGTGCTTTACCACTGAGTCACATCCCCAGCTTTTTTGATTTTGAGACAGGATCTCCCTAAGTTACTGAGACTGGCTTTGAACTTGAGATCTTCCTGCCTCAGTCTCCTGAGTCATTGGGATTGCAGGCGTGTGCCACCAGACCCAGGGATTGCCATCTTTAAACTTTTAAAGACTATTATGCATACTTTAAAAGATCTTTGTATGTTCTAAAGCAGAAGCCTTAAGTTCTAATACATACAATGGCCAAACAGGTGATACAGAGGAGCGAAGCCAGCTGAGAAGAGGGTACATCCCTCTTCTAAAGGGAATTACCTCAATTTAAACCTGCCAAATGCAATATGGTAATGAGTGTTGCCAGATCTTCTTATTCTTTTTTTCCCCAAAAAGCAAGCAAGCAAACAAATGTGTGATTTGAATTTTATGTAGAAATTTCTTATTTTAAAATATCTACCATATTTTAAAAACAAAATGAAATAAATGAGCAAACAGAAAACACTGTGCTGGCCAAACAAAACAATCTGCATGCTGGATCTGCCTCTGGACCACCTGTTTGTGACTTCTGCCAACATTCCCGATTCTTCCACATGCTACAGATTAAATTTGTGAAGTACCAGTATATATCCATCCCAAACACCTCAGGCTAGGGACTTAATTAATAATTGTATAACCCTGGGAGGTTACTTTATCCTCTCTGTACCTTGAGAGTGGTCTCATCTAGGAAATAAAAAAAAATTGTCCTTTCCTCATAGGATTTTTGTAAGGATTAAATACATTAATACATTATTCTCTTTATTAAACTCTCATCCCTCATCTCCTAAAATCACACAAAGTCTGAATTTATTTCTAGTTGATTTCTAATCAGTAATGCCATTGCTCACCAGTCATGGTTAGATTCAAGTGGCAAGAGTCTTTGTGCCTTTTTATTTTCTTTCATTTTTTGGGGGGTGGGGGTGGGGGTGGGGTGGGGATGGGGGCAGTGTATAGGCTATTAAACCCAGGGGTGCTAACCACTGGGCAACATCCCAGCCTGAACTTGTGATCCTCCTCCTGAAGCTTCTTGAGTCTTTGGGATCACATGCTTGCACCACTACAACTGGTGGGCCCTTTTCTTTTAATACTTTTTTTAGACCTCAGAATTAATTAAGAATCAAGTTGTGTTATTGACTAGTTCCATGTCTCTCCAAATTTTCCAAAGTCCACAAGTATTCATATTTTGACCTGCACTCCAACAAGATGCTCCTTACCAGTGCTTCTCCTATATAATGCTGTGACAGTAAGTTTTCATTAAGGCACCACTTTAATCTCATTTTGTAGTCATAAAAAATCTATATTCACTCTTCACCAGCTACTTAAGGCCAAGTCAATTCTGTCATTTCTGCTTCTTTCGTTCTTTAGAAAAATATATGCTTACAAAAATTCATATAAAAACCAAAAAATTATAAGCGTGATTTTTTTAACCTGTGAAATTCTTCCAACCACATGTAACTACCACATTTTACATGCTGTTTAACAATCTGTTTTTACATGCAGCATTGTGTTGACATTTTTTCCTACTCAGTGAATTTTATGTAATAACTTAAAACAGAATCATTTGTAAACAGCTTTCAAATATCCTCTGATATGGAAGCATTGTTATTTAATCAGATCCCTATAGGTGAGCATTTTTTTTGCATTTAGAAACAATATGATATTATGCATATTTTTCTACTTTCATAATAATTTTTAGAGCTATATTCCTAATAGGGGAATTGCTTGGTGACTCAATATGTAGATAAGAACTTTTATATTTTTGACACATTGTTTTCTGGAAAGTTTATATTATTTTGCAGCTCCAAAGAGCAAGAACAAGTATTTATTTCCCTAACCCTCATCAATAGTGGTGTTATGAGCCCAAATTTATACTAAATTTTTTTCTTGGAAAGTACCCTACATTCTATTTTTGTTATTTTACAATCCCAAATGGTCTTGCTTTGGTCCACAAAGAATTTTATTTTATTCTTCCATCTTTGCAAGCCTCATATTAGACAAATGAAGTATGGGCATACAGCTCAGTGGTAGACCTCTTGCCTAACATGTATGAGACCCTGGGTTCAACCCCCACCACTGCAAAAATAAAAGATAAGTGGCAACTTACTGTTGATTTTGCTTTTTGTTTTGGTTTATTTTTAGCATATTTTGATTGGTAAGAGATCTTTTCATAAGTTTATGGGCAATGATTTTTGTTTTTCTTTAATTTTTTTAGTTGTAGATGGACACAATATCTTTCTTTTTATTCATTTATTTTGATGTGGTGCTGAGGATCGAACCCAGGGCCTCATGCATACAAGGCAAGTGCTCTGTCACTGAGCCTCAGCCCAATGATTTTGTTCTCATTATGAATTATCTCTTCTTGCTCTTTGCAAATATTTATATCAGAGAATCATTTTTTTCTTATTTATAACAAATCATTTTATTAAATCTACTGTAATAGTCAATTTCTTAATCTGGCTGGTGACCTCATAAGTGTGTTGTGTTACAATTATGTAAATTATATAGATTCATAATTTGTGTGATTTTTTATAACTTTATTTATTTTTGTATGTGGTGCTGAGAATCAAAACCAGTGCCCCACATGTACTAGGCGAGCACTGCACCACTGAGCCACAATCCCAGCCCCGTAATTTGTGTGATTTTATGTATATACATATATACATAAAGTTTATAAGAATTGTTATGATTTCTACATTTGGCATCTGGTATTGTTGAAAAACTCTTAAGAATGTCCCAATTGTTTTTCCCCCATGGTACATAATTGTAGCAGACACTTTTAGTTGGGTACTCATTAGCCAGTCCCATTTTGCTTCTTACTTGATGTTTGAGTCTTTCTTTATAAAAGAGAATGAAGCTGGGCACTGTGGCACACGTCTGTAATCCCATTGGCTCAGGAGGCTGAGGCAGAAAGATCACGAGTTCAAAGCCAGCCTCAGCAAAAGCAAGGCACTAAGCAATTCAGTGAGACCCTGTCTCTAAATAAAATACAAAATAAGGCTGGGGATGTGGCTCCTGGCTGAGTGCCCCTGAGTTCAATCCTCTTTACCCACCCCCCAAATAAACAAATAAATAAATAAAATAAAATAAAAGAGAATGAAATCCAACAGAAGGACATAGGGTGGGCTGAAGGAGCCTACTGGTTTCCAATACTGCTGCTGCCAGGGCAGGGCAAGCTGTTGAAGGGGAAGGTTTTTGTCTATTTATCCTAGCCCTTCAAGCTCCTAGAAATTTTAGACATTGAAAACACTCCCTGTGTACAGAATTTGATATTATGTGGTTCATTAGGATCTTTGGGGGCTGGACTTGGACGTTTCTTGTTAACTAGTGGAATTAGAAGATCAGGTAATGTTGCAGGGTGTGGTGGTGCACACCTGTAATCCCAGTGGCTCTGGAGGCTGAAGAAGGAGGATGGCAAGTTCAAAGCCAGCCTCAGCAATTTAGCGAAGCCCTGAGCAACTTAGCGAGAACTTGTCTCAAAATAAAAAACAGACCTGGGGATGTGGCTTAGTAGTTAAGTGTTCCTGGGTTCAATCCCTGTTACCAAATTATTTATAAATATATATACATGAACATGTGTATGATGTTGGAGTAGGAGGATTTATCTTGGTGGGATACTGGTCCCACTGTCGGTATAATTATGCAAAGACAAGAATCCAGGAAAGAATTGCCAGAGAAGGAATTAAAAATAGGATTTTATATGAAAACACCCACCTTTATCCTGAAAGAAAACAAATCGACAGTAGCAGCAGCAGCAATTGAGCAACCTTGAGAACAGAAATGCAAAACACCTCCCTGAAGTCAGTGTGAAAAACATTGGGACCAATCCCATGAAACATTATGTACCATAAAATCAAGTAAATAATAATAATAAAGCCAAGCATGGTGGTACATGCCTGTAATCCTAACAGCTCAGGAAGCTTAGGGAGGAGGATTGCAAGTTTGAAGCCAGCCTCAGCAATGTAGAGAGGCCCTAAGCAACTTTGCAAGACCCTGTCTCAAAATAAAATATAAAAAATGGCTGGGGATGTGGCTGGGGATGGTTAAGCACCCATGGGTTCAATTCTGTGCATCATCATCATAATAATGATAGACAAATGAGGCAAAAGTGTCTGAATTCCATTGGTGACCCTGGGTATGACTCGATGAGGACATGATATGTGATGATGTGGTAGCTAGGTGACCATGAGTGAACAAACCTCTTCTCTCTTTTTTTCTTCTAGTAGTGGGGATGGAACCCAGGAGTGCTCTACCACTGAATCCTTTTCAACTTTTGAGACAGGGTCTTGCTAGGTTGCTGAAGCTAGCCTTAAACTTGCCATCCTCCTGCCTCAGCTTCCACAGCACCTGGGATTATAGGTGTGTGCACTGGGCTGGGTTCATGAGTGAACATACCTGAGGACAAAAGTCTTCATGCTGAGGATAGTGATGTGAAAGACATAAAGGGTACAGATCCCTGTGGATATCATTGAGCTACTGTGCCAACTCTGGACCAAAATAAAATCCAGATCAAAAAATCAGACACCAATTTTTAAACCACTTTGAACCCGTTATTCTTTTACTGTTATAGTGACCTTCTTCTTAGATCTAAGTATCTATAGTAATCCTTCTCCTTATCAAAAGTGGAATGAGACGGACATCATTACCCTAGGTACATGTATGACTGCACATATGGTGCAACGCTACATGGTGTACAACCAGAGAAATGTAAAGTTGTGCTGCAATTGTGTACAATGAATCAAAATGCATTTTGCTGTCATATATACCTAATTAAAATAAATTCATTTAATTTTTTTAAAAAAGTGAGTATAGGGTTGTGGTTGTGGCTCAGGGGTGGGGTGCTTTCCTAGCATGCATGAGGCACCAAGTTTGATTCTTAGCACTGCACATAAATAAATAAAAGGTACATCAACAACTTAAAAAAATGTTAAATAACGAGAAATATCTACCTCTTTGCCAGTATAAACTTTTCTTGCAAAAGTGAAGCATTGATTTGTAGATTTAGGACTATTATTTCTGAAAGATTTTTCTTCTTTTATGCTTGTGAATTTACTTTTTGTGGTTGTTACTGATTTCCCCTTAAGCATATTAGTTATCTAGACTTTGAATCTCTGTTTCATGAGTACCTATCCACTGTTTTCTTAATGAATTTTCTTCTTCATTCTTTTTTGTATTATCTGTTATGTATTTATGTCTCCAATACCATAGTTGGGTTTTTACAGATCTAAAACAAACAAAAATATCAGTTGCCTGCACATGGTGGCACAGGCTTGTAATGCAATTATTGAGGAGGCTGAGGCAGGAGGGAACTTATTGAGACCATATCTCAAAAAAAGAAAAAAAAAGAAAGGCTGGGATAAAGCTCAGTGCAAAAGCAGTCGCATAGCATGCATAAGACTCTGGGTTCAATTCCCAGTACTGAAAAAGAAAGAAAGAAATCTAATTTTCTGCTTTAATTTAGATATTATGTGATACTATTGTATTATCTCAATCTGTTTCCTCTCCAATATATACATTCAACTGTCCATCCAATTTGAAAAATGGCAGTGAGGCTTTTCATACTTTCTTCATCTTACATTGCACCAAATTATATTTGTCTCTCTACAGGTGATTCTTAGTGTATTGTTTTAATTGCATTCAATATATTTTACATCTGGATGCTATTCCTCAGAATTGTGTTACTTTTTAAATTTCAATCATACTTGAGTCCTTTCTGTCCATTTTGTGTCCCCTGTTGAGAGGGAGTGGTATTATGAACCCAAATTTATGTTGTTTTCTTTCTTGGAATGTACCCTGCACTCTACTTTGGTTATATTACAATCACAATTGGTCTTTCTTTTGTCCACAGAGAAAGTAAAGACTTTTTTGTGTGTGTTTTTGGTTTTTGGCTACCAAAAGAATAGTTACTCAAATCTGTATCTTTTCCTTTTATATATAATCTTTACTTTAGCTGATGCTAAGCAGCTCTCAGTGGTAGAAAAACTAATTGATGTATAACATTAAAGAAGAGGAATGATTTAAGTCTCTTCGCATATTGGTTTTCTGATGCTCCCCTAAATTTTTACATGGTTTTGAAATTGATATATTCACAATTTCTCATGAGAGTAGAAGCTTGCATTCTTGTTCATATATACTTTAACCATCGTTACATCATTTAATGGTCTATGGGATGATTTTTAATAAACAATACAATTGGTATTCTTAACCAAATAAATGTTTTGCTCATTTCATACAATCACCTTGTGAGACCAAACACATACTCTAACAATGTTGACATTGCTGCAGATCTGAGTGGATTTCAATTGAGGGTGCTGTCATCAGAGCCAGTTGACATATCACACAAGAAAATAGCTTTCATTGTCTTGTAATTACACCTCAATTTGGATCCCATTCTAACCAGTATTATGAAATTTGTTTTCTAACCTCTTTTTCTAGACTTCATTTCTGGAGGTAATTTATACCTTTTTACTTTAATTTCTATTCCTCCATGGGCTAGCTTTTTCTCCTCTGCCATCCAGGTCAGTGTTTTTAAGATACATGTTTTAATCACAGGAGTGCATTATGCTATCCACCATGTAGAGAATTTCATGTAAATCACAAATATAAATTTTTAATGTAAAGAATATTTATTTCTGCACTAATGGTGTCTTACATAGCATAATAAATAAGTATATTCATTGAACAGTTAGTTAGAGAACAGTGTGATTTTCAGTTCCAGCTGACAAACACCAAAGAGAGTTTGCATCAAGGGAGAAATTTTCACAGTAGTGTCACAAATTGTAGATTTTTATGTTCCATTTGACATATTCATGAAGAGTCAAGCCAACAAGTCAAAATACTGAATTTTTCACTATACTTAATTAGATCTTCCTTCTTTTCTTCCTTCCTTTCTTCCCTCCTTTCTTGTTTGATTTTTGCTTTTATTAAGATATCAGTAAATTCATTAGAGAATTCTTAGAAATAATAGGTGATTCTGCCATCATAAATTAATAGTTTGATTTGAGGAAGTGAGGAAAATAAAAATAACATATACTTGTGGGTTGTAGGAACAGCACGAGGCACAGTAGAAAATTTGTGGGCATACTGTGACTGTGATTTGGAAAATAGCTGACTGTTAATATGAATCCTAATGACCCAGGCAGGCTCAGTTTCAAAGCTGGTGGGGAAATAGTAGGTAAGCAGGTAGAATGGGGTTGTTATACTCACATAAGTTTAAGACTAATTCCCAAAAGGTACAATCAGTCATTTAAATTAGAATAATCAATCAAATGTGTTTAATTTGTGCTTGATCTTGGTTGTCACTTGAATCCTAAGGAGTCTGATATAGTGTGTAAGATCACAGTAACAAGAAGTTTCAGGAAAGTGGTGACTGGCAATTTCAATCTTTTTTTTTTTTTTGTACTGGGGATTCAACCAAGGGGCACTCAACCACTGAGCCACACCCCTAGCCCTTTTTATTTTTTATTTAAAGACAGGGTTTTGCTAAATTGCTTAGGGCCTCACCAAGTTGCTGAGGCTGGCTTTGAACTCACAATCCTCCTGCCTCAGCCTCCCAAGTTGCTGGGATTACAGACATGTGCCACCACCACACCCAGCAGCAATTTCAGTCTTATTTCAGCATCATGATTGTAGGTGGTAAGTGCAGTTTGGAGCAAGACTCATTGCACATGGAAGAAATAGAGACAAAGGTTACTGGCAATATGTGGCAAGTTTTTTCAAGGCTCCAAACATGCTATAGCATCCAGTATTCAGATTCCAGACAAAGTATCAATTCTAATGAACAAGCTGAGGATCTAGTCAGAAGCCAAGAGCTAGTGCAGTAGCATAGATTGGATACACATAGTTTCTCAATTGATTGTTGAACTCTGTTTTCAACCTTGTCAGGTAAAATAGTTAACTATATTAAGTTGATTGCCTGCTTGTCCCCAGTTACACATTCCCTAACATTCTCATACAGTTCCCTGCTGTCCCACCTGTCTTTCTCTACTACCCTGCCTCTTATTAGACCAAGACAGGTCATCATGTTTAGAGCTTTTTCTACATTTTCTACCCTTTACATTGTCATTAATTTGTCAGGACAGTTGTTCCCCAGATGGTGACATTAAATGAACAAGAAAACAAATTTCACTACTACTATGGTTACTAATATGTTTCACATCTGCACCATAATGAATCCCACCATCATGTACATCCATAAGAATGGGATCCCAACTAGAATAATACATATTCCATGCTTGTACAATTATATCGAAATAAATTCTGTCATGTATAACTAAAAAGAGCTATAATAAAGGAAACAACAACAACAAATCTTTAATTCAGTCAAAACTTTTTCAATCAAAAAAGTCACTGTAAATGGTCTTGGACTTTTCAGGAAGGTGGAAGTAAGACTGGAGTTAAAGGAACCTCTGGCATTTTTTGAAGTAAAGATTGTAGGCAGCTACCTATCCTACAGAATTGAAACTGACAGGTGAACTTCAATAGAACTCAAAACATCAAGAAAATGTATCTGCTAGGCTTATATGTTGGATATACATATAAGGAGTTGGAGATGAAAAACTAGTGAATAACATTACATTTCTATAAATAATAGCATCGGCTCTCAATAGAAGAAAACAGAACTTTTCCTCTTTAGCATTTATGAAAAATGAATAACTTCTATACATGCTGATATAGTTTTGCAGATTACTTTCTGCCACTGATGTCTAATTGGACTATTGTCACTAATGCTATTATCATAAGCCAATGTGTTATTATGCTTTCTTACTGGGAATCAAGTCAAAGAAAAAAAATAATAATAACAGCCTAATTAGTGTATGGCCTTTAAATTTTTCAATACCTGTCCATTTCTACAACTTCATTCTCTTTTTGAAAAAGCTCTGCCAGTGAGGGAGAATGGGTATGATCCACACTTTATTGATGAGGAAGTTGAAGCACAGAAGCTGTGACTTGTACATGAGCACACTCCTAATTAGTGACAGAGAAAGAGTGGGTACTTTTTATTATTGCTGTTGTATACCATGCCGCTGCTTTTAGAAACAAGGAAAAGCAGAGGGGAAAGAATAAGAGAGATGGATTGACTTTTATTTTCTCTTTTCATTTAAAATTATAGAATTCATCATAATAAGATCAATAATCAGCATTTGGGGACTATTCTCATTTATCCAGAAGTAAGAATATATTAAACATCTACTGTTTGCCCAACATGGCTTACTGATTCTGGCTAATTAGTGACCAGAAAGAGTCCAGCCACTCTTCCTAATAGCTTATTTTACTTCCACAGACTAACTAGGGATAAAAGAATAGGATAATTAAGCAATACTGGGTTAATTGGGTTTTCTAATTGTCTCAACAAAGTTTCCACTTTCATTTATTACAATGAAAATAGCAGTTAATATTACCACATTGCTTTACAAAAGGGCATTTTACTTAAAAAATACTTTAGTAGATCCAGTATGATATAAATGTGTATGTAAATGTAGACAGCTTCACTGTATGGGCAGTTAATTCACATTTGAAATACTTTAAGTTGGAATTAGCAAGAAAAGCTATTTAGCATTTCAAATATTATTATGAAAATTCACTCCTAAGCATTTGGAATTAGAATAAGAGGTGTTAGAAGTATATTTCATCCGGATGTTCAAAAGACACAGCTAGCTAGAAAGATAATAGAAGTTCCACTGACCTTGTAAGAATCAGATACTATATAAGAATCTGGCATGTCCAGCAACCTATGATTCTCTGCAGAGCCCAGTATCTCAAGGATCTTACTGATTCTGTATTCCTTCTGTATCTCACTTACAAAAGACTCTTTTGACTGATGTAAGTAACACATTGGCTGTTCCTGATGTAGGGAAATCATTGCATCTGCCCAAGAGAACATCTTGTTTGCAAGAGGTTAGTCTGTATGGCAGAGAATAGGCACTAACCTGAACTACATGCACTTACAAATGTTTCTGTGGTTTATAAATATTTTGTTCACATAATATAATTTTGGCTAGGACTTGCTTTCAATGTAGCATAACTTGGTGGTGAAGTTTTGAGGTAGGAAATGTATAGCCTCCACTAAATGCAAACTACCAAAGACTCTTTAAAACCTCAAAGTCCTGATCATTGCTCAAGAGTAAAATTGCTAACTTTGACAAAAGACCGATAACAATGTGCCAGTCATTCTGCTAAGGATATTGTCTTACTTTCTATTATTTAATCTTCAGAGTAATCCTGTGATTTTTACTTTACCATCTTTATTTTTCAGATGATGAAACTGATGCTCAGAGATCAGGTAACTTGGCCAAGACTTCCCAATTGGCATGTTTTAGAGCTGAGATTCTTATTTATATCTATCTACTACAAATGTAAACATGAGCTAGTATTTGCCAAAATGTAATACTGGTAGCTTGGTGATATACATGGATTATTTCAGGTAATACACACATAGTTTTTTAAAAAATAATATCTCAGTAAGAAAGCTATTTTTATAATTCTTTTTATTTTTCTGACTGCCCAATCAAAAAATGACTTATATCTAAGTCAAATCACTTTCTTTTACATTATTCTTTTATTTTCTTCAATTAATCTAGGCTAGCTCAAATTAACTCATATTATTTATTTATATTGATCACTTCCCCCCATCCTCACCCAGTAGGGTTTTTTTTTTTTTGTGTGTGTGTGTGTGTGGTACTTGGTACTAAGGATTGAACCCAGTGTTGCTCTACCACTGGGCCACATCCAAGCTCTTTATTTTTTATTTTGAGATAGCATCTCAATAAAACTTCATTAAGTTGCCAGGCTGTCCTCTAAATTGTGATCCTCCTGCATCAGTCTCCTGAGTCACTGGTATTACAGGGGTGTGCCACCATGCCAAGCTCAATGTAGGATCTTAATGAGATTGGTATCTTGAGTATCCATGTACATAGGAGTCCAACAAATACAATTATATGAATGAATGAATGTATTATATTCAAGAACAGTCCCAATTTGGTACTTGTGAGTCTTTAACATCTTTCTATCATTATTTAATCTTTTGTTTTAATAGTGTGGAAGTAGGTTTGGGGTGAGAACATTTAGCAGAAGAAAACCATAGTTGGAAATTTTATCTTCTCTTCATGACTAACAATTCTAAATTTCTACTTAAGCAGTTTTCTTTTAAACTAAAGTCATGCAATTTTAAAAAGATGTGAACTCACTAAGAGAAAACATTTAGTAAATGGGTGTACAGGTTTTGGAAAATCATGGCAATGATTATGAATATTGTATGCCATCAGCAATGAATATAGGTAGGAGAACATTTGTGGTGGAGAAATAAATATGATTTACTTTAAAATGAGAGCTCCAAAACTATTTATTTCTAGTTTCAATTCAAATGGGATGACAACATGTAATCATGATGTTATAAGTGATCAATATACATGGATCATAATGCAAAGGGAATTTTTTAAAAGAGAAATCAATTTGAACGTGAGCAGACAGGAAAAAAAAATAGCTTCATAGAGGTGGAATTCAGTTGTGTCCTAAAAATAGGATTTTACTAGGCACCCACCTACTGATTCAACCATCATCAATTGAAAACCCACAGTGAAGAAAATAATGTACCAGGCATTCTGGCAGACACTAACTTAATGGAGCTTCCTCCTGCTCTGAGAACAATCACAATGTAGTGAAGGATTGACAAAGTTCTTAACTCCTACGTAAAATATAAAGTAAAAACTGAATCAGAGGAAAGACAGACCAATTTCATCTAAGGAGATAGTCTTATCAAGAATAATTTCCTATAAATTATGACTCCCCTACCCTCACCCCCATACAGGGCTTGAACCCAGGGGCACTTAACCACTGAGCCACATCCCCAGCCCTTTTTTATTTTTTATTTCGAAACAGGGCCTCACTAAGTTGCTGTGGCTGGCTTTGAATTTGTTATCCTCCTACCTCAGCCTCCTGAGCCACTGGGATTCCAGGCATGTGCCACTGTGCCCAGTTAAATGATGGTTTTTGAGTAAAGTCTTTACGAACTAAGAACATTTGCATAGTTGGATGATTTTAAGTGGATAACGGGTGTTCACATCAGAGACACATCTAGTCATAATTATAAAATTATGAGTGCAATATTAGGTATGAACAAAACAATTTAGAAATGGCAAATCACGAATTTCACATTTCAGAAAGCTGACAAGCATTTTTTAAAAGAAAAACAGAAAAATAGCACGTATTTATTAAAATGTGGTTTGAACACTGCTGTAATACCTTTCTTCATACAGTTTTGCCTGATATTTCTTGATTGCCTCTTCATAAAACAAGGGTTTTGTAATATAAATGTGTATGGAAAGAATAGAGATGATTCAAGAAATTTATCTTTTATCATTGCTGGTTTAAAAAAGGTTCTTTCAGCTTCATAACTCATTATCAACAATGTCATGTAAATTTTTAGAATCATTTTAGAAAATTTGGTAAAACTTCTATTAAACTTTCTTGGCATTTCAAATTTTCTAGTGCAATGACTAATCTTAGACACTCTTTGAATTGATGACGCTCATTTACAAATTGTCATCAGTGTCCTCATAGCAATGACAAATTCTGAGTTTTATGTTATCTTTGCCAGCATTAGATTGTCAACTTCTCTTTAGCCAGACTGCAGGAAGTCCTATGACTATGACCCCACTAATGCCATCTGATATGAGGCAAAATCAGAGCAGACTGAGAAAGTGGTTTTAACTGAATGCACGTGCAATTTTTCTGGAAATATAAGACCATGTGAATACATTGCTAAGGGTCTCATAGGATCTCAACAGGACTTCATGCAAGTGAGAGTCCCAGAGATTAAGCTTTATTAGCTTCTTAGAAATTCTACCTCTGGGTAAGATTTTTGAGTATTTTGGATGCCAGGATGAGGAAAGTAACCTTAAGAGATATATTGGATGAAGGAGTAAGATATATTGAATAACGGATAGAAGCTAGGGAATATAAAATGCTATGTGAATTTTTAAAAGGTAAATGCTAGGATAAATGTCTGTAAGAGGTAATATGCTACTGGCTAAAGAGCAAATGCTCTTCTAGGGATGAAATTCTATTAAGTATAAGAATATGCTTCTGTAAATGAGAACAGAGAAACCATATAATGTTATTTTTTTAAATAAAACTTTGCTAAAGGCATATTTATATTTATTTAATCATTCTTGGTAGTTTGGTAATCATTATCATATTCAGATCCTGTATGCTAATATTTAGGTATCTACAAATACAGTGACTACTATCTCAGTTTGTAGCAAAGTGCTTGATACTGATTAATGATATCATGCACAGCATTGCCAAGCTTATAGAAGCTGAAAGGCAATAAAGAATGGTTAAAAAAATGTACTAATGTGTCAAACAGTGAAAAGTACAGATCATTTTGGGGTTTATCAATTAAATGCTCCTTGAAACTGGATCATGCTTCAGTACAATAGCATGGAGCTAAGTTTAATCAGAGGGTAGTTCTAGGGAAAAGAAAGAAACTGAAAAAATAATTATTACTGATACCTTAGCCACTTCAGTGTTATATCCAATATCACTCTAGAGAATCTCATTGACCTTCTGAAAAATGAAATGACAGGTGAGCCATAGGAGTAAGGTTAATCAACAAAAATAAGATGGCTTTTAGTTTGTTTTCCTGTTCTTTTGTTTTAGAGTGTAACTGATATCAAAGTTCAGCAGGTACATTCAATTGCTTAGTATTTAATAGTGTTCACTGAATATACATAACTAATAATGATCACCATATTAAGCATCTAGAATGAGTCATTGTAATTGACTGATTTTTTTTCTGCTTTTCCAGTTGCAGACAAAGCCTTTGAATTGGGGCTACAATTTTACTCACATTACAGTTCAAATGGGAAAAGAAAATGAAATGATTCTTCCAAAATCAAAGTGCCTTTAGGTAAATTACAACTACATGTAACATATAAACCTTGCTGGAATCCTGATTGAAACAAAATCAGCTGTAAAAAATTTTGAGGTCATCAGATAAATTTACATATGGATTGGATATTAGATGATAATATGCTGATTAGTGTTGATTTGGGGAGTTGGCATATACAAACTCTGTACTAAAATATTTGTAGGTTAGCAGATGCAAGCTCAATTCTTGAATTGGTTCTTGATTGCTTCTGTGATTGTCTGAGAACATAGTACTCTTCCAAAGCAGACTCTGCCAGTGATTCTCCAGGGAGTTTCCAGAAGCCTTTGTTCTTGGACTAGGTTAGAACTTTTGATCTCTCTTGTTCTGAAGCTTCTTGGACAGCACTGCTACTGGTTCTCCCTGCTCTCCAGTCTGCAAATGGCCATTGTGGACTACCTAGCTTCTGGTTACCCAATACGGTTAGAAGAAACAATGTTGGGCCAGATACTATAATAGATCTCAAAAGACTCTGGAACCCTGCTTCGACCGTGAGTATAAACTAATATCACACATAGGAGGATGAGAGACCATGAGGAGCAGAGCCCATTCATCTCACAAAAGACCTTCACAAACCATCAAGACCCCATCAAAGCCAGGAGCTCCCCAAAGACACATGAACAAGCCCAACCAAAATCAAGGAAGCCTGACTGGAAAAGAATTTCTCATCTCATTTGTGTCTCATGAGAAAATGGTTGTTATTATGTGTTTTTAATTGTAGGGTATTTTGTTATGCAACAATAGCTAACTGATACCCCATAATCGAAAGACACCACAATATTTGTGGGTGAAATGAAATGTCTGGCATTCTTTTAAAAATAATGCAGCACATACACATAATTGGGACTTAACAGAGAAGGCAAAATTGGTTTGTGTGTGTGTGTGTGTGAATATATATGTATGTATGTATGTATGTATATATATATATATATATATTTCCCCTCCTTGGTCTACCACTGAGCCCTAAAATTTTAATAACTGTTGAAACTGAGTAATATGGATAGAAGAGTTATTTATACTATTCTACTTTACTGTATGATTGGAAAGATAAAGTCTTAATCTTCTCATCCTCAAAGTTTCTCTTTCTTTTGGATCCTATACCTCATCTGTCCATCTCCATCAGCAGTACATTTAGTGGTGTTCTTTGTCTCTATTGACAATATATACAAGTGAGAGCACATTAATATAGGCTGCAAATAAATCTGAAAGCTAGCCATAGATACATTATATACAAGGGACTACAGATTCTGCCATGGATATATCACAAATATATTCACACAATATTTCCTCTTAATTATAATCTTAGAGGATGAATTTGTTAAGAATTAATTGAGGTCATGCTAATGAAGAACTTTGGTTGAATAAAGAATCTAACATTAAAATTTCACATGTTGAACATCTACTTTGAACCAGGTATTTTAGTAATTACTTTGCTTAAATTATGTTCACTGAATCCTCCAATTAGTTTGGTGAAGATAGTTTATCACCTTCATTTTGTAAACAACAAATTGAAGTAAAGTGACCTACTGCATGGATTTCGTAGCCCAAATCACTTCTGTGTGTCTTTACAGGTCATTTATGTAATTAATTGATTCTAATTTAAAGGCAGAAATGGAGAAAACAGGAAGTGAACATACATTGCTTACATACCTTGCATTGAGCAGGCAATGTGCTGGACATTTTGCAAATGTTGTCTCATTTCACATCAAGCTAGTGAGGTGGTCATAATCACTGATATTTTTCCTCAGTATTATAGGCGAGAAATTGAGTGTCAATCTTGTCAAGCAATTTCTGCAAGATCAGATATCTGATGAATTTTATCATCCTACCCAAGACTGCTTGCCTCTGAAGTCTCATGTTCTTTAAAAAAAATAAGCATTATTTTGTAGATAAGTATTAAATCTGTAAATTCTATAAAAATAGAATTCCAGCTACTTCAGGAGGTTGAGTCAGGAGAATCACAAGTTCGAGGCTAGCCTAGGCAACTATCAATAACTAATTAGGCAAAATAAATAACTAACTAAATTAAAAGATTCAGGAATATAGCTTAGTGGTAGACCACCATGGATTCCTTTTTGTGTGTGTGTGTGTGAAGTATAAATTAGGGGCTGGGGCTGGGGCTGGGACTTAGTGGTGGAACACTTGCTTAGCATGTGTGAGGCCCTGAGTTTGATCCTCAGCAACACATAAAAATAAATAAAGATATTGTGTCCATCCACAACTAAATTTTTTTTAAAGTATACATTAGAATAACACATTTTTAAAAGATAAAGTCTTGCTATGTTGCTCAGACTGGTCTCATTCCTGGGCTCAAGTGATCCTCCTGTTTCAGCCTCCTGAATAGCTGGGATTATAGGCATGAGCTACCTTACCCTGCTTTAAACTAACAGATTTTAGAAAACTGAATTTGAGTTCTTATTAAAATGCAAATAGCACTTAAAGAGATCTGTCATTTAAATCCTAATGCTAAACACTGTGAAATATTTTATGGACCAGTGCTCAAAAATCAAATTATGTATTTTATATTTTCCCATTTTTAGAATTTAATAGTGTTATTCTTAGGATTTCATGGTCAAAGGGCTTTGAAATAAAAATGAGTTGTGCTATTAAGAAACCTTAAATCAACAAGTGAATAATAGGATACACTTTAATATTAAATATTGATGTTTATTCAATTCAGCCTCTCTAGAATATGAAAATATTATGGTCAAACAAAGTCATTAGGGAAAAGATGTGGTTCTTTTTGGTCTTAAAATATGTACTTTTTTATCTTCAATGGAAAGACTACATGGGGCTGGGGTGGTGGCTCAGTGGTAGATGCTTATGTGAGATATGGGGTTCGATTCTCAGCACCACATATAAATAAATAAAATAAAGGTCCATTGACTATATATATATATATATATATATATATATATATATATATTCCATAAGCAGAAGTTCATACTGCAGATCATGTTTAGGTGATCACCAACATTGGAAAAGAAAATGGAAAAGTGGGATATCTTACTGGATTAGTTATCAGGAAGTATATGATCCAGTCCTGGTTCTATTACTAAGGAGAAGAGTCGACTTGTACAATCCCTACACCTCAATTTCTCTATTTTGTAAGAAATAAAGCTGATTAAAAGAGGCAACCTCCAAGGCTCCTTCTAGATTCCAGGATCTTATAGCTATCTCTAACTTCTGCTAAAAGGCTTTATTCTTGCCTTTGGTATGTGCTGGGAGGATATTGCTACCTATTCTTGAGGTATGGGTTTTTGTTTGTTTGTCTTGTTTTGTTTTGTTTTTTGGTGCAAAGAATTGAACCCAAGGGTGCTTAACCACTGAGCAACAGCCCAGCTCTTTTTGTATTTTATTTTAAAACAAGGTCACCCTAAGTTGCTTAGGGCCTCACTAAGTTGCTGAACCTGGCTTTGAATCTGCAATTCTCCTGCCTCAGCCTCCCAAGCTGCTGGGATTACAGGCACCATCATGCCTGACATAGCTTTCTTTATATGCATTATCAGAGCTATCACATTTGCACCTAAATAAAGAATAGAACCAGGTCAGTATGTGAACAGTTGGCAGTATTCAGAGATGGAGACAGTGCTAATGATTTCATAACTTCATGGATGCTAAGAAAGCTCTTCTCCAAGATATACCCTAACCCCTAAACTAGTATTGATACCAAGGTTACAATTTAATTTTTAAAAATTATTTCTTTGATCACCAGTTAAAGGATAAATGGCTTTGAAAGAAGTAACATTTTGGTCTTCATCAGATATAGTGTCTCATAACCATTTTGTAACAGAATAAGGATAGTGAGAAATGGTAAGGGAAAAGAATAACAAAAAGAACCACCCTGTCTCACTCCAAGAAAACTCCTGTTTTACAGTTGTAACTAGGGGTAAAGGACCATAATATTTCTACTTAGTGCAATGAATGCATATTGGATTTAATTTTTTTCCTCCAAAGTGATATTTTCTCTGGCAACCAGGAGGCCATCCATGTCTTTTTGAGAAAGTATGGAGGGCAATTCTGGCATCACATATCATCTCGTCCCCCAATAATAATAAAACTAATAATAAAGCAATTCCTCCTCATTGCTTCTTGATCATATTATAAGAATACAGTAATGTGACACATAATGACATGGATACATGCTGAGAAATGGGACATTGAACAATTTTGCCATTATGCCAACATCATAGAATGTACTTACATAAATGGAGTTGGTATAGACCACTATACATCTAGGGTACACAGTATAGCTTATTGCACTCAGCCACAAACCTGTACAGCATGTTACAGTATTAAATAAGTAGGCGACTATAACACAATGGTCAGAATTTGTGTGTCTAAACATATACAAACATAGAAAAGGTATAGTAGAAACACTAAGTAATAGGAATTTTTCAGTTCCATTATTATTTTATGGGACCATAGTTTTATATGTGGTCTGTCACTGAGCAAGACACTATTATGTGGTACATGACTATATAATAAGTCCCCAATATAAAGAACCTCAGTTTTCCATGCCTCATTATGCTATAGGTCAAATGTAGTCCACAACTAAACACCTAATTGTATGTTTTTCTCTTTTTCTTACCCCCCAACCCCTGCTGTATAGAATATCTCTAATGTAACTGCTGTCTTTTTTTCTCCAAACATAGGCATTGTAATAGGTTTAATTCCATATCTCATTTATTTGTCTGAGAACCTTTTTTGTCAGTCTCATGTTTGTGACATGACTAAGCTTCTTTAAGACAATCCACTCAGAACGGACTTTTCCCTAATTTATTAGAATGGATTTAAAAATCTATGACCACTCAGTGAAAGTTAATGAGGATTATTATAGTGGTTCAGTGGCAATTAGGCATGTCACCTTGAATATGATTTTTCTTTCTCATCTCTAAAACAATGACGGCAGGTCTAATGCAGTTTTCTGTTTAATCACCTCATCCTGGAAAGATGAAAATTATTCTTGGAGGGGCCATTTATTCCCTTGTTATATGTACAAAACATTAAAATTTTAGCTGTCTTAAAACATGGGAGCTGTCATAGAGTTAGGGTAAAATTATGAAAGTGTGCTGGTTAAAAAGTGACACTTGGAAGGAAGTACAACACTTTAATAAGCTTAGGAAAGATGCCAGGGATTTAGTCCCTTTTGAAAAACATTGGCTATGCCAGCTCCAAAGCATGCCAGGCATATTTTCTCCTCAACAACCCTGGAAGTGCAATATAAGTACAGTACTTTGAAATGTGTTTGCAGGATTATGGGAAGCACACATAGAATTCAATTGCTAAAATCTGTTTCTGTCCAGATTAATGAGTGGAGACAAAACATCTGCCAGCAACCTCTGTTTGGCTCTATTTCTTTAGACTGCCTGAAAAAGATACAAATGCCTTTCTTTTTTTTTATTTCACTATACATTCACATGCTTTCTGAAAGAAAGGAGATTTAAAAATTAGCTCTAGTTTTCTTTGCAGTTATTGGTTTGGTCCTTTTCTTCTAGCATACTCTTTTAATCTAGAATATTGTTTTGAAAGAGTCTCAACTGTCTTTATGATATTGCTGCCATGGAAATTGGCCTGGCTTTACGATTAGAACAACATTTTGACAAAAATCAGCTTCCTGACTGCCATTCTTAAAACCAATTATATGGCAAGGGTTTTGTCCATTAGAATAGTTCAAGGAAAGAAAACAGGGATCGTTTTGTATTGTAGGCTTTCTCAACTGTAAGAGTATGGGCTGCCCTATTCATTCCCACAGGTTGGGGTATGGGTTTCTACAAATAGATGTTTAGTTTCTTATTGTTTCTCCTTTCTTTTATGTCTTTTGATTTTTCCCATGTTACCAGTCTGAAAGTTGGCATTAATATTAACTAATCTCTTTTCTAATAAGGAGGCTTTTCCCAGGCTAAAGCAGAAGCAATGCCAAGAAACAAACAGCATATTTAGCTATCAGGGAAAGAGAGAAACATCAGAACTGTGATTTCTAAAATGGATTCCTAAATTTGAGAAACAAGAGCTTTCTGTACCTGTTGATGAACTAGCCAAAAATACTCAGAATGCTTTTCTTCACTGACACAGAAACACAAGTACATGGAAAAGTGTTTTAGAAGCTGTTCCTCCTATGAGTGTCAATTGAATGAAACTCAGTATCCAAGTGTTGATGAGTCTCTATTACTGTCAGCCAAATGTATTTATCACTACCAAATATTATACAGCTTCATGAGCCTTCAATAGAATTCTTTAACAATCTCCGTTGATGTAGAGTTTGTGGATAGAGCACAGAGAGCTGATAATTTATCATTTTTTACTTAAAATACAAGGGAAAAAATTATTTAACTGGGACATACTTCTGGAGATTTGATTTTTTTTTTTAATTTCTGGGTAGCTATTTTAGTCAGATTTTGTGTCATTGTGATCAAAGTACCTGACAAGAAAAACTTAGAGGAGGAAAAGTTTAATTGGGGCTCATGATTTCAGAGGTCTCAGTCTACAGATGGCCTACTCCATTGCTCTGGGCCCACGATGAAGCAGAATATCATGGTGGAAGGGCATGACACAGGAAAGCTGCTCAGCTTATGGCAGAGTCAAAAAGCAGAGGGGTTGGGGAGGAGTCAGCTTCCTGACTGCCATTCTTAAAATGAATTATATGGCAAGGGTTTTGTCCTTATACCCTTTCAGGGCATGCCCACAGTGATCCACCTCCTCTAGCCACCTGCCTACAGTTACCACCCAATCAGTTTATTCAAAATAAGATGAACTGATTAGGCTATAGCTCTCACAATCCAATCATTTCACCTCTGAATAGTCCTGCATTAACAGGAGTGTTTGGGGAACATCTCATATCCAAAAAATAGCCAAAGATCAGAAGAAGTTCCACTTTATTTATTTTTTAGTAGTTTTATTTTTAGAACAGTTTTGGGTTCCTGGCAAAATTGAACAAAAAGTAACAGATTTCTCGTATATGTCTTGCCCCACATATCTTTTGCCTTCCTCCAGTCTCTTCTATTTTTTGTACCAGGGATTCAACTCAGAGGCACTTAACCACCAAGCTTAATCCCCAGTTCTTCTTTATAGTTGACTAGAGACAGGGTCTTACTGAGTTACTTAGGGGCCTTGCTAAGTTGCTGAGGCTGGCTTTGAACTTTCGATACTCGTGCCTCAGCCTCCTGAGTAGCTGGGATTACAGGCAAGCACCACCACACCCAGCTTCCTCCAATCATTTTAATACTTGGATAGCACATTCTCCCCCTCTTCTTTATCTCCCAAGGAATATATTAGCCAGATTGCCTAACTTTGTAATTAAGGAAGGTTTTAAGGCTATCATGTTGATTGAAGATTGGTTCTCATTATTCAGAACATTATGAGCAGAGGAAGTAGATTTAGGGAATTGAACTGAACATGTGCTGACCCCAAGATTTGACTATTCTGGATTAGTTTTTCTTTCCTTTTTTTCCCCTTTTAAAGTTTAAAACTCTGATCTCTTCTTTTCTAGTAGGATGCATATAAAGGGAGTAGAAAAGATAGTAGAATGAATCAGACATTAGACTACATAAACAGTAGGATTCTACATCATGTCCAACTAGAAAAATGAGAAATTATATTCCATTTATATATGATATATCATAGTTATACATGATAGTAGAATGCACTAATTAAAACAAAAAATAATCAATGGACATGTAACACGGGCAAAAAAAAAGCAGAATATCATGGTGGAAGGGCATGTAACACTGGCAAAAAGAAATAAAAAGAAAAAATTAGATTCAGTTATCTAAGGACATTGGTTAGTTGAGTTCTGGTTAAGAAATGCATATTTTGATTCATCAGCAGAGCTAGAACTACAACATCATGATAGGGCTTTTTCTCAGGGTATTAAAATTGAAAGGACACAAAAGGTAATAATTAACCCTAAGTTTTAAAGCTCAGCATGTGGTATAAATAGGAATCTTCCAGAAAGTGGGTAATAACATATGTCTGTAAACTATATTATGGATTTTAATTTAAATTTAATTAGCTCAGTTTTATTGCATTGTCATTAGTAAGGTTTATTTTCTAAATAAATATGCCTCATAGACTGAGAAAGAGTGCCAACTTTCATTTCTGTACAAAGATTGCCCTTCAAGACTAATGCTCATTTTATCTTGGCACCAGGAAGGTCATGGCATAGTTTATCAAAGACTTAGCAAGACACTGAGTAGTAGATCTCCCTTGTAGAATTTTAATTTTTTTTTATTTCGTATTTATTTATTTTTGGTACTAGGAATTTGAACCCATGGATGCTCTACCACTGAGCCAAATCCTCAACCCTTTTTATTTTTTATTTTGTGACAGGATCTTCCTAAATTGCTGAGGACCCCACTAAACTGCTGAGGCTGGCTTTAAACTTGAAATCCTTTTGCCTCAGCCTCCAGAGTCTCTGGGATTACAGGTGTGAGCCACGAAGATCAGCTTCCTTGTGGAATTTTTAAATACAGAATTAATCCAATTGGAAAATAAAGGCCTTCAATAACAATGCATATTAGATTTAAAATACTCTTACTAACCCAAAACACATGAAAGATTATTTAGTAATTCTTAAGTAGGGAATACTGGTGATCAGCAAGCAGCTTACTGGATCAACAGATCCCAATTCACTTCCTAGGATTCAGATGCCCTCCAAGGAAAGAATGTCTCCTGACAAGTCAAAACTCAATAAGTGCAATTACTTTGGGCTACATTTCCCACCTACAATGTGTAACTGTCATGAATATATAAGCTGGGTTATAGTAGGGAAGATTTAAAAAGTGAATGGTGGTAATTTTTTGTGGAGGAAGGTCACAACTGTAGCATAAATTTCGTCTGCAATGAAGACATCTAATGAGAACATCTAAGAAGAAATATTTCTGCTGCTGGATATAGGACATGTTGCAGATAAGCAAATTTAAAGGGAGTCTTATATATTCATTGTTGTAATATCTGATAGTTAAATAAAAAGCACCCTTTATATTTGAAATAAATCATAGTCATTTGTCATACTTTTCAAAAGAGAGAAAGATTTGCCTCTGTGGCTATTTTTATGATGAGGTTCTTATCTCCAAATTTTAATGTTTCAAAACTCCTTTCTGCAAAATTGTGAAGATGGCATCAATGTAACCTTTGATATAAAAATCAGGTCAAAATGAAGGAGGAGAAAGAGAATTTCTGTTTTAGGAATAAAGTGTTAGAGATGCAAAGCCTTATATAAGGTTATTACTTGATTTGGGGCCTTGGAATTAAAGAAAAAAGATTTAAAACTTGAAACAAACTGTAAAAATGAGAAAAAATATTGTAACAAGTATACAGTTCACTAACTTGTGATAAAAACCTAGTATCAAAGAGAAAGTCATGTTGCTGGGGTTCTAGCTCAGTGGTAGAACACATGTGAGGCACTGGGTTCCATCCTTGGCACCACATAAGAGTAAGTAAATAAATTAAGGTACTGTGTCCATCTACAACTAAAAAGAAAAATTTTTAAGGGAAGTCATGCTACATAATTACCAATGTCAGACATCCCAAAGAAACTATGTAAAAAAAATACTAGAATCAACAAGTGAATTTAACATTGTCATGAATACTAGATTATTACATTTAAAAATATCACATTTTTATATACCAGCAATAAGAAAATTAAATTTGAACAATAGAAATCAAAATTAAAATTGCAACAACTGAAGCAGAAATATTTAGGTATATATAGTTCTAAGAAATCATGTACATGATCTATATGCAAAAACTATAAAATAATCAAGAAAGTAGAGAAGACAAACTCATCAATGGAGAGGGTTACGGCATTCACGGATTGGAAGACTCAAAGTAGTAAAGATGATGAATCTCCCTAAATTGATCTATAGATTTTACATAATCCCTATCAAAATCCCAGCAGGATTTTTTGTAGATATAAAAAAGCTTGGGCTGGAGATTTGGCTCAAGAGGTAGCGTGCTCGCCTGGCATGCGTGCGGCCCAGGTTCGATCCTCAGCACCAAGGATCGAACAATGTTGTGTCCGCCAAGAACTAAAAAAATAAATATTAAAAAAAATTTCTCTCTCTCTCTCTCTCTTTAAAAAATATTTTAAAAAAATAAAAAAGCTGATTTTGAAAATGGATATGGAAAATGAGAGGCTGTGTTGTAAAAGGGTACATTTGAAGGATTTTAAGACCTGATTTTAAGACTTGCCTTATAGCTATAGTAATCAAGACAGAGTGTGGCATGTGAATGGACACATACACCAATGGAACGAAATAGAAAGATAGGAATTGACCCCCCAAAATATGGCCAATTGATTTTCTATTAGTGCATTATAATTACACACATGAGTGGGGTTCATTATGCCATATTTGTATATGCATATAGCATAATTTGATTAATCTTGTTTCCCAGCATTTTCCTTTTTCCTATCTTCCTCTCTCTACCTGATTCCCTTGCTCTACTCTACTAATCATCCTTTGTAGCATTATTAATTAGTGTATTATAATTGTATACATAAAATTTACTGTGGTATATTTTTACATGGGAATAGCACAATTTGGTAGATTTTGTTCCCTTGTATTGCCCTCCCCTCCTCCCTCCCTCTCCATTTCCTTCCTCTCTTCTGTTTCCATTCTATATTCATGAGATCCTTTTTAATTCCTCCTACCCTCAACCCCAGCTTTCACATATGAGAGAAAATATTCAATCCTTGACTTTCTTAGTCTGGCTTATTTCACTTAGCATGATATTCTCCAGTTCCATCCATTTACCAGTAAATGACATGATTTTATATTTCTTTATGATGGTCAGTTGACTTTTGACAAAAGTACAAAAACAATTTAAAGAAAGAATAATCTTTGAACAAGTGGATATACCTAGGTTAAAAGGAAGAAAAAAAAAGATTAAAAGGTTCAATCTGAACCTTGTGCCTTATATAAAAATGAATTCAAATGGATCATAATTCTAAATGCAAAATATGAAACTTTTATAAAAAATATAGAAGAAAACCTCATAGCTAAGGATTAGGCAAAGAGTTCTTATACTTAACACCAAATATATGATCTATAAAAGGAAAACTTGAAATTTAAATTTCATTAAAACTAAAAACCTTTGCACTGTGAAAAAACCCTCCTAAGAGAAGGAAAGGGCAAGCTACAGACTAGGAGAAAATATCCAAAAAGTCCTTATAGTTTAAATATTTGAGAGATTCTTTAAAATCAACAGTAAAAAAGAAAACAATCCAATTAGAAAATGGGCAAAGAAAAAAAAAAGACATTTTACTATACAGATGGCAAATAAGTACCTAAAGGGATGTTCAACTTCAATTAGCCCTTAGGGAAGTTCAAATTAAAGCCAAAAAGTGAATGTGCTATGCACCTAAAAGAATGGCTACAATAAAAATTTATTGACAACATCAAAATCTCTCAAGGATGTGAGAAAGGCAGCTCATTCATGAAGTGCCACTGGGAATGCCAAATGGAATAGTCTCTCTGGAAAACATTTTGGTAGTTTTTATAAAGGTTGATGATGCAGCAATGATCCAGCAACTCCACTCCTAGGTGTTTACCCAAGGGAAATGAAGACATGTTCACACAACCTGCTGTGTAGAAATATTAATTGCAACATTATTTGCAATAGTCAAAAAGGGAATACAACTCAAATGTCCCCCACAAGTGAATGGATTGTAATGGAATACTGCTCAGCAACAAAATAGAACAGATTGTTGATATAGATAACGTTTGGATCTGAGGAGCATTTATGCTGAATTTTAAAAAGCCAGTTCCAAAGATTACCTTGTTATGATTCCATTTACAAAACTCCTAAAATAACATGATTATAGATGGACAACAGATCCGTGTTTATGAGGGGTCAGGCTATCTGGAGGGTAGGGCGATAAAGAGATAGTAGGAGATAGTTTCCTCAGGGTTATGGAATAGCTCTGTGTCATGGTACTGGTTACACAGATCCATGTATGGGATAATGTTTCACAGGAAAAAAATGATGAATGTAAATGTCATTGCAGTGGTAGTGCATACCTGTAATTCCAGCCACTTGGGAGGCTGAGGCAGAAGGATCACAAGTTCAAAGCCAGCCTCGGCAACTTTGCAAGGCCCTAATCAACTCAGAGAGACCCTGTCTCAAAATAAAATATAAAAAATGGCTTGGGATGGGGCTCAGTGGTTAACTGATCCTGGATTTGATCCCCAGTACCATAAATTTTTAAAAAATCAATTAATAACAATCTGCATAAAATCTGTAGATGTAAGGTTTTGCACTGTTGTCAATTTTCCAGTTTGACAACTGTACTGTGGTTTTGTTAGATATCATTGAGGGAAGTCAGGTGAAGACTATACAAGAGGTCTCCGTATGGCAATTACCAAGGTCATTTAAAATTATTACAAAATAAAGTTACAAAATGAATGAATGAGTGAATAAATGAATGCACAGGCCAGCAACTCTACTGAATTGCTGATTGATGAGAAACTGTTAATAAAGAAAATAATGAAAATAAGCTTTATTTTACTTTAATTTTTTCTTCTCATATAGGATATCATTTTTCAGCCACAGCTTATATCTTGGGATCACTGGGAATCCTGAAGCATTGAAGATGTTAAATGCTTTACAAATCATTTCTAAGGTTGGCACAAGAGGGCTCAACAATTAACAAAATCTGTAGGTATCTGCAAGACATTCTTGGCAGTGGCATGGTCTATGAGCCATTTGCTTAAATCAAGCTGCAATATTTGGAAAGCAGGAGTGGTTCATTGGGACATAAAAAGGAGAAAGGAGTGAAAGGAAATTCCATTGATGCCTCAGTGTTTGATTTTTGTCGTTTGGTGTCATTTATTATGATAAATATAATGCAAATAAAATTGTATTTTTTTCCTTAGTCTTTTTAAACAATGATCAAAGTGGCATGTGGAAAATGTTTCGTGGCAAAGAATTCCTTTAAAAATAGTATGTGCTACAGTTAGTACATCTTTCCCATTAGTGACAGCTATTTTCTTGCCCAACTGATTTACATTTGTCAGGAGCTTCTGCATTTTCCTGAACTTTATGTGAAACCAGAGAAATGGGCATTGATAATAAAGGCAAAAGGGGAGGGTGGCTGCTAGTGAGCTGCAAGGGGTAAAGAAATGCCTGCATGCTTCAGGTGAGGATCAAAAGTTTAAAAAAACATATTTGATTTTATTAGTGGTCATTCTTTCAAAATAAAGGCTTAGTCATATACTGTTTATCCTCAGAAAGTAGTGTTCTTTCTTTTATCAAAGAGGGCACTGATGTTTTTGATTAAAAGCAGTGTGTAGTCAAGCTAGTAATTACACAACTATTTATTGAATGACTACTATGTTCTAGTTACTGTGATAAACATTGTGTATAGCTCATTAAAACATCATGAAGTTTACAGCACATCAGGGAGAGCAAATATTTAAAACACAATAACACAAATAAATATTTCATTTGCTTTTGAAAAATAAAGATTATAAAGACTATAAAGAGTATGACATTAAAAAAGCAGAGTGCTATGAGGGCATGCCATAGGGCATATCATACACACAGATGGCCTTTAATGAAGTGACATTTAGTCTGAGTTCCAAAATATGAGGAGCCATTAGCTAGGTGAAAGCAGAGGGGTCATTTCAGGCTAAGGAATTAGCATCTACAGAAGCTGTAAGATAGGAAAGAAGAGTTTAGAGAATTCATGGAAGCAAAACGTGTCTCAAGCGTAGTAAATGACAAAAATCATTAAGTATGGATTGGTAAGATAGACATCAGCCAGATTAGGCCTGATTATGTAGATCAGAAAAGCAGTGTGCATCTTATATTTAGTACAATGGGAAGTCATCAAAGTTTCTGGCAGAAGAATGATATGATCAAGAATTTCACATTTTGAAGTTTGCTCAGATTGCTGAGGATCAAGTACAGAATTAGAAAATAAATTCAGGAAGATATTTGAGAATCTATATTTGCTTTATTTCCTTACATCTTAATATTGTAGACAAGCACTAGATTTATCCTGGAGCATTTTCATATTCATCTCTGATGAAGCATATAGCTGTAAGCAAGTCAATAAGAATATCTTATAGGCTGGGGTTGTAGTTCAGTGGCAGAGCGCTTGCCTCGCATGCATAAGGCACTGGGTTTGATCCTCTGCATCACATAAAAATAAATTAAAATAAAATAAAGATATTGCGTCCACCTACAACTAAAAAAATATTTTTAAATAGAATATCTTACATTTGTTTAGTGCATATATGTGTGTGTGTATATATATATATATATATATACACATATGTGTGTGTGTGTGTGTGTGTGTATGTATGTGAACACATACTTTCTGTTTCTTTTGGGAGGGGGTACTGGGAATTGAACTCAAGGTCACTTGACCACTGAGGCACATCCTCATCCTTATTTTGCATTTTATTTAGAGACAGGGTCTCACTGAGTTGATGAGCATCCTGCTTTTGCTGAGGCTGGCTTTGAACTCACCATACTCCTGCTTTAGGTTCCTGAGCTGCTGGGATTACAGGCATGTGCTACCAGGTTTGGCCTACATATGCTTTTTTATGTGATTCTGGGGACTAAATTCAGGGCTCACACATAATAGATAAGCTCTCTACCACTGAGCCATACCCCCTAGCCCTTTTTATTTTATTTTGAGACAGGGTCTTACTGCATTTCCCAGACTAGCCTTGAACTTGTGATCCTCTTGCCTCATCCTCCCAAGTAGCTGGGATTACAGGTGTGCACCATCATGCTAGCCTAAGTCAGTCTCTCTCTCTCTCTCTCTCTCTCTCTCTCTCTCTCTATATATATATATATATATATATATATATATATATATATATATATATATATATATACACACACACACACACACATATATACATATACACACACACACATCTCACTTGTGAGATATATGTGTATGTTATACATATATGTATGTGTGTTATATGTGTATTACATACACAGGAAATTAAACCCAGGCATGTTCTACCACTGATCTCTAGTTTTTTTTTTTTCTATTTTTATTTTTTTGAGACAGAGTCTCACTAAACTGCATAGGGCCTTGCCAAGTCATTGAGGCTGGCCTTTAACTTGTGATCCTCCAGTCTCATCCTCCAGAGTTGCTGGGATTGCAGGTATTTGCCACTGCATCTGGCATAAGTTCTTTTATTTTTGCAAAGTATTTTATCTACATTTTATTTTACCTCACAATAACCCCAATTAATGCATAGAAGAGATCATTTGAAAAGAGCTGGGTATAAATAACTGTAAAATGTCATGCAATTTTTTGAGTTCTTTGTATACTCTGGATATTAGGGCTCTATCTGAAGTGTGAGGAGTAAAGATTTGTTCCCAGGGTGTAGGCTCCCTATTTACCTCTCTTATTGTTTCTTTTGCTGAGAAAAAACTTTTTAGTTTGAGTAAGTCCCATTTGTTGATTCTAGTTATTAACTTTTGTGCTATGGGTGTCCTATTGAGGAATTTGGAGCCCGACCCCACCGACTGTAGATCGTAGCCAACTTTTTCTTCTATCAGACGGCGCGTCTCTGATTTGATATCAAGCTCCTTGATCCATTTTGAATTCACTTTTGTGCATGGCGAGAGAAAGGGATTCAGTTTCATTTTGTTGCATATGGATTTCCAGTTTTCCCAGCACCATTTGTTGAAGATGCTATCCTTCCTCCATTGCATGCTTTTAGCCCCTTTATCAAATATAAGATAGTTGTAGTTTTGTGGATTGGTTTCTGTGTCCTCTATTCTGTACCATTGGTCCACCCGCCTGTTTTGGTACCAGTACCATGCTGTTTTTGTTACTATTGCTCTGTAGTATAGTTTGAAGTCTGGTATCACTACACCGCCTGATTCACACTTCCTGCTTAGCATTGTTTTTGCTATTCTGGGTCTTTTATTTTTCCATATGAATTTCATGATTGCTTTCTCTATTTCTACGAGAAATGCCGTTGGGATTTTGATTGGCATTGCATTAAACCTATAGAGAACTTTTGGTAATATCGCCATTTTGATGATGTTAGTTCTGCCTATCCATGAACAGGGTATATTTTTCCATCTTCTAAGATCTTCTTCTATTTCTCTCTTTAGGGTTCTGTAGTTTTCATTGTATAAGTCTTTCACCTCTTTTGTTAGGTTGATTCCCAAGTATTTTATTTTTTTTGAAGATATTGTGAATGGAGTGGTTGTCCTCATTTCCATTTCAGAGGATTTGTCGCTGATATACAGGAATGCCTTTGATTTATGCGTGTTGATTTTATATCCTGCCACTTTGCTGAATTCATTTATTAGCTCTAATAGTTTCTTTGTAGAGCCTTTTGGGTCTGCTAGGTATAGAATCATATCATCTGAGAACAAACAACCCAATCAACAAATGGGCCAAGGACCTGAACAGACACTTCTCAGAGGAGGACATACAGTCAATCAACAAGTACATGAAAAAATGCTCAACATCTCTAGCTGTCAGAGAAATGCAAATCAAAACCACCCTAAGATACCATCTCACTCCAGTAAGATTGGCAGCCATTAGGAAGTCAAACAACAACAAGTGCTGGCGAGGATGTGGGGAAAAGGGTACACTTGTACATTGCTGGTGGGACTGCAGATAGGTGCAGCCAATTTGGAAAGCAGTATGGAGATTTCTTGGAAAGCTGGGAATGGAGCCACCATTTGACCCAGCTATTCCCCTTCTTGGTCTATTCCCTAAAGACCTAAAAAGAGCATGCTACAGGGACACTGCTACATCGATGTTCATAGCAGCACAGTTCACAATAGCAAGACTGTGGAACCAACCTAGATGCCCTTCAATAGACGAATGGATAAAAAAAAATGTGGCATTTATACACAATGGAGTATTACTCTGCATTAAAAAATGACAAAATCATAGAATTTACAGGGAAATGGATGGCATTAGAGCAGATTATGCTAAGTGAAGCTAGCCAATCCCTAAAAAACAAATGCCAAATGTCTTCTTTGATATAAGGAGAGTAACTAAGAACAGTGTAGGGACGAAGAGCAGGAGAAGAAGATTAACATTTAACAGGGATGAGAGGTGGGAGGGAAAGGGAGAGAGAAGGGAAATTGCATGGTAATGGAAGGAGACCCTCAGGGTTATACAGTGGAGGAGGTAGAGAGAGAGGAGGGGAGGGGAGGGGAGAGGTGGGGAGGGGGGAGGGTGGAGGATGGGAAAGGCAGCGGAGCACAACAGACACTAGTATGGCAATTTGTAAATCAATGGATGTGTAACTGATGTGATTCTGCAATCTGTGTATGGGGTGAAGGTGGGAGTTCATAACCCACTTGAATCAAAGTGTGGAATATGATATGTCAAGAAATTTGTAATGTTTTGAACAACCCACAATAAAAAATTAAAAAATAAAAAAAATAAAAAAATTAAAAAAAAATAAATAAAAACCTGAGACATTTAAAAAAAATGTCATGCAATTATTTAATGGCTACAAAGGAATCAAGATTTCTTGCTACTTGTTCAGTTCTTTCTCACTTCACCATGCTGACTTCTATATTACCTCTTTCTCTTAATTTCTCTTTGTTGTCTAACAATCACAAGAGGTGTGTAGTTCAAATGAGATAAAAACATACTAACTTCCAAAATTTTGAGATACTGTCCAAATATACTATCTTTTATTTCTAGAACCAAGTACTACTACAAACACTGGTCAGAATTAAGAGGGATATATATTTTTATTCCTAAAGAAACGGGAAGAGCAATTCGGCCCCAGAAATATATTACTCCTGTGCATGTCACCAGGTAAGAAAGCTGATCTAGAGCATTCTCCACAAAAACCAAGATTTGGAACACTCTTTTCCCTCCCAAGCACACTGTGCTGGGAGTTTTGAGTCTTTCTCTCACCTTACTTTTTAATAAAATTCCTCCTTGCTTGTTTAAAAAAAAACCCAAGATTTGAAATTGATCTATGGGTCCATCAACAGATGAATAGTTGTACAGATATACAATGAAATAATTTTCAGTCATAAAAAGAATGAAATCCTGTCATCTGCAGCAACATAGATGGAATTGGAGGTCATTATGCTAAGGGACATAACCAGACACAGAAAGGTGTTGTGACCTGCATGGCCATTAGGCAGTGAGGGGATGGGGAAAAGACAGACACACAAATAGAGAAAAAGCTGGGTCTCAGTGGTTGACTACAACCGTGGTAGGGAGGTAATCATTCACAACAAGCTCAGCACATTTATTATATAGGTATAAACATCAAAAGGATTTATTGTGAGAAAGTTTCTTCAAAGTAAGCAGAACCAAGGTCATGAGTATAAACAGCTCAATTATGATTATCAGCTTGCGCCCACAACTTTCTATCCCCAAGCAACTGGCATCTGAACCTCAAGGTCAAGAACTGAATAGCTTTGTGGCTGGCACAGAACCTGTTATTGAATAGGACATCACCATAGCAACTGGGCATTCTCAAATTGACACCTTCCCACCCAAGTTCCCAAGAGAGGCATTGCTTCTGTCACAGGACAGTTTAAGACCCATAATTCAGTCACCACTCCCGACAGAAAGACACATGATCTCACATGTGGATCTAAAAATTCAAACTCACAGAAGTAAAAACTAAAATGGTGGTTACTGAAGGAAGGAGAGGGAAGATGTTTTGAAAAACTTTGGACAAAGAATACAAAATTTGAATTAAACACAAGGAATGAGTTCAAGAGATCTATTATACAACATGGTAACTATGCTTAACAATATATAGTACTTAAAAAAAATTGTACTGGGAATTGATCCCAGTGGCATTTAACCACAAAGTCACATCCCCAGCCCTTTTCATTTTTTTAATATTTATTTTTTAATTATAGGTGGACACAATATCTATCTTTATTTTATTTTTATGTGGTGCTGAGGATCAAACCTAGTGCCTCATGCACGCTATGCGAGTACTCTACCACTGAGCCACATCCCCAGCCCACTCTTTTCATTTTTTATTTTGAGACAGAGTCTTGCTAAGTTGTTTAGGGCCTTGCTGAGTTGCTGAGGCTGGCTTTGAACTCATGATCCTCCAACCTCAGTCTATCAAGCTGCTGGGATTACAGGTGTGCACTACCACACACAGTAGAAAATAACTGTTGAGCAGAGTGAAATCTCATGGTATTTTTCTCCAGCCCCTATGTAGTAAAGCAGTGGACTCAGTATGTTTGACCACATGGCATCCCTTATTCCTCTATGTATTTCTTAAATGAGTTCTGATAATCATTGATATGAAAAAATATGACTAAGCAGTATTAGAAAATAGTTTCATGTTTGGGAAATTAAAGCCTCAATGTGTTCTAAAGAATAGTGGGATAATTATAGCCTACGATTTGTTATATATTTCAAAATAACTAGAAGAAAACAGTTTCAAGATTCCCAACACACAGAAATGATAAATATTTGAGGAGATGGCAATGCTAATTACCCTGATTTGATCACTGTACAGTTTATACATTTATTTAATTATCATGCTGCACCCCATAAATATGTATAAATATTACATGTCAATTAAAAATTTTTAAATTAATTAAAATTTCAAAGGCCCCAATAATTATTTTTATAAATAAACCTGCTTAATTTTTTGAGACCTTCATTTTCCACAACTGTAGAACATTCTTTTCCCTTGTACTAATTACATTATCTTATACTTTTTAAAACATGGTTAGAAAAATTCTTTTATGCCTTTTACTATGTATGCTTATATAACCTTGTTTAGCCAGAAGAACTAAACTACCTCTTATTTTGATACCACATGTCTCCTCCTATCCTATTAAGAGACTAAGGACTAGAAAGATCCTTGGTTAGGAATTACTGGCATCTGATGTTTCCTTAGCTGAATTTTCCTAGTTAAAAAAGTGGGTATTAACAGACATTTTTGGCAATATCATGTTCCTTTCATATCTAAACCATGTCTGAAGTGACACAATTTGAGAGAAAAGTATGAGCACTGAAAGAAAGAAGCCAAGACTATCTTCATTATTATGTTGATATACCTTTCACTAGAAAACAATATGTCTTACAAATTATAGGGCAATCATACCTAGTTATAGGTCACAGAAAACAGTAGGCATTTAGTAAATTAGTATTGATTCTCTTGTTCATTATGGATTTAAATCATGCCTCTGAGAATCATTATATGTCTTGGGGAGGGAGGTGTATGGGTATGTGTGTATATTTGTGTATTTATATAACCCACTAATTCTACCTCAAGGTATACTCCAAAAGAAATAAATGCATATTTGTACCAAAAGATGTAAAGAAATTTTATAAAATTTTATTTATGATAGTAAAAACTCAAAGTAACACCAAATCTAAAACCATATAATGGGTAAATTAATTGCTATAAGCTCATATGAGGGAACAACAATGAAAAGAATTAACTACTACAACATGGAACAGCATGAATGTATATCATTTACATCAGTGTTCATTGGAAGAGGACATACTATGAATGTTATTTATAAGAAGTTTTAAAATAACCAATAATATGATGGTTTGTAATATAAATATATAAAGTTATATATATGGTTTATAATATATGTGATAGAAGTCAAAATAATAATTATACTAGGGAGCTGTTGACTGAGGAATACATTGAGGTTTTTGAATATGTTCTTTTGTTTATTCTGGTTGATAGTTATACTGATACAGCCATTAACATGCACAGAAAGGAAATTTATGAGGAAACTATACCCAGAATTTCTAAGGGGGTGAAAAATGGTGAATAATGATCTGTAGTTTAGCAAGAAACATTAAGGAACACCATCAAAGGACAAAGTCCAGAGAAAGGAAAGAATGAATGGAGAAAAGGCAAAGGAGGGACTAATGCTCTGGTTACCTATAGCATGGTGGTCATGGTGACCTGGCTCCTTTTTCTATTTACAAAAAACTACTAGAGCTAATAAACAAATTTGGCAAAGTAGCAGGTTACAAAATCAACATACAAAAAGCAATAGCTTTCCTATATACTAACAAACTAGAGTAGTGTCAAAAAAAAAAAAAAAAAAAAAAAAACTAGGAATCAATCTAATAAAGAGGTGAAAGACCTCTACAATAAAAAAAATTATAGAACCCTGAATAAAGAAATTCAAGAAGCCTCAGAAGATGGAAAGATCTCCCAGGTATTCATGGATAGGCAGAATTAATATTGTTAAAATGGTAGTATGCTACCAAAAGCTATATACGAATTCAATGCAATCCACATCAAAATACCAATAGTATTCTTCACAGAACTAGAAAGAAACCCACAGTCCTAAAATTAATTTGGAAGAATAAAAGACCCAGAATAGCCAAAGCAATTCTTAAACTGAAAAAGCAATTCTGGAGACATCACAATACCTGACTTCAAATTATACTATAGAGCTATAGTAACAAAAACTGTATGGTACTGGCATAAAAACAGATACACAGACCAATGGTGGTACAGAACAGAAGACATAGAGACAAACCCACACATCTAGAGTTATCTGATCCTTGACAAAAATGCCAAAAACATACATTGGAGAAAAGATAGCCCTTTTAACAAATGGTGCTGGAAAAAGTGGTTATCCATATACAGAAGAATGAAATCAGATCCTTATCATTCACCCTGCACAAAAATCAACTCAAAATGGATTGAAGACCTCAGAATTAGACCAACACTATGCAACTACTAGAAGAAAGCATAGAGTCAACACTACAGCTTTTAGGCACAGGCAACAACTTTCTCAATAGGACCCCTAAAGCTCAGGAAATAATGCCAAGAGTTAATAAATGGGATGGCATCAAATTTAAAAGCTTCTGAACAGGAGTGTGAAGAGAGAACCTACAGAATGGAAGAAAATCTTTGCTGGCTAGTCTTCTGATAGAGGATTGATATCTAGGAAAAAAAATATATATATATATAAAAGTTGCTTATTGGGCTGAATGAATTTTTTTTTTAGATTTTTATTAAACAATTAGCTATTTCTCACATGCTTATCAAACATAAAGGGAGGGGGCAAGGGATTGGCAAGGATGGTGGAATGTGATGGATATCATTATCCAAAGTACATGTATGAAGACACGAATTGGGTGTCAACATACTTTGTATACAGAGATATGAATAATTGTGGTATATATGTGTAATAAGAATTGTAATGCAAAAAAAACCCAAAGTACATATATGAAGACATGAATTGGCATGAACCGTACTTTATATACAAAGATATAAAAAATTGTGCTCTATATGTGTAATAAGAATTGTAATGCATTCCGCTGTCGTGTATTTAAAAAATAAAATCGATTAAAAAAAAGAAAGAAATTCCATCTAGCTCAAAAAATTAAAATAAGCAATCATACAAATTAAAAAGGAAAAAACAAAACTTCTGTTGGGCTGAATGAATTTTATGCTATAACACATACTGAAAAGGTTAGTATGGAATATCTTGTTTTGCCTTTCCATGGACTCTCTTAATGTAGGAATTCTTTTTTTAAATATTTATTTTTTAGTTATAGGTGGACACAATGTCTTTATTTTACTTTATGTGGTGCTGAGGATCGAACTCAGGGCCTCACACATGCTAGGCGAGCACTCTAGCTCTGAGCCACAACCCCAGCCCCAGATTGCACAACTTTTTAGTAGTAAAACTAGCCTCTAACAAAGACCATATGGTTCCAGAGTCCATTTTCTTGACCATTACATTATTCTGTCTCTTCACTGTCTGAGACTGAGAAACTCTTATGCACATACATATTTAAAAAAACATTCCTGAATGTGGATTCCACTAAAAGAGTAATGGGGTGTTGGGAACCCACTAAGTAGTGACTCCCATGGAGTATATTTGTTGAAAAATCATGCATTTAAGCATGATTGGATATTCAAGCAATTTAGATTCCACACTATTCAGATTTAGAATACAAGGACAGTAAAAGGTTCATCAGCTTGAAATTACTTTTTAAATGATGTCAATGGATTTCAAGTCAATTTGAGAGGATTAAGGGATAATATGGATTTGCCAAATACTTCCAGATACCAAGGAACTGTGAGGGCACTTGTAGAATTACACATTATGTTTAACAGCTTCCTCTGCTGCCTGAATTTTTAATTCTTTGACTATACTTTTGAAACTAACTTTACAGGCTACACCAGTCACCAAAACAAGGCTAGAGATTTCAAACAGTGGTATTTTGAGCTACTTGTCACTGTTCATTGCTTTGGAGTATCTCTTTAATTTACAACAATGAGAACAAGGATAGGAACCTGGAAAAATGGCTGTGTCCACCCTCATTTTTAATAGAATGGCCAGGTTGTTATGTTTTACAGAGTATAAACTTATGCATTAGAGTTTGAACGTTAGAGTTTCATGAAATAAAAGGTCATAAACAACTCTGAACATCATTTAATTAAATTTCCATTCAATTCATCAACATTCCTTAAGGCTACACTTTCACATCTATTAAACTGGCTATTATAAATAAAAAAACAGCAAATACAGAGTATTGGTGAGGATGTAGAGAAATTAGAATCCTTGTGAATTGCTGGTGGCAATATAAAATGCAGCAGCTGCTGTAGAAAATGGTATGGCTATTTCTCAAATATTAAACAGAAATACCATATGATCTAGCAATTTTAGGTATTTGCCAAAAAGAAGTGAACAGGGACTCAGATATTTGTATATCCATGTTCATAACAGAATTATTCATAATAGTCAAAATGGATTGAAGACCTCAGAGGCTCTCCAAGTCTCCATCAATGAATACATATAAAAGGTGGTATATCCATCCATATAACATTATATTTTTCAACCTTAAAAAGGATGCAGTTCTGACACAGGTCATGGTATGGATGAACCTTGAAGACATTGTGCTAAGTAAAATAAACCAATCACAAAAGGACCAGTATTGTATGATTCTATTTAAATAGAGTTGTCAAATTCACAAAGACAAAGTGGAATCATGGTTGCCAGGAGCTGGTGGTTAGGATATAGGGGAAGTGGAATTTGTATTTAATGGGTACAGAGTTTCAGTTGTACAACAATATGAATGCACTTAAAATTAAGGTGGTAGATTTTATCTTATGTATATTTTGTCACAATAAAAAATGTTAAAAAAAAATCATGGCAGAACTTAAACCTGCAGAATAAAGATGAAAAATTTGGCCCAAAGCTATCAAGTGGGGCACCTGTACTGTCCATGAAAGACACTATAAAGTACCAGACATTTTTAGAAAGGGACTGTTTTAAATACTATTTTTTTCTTAGTAAACAGAAAAACAAGAAAATAAAAAGAAAAATTCACTAAGGTTATACATAGCAAAGCCCTAGCCAATCTAAAATAATTTGTTCTTAATTCCTCATTAGGCAATTAGCACTACATTTTTAATGAGTCACATGGTGGACATAACTGTTGTACCAATCAATTTATATGAAACAGTTAAACTAGCTCCAGTGCTTGGATATAGCTCAAATGATTCCTGATAGGCTAAAACTCTCTCGTACTTTCACTTTAGCTTCAGCAGATTAAATCCTCTTAACTTGTATTGTTCAAATCTAGGGGACTGTTCCAGACCCCAAGACTGTTCATTACTGAAACATTATTTCATTAAGAATAATCCAAAGACAAGGCTGTAAGCCACTGATATTATCAGCCCAATTTGGAAAGATTCAGACATGGAAATCAAAATAGTGTAAATCATAGAATGGTATACAGCAAACTGTTTGCAAACCTGGAAATAAAACCAGATGTTTCAAACCTTAGAAAAATTATATTTCCAGTGGCTAACAGAAATCCATATCACATACCACCAAACAAAGCAACTTAAGGTGTAAACTGCATTACATGTCTAAAAAAAAATTAGATTCCAAGAATTCCCTTTTCTTAATGACATGTTAATAAAATATCAGGGAAGGTTAGGATGTACCAAACCTTGTTCTACTTTGTACTAGTTCTCCTCTGCTTCCTGAAAGCTAACTATTAATTGAGGTGGAAAGGTCTGTTAGAACTCTTTAATTTCCATACAGTACAGGAACTGTAGCTGGACGTTTCCAAACTGGAAAGGTTGTTAGTAATCCTGAATTAAGATTCAATGACTCCTTCGTATGGACTGCAAATTGGGGTCTCCATAGCAAAACCTTTTCTCTTTATAGCCCAAAATACTATGTATGTTTTTTCAGTTAAACTTTGAAATTGGTTTTATTTCTAATGACTTTCGATCATTTTAAATGATTTAGTTTCAATTTTAAAAATATAGTCCATTTTGTCTCCACATGTATGAATTTTCCCTTTTCACTTGGAACCTGGAGGACAAGGTGACTTTGGAAAATGTAAAAAGAAAAAGCTCTCAATTTTGCTTTGGGTATATTATAGGAGGTAAGGGCCAGGATGTGGGGCCCAAATACGTGAACAATCATTCATTTTCAGATCTTCTCTTGATAAAGAGCCTTTTATTGTTGCTGCTGTTCCTTTGTTATTCTAAAAATTAAATCATATTTATTTAAAAATAGGTAGCATGTTTTTATTATTCAAAATGTACAAAAAAAGGTAAGAAATGAAAAACTCTTACTTCTATTCTCTAAGCACCCAGCTCCATTCTAGAAGCAGAACCTTATTAATCTTTTCCTATACTTCCAAAACATTTTATGCACATAAAATTTATATAAATGTACATGAAAATACAATATATTTCTTTTTTAACCATTGTTAATATACTCTGCACTCATTTGCACATCTCACTGTTTCACTTTAAAATATAACTTAGAGATTGTCTCCTATTAATTCAAAAGCCTCCATGTATTTCTTGTTTCATCTGCCTAGTATCACACACTCTAGTATCATAATTCATTTTAATCACTTACCTACAGATGGCATTTAGGTGGTTCAAATTTTTTGTTATTATCAACAATTTTTGGTAAACAACCTTGTGCATACACGACAGTAGAAATGCTGTGAAGTCTTTGACTCCCAATGTTTGTTTTAGGACAGATTTTCTGTATCTTCTTGAGTGAGTTTTTGAAATAGTAGACATATCTAAAATATCATCCATTTCACTGTGGTATTCAAATTTGCACAGAATTGAGCAAAGTAGTCTCATTATTTTTTTAATTTAATTTTTTGAAAATTAAATTTAGTTTTAACTGATACATAAATACATAAGAGTTGCACATATCAATGGGATGTCATCTGATGTTTCAATGCATATCAATACATATATTAATACACATATTAATACATATAAATATATTAATACATATATAATACATATATTAATACATACACATATATTGTGAAATGTTTAAATCAGGTTAAACATATCTAACTCTCAAAGATTTGTCATTCATTCTTTATGGCAAAACTTTCAAAATCCTTTCTTCTAGCTTTTTTTTTTTTGTGTGTGTGGTGGAGGGGTTACCTGTGATTAAACAACCCAGATGCACTTAACCATTGAGCCGCATCCACATTCCTTTTAAAACTTTTTGAGACAGAGTATCTCACAATTGCTTAGGGCCTCCATTAGTTGCTGAGGCAGGCCTTGAACTTGCTATTCTCCTGCCTCAGCCTCCCGAGTTGCTGGGATTACAGGCATGCCCTACCAAACCTAGCATGTTCTTATCTTTGAATGAGGTGAATTTTTTTTCAAGATAATTTTTTTTAAGATATTTGGAGGAAGCTCTGTCTTAGGATAACACTCTGTTCTAAGCTTCAAGTAGATTTATTTGTGTCTCAGTACTTTTTCTGAGAGTTCTTTTAACTTTCCTTTTAATTTTTTTTATAGCCAAAGGAAATATACAGCTATAGGTAGTTTATAATACCAATTACAATGCCACAAGTGCAGGTTGCTTTCTGGAAATATGAATTGTCTCTGGTATTTGATATTCAATATTCTGTTTCTCAGAAGTAAACCAGATCCAGTGATAGTCATACTGCCAATGTATGCCCACTTCTCTTACTGCTGCAACTGAGGAGCTGTCATTTCATTCTTCAAAGCACCCCTTCCTACATTAGGAACACAAAAGTTTGGCTTTTTATAAGATTTACTGTCATATGTTTCTCCTTTCAGTTTTTTTTTTTTTTCTGCAGCCATGTTTGATTTCCTTCTTTGGAAACAATTTCAGTCAGTTTTTGGTTGTTGCTCCAACATTTTATTTGTACTTTAAAAAATAAGCTTGTATTTATCTTTCACATGTTTTCTTATTGCTTTTAGTTGACTTCCAAAAACAGAGAATAAAAAATATTGATATTAGATTGTTACCTTGAAACCATAGTGACATATTTTTAAATAATCAACTGAAAAACTAGATTTAATGGGCTTCTTATCATTTTCAATCTGCATTATTTTTATGCTCATTAAGCACTAAGATGGTACCAGTCGAAGATTTTCTTTACCACTACTCTGTCTGAATGAGCATTTCTAAATCTTGTTGAAACATTTTAAAGTTTTGTCAATCATTATCACCAAAAAAAGAAACCTGCTTATGTCATTATTTTTACTTTACCCAAAATAGATCTGTTCTACTTTATGTGGAGGGTAAAGAAATTCAAGCTTAAAAAATATTTGAACCATTTTATAGCAAAATGGAAGGGTATGTTTATGAGTGCGTTTGACTAAAGATAATATATTTAGCTATACTCAAAAAAATTGCATAAACCATGAGAAGAGGATCAGCAAATTTCAACAAGTACATATGTAATCCATGGAAAGTACTACGTTAAATCCTGTGGATTTCTGGTTCTGGCAATATTTATAACTAAGATAACCTAAAAAATTCTCTCAATCCAAAAAAAAAATTATTCCAATGAGTAACTATGCTTTTAAGACACAGAAGAAATCTCTAAATTCTGGGAAACTTTGAGTATGCAATGCTATCTTCAGTAATCTTGTTAATTCTCCCCACAATCTGCCCTCAGATTACGTCTTAGAGAGGTAGAAAGTTAGAATTGAGATCTTCAAAGAAATGTTGGCACACAAGAAAGACTGTAGTCTTTGTAAGAATTGAGACAAGATAAAAATATGTCTATGAACAAAGAGAGACAATGGATTTTGTCTTTCTTGGCTTGAATGGTGGTTTAAAGAGAAGAAAAGTCTTTCTAATTCTTTGAAACCCTGAACTTTAACCACAGGTAGACTTAATATTTAATGTTATAGTATCTCCATGCATGAGGCAGAGATTCCCAATGCCAGAAATTGACACTAAACTGTATCCTGAGCCTGTGATACTACTGATGAGTTTGGAGAAAACAAATAAAACTGACTCTATGCAATCATCTCTCAACATGAATTGCAAAATGTTTTCACATCTTTCATACCACAGTTAAACAGAAGAATATTACAAGGAATTAATGAAATCATCTCAATAATAAAGACAGATTTCCTATAAAAGATGTATAAATAACCTGACTACAGATTTCTCAATAATATTAATAAGAAATTAATGAGATGAATTCTACCTTGAGTACAAATAGCATGACTTGTGAAATGGTAGCAATCCTCAGAACAGATTCAATTTTTATTTTAAATCCAGATTACTGATATTTATAAGAGAAGGACTGTTAGGCTTGGATATGAAATGTTCCACAAAATGTCCTGTGCTAATACAGGAAGTAAAGGGAGTAGATTATGAGGACCATAATCTAATCAACTGATTAATCCATTTGGTGGATTAATAATTTGGATGAATTACTGGGTGGTAACTGTAGGCAGTTGGGGCATGGTTGGAGAAAGCAGGACAATGAGGGCATGCCCTTTGGGATTATATTTTGTCCCTGACTTGTTCCTTGTTCTCTCTGCTTTCTGGCTGGCATGAGCAGAAGAGTTTTCCTCCAACATGCCTTTCCACCATGATTTTCTGCCTCACCTTAGGCCCAGCGATGTAATTAGAAAACCAAGGACTGAGCCTCTGAAACCATGAATGATCCAAAAATAAACTTTTCCTCCTCTAAATTGTTCTTGTCAGGTATTTTTTCCCAGTGACAAAACCCTAACTGATATATACACTGAAACAATGGTTCCCACTCTGGAAAAGAGGTCATAGACTTTTTTTTCTCAGCTTCTCCTCTTTAAATACAACTAAGTATCTGGAAATACGGCAACAGTCAATTATAAAAGGACTTTGCATTGTGGAAAGGAGAAGTCAAATAGGCTAGAGACCTAGTAACATGAAAAAAACACTATAGCTCAATCCTTCTGTTTTCTTTGTATCTCTCACATATTTGAGATTGGGTATTGAAGAGTCCTATGTCACATTTTGCTAAGAGACATAAATATACACACACAAAAGGAAAAGAAATGCTTCCCAATACACAGCATGAGACAGACCCAGTCAGAACCTGTGGGTGTGAGTAGGAAAACTAGAAGAACAAAGCAGAGCAGAAAAACATTTCAAGTGGTATAAAAATGTAATTATCATTGGAAATACAGATCACAAAAGTAAGCCAGAACACATATGCTACACCCAAATGCAGTGACTGTATGCTGAAATAAATGATTCAAATAGATGATCAAGTGTCCCTTATCATAATAACCAAAATGTTCAGTATATAATGGAAAAATCATTCCACATACCAAGAACCATGACAAATATAACTTGAATGAGAACAGGCAATCAACTGATGCTAATATTGAAATGAATCAGATGTTTCAATTATAAGAAAAGGATTTTAATAGAGTTATTATAAAAATGTTTCAACAAACAATTATGAGTTCTATTGCAAAAAAGAAAAAACTCAACAAAAAAGCAATTATTTTAAAAGTACAAACAAAATTATAGAATTAAAAATACAATAACTAAAAACCTCAGTGCATGAGTTAAATAGTAGAGTTATGATGACAAAGGACAGAATCTGTAAATTTGAGGACACACTAAAAGAGCTCAATCAATTTGAACAGGGAAAAAACAGAGTAGAAAACTAATGAAGATAGCCACAGAGACTTGTATGACCATAATAAAAGTCTAGCATTAATCTCACTGCAGTCCCAAGTGGAGAAGCAAAGGAGTGTGGCAAAAAAAAAAATGTACTCTAAGAAACAATGGCTGAAAACTTACCAAATTTTTTGAAAGACACAAACCTACAGAATCATGAATCAGAAATAACCCCAAATAGGGCAGATCCAACAAAGTCCATGTGAAGACATATATAAATTAAACCTCCAAAAACTGTAGAAAAAAATTAATGCCAGGGAACTGATACATTAACTATACAGGAAAACCAACTCAAATGACATTGGATTCATTGTCTGAAATACTAGAGGCCAAAAGAAGTTAGCATAGCAGTTTTCAAGTACTTAAAATGAAAAACTATCAACTACAATCCTTATATCCAGCAAAATAACTCTTAGGAGCTTAGAAGAAATTAAGTCATTCTGCGACAAAAAGAAATCAAGGGAATTTTTCACTAGCATGCTTATCCTTCAGGGATAGCTAAAACAAACTATACAAAGTGGAAAAGAAAGCTGAGACCTTTAAAAAGGAAAGAACAACAAAATGGGTAAAAAAATAATACACTATTTTTACCTCATGCATTTCTTAAATTCATATTTGGTGGATGAAACAAAAGTTATATTACCATTTCAAGTGATCTGTTTAATGTGTCAAGAGAATATGCTTAAGCCAGTTAATTTGCTAATTTAAAAGTGGGTTAGGCTGGGCGTGGTGGTGCAAACCTATAATCCCAGCAGCTAGGAATGCTAAGGCAGGAGGATTGTGAGTTCAAAGCCAGCCTCAGCAATGGCAAGATGCTAAGCAACTCAGTGAGACCCTGTCTCTAAATAAAATACAAAATAGGGCTGGGGGTGTGGCTCAGTGGTCAAGTGCCCCTGAGTTCAATCCCTGGCACCAATAAAAAAAAAGTGAGTTAGGCTCAGGGTCAGGGGTATAGCTAACTGGTGTACTTGACTAACATAAGTGAGATCCAGGGTTTAATCCCCAGCACCACCAAGGGAAAAAAATGAATCAAGCTCATTATGAATCACTGAAGCTGGAAAAGAAAGAGTACTGACTTCAGCAGAGGCTGTTTGACTACATTGTTTCCTGTCCCAAATTAGGATGAAGAAATGACACTTTGAGGACAGGGTTGTGGCTTAGTGGCAGAGCGCTTGCTTAGCATGTGTGAGGCACTGGGTTCGATCCAGGACACCACATAAAAATAAAAAATAAAATAAAGATGTTGTGTCCATCTACAAGTAAAAAACATTTTAAAAAAGAAATGACACTTTGAAACATACATATCATGATTTACTAATCCTATTAACATTATCAGGGAAATCTATGCCTCCATCTTGAAGGAGACATGAAATAAAGTGAAAAAAAAATTAAAAAGTGAGCTAAGGAATAAAGACACAGAGATGAAAGCAAATTTTCAATGCTTCAATCAAAGCAGTAAAACATCAATAATGGTAGACTGTGATAAGTTCAATAGTATGTAAATAAAACAAGACAGGATTCTAAAAGTTGTTCAAGTAACTCACAGGAATCCACAACAGAAATGGAGAAATGAGAAACAGAGGGTACACACCACAAACAAACAATCACATAACCCAATATATCAATAATTTCTTCAAAGTTGAAGGTCTGACTTTCCCAATTAAAATAGAAAATAATAAAACATGACCCAACTACATAATGTCTACAAGGAACTAACTTAAAGTATAATGGCATATCAAAAGTAAAAGCATGAAACAAGAATACTATAATTTAAATGTGTCCTCCAAAAGTTCACATGGTGAAAACTTAATCTTCAAATTCATGTGCTAATGTTATCCAGAGATGGAATCTTTGGAGGTAATTAAGATTAGATGAGGTCATGAGGGTGGGCTTGCTTGATGGCATTAGTAGTTTTAAAGGAGGGGAAGAGAAATACAAGCTAGAATTCTTGCTCTGGCTTGCCACATGATGTCCCTTTCCATGTTATAACCCTCACAAGATTCTGAGTAGATGTTAGACTCATGCACTTAGACTTCCCAATCTCCAGAAGCATGAGCCAAATAAACTTCTTTATAAATTACCTGGGCTCAGGTATTTTGTTATAGCAATACAAATCTAAGACAGAAGATATGCCTTGTAAAAATTAATAGTAGCTATATTACTTTTAAGTAGTTTAGAGCCTCATAGTATAGAAAATCACTATGGACAAAGAGCAATATTACATTATGATAAGGATCAATCCATCAAAATATATAGTGATTCCCAGTGTGTAGACATCAAACAACAGAGATTCAAAATACATGAAACCAAAACTGATAGAACTGAAATGAAAAACTGTAAAATCCATGATTACAGTCGAATATTTGATGACCCCCTCTTAACAATTGATAAGCCAACAAGACAGAAAATTAGAAAGGATAGAGAAAAATTTAACAGTGCTATCAACCTTCAGGACTATTTGTTACACACAGGACATCCCACTCAATGATAACAGAATGCATTTTTTTTCAGTACTAGAGATTAAACCAAGGGCCTCATGCAAACTAGACAAGTGCTTTACTACTGAGTCATATCTCCAGTCACAGAATATATTTTTTAAGCATCCATGCAGTATTCACTAAAATAGAACGTATTTTGGTCTATATAACCTTTAACAAATTTAAAGGAAATCACATAGAGTATGTTGCCTGGCCAAAATGAAATCAGACTAGAAATACCCAACAGAAATAAAATAATAAAATCTCTAAACACTTGAAAATTAAGCAACAAACTTCTAAATAATCCATGGATCAAAAATATATCCCAAAGAAAAAAATTTTGAAAATACAAAGAACTAAATACCAACGAAAATGAAAACATCAAAATATCTATAATACAGCTAAAACCATACAAAGATTGAAAATTACAGTATTATTGCCATCTTAGACCCTGTTCTACTGCTGTAATAAAACACCTGAGACTGGGTAATTTATAAAGAATATAAATTTTTTCTTACACTTTTGGAGGCTGGGAATTGTAAGATCAAGGTGGTAGGCAGAATAGCTGTCTTGTGAAAGTCTTATCTCCGATTCAATGATGCTGCCTTGAACGCTGAGTTCTCCTGAAGGGAGAAAACTGTATTTTTATATTATAGAAGGTAGAAAAGAAATAGAAACAAGTCCCTGGTCAAGCGCTTTTATCACAACACCAAATCCTATTTACAAGTGTTCATTGTTTAGTCACCTTCTGAAGGCCCCATCTCTTAATAATGTTATATTGGTAATTAAATTTCAGCATAAATTTGGAGGAGACAAAAACAGTCAAACAATAGCAATTGGCCTATTTTAAAAATTGAGAAATGTTTCAAATCAATAATCCAGTTTTCTATCAACTTAGTCCACTTAGGCTGTTATAACAAAATATCATTAACTGGGTAGGTTATAAATAATAAATACATAGTTCTCCTTATTCAGGAGATTAAGACGTCCACTATCAAGGCACAAGGACATTTGGTGTTTTGCAAAACTCTTCTGTTTCAGGTACAGAGCCTTCTCACTGTGCCCTCACATGGTGGAAGGGACTAGCTAGCTCTCTGGCACCTTTCATAAGGGTACCAAGCCCAGTCATGATGACTTTGCCCTTGTGATCTATTCATCTCCCAAAGGCTCTAACTCCTAATAACATAACTTTGAGGAATAAGTATTCAACATATGAATTTGGGGTGGCACACAAATAATAAGACCATAGCACAGTTTCAAGAAAAAAGGAAATAGTAAAAATAAGAGCAGAAGTTAATGACAGTAAAAGTAGAAAAACTGTAAAACACAGCTAGTTCCTGAAAATAATTTTTAAAATATTATAATGGTTCCAGCAGGCCAGACAAAGATGAAAAGACTGAAGCCACATATAATTAGTGTCAAGAATGAAATAGAGAATATCATTAGAGATACTGTAACATTGCAACAACTAAAAGGTTAATAAGGGAACATTACAACTTTATGTTTATGAATTTAATAAAGTAAAAGAAATGGGCTAATTTATAACCCCCAAACTTTTTTTTTTATTTTAATTTTTTTATTGGTTGTTCAAAACATTATAAAGCTCTTGACATATCATATTTCATACATTAGATTCAAGTTGGTTATGAACTCCCAATTTTACCCCAAATACAGATTGCAGAATCACATCGGTTACACATCCACATTTTTACATAATGCCCTATTAGTAACTGTTGTATTCTGCTACCTTTCCTATCCTCTACCATCCCCCCTCCCTCCCCTCCCATCTTCTCTCTCTACCCCATCCACTGTAATTCATTTCTCTCCTTGTTTATTTTCCCATTCCCCTCACAACCTCTTATATGTAATTTTGTATAACAATGAGGGTCTCCCTCCATTACCATGCAATTTCCCTTTTCTCTCCCTTTCCATCCCACCTCATGTATCTGTTTAATGTTAATCTTTTCTTCCTGCTCTTCCTCCCTGCTCTGTTCTTAGTTGCTCTCATTATATCAAAGAAGACATTTGGTACTTGTTTTTTAGGGATTGGCTAGCTTCACTAAGCATAATCTGCTCTAGTGCCATCCATTTCCCTGCAAATTCTATGATTTTGTCATTTTTTAGTGCTGCGTAATACTCCATGGTGCATAAATGCCACATTTTTTTTATCCATTCATCTATTGAAGGGCATCTGGGTTGGTTCCACAGTCTAGCAATTGTGAATTGTGCTGCTATGAACATCGATGTAGCAGTATCCCTGTAGTACGCTCTTTTAAGGTCTTCAGGGAATAGTCCAAGAAGGGCAATAGCTGGGTCAAATGGTGGTTCCATTCCCAGCTTTCCCAGAAATCTCCATACTGCTTTCCAGATTGGCCGCACCAGTTTGCAGTCCCACCAGCAATGTACAAGAGTACCCTTTTCCCCACATCCTCTCCAGCACTTGTTGTTGTTTGACTTCATAATGGCTGCCAATCTTACTGGAGTGAGATGGTATCTTAGGGTGGTTTTGATTTGCATTTCTCTGACTGCTAGAGATGATGAGCATTTTTTCATGTACTTGTTGATTGATTGTATGTCCTCCTCTGAGAAGTGTCTGTTCAGGTCTTTGGCCCATTTGTTGATTGGGTTATTTGTTTTCTTATTGTTTAATTTTTTGAGTTCTTTGTATACTCTGGATATTAGGGCTCTATCTGAAGTGTGAGGAGTAAAAATTTGTTCCCATGATGTAGGCTCCCTATTTACCTCTTTTATTGTTTCTCTTGCTGAGAGAAAACTTTTCAGTTTAAGTAAGTCCCATTTGTTGATTTTTGTTATCAACTTTTGTGCTATGGGTGTCCTATTAAGGAATTTGGAGCCCGACCCTACAATATGTAGATCGGAGCCAACTTTTTCTTCTATCAGACGCAGAGTCTCTGATTTGATATCTAGCTCCTTGATCCACTTTGAGTTAACTTTTGTGCATGGCGAGAGGAGGGGATTCAGTTTCATTTTGTTGCATATGGATTTCCAGTTTTCCCAGCACCATTTGTTGAAGATGCTATCCTCCCTCCATTGCATGCTTTTAGCTCCTTTATCAAATATAAGATAGTTGTAGTTTTGTGGATTAGTCTCTGTGTTCTCTATTCTGTACCATTGGTCCACCCTCCTGTTTTGGTACCAGTACCATGCTGTTTTTGTTACTATTGATCTGTAATATAGTTTTAAGTCTGGTATCGCTATACCGCCTGATTCGCACTTCCTGCTTAGAATTGCTTTTGCTATTCTGGGTCTTTTATTTTTCCATATGAATTTCATGATTCCTTTATCCATTTCTACAAGAAATGCCGTTGGGATTTTGATTGGCATTGCATTTAACCTATAGAGAACTTTTGGTAATATCGCCATTTGATGATGTTAGTTCTGCCTATCCATGAACAGGGTATATTTTTCCATCTTCTAAGATATTCTTCTACTTCTCTTTTTAGGGTTTTGTAGTTTTCATTATATAAATCTTTCACCTCTTTTGTTAGGTTGATTCCCAGGTATTTTATTTTATTTTTTTTGAGGATATTGTGAATGGAGTGTTTTTCCTCATTTCCGTTTCAGAAGTTTTGTTGCTGATATACAGAAATGCCTTTGATTTATGCGTGTTGATTTTATATCCTGCCACTTTGCTGAATTCATTTATTAGTTCTAGTAGTTTTTTTGTAGACCCTTTTGGGTCTTTACAATCAAGATGAAACTGACAAATGTAATTGACCTATACTCATTAAAACTTTAATTTCTTATTTAAAAACTCCCCCAAAGAAATCTCCCAGCCCACATGGTTTCACTGGAGAATTCTACTAAACATTTTTAAAAGAACTAATTTTACATAACTTTTTAAAGAAAACAGAAAAGTAGGAAACATTCCCCAACTCACTTTAAAGGCTAATAGTGCCATGACACCTAAACTACAGAAAAATAGTATAGAAAAAGAAACTACAGACCAATATATCTCATGCAGTGGTATGCAAAAAAACCCTAATATGTAGTACAACAATATATAAAAAGAACAATACAATATGGTCTAATGGGATTTATTCCAAGTATGCAAGGTTGGCTCAACATTCAAAACTCAATTAATGTAATTCATTATGTCAAAAACCTCAAGAAGAAAAATCAGAGTATGAGAAAGTGTCTTCAGCAAGAGGACATGACAGCAGTTTCCTACACTCATATCCTCACAGCAACATCAGTTTGCACAACCATTTCTGCATAAAAATGCCTTCACAAAAGCTAACCTACTAGAATAAAATAGGGAAAAAGCTTCTTGACAGTAGACTGGGTGATTATTTTTCTGAAATGATCTTAAAAGCATAGACAACAAAGGCAAAAAATAGTCAAATGGGATTGCATCAAACCAAAAAGCTTCTGCTTTTGAATTGGAATCAGTATTGCAAAGAGACATTTGCACTTTCAGTGTTCATAGCAGCATTATTCACAGTAGTTAAGACATGGAATCAATCTCAGATGGAAGAATGGATAGAGAAAACACACACACACACACACACACACACACACACACAAACACACACACACAGGAATATTATTCTGTCCTCAAAGAAGAAAACTTAAGTTATTTATGACATAATGGATGAACTGGAGGACAGTATGTTAAATGAAATAAGCCAGGTACAGAAAGGCAAAAACTACATGATTTTATTTATGTATGTAATTTAAAATAAAGTCAAATTTATAGAAGCAAAGCATAAAGTGGTGGCTGCTGAGGGCTGAAGAGTGGTCAAAGGGAAGATATTGGTTAAAGGGTATAAAATTTCAGTGACATAAAAATGAATAAATTCTGGAGAACTAATATACATCATGTTACTATAATACAGTTGGACACCTCAAACACACATCTCCAGATGCCATTGCTTGTCCCTTATCCTTTTCCAATGCTCCAACCCAGGATACCAGTCATGCTTCACAGTATAGAACATGTTTGTCACGCATAGGCATTCTTCATGCCAGCCCTACAACTGAAAGAACATCTGTAATACAGTTAATAATAATAATAATAATAATAATAATAAACTTTGGGGAACTGATTGGATCATGAGGGCTCTGATCTCATCAGTGGATTAACCACTGAGAGCTGAATGGGCTACATGGAAGTGGGGGAGGTTGTGGAAGGTGGGACCTAATTGGAGGATATAGGTAACCAGGGAGCTGCCCTACAAAGGTATTTCTTGTCTTTACCCCCTCCAAGTTTGCATACTAGAATAAGTCCCATTAGGCCATATTGTATCATTCTTTTTTATATATTTTTACTACATATAATAATTATTAATCATTATATTATTATAATTATTATATTATATTAGTTATTATTAATACAGTTAATAATGCTGCATTGTGTACTTGAAATTTGCTAAAAAGAGTATTTTTAGCAGTAAAAGTGACTATGTGAGATGATGGATATGCCAATTAGCTTAATTTTAGTTATCATTTCATAGTGTATATCAAATCATCATGTTCAATGCTTTAAATTTATACAAAATTTTATTTATTAGTACCTTGATAAAGCTGGGAAAAAGGAAGAAAAATTATATGATCCTATTAACTGACACAGGAAAAAATTCAACATTTGATGAAATTTAGTATTCAAACATTAAAAACTCTCAGTGAAATAGCAACAGAAAAAAACTTCTTTAACCTTTTTAAAAATAATGCATAACTAAAAAGAACCAATAAAAAAGAACAATTTTTTAAAAATAGTTTACAAAAAAAACCCTACAATGGGCTCCATACTTAATGATTAAAGACAATGTTTTCTTCTACAGTTTTATATATTGCAAGGATATAATTCTTCATTCATGCAGTTAGGTGAGAAAGACAAATAAAACGTATAAGGAGAGGCTGGGGTTTGTAGCTCAGGGGAAAAAAAGACACAATGGTTGGGATGGAAGAAATAAAATGATCCCTAATTGAAATGTTATAATAATATACACAGTGCATGGTGTTAGCTTTTCATCACTGGAACAAAATATATGAGAAAATAATTTAGGAAGAAAAACTTATTTGGGCTCATGGTCTCATAGTTATCAGATCACAGTTGACTGGCTGGAAGGCAGAAATATCATGGCAGAAGGCATGGCAGAAGAAAGCCGCTTGCTTCATGGCACCTAGGAAGCAAAGATCAAGACGAGGGAATGAAGACAAGAAACACCTTTGTAGGGCACATCCCTAGGAACCTATATCCTCTAACTAGGTCCCACTTTCCACAACCTACCCCACTTCTCTATAGCCCATTCAGCTCTCAGTGGATTAATCCACTGATGAGATCAGAGCCCTCATGATCCAATTACTTCCCCCAAACCCCTCCTCTGGACATTGGTGCTTAAAAACTAAGCCTTTAATACATAAAGCTTTTGAAGGACATTGCAGACCTAAACCATAACATAGAAAATACCAAGTGATCTAAAGTAATTAATTGAACTTACCTCCAAAAACTGATAAGCTCAGTAATATTAGAGGTAATGAAAGTGATATGAAAAAAAAAATCAATCTTATTTCCCCATACCAACAAAGAACAAGTGACAACTGAACTAAAATAATGTAATGCCATTTAATAATTACTCTGGAAAATGAAATATCTACTTATATGTCTAATAAACAAGTATAGGATATGTATGCTTTAAACTACAGAAGGCTGTATTGGGGTTTTTTAAATTTTTGTTTTACTTTGTAAAATGTCTTTAATAAATCCAAGATATAAATAATTGATATATCACCTTCATAGACTGAAATACTCAACATAGTATAGGTTGAAGGTAATTGCTAATACAGCCCCAACAAGATTTTTTTGTAGATAAGCTCATTCTGAAATATTCTGAAATACATAAATGGAAAGATCCTACAATAGCAAATAGCAATTTTGAAAAGAAGGAGTTGTTCTTTATGATGTTATGGTTTATTGTCAGTCAGTGATCAAGACCATGGTGTTGGAGAAGGGATGGACACATAGATTGACTGAATAAAATAAGAAATGCTATAATCCAGTGGCTTAGGAGGCTGAGGCAGGAGGATTGCAAGTTCAAAGTCAGTCTCAGTAACTTAGTGAGTCCCTGTCTCAAAATAATAAATAAAAAGGGGCCGGGAATGTGGCTCAGTGGTCAAGTAACCATGGGTTCAATCTCTTGTACCAAAAGAAAAGGAAAGAAAGAAACAAACAACCCAAGAAATAGACTTATAATAAATATGGCAAATTGATTTTTGACAAAGGTGCAAAAATAATTCAATGGAGGACAAATGGTACTGGAGAAAGTGGATATTTATAAGGAAAAAAAGTATGATTTGACCTTAAACTAATATTCTATATAATAATTAGCTTAAAAAACAGACTTAAATACAAAATGTAAAATTATGAAATTAAAAAAAAGAAAAACTTTCATAATTAAGGACTAGGTGAATATTTCCTTTTCTTACAACCAAAAGCATGCTCCATATGAGGAAAAATTGTTGAACTGAACCTCATTAAAAAATTAAAAACTGTGATAGATGATGTTAAGATAATGAAAAGACAAATTACATACTGGGAGACTATAAATATGCAAATCACTTATCTGACAAATAATATCTGAAATATATAAACATCTCTCAAGATCAACAGTAATACAAACAAAGGAATCAGAAAATGGGCAAAAAATATGAACAAAGATTTCACTGAAGAGGCTATATCAATGGCATATAAGCCTATGAAAAGATATTTAATATCATTGGCCACTAGAAAAGGATAAATTAACACTGCAATGGCTTGTAACTCTACACCTATGAGAACAACTAAACAATTTAAAAAGTGACACCACTAATGTCTGGTGAAGATGTGGGGAGTAGAAAAACTGGATCACTCATACATTGTTGATGGATATGAAATTAGCTGTTTTTCAGTTTATTTCTAAATTAAAATCACAATTGCTATATGATACAGCAATTGCACTCTTGTGCTTTTATCCTAGAGAAAGAGAAACCTATGTTCATGCAAAATCTTTTAGAGAAGGGTTCATAGCAACTTTATTCATATTAGCCAAACAATGGAAATAGTGCTCATTTTCTTACATTGGTAAATTTGTAAATAAACTGGCACATTCCTACCATAGAATGCCACTTAGCAATCAAACAAAGAGTTGCAAAAGTGACTGATTACTGCATGTAAGATTTTGAATGAACTTTAAGGGTTATTAGCAAAGTGAATAAGCTGATGCCAAGAGATTACATTTTACATAATTGCATTTTTATGTGACATTCTTGAAATAATAAAATTATGGAGATGAAGAATAAACTAGAGTTGCTGTGCTTTCAGGATGGGGCATGGGCTGTGTATGCTATAAAGATGTAACATCATGGAGCCTGTGGTGATAGTATAGTTCTGCGTCTTTAATCACCTGTAACTTATTCAAACTTACACATGAAAAATTTACACAGAACTACATTCACACACAGATGAGTTCATGTATAATTGGAGGAACATGAATGAACTCTATGGAATGTACCAACCAATTTTCTGATTTTGACATTGTACTATAATTATGCAAGATTTTAACATGGAGAGCGACCAGGTGAAGGAATACACATTTCTCTGTAAAGTTCTTAGCAGTTTCCTGTAAATCTATAATTATTTAAAAAATAAAAATAAAAAAATAATGGCAGTGTCCTAGATATTTTATTGTTATTGGTTTCCTTTTTTAAATGGACATAATAAATACCTTTATTTTGTTTGTTTATTTTTTATGTGGTGCTGAGGATCGAACCCAATGCCTCACACATGCTAGGCAAGTGCATTAGGACTGAGCCACAACCCCAGTCCCTTGTTATTGATTTCTAATTTAATTTTATCACAATCAGATAAATTGTTTTATAACATTTTGGTGATTTTTATATTTATTGAGACTTGTAAGGATGCTGAAAATGGTCTATGTTGATGAAACATACCATATTCATTTTAAGGAGGTGAATTCTATAGTTGTCAGTATATAGCATTCTAACAGTATCATTTAGGTCAAGTTATTTAATGGAGTTATTCAGATTCTCTGGGTCTTTATTGAGTTTTGTTTAAATTGTTCTGTAGTCGATTATGAATGTGTGTTAAAATTTCTTACTATGACTATGGAAATGTCTATTTCTCCCTTTATTTCTGTCAATAATGTAGACATGTGTATATGAAAATCTGTTATTACAGAATATACATAATCATATATGAGACTTTTAGGAAAATTGAATCTATCAATTTGAAATGTATGTCTGTATTTCTAACAATATTCTTTGTAATTAACTTTTTTTATCTCATTAATATAATTATTGTAGCCTGCTTACAGTTAATGTCTTTATAGTATATCTTTTTCCATTCAATTACTCTCATCTGATCTCTTTTTAATTAAAATGCATATATATGGAGAACCTATAGTTGATTCTTGCTCTTTTATCTGTTCTGATATTATCTAATTCTTACTGTTTTAGTCTTACTTTTTCACTGCTACGACTAAAATACCCAACCACAACAAGTGTAGAGGAGGAAAGGTTTATCCAGGGGCTCACAGTTTCAGAGGTATCAATCCATAGACAGCAGGCTCCATTCCTTGGGGCTCTAAGTGGGGCAGGACATCTTGGCAGAAGAGTGTAGCAGAGGGAAGCAGTTCACATGATGAACCGAATGAAGAGAGATCTCCACTCATACAAAGTATATACCCCATAGCACGCCCTCAATGAACTACTTCCTCCAACCACACCCCACCTGCCTCAAGTTACCACTCAATTAATCCCATCAGAAATTGATTAACTGATTAGGTTAAGACTATAACACAATCATTTTTCCTTCAAACCTTCTTGCATTGTCTCACATGTGAGCTTTTGGGGGATACCTCACATCCAAACCATAACACTTACTTTGAGTGTTTAGGCTGTTAACATATAACATAATTATTTATGTGGCTTGATTCAGACCTGATGTTTTGCTATTAATGTTAGGTTGATTCCCTGTGGGATTTTTTGGTTTGGTTAATAAATTTTAGAATTCCATTTTAATTTTTCAATGGTTTTTAAGCTATGCATATGCATTAGATGATTTTTACTAATCTATATAAAAGTTCACTATTCTTTCCTTTGCATCTCCATTGTATTAAGTGCAGCCAGTATGATTTTAGTTTCATATATTGTATTTTTTAGTTTGAAATTTGTATTTGTTTTATTTATGTTGTTAGTATATCTCCCCTGTGATTTTTTTGTCTTATCATTCATTACAACATTCTTTAATCACACTGAGTATATTATAAGGAATGCTTTGAAGTCTCAGCCTGATAATTCTAACATCTGGGTAATCTCAGGACTGACATCTATTCATTGTATTTTCCTTTGAGATGGGTTACATTATCCTGACTTTTCTGACAGGTAGGTAACTTTGAATATTCCTTCTTTTTTTCTTTGTTACAATACTGATGATTAAACTCATTGCCTTGCATTATTAGGTAACTTTGTATTATATTCTGGACATTTTGCTTATATGTTTTGGAGAGTGTGGATTTTGTTATATTACTCCTATGTGTATCAATGTTTTGGTTTTAGCAGGCAATTAACCTGGTCATTTCCAGGCTGAAAGCTGTTATATGAACTATAACTATTATCCCAGAATTCAGCTCAGTTTGTTTTTTCTGATTTCTGCTTTCTCCATGCTTACATGATTTAGAGGTAAACCAGAGACTATGAGTTTAAACACAGAATACTGTTCCCACCCCTTATTTCTTTTCCCCTTTCAATCTTAATTGCCCTGGCTTGCTTCACTGGAATAGTCTTAAGAAAACAAAGTGGGGTGAGGGGCATCAACCACAAAGATTCTAGCTTCCCTCAGGGTAATGTTTGTTTGTTTGTTTGTGGTCCTGGGGATTGAACCCAGGGCCTTGTGCATGTAAGGCAAGCACTCTACCAACTGAGCTGTATCTACAGCCCTTGTTACATGTTTTAATTGCCCAGAAAAAAACTACTTTCATTTGTTCAGGCTGAAAAAGACTCAGGTAGTTATTTGTATGTACTTATATAGCATGCACACAGCTTTTATATGCAGGAATATTGGTTAATTAAGTTTTCATTCCCTGATGTCAGAAGCAGAACTTACAAAGCATAATAAATCATATAAAGGCCAAAACTACAGAAATAAATATCAATGCCAGATAAATATAGCCAACTGAAAATGGTACGATTAAATCAATAAGAAACAAAAATTAAAATAAATATTATGCACAAAGCAGTTTATCACCAAAGAATAAAAATATTATTGAGAATATTAATTTACCAGAGCTTCAAAAGTATATAAAAATAAATGTATAGAACTATAAAGAGAAATAGAGAAATCCACATTTATAAATAAGATATTTTAACAAGCCTCTTTTGTAACTTATAAATAAGTCACAGTAAATATTATAAAATATTATAAAATATTTGAACCATTGCTATTAACAAGTTTGATGTTATGGAATATTTCATATATGGTCTTCACTTATTCACTTTCTGTAAGTGAATGTGTACATGATAAACAGCTAGTGACTCATTTTAATTTTTTCTAACTCCTCATCATTCATGTGTGTCTAATACACTGTTAGATTTTTAGAATTAGATTTCTATAGGGAAAAGGTACCAAAATTTCAAAGGATATTAAAGTTAAATGTGTTCAGAATAAATTTTAAATATCTAGAGTGATGTGTGATTTGAGTTTAAGGAACAAACAAACAAAAAGCATACCGTTTTCCCCCTGTGTAATCAATGATGTGAAAACCTCAAGAATTAAGAGTACATTTGTAACCTAGACACTGAGCCTCATGTGGACATTAATGAAAACAGTGTTTGGCATTTCACTCCTGTAAATAAAGCTACTGACTAGAACTACTTCAGTGATCAATATTGTCTAATTCAGAGCTATAAGCCTTTGTAATTGTAAAGGACAGGGAAAATAAATCAATCAAGAAAATGTTCTAACCTTCTTGTTAGATTGTTTTTAACTTTAAAAAGTGCTATTTGTTCCCTTAGTCTCCACTAGCACCTAGTCAAATATGTATATTTTAAGAACAACAGTATGACAATCCTTCAATAGAGATATATGAACTATTAGGTGTTTATGCAAATGCTTCTCAAAAGAAGTGTCCAGTCAGGCTGATACATAATTTGTTACTGTCTAATTAGTACAGTAATAGTTTATTATCTTTTTATAGTTTAGAACATTTTTGCAATAATCTCTAAAATGGTCATATTCTCTTTCATGAGTATTCTGCTATGTTTTAAGGGGGAGAGAAAAAGTAAATTATTCACTGTGGTTGGGAAAATTCATTATAACCAGCTACATTCTCTAATTTAAGATGAACTCAGTGTATATATTTAAAAAGGATTGCTGGTTATTCAAAGTTGTTAAACCATCTTGTGGAACTATAGTTTTCTCTCCTACTTAAAAAATCAGAGCTTTAATGGGTGAAGTGGCACACACTGTTATCCCAGCAACAAGGGAATTTAAGGTAAAAAGATCACAAGTTCAAGGACAGCCTTAGCAACTTAGAGAGACTCTATCTCAAAATAAAAAAGGGTTGAGGATGTAACTCGGTGGTAGAGCACCCCTGAGATCAATCCCCTGAAATCAGAGCTTTGTAATGAATAACCAGTTGCTATCATAGATGTTTTGTAATCCAAAACAGGCTGAGCTGTCTAAGTTACTATAGAATATTTTCAGCGCTTTATAAAAAAAAATCTTTTCTTTCTGGTAAATTTCAGAATCATTTGTTTTTCTTTGGTTTTCTGTAATTTCATTGGAATGGTATCTAAACAAGCTTTTTTCTGAAGGTGTCTTTGTTTTTTCTTGGGGGGTGTGTGTGGGGAGGATACTTGGGATTGAACTCTGGGGCACTCAACCACTGAGCCACATCCTCAGCCCTATTTTGTATTTTATTTGTAACTCCCTCAGTTAGTTGCTTAGCACCACACCTTTGCTGAGGCCGGCTTTGAACTCGTGATCCTCCTGTCTCAGCCTCCTGAGCCGCTGGGATTACAGGCATGCATCACCGTGCCCAGCCTGAAGGTGTCTTTGTGTTCTTGAATTTGATGTTGCATGTATTTCATCTTTATGGAATTTTTTTCTCATCTCTTTGAATATTGCCTGTATCCCAATGCCTCTATTCAAGTGTTCAAAATCTGCTAAAAGGGTATATTACACTTTCACTTTGTGTTCTTGATTCTTAAATCTTGCTTTCACATTTAACTTTATTATGCTATGCTGAATTCTATATCTAATTCACTAATTCTATCTTTAGCCTTGTCCAGTATGCTATTTAACCCATCCATTAAGGATTCTTTTATTGAAGAGTGCATCATTATGTATAGATTTTTACCTTTTAAAAAATTGTTTTTAGTTGTAGGTGGTTACAACACTTTTAATTTATTTATTTATGTTTATGTGGCACTAAAGATTGAACCCAGTGCCTCACACATGCTAGGCAAATGCTGTACCACTCTAGCCCCAGATGCTTACTTTTGATTTGATCAAATCATCCTATTTTTTAAGTGCCTGTTTTTTCTGAAACCTTCAATTCTTTCTTTTATGTAGTTAGCCATCATCTAAAATATTTATTTTACCATCCTTCTCAGATTGTTCTTTTGTTGCCTAAGATTCTGAGCAGAAGCAGCATTTGTGGGTGATTGGGTTATTTGCTTTGTAATTTGAAAAAGTAGCTCATCTTGAATGGAACTAGTTTCATCCTGTGAGAATCCCCTATTACCTTGGTCATGAGAATGTCCCTCCAGAGTGTCTTTGCTCTTGCTTGTATCACATATCCCTAGATTACATCTGCCACAGAATTAAGTTTAAGTCAATTTCTTGGATGCATGGACCATATAAATATGGCCCTTTTGGTGCCAGTTGTGGGAGCACACACTTGTAATCCCAGCATCTCTAAGACAGGACGATGGCAATTCAAAGTCAGCCTCAGCAATTTAGCAAGGCCCTAAGCAACTTAGTGAGACCCTGTCTCAAAATAAAAACAAAAAGGGCTGAGCATGTGGCTCAGTAATTAAGTGCTCCTGGGTTCAATCCTGGTACCAAAAAAAAAAAAAAATGCCATTTTTGTTTTAACCTCAATAAGGAATAGGACACAGGTTCTGAATACTAATAGAAAGCTTTTATTTTCTTTAATATAGAACAATCAGATCCCTTGTTATTTCTTGTAGCCAGTAAATGGATTTTATTGAATTTCCCATTTTACTTAAAGTGTGAACTTCGAGGATCCCATCTTTATTCAGAAATCTCATTTCCATCTTCCCAGCTGCCTGGTTCCAAAGCCTTGAATCTTTCCTTTACATATTTTTTATACTCAACTTCATCGTCCAATAATGTCACACTTTTTTCTCTGTCATCTTTTCCTGGAAGAATATGAGTAGTGTTAACTAATTTGCTTATTACTCTTACTTTCTGTTCTCCTTCGACCTCCATCTTTTTTCCTCTCCTCTCCTTCTTGTTCTTATACTTCTTCACATTTGCATATAGCATTTAATTTTTTTCTTTGTAATGTTTCCTGTAAACTTTTTAAATTACATTTTATCTAGCATATAAAAATATTTGGAGAGTATTATTTCCAGATTAATTAGATGACCATATAAAAAATATCCCAAGTGCCTGTTGAAATTATCCGGTTCTCAAGGATTTGGATTAAGGTTAATTTTATAACTCTCATAGAATGTTTGAACTGAACAAACAAATCAAAATATGATCTAGTCCAGAAATCTAAAACTATGACATCTCTAGAGGTCAGAGAGGTATGAGGAGTGGTGGGACATTATTGTATACCTGGAGAGTTGTTTGTCCCACCTAAAGGGATTTATAAATGTCTAACACTATGCTGAACTAAATAAAACTGCAAAATGTTGTTTGTAACCTCTGAGTTTATACCAATTTCCACATTCTAAATATGATGAAATTTAGAACAGAATATGTCCTGCTCAGTTATCACAGCTGGTCACTTGAGTCCCTTTTTCAACAATCATAGCTACTATAAATTTATGAAATAACTACAAGATCATGCAAACTTTATAATAAAATATTAATTTGCTCAGTAAGGACCAATGTTATAGGAGTTCAGAAATGTGACACATAAGACATTCAGGTTTTCAGTATTACCATCATTTGTTCTCAAGTATCAGACCTTGAAATCCTATCTAAGCTGCAGAATAGTATTTTTCCTTGCAAAATAATTGCTGATTAGCCTATCTTGATTGTAGGTGATGCTTGGGAAAAAAATGTGACTATGAACAGATATTTCTTTACCCAAAACAGGTAAGACCTAGAAGGCTCATTTCTCTTGTCAACTGAAGCCCAACCAAGAGTCTTAGTGTAAAGTAAAGCATATACTTAATCAAGACTTCTGAGACACAGACTGTGCACTGCAGTACACAGATGGAAGAAGATGTGTCTAGAGGGGACTGAGCATCATTCAGATGTTATCAACTGCCTTTCCTGCAGCATGTTGCCACCCTTGATCAAGCATCTCATTAGAAGAGCATCAAAGAGTCCAGAGAGGGGTTGGGGTTGTGGCTCAGCGGTAGAGTGCTCGCCTAGCATGTGTGAGGCCCTGGGTTCGATCCTCAGCACCACATAAGAAATAAAATAAAATAAAATAAAGATATTGTGTCCATCTACAACTAAAAAATATTTTTTTTAAAAAAGAGTCCAGAGAAATTTCAAATGATGCTTTTTATCCAATGAATGCAAACATCACGCAAGGGGATTCTCCAAGAATCATTCATTGCTTATGTATGACACTTTACAGTTGAAAAAATATTTTCCATTCATTATCACATTTCTGTCTCAACAATTTTGTGATTCCAGCTCTTTTTTTAAATATGAAGACACTAGAGCCCAGATAATGTAAGTCATTTTATCAATTCACATGTCCAGAAAGTGGTAGTACCATTTTTTAACATAACTACATGCTACCATTCACATCAATTTTCTAGGTAGGGAAGATGAAAATTCAGCCTTACTATGTTACTGTTAAAATGAGTGCTTCTTATCTCATATATACTATTATTAGTTTGACAGTGTGTTCACTTTATTTGTAAGTAATTTTGATTTTTACTGTATATACTATATTATTCAACCTTGATCCAGATGTGTGGGTTTTAAAAAATTATTATCATTATTCGATTTATTGGAGAGGACAATCAGGAATTTTTGGTGCTTCTTTTTCTTAGAGAAAAGGAAGTAAAATATAAAATCTTTGAATTAAAGCAATAAGATGAATGGATAAAGAAAATGTAGCATATACACAATGGAGCCATAAAGTAGAATGAAATTATGGCATTTGCTGGTAAATGAATGGAACTGGAGAGTGAACTAAACCAGACTCAGAAAGTCAAAGGCCAAATGTTTTCTCTCATGTGGGGCAGCTAGAGCAAAATAAGGGAAAGAAGGAGGGGAGGGTTGGATATCATAAAGATATAGAGAAGATCACTAGCATAGGAGATTGAGAGGGAGGGAGGAAGGATGAGAAAGGGGAGGAAATGAGGAATGAATTTAACAAAATCATTCTATGTGCATATATAAATAGACCACAGGGAATTTCACCTTTATTTATAAAGTAGAAAAAAAAACCAAAAAAATAAATAAATAAGTGAAAGGAAGATCAGTAGAGTAGAGGAAGGAGAATAGGGGAGTTAGGAGGGGAAGGAAAGGATGAAAACAGGTGTTGAAATCAAATTCCATGCATGTATGATTTTGTCAAAATGAACCCAACTACTGTGTTTAACTATAATGCTCTAGTAAAAAAATAAAATAAAAAATGAGAGCAATTGCAAGTGGTGTAAACACTACAAGATTAGTTCAGGTTTGCCATAAGGAAATGAGAAAAATATATGCAAAAATAAAATTGCCCTAGGAGAAACTATGGAATGGGAAGAAGCAAGAACTTAGGCTAAAATATTCACAAATTCAGAATCTTAAAACTGGATCCAATTTAACTCTACCAAAACATTTTCCTAATTGATAGGAATCAATGCTGATCATATTTTTATTCTGTGATTCATTGGTATAGGCCCCATGGATGGTCTATTAATTGGCACTTGTTGATCTGCTTTAAAGAAAATAATTACTGAGAAAGGCTCTGCATTTGAGGCTTCAGGGAAATATAAAGGAAAATAAAGAAGTATGCATTTTCCAATGCTTATAGTCTAATTAAAGGACAAAACAAATCCACAAATTATTATGATAGTCTACTCACTGTACATTTTAAGAAGGGGATCAAGAAGAGTGTGAGCTTGGGGGAGGGAATGCTATTTGCAGGGGACATGAAATTATGTTATCAAAATTGACTAATATCTTTAATTAGTTCTGAAATACATATGTGCAAAATTTGGATTCCATTTTCATTAACACACAAAGGAGTTTGAGATGACTGGCTTACAAATATGCATTTATATCTACTTTCCATTATCATTTTCTCGAGGTTAGGACCCTGTTCTTTTCTATCTACACAAACGCATGTGTACGCTCACATCATATCCTGCCCTGTACTATCATTTGCTTATAGAGAGTGCAGAATGTAAATAAGCAAACTAGAAAGCCATCATAAGAACATGAAGAGAGATGTAATGAGATAAGAAGAAACTGGTGTTAGCCCTGGTCATTTCATTATGCTATAGTACAGGCACAAGGGCAGAGAAAGTCAGAAAGTTGTAAGGAAGTAATTTGGTAACCCGAGCATGAAGAGAGTCTATAGACTTAGTGACAGGGAAAGGGGCTGGGGAAAAGAAAAGCAGCAGTAGACTGAGTTATGTTCTGGATGGAGTGGAAAATGATCGTGACATTGCATGCTTGATTTCAGGAGAAATGACTATCACATTTCTAGATATAAAGACACAGACACACAGAAAAGATCAGTTCTATTTTCATCCTGTTACCTTTGAACAGAAGAATGCAGTAATGAGATAGGTTGGAAACTGTGACTTTGTCTAAAAAAAAATCAATCTCTCTCTCTCTCTCTCTCACACACACACACACACACACACACACACAATTTGAATCTGGGAAGAATATCAGTGAAACCAGTTAGGAGGACATTAAATATTTTTAAAGCAGAGCTGTTTTCTTTCATTCATATACTTGCTTTTTAAAATACAAATTTCTTATATTTAATAAATTAACAGGCACTATTCTAGGCACTGAGGATGCAAAATTAAATAATATAAATTCCCTACCTCGAGGTTTCTAAAAATTTCTGATTAGGAAACAGTCAACTGCTTTGTATTTCTTTTTACTGATTTATGTGTTTAGACACAATCAGAGAAATATTAAGAAAATAAAATTAGTTAGATGTTCGTATCATAAGAGAATTAATGACAACAACTTTTTGTTTTCCCAGTATTGTGGATTGAACCTAGGGGCCACTTACCACTGAGCTACATCCCCAGCCCTTTTGATTTTTTATTTTGAGACAGGCCCTTGCTAAGTTGATGAGGCTGGCCTTAAACTTGCCATCTTCCTGCTTCAGCCTCTAGAGTCACTGGGATTACAGGTGTGCACCACTGTGCCCAGTTAATGTAATTATTACTTTTTGGTACAGGGGATTGAACCCAGGGGTGCTTAACCACTGAACCACATCCCCAGTCCTTTTTATTTTTAATTTTGAGACAGGGTCTCAATTAGTTGCTTAACACTTCACTGAACTGTGATTCTCCTGCCTCAGCCTCACATGTTGCTGGGATTACAGGCGTGGGCCACCTATAATTACAGGCATGTGCCTGGCCTGTAATAACTTTTTTAATAAGATACAGGAAAATCCCATTTAATGGTAGAACCCCACTCCACTACTTGGATTTTCAGAGGGTAGAATCAAGGCACACAATTTTACACAGGCAAAGTGACATATGTTTGGTTGGTTTCCTGATCTGAGCACCAGAAAGGGTATTCCACTGTAAAATCAAGGTTTTACCTTAGTGTTTGCCCTTGATGCTAAGAACAAGGAAAAATCACAAGTGAATACTAGCCTTCAAGCTTAGGCTGAGGCTGCAATATCCATTTGCTTAAGCATAAGTCAAAGTGGCAGTTCCAGTTTCTCGGCCTTCACCATAGCCTTTATGTGGTTTTGCAGTAATAATCCATTTCTCACACTCTAAGAAGAAGCAATGTAATGTGAAATCTCCTTCACAATTCATTTTTAAGATGACGTTGACTACTAAGCTATCAGTTCAAATTCTTGTTTGTGAGAAAACCCAGAGACTTACTGTTTTCTTCAGCAGTTTTCATTGCTAGAATTTAATGTGGTAATATAATTCCCAAATGGCCCAATAATATCATGTGAGCCTTGTGCTAAGTGAAGAATATGAAATGCTGCATGAAAACTTTCTATGAGCAAAATGATTTAAAAGATAAGTTCCTCTTGAAGATGGAAATATATTCTAGCTAATGAGAAAGATAATTGCCTTCATCGAGTTCATATCCTGTTATTGCTATCGAAATATGAGACATTACAACATTACTAATTTGGCACTTTGGTGATAATGTTAAGCTGATAGAGAGCCAGTACACAGTCCAAATGCATGTCAAACTGCAAGGGGTATGTGAGAAACTTCTTTTGTTATCAAATATGTATTTATTCAAAAGAGGAGAGTGAAAGTAGTAAGAAGTAATATTCCTTGGAAAATGCTGGCAGGATTTCAGAGAACTGGTTTGCATTTCATAAGTCATTTATGTTTTCACAGTAGCATTATCAGCCCCATATGCTTAATCTCATACACACACAGAAAGTTGAAAACCAAGATTTTTATTTCAGAGAGAGACTCTTATGATCAACACATTAATGAATCTTCCTCTATATCTTTTATGACAATTTCTATTTGTTAGCTTCTGAGTTTATTCATTTATATTTATTGCAATTATTGAAACTGTAGGGTCTAGTTTATCATCTCAAGATTTGTTTTCTACTTCTCCTATCTGTTCTTTGATTTTTTCCCTTTTTCCTGCCTTCTATGTATAGAGTATTCAGAACTCCATTTGTTCATCTTTATTGGTTATTAATGTAGTAGATTTTTTATTACATATTATTAAATTGAGGTATAATTAAAAAAACATAAAATTCATCATTTTAAAGTATACAACACAAAGGTTTTAGTATATAAAGTTTAGTGTATGTGAAGGTTTTAGCATATATAATCACAAAGTTGTACAGCAATTGCCACTCTCTACTTTTAGAATAATTTTGATCACCCCAAAAAGAAACCACACACTTATTAGCAGTCATTACCATTTATTCCAACCTCCCAGGCCTATGTTCAATGAATTATCTTCTGTATTTATGGGTTTGTTATTTTGGACATTTCCTATAAATGGAATCATATAAGATGTTTTAGTTAGCTTTTTTGCCACTGGGACCAAAAGACCTGACAAGAACAATTAGAAGAGGAAAAGTTGATTTAGCTCAGGGATTTAGAGGTCTCAATACATAAGTGGCCAACACCATAGATCTGGGCCCAAGGTGAGGCAGAACATCATAGTGGAAAGGTGTGGTGGAGGAAAGAAGCTCAGGACATGGCAATTAGGAAGTAGAGGGAGTTCTTCTCACCAGGGACAAAATATGAACCCCAAAGGCACACCCCGAGTGACCTACCTCCTCTACTCATACCCTACCTGCCTTCAGTTACTGCCCAGTTAATTCCTACCAGTGGATTAATTTACCATTCGGGTAACAACTCTCATCATCTAATCATTTTGCCTCTGAACCATCTTGCATTGTGTCACACATGACCTTTTGGCAGACACCTCATATCTAAACCATAACATAAGCATTTTAACTGCCTTATTTCTCCTGGCCAGTTTTCAAGGTTCATGCTTTGGTGGTATTTATCAGTACTTCCTTTAAATGGCTAAATAATAATTTACCACATGGATATACCATAATTTGATTATCCATTTATCACTTGATGGACGTCTGGATTGTTTTCGATTTTTACACATTCTGAATAAAGTCATTATGAATATTGGTTGGCAAGTTTTTATTTGGGCATTCATTTTAATTTGTTTTGAACATACTCCAGAGGATGGAATTGCTCAGTCATATGATACCTCTATACTTAACTTTTGTTTTTTATTGAGGTAAAGTTCAATTCAATAAAATTCAACATTTCATAATTTTAAATCACACAATTTGGTGATTTCCAATGTATTTACAATAAGAAGCAACCAATAATTTCTAATTCCTGGATATTTTCATCACTGTAAAAAGAAGTCTTATACCCATTAAGCAGTTACTTTCCATTCTTCTCTGTCCTTATTCCCTAGAAACAGCCATCTGATTTCTGTCTCTATGGACTGACCTATTCTGGAGATTTCTATAAATAGGATCATACAATATGTGGCTTTTTTGTGTCTGACATTTTCATTTAGTATGTTGTTTTCTAGATTCATCTATGCTATAGCTTGAATGTGTACTTCACTCCTCTTAATGGTCAAATAATAAATTTCATTCATTTATTTCATAAGTATATCACATCAACAAATTAATGGATGTTAATTAATAGACATTTTTTAAAAAACACTTTTGGGCTATATAAAAATAAACTTCTACAAACATTTATGATCCAGTTATTTGAACACTTATTTTAAATTCTTTTAGGTATATACCTGTAAATGGAATTGTTAGCTCACATGTAATTCTATGCATAACTTTTTGCAGTATTGCTAGACCACTTTCTATAGCAGCTCCACAATTATAAATTCCTATCAGCACTGTATAAGGGTTCCAATTTCCCACCAAGTCTTTTCATTTTCTCTTTGTTTGACAGCATCCCTTCTCTAATAGGTGTGAGATACTGTTTCAAGATGATTTTAATTTCATTTCCTTAATGATTAGTGATGCTGAGCTTTTTTTTTTTTCATGTGTTTATTGACCATCTGTATTTCTTCTTTGGAAAGATTTCTATACAAACCCTTTACCTATTTTTGTAACCAAGTTATTTGTTTTTGGTGTGGTTAGTTGTAGGAGTTCTTGATACATATTAGTCTTTATCATATGTATAATTTGCAAATATTTTTTATTTTCTTTGATTGCCTTTTCACTCTTCAAATTTCTGTAGTTCACATATTTATTTTTTATATAATCCAATTTATCTATTTTTTTTCTGTTTTTGTTTATACTTTTGGTGTTGTTCCAAAAAAGAGATATCTTCTTTTTTACTGTGGGCATTTGCAGCTTTAAATTTGTCTCTCAACACTGCTTTTATTTCTTTTACTGCATCTCATAAGTTTTGATATGTTGAGTTTTCGTTTCATTTCATCTCAAAGTATTTTCTGATTTACTTCATAATATCTTCATTGACCCTTTGGTTAAAAATGTACTTTTAAAATTCCATACATTTGTGAATTTTCCACACCTCCTACTGCTACTGACTTCTAGTTTCATTCCATTGTGATCAAAGAAGATAGTCATATGATTTCAAGCTTTTTTTAATTTAATGAGGATTAACTTGTTTCCTAACATATGGTGTATCTGGGAGACTGTTTCATGTATATGTGAGAAGAATTTGTATATTTTATTTTAGGGCAGAATATTATATATAGATATAACATCCATTTCACCTTCTAGATTCCAGTGATATGTAAGATCTTTTCAAAGTCCTTATGGACATCTTATTCCCCAGGCTTTCCTTTTAAGATTTTTGGATACCCATTTTGCTCCCAATGATGTGCACTGCCAGGAGAACCTGAGAATTTAAATAATTTCCTCTAAATATTTTTGATAAACATATTGAGAAAAAGGGTCTTTTACTAGGCCAGCTCCAAGTTAAGTCACACAAAGCCTAAAAATTGGTGTCTTTCAGTGAATCACCAGATTGGGAAATAATGACTATTAGAATCAAGGCTTTGAAAGGAGCTCAATCTGTTATGACCCCTTCAGGGGCTGCCAGACTACAGGTCCATGATTGTGGGTTGTTGATTTTCAAGGCTATTGTAGACCTCAGTGGAGGGGCATAGGAATTGAACCAGTCAAAAAGTCACAGAGTTCACTGTTCTTACTGAGATTCAGCTTATTTTCTAGAACAAATGCTCCCTGGATTTGTTGCAAGACTTTGGTTAATTTCTAACATCCTAAAAATGTTGATCCTGACAAGTTTTGCCAGTGTTATTGTTGATTTTCAGGTGTCTTTATGCTACATTCACTGATGTAGATTTTAGCACTTACTTTAATAATCATATTATCCTTTCTTTATCCTCTTCCTTGAATTAATATCATATCACTTTACATTACATCCTTAGCACCTTAAAACAGAATATTTTCAATTCATTCTTTTTAGCTTCTTTTTATTGCTATTTATTTTATTGCTATTTATTGTGTATTTTATATTTGTATATATATATATGATAATCCAGAATACATTATTTGTTTTAAATATCAAGCTTTTTCATTAAATTAAGAAAAGCAGAAATAAGTCTTGTTTTCACCTATGTATGTATTTTGGGGTTCTCGTTATTTCTTCATTTAGATATGATTTCCTAACAGGTGTAATTTTCCTTTAGCCTGATAAAATTCTTTCAGAATTTCTTTTAGTTCAAGTGTGCTCATGAACATTATCTCATTTCTCAATTATTTGGATATTTTGATTCTGTCTTAATTTATGGAAAATATTTCCATCAAGTAAACTTCCAGAGTTCTTTTTTCTGGGTAGTTCTATTTTCTCAGAACTCTGCCCCATATGTTCCAATCTTCTCAGTTTCCCTCATCTCTGTCTCCTCAACTCAGGGACACCACCCAGTTTGGGTTGGACACCACCCAGTTTTGGGTTGCCCTAGTGCTTTATAGTGTGGGATGTGCCTTCAAGCAGAAATCTAATGTGATCATAAGGCTCACCTCATTTATTTTCCTTCTGCTGCCTGTTGCCCAATGTGTGAAAATGGTTACAGTGATGTATTGTTTATTGATGGAGATAGGTTCTGATAAATGCATTGTTAGATGATTTTTGTCATGAGAACATCAAAGGGTATACTTACATAAACTAAGATGATTATGATGTCACTTGGTGATATAATCTCATGGAACTACCATTATATACATGGTGCATCACTACCTAAACCATTGTTACATGGCACATGACTATATTAGGCCTGATTTTCTGGTTAATTCTCATTGGCAGAATAAATTCAGTCTCTGGTATTTATTTCATCATATCCAGAAGTAAGAAGTATGCGTTATCTACTTTTTGATCACCTACAGCACATTTCTACCATCATGGTAAGTACTGAATAAATGTGCAAAAGTTGAGATGACTTTAAGACACCCAGGACTTTTTATCTTTTAATTTCAATATAATTGAAATTATAAACTCATATATCTTAACAGATTATTAATTTGGCAAGAAAGCATTTTTTAGATTGAATTTCCTGTTTTTGACATTAGAATTTATATGTTGTGAAGATACAAATTAAATTTGAGTGATCAAGTGGCATTAAGAAGTGCCATTTTTAACTCTTGAGATTTTCCTTGGAGAGACATGAGTGACTCAAACATGTGTTCCCACTCAGTTGTTTATGTCTGGGAACTGTTTGCTTCTGATTAATAAGAATCTCCTTTCTTAAAATAAAATCTTGATTAACCAAAACCTAACTAAGCCTGTAATTGACTTACTTTCGTCTGATATTATTCTTCTATTTAATTTTATTTGTTTGGAAGGAAACTAATGACACAAGAAACAAATTGCTAGATTCATTCAAAAGTAATGAAAGAAATGAATAATTATGATATTTTCTCTAAAAAATTATCTTAGTTCTTTCAAAAGTACTATAGATGGTAGAAAAAAAGAATGATTAATCATATGCATCCTTCCAGCCACATCCAGATATCACCATGTAAAGCCAGTACTACTTATATCTCTTTTCACCAAACAATCCCAGTTGAATCAAACATCATTAATGTGGCATATTGTTCACTCCTCATCTATCTACCCTTGGGGAACATTGTTTTCTCCTCCACATTGTCCTTGGACTTCTATGAAAAGATAATTCCCTTAAATATACTTTATGAGGGAAATGAAAAGAAAAAGAGAACAATCTTGTAGGATCTCATGTATTGTTAACAAAACTGAACTTTTGAGTTGAATAACTTTAGAAATAAACAATTTTTATCACCCATTTGGTGCATTTGTTTATTCAACCAAGTCCTGTTGAAGAGTTAGCTGTGCCTAGCCATGTGTAAAGGTATCAGAGATTCAAAGATGGATTGCATTCATCTCTAACTCTCTGAAAAGCCGAATATTTCTAACTATGGGGACTTCAGTGACACCTGAAATCATGCACTTCTTCTTTTCAGACTCCCTGATAATTATCTTTTTCTCCCTTAGATTAAGTCAAAAGTCATTTACCTGCAATTTCACACATTTTCTGGCTTTGCTTTCAGGGCAACACATAATAAATCTATCTTTATGATAAAATTGTAAAGGCCCAACATTCCATCTAGTGTATATCAGGTACTCAGTAATGATTTGTCTAATGAGCAAACAAAACCTTAATTGGGCTCTCTTCCTCATGCTCCAGGTCTTTTTTCCAACAAGTTTATTACTTATTTCTTGACTAAACAACCCCAGTTGGATCAAACATCACTAATGTGACATATTGTTCAGTCTTCAACAACTGTTTTAATTGCTTTCCTCTGACATTTTTTAGCTTGTTACTGTCATCTTAAAGTATGAAAATGGAATCATACATTCCCAGGATGACTTGGAGGTGGAAGAGATAGCCTGAAGCGTATATGCTGGTATTTGCACACTTCATTCTTGTTGCTTCTATCTCCTATATTTCAACTTAACAAATCTTAACACTGAAATGGAACTTAAAATTTTATTACTGCTAACCTTTATGGCTGAGAAAAGCAAGATGCTATACAAGTTTACACAATTAGTAAGCAGCAGAATCTATCAGTATTTCACAACTTAGGGTGCTATTGATTAAAGAGGGGATATTTGGAAAAATCCAGCAGAATATTTACTGGCATTTAGTGGATGAGAACCAGTAATGCTTAAATAAGACAATATTCAGGAACAATTGCCTCATGCAAATTGAAAATGGAGCCCCCATTTAGAAACATGGCAAGCTCACATGTTATGACTCCTACGTGAAGCATCATTCAAAATGATAACCTTGAGAACTCTAGTATACTGAATTATAAGTTCAATTCTTCAACATGCTTTCTAGCCTCCATCTGACTTTACAGTTCCTACCAGATGGAATCATATACTTCCCAGCCCCTTAAATTTAAATTTGGTCATATGAGGTTTTTTTGGTCAATGGGATGCAAGTACAGCTAATACAAAGCAGGTACTTGATTTGTGTTCACAAAATTGATTGTGACCTCTTCTGCCTATGCCATTGCCATTGGAAAGCTGTGTTCCAATTAATAGCTATTTGTCCCAGAAGAAGATGAGAAATACATGGAAAAGGATCTTCCCTGATATTATCATTGAGCCAGCCTAGATTAGCTAAAATGCAGGTGTGAAATAAGTATTTATTATTATATACCACTGAGATTTTGTTACTCCACAATTGCTGACTGATAGAAAACCTGGCAAGAATCTAGTGATTTGAACACTTTCCCAATGTGTATTATATGATCATAGTCTCTTAAGGTGATCTCCAGTTTGTTAGAGGGAGGGAGCTCCATAATCAAATAACTTCAAGAAACAAAGAATATTTTTTCATATAACATATTAAAGTACCCAAGTAGTTCTACTGGAAAAAAAATCATAGAGTTTGTTTCAAAAAATTTATTTGTAGAAGTCTGAAAAGTGAAGCACTGAAGTCAACCTGAGAAAAGCCTCAAGATACAGAATAGCACTGTCAAGAGAGAAATCATTGAGCCATATGACTAGTGGGGGGAAAAAAAGGATAAAACAAAATCAAAGAATTTGTTCGATCCAGCCAGAAAGGAGATTGGAAGTTTCCCCTCCATCTTAACAACAAGTAAAAAGCTGAACAAACTGAAAAATCAATAACTTTTCTTAGATCTATAACAGAAATGCAGTCTTGGCAAACTGCTGTCCCCTAAATCGGAGTGAGACAGTTGAACAGAGAATCACAGCTTACTGGAGCAGAAACCATTGTGAGTATGGGTTGATATCTAGGAAGGAAAAGCTGAAATGCAACTGACAAATTGCAGGAGGTGTCGTGTGAGGGCCAAAATCTCCAGGGGGCTCATTCATGGAGAAGAGAGGTTCCACACACTTTTGTAAGCTTCTCCTTCAGGAACTTGACCAGGTTGAATATTGGAGAAAAATATCACTGTACCTCTGGCAGGGTAATGGGAAAATGTCAATTTTGAAATGTACCAGAGCATTCTCTTCTTCTTAACAAGTCCTGCTCTTGGGAGAAACTATTGAACTAAAGCCTATACTACTAGGGTTTCATTAGTGCCTGAATGACCTGGGAGAAGGGAAATACCCAATTCCAGCCCCCTCCAGCCATCCTGTATTACCTAAGGCAAGGGGATAATAAAAACTTGAGAGGCACTTGTAAACTCTATAGCCCAGAGGCACAGGCTTACTAGACTAGAAACTAGTCGTAAGAGTGTAGAACATTTCTACTCCTCTGCATTACTTTAGTAATTTACTGCAAACTTACCAAAAGCCTATTTACAGTAGTTTCTTTTGCTTAGTACATCAAATCAGAGGTATCAAGAAAAAGCTATAAGGCATAGTAAAAGGTAAAAAGAAGCACTGCTTTTTGTTGTTTGTTTTATCGGTGCATTATAATCATACAAAATAGTGAGATTCATTATGCCATATTTGTGCATGCACCTAACATAATTTGTTCAATCTCATTCCTCAGTCTCTCTTGGGGGGTGGGCAGGGAATCAGCTATTGAACTCAGGGGCACTCGACCACTGAGCCACATTCCCAACCCTTTTTTTGTATTTTATTTAGAGACAGGGTTTTACTGGGTTGCTTAGCACCTTGCTTTTGCTGGGGCTGTGCTGCAGTCCGGCTGCAGCAAAATAACCGGGGGGGTGACGAATAACTTGTGTACCTTGATACAGCAGGAGTAGGAGCCGTTTATTGCAGGACAGGAGCGGTATTTATACATTCCACACAGCTTATCTAATTAGCATAAACTAGATACATCAGTCAACCAATAAGGAATCTCCACACTTAATGGCTCACTTTTGTTACTTTTCAAACCACTCCCTCTGGCATTTTGCCAGGCACCATCCAGACTTGTTTACGAACTTTAACATTCCCCTGGCAAAATGCCAGGTGTTATTTTGACTTGTTTACAGACTCTAACAGGGCTGGCTTTGAATTTGTGATCCTCCTGTCTCAGCCTCCTGAGCTGCTGGGATTACAGGCATGTGCTACCACGTTCAGGGTTCCCCAGTACGTTTCTTTATTCCCTCCTCCTCCTTCACACTGATTTTCTTGTTCTACTCTACTGGTCTTCCTTCTATGATGATGATGATGATGATGATGATGATGATGATAAAGATTACTTGTTTTCATTGTGGTATATTCATACATGGACATAGCATAATTTGGTAGATTTCATTGCCAGTACTTCCCAAATCCCTCCCCTCTTTCCTCTCTCTCAACCTCCTTCTTCTATTTTATTGATCTCCCTTCTATTTTTATGAGATCACTTTTTTATTCCTTCTTTTTTTCTCTCTAGCTTCCACATATGAGAGAAAATATTCCACACTTGTCTTTCTGAGTCTGGCTTATTTCACTTAGCATAATGTTCTCCAGTTCCATTCATTTTTACCAGTAAATGTCATAATTTCATTCTTATGTCTGGCTGAATTAAACTCCATTGTGCATGTGTTAGTCAGCTTTTCATCCCTGTAACCAAAATGCCTATGAGAGTTTGTTCAGGTTCTCTTATGGTTGCCTTAGTTTTCTCTGTCAGAGTAGCAAGTATCATGACCCAAGACTGAAGATGAAGAAAGAAGTATTGAAAATATGAGGAGTGAGAAGATACTGTGATATTATTTTCAAAGGTAGTGGAATAGGAGTAGACTAATTCACATGATATTATGTTTGTGCATTTAAGTGAACTCAGTCATTATGACAGTGGATTTTTCTCCATCGAGAACAGTTGGAGAGTTAAATTTAAATAGATTTAAAGACTTGGCAGATAAAAATGAGAAAGAAAGAAAAAAATAAGAGAGGTAGGGTTATACACAAAGAACTGAGTACCATAATTATCCATAGTATTTATACTGTATAAAGAGCCAAGTTGAAATAGGATATGTTTGGGGGGACAACACAAAAGATGGTAGAAACAACAGAGAGAGTAAAGCAGTTATTGGAATTAATTTCCTAATCAAATAATTTTTGGAATCAAGGTTCTAGAAGAAATTAGCCAGAAAGACGGTAAATGGTAATTTAAGATAAATGGGATGTTTGAAATTAAGAAAAAGGAGAGAGTACAATTTTTTCATAGTAAAAGGGTCTAGGGCACAATTTGTAGAGTGTGTGGTTGAGGTAGGCTGAAGAACAAACTCATTGGAAGTCAGGATATGAAGCAATTGAGGTGATTGTTATGTAAGAACATAATTGAGAATAATTGGTCTTATATGGGGTTTTGAACTTCACCAGAAATGGTGACAGGAGCATATTGGAGATTATGGGAGAAAGTTTATAATATTTTATTCCCATGATTTTAACTATCACAATCCAGAGAAGATCTTCTGTCCATGTCTTTGCTTTTTTTTGGTGCTTTATTTCTGCAAATCTGATGGCCTATAATGCATTTCCATCTGGATATGAGACTTGCACCTAAACTCAGAAATCCAAAATTAAATCCATTCCACCACACTTTCAGTTCTGCCCACTTTTTGCATTCCTTTTTCTGGTTAATGGCACCAAATATTAAATTAAGGATTGCCCTAAAAAGCCAATGCTGGATGTTCTCTCTGATATGTGGATGCTAACACACAGTAAGGGGTAGGGGGATAGAAGTTCATTGGATTAGATAAAGGGGAATGAAGGGAAGGGAGGGAGAATGGCAATAGGAAAGACAGTAGAATGAATTGGACATTACTTTCCTATGTTCATATATGAATACACAATCAGTATAACTCTACATCATGTACAACCACAAGAATGGGAAGTTATATTCCATGTATGTATAATACATCAAAATACACTCTACTGTCATGTATATTTAAAAAGAATAAAAGAAAGTTAAAAAAAGAAAAAGAAATAAAGGATTGCTTCTTTATCTTTATACTATCTTGATCCATATTCAAATAGGTCAAATACCCATATTCTACTATTATATGGGTAAATATCTCTGAAATCTACCTCTAATAAGTTATTCCCATAACCATAATATTATGTTTCACAATTACAACAAACTAAAAACCAGTTTTCAAATTTTTACATTAGTTCTCACAATATATTCTCCCCATTGCCATTGATAATATGTTTAAAATACAAATCTGATCATTTTACTCTCCTTGACACCCATTATCCAAAGTGGCAATTGTAGCTATGCTATTATGGGGAGAATATTATAACTAATTTTAGGTTAATTTTACGTCATCTTTTAAAATTTCACTTTATAGGATTGATAATGCACATATGTTCACTAAAAATTTCATAAATAAATGACATTCCTTGGATGCTCAATAAATTTTTTTGTTTTAATTAATTACACATGAAAGTAGAATGATCTTGACATATCATACATTTGAATCAGATGGGATATAATTTCTCATTTTTCTGAGTATACAGGTTGCAGAATCACGTTGGTCATGCATTCACATATATACACACAGTAATAATAATGTCTGTTTCTTTCTACTATCCTTCCTATCTCCCTAACCCCTCCCCTCCCCTCCCATCACTTCTTTCTACCTAACCTAGGGTAATGCTATTCTTTTTTTTCTTACATCTTCATACATGTATTTTGTATATAATAATTTTTTAAAAGGAGGTTGGGATATACAATGAAAAATTGGAGGACCACTGACCCCTAAGAAAAAATTCAAGTTACTTAGCATCATGTCCTAGACCCCTCCACATCTTGTCTCTGCCTCCTTTTTCTCACTTTGGCAAACACTACTTTGGTTCTCCAATATACCTCCATAAAGTATACAAACAGAAATTTCCCTATTATCACTGCCTTGGTACATACCACTATTTATTACATCTACCATAAGATTCTTATACATGTTCCTTCACACTGCACTTCTCCATTCCACTAAATTCTGAGTTTAGGGACTTTAACCTTCTCTTATTATCTAAATTTTCTAATTCAGCACATGACATACAGTAGGCATGCTACAGATTTGTGTTGGTTACACAAGTACCCTTTTCTTGCCTACCTTGTTCTTTTGCTGAAGTTGTATAACCTCAGTTCTCTGGTATATCATATTTTTAGAAAAACATCCTTGTGTTCACTTGACAACAAATAATTTTTATCTTTCTTATTTAATAATTATTATTTTAATTGTGCTTATTTATGAGGTACAATGTAATGATTTGATATATGTATAGCAGGTATAATGATCAAATCCAAATTGGGGTAGCTAACATTTCCATTTCCTAAAACATTTTTTCATGTTTATGGAGTACAGTATAACATTGTAATTAATGTGTACAATGTGTTCTTATTAAATCAAAGTAATTAACCTTTTCATCTCCTTATCTTTACTTAATATTTGGAGCCATTGAGCTCCTCTCTTCTAGATACCCAAAAAATATATAATATAGAATTATCATGAACTATAGTCAGCTTTTTGTCAGTATTACCAAAATACTTGATAAGAACAACTTAAAGGAGGAAAAGTTTATTTTGGCTCACAGTTTCAGAGGCTCAGTTCATGGAAGACTGCCTCTATTTGCTCTGGACTCAAGTTGAGGCAGAACATCATGGAGGAAGGGCATGATGAAGGGGTGCCTCTTCATTTATGGTGGCCAAGAAGCAGAGAGAGAGAGCGATGGGGGCCACAGGGAAGATGAATCCTTCTGGATAACACCCTCCAGTGACCCACTTCCATCAGTTACAGCTCTCACAATCCAGTAATTTCACCTTTGAACATTTCTATAATATCACAGGAATTTGTGAGGACTATTTCACAGTCAAAGAATAATCTCCCTCATTATGGTAAAAAACACCAGAATTTATTGTTTCTAACTGGGTTTAATACCCAGTATTCAACTTTAATACCTTTCTTAAAATCTACTACTAATTATTAATTATTTTGATGAGCTTTTTTTCTTCAATTACAGTAGCATCACAGATGGAGATTAGAGATACCTAGGCATTATTTTGTGTCTTGTTACATAGTGACCTGGAAGCATTGCTCATTCTATCTTCACATATTCAATTTTATACCATCCTCTCTTTAGACTATGGATTTATAAAGCAAGCATACAGATTATTTTATATGCATGAAATGAAGGGATTTTAGAGATGTTGATAATATATATCAAAATCTTATTAAAATAGGATTAACTGAGAGTCAAACAAACTAATTCATTTTCATTTATACTTGAATTTCAGGATTATATATTTTATATTGATATAAGTTATTAATATTTTCACTTTTTATACTTAAAATAATTTTTAATTACAAATTAAGAAAAATATAAATTTGTTAAAAACAGAATACAGAGAGTAAAAATTTAAATTCCTCTTTTAGTCCTGTCCCATAATCCTACCTAAGGTAACAACTGTTAGAACCTTAAATCTCTGTCCTTATCTTCATGCACTTGGAAATTCATGAATGGATTGATTCAACAGTTAGCTATTGAATACCTGGTTAGTTTCACACACTATGCTGGAGACACAGAGAAATAAGAAAAATTGGGTCTTCATGGAGTTGACAGTGGAGTGAGTACAAATAATGAATGAATATACAAGTAATCAATAATTTCAGGTCTGAAACAAACAAATAAACAAGAGAAAGAGATTCTGACTAGAGGAGAGACTACTTAGGATATGGTATGTGAGTCTGCTTCCCTGAGAAACAGACAAAGTTGGTGGGATTAGAAGTGTGAGAGGTTTGGGGGCTGGGGATATGGCTCAGTTGGTAGAGTGCTTGCCTAGCATACACAAGTCCCTGGGTTCATTCAATCCCCAACACCATGAGAGGTCTATTGCCTGTAAGAACAGAGGGAATGAAAGGAAACTGAGATCCTTGCTGCTGCTAGTAATGCAGTTCTAACTTCTGTGATGAAGATAGAGAAGAAAAAGTTATAAAGCTAAAGTTTCAGCTGATAGGGAGTCCTCAAGCTAAAATTCCCTGTCAAAGGAGTCCTCATCTCCCAGAAGGGGGCCTGACATCTGGGCAATGGCTGGGAATAGCTCATGCATAGGATGGGGTTAGGGAAGGGGGGGGGGGGCGTGTGCTAGTCAATTCCATACTCTATAGTTGAAGATCTGAGAGCATATTTGTTACTTCTTTACATGGTATCTACAAGAAACTTGTGTTGAGATTTTAATGATGAGAATAAGCCAGTCATTATAAGCATCTGTGAAAGTGTTTCCTAAGCAGGGAGCCCAGCCAGTACCAAGGCCTTGAGTTAGGAAGGAACTGATCTGAGCCAGGATTAGTATGGGAGCCCCTAGTTGGCGGGAAAGTATGTATTAGAGTAGGTTTCAGGGGGAAGCAAGAATTAGATCATGCAGAGTTTTTAAGGTTATGGTAAAGAGGGTTTTTCTTCTTGCTGGTTTTTCACTTTTCTTTTTTCTTTTTCTTTTTTTTTTTTTTCTTCTGGTACTGGGGATTGAATCCAAGGTCACTTAACCACTGAACCACATCCCAATCCCATTTTTGTTTGTTTGTTTTACTGTGAGACAGGGTCTCACTACGTTGCTTAGGGCTTCCATAAGTGCCTGAGGCTGGCTTTGAACTTGCAATCCCCCTGCTTCATCCTTCCAAATCACTGGGATTACAGGTGTGCGTTACTATGCCTCACTCACTTTTCTCTTTTTTTAATTTTCTTTTTTTATATTAACAAAGAACAGAGAAAATTCATGGAAAGGGTTTAAGCAAGGGTGACTGATACAATTTACATTTTGCAAGCATTTCTTAATGAACTGTATAGACAATGTATTATTGAAGGAGGCAAGAGTGAGAGCAGGGGGAATAGTAAGGAGGCTATGCAATATTATAGGAGAAAGAAGATGGTAGACTGGACTAGAGTGGAAACTGTGTTGCAGATAGGTAGAAAGCCTTTCATAAATATGTTTATACATATTATGCTCTGATTAGCTTTTTTAGATAAACAATATATTTTAGGAATCTTTCCATATCAGTTATATAGATCAATTGCCTTCTTTTTTAGCCAGAACATTGTATTTCAAGACTTATCCAATTTACATATTTTCCTGTTGGTGGGAATTTAGATAAATATATTTTTGAATTCTTTATAATATAATGAATAATTGTACAAGTGCTTCATTGTGAAGATGTACAAGTAAAATTTCTGTGCATACTTTAAAATTTAATACATATTGTCATTTTTCTCCAAAAGACAGTACTAATTTATACTCCCATATGGAGTATGTGAGATAGATCTTTGGCTCACATTTTACTAACATGAGATATTATCACTTTTTAATGTTTTTTCAATGAAAAGGACAAATTATTGTTTTTAAATGGGGAAAGCAGAAACCCAATTTTGTTGCATTTAAGGAACATGATAACACCTGCTGATTCTTTCTATTGCCTTTACTAAATTAAATAAACTAAATATCATTAGAGTTTTAGGTTCTTAGGGCAGTCATAACAACTTTCCACAAACCTAGTGACTCCAAGCAACAGAAATGCATTCTGTCACAATTCTGGAGACCTGATATCCGAAATCATGATGTTAGTAGAGCCATCTCCTCTCTGGCTCTAGGGGAAAACACTTTCCATGTCTCCTCTGCAATCTAGTGACTTTCAGCATTCCTTGGTATTTTTTTTTACTTGTGGCTGTATCATTCCAATTTCTGATTCCTTGTTCACTTCATGTTTTCCTCTATGTGTGTGTAAAAACGCCCTTATAGGGCTGGGGCTGGGGCTCAGCAGCAAAGCGCTCCCCTAGCATGCATGAGGCCCAGGGTTCAATCCTCAGCACCACATAAAAATAATTTTTAAAAAGGTATTTTACAAAAATGCCCTTATATCTCTCTCTGATAAGAATCTATCTACCCAGATAATTCATGATGAACTCCTCAATTAATTCCATCTTTTTCCATATATGGGTATAGTTATTCTTCTGCCATATAAAATAATATTCACAGGTTCTGAGGATTAGGACATGGATGTTATCTTTGGGGGAGAGGGGTTATACCATTTAGCTCATTACTAAAAATGAACTAATATTTCCTTTCCTGTTGACATCACAACATGAAAAGTGGTTGTAGAAGGAGCAGAGTTCAAGATTCAAAAGATTCCTTAATTGCTAATAAAGTTTGTGCACTTGTCATATGCTGGTTAATTCAACTTCCTTTTATTTGAATTACCTGTTCATAGCCTTTTCCCCTTATTCTTCTGAGATCTTTTTATTTTAATTTTTTAATTAAAAATTTTTTTTGAACTGGGGATTGAACTCAGGGGCACTTGACCACTGAGCTACATCCCCAGCCCTATTTTGTATTTTATTTAGAGACAGGGTCTCACTGAGTTGCTCAGGGCCACACTAAATTGCTAAGGCTGGCTTTGAACTCATGATCCTCCTGCTTCAGCCTCCAAAGCCACTGGGATTACAGTTGTGTGCCACCATGCCCGGCTAAACTATTTTTTTAACTTTATTTTATTTAATTTTTTTATGTGGTGCTGAAGATAAAACCCAGTGCCTCTCATGTGCTAGGTAAGTGCTCTACCACTGAGCCACAACCCAGTCCTCTCCTGAGATCTTAGTCCATTTTATTCTTTTATTTAATAGTGAGTTGCACAAAACCTTCATTTTTAAGCATTGTGCTATTTGGGAAATACATCACAAAATGTTTGTAGGAACTGGAATGTATCTGATGAAGGTAGATGAGTGGATTAGGGCTCTTTGCTATGCAAGGTTTACATGTTTGTGAGCTCAAATGTATTTACTTTTTTATTGGCAGAGTTTCATTTAGCTAACAAAAATAGAATTATGAACAAATTATTTTGTACCTCTTTTTTGATGTGGTATATAACATGAACATTTCCTTAGCATATGCATAATTTGTAACCTTTTTAAATAACTGCTGAGTTTTGTGTTTCTTTTTATAAGCTGTGTAAATAATGATTCTGATTCACTATGTGTCCAGCACAATGGGAAATGCTTCATATGTATTCAATCACTGAAACTTCTTAGGGTAGTATTAGTATCCTCAATTCACTGACAGGAGGCTGGAACTCAGGACAATTTCATAACTTATCCAAGATTAAACAGATAGTAACTAGTGTAACAGTGGTCCCTACACCTTCTGAATGTAGCCCTCATTGCTCTAAGGCTTTTTTTTTTTAATGTTTTTTTTTTTTCTCTCTTCTCCTCTCTCCCCTTCCCTAACAAGATTATCTTTTCTTCCCCTAGTTAATTGCCCTTGAACACACTCACTATAGGAAGGAGAGGCCAGCTGGGGATCTGGAAAGTGAATGTCTCTCAAATTAACAAGTGAATCCTAACTTACCTTGGAGCCCTGGGGCCCCCTACCAGAGCACCCTGTCCCTCCGATGGAGAGTCACAGCCTTTGGGACAGGAGTCCCCTGTGTTTCTCCTTTGCTAGCAAAGCAATAAAACTTCTTTTTTCTTTTTTCTCAAAACTGTCCTCATTATTAAATTGGGATTGATTGGCTTTGGGGACAGGGACTGAGCTTCCGATTACACTAGTAGAACCTAATCATAGGTCTAATTATGAACTGTTCTGCTCTATTGAATATTTTAATTTTTAACACTCAACTCCTTAAAATACATGTCTTCAAATAATTGAATATTAGAAAGAAAGGGAATTCTCTAAACTCAAACTAAAGAATTCAAAGTTGGAGCTAGGGTTATGGCTCAGAGGTAGAGCGCTTGCATAGCATGCGTGAGGCACTGGGTTTGATCCTCAGCACCACATAAAAATAAAATAAAGATATTGTGTCCACCTATAATTTTAAAAAAAACAAATTCAAAGCATTTGCTACAGTAGTAAAGGGAAACAACAAGCTATAATTTGACCCAAATATAATATGGATCATGTATGTGGAGGTGGAAGTGGGGTTTCTGGATAGGGCTTTAGGGAGACACAGAGCAGCACATTGGTAAGAACATAAGAAGCTAAATATCAAATTCATGGTATTAATTGCATCTTTCTGACAAAGCTCATTTATAGCCATATAAATGTACTATTAGCCCCACTCTCATTCAAATGAAAAAATAAAACAGCAAAAATCATTGTCTACATCAAAAGTATAAAGTACAAAATACATGGCCAAACATTTAGGCATAAACCTTTAAGCATATATATTTAAACAAAGATAATTATTTTCTTTCAATGATGTGTTTGAATTAATAGGACTTCTCAGGTCTGATCCTACAAGCATATTGTGATAATCAGGCAAACAAAACATACATAATTCCTGATAAAAGGTAATGACAATTTTAATACCTGATTTTAGTCAGATTTTAGTTGGGAGAAAGATTGTTTTCTTTTTTGCTTTTAAGAGGGGGAATTTACATAATGAAAATGGATGTTACAATGGATATTTGAATGTCAGCATCCACAGCCATCCGGTACAATCTAGGCAACACACTATGCAGACCATCTGGGCCCACAGCCATTATCCTGCAAACTAGCTAGGCATGAGTGATCCTCTGAAGCCTAATTCCAGTGCACCCTGGTTTGCCTGTTTTGAAATAATTCCATTTGCCAATATTTTGGAGCAGGTGCAAAGCCATTTTGGAGTTTCCTACTGAGGTTTATGCAAATGACTGGCTTAACTGGACTGTGGGCTCAGATTTCCTACAGCCTAAGCACTGAGATTCAGGCATGATTTGTCATATATTTCCCTCCCAACTTAATTCACTCTGCTTCTACAGTTTCCTTCAGCTCTTTTGTTCAACTCGTACCCTATTATTATATTCTGCAATGTTTCTCAAATGCAAGAAATGAGAGTATGATCAAAATTAATAGTGGATGACAACTTGAAAGAATTTTTAATCCAGTGCCAGAGGAGTTAAAGATTTTTTGAAGTAATTTTTGATCCAAGAGAAATGTGGATGACTTTGGAGAGTTACTTCATGTCCCTGGGCTGCCTATCTGATGGATATTGTGTAAGAATCAAAAGAAGAACTATGTGGGAAGGCAAGGAGATACACAAAGCATTCTACTAATATGAGATATTAGGTAAGAATGAGAGAGAATGAATGGGAGCCAGATTATCACAGTGAGGAGTTGTTGAAAGGTGGTGATAAATCTGCCCCACATAGATTTTCCTATTTCTAATTCTGGTAATTGACTTGGATGATAATATACCTGAATAATAAGTGAAGTCAGAAGGTGAGAACAGAACAGGTATGAACTAGACTACATAAAGTCTTTTTGTTCAGAGTATGGTAATGCAGACACTGTTGGTTGCATACCTCAAATCCACCACTACTTCCTCCTGTCTCAGCCTCTCAAGCTGCTGGAATTACAGGCCTGCGTACACCCGCCCCCAAACCGGGTTTAAAGTTTAATTTTTGTGCTCAATTAACATGTCCTCTCTGCCTCCCTCCCTGACTCTATAAGTGGAAAGTTGATTGGCATAAGACAATCATGGCCATTCCTATGATTGGTCATCCTGTGAATGGACATGTAATGCAATACTATCCAATAAGATATAAGGCAATGTCTCCACTGATCCCAAAAAACCAAAGGCCAAATGTTTTCTTTGATTTGAGGATGCTGACTCATAATGGCGATAGGGATGGAGCATGGGAGGAATGGAGGAACTTTAGATAGGGCAAAGGAGAGGGAGGGGAAAGGAGGGAGTAAGGGGGTAGGAATGATGGTGGAATGATTTAGACATAATTACTCAAAGTACATGGATGGTGTGAAAATACTTTATGTACAATCAGTGACTTGAAAAATTGTGCTCTATATGTGTAATATGAAATAAATTGCGTTCTGCCATCATGTATAACGTATTAGAATAAATAAATAATTTAATTTTTTAAAAAGGGAATGTCTCCAAGGGAGCTTTTCAAATTGTTTTCTTCTCTGATAAAAAATACACTCATAAGGAAAAACTGTCATTGAACAATATTGTATGTGTTTCACCCACTTTGTAAATTTAGAAACAATGAAATTGCAGACTTCAACATAAAACTCTGAAGTTGTTAAACTACTGAATTAACACTGAAAACACTCTATATCTATTCATCTTGTTTTATAATATAATAACATTTCTTTGCTGCTTAATCAGTCTGTTATATAGGCTTAGGCAAAACACCAAAATCCTTACATTCTTAATCACATTCTTGCAGAAGGAGGAGTTGCTATAGGTCAAAGTATACATTATACACTTTGGCTATAAGTGGAAATAATTACAATATTAAATTGTAACTGTAATCATGTCACTACCTTGCTCAACCTATTTCAATAGCTCTTTCTTGTCCTCAAAACAAAATTCCTTACTAGGCACTAGACAGTGATTTGAACCCATCCTAACACATCAGTTTCATCCTGTACAAAAATCCTTCCACAACCTACATTATTGTCATAAGAAATTTCATTCAATTACTATAAAGTCCATGATCTCTTTGTTGTTGGAAATTCATGTCACATGGAACACTCCTTCACATATTAGCTGAAACAATTCCTTTGAGAATACATCTCAGATTAAAAGTCTCAGTTTTCAATTCTGCAAGTATTTCAATGTAATCAACACAGATGCACTAAAATGATTAGAAATCATAATCTAGAGTTTATATATATTATTAAATTAATAAATATTACATAATATTAATTAATATCATTATAGCATGACTATAGTGCTATTACAAAATTATATTATGTATTATATGACTATGTATTATATACTATATTAAGTTTTTAATATGAGTTTCACATCTGGGATGATGGGAAAAATGGGTTAAGGCAGGTTACTTTCCCTTTCAATATGCCCATATAGCAACCTTATTTCCTTTATGATAATATAACCTACTTTATTGTAATTACTCACTTGATTGCCTATTCCCCTTACTAGATTAAAAGTTCCAGTAGTGTAGCAATAATGTTGGTCATGGTCACCCTTGTATCTTCACAGTTCCTGGAGCATAACAACTGCTCAACAAATATATTTGAGGAATTAATATATGAAATCTCTACAAATATATTGTTCTGCTCTAAGAAGTAGAAAGGTTGATGAGTAATAAGCATATTATCTCCTTTAAGAGAAGATTGTGCATTGTAGAGATCAATTTGTAAAGAATTTAGAAAGAATCAATTTTCACAAAATGAATGAGGAACTAATTAAAACTACTAAGAGTATGAAAATTTTGCCAATCTTAAGACCAACTTACAAAATCAATCACATTTTTATACCAGAAATAAGCAACAAGAAAATGCAATTAAAATAAAATGATATTTATAATAGCAACAAAACAACAAAAAATTATCTGGGAATTAAATAAGAATATAAATGAACTCTCTAACAAAAACTTCAGAACAATAGTAAAGGACATAGAAAATGACATAAATTTTAAAACGAGGTGTTCCACACTCTTGAAAGAGATGACTTGATATTATAATGATAATATCTAAAAATTGATCTGTAAATCTAAGGAAATCCTCTTCAAAGTTTAAGCTAGATTTTTTTAGCAATATGATAAATGTACTATAAAATTTATATAGAAGATTAAAGAAATTCATCTCAATCTTAAAAATTAAAACTAATAGAGGAAGACATGTCTTACTTGATATCAACACATATTTTAAAACCTCAGTTATAATTGAAACAAAACAAAAACAAAACAAAACCCTTTTTGGTAGCCACAAAAGGGGAAAAATACCATTGGAGAATTGCACCCTCAGAGGCAGACTGATGTGGTATATTGTGTATGTGTGTGTAAAATTATAAGATAAAGAGAACAATGAAAATCAATGAAGAAAAGATGGATATTTTTTAATTGACAATGTTGGGAAAATTGGTTCACTAAATTGAAATAAATGAAACTAGGTTGTGGCTTGTACCTAATATAAAGTTGAAACAAATATAATATCAAAGTTAACTATGTATTTAACAGAAAAAATATTTTTAAAATATTTTAATACCTTGTTACATAGGATCAGGAAGGACATCTAAAATACAACCTCAAAAACATATACTGTAAAGCATATGTTGATAATTGATAAGATTAATTCAAAATTAAGGATTTCTAAATACCACACACAAATTTAAAAGATAGTTGAACCCATTTATATAAGAAAATAATTTAACTAGTGATTATTATCTATGGAGACTATAGGAATTATAGATGAAGATAAAAGAATAAAGAAACACACAATAAGAATAAAGATTCCAAAAAAAAAAAAAAACAATGATGGATATGTACCAGAAATTAACAAGGATAATTAATTCACTCACTGTATTTTGTTGGAAAAAAATAAAAAGAAAATTATGCAGCAGCAATATCTTTATTTTGAAAATATCTTCTATATTGTTAGAATGTAAAGCTTGTGGCAAGAAAACAATCTACCTAGGCTCATTCATATTATTATACTTTTGAAGGCAAAATAGTTTTAATACAAAAATAATTTTTCTCCTAAAATTATATTCAAGCTGATCAATTTGTCTTCACAGATTTATTTTAAAATGTCAATTATTAGTAAATTATAATTTTAGTTTTCCTTTTTAGTGATTTTGAGAAAGAGCCATAGAATCAAAAAGATTGAGAAATATGGACCCAGGGAGCAAGGTGTCAGGGGGCTAGCCAGGTCTTTTTTCCTCTTCATATAATGCCACTGATACCATCATGGGAGTCCTACCCTCAGGATCTCATCTAATTCAAATGATTTTCCAAAGTTCTAGCTCCAAATATCATTAATGTATAAATTCAGGGATTATGTTTCCTCTTATTGAGGACACATTCAGACCATAGGCAATGTGTACCATTCTTCTCCGAACTAAGGTGTTCTTCATCACAATTTAAAAATAAAAGTTTGTAACTAAAGCCATGGTATTCTCACCTAACCTCCTCCCTCTACGTTGGCCAAAATGAATCATAATCATTTTGTTATGTCCATAACATGAACATAGGTGTCTTGACTTTAAAAAGACTCTTAGATAACATCAATGTGCAGTGGAGTGTGGTAACCATTAGTTAAAATTATCTCAATACCTCCAGACTAAAGAATATCTAATTCTCAATGATTCTCTGGATTATGTTGTTCTGTTTTTCATGTGGTAGGTGTGCTATACAGCAATTCATGGACAGTGGGAGGAACCTGGGAAAATCTTCAAACAAAACTAAATTTATTTTACAGTCTAGTCATGGTACTTAAAGATTTATTTGACTGACAGTATATATTAAAGATCACTCTCAATCACTTGAACCTATAAAATTGCTGCTGCTTTTTCCCCTTCATTTACTTGGCCTGAGTATGTAACAGATTTGTTATCAACATCTACAAATTTTACCACTTCAATTAAATGTTAAAATATGTTGTATGGGATATTTAATGTTACAGCTTGGTCTACTTATTACATTCATTACATCATAATAATGTACATAATTAGAAAATAGTCCATTAATCTTTTGCAGACTTCTCTTTCCTTCTTCTTCTTTTTTTGGAACCAAATTAAGCAGTTCATTCAGCAGGCACCAGGAAGTATAAGAATCACATCTCAGAAGGGCAAAGTAAATCACAAGGTTGACTGTAATAACTTCGTCCAAAAAAAATCTGGGGAGATTGTAGTAAAGAAACTATGTTCCTTTCTTTAAAGTTAAAAAGAAGACCCAGGGCTTTGTGGCTCAGTGGTAGAGCACTCACTTAGCACTGGTGAGGCACTGGGTTCAGTCCTCAGCACCACATAAAAAAATAAGTAAAGGTATTATATCCATCTATGACTAAATTTTGTTTTAAAAAAAAGCAGTTCCAAATAATTCCCAGACAATATTTGGATCTTATTCAAGTTTTACAGGTAAGATAATTCACAATGTATGGTAGTACTTACTGGGAATAAGACAGGACACCATGTTGACTGTGTTAATGAGTCTTCTGTGTAGCATGAAGTAAACCATATTGTTAGTTCTCACCCTGATTCTTTCACCAAAGGAAACAGCAATGTTTCGGGTGCTTTTTACAGTGATTTGGCATAAAGGAATATTAGAACTAGAGAGCAATAAAGACTTCAGAATGTTTAAAATTAATTTTGATCCTGGAATGGCAACAGTTGTGAAAAATCCAGTTATTTCATACTACATGAGACATTTGTCAGATTAGGTATTTATAAAGTAGAAACAGGAAAACACCAGGGAAAATAGGATATATCGTTTCTAAAGCAATAGCTTTCTTCGTGATACTTTACCCAGAAGGTATTTTTTTTAATAAAAAAAGAAAACCATAGGAAGACTGAATTGCTAGAGAATAATTATTTATATAATGGGAAATTGTTATTTACAATCCTTTGAGATTTGTTTACAAATGGTAGATCTTAAAAAAATTTCTTAGTTTAATTAGCAGTGATGATTGCAAAACAACAACATAAGAAAAGCTAAGAAAAATTAAATTGTAAACATAACAAAAATAAAAATAAAATTTTGGGAGAAAAGAAATATCAAGGGGAATTTTTGTTAACAAAACATGGTGTTAAATATGACTTTTCTATAGACTCGGAGTTTCAGCAAAGACTTAAAAGTCGAGAGAAAACAAAATAGGGATCAAGTAGCCTGACTACCAAAGTAAGATGGCAGACTGAACCATACTAACATTGTGCAGTGATCATCAGATATCTTTAAAATAGGCCTATCAACAGAAAGCATTCATTGTTAAATAATTTAAAGGAAGGAAGATTCCCTCCCCCCCCCCCCAATTTTTTGTTGAAAAAGATTAAAGGTATGAAAATTTGGGCCTGATAAGTCTTTGGCTACAGAATAGAGGGAGACATGGGAAAAGTGTTCAGAGTAAACATCACTTCCACCAATGATAAGGCAAAGGTACACATTCACTGTGGAACAGTTGAAATAAACAAAACTTTTGTCTTGAAACAGATTCTGCTCAAGAGCACAGACAGCACTCTTGAAGATCTCTAACAATAAATATTGAACCAGAACTAGGGTTAGGATGAAAAGTAGTCATAAGGAATCAGGAAATACTATCTATAGCTCAGAACTCTCCTAAGTGGCCTCAGTGGAGGAATCTGCTGAATCAAATGCATCCCAATAAGAGAAAGAATTAGCACTTAAGATCTGGGCACAAAGGATACACAGACAGAGATTATAAGGTTGTGGGTCATGTTCCATATCCAGTAATGGCACTGTTACATTTTATGGAACTAACCTTATTACAAGTAACAAATATATAAGCTCTGGAATATGAATATCTAAAGAATATCAGCATATTAGATGGGATCTACATTTTTTCTGTGTTTTATTACTGTGGAAAAAGACACATGACGTAAAATTTTCCATTTATACCAGCATGAAGTAAATCACTTGTCAGTTCTTACCCTGATTCTTTCACCAAAGCAAAAAGCAAACATCAATATTTCAGGGGCTTTTAAAGCATACAATTCAGTGGTATTAATGAATTCATAATACTCAGCAAACATTGTTGTGGTGTGAACTGACGCCTTGAGGTCAGCTCATCCGATAACAGGTAAGAACCATATGTACTATTGGACAACCTAAGGTAGGCACGGTCCCTAAGCCACATGCTTGTTGTTTAAACAGAGAGGGGGAGATGTTGAGAGCCACAGCCAAGGGGCCCCAGCAAACTTCCAGCTGCCAGCAAACTGTAACTGATAACGCCAAGGTCGCGGGTTCATTCCCCGTACGGGCCACCAAATGCCGCAGTCTGGCTGGGCACAATTCAGGAGCCACTTGTCAAAAGAAATGAACTTTATTTTTAGAACCACACACGCCAAACAAAACAGCTCCTCAGGAAAAACCTTCAGAGCCCAACTGCCACCACCGGCTTCCCACAAGCCTCTCCACCTCCCACACTCCTCCTCCTCTTGAGGCTGATTGGCTGGGTCGTGTGGGCGGAGCCAAAAAAGTCCCCCAATGAGCAGCTCCATGGTTTGAAAGGGCGGGAAAACAGCCCAATGAGCATCACTGCAGAGGAGCCAATCAGTTGGCAGCTAGAAGTTTGTTGGGGCTGCTGTGAGCCAATCATCAGCTGGCAGCTGGAAGTTTGATGGCAGCTGGAAGTTTGCTGGGGCCCCTTCGGCTGTGGCTCTCAACATCTCCCCCTCTCTGTTTAAACAACAAGCATGTGGCTTAGGGACCGTGCCTGCCTTAGGTTGTCCAATAGTACATATGGTTCTTACCCGTTATCGGATGAGCTGACCTCAAGGCGTCAGCCTTCTGTCTTAGGTTGGTACCATTGCAATTGGATCTTACCCGTCACTGACTACCGGTCCAGCATACAGCCACACCTGTGGATAGCTGAACGACCATGACAAGCAGAAGGGAGGAAGATACCAAGCCAATTGATGGCTCCTTTTGGAAAAATTGTACCACCGATGACACCATCAGCAAAAATACCCCAACACTACCACAAGTCGCTGCACCAACAGATAGTTCACAATGCATACAAGTGAGTTCACAATGCATACAAGTGATACATAGTCCAGGCAAATTCTGCAAGCAGTTCAGTGATGGCTCCTTTTGGAAAAATTAGTTTGCTGGGGCTGCTGTGAGCCAATCATCAACTGGCAGCTGGTGCTGGCAGCTGGAAGTTAACTGCTCTTTCTTCTATTTATCTACTGATATTTAATTTTTTTTTCTTTTTAATATTTTTTTAGTTGTCAATAGACCTTTATTTTATTTATTTACATGTAGTGCTGAGAATCAAAACCAGGGCCTCCACATGCTAGGCAAGTGCTCTACCAGTGAGCTACAACCCAGCCCTTTTTTTTAAATCAGTGCTTTATAGATATACATAAAGGTGAAATTCATTGTGTATATTCATATATGTATATGGCATAATTTGGTCAAATTCATTCCATAGTTCCTCCCTTTTCCTATCCTTCCTCCCTCCACTTCTGTGCCCTCCTCTATTCCATTTATCTCCCTTCTATTTTCATGGGATCTCCCACCTCTTCCCCCATATTTTGCTCTAGCTTCCACATAGGAGAGAAAACTTTCAACCTTTAACTTTCTGAGTCTGGCTTTTTTACTCAGCATGATGTTCTTTGGTTCCATCCATTTATCAGTAAATTCCATTTTATTCTTTATGGCTGAGTAAAATTCCATTGTGTGTGTATGCCACATATTCTTTATCTATTCATCTGTTGATGGCCACCTAGAGTGATCCCATAACTTGGCTATTGTGAATTGCACTGCTATAAACATTGATATGTGTGTATCACTATACTATCCTGATTTTAATTCTTTTGGATAAATACTCATATGACCCAGCTATCCCACTCCTAGGTATTTATGCAAAAGAACTAAAACCTTTTTATCTTTATGATTTGCTTGTCTTAGGTATTTTATTATAGCAATGGAGAGCTAGCTAATACACCACCTGATCTCACTTATATGTGGAATCTAAAAAATTAGAATTAATAAAAGTAGGTCATAAAAAGGTAATTATCTGTGCTTTGAGTTGATAGGACTGGGGAGATATTGGTCAAAGGATACAACATTTCAATTAGAAAAGAAGACTAACTTAAGGGATCTATTTGGCATCATAATGACTGTTTTAGTCAGCTTTTGTATCACTGTGACCAAAATATTTGACAAGAATAGTTTAGGGAAGGAAAAGTTTATTTGGAACTTATGGTTTCAGAGGTGACAGTTCATAGACAGCTGAATCCTGGGGGAAGGGCCTAGTAGTGGAAAATTGCTCAGCTCATGTTGGGTTGGGAAGGAGAGAGAGAGGAGAAGGAGAAGGAAGAAGAGAAGAACAACTACTTCCAGGGCATGTCCCCAGTGACTCACTTCCTCCAACCACCTGCCTATAGTTACCACCCAGTTGATCCATTCAAACTAGGACGGATTAGGTTACATTCTTCATAATCTAATCATGTCACCTCTGAATAATCCCTCATTAATAGAAGGGGTTATTTTGGGATGCCTGATATACAAACATTAACAATGACTCTAGTTATAACAATATAAATTTAATAATTATTAAGAAAGATTTTATATATTTTAACTATAAAAAGTGGTATACATTTGTTCAATTGCTTGATTTAGCTGTTTCACAATGTACACACATATCAAAATATTGTGTTGTACATCAGAATATTAATACTTTTCATCTGTATTTTTAAAAACATAAGAGAAAAACCAATATTTTATGCAAATGTTCAAGATAGGGTTTTTATTCTTGAGTCAAAAACTGGTAACAATCCAAGTGCCCAGCAACTGAATAACATAAATTGCCTTATATAATAATACTGGGATTCAAACCTAGGCAGTATTTGGACTCTAGAATAATAACTACCTTCACAAGAGCTAAGGAAGTCAGGTGAGAAAACATAGTGCCTGGAATTAGTATAATAAAAATAAATTTGCATTGAAGAAGGTAAGAAGGAAAGAGTTGCCAGTGTTGCTCCTTCAACTCCAAGTAAATAGAGAAGTCTTCTACTTGTGGGAGGGATACAGAATTAAGTCTAGACCTTAGATTTGAATCCAGTGCCAGGTTCACCATGGTAAAACTCCATGTTGGGTCCATACCCTTAACCTATATCTGTAGGCCAATACCCACAAGACTGAGCCATTATAACTGCATTAGACCAGATAGCTGACTACCTTCACCATCTCTTCTGTGACCTTGAGCAGCAGCATGGAAAAAATATTCCCCCATTAGAGAAACAGGGCATGAATTCTAGCACAGGACTTTGCCTTGGACCTTGTAGCTAGGTCTGCTGTGGAGAATGAGCATCAGGCAAGCACCAAAGGCCCCTATACTCAGGTCAGAGCTTAAAGATGAAGACCCTACACCTGTGCCAGCATCAGGAAGAGACCTGCACACTGGTGGGACAGACTTGAGTTCCAATCTGCATCATTGATAGCCTTGAAATGGGCTTGGAGTAGGCTTCCAGACTATGTTGGACCCTGTAGCTGTAAAACTAATCTGTGACCCAGCATCAGGCTTGGTAGTCAAGAGACTGCTCCACTACCCGTCCACTAACCTTGGGCAGTATAGCTATCTTCAGGCCAACAGTTTCAGATGGAGCTTCTAGACTGATCCTAGCACTAATCAGAAATCTGTTCCATAATAGCATAGAAAAAGGTTTTAACCTGTGAGCTGGGGAAATAGTTCAGTGGTAGAGCCCTTGCCTAGCATGTGCAAAACATAGGTTTCCATCCCCAGTACTGTAAAAACATACAGAAAACAACAACAACAAAATCACTTTTTAACCTATACCACTACCAGCTATGATGTGGGTCTGGTAGCATCCCTGAGAGACAGTGCAGGTCCTCACAGCTGTAAGACTCAGGTACAACCTAGGTTAGCATCAGCTTTGGTTGTCAAAGGTCTACATTCATCAGCACTATACCCCAGCCTGAGCAGCACAGCATGGAGAAAGCCTTCATTTTCTGAGGGTAGGACAAGTTAATTAACACAGGACTTTTCCCTGGAACTCAGTACTGTGCTGATGAAGCCCAACACTGGGATCATACAGTCACCACTCCAGGCCTGTGTCTGCAGGTGGAACCTCTGGAACAGCTCCAGTGCCAGATGGAGACACATGGCCCCAATCCATTGGAATTTTGTTCCAGTCAGCATCACCTGTGGCTAGAACCCATTTCAGCAGTAGGCTGATATAACACTGTGAGTCTTGCCTGCCCCAGGCAGTTCTGGAAGTTCTGACCTTGGCAGGTTGTGGGCTCAGGATGTGAAACAATCTGGAGCACTGGTAGCCACATGCATGGCATAGGAGCCTGGGTCTGGTCTCTCCACAGTGACTCTGTCCATAGCCAGGCAGAACTCCACAGTTTCTGACCACATGCTGAAGACTATGGACAAGGCACCTTGGCCTGCCCCAGGAGTAGACAGAGGCTTGAGGGGATGAACTGCACTGCTTAGATACTCTTGTAGTTCATGCTGTAAAACACAACAGGTAAGGACTCAGTACAAACATGGGCTTGAATTGTCCACTAGTGCACAACAGCAGACTCCCAGCAATCTAGGCCTGGATGCCATTCACTGATGAATTAGAGGAAGTGACTACAGGCTCAGAGGAAATAAGAAAGCTGTTTAGAATCTCTGGAAGACAGATACAAACAGAGACAGATAAGGAAGATTGAAATAAATACATAATTCTTCTATGCCCAAAAAATGTTGCATACCAATCATCAAGAGCTTCACCTAATAATCAAAATAAGGTTCCAGATATCAACTAGATAGTAACAAGTATATGTGAATTTCAGTTTAAACAATTTAAAATAACTATTTTAAGGAAATTTAATGAATTTCAAACACACAGGGAGAGAGAGAGAGAGAGAGAGAGAGAGAGAGAAGATTCAGTACTCAGAGAAACTTAACAGAGAGATAGAAGCATTTTTTTGAAATCAGGTAGAAACCCTTGAACTAAAAAAAATGCACAAAATGGAATTAAAAACAATCATAGACTGGGTGTGGTGGTATACACCTGGAGTACCAACTTCTTGAGGCTGAAACAGGTGGATCACTTGAACCCAGGAATTTGGAACCAGCCTGGGCAACATAGTAAGATCCCATCTCAAAAATTTAAAAACCCAGCTCAAACAAAATAAAGAAAAAATCACATCAATGGGCATCAATAGCAGAACACATGAAATAAAAGAGAAAATTTGTGGGTTCAAAGATATGCCATTTGAAAACATACAACTGGAGGAAAAAAAATAAAAAGGAATAAAGAAGAAGGAATAAAGCTTACAAGAATTATGGGATATCATGAAAAGAACAAGTAACTAGGTTGTTAGAATTCTAGAGGGATTTAAGAATGCTAAAGGAGTAGAGGGATTATTCATCAAGATAATAACAGAAAATATCCCAAATCTAAAAAAAGGATATCAAATGTCACCAATCAAATTTAATTCAAAATTGTCAAACTTCAAGAGATCTTATAATTTATCTCTCAAAGGTAAAATATAATGGAACATGCTCAAGGTATCAAGAAAAAAACAAGCAAATACCAAATGAGGGTGTCCAAATTCACCAGATAGCTGACTTCTCAGCAGAAACAGGAGTGGATTGAGATTCTCACAGTGCTGAAGAAAAAATAATACATAAACTGAGAGTATTTTACTCAGCAAAGCTATCCATTAGGAATGAAGTAGAAATAAAGACATTGCTAGACAAACAAAAGCTGAGAGACTAGATCTCTATCAAACTTCTCCTACAAGACATGCAAAAAGAAGTTTCTTTAACTGAAGGGTAAAATGTTAATGAGTAAGAAGAAAACAAGCAAATGTATAAAACTCGATGGTAAGAGTAATTATACAAATTCAGAATGCTCTACTATTGCAAACATGGTAGATAAACTATTCATATATTTAGTATGAAGACTAAAAAAACAAAGCAATTAATAATAATAACTATATTAATATTTTAAGAGACTGGCCCTTTAGAAACGCATAAAAAGGGATGTCAAAAATTCAAAATGTGGGGAAGAATGGAGTACAAGTGTAATTTCTTATTAGTATATTTTCTCTTGTTCTTTTATTAGTTTCTGTTCTTTATGATTATGTTAAGTTGCTATTATCTCAAAATAGCTTGCTATAATCAAAAGATATTTTTGTAAGCCTCATTGTAATCACAAAGCAAAAAATCTATGATAGATAAATCTAAAATATTAAGGAAAGAATCAAAACACATTATTGGATTCAATAACTTAAGCACAAAAGAAGACTGTAAGAGAGGGAGAACATAAAGGAATGATAATAAAACTAGAAAACAAGTTACAAAATGGCTGAAATAAGAGTTTACCTGTCAATGATTACCTGAGAGTAAATGGATTAAATTCTCCCATTGAAAGACACGGAAGAACTGAATGGTCTAAAAAAGAAAACCAAGTCACTTCACCTCTAAGGATACACATATAGCAAAAGTGAAGTGATGGGCTAAGACATTCTATACAAATGTAATTCAAAAGAAAGCAAGAGTAGTCATACTAATATCAAAGAATAAACTTTAAAAGCAGTAAAAGAGACAAGGAAGATCATCACATAATAATAGATGATTTAATTGAGTAAGAGGAGGTGACAATCCTGAATTTATATGCACCCTATATCAGAACACCCAATTATGCAAAGCAAAATAGTTCTGAAGGAAGAAATATACTCCAATATAATAAGAGTTGAGGACTTTAAAACTTCACTTTCACCAATGCACTGATCACCCAGGCAAAAAAGTCAACAAAAACAGCAGAATTAAATTGCATCCTAGACAAGATGGAACTACATTTCGTCCAAAAGCTACATAATACACATTTTTCAGGATACATCATACAATAGACCACAAATCAAGTCTCTCCAAGTTTTACAGAACTGAAATCATATCAAATATCTATTCTAACCACAACACAATAAACTAGAAATCAATAAGAAGGAAAACTTTGCAACTACACAAATACATGGAAAGTAAACAACTTACTCTTGAACAACCAATGGATCAAGGAATCAATCAAGAAGGATATTTTATTTCTTGAAAACAAAAATTGAGACACAACATGCCAATACCTATTGGAGGCAGAAAAAGCACTAATGATAAGGAAGATTATGGAAATCAATGCCTAAATCAAAAAGCAGAAAGATGTCAAATAAGCAACTTATTACTGCATCTTTAGAAACTAGAAAAACAAGAATAGTCCAAACAACAAATTACTAGAAGGAAAGAAAGAATAAAGATCAGAGCAGAAGTAAATGACATGGAGATTAAAATAACCTCAGCAAAATATAAGAAAATATAATCCAACTGCATATTAAAAATATTATTCATCATTCTCAAGTGAGATTCATATTGAGGATGCAAGCTGGTTGGAACATTTGCAAATCAATAATCATAATACATCACATCACATGAAGGTCAAAAACTATATGATCATTTCAATAAATGAATAAAAGTCATTCAATAAAATTCACTAAACCTTATGATAAAAATGTTGAACAAATTAAGTATGGAAGGAATATACTTCTACATAATAAAGGCCATATATATGTTAAGCTAACATCACACTGAATGGGAAAAAGCTGAAGGCTTTCTAAGATGTGGAACAAGACAAAAATGCCCACTTGCACCACTTTTGTTCAACATAGTACTGGAAGTCCTAGTTAGATCAATAGGACAAGAGAAAGAAATAAGAGGCATATAAATTGCAAAAGAAGGAGTAAAATTGACACTGTAGATGATATGGTCTTATATGTAAAAATCCTTAAAGATTTCACTAAAATCATTAGAGCTAATAAATGAATTCATCAAAGTTATAGTATAAAAATATCAAAATATAAAAATTGGTATATACTGCTAATAAAATAAATGAAATAGAAATCAAGAAAGCGATCCCACTTACTATAAATACCAAAAACAAAAACAAACAACTATGTTTGGCCAATGAGGAGGTAAAAGATCTTTTCAATGAAATACGTAATACATTGATGAAAGAAATTGAAGAGGACACAAGAAAAGTGTAAAGACATCGGATATTCTTGTATTGGAAGAGTAGTATTGTTAAAACATCCATAGTACTCAAAGTGATCTACACATTTAATGCAATCCCCATCAAAAATCCCAATGAAATTCTTTATAGAACCACTGCAGATTTTCAAATTTGTACACAACTACACACAAAAAAATATGAATAGCCAAAGCAACCTTGAGCAAAAAGAAAAAAAGATGCATTGCATTACCTTACTTTAAGATACATTATAAAGCTGTAGTAATCAAAACAGCATGGTGTTAATATAAAAGCAGACACATTGATCAATGGAACAAGACAGTGAATCTTAGAAGTAAATCTACACATCTACAACCAACTAATTTTTGATAAAGTTGCTAAGAAGATACATTGGAGAAATAAATGGTGTAGGTAAAATTGTATATCCACCAGCAGAAGAATGACAATAGACTTTCACCTCTTATCAGTTGCAAAAACCAACTCAATGGAATATAGACTTAAATGTAAGATGTGAAACTACTGAATTACTAGAATAAAACTTAGATGAACTGCTTAAAAACATGGGAATAGCCAAGGATTTTTTTTTTTTTTTTGACAAAGCTCCAAAAAGCAAGAGAAAGTAAAGCAAAAACAGGAAAATAAATTACATCAAACTAAAAAGCTTTTGCTCAGCAAAAGAAACAATCAACAACCCATAAAATGAAGAGAACACCTACAGACTGTGAGAATAAAATTTCAGACTATTCTTTTGATAAGGGGTTATAAACAGAATATACTGTAAATTTTAAAAATTCAATAGGAAAAAAAAACCCTCCTTTAAAGTAGATACTTCTCAAAATAAGACATAAAAATGACCAACAGCAAGGATGTGGGGAAAAGGGTACGCTTATACATTGCTGGTGGGACTAAAAATTGGGGCAACCACTGGAAAGCAGCATGGAGATTCTTAAAAAACTAGGAATGGAACCTCCATTTGACTCAGTTATCCCACTCCTCAGTATATACCCAAAGGATTTAAAATGAGCATACTATAATGACATAGCCATGTCAATGTTTATAGCAGCACAATTTACAATAGCCAAGGTATGGAACCAACTTATGTTGGGACCTCTGCTGACCACGGAAATGCAATCCCTGGGGAAAGAGGAAGAAAAACCACTGTTGGGAAATCCCCAGTCTTGTGATTCTGGTTTTGTGATTCTCCATGTACCTGATAGTTAGAGCTTGAGAAATGGCTTCCATATATGTGCCTGACTGGCCCCAAGATATGGCTTCCGCAAACATAAAGAATAACTCCCCAGCAATGGGGCACACATACCTAATGGGGTATTGTTTCTGTAACTGGGGTAACGGGGCTCTGTTTCTGCAACTGGGATGCCTAGGCTACCCCAATCTGGGGGACTCTCCGATCTCTGATTGGCCCCTGCCTTTGCCCCCACCTCCCTTCTCCTCTCTCTATATAAGTCCTCTCCCTCCACAATAAACTGAGTTGCTGCGCCATCTCGGCTGACTCAACTCCCGACTCGGTGTGATTTTTGCCAGGCAGGGTGGCGGGCCGGGTCGCGACACTCACCCTCTCGCTCAGCCCAGAGACACTCACTAGCTGGTCTAGTGATTCTCCTCAACCTCTGTCAGAGGGCGGTCCGACAAACTTAGATACCCATCAACAGATAAACAAATAAAAAATTGTGGCATATATACACAATGGAATATTACTCAGCCATCAAGAAAAATGACTTTATGACATTTGCCAGTAAACGGGAGGATCTGGAGACTGTCATACTAATCCCAAAAAAAGACAAGTCAAATAGTCTCTTTGATATGTGGATGCTAACAACAAAGTGGTGAGGGGAAGAGTAGAAGTTCATTGAATTAGACAAAGAGGAATGAAGGGAAGGAATGGGGGATGAGAATAGGAAAGAAAGTGGAATGAATCTGACATAACTTTCCTACTTACATATATGAATACACCACAGTGACACTCAACATCATTTACATCCACAAGACTGGGATTCTAATTAGAAAAATATACTCCATGTTTGTATAAGTATGTCAAAATATTCTACTGTCATATAGTATTACAAAATAAACAAATTAAAAAAATTAAAATAAAAATGGTCAACAATAGGGCTGGGATTGTGGCTCAGTGGTAGAGCACTTGCCTAGCATGTGTGAGGCACTGGGTTTTATTCTCAGAACTGCATATAAATAAATAAAATAAAGGTCTATCAACAACTAATAAAAAACATTTTAAATGGCCAACAATATAAGAAAAAACACTAATCATCAGGGACATGCAAATAAAAACCACAATAAAATATCACCACAACAAAAATGGCTATTATCAAAAAGACTAAATATAACTGTGCTAGCAAGAATATGGAGAAAAGGGAACCTTTATATACTGTTGATGGGAATGTAATTTAGTACAGCCATTCTGGAAAACAGTATGGAGGTTCCTCAAAAAATTAAAAATAGAATGACCATATGATCCAATAATCTCATTACTAGGTATATACCCAAAGAAATTCAAGTCAGTATGTGAAAAAGGCATGTGCACTCCCATGTTCATTGCTACACTATTCAGAATAGTCAAGAAATGGAAACAACCTAAATGTCTGTCAACTGATGAATGTATAAAGAAAATGTTGTATATGTATATAATGAAATATTATTCCACCTTTAAAATAAGAATAATGCCTTGGGATTCCCCAGCTATATGACTTCAGGCATTGGTGTTTTTCCAATCTGGTGATGCATTTTCTTCTCTTTCTATCTTGTCTTTCACCATTGCTTTCACTTCCATATTATTTTTAAAATAAACTATCTTGCACAAAGAGGGTAACTTTATTGTCTATCAGATCCAATCTGCCAAATACAGCAGCTACAAACGTACATAATAATTTAACATCACAACCTGGAGGAAATTCTGTTAGGTGAAATAAGCCATATATGGAAAGATAAATACTTCATCTCACTCATGTGTGAATCTGTGAAAGCTGATCTCCTAGAAGTTTGGAGTAGAACAGTCATTACCAGAGGCTAAGAAAAATCAGGAGGGGCATAAGAAAAAGTTAATGAAAGGAGACTAAGTTACAGTTAGATAGAAGCAAGAATTTCTGATGTGCTGGGCATAATGGCGCACTCCTGTATTCCCAGCAACTTGGATGGCTGAGACAGGAGGATTGCGAGTTCAAAGCCGGCCTCAGCAATGGCAAGGCACTAAGCAACTCAGTGAGACCCTGTCTCTAAAGAAAATACAAAATAGGGCTGGGGATGTGGCTCAGTGGTTGAGTGCCCCTGAGTTCAATCCCCGCTATCTCCCCCACAAAAAAAAAAAAAGTTCTGATATACTATTGTACAGTAGGGTGATTATAATGATTATGTACTATATGTCTCAAAGCTAGAAGAAAATATTTTTAATACTTTCACTATTAAAAAGTGATAAATATTTAAGGAGATACATATATTTAACCTGATTAAATAACATATACATGTATTAAAATATCACATAGTACTCCATTAATATGTATAACTTTTATGTTTTTATATGTCTGTTAAACATAAGTTTAATTTAAATTTAAAAAGATATTTTATGTAATTAAGAATATAATAACTAATTCCCATTTTATATTACAAACCTTCCTTAAGAAGGTAAAATATTCAACATTAAAAGAATATTGGAAGGAACGAGAAAATGATATACATCAGAGAAAAAGGGACAGTACTTGGCAACTACCTTTTTTTGATATTTAAAAAGTTCCCAAGTTGTTTAGTAGGGCTAAAAGAGGATGCCTGCTGTCAGAGAAGGAAGAGGGTTACATCTGCAAAGCATTTGCTTTCCTCTCCATTCCTCCTCAAAGATTTGGCTGGCCTTTCATTTCTCTGGCTCAATAAAGGATGACTTTAAAAGGTCAGAGCTATTGATGTGCCAACTGAGAGAACACATAAAATGCAGAAAAATTATGATGATATGCCTCATGCTTGCAAAATATCTCCTTTAGTCTGGACAGCATTATTTAAGCTTAAGGCTTATGCCCCAAATTTGGACTCACCTGCTTGGACTCATGAACTTGGACTCACCTTGCTACATAGTTAAGGCTTAGGCTGACCCCTACCACAAATTCCTCCATGGCAAGTTGTCATCAGCATCATTTTGCAACTAATTTTGGCTCTTTCCACTTCCTTTTTGCCTTTAATAAATTCAAAAGTAGTTTGGACCAATTTAAAACAATTCAGCCCGTACATTGTGTGATTTTAGATAATCCCATTTCTCTTGTCAAATAGACATGATGTTTCTTTTCGACAATTTTCTTTATGCTCCAACTTTGTAAGTATTTTAACTTCACTTAGCTTCACTTATTTGATGTGAATAAGTTTGTTTTTGATTTCCTACTTAAAATAGATGAATGATATCATTGTCCCATCATAAACTTGAGCAATTAGATCAGGTATTAGAAGCTACAGACAATATACTTTTTATTTTTCTTGTGATACTAGGGATTGAACCTGGGGCCTCATGCATGCTAGGCAAGAGACAGGATACTCAAAGGGGTCTCAGAAGGTGGATTAGAATAGGAAAGACTGCAGAATGAATCAGACATAACTTCCCTATGTTCATATATGAATATGCAACCAGTGTACCTCCACATCATGTACAACCACAGAATGGGATCAAAATTGGAATAGGTTGCACTCAATGTATATATAATATGTCAAAATACACCCTACTGTCATGTATATCTAAAAACAATTTTTAAAAAAAGAAGGGAAAAAATAAAAGGTAGATTAGAGGTAGTGCCCTTTAAAAAATCAATTTGGTAAGGTACATACATTTCATGCTTCTAAGAATATAAAAGCAGGACAGAGATGGTTGAATAGATATGACATAGATAATGATTCAAGGTATTAAAATCCTATGAAGAAAGCACCACTTCCTTTTACTCGCCACATGCTAATCAGTTCACTAGGTGATTAAAGAAAGTTCAAAGAAACTTGATGAATTGGTGACATGAAAATTTTCCTTTATATCAAATTGCCTTGTCTTCTTTTTATACATGATTATTTTTAGCTATTTTTGGGTCTTGTACTTGTACAATTGTTTGCAGAAATAATCTTCTACCAGAAAGGATTTATATTTGCTTCTGTGAGGTGTCTCTCAGCACTTGCAACTAAATCCAATTTTAGGAAATTAGATGGCCTGTCTATCCACTGTTGGATGCTGGACTCCCAATCCTATATCCCTAAATCAGAAAATCATTCAAAAGTGCTGCTCAGCATTTCAGACTCTCAGTTACCTCCATTAGAATTACCCAATACCCTAGTTGTTAATGAGTAAATATTTTATGCTCTGCAGATGATAGGGTCTCTATTATACCTACTTTATTGTCAAGCAAGAGAGAAACATAGATAATGCATAATCATGTGACCAAGACTTTGTTACAAGAAAACTTTATTTACAAAAACAGGAGATAAGCTCAATAAGTTCCAATTATAATAGTTCATCAATTTTGCCAGAGGAGAAAAAAAGATTTTGTATGTCCATCCACATTCAAATCTTCCATACTATACCAAATCCTCACAAAATTCTCTATTATTTTGTCATTTCACAACTACTTCCACTCAAATGGTTATTATGCTTTAATCAGCTATTCAAGTTGTTTTCAGTGAGAAGGTTAGTCTAAACTACCAAGCTCACATTACCTAAATTCAAATTCCATGAACAAAAAACACAATAATTCTGACCAAACTTAGAATTTCTACTGGTTAGAATTAACTATCTGCACACTGTCAGAAGAAGCATATATTAATTATAACTTCTAAGGGTATAATTTCCTCTTGGAAAATTTCCAGAAAGTTTCTTTAGTGTGTGTCCTAATAATTATTTTTTTTCTTGCACTACTGGGGATTGAACCTAGGGCCTGGTGCATACTAGCTAAGGGCTTTACAACTGAGCCACATCCCCAGCCCCAAATCTTAAATATTTATTGAGGAATGTCATGTGTTTGCCACTTGATCACCCCCAAGGCTACAAACTTAAATTATTCACATATCACCATCCAAAACGAGACATTAACACAAATAAACTTGCTCTCTGGGAAAGGCCTCCCAGCCCATTCTTCTCTATTATCACTGGTCACACTCTACAGAATTGGCCATATATGAATTGAGTGACATATTATATGCACTACTTAAGAACTGAGTGGAGAGGGGTGGGAAGAGAAGGGAGGGGGCATGATGTTAGAAATGATGGTGGAATGTGGTGGACATTATTATCCAAAGTACATGTATGAAGACATGAATTGGTGTGAATATACTTTGTATACAACCAGAGATATGAAAAATTGTGCTCTATATGTGTGTAATAAGAATTGTAATGCATCCCACTGTCATATATAACAATAAATAAATAAATAAATAAATAAATATACACAAAAATAAGAATTGAGTGGATTTCTTAACCAATTTAATCTCCACAAGTAGCTAAGAATCCAAGTTTCTTTTAAAATCTTAATAGTTCTAGTGGCAATACAGTTAGTAATACAATCCTCACAAAACCTTAGTAAGTTTCCTATCTATTTTACCATAATCAGTTTCATGTGCCCCAATCCATAAGAGCAATTCTGTTCAAGAAACAGTCTTTAGAAATGCTTTATGCACTGGCTTGAATACTCTCTCTCTCTCAAATCAATGGCCAGTTACTTTAGCCTGTATAGACACAGCATCAGAGATATTTTCTTAGATTCTTTTTCCTAAGTCGTTTCATTCCAAGGAAAAAATTGACTGGACATACTTTGTGTATTTGACCTTTGATTTTTAATTTATTATTATTATTACAATTATTAACACCTATTAATTGTAAAAATTAGTGAGATTCACTGTGATGCTCCCATCCATTCACACATTGTACATTGATCATGTCCATTCACCCTTCTACCCTTGACACCCCTCCTTCCACCCAACAACCTTCCTAGTCCCTAGAAGTCCCTCTTCATTTCTTCCTGCCCCTAATCCTTCTCCTTTGTTTTGAAGTACCTAAATCCATTTGCATAATTTAACAATAGGTGTGGAATTTTATTCTTAATTTGATCCAGTCTACTAGCCTATGTCTTTTGATTGGTGAGTTTAAGCCATTAACAGTTAGGGTTACTATTGAGATATGGTTTGTACTTCCAGCCATGTTTGTTTATTTTTGTTATTTAACTTGACTTGGTTTTCCTCTTTGATTAGTTTTTCCCTTTACTGTACTACCTCCCACTGTTGATTTTCACTGTTATTTTTCATTTGCTTTTCGGGTAATGTTTTGCCAAGAATGTTTTGCAGCACCAGTTTTCTAGCTGCAAATTCTTTTAACTTTTGTTTATCGTGGAAGGTTTTTAATTCATCTTTAAACCTGAAGCTTAATTTTGCTGGATACAAGTTCTTGGTTGAAACCCATTATCTTTCAGCCTTTGAAATATGTTGTTCCAGGATCTTCTAGATTTCAGAGTCTCTGTTGAAAAATCAGCTGTTAACCTAATTGGTTTACTCCTAAATGTAATCTGCTTCCTTTCTTGTGGCTTTTAAAATTCTCTCCTTGTTCTGTATGTTGGGCATCTTCATTATAATGTGTTTTGGTGTGGATCTCTTGTGGTTTTGCACACACATTTGGCATCCTGTAGGCTTCTAGGATTTGGATTTCTGTTTCATTTTTCATGTCTGGAAAGTTTTCTAAAATTATTGCATTGAACAGATTGCTCATTCCTTTGATTTGGACGTCTATACCTTCCTCTATCCCAATAACTCTTAAATTTGATCTCTTTATGTTATCCCATATTTCTTGGATGTTCTGCTCGTGGTTTCTTATCAGCCTTTCTGAGGTGTCTACACTCTTTTCGAGATGATATACTTTGTCTTTGTTGTCTGATGTTCTGACTTCTAAGTTTTATACTCTGCTGGTGATACTCTCATTTGAGTTTTTAATTTGGTTTATAATTTCCTTCATTTCCAGGATTTCTGTTTGATTTTTTTGTATAACCTCTATCTCCCTGTAGAGTTGATCTTTTGCTTCTTGGATTTGTTTATGTAATTCATTGTCAAAGTGATATTTCATTGTCTGCATTTGCTGTGTAAGGTCTTCCTTGAGATTCCAGATCATCTGAAGCATGTATATCTTGAAATCTTTATCTGACATTCTTTCTGCTGTAGCTAGTAACTCCTCTATTGTTGAGTTGTCCTGCATTGTTTGTGGTCCTTTCTTTCCTTGTTTTTTCATGTTGCTCACATTTCTTTCTAGCTCTGTGTGACTGTTGTGTTATTATTTTTCTCCTATGGATTTGTATTGCTCTTGTATAGATCCGAGCTCTCTCCTTTGTGATGGGAGACAATGTCTAGAGATGTTGGATTCAATTGTAATTTAAAATAAATTCATTAGCTTCATAAAAGGCATACAGATTCTGGTGGCATACAGAGAACTAAGGGTCGGGCATATGACTTTATATTTAGGGGAAAAGATGTGAGGGTATGTGGGTTAATATATCTTAGCTACTTTGGAGGAGAACTCTAATGAAGGGGGTTATTAACAGGAGAATAGACAGGAGGTATTTTAGGGTAGCTAAATAAGTGGGAGGACAATAAGAAGCATAGAAACATTCACCTATTTGCATTTAGTAAATTACACGTAGTAGAAATAGTAATACTTGGAAGGTTGGAAGAGGAAGAGAAAGAGGAAGAAAATTAAAAAGAAAAGAAAAAATGGGGGAGAAGAGATAGAGAAAAAGGAATGAAAAAAGAGAGAGGAAAAGAGAGAAGAGAAAGATAAAAAGAATAAAGGAAAGAAGGAAAAAGAAAAAAGAAAAAATGCACTCTTAGAATTCTGTTTCTTCTCTTCCAGTAGGTGGTATTGTGCAATCCAGGTTGAGTCTTTGCCCTCAGGGTGGAGGAAGCAATCCGTGTGAGGCAGCTCTCCCTCCCCTGCTGGATGCCTCTCCAATCCTGGTCTCTTTGGGTTGTTCCTGGTCTCTATCCCCCTCACTTCTCCTGACCACCAGGCCCCAATTACTGGAATTCTTATCCACAGCCCTGGGTTTATTTTGGACATGTGGTGCCCTGGCTGCCCCAGCTCCTGATCAACTGAGTGCTATCTCTGTGTTGGGTAGTCACCAAGTCATCACTGCTGTGGAGAGGGAGAGTTGAAAACCAGCAACCTGTTCTGTCTATTCCCTCAGATAGCCATGCCCACCAAGAGCTGGCGAGAAAGCTTTTGGTCTATCACAGCTGAGGGAGGGGGAGTTGGAGATCAGGCACCTTTTCAGTTTCACTCGGCTCTGATATTCATGTCCACCGAGAGCTGGCGAGAAAGTTTTTGAGTTATCACAGCTGGGTAGAGGAGGGGCTGGGAATCACACACCTGTTCTGACACCAATTGCGCTACCTGTTATATCCGCCCCAATCTCATGAGGTAGATTTTCCAAGATGGCAACCATCTGTTTTCACGCGGGGTGTCGGCGAGGAGGAAGGAGCTGGGCTGTTCCTCCACTAAGTCAGACTTTGTTCCTCGGTCATGTAACCTGCGGAGATGTGGGTTGCAGTGTGGCATGCTCAGCCCCAAAGGATCCGTAACTCTGAGTCTCTATGCTGCCAAAACCCTGTGGTGCCCATCTGCAGTGGGTTTCCGAGCTGCACGCTGCTGGCCAGGTTCCACGCTCAGAGCGACTTGGGTTTTCTGCGTTTTGGACTGCGCTTATAACAAACCACTGTTTAAAATCCTGTCACAGGCTCCATAAAGCTTAACTTTGTGAATGGAGGCCTCTATGAGGGAGAGCATCCGGTCATTCACTTGGAGTCATTCTAGTAACAAGTTCTCCTCTACTCTGCCATCTTGGAAGTTACTCCGCCATCATGAAAGTCCTTAATTTGATCTTAACTGTTCATACAACAAACTAGGAAATGGAACATTTACTTAACATTATACTATACTGATTAGGCAAAGGAAATCATCTGCCATATTTGCATGCCTTTCTAAAGAAGTTATCTTAAAGATGGGGTTGTGGCTTAGTGGTGGAGTGCTTGCTTAGCACATGTGAGGCATTGGGTTTGATCCTCAGCACCACATAAAAATAAATAAATAAAGGCATTCTGTACTTCTACAACTATAAAAAAAATTTTTTTTAAAGAAGTTATCTTATAGCACCTTCTGTTTAGGCTGTTTTATATCGTGTGACCTTTTCACAATTTATGGCAGATTAGATAGATTCAAACTGGGTACTGACCAAAAAATATAGCAAGTGTAGAGGCTTGCTAGTAACCTATGATTTCTAATCTGCTGTAAAAAACAAACAAAAAAAAGTAAAATATGTGCTCAATCTACTCAGATTCATTGTTGAGGAATTTATGTGAAATCATAAGCATAAAAGTGGTTATCTACTTGAGGAGCTGAAGTTAAGAACATACCGACTAAAGCCATGCAAAAGGCAAGATTATTGAAGAACAAAAAGGGAATATAGAGTATAGATGCCAGGTAATGGAGAAGAGATGAGGCTCAAAGAGGAAAGCACTTGTAAAAGAAAAAATAAGTGAAAGTAAAAATCTCTGGTAGAGCTGCCTTGATTTCTTTCTTTCTTTTTTTAAAACTGAGTTGAAATGGAATCCAATGGTGCATAACCACAGAACCACATCTCCAACCCTTTTTTATTTAAAATTTTGCTAAGTTGTTTAGGGTCACTAAATTTCTGAGGCTGGCCTTGAATGTTCAATCCTTCTACCTCATCCTTCCCAGTCATTGGGATTACAGGCATGCACTACCATGCCTTCCAGTTTCCTTGATTTCTTGATAAATTTTCAGTTTTAGCACTCATATACCATATACTTTGTTTTGAGATCATTTGATTAGTTTTCTGTTTCTTATATTAAGATAAACTGAGCTAAAGGAATATCATATTGGAGAAAAGGTTAAAGAGTTTCTGCTTCTGAATACAAAAGATAGGAGAGTAAAAGGATAAAATAGAAAATACATGGCTTGGGTTGTGGCTCATTGGCAAAGCGCTTGCCTAATGTGTGAAGCACTGGGTTCAATTCTCAGCATCACGTATAAATAAATAAATTAAATAAAGGTCCATTGACAACTAACAAAATTTAAAAAATAGAAAATACAGCCTTGCTTTGAGAAAAATATACTTTAAATTCAGTTTAAGTATCCATGTTTCCACCATCAAATAAATGTTCCCTCTAAAATATTATTGTACTTTTAGTTGCTTTGATACAGAGGATTTAATTATTCTTGTGCCTTTGTTATATCTCATTTTATACAAAGATTTCTACTTTCTGCATAGAACCAAGGATTTTCTTCAATTGGATAACATATATTGCTATTCCAGGATAATTACTGAACATCAAGCTCACTGAAACTTGTTTAATATTGCTAATGGCTTTTTGAAATGCAATTACATTTCTGATTTAAAATGTCCATATGGACACATTGCACTTGGTAATTTGAACTCACCTCACAGCAGTTAAATAAAACATTCTATTATGCAGAATTAATAAGTGTGTTACTAACATTTTTGTATTATATTAAAAAGCTTGGTATTTTTAGGATCCTCTGTAATCATGAACCAGTTAAACCCCCGCCCCATTTTCCATATCCACTATCCCCGAGAAACACTTAATTTACTTTCTCTCTCTATAAACTTGCCTGTTCTGGACATTTGTGGTCTTTTGTGATTGACTTTTTTTTCAGTTAGGATAATGATTTCAAGGTTCATCCATGTATAACTTGTATTCATTCCCAAATTAATGATGAGTGATATTCTATGATATAAATTTTACCACATTCTATTAATCCTTTCATCAGTTGATAGAAATTTGGCTTGTTTTGACCTTCTGGCTATTACTATGCCACTACAAATGTTCATGAACCAATATTATTTGAAAAAGTTTTTATTTCTCTTGAGTGGACACCAAAAAATACAATTGCATTATAGGATAACTCTATGTTTAATCATTTGAATAACTCTAAACTGTTTCCTAAAGCAACAAGCCATGAATAAATGTTCCTAATGCCCAACATTTCATTAACACTTTTTATTAAGAATCTTTGATAATAGGCCATTGTACTGGGTATAAAGTGGTTATCTTATTTTGGCTTTGACTTGCATATCCATGGTTAGTGATGTTGAGGACTTTTTATGTTCTTATTGGTCATATTTATCTCCTTTAGACAAACATCTATCAGACTCCCTGCTCAATTTTTTAAATTGGGTTATTTGTCTTTTTTATTGAGTTTTAAAGTTTCTTTATATATTCTAGATATTTGTCCCTTATCAGATTTATGGGTCACAAATATTGTCTTACATTCTATAGGTTGTCTTTTCATTTTCTTGACCGTGTCCTTTGCAGTAAAAAAGGTTTTAAATTATAGAAGTATAATGAAATATAATCCTTTTATTTGGTTGCTCTTTCTACTCTTATAGAAAATGTCAAATTAGTCTAAACAGTGAAACTATCATTTTTCCCCCAAGGAGTATAAACACAATCTTAATACTTATTTCTTGAATCCCTAAATAACAGAGTCTATAAATTTATAACCTCTATTTTTTAAAGATCAGTATTTTCCACCATAGAATAAAATTGAGACACTGATGTGATTATTTTATTATACGTGGAAGCATTTATGTGACATTTAAAACTATAAATAAAGAAAAAACTATAAATAAAGTTCTCTTTATAATTATGTAAAGTCAGTATATGTTTTAATTATTGCAGGTACTTTCTTTTCTGTGATATATGATTATTGTTAAGAATTCTTTACTGCTTTTGCCTACCTTTAATCTGTTTAATAAGTCTTAATGCTTTATACAAACCAATGATCCTGTGAGATATGAATCTTGGTATGCTGGATTGTAGTAGCCAAGGAAATGTACCAGATAGATATCCTGCTATGGGGAGCACAGTTGTGTGATAGCCCCACCTACTGACTGAATCCACAATCATGTTAGTGTCATGGCTGTTTCCTTTGGATTCTTCAAGGCTAATGACTGAACCATTTCTGTGGAATATATATATGTTCCCATCAAAATGGAAGATTTTGATTTATGGACAACCTGGAAACCTGGACAAAATTGTGTTACAACTATATTGCTGTTTGAGATTATTTTCATACCAAATTCTACTTCCTTTCCATTCTCCTCTCAGAGATATCATATCTGTTTCACAGTCAGAAAGCTCTGTCTCCTTCTGCTTCTTTCTTTTTTATCCTTCATAGGATCCAATTATTTTCTTTCACATTTAATTGCATCTTGGTATGTGCTTGTTGGAGGAACTAAACTAACAAAATAATGTAGCATAGCTTCCTCCAAATCATAAAAAAATGAATATAAATCTTGGATGTGACATAAATATCTTAATGGAATGAAGGTTGGGGGGGTCATTATTTAAATCCCAGTCAAGATTCTGATAAGATTGGTCTCCAGGAGAAAGATTGTGAGGCACATGATCACACATATCCACAAGGATGATGAGAAAGAAAGATGAGAAGCATTGGTGATTTTAGAGGAAACAAAAATACACTCTAAGATGTAATGAAGGAAAGTTGAAGCTATAACCAACAAGGAGAGAGTAGTTATCACTAGCTATTGTGAATATAAGAAAATATAAGGGACTGAATACTATAGCACTTGAGGGAAATTGAATGTCTTGTTACCTTGCAAAACTAATTCCTCACCCCTCAGGAATCTATACAAACAATATTTAGATGGGTGACTTCTCACTGTGAGAAGGAGATTAAAATGCTTTACCTGATCCAAAATGAAAGGGCAGTATAATTGATTTTCCATTTAAGAACTTTCATATAGGGTTCTTAAGCCATGTTTGGACTCATGACCTGTCTCAGTCACTTAAAAGATGTAGCTGAGATTTAGTTGTATCATTGTAAGAGCATCATTACCTATTTTTAAAATATTTTATGAGGAAAATGTTATATGATATGATACATGCAAAATGAAGGACACAAGCCAAGTATCAAACAATAATAAATTAAAAAGAAAAGGGTGACATAAATGAAAATGGCTCTACAAAAGCAGGTAGTTCAAGGTTAGGCAAAGTTGTAATCATAGTGGCTGAGTGTTGAAGGAATGTCTCAACATGAACACAGAGCCCCTAGGAAAAAACTGAGAGACTTTTTTGTTCCAGGCATTTAAAGACATTCTAATGATCATCAGCTGATCACTAAACTAACTGAAAAGAGATCTCAGTGTCCACACATGGCAAAGATACAGAATTTACAAACTTAGTTCAGAAAAGTAATTAAACAAACAGATTACTGCTACATCAATGAGTGATAACAACCAACCCTGGGGAAGAAGAAAAATCTTATTTCCAGGGTTGCCATGGGATATTATATAAAAATAGAGTTTTCAATAAGAAATTATGGGACAGGCAAAGAAACTGTGAAGTATCACTCATACATGGGGGGAAAAAAGTCATTGTCAACTAGCCATGAGGAAACCCATACATTAATGCACTTACTAGACAAAACTTTTAAAATCATTATGAATATACTTACTAGAAATTAGAATGTTAACTAATCTCTAGGCAGCCATTAGGAAAATAAACAACAACCCTCAACTGTTCAAAAAGACAATGGAATGCTTCCCAATTCATTCTACGAGGCCAGTATTATCCAATAATAAAAACTGAAAAAGTTATCACAAGAAGGGCCTAGGGACATAGCTCAGTTAGTAAAGTACTTGCCTCACATGCACAAGGCCCTGGGTTCAATCTGCAGCACTGCCAAAAAGAAAAAAAAAAGTTATCACAAGGATATAAAACTACCAAGCAAATGAATTATGAATATAGAAATGGAAATCTTCATCAAAATTCTACCAAGTCAGGCATTATATAAAAAGTATTATGCAACATGACCAAGTAGGATTTATCCCAGGAATGCAGGATTATTTGGACATAAAAAATCAATCACTGTAACATCATAATACATTCAATTATTTTAATAGATTCCAAAAGAGCATTTGACAAAATTCACTTTCATTTCCAATTTCATTCCATTATGATCTGATAAAATGCATGGTAGTATCTCTCCTTTTTTGTATTTGCTAAGAGTTGCTTTGTGGCATAGTATATGGTCTGTTTTAGAGAAGGATACATGTGCTGCTGAGAAGAAAGTGTATCCGCTTGATGCTGGTTGAAATATTCTATATATGTCCGTTAAGTCTAAGTTATTAATTGTATTATTAAGCTCTATAGTTTCTTTATTCAATTTTTGTTTGGAAGATCTATCCAATGGTGAGAGAGGTGTGTTAAAGTACTCCAAGATTATTATGTGGTGGTCAATTTGACTATTGAAATTCAGAAGAGTTTGTTTGATGAACATAGCTGCACCATTGTTTGGAGCATATATATTTATGATTGTTATGTCTTTTGGTGTACTATTCCCTTGAGCAGTATGTAATGTTAATCTTTATCCCTTTTGATTAACTTTGGCTTGAAGTGTACTTTATTTGCCATGATTATGGAAACCCCTGCTTGCTTCCGCAGTCCATGTGAGTGGTATGATTTTTCCCAACCTTTCACCTTCAGTCTATGTATGTCTTTTCCTATCAAGTAAGCCTCCAGTAGGCAGCATATTTTTGGATCTTTTTTTTTTTAATCCAAACTGCTAGCCTATGTCTTTTTATTGGTGAGTTTAAGCCATTAACATTTAAGGTTACTATTGAGACATGGTTTGTATTTCCAGCCATATTTGTTTATTATTGTTATTTAACTTGACTTGGTTTTCCTCTTTGATTAGTTTTTCCTTTAGTGTACTACCTCTGTCTGCTGGTTTTCATTGTTGTTTTTCATTTCCTCTTCATGAAATATTTTGCCAAGGATGTTTTGTAGTTCCGTTTTCTAGCTATAAATTCTTTTAAATTTTGTTTATCGGGGAAAAGGTTTTTATTTCACCTTCAAATTCAAAGCTTAATTTTGCTGCATACAAGATTCTTGGTTGGCACCCATTATCTTTCAGGGCTTGAAATATGTTGTTCCAGGATCTTCTAGCTTTCAGGGTCTGTGTTGAAAAATATGCCGTTATCCTAATTGGTTAACCCATATATGTTATCTGATTCATTTCTCTTGTGGCTTTTAAAATTCTCTCCTTATTCTGTATGTTGGGCATTTTCATTTTAATGTACCTTGGTGTGGATCTGTTGTGATTTTGCACATTTGGCATCCCATAGGCTTCTTGGATTTGAATTTCCATTTCATTCTTCATGTCAGGAAAGTTTTTTTGATATTATTTAATTGAAAAGATTGCTCATTCCTTTGGTTTGGACCTCTATGCCTTCCTCTATCCCAATAACTCTTAAATTTGGTCTTTTTATGCTATCACATATTTCTTAGATGTTCTGCTTGTGGTTTCTTATCATTTTTGCTGTGCTATCTATGTTCTTGTTCTTTTCAAGATGATATACGTTATCTTCATTGTCTGATGTCTTATTCTCTAAGTGGTCTACTCTATTGGTGATGCTCTCATTTGAGTTTTTAATTTGGTTTATTATTTCTTTCATTTCAAGGATTTCTGGGGTTTTTTGTTTGTTTGTTTTTGGTTTTGTTTTGTTATAACTTCTATCTCCCTGTTGAGGTGATCTTTTGCTTCTTTGATTTGTTTATGTAGCTCATTGTCAAAGTGATCTTTCACTTCCTGTCTTTGTTCTCTAATGTCTTCTTTGAGATCCAAAAACATTTTAATCATGTATATCCTGAAATCTTTCTCTGTAATTTTTTTTCTGCTGTAGCTGTCAATTCTTCTAATGATGTGCTGTCTTGAATTGTTTATGGTACCTTCTTCCCTTGTCTTTTCATGTTGTTTGCATTTCTTTCTTTCCAGCTCTGTGGGACTGATGTGTTATTGTTTTTACCCTATAGATTTATAGTGTTCTTGTACGATTCCAAGATCCCTCCTTTATGGGGAATAACAATGTTAACAGATCCCAATATCAACAGTATATCACCTATGAACAAATTATTGTTATTAAGACATTTATAGTTAGTCTCAATGTTGGTGAAGGCAATTTGAAAAGCAGTATGGAGATTCCTTGGAAAACTGGGAATGGAACCACCATTTGATCCAGCTATTCCTCTCCTTGAAATATACCCAAAGGACTTAAAAATAGCATACTACAGGAACACAGCCACATCAATGTTTATAGCAGCACAATTCACAATATCTAAACTGTGGAGCCAACCTAGATGTCCTTCAGTGGATGAATGGATAAAAAAAATGTGGCATATATACACAATGGAATTTTACTCAGCAATAAAAAAGAACAAAATCATGGCATTTGCAGGTAAATGGATGGCATTGGAGAAGATAATGCTAAGTGGAGTCAGCCAATCCCCCCCAAAAAATGCTGAATGTTTTCTCTGATATAAGGAGGTTGACTCATCGTGGGGTAGGGAGGGAGAGCATGGGAGAAATAGATGAATTATAGATAGGGAAGAGTGGTGGGAGGGAAAGGGAGGGGGTAGGGGATTAGCAAGGATGGTGGAATGTGATGGACTTCATTATACAAAGTACATGTATGAAAAAAAACTTTGTATCTAATTAAAATAATTTTTTTTGAGGAAAAAAATATTGGTAAATTTAACAGAAATCTGCATGACTATAATATGCAAAATCTCACTGTAGAAAATGTAAAAAGATCTAAATAAATGGAAAAATATTTAATGTTCATGGATTGGAAGACATAATTTTGTTAGGTGAAAGTTGGTCCCTAAGGGTTTAGAGTTGTAGCTCAGTAGTAAAGCACTTGTCTGGTATGTATGAGGCACTGGGTTCAATACTCAGCACCACATACAAATAAATAAATACATAAAGATTTTGTGTCCATCTACAACTAAAAGATATTTTTAAAAATTGCTCCCTAGGGCTGGGGTTGTGGCTCAGAGGTCCAGCACTTGCCTACCATGTGTGAGGCACTGGGTTTGGTCCTCAGCACCACATAAAAATAAAATAAAGATAGATATTATGTCCACCTATAATTAAAAATTGCTCTCTAAATTAATCTATAAATTTAATGCAATTATTATTCAAGTACCAGGTGCCTTTTTTGAAGAAATTGATAACCTACTCTTAAATATGTATGGAAAAATGCAAGGAACTCCAAATAATCCAAACTGGTTTATTTTTATTTTGTTTTTAATTAACATATATGGGGCATATTATGATGTGTCCATATATATATACATTGTGCAATGGTCAAATCTGAATATGGAGCATGTCCATCACTTCAAACTACCACTTATATATTGCAATATACAATATAACACTATTAACTGTAGTCACCCTTCTGTGTAATAGAACATCAAAACTTATTCCACTTGACTATCTTGAAAAGAGCAACATATACATACAAACACTGAAGAATATTAGTCAACCTTAAAAAGGAAATATTTTCATTTTCCACAATATACATGATCCTGGAGGGCATATGCTAAGAAAAGTAAGCCAACATGTAAAAGCTTATACTACATGATCTCACTTATATATGGAATCTTAAAAAAAAAATTTCAACTCAGAATAACAAAAGTTTAGAATGGCATTTACAAGAGATCAGGGACTGGGAAAAAAGGGGGAGATGCTAGTCAAGGGGGGTGCAAACTTTAGTTATGTAATGAATAAATTCATAAGTATTATTATTAATTATATATACATGATATTTGCTGACAGAATATATCTCAAAGTGTTCTCAATACACACACACAAACACACACAAACACACACACAGGGACAACTAGGTGAGGTAATGGATATGTTAGCTTGAGTTTGGTACCATTTCACAATGTATACACACATCAAAACTTCATGTAGACTGTAGATAGATATATAGATAGATAGATAGATAGATAGATAGATAGAGATAGATATAATTTGTATTTGTCAACCATACCTCAATAAAGCTGGAAAAACAGACAAAGTAAACAAAAATGTTTTGTAGCTGGGCACAGTGGCACATGTCTATAATCCCAGTAGCACAGGAGGCTGAGGCAGGAGGATTGTGAGTCAATGCCAGCCTCAGCAAGGGTGAGATGCTAAGGAACTCAGTGAGACCCTGTCTCTAAGTCAAATACAAAATAGGGCTGGGAATATGGCTCAGTGGTTGAGTGCCCCTGAGTTCAATCCTCGGTATCCCCCCAAAAAAGTTTTATATACAAAATCTACCATAGTAAAAGCATTCTTAAAGTCAAAGAATAAATTTCATGGAAATCTGCAAACATTATTGAAAGACAATAAAGAAGCCTTAAATAAATCAAGAAATATACCATATCCATATATTTGAAGGTTCAACATTATAAAATAATGTTTCTCCAAACAATCCATAGCCACAGTGCAATCATCATGAAAATCATAGTTTTCTTGTGTTTGATTAAAAAATTATTATACAAATTGTTGTCTGTAGGGGTGGGGAGCATGGGAGGAATGGAGGAACTTTAGATAGTGCAAAGGGGAGGGAGGGAAAAGGAGGGGGCCAGGGGGTAGGAATGATGGTGGAATGAGTTAGACATCATTACCCTAAGTACATGTGTAAGACATGAATGGTGTGGAAATATTTTGTGTACAATCAGTGTCTTGAAAAATTGTGCTCTATATGTATAATATGCAATGAATTGCACTCTGTCATTATGTATAAAAAAATAGAATAAATTTTTAAAAAAGAACAGAAAACCAAAAGAAAATTAGAAAAAAATTGCTTGAACAGATACTAATTGAACATAGAAAACCAATAAGCCATTAAATGTCTGAAAAATTTCTCAACCTGTTTAGTAATGAAGAAAATTCAAAATAAAACCACACTGTAATACTACCACACTCCCAAGAGAACAGATAAAATTTAAAATTCTGTCAAATACAATGTGGGAAAAAATTATGAAATAACTAGATGTTTTATGCCCTGCTACTAAGAGTGTAAAATCATTTCAGAAAGTCCGGCAGTGTAATAAGTAAGCTGCACCCATCTATACCCTTTGACCTAATGATTTTTTTTCAAAGGAATACACCTTCTAATAGGTATTGACAAACTATATACCTTGATCCAATTTGCTCCATGAGCTAAGAAAAGTTTTTGCCATTTTACGTTTATGAAAATAATATGATAATATATAAATATGTAATGGATTGTTTGTGGATAGATGAAACTAAAATATTTATTATCTAGCACTCCACAGAAAATGTTTGCTGAGCCCTACAGTTCTTTGTGCACAAATGCCTCAAGGGGTATGTATAAGAACATTCACTGTTGGGCTGGGGATGTGGCTCAGTGGTAAAGAGCTTGCCTGGCATATGTAAGACCCTGGGTTTAATCCACAGTACTGTAAAGAGAGTATTCACAGTTGCATTATTCATGAAACCCTTGTCTTTGTTTTTATTTCTCTTAAAACAGTGTCTGAGACAAAAATTTGAGTTCAGGTGGTTTATTTAGGAGATGATCTCAGAAAGGAACAGTTGAGGAAGGAGGAAGAATGATACAGGAAACAGAGAGAACCCATAAATATTGCATTATTAAACAGTAGCACCTATGCTCTTCTAGACTGCCCTGCTAGCAAGCCAAGTAATCATCTGAAATTTGGAATAGGACAAAAGCAAAAGAGAAAACAAAAATCCAGAATGACTGTGAGTACTGATTCAGTTGGCTGGCTTCTGTTCTAGAAAGGGAGGGTACAGCCGATCATAACTGCAAATGAAATCTGATGTTGACCACAGAATGTGGTGCAGGGAATTAATCAGGAAAATCCAAATATCCACCAACACAGGATATATGCTATGGTCTGCATGTGAGATGTCCCCCAAAAGCTCATGTGTGAGACAATAAAGGAAGGTTTAGACATGAAATGATTGTGTTATAAGAGTCTTAACCTAACTGAGTGGAACTGTAGGCAGTAGGGTGTGCCTGGAGGAGGTCAGTCCCCAGGGGAATGCCTTTGTGGTATATTTTTTGTCCTTGTTGAGGAGAGAAGATCTCTCTCTCTCTCTCTCTCTCTCTCTCTCTCTCTCTCTCTCTCTCTCTCTCTCTCTTTCCTGATCATAATAACCTGAACCACTTTCCTCTACCCCATACTTCTGCCATGATGTTCTGCTTTACCTCAAGCCCCAAGAAATGGAGCCAGCCATATGGACTGAGACCTTTGAAAATCCAAATATCCACCAACACAGGTGGATATTTCATCTCATGCACATCCTCAAGCTACTGTTTATTTTTCCTTCCCTTTGGAGCAAAACTCCTCTAAATAAGCCCCCATAATTGTTCATGGCAGGTCTTTTGGTCACAGTGGTGAAAAAGCTGACCAAAATAATATATATCAAAATCATGGTACAGTCAAGCAACAGGATGTCATAGAGTGGTAAAAGCAAACCAAGTGCAATTAAACATGATATTGAAATATGATACTGAGAAAGGAAGCAAAATACCAATACATACAATGTGACTGAATTTGACTAAATGTCAAAATCTGGCAAAACTAAACAACTGGTATTTAGGGATACAAACGTTGTGAAAGAAATATAAAGAATATTAAGGAAATGATCGAGCAGGTCAAGATATTGGTTAGCATTAATGGGAAAGGACAGATTTTTGTTCAGGAAGGGCTAACACTCAAGTTCTGGGATGTTTTTATGATCTATTATTTTTTTTTCCTTTTTTTTTTGGTACTAGGGATTGAACCCAGGGGCACTTAACCACTGAGCCACAAACCCAGCTCTTTTTTATATATATTTTTTTTTGAGAGAGGGTCTTGCTAAGTTGCTGAGGGCCTTGCTAAATTACTGAGCCTGGCTTTGAACTCATGATCTTCCTACCTCAGCCTCCTGAGCTGTAGGGATTATAGGCAAGTGCCACTACACCCAGCTTATGAGCTATTTCTTGACTTCAGTGGTGGTTATCGAGCTGTCTCCAGTATATTTGTAAAATTATCTTTATAATTAAAAGTGATATAATTTATACGCATATTTTACACATTACAAAGAAAAAAACTTTCTTTCATCCTATGAACATCCTCAAGCTACTGTTTATTTTGCCTTCCCTTTGGAGCAAAACTCCTCTAAAGATACATTGGAAATTCTTATGTTCCTATTCTCTTGAATTCATTTAAATAAAGGGTTCAAATTCATACCACCCTCAAACTACCCTTGCTTGGATCGCCAGTATCTTTACACTGCTAAATGCACTTGTCCACTGCAGGTTACTTACTTCTCCTCAATATTTGATACACCTAAACACTTCCATCCCCATAAAACCCTGATTTACTCCTTTTTACAGAACATCACACACTCTTACTTACTCATTATTCCTTTTCTTCCTGTCCTGTTAACACTATAGTGTTCTAAATCTCAGACCCTGTTCAGACTTCCTCTTTACCTCCAAATTGCTCCCCTGGTCATCTCATCAAATTTAGTGTAATGTTTTTAATTGCTCTTTGTTTTCTAATTATTATTAAAGTTTATCTCCAGCCCACACACCTTTCCTGAAATAGAATCATAAGTTAATCTGCCAACTTGACATTTTCACTGGGATGTTCAATAAGCATCTCAAGCACAGCATATCCAAAATCGAATCCCTGAACTTCCCATCAAGATCCCTACTTCTTTCACTATCTTTCCCATATCAGTGAAAAGCTTATCAGTAAATGGAAATTGTACATTTTCAGTTATTGGCCCTAAAACCCTAGAGTTATCCTGGATGCTGTTCTTTCCCTTACATCCTATATACAAGGCATAGACAAATCCTTTGGTTTGTAGCTCCAAAATGTATACTAAAAATCCACCCTTTTTATAACTTTCTACTGCTATTGCCCTTGTCCAAGCTATAAGCATTCTTTCACCTAAATTTTAAAAATGGTTTTCTAAATTATCATTGTACTTATATCTTGGCCCCTACAATCTGTTCTCAACACAGCAACCATGGTGATCTTATAAAAAGTAAACTTGAACATATCACTTATTTGCTCAAAGTCTTCCAGTGGTTTCTCTTCTCACTTTGGAGAAAATCCTAAGCCCTTGCAGTAATCTATAAGGTCCCACAAAATAGGCTGCTGCTTTACCTCTCTGGCAGCCTCTATTTTTCCAGTAACTTAGCCTCAGCCACACTGATATTCTTGTTGTTATTAGAACATGCCAGGAATGCTTTTGGCTCAGGTTCACTGTGCCAAACTGTCCTTCATATATCACATGGCTTACTCCTTCACCTCCTTCATGTTTTCATTTAAATGTTATCTTTTCAGTTAGGCATTTCCTGACCACCCTTTTAAAACATTTATTCTGTCTACAAGAAGTATAGCTTTCTCTGTCTATCCAAAATGCCAACTCTCTTGGTCTATATATGTGTGATCTTATAGTCTGTCTCTATCTTGTTCTCTCACACACATACACACATAAACATGCATGCATATGGATATATATATATATATATATATATATATATATATATATATATAGATGAACATATACTTTCTCACAGACAGTGCCAGTCTATATGTTTTCTGTAAAAATTAGAGAAAGCTGCCCTCAATTAATGGTTGAATCAGGAAAAAAAAAGGTGGCCCTTCAGGCACATGGTTTGGTGATCAAATGTAACCATTGAGAAAGAAAAAAATACCCCTTCCTCTTGGCATTATTTACCACTGCACCAAAGTACATGTAGACCACAGACTATATTTTGGCACCTTCTGTCCCCTGCTCACGTGCACATGAGTGTGCGCGCGCACACACACACACACACACCATATATACACACAGGTGCACTGAAAACATAAACACATAAACACACACACACACACACACATACACAACCACATATATGAGCACATTAATTGGTTTAACTAATTCATCTTCCCATAATACCAAGTTGACCCATCAAATGATTAAATATTATACTTTTTCATATTGGCAAAATCCCCATTTCCGCCAGAGAGAATTTTAGCAGCACACAAAGAGCAGGACATAGCTAAATGATCTTATAGATGATGGCATTATTTTCTAGGGAGCAAGGGACAATAAGACATCAACAGACTGACAGATGAATAAGAATAATGAACCCATTCAGTATGGGTTATGAACACTGGCACTCTTTTGAACTGAAGAAAAAGTAAAAGCTGGCACTACATTTTTCTTTTTGAATCCACGAAGGAAATGGGGATGGGGATAAATTGAAGGCTTCTTGGAACAGCAGAGAATCAGTATTTTGAACCTGAAAACTGCAATTATTAATGTAGAACAATGACAGCAGCGACTGAATTATGATTTCTGTTATGCCTTGAGGCTTACTATTCTCAACATGAGGAATATTTCTGCCTTCTACATTTCCATTATGCTGTGACCATTCTCTGAAGCTCAATGACTAAGAAAAAACTGAATGTCACTTTGAAACTTCATTTTTCAGGCAACACCAAGTTTGATGGGGGAAGAAAGGAGAAGTAACAGAGTAAGCAAAGGACATAGACCAATATAATTTCCTACAACACCATGGTGGCTACTTAGCTTAGTGGACTAGAACACTGAAATAACAAGGTCAATTTATAAGCCATTCTTCTGCCTGCTCTGTGCAAAATCAGTACTAGGGTTTGGGGGAATATAAAGATGATTGAAATGTAGTCTTACCAGTAGATAAGGCTAGAAATGCCAGAGTAGGACAATGGGAAGGTGGGTCTTGAATGCAAATATAAAAACAATGTGCTCAATCCCAAAAGGTCAATGTTTTTCAACCTTGAATAAGTATAAAAATCTCTCAGAGAGCTTATAAAATACACAATTTCTTTGGCCTTGAAAAATACAGTTTTTCAAGGTTATCTGTATGTAATCTAGATTTGAAAACACCTCCATAAGCATAGAAGAGCCACTGAATATTTTAAATCAGGTAAATGGCAGAATCAGCTCTTTGCATATGAGACAGCTCTGGCAAGCATGTATGTATAACATGGGGAGTGACTGGAAGTAGAAAGGCTAATTGAGTTTAAGTCTTCTGTGAACTCATATGCTTTCTAGTAGTCCCTAGTCACACACAGAATGTCACCCTCACCTCTGCAACTAAGTTGCCAAACATTCTTTTTTTCTGTTTTGATGACCAGGGGCATTGGATGAAATGGTTATTACTCATCAGGTCAAAACCATTCTCATTCCTGAAGAATAATTTCAACATTAATCAGGAGAAGCAAATTTAGTATTTAAAACAGCATGTTGTATCTTTTCAGATTGATGTGAAATGGTCCCTGACATGTGGGGTTTGAAGGAAAAGGAAATGGTAGCTTATTCAGACTTTTTATCTGCTCTGGAGAAGATTCCTGTGGTCTGTTGTGTGCCCTTTCCAATCACTTGCTGAACTCCTCCCATACGTCAAGTGCAGTACTAAACCCTGCTTATGTAGTAGTACAAAGACGAGGGTTGTAGCCTGTGTATTAAGAGTCAGACATGAGGGGCTGGGATTGTGACTCAGAGGTAGAATGCTTGCCTAGCACGTGTGAGGTGCTGGGTTCAATCTTCAGCACCACATAAAAATAAATAAATAAAATAAACCTCTTGTGTCCAATTACAACTTAAACAAAATATTTTTTTAAAAAAAGAGTGAGACAGGGCTGGGGATGTGGCTCAAGCAGTTACGTGCTCGCCTGGCATGCATGGGGCGCTGAGTTCGATCCTCAGCACCACATAAAAACAAAATAAAAATGTTGTGTCCACCGAAAACTAAAAAATAAATATTAAAAAATTCTCTCTCTCTTTCTCTCTCTCTCTCTAAAAAAAGGAGTGAGACATGAAAAAAGATTGAATAACAATTATAAAGTATTATTTAACAAAAAACAAAGTGAAATAATTCCCAGATAGTACAAAATGGAATGGGTAGGAATACAGGTCCTCAGAGCCCGATTGTCTGCATTCACAGCTCACATTCTTCACTTGCCAGTTCTCAAATACTGGACAAATCACATAACTTCTTTATTTCTCAGTGTTCTTATCAGTAACATGGGAACTGCAATAGATTCTACCTCAAGAGGTTGCTGTGAGCTCTAGTGAACCAGTGCATTTGTAGTGCCTAGAAAATTATTAACTACACGGTAGACTCAGACATTGGCTATCTTTATTACAGAAAACAGAAGCAAAGAAGACAAATGGAAAACACATGATCTGAGGTTAAGTATTATTAGGCAATACTTTCTAGAAGATGTAAGTTGTAAACTAGAATTTGCAGGAGGATATTGAGGAGGAAAGTCTTCTCAAGACTCCTAAGATATTGTGGTATATTGGAAAGAGACAGTAATTGGCATTAGAAGACATGAGCTCCAATATCAGTATTGCCACTTATTAGTTATATGATGTAATTTTTGTAAATTTCAGTTTCTTTTTTATTGGTGCATTATAATTATACATAATAGTGGGATTCATTATGCCATATTTGTTTATACCCATAACATAATTTGGTCAATTTTATTCTAAGTTTTACTTTCTTGATCTATAAAATAGTAAAAATAATATTTTCCTTGCTTAGAGTATAAATTAGAATCTATATATGCATAAATTTATATGTGTGTATAAATTTATATATATATTTATTTATATATAAAAGAATATTTATATATATATATGTATTTTTATGCAAAAAGTATATATGTATAATGTGAAGATAGTTTAAAGTCTAAAAATATTAAACAAATATAAGTTTTCATTATACATTTAATTATAAAATGCTCCAGTGCTTTTTTGTACACAGTCCAATGTTAGGGTGACAGTGTGATCTAACAGAAAGACCATGGACTTTGTGGAACAAACCCTGGCCTTCTGATTCCAGGTCTGCCAACTGCTTGAAAGCTTTAGCCTTATGAGACTCAGTATGATCATCTATAAAACAGATAGTAAAATCTACCTCACAGTAGTGCTATAAAGATTAAATGAGATCATATGATTATATAAAAAACTTTAGCCTCATCTACATCATAGTTGATACTTGATTAATATTAAAGTTATGTCCATGGGCTGGGGCTGGGGCTCAGCGGTAGCGCACTTGCTTAGCATGTGTGAGGCACTGGGTTCAATTATCAGCACCACATATAAATAAATAAATAAAGGTCTATCAACAACTAAAAAAATTTTTAAAATCAAAAATGGAAACACAACTGGAAATAATCATAAACATCCATTTTAACCTTATTCACTCATTCTATATATCATATATTGGGACTGGGATTGTGATCAGTGGTAGAGTGCTCGCCTAGCACATGGGTTCGATCTTCAGCACCACATAAAATAAATAAATAAAATAAAGATATTGTGTCCAGTTACAACTAAAAACAATAAATAAAAAATATATATCATACATCAGGCTTCCACTATGTGGCAGACAATTTGCTTGGCATAGCTTGCAATCTCTGCACTAGCAGCTTTGCCTCTGATAGTGGACTCACTTTATAGACTCTCCTTATATCTGTTCTGTTTACTGTAATATTTGCAGCACCTAGAATAATGCCTAGAACATACACAACATTCAGTAAATATGTTGATAAATGAAAAAGGGACCTTAAAGCTGGAAAAAATAAAAAAACATGACTAAAAAGAATGGAATTTTTAATGCATGTGTGAGTCTTCCAAATGTACTTGAAATCATACAAGATAAACAATTTAACACTTTGCTCCATATCCTCTGCTCCTCAAGACCACCCTCAGAGAGGAGGCAGCCAAATACTATCTCAGCCCTTCCATCAATCCTCTGAATTCTTACCTGAATTGGACTTTTGATTGCTTTATCCTGGGAGCCACTTTGGTCACCTCTAATCTCCATACACTTTTGTGAGGAGCTGTGGAAGCTACTGAGATCCTTACTTATTGCTTCCGAAGGCCACAGCCAACTGGCATGGAGGTGAGTCTCACCGGTTTTCCTACTCTCGGCTCATTAAGCCATGGTCTCTTCATACATTGCTGGCATGACCTAGCTTAAAAGGATTCCTGCTTCCAGAAACCTCTAGACCAGAAATGGATGCCATCTCTGTATTTCTCAGAGGTCCCAAACTTCAAGCAAGAACTGTAAAGCAATTTCAAGAAGCCTGTCTTCTTGCTTCTTTCTCAGGAGAACCCCAGGTGAGTCTGCTGCTCTCCACAAGCATCTCAAGCAAGGAGAGTAATGTTTCCTTCATTTTGATTTTTGTTTGTTTATTTTTTGGCTGCAGATTTAACCCAGGGGCACTTTACCACTGAGCTACATCCCCAGCCCTTTTCGCTTTTTATTTTGAGATAGGGTCTTGATAAGTTGCTCAGAGCCTCACTAAGTTGCTGAGGCTGGTCTTGAACTTTTGATCCTCCTGTTTCAACCTCCTGAGTTGCTGGTTCCTGTTTCCTTCTTTGAAGACATGTCCAATTTCCAATTGATCTTTTGGGTATTTTCCCTTTACTTGGCATAGACAGAGAAGACCAAGGAAGAGGAAAAGACTTTTTTTTAATTAAAACCTTGCACAACTCTCTCCCTACTCTCAATTTGTCTCACTTCTGATCATCTCCTAGAGGTAGAGGTAGTGTAAAGTTTCTCAGAAAGTTCTCCAAGTATGAGTGTGGCCCTCAACTGGTGTTTAAAAGGAGGTATTTTCTTTAAAAAATGGGAGTAGTTGGCAGCATTTGTTTTTAGCTCAATGATTTTGATCACCAATTCTGTGATTACAGAGGGAAAGAAATCAGTCAATAGAACAAATGAGTGTCAACATAAACCTTTGTCAGTATCAACCTATTTACATCTGTATCTATTTATCCACTTATCTGCCACATCTTTGTCATGTGGCTAAAAATGAAATACATATACATAATTTATATTTGTGTTTATCATCTCTGTGTGTCTGAGAAATCAAGGATTTTATTAGAATATGAACTCATGGTGGAAGAAGCTGTACCTGCTTTGTTAACTGTTCTAACTCCAACACCTGACACAGTAGCTGGTACATGCTTGGCATTCAATAAATATTGTCAAATACATCCAACAATCTAAGAGAAAAAGGGCTTATGCAGGCTCTTTGAGTCATTGAGTAAGTTGAATGATCTTTTGCCAAAATATAGAGACAAGAGATTCTTGATGCCAATATTATAGTGATGTCATCTTAGATATCAGAGAAAGATATCAAAAAATGCTATGAGAGAGAGAGAGAGAGAGAAAGGGGGAGGGAGGGAAAGATGTTCATGTGCCTGTGTCTATCTATACCTGGGTTAGTATTTCAAATATTTCAATTTCGATGATAATTTTTAATGCATTCTTGTTCTGATGGTAGTTTAAAATATTGGTTAATATAAAAAATAGTAAGAAATGTTCAGAATCAATCATGATATAATTGCTAGCTTATTTTTTGTTGTTGTAATACATTTTCCTGATTTCAATATTGTTTGCAAGAATCTTGGAAGGTCAAATGAATCAAAGTGCATGAAAAGGCATTTTAATAATTAAACTGAAGACCTTAAGAATAACTGGAATATAGCTTCTTTTGTTGATAGCTGCAGTATTCATTTATTCACCATCTTATAGAAAAGTAAAATGAATAGACATTATCTCACAACTTTCTGCTAATCAGTATACTTCACATGTCTAATATTGCATTTCAATGATTAAAGTAAAAACATTAAAGTTATGTATATTTAATACAGTATGTAATATATAAAGATGTAAATAAAAATTACAGAGCTCTAAAACTGTAATGAAAAGCATCAAGTTTATGATGTACTAAAGAATGGCAAGGGAAAATTTCAATCAATTAAAAAAACATTAACTATGTAAATAAATCATGTCTTACCACAACCAGAATTTACTCAATACAAACAAAAATCGCCTTTAAGAGTATTTTCCCTAGTATAATAGAAGTCAATGGATGCTTTCTGTTTATATTTACAATACACTACAGTGAAAAATATTTAAAAAAAAATAAACATTAAAATTTTCTCCTTGCCTAGGTTATTATCCTCACTAGTTACTGAAAAAATATGACTGTATCTTGAATTATCCATGTAGTAAGATGGTTTTCTCAGGGTAACAGAAGCAAAGTATTGACTTATTGACTCAACGGAAGGGCCTTTAAGTCTTATGACATTCAGTTGTTAAACTACTTTCTAGTTTTAGTCAGCCAAACCAGCCATGGCACATAAAGTTATTTCCCCAGTCTGAAATGTTTTTGCTCTTTATCTTTGTCTTAAATGTAAAAACATTAACAGGGAAAGAAATAAACTATGACACTCAGTATTTGCAATTCTAATTCATAAGATGTATCATTTCTACCTTCTTCCATAGGCTTTTCCCAATAATATCTTAGGATATTTTAAAGGATCTTAAAATATTCTATTTTAATTTTCATTGTAGTTTTGTTTTTTGGAGGTATTGGGGATTAAACTCAGGGGCACTCAGCCACTGAGCCACATCCCCAGCCCTATTTGGTATTTTTTATTTAGAGACAGGGTCTCACTGAGTTGTTTAGCACCTCACCATTGCTGAGGCTGGCTTTGAACTCATGATCCTCCTGCCTCAGTCTCCTATGCTACTGGGATTACAGGCCTGTGCCACTGTGCCAGGCTTTCATTGTATTTTTGGTAATTATCTGTTTAACATTTCTTATTAAGCTGTAAGAACTTAAGTCATGCCTAGTCTTTTTTTCTTGTTCTTCTTCTTTGATACTAGAGTTTGAACCCAGGGCACTTAACCACTGAGGCACATTTGCAGCCCTTTTTTATATTGTATTTAGAGACAGGGTCTTGCTAAGCTGTTTAGGGCCTTGCTAAGTTGTTGAAGCTGGCTTTGAACTCACGATCCTCCTTCCCCAGCCTCCCAAGTCACTGGGATTACAGGCATGTGCCACTGTGCCCACATGCTTAGTCTTTAATACCCTAGGACCTAGCATAGTGCTTGTCACATAGTACTCAATAAATATGTATTAAAAGAACACTGTTGGGCTTGGGTTGTGGCTCAGTGGTAGAGCACCTGCCTAGCACATGGAAGCACTGGGTTTGATCCTCAGCACCACATAAAAATAAATCATTCAAATAAAGGTATTGTGTCCACCTACAACTAAAAAAAATATTTTAAAAAAACACTATCAAGTTTTTTAAACTACATTTTTAAAAAAAGAAAAACAAATGAGACCTTGATAATAGTAGTTACAAGGGAATGTAGTACATTTCCATATAATGAAAAAATGGTATTCTTATTATGTAGTTTGCATTAAATTTACATTAAATACATTAGTATAGCCATGTGATGTGTGAATGTGGAAAAACTCTGTATCTTAGAAGTATCCTAATTAGGAGGCAACAATGAGAGGTGATTACTTGGCACTTCAGATATCATAATTGAAATCTACATGAAAGGAGTTATTAACTAAGCATAAGGGATATTAGAAATATTTTCCACTGGAAAAATGCACAGTGCTCAAAATAGCTAACTGATTATGCAGATTTGTACAAGTCCTATAATCTACCAGAGCAATGTAGGAACATTTTTGAAGTAATTGAAGTCTACAGCTCCATTATTCTTGAATCCTGTGGTCAGAATATCACCTTTCCAAGAATAGTCCACCTTTCAGGGAATCTTTCACATAAGGTACCAGTTGGAAGGCCTAGGGCAGAGAGTGGTGCTTCTGGCAAATTTGTAGGGGAACAGATATAAAGGTTCAACTTGCCTGTAACTACAGGACACTGTCACTCACCACATGCCAAAATTACCTTAGATCAGTACACATCAACCCTTAAAATAAATGTTTGCTTATAAAAAATTTCCATAAGACCCTATTCATAGTATTGGACACATGCCAATGCTATAATCATTAAAATGCAGTGATAATGATGTCATTTGAAATAATAATAATATAAACAATAAAGTAATACTTCTCTTTTTTTGTGGGGGGGACCAGGGATTGAACTCAGGGGCACTCAACCACTGAGCCCCATCTCCAGTCCTATTTTGTATTTTATTAGAGACAGGGTCTCACTGAAGTGCTTAATGCCTCGCTTTTGCTGAGGCTGGCTTTGAACTCGTGATCCTCCTGTGTAGCCTCCCAAGCTGTAGGGATTATAGGCATGCAACACCACGGTTGGAAAAATATATTATACATCCATTTTCCCATTTGAGACAGTTCACCTATGAAAGTTATTCAATGCTTTATTTCCCTCATTTTTTGGTAAAACTAAATGGCGTAATCCCCATTACTTAACAGCCAAAATTCAGATCTTAGTATCAACCTAGAGAAGGGCTCTTTTGTTTTTTTTTTTCTGACAAACAGCTACTTACCTGTTCAGCCTAGGATTCTAAAATAGCCTGAGATACAAACATTTCATCCTTCTAGAAGCCAGGACAGTTGAGAAAGGTCAAAATGTATGTTCCGGAAAAATGCTTAAATCAGAACCACTAGTAACATCCAAAACTGCCAGGGGTTTGCTCTGAAACTAAATAATATTTCTGCTTCTTATTCTTCTAAGTACTTTATTAATTCTTCCAAAAGTCTCTTCAAAAATATTTTACAGTGAATGGAAATACCTACCTTCCTTTCTTCCTTCCTTTCTTGTTACCAGGGATTAAACCCAGGGACACTTGACCACTGAGCCACATCCCCAGCCCACCATTCTGCTTTAATAGAAAAGAAAATACTAAGTAGAAAATAAAAGAGCAACAACAGTCTGCTAGATTGGGAGTATGTGTATAATATGGTTTAAAATATTTCTAATATTTTAATATTTTCAAATAAAGCATACTATTGAATTACTTGCCCATTATAAAAGAAGATTCATTCTAAAATATTTCTATAAGCTAAGGTAACTTTATGGTAACATTACAGTAACACAAATTTCTACAGGAAACTTTTCTATGGTAAAAAGTGAACAGGAAGTTGGAATTGCAGGGAATGAAAAAATGAGTTGTGAGAAAAGCACAGAGTCACATAGGTAAGTGTCAAAGAAACCTGTTCCTGAAGTAGGCTGCAAGTTCAAGACCATTCACTATATCTGGATACAGATGGAATGTCAAAGCTTCTCTTTTTATTGGTCTCAAAGGAAGGAAAAAGAACAATAACTTGGAGGTCAAGAGCTAGAATGGAGAATCTTCTAAAAGCACACTGTGTAATATCCCAGATTGAAGGATTCTGTTGCTAAGGAGCTTGACACCATACCATTCTTTCTTCTTCATCTCAGTGCCTGCTAAATGGTAGGCATTGCACTTAGAGTGGATACTATAGAGCTAAGGGTAGGGGCAAGCTAAAGTGGGAGTGAGACAACTTAAAGAATGACATACAACCCTTGAGGATTGGAGAAGGAAGGCAGACAGGAAAAGGTCAGGATAAAATGAGGAAAATAGTCTAATTAAGGATGCTGTAATCTCAATAGTAACTGATATAAGTGCTCATTATCTTTCAGGCCTGATGTCAGTGTTTTACATATATTAACTCATTTAATCCTGCTAACTGTGTTATGAAGTATATATTAATATTATACTCATTTTTACAAATGAGGGGACTTAGAATCAAGAAGGTTAAATGACAGATCTCAGGTAGTTGGGAAGAGACAATACCCAGAGTCATACCCAAGTAATTTGTGTTGGGACCTTTTACCTCCTTTGGGACCGTGGCCATTATTGGGTGTTGGCTAAGGTGGCCTCATGGGTTCTTCCAGAGCATTTCCATATACGTGACCTGGCTGGATTGGCCCACGCGGGCTTTTGACCTTAGCCCTGCCTAATGGTTTAATCTGAAATCTGCCTAGGCCCCTTAGTGATAGTGGCGTAACTGCCCCTTATTAGTTCTTGCTACTGTCTCTTCTTACCCCCTCCTATCACTATATAACCTTGTCCCTGACACAATAAAGTTGAGATTGCTGCACCTCTATGGTTGACTCAACTCCCGACTCAGTGTGATTCTTGGCCAGGCTGGGTGGCGAGCCAGGTCGCGATGCTCATCATCTCGCTCAGCCCCGAGACACTAGCTGATTTAGTGAGCTTCACTACCTCTGTCGGAGGGCGGTTCCGACAATTTGGATCCAAATCTCATGGGCTTAGTTTTTCCAGGGATCATTATTTTACAATTATGTTAGCCAGCTTTTTGTCACTGTGATTTTTAAAAATGCCCAAGAAAAGTAACTTACAGGAGAAAAGATTTATTTTGGCTCATGGTTTCAGAGGTTTCAGTCAATGGTCAGCTGGCTTTATTGCACTGGGACTGAGGTGAGGCAGAACATCATGGTAGAAGGGCAGGGTGGAATAAAGCTGGTCAGCTCATGGCAGCCATGAAGCAGAAAAAGCGAGAGAAAGAATAAGAGGAAGGGGCCAGGAACAAGATATAGTTCCCAAGGGCACAGCCCAAAAATCCATTCCCTTCAACTAGGACCTACCTTCTACAATTTCCTTCACCTCCAAATGGTCCTCTCAAATCATGAATCCCTCAATGGATTAACCCATTGATAAGATTAGAGCCCTCATGATCCAATCACCTGTCAAAAGCTCCATATCTGAGCATTGCTGCATTGATGACCAAGCCCTCAACACATAAATCTTTGGAGGACACTTCAGATCTAAATCATGACAATGATTATACATTATATATACTGGATGTACATTATACACAGAGTAAACATTTTGGTAAGATTTGATTACAGCAGGGAAAGAAGAATTAGAGTGCCCCAGTTGGAGAAGAAGTGGAAAGGAATGACAGGCTAAGGGAATAAGTACACATAGTATGATCCACAAAGTGGTCTACACACGAGTTACTGAAGGCAGCTCATGGGACAGGGGGAGTTTTAGAATTTTCTAGAATGAGGCCTGGTTGTGATAGGCCTTCTCCGCAAACAGGGAAAATAAGCAGTAGAGATTTAGACATAAGTCACAGCATAGGTGATAGAAAGTGGTCATCCTTAGAGTAGAAACAAAACTCAAGTAGACAGAGGACTTCAACTTTGTTGATAATGTTTGCACTCAAATGCATTTAAAGTATTGTATGTGTGTATAACAATAAATAAAAAAATAGAATAAAAAGAAAAGCTAAGATTCAGTTAAGCGATAGCTACAAACAAGCTTCATGTAACTCTTGTTTTACCATAAATATCACTTTCTTATATTCAGTTGTTAAATAATCTGCACTGCTTCTTTCAAAAAATATTTTTAAAGGAAAGTAAAAGCACTAAGTATGAACTATATTTCTAAGTTTTAAAATTTGTTGGTTTTGGTTTTTAATAGATAAACACTTGAGCATATGCAAACTTATAACTCTACCTAGTGCCAGAAGGTTGACACTCAACATGAAGGCAGAGTGCCTGAATGGAAATATTCAGACACTAAAAGCTGACTTTGACAATGTAAAGTAATGGTAGATGTGAGTGACATGGAAACAGAAACTCAGTTGTAGGATCCATTTAGTTAAAGATAATTGACAGAAAGCTATACAGCTTTTTAAGCTAGTTGTCTTCTTCTCAAGAGATTGGCCAATCTTTGGTCAAATGTCAAGTAAGCAAAATTGATATTTTGACATCACTTGAAACCTCACTAACACCCTCATCTTTTTCTGGTTTCTTCTCCTCCCTTTCCCTGAATCCTAAGATTGCTCTGGTAGTTAATGAAACTTTTGATTAAATCTTTCATTTAGCAAACTTGCTTGTCTACTATAATTCAAGCAGAAAATACATGCTGGCAATAGATAAGTGAATAGTTCATATCCTCTTCTGTCAAATAGTTGTAGCCTATTGGAGGTTTAGACATAAAACTAAATCATCTAATGAGAGAAGTTGTTTAGAAACACAGATTTAGAAGTAACAGGCATGTTAGTGACCTGAAATCATGAATGTAGGTGAGCTCAGAACCATATGACCAAAACCTACTTTGGATAACAACACGTGATTTGGATATTTACTTTTTCCTTGTTTCCTATCAAAACTATCTGGAGTTACAGTCCATTCTTAACAGACTTATTTTTCATTAGGGTTAATTTGATAAGCAAATCAAGATTAAGATTGATAATGACTTTATATGTATCCTTATCTCAATGGGATATTCTAATATCTGCAAGACTTCCTTGATCTCACCATCTTCATTTGATTTGTGAGAAGAAGCTGTTCTGATCATTGATAAAGATTAGAGTTAAGCAGCTAAAATACTCAGTCTATTCATGGTTCACAAGAATTGGCCTCCATAGGGAAACATGTTCAGACAAGAACGAATATCTCAGCTAAGAAGAGCTGCCCCAAATTTTGTCTGGCCCAATTACATTTTCTGTTTTAGAATTTAGAATTTGTACCTGGAGAGAGATCAGTGAGCATCACGCATTGGATTGATAATGTAATGTTTGTGATGAAGTGGCAATGAGAGTTTTTGAGTAGAGAAGAGAAAGCATGGTTGCTAGAGAGATGGGGAGCAGGCAGAAAGAAGAGTCAAATGCCAATTGATCCTATAGTTTCAGACAGACAGGGAATGACAAAGAAGCTGCCCTTTTACTTGAAATTGAAATTCCTGATGCTATTTCCCCATAAGGCCTGATTGCTTCTGTATCTGATGGAATAAGATGGACGTGTACCTGCTTCCTGTTTGAGAAGTACTTCCCTGGTCTTTGGTTTGTCGAACAAGAGAAATGTTTGGTCCAGATGAAAGAAAATATTTAAGTGTTTAAGAGACAATGTTTTTAAAAAATGAGCTCATTTTCTGTGTACTCTCTTTTCCATAAATCATCTTGAAGCCAAGCTCCTGTCCCTGAGCTGTGGAATAGCAGTGCCAGTGAGCAGTGAGCATGGGCCAGGGATGCATGAAGCCTGTCATGCTAGTGCACACCTGAGTGAAGCACAGCAAACCAAGGTATGGCAAACCAGGGTACTTGGAGGCAGCCCTCCCTGACTATCCAGGTGCAGAAACCTGCTTTGCACTTTATATGTATCCTTATCTCAATGGGATATTCTAATATCTGCAAGACTTCCTTGATCTCACCATCTTCATTTGATTTGTGAGAAGAAGCTGCTCTGATCATTGATAAAGATTAGAGTTAAGCAGCTAAAATACTCAGTCTCTTCATCCTCAGCATCCATGATTCCACGACCTTAACCTCTTGCTTCCCAAAAAGCAGTGAGAAAATGGAAGTGGGGAAGACCTGAATGGAAGTTCAGACTTGAGGATTAACCAACAGTATTAGTACTTTTCCTGAACCTAATTAGCATAAATTTCAAACAATAACATTGGTACTTTTCCAAATCCTGATTACCATGAATTTGGACCAATAGCATTGACCTAAGTGTTTCACAAACCCCTAGACTAGCACACTTAAGCACCAACTTGCTATTAGGTCCCCTCATGCCCTGATTAGAGTTCTGCTTCTATTCTTCACACTTGAACAAATCATACTCCTTTCACTCACCCCTCCTTTTTTTGTGGTGCTGGGGATTGAACCCAGGGCCTTGTGCATGCAAGACAAGCACTCTACCAACTGAGCTATATCCCCAGCCCTCACTCTTCCCTTCTGTTGTCCTATGAACTTCATTCTTTGAATTTGTAAGACAAGAACCTGGAAAAAAGTTGGTAGTGAGCTTCTGGAGTCTATTGCAACACTGGAGAGCATACCCACATTTAGAGCTGTAACACACCACTAGATAGTAGTGGATAGTAGTGGAGAAGAATCCAGAGCTCATGCCAGTAGGCATCTCCTGCTGTGATTATTTGGTAACATTAAAATGAGCTTTCTCAGCTATAAAAGAACAGCTTACACAGACCTCACTCACCAGCAGAAGCAGAGAATTTTCATTTCAAACTTCAGTTTTATCTTTTACTGTCAGTATTATGATACTGTCAAGACAAAGGCTGTGGGAGAAATGATCAAGGAACTGATTTTAGACTGTCTCTCATTCAGGCCCTTAGCTGGAGGGCAGAAAGAAACTTGAACTCACATGTAGACCAGGCAGGTTCATCAGGATTATACCTGATAGTGTTTTAGGGACAAAGCCAGGAATATAAATAAAATATATTTGTCTAAATTATTCACACTGTGCTGCAAATGTCCCAAGGGAATGCATTATGATGTCTATGGTCACTAAGATTTGGGATCTTAGCCAACTCTTTGTACATCAGAAACTATTCTCTGTAGATAATCTTGTTCCTTTGCCTTAATAAAACTATATTTGAAGTACTGCATCCTTGAAAAACAATAAAGACAAACTAGATTGTTCCACAAAGAGCTACCAAGATGTTAAAGATGTTCATCTTAGAAGAAATAAGAAGTATGAAGGATATAAAATTGACAAATGTGTGGGGTCACAATATACCTCCCAGTATCAAATGGGACAACATATTGTATGCTTATATCTAGGCCAGAAAGCACTTTTTCCCCAAATATATTGAGCAGAATCTTAAATTCATTCCAATTGGACCACCTTTGCCAAAGGCAATTGACTTAACTAGGGTAGGCCAATCAGAGGGGCTATGTGGAGGATAAACAATTAGAGAGAGGAAATGAACATTTGAAAATATCCACCAAGAACTATTCTTTTGGCTATGTAGCCTGAATGCATACTCTCTTTTTTATAAAGTTATATAAAGTGTGCATGAAAAACATTCACATCCCCTCTCCAAGGGAAACTATCCAATATCTTATACAGTTACTGAAAACACAACCTGGATCTGAGTTATTACTGTCCTCACTATCCAGTCCAGAGGTAGTTACTTCATAGTGTGCTGACATATCCTAAAATTGACAATTTATTAATTCCTAGTGCTTTCAATATAGCAAAATATTGGGATAAGTAATAAAAAAATTCCCACTCACTCAGAAAAGAAGGGAATGGTAAACAACATATTGGTTCATGTCCTATATCATTTCTCATTGGCTAAATACTGAGGGTTCAATATCCTGACAAATGTCATAAATCCATTCATCAGACAATCTTGCACCTTATGCCTTAGGAGACTTTCCATGTCTATTGTCCTTCCTACTTTTTGTTTTACCTTTGTGAGAGAACTTTCTCTGTCCATTGTACTTCATAGGAGTGTCTATAATGGCCATTAGGAAGAAGTCACATTGGCAGGGGATAGGGGTGGGGAGGTTTGTACATCCTGTTGCCTTGTAGCTACTCTGAGGAGTGGGAAAATAGAGATTTACTTAGGGGTTGATGAGGTGATAATCAGAGTCAAAAATTATTTAAACCTGAGATTAGTTTCTGTCTCTTAAACATAACTCTGTATTCTGCTCACCCCGCAGTCAACCTGCAATCTTAGATTTAATGGTGTTGGTTTACATCTTGGCTTCCTTCTTCTCAAACATATTAGGACCCTTTTATTTGGAAAGCTCTTAGAATGCTATGAGGGATTTGCTACTAAGAATTCTCTCAGATATAGGTAGAATAACTAGACAAAAACTTAGTAAGAACATAGATGACATGAATCATGTTATCTTTCACTTGACTTCATTTACATTTATAGATCACTATACCCAAAAATTGCAGAATACACATTATTTTTAAGGGCACATGTTACATTCAACAAGATAGGTCATACTCTAGACAACAAGACAAGTTTCAATAAATTCTAAAGAGTTAGAATCCCTTGAGTATATTCTCTGACCATAAAGGAATCACATCAAACCTAAATAACAACATATCGAGGAAAATCTTGCATACTTGGATATTATACAATGCTCTTCTAAGATATATATATATATATATCCCAAGAGAAAATAGAAAAAAAAGTTTTATAATGAGTAAAATTATTAAATTGCTAAACAACAGCAACTTGTAGAATATTACTAAAGAAGTGTCTACAAAAGAATATGCAGATTTCAATACTTATACTAGAAAAAGAAGACCAATCTCAAAGAAAAAACATAAAGCAACAGTTAACAAATTACAGCCTATATGCCTACCCAAGCTTATCACCTATTTTGGTAAATAAAGTTTTATCAGAATGCAATTACCCATATGTTGTTTATGGCTACTTTTGTGCTACAGTGGGAGAGTTGAGTACCTGCAGCACAAACCGTATGGTCTTCAAAGCCTACAATACATAATATAAGTCCCTTTCAGAAAAAAAATGGTAATCTCTGACCTAAAGTTCTACCTTAATAAACTAGATAAAGAAGACCAAAATAAATACAAAGTAAGTAGAAGGAAGGGATTAAATATAAGAGCAGATCAGAACAAAATAGAAATCAGAGAAAGAAAAGAGAATTATCAAAAGAGTGACTAAATATTTGAACACTCAAGTCTGAAAGATTAATTTTGACAAGGTACAGGGGGCTGATACCCAAGTAAAATTCTTGGGTACCACTTGAGTTTATGTCCAGAAAACAATAACTGAGTCTGTTATAGAAAAAAAAATCCAGATGATTTCAATAGTTAATTCCTTCAATCTCTAAAATAAAAATAACACTAATCTTACACAAAAACTTAAAGAAAACACAGATAGAGAAATTCTCCCCAATTGATTTTGGGAGTCCACCATAAAACTAAAATAAAAAATCAACAAAGGTATTACCAAAATGAAATTGCATGCCAATATTTCTCATAAACATAGATGTAAAAATCTTCAAAATATTAGCAAATTTAATTCAGCGGTGTATAAAAAGAACAATATGTTGTGGCCAAGTCTGTTTTATCCAGGAATGCAAAACTGTCTTTTTCCCCCTGTTACATACTTTTTAAATTTTGTATTTCTTATTTTTAGTTATACATGACAGTAGAATGTATTTTGACATATCATACATACATGGAGTATAACTTCCTGCTTTTGTGGTTGTACATGATGTGGAGTTACACTGGTTGTGTATTTATATATGAACGTAGGAAAGTTAAGTCCAGTTCATTCTACTGTCTTTCCCATTCCCATCCCCCCTTCCCCCGACTTCTCCCTGTCCAATCCAGTGAATCTCCACACACTCCCACCACCACCTATTGTAAGTCAAAATCTGCAAATCAGAGAGAACATTCAGCCTTTGGTTTTTTGGGGATTGACTTATTTCACATAACATGATACTTTCCAGTTACCTCCATTTACTGGCAAATGCCGTAATTTCAATCCATTGTGTATATATACCACATTTTCTTTATCCATTCATCTGTTGAGGGCAGCTATGTTGATTCCATAGCTTAGCTATTGTGAGTTGAGCTGCTATAAACATTGATGTGGCTGCATCACTGTAGTATGCTTATTTTAAGTAACTTGGGTGTATATGGAGGAGTGAGACAGCTAGGGCAAATGGTGGTTCCATTCCAAGTTTTCTGAGGAATCTCCAAACTGTTTTTTCAGATTGGTTACACCAATTTGCAGTCCTACCAATAATGTATGAGTGTAACTTTTTCCCCTCATCCTTGCCAACATTTATTGTTACTTATATTTTATTTTATTTTATTAGAGAGAGAGAGAATTTTTTAATATTTATTTTTAGTTTTCGGTGGACACAGCATCTTTATTTTATTTTTATGTGGTGCTGAGGATCGAACCCAGCGCCCCGTGCATGCCAGGCGAGCACGCTACTGCTTGAGCCACATCTCCAGCCCAGTTACTTATATTTTAGATAATTGCCATCTTGACTGAAGTGAGATGAAATCTCAGTGTAGTTTCTAATTTGCATTTCTCTAACTGCTAGACATGTTGAACATTTTTTCATATATTTGTTGACCAATCATATTTCTTCTTTTTGAGTTCTTTATATATTCTGGAGATTGATGCTCTAACTAAAGTGAGGTGGCAAAGATTCTGCCATTCTGTAGACTCTCTTTTCACATTCAATTTGTTTCATTTGCTGTGAAGTAGCTTTTAAATTTAATTCCATCCCATTTGTTGAATCTTCATTTTACTTCTTGCACTTTGGGAGTCTTGCTAAGGAAGTCAGTTCCTAAGCCAAATGATTTAGATTTGAGCCTACTTTTTTCTTCTATTAGGAGCAGAGTCTCTGACCTAATGCCTAATTCCTTGATCTACTTTGAGTTTTGCGCAGGTGAGAGTAAGGGTTAAATTTCATTCTATTACATATAGATTTCAGCATCATTTGTTGAAGAAGTTATCTTTTCTCCAATGTATGTTTTTGGTGCCTTTGACTAGTATGAGATAACTGTATTTATGAGAGTTTGTCTCTGTGTCTTCTATTCTGTACCATTGTTCTACATGTCTGATTTTGTGACAATACTATGCTGTTTTTGTTATTATCACTCTGTAGTATCATTTAAGGTCTGGTATTGTGATGCCTCCTTGCTTCACTTTTCTCACTGAGGATTGCTTTGGCTAATCTGGGTCTTTTATTTGTCCAATTTACTTTTTCTATTTCTGAGAAATGTCATTGGGATTTTGAGCTTTAGGTGTCTTGTTAAGGAAGTAAGGACCTAATCTGACATGATGAAGATTTGGGTCTACTTTTTCTTCTATTAGGCACTTCCTTAACAAGACTCCTAAAGCTCAAGAAATAAAATCAAGAATTGTTGAGGGCCACAGCCAAAAAACCAAACTTCCAGCTGCCAGCAAACTTCCAGCTGCCAGCTGATGATTGGCTCACAGCGGCCCCAGCAAACTTCTAGCTGCCAACTGATTGGCTCCTCTGTGGTGATGCTCATTGGGTTGTTTCCCCGCCCTTTCAGACCACGGAGGTGCTCATTGTGCCCTCAACAAAGAATCAACAAATGGAAAGGATTCAATTTAAAAAGTTTCTTCTCAGCAAAAGAAACAATCAGTGAGGTGAATAGAGAGCCTACAGAATGGGAGCAAATTTTTATCACACACACACATTACATAGAGCACTAATCTCCAGGATATATAAAGAATCCAAATAACACTAAAAAAATAGCCCAATCAATAAATGAACTAAGTAACTGAACAGACACTTCTCAGAAGATATACAATCAATGAACAAATATATGAAAAAATGTTCTATAGCTTTAGCAATTAGAGAAATACAAATCAAAACTACTCTAAGATTTTATCTCACTTCAGTCAGAATGGCAGTTATTAAGAATATAAGCAAAAATACATGTTGGTGAGGATGTAGGGGGAAAAGTTACACTCTTACATTGCTGGTGGGACTTCAAATTGGTATAATCAATCTGGAAAGCAGTATGGAGATTCCTTGGAAAACTTAGAATGGAACCACCATTTGACCTAGCTATCCCACTCCTCAGTTTATACCCAAAGGACTTAAAAACTGCATACTACAGTGATGCAGCCACATCAATGTTTATAGCAGCACAATTCACAATAGTTAAATTGTGGAACCAACCTAAATGACCTTCAGTAGATGAATGGATAAAGAAACTGTGGTATATATACACAATGGAATATTACTCAGCATTAAAAGAGAATAAAATCATGGCATTCGTAGGTAAATGAATGGAGTTGGAGAATATGATGCTAAATGAAGTAAGTCAATCCCGAAAAACCAAAGGCTGAATGATTTCTCTGGTAAGTGGATGCTGATCCATAATGGGGGTTGGGGGGGAGCATGTGAGGAATGGAGGAAATTTGGATAGGGCAGAGGGGAGGGACGGGAAGAGAGGGGGCATTTGGGTAGGAAAGATGGTGGAATGAGATGGACATCATTACCCTAATACATGTATAAAGAAATGAATGGTGTGACTCTACTTTGTATACAACCAGAGAAATGAAAATTTGTGCTCCATTTGTGTACTATGAACTGAAATGCATTCTGCTGTCATATACAACAAAGTAGAACAAATAAATTAATTAATTAATAAAAAATGTTTAAAAATCAGTAGAAAGAAAAAGTGAAACTCTCTTTACTGACATATGAAATGATTCCTTGAGTAGATAATTCTAAGGAATTTAGCAAGGTCAAGGGATACCAAGTCAATAAATAAATATAAATTTAAGTATAAAAAATTATGCCATTCAAAAATTAAAAACACAAGATGCCTAAGAATTGACTGGAAATATTTTGTGTGTAGTCTTTATCCTGAAAGTAGTAATATGTTAAGAACAAATTATAGAAGATCTTAATAAATGAAATTATAACATTATTCATGGACTGAAAGTCTAATTTTTTATAAGAAACCAATTTTTCTCCTATCATAGATTCTACAGAATCCTAAATCCCAATTTTTAAGACATTTTTATAGAAATCTTTATTATCAATTCTGCATGGAAATTGAAAGAATAAAGAACATCAAAAAAATTTTGATAAAGCAATGCAACTAAACATGTAGATACTAGCCCAAGGACCTATGCATAAAGCCACTTATTTACTTCTGTGGTTGATTTATTGGGCACAGAAAATTCTACACCCACTCTATGCAAATTTATAATTATAATTTATAAGTAATTATAGCTTTTCAATTATACTATGCCTCCTTTGTATCTTCCTTTTGTCCTAGGAAGCAGAATACATCATATCTTCAGTCCCTTAGTTATTGTGAAAGATCTTTGTTCATTTTGGTTTTGGTTTTGTTTTAAAGAAAAGTATTGTTTCTCAGTGACATAAGGAAGGAGAGAGGGACTGATGCATTTGACAATATGGCAGAGAAGGCTAGACACTGAAAGTGGAACAGAAATAGACAGGAAAGCATAAGAACACTTGAAAATGCTAATGATAAATATTGCCTCGTTCAAAATTGTATTGAAGCCTAACCCTTGAAATGGGAGGAGAAATTTTGACCCTAAACAGTGAAACTTTCTGAAAATCCTCTTTGAACATCACTGTTCCTAGAATTGCACTCATCAGAACAGCTACTCAGAAAACTGTGTTGGGTGAAAAGATAGGCTTACTTACAGTTTATTTTTCTCCATTATCATCTGAATCTTTTTAAGTACTAAGTGCTAGGAAAATATTTATAGAAAAAAAATTGAAAGTCATCCTAAGATTCTTTTTGATTTAGAACTGTGGTCCTGAGAAACAATTAATTTTGTAAAAACACATTTCTGTCTTTTGACATTTATGCAATGACTTCTAGGTCAGTATCATGTTTTAGAAGACAAATCTATTCTGTTACACTACTACCTAAATCTGACAAAGATGAACACATACTGTGAAATAAAACACAAGGACTAAATATTTAATTGTACTGCATTTGTGTTAACCTTCCCAACTCTTTCATTTAGTATGGGATGAAATTTCAGTGTTTGAAAGTCCCCAATGTAATCTTATTTCATTTCCTTTTAGCAATATGTCTGGGTCTTGAATAAATAAAGCAAATTATAAGAATATAAGCATTTTGATGAGTGTGCCTCTAAATTTCAAAAATAGAGATGGCCATCTATAAGAATTACTTGATATTTCCCTATAAGAGTATCAGGGTAATGTTAATTAGTTTATCAGCCTAAAAAAAGACCTCTTTGGATGCTACATTCTGTTATGTTGAGAGGAAATTAGTGAGACTATTAAAATCATGGCAAATTTTTTTTTTTACCAAATACAATGTTTTTATTCATTTGAAAAAATATTTTCCTTCCTTATGCCTAATTTTAATTTATTAAAATTAATGTAATATCTTTATTACCTTTATGTTGAAAATAGATGTCATATATAATCATTTAAGATTTTACATCTTATAGGGCTAAAACTTATACTCCAAAAAGTGTTTAATAATAATTTAAAAAATTAACCAAACAAAATGGCACACACCTGTAGTCCCAGATACAAAGAAGACTTAGGAAGCAGTACTATTTGAACCCAGAAACTTGAGGCCAGCCTGGGGAACATTGAGGAGGCAGGGGGATGAAAGATTAGACTGAGTAATTTTTGTGTTTATTATAACTACATTTTTTTCTTCTCTGAATTTATATCCCTTGGCTTTTTCCTTGTCTTGTGTTTTGTCTCTTTCTTTTTTTTTAATTTTTAATTTTTTTGATACCAGGGATTGAACACAGAACACAGGGTGTTTAACCACTGAGCCAGATCCCCAGCCCATTTTATTTTTTATTGTTAGACTGGTCTCACTAAGTTGCTTACAGCCTCGCTAATTTGCTAAAGCTAACTTTGAACCTGTGATCCTGCTGCCTCAGCCTCCTGAGTTGCTGGAATTATAGGGATGGGCCACCATGCCCAGCTTTTCATTAGTTTTTAAGGAATTTTGTTTTACATTAGACATTTCTTTAGGTTCTTTTTGGAAGGGGCATAATATTTATGCAAAATTGCTGGTAAATAAATCTTCTGAAAAATTTTAAAATTTTGGTTAAACAAATGGTCCAAATTTGTGAATAAAAATCGTGTAGCATGAAATTGTAGATAATTTTATAAGAGGGAAATCAACTTTATTTTCCTTGGATGTCTGCTTTGTTTTAGAAACTGTTATGTGTTGTTGTATACATTTTCTGTGTAAATCCTTTCAAGAACCTAATGAGGTGGTTATTTTTATTCTCTAATTTTATAAGTGAGAAAACATCCAAATAATGTAGGCAAACTGCTCAAGGACAAATAGCAAGTAAGTAAAACTGGGAATTTAACCTGAGTCTTTCTTATTCTAAAATCCATGTGTTTAAGAGTCAACCATGATTAATTACCTTAACTATACCTTGCTCATAGAAGGTGATCAATGAACATTGCTTGAAAAACACCATGAATATTAAGAATATTGTCAAGTTGATCAGCTTGACTAAAAGTCAGCAATGAGTCTACTGCCAAGCATATGGACCATCTCTGAGACAACATGGAGCCAGCCACTGCCAAGCATTTCTATCCACTCCACCAAGTATGGTGAAAGGAGAGCCAAGGGAATTAACCACACTAAGGGACAAATTCACCACTGGAATTATCTAAGTTTTTTTCTAGTTTCACTGAGGCATAATTGACAAAAATTGTATACATTTATGGCACACAGTGTGATCTTTGAGTTATATATATACATACACACACACACACACATTATGAAATGAATGATTACCACAACCTCATTAATATCCATCATCTCCCATATTTACCTTTTTTGTGGTAAGAACATTTAACTCCTCTCAGTAAATTTCAAGTATACAATGCGTCATTATTAACAGGAGTTAGCGAGCTCTATACTGGCTGTTCAGAAACTATTCATCCTGCTAACTTTAACCCTGTGCACTTTGATCAACATCTCCCCATTTCCCCAATTATACAGGTCCTGGCAACCACCAATCCACTCTTTGCTTCTCCAATTATGACTTTTTTACATTCCAACTGTAAGTCAGATCATGCAGTACTCCCTGCCATTTCTTACCATAATGTCTTCTAGTTCATCCATGTTTTTGCAAATGGCAGAATTTTCTTCTCTTATTATGGGTGAATAATCCTCCAATACATTTTTAACCTATTCATCCATCCATGGACTCTTTGGTTGACTTCATATTGTGGCTATTGCGAATCATGCTACAGTAAACATAGAAGAGCAGATGCCTCTTCAAGATATTGATTTCAGGGCTAGGGTTGTGGCTCAGCAGTAGAGTGCTTGCCTCCCACCACATAAAAATAAATAAAGGTATTGTGTCCAACTATAACTAAAAGATATTGATTTGGAGGCCTTCTATTTCATATACCTGGACTTGTTTTTGTTTTGATGTTTGTCATTACTGATTCAGTCTCCTTGTTCAGGTTTACTATTTCTTCATGATTCATTCTTGGTTGGGTTAATGTATCTATTGAAATTTAATTATTCATAGTGCTCCCATGATCCTGTGTATTTCTGGGACATTAATATTTCCTCTTTTATTTATAATTTTATTTAGTTGGGCCTTCTCTTTTTCTTAGTCTAATTAAAACTTTATTTTTATTTACCATTTTAAGAAACCAACTAATTGTTTCATTGACCTTTCCTATGGCTTTGCTAATCTCTATTTCTACTCTTCCCTCTGTTACCTTTGGGCATAGTTCCTTTTCTTTTTCTAGTGCCTGGAGTTATAAAGTCAGGTTTTTATTTGATATATTTTTATTTATGTAAACAATTATCACTATAAACTTCTTCTTAAAAGTGCTTTTGTTGCATCCCGTAAGTTTTTGTATGTTATGTTTCCATTTTCATTTGTCTCAAGATTTTAAAAATTTCCCTTATAATTTCTTCTTTATCTCATTGGTTGTTCAGAAGAATGTTGTTTAATTCCCATGTACTTCTAAATTTTCCAATTTTCCTTTTGTTGTTAATTTTTAATTTCTTTCCATGGTGATCAGAAAAGATACTTTATTTGATTTCAATCTTCAATTTGCTAAGACTTTTTGTTTGCTAACATGCTATACACTGGAGAATATTCTGTGTGCACTTTAAAAGAATGTGTATTATGCTTCTGGTGGATAGAATGTTCTGTATATGTCTGTTAGGTACATTTGGTCTATAATGTTATTCAAGTGCACTGTTACCTTATTGATTTTCTGTCTGGATGATCTATCCATTGCTGAAAGTTGGGTATTAAAGTCCTTACTATTGTTGTATTGCAATCTGTTTCTTCCTTTCAAATCTGTTGACATTTATTTTATATATTTAGGTACTTCCATGTTGAGTTTATATATATTTATAATTGGTATAACATCTTGATTAATTGATTCCTTTTTTGTTCCTTTTTTAAATTTTTGTTTGTGCAGTATTGGAGATTGAACCCAGGGCCTTGAGCTTGCAAGGCAAGTGTTCTAATACTAAGTTACATACCCTGCCCTTTTATTATTTATTATGGATGATTGAACTCAGGGATGCTCTACCACTGAGCTACATCTCCAGCCTCCTATCTTTTTTAAAATTTGAGACAGGGTTTCACTAAGTTGCTGAGGCTGTCCTTGAACTTGTAATCTTCCTGCCTCAAACTGCTGAGTACCTGGGATGACAGGCATGAACAACTGAGCTGATCTTCTAATGATAATTTATCACTTAAAGTCTATTTTGCCTAATATGAATATTATTTTTATTACTCACTTTTGTTTTCTTTTGTTCAGCATTTGCTTGAAGTATCTTTTTCTAACCTTTTACTTTCAGCTATGTGTCCTTACAGCTAAAGTGAGTCTCTTATAAACAACATATAGTTAGATATTGGTTATTTTCTTTTTCCTTAGAAAATCTAATCCATTAAAGTGATTTTGAAAGGTAAGAATTTATTACTATCATTTTGCTCATTGTTTTCTGAGTGTTTTGTGGATTCTTTGTTTCTTCCTCCTAGGTGTCTTCCTTTGTGACATGATGATTTTTAGTACTGGTATGCTCTGTTTCTTTTTATTTTCTTTTGCATCTACTATACATTTTTTTTCATAGTATCATGAGTCTCACACTAAACATTTTATAGTTATAATAATATTTTAAGTTAACAACTAAATTTGACTACAAATAGAAACTACACTTTAACTTCCCCATCCTCATTTTATGTTGTTGACATCACAGTTTACAACTGGATAACTTCAAATGACCTCTTTGCAAACTCACTGATTCTTTTTTCTGCTTAAGTCTGCTTCTATGATTTAAGTCTCTTTGTTGAACTTCTAATTTTGTTCATGTATTGTTTTTCTGATATGATTTAGTTGTTTATCTGTTTTCCTATACTTCATCAAGTTTCTTTAAGAGGATCATTTTGAATTCTTTGTCAGGCAGTTCTTAAATCTCCATTTCTCCAGGATCAGTTATTGGTGCTTCATTTTATTCTTTTGGTAGGGTTATGTTTCACTGGTAATTTGTGATGCTTGCGGCCTTTGTGCTTGTGTCTACATATCTGGATTAGTTGTCATTTCTCTAATCTTTATAGACTGGCTTTAGGAGGGAAAGTCCTTTACCAGTCAGCATGTTCAGAGGTTCCAAGTGAGCTAACTAGTGAGATCCATGGAAAGGCTTTTTGTTGGAGTCTTCAGTCATGGTGGATGGGTCAGGCTTGGTACCTGGGATCACAGAGGAAGCCTGGAACATAAATATGTGGTGAAAAGCCTGAAACCTAGATTCATCAGGACAGGACTTGATCCTGGGTCTGCTAGAGCTGACATAGTGCCAAAATCCACTGAATTGGGCCTGCCACCTGGATCTATGGAGATAAGCCTGGAGCCTGGAACCTTGTAGGAGTGTTTCAAGACTGTGTCCATGGGGCTAACTTTGTGCTTTGGTCCACAGGAGCCATTTGGCAATGAGGTGGGCCTGTAGGCTGGGTCTATGGGTCCTGTCCTGAAGTCAGGTACTCTAGTGCCTAGGCTGTCAGGCCATGAAGGACAACATAGTAGTGGAACAGGCCTGGAGTCTTGGATCACTGGGACCAGCTTAGAACCTGGGGCTCTAGGGGCTGTCTTAGTGCCAGGATTCATTGGTGCCAGGGTTCTCAGGAACAAACTTGATGTGGGTGCCTACAGTGATGTTGGATTCTCATTTTACTCTCCTTTCTCCCACAAAAAGGATATTTCTCTTCACATTATGCTGTCAGGCTTCAGGGAGGCATGATGTGGTTAATGTGAAACAGTCCCTCCTGTCCTTTCCAATACATTTTTTATTTTGATGTTCTATTCACGTGCTATAATCTCTCATCTGGATTCCTCAAATCTTGAGAAGGTATTTTCTTGTGGATATAGATGTTAAAGTTGAATTCTATTCCCCATCCTGCTGACATCAATCCTGAAGTTGTCTATGAAAAAGAACTGCATTGACAGCATGTTTACAACATTTGGGGGAAGTTTTGGCTGTATTACAGCATAAAATGTTTATTTAGTACATTCAGTGCACTATCCTCCTGAGTAGGTTGTTGAACATTGATAAATACAGTTGTATTTATTTCAGTACCACTGACAAGTCTATCCATTAGTTTTGTAATAGAGAGACAGAGTCATGTCATTTACACATAAAAGAAGGCAGACTAATGTTTTCTTACTAAATTACCATAAAGTTGGCAGGTCATTGTATTCCTATCCTCATAATGTAACAGATAATCCTCACTTTTCTGCTCTTGCTATACTTTATTCCTGGCTCATACAAATTACATAAAGTATACCAGCAGATGTTTCTCTCGTTTTTCTTCCAAATGAAAATCCTTTGAAGAATGTTGTATGGGCTTGGAAACCAGGTACTACTTATTCCTCTTTTCTGTCTTTATTGTTTGACTTTCTGTAAAATGCTATTTATCTTTCATTCCAATTAGTAATAATTTCTTATTCATCAACTCCTTTTTGATGGTTTTCTCATGTACTGTCTACTGGTTCCAGATGGAGGGGTACAGAAGACACCATGAAGCACAAGATAGTTTTCCCTCCATGATGAAAGATCATATATAAAAACCACTGACATACCACATGTGCAATTAAGAACACATAGGCTGTTGATGAGCGAGATATCACAGAGGGGTAGCATTTTCCCAAGGTAACAACACTCATGCCATTATCAAGATAACCCATCTGGATCTATCTTTTCTGAACAGTTAGTGTCCTATAAAACTGGCAAATTTTATAACGAGTGGGCACCATGCCAAACAAACATATGGACAAAAAAAATGTAGATAAGCCAAAGATGTGCAACAAATAATTTGTTTAATAAGTCTGGATTTCTGCCAGAATTTCTAATACAATTGCCTTCTACTAGTTTATGCTTCCAAATGAAAAGAATGGTAGTCACGTAGTCTCAGAATTCAAGTTTGAACTCAGAGATGATAAAAGTTAATGGAAGGGGTGTGTGTGTGTGGGGGGGGGTACACTTAAAGGTGATAACACAGTTACATTTCTCTGTGGCTGCCAATTTAAATCAAAGCAGACAAAGTCTAGGATCACATGGAAGGAAAAAATGCTTTTGTCATACATGGTGAACAATTTTTCTTCATAGACAATGACCTAAACATTCAAATGCTTCTTTGAAATTTCAATTTAAGTGCAATATTTAGATAAAATTATCTGTCTACTCACTCAATCCTAAACTAAAAAGGAAAATAGGCTGCTTTTAGAAAACTATTCAATTTGAAAAATTAATTATACACAATAAAAATTTTATAGAGTCATAAAATGCAGGGTCACAGAGAGGAAGAGTCATGCCATATAATCTCCCAAAAATGATAAACTCAAGATTATGGTTTCCTGCTTTCAAATCCATCCTAAGCTAATCTCCGTCCCCCACATGCATAAATTGATGAATAGCATATTGAAAATTCACCTTCTGAAATTGTTAAAATAATTATTTATTATCATCACCAATCAAATATTTTGATTCATTTGGTACAGATGGGAATAATTATATTATTATGTTGCAGGAAATTTCATTGTTTACACATTCCTATTATTGTGAAGCCCATTGAGGACTATTATCAAATAAGATTGATCTCAATCATTATACCAAAAATTGTTTATTTGCTGTTTCTCACTATCTCTTCAGTAGCAAATCCAATAATAGTATTTGACCCTTTTAAAAAGAATTTTCCATGTTATTTGTCTTCCTTTGTCAAGAGTCTGATAAAGATGAAGGGGATGAAAATAATTTTTATCTTTGGTCTGTACACACATGCAAAACACAATTTAATTAATTTCTCCTTTACAGAAGTCCCAATTTGTCTTTTCTGGGCTCTGTGACTTCAAATAAATATTTTATGCCAAATTGTTTATTCTTCAATTTATTATTTTATTGTGGTTCTAAATTAGGATTAATGGGAAAGAAAAATCCACAGACATCATTCATATAGTTTGTATAAAGATAGGAGCATCAGAATCTGATCTTATGTTCTCTAGAATCATTCAATCTGAAGGAATAGACCATGAAATCTTTGATCGACATTCTATTTGCTTGTAGCACAAACATAGAAGAAATGGAACAGACAGTAAAATGATGGTTTAGACACATTTAAAACATCATAGAGTGTACATTTTTTAAAATAATATTAAATGACATATTTCTAAGATTTGTTAAAACTTTTCACCATAACATTGAGAATATAAATTATAAAACATAAATGATCTCATCAATCACAATAGATCAATACTATAATTGCTCCCAATTACTGGCTGGTAAATGATAATGCAATCATACATTTTGAGTGATAACTTTATATTTGTCTTCCTGACTTTTTTGTATCAACTCAGAGTTTTGGGGTTTTATTTTTTATATTAAATTTGACATGTACCTCTCAGAGTTCAAATTTTGTCTGAGACATGTCTTTGAGAAATGAAAGATTTGGCAAAGCAAAATGAAATTATTATACTTGTGAAACTATGTGAATTAAGCATTCAGCAGAAAAAATAAAAACAAAAAGAGAAGGGTCAAGATCGTTTTTCTCCTATTATGTAGATATTCTATGCCAAAACTCAGAAGCTAAGATGTACTTTAAGCTTGATTGTTTGCTTTTTAATATCTTCTTCAGAAGCCACACTTTGAATATATCATTTCATCAGGTATTGTGAATTTACTTGGTATCTAGCAAATTTCCTTCAGAGATCTCAAACAGCTTGACATTTTGTGTTATAATTGGTATAACAAATAAATACGGGTCAGGGATAGCATTAGGGTCTTTGAGGGAAATTTTGGAATTGCCCTCTTGAGATGTACCAGATATATTGTAGGAATGTTTATTACACTTGTTCTTCAAATTATAGTTATTTACAGTACTTTTAGCCTGTTATGTTCTCTCTCCTGCCATTAATTCCTTCCCTATCCAGGTTAGTTTCCATGCACTATCACTCTATTATCTTTACAATATCCTTGACTCCCCTTTTCACTCTATTCACCTGGCAAGAAGCCAATATTGCTAAAACTACCAGGTGTGCATATGAAAGTTGTTCAAGTCTCATGAAAGTTAGACTACAATGTGATTGTGATTGTTTTTCTTTAGGGTAGTTCAATGAACAACTTGCACAACCATTTACTATTGCCATACCTTGGTCTAACATACTATTCTCTGACTTATTTTCTGATTGCTAGACGTGAGAGAAAATTCACACTACTATCTGTTGTGGATACAGATTTAGTCTGCAACATAAACTAAGCCATAATGGTACTGAACGAATCTCCTTTCTTTATCAACTCTCTGTCCCACATTCTTCACACAGTGGGTATCCTCTATTCTCCTCAAATTTCTACTCCACTATCTGTTTCCTTCTCTTTGATTAGATAAATATGAATTCTTCCTCACTGAGAACATAGAAGAAATATATTTCATAAAGGGGCTGCTATTAGTTCCAAAATATTATCTGTGTATTTTCCTCTTCCCATTTTTAGAATCAAACAATCTTTCCAACTATAATGTGTCTCCTATTCTCTCCTTCACTTTCAACAGTCCTCTAAGTCCTCTGTTCACTCTGCCTAGTCTCTCTGAGCCATCTCACCCACTTTCATGCCTTCAGTATACTGATAATGCCCAAAGCTTAACACTACCCTACGTGCCTTTCCTCATTTATAGAGACAAGCATGCATCTCTCAATTGGACATACTCACTTGAGTGTTCCCTCTGCAGATGCATAATACTTAGTATGCTCCAAATTAAAGTACTTTAACTCTTATTTACCATTATGTTCCTCCTTTTCTGTAACACAAACAATAGCATTTTAATCCACCCCATAGGAAACCTGAATTCTTTGTCTTTCTTACTTTTCTCCCACAATGGTTAACCAAGCAGTCATCTTCCTTTTTGCTATCTACATAGTCTCATATTTTCTTCTATCATCCCCACTGCCTTCATTTATCTTGTTTTACCCCCAAATTATCCCAGGAGTCTTTTTCCCTACATGTACATTTTTTTTTCAAGACAGGGTCTACACTAAGTTGCTTAGGGCCTCTCCAAGTTGCTGAGGCTGGCTTTGAGCTTGCGATCCTTCTGCCACAGCCTCCTAAGTCACAAGGATTACAGGAGTGCACCACCAAGCCCAGCCCTACAAGTACTTATTGCCTCCAACTTTCTCCCCGCTGTTAGTGAGGTCCAGCATTTGACATCAGCATTTTAATAAAGCCATCCCTAGTTTTCTTTGTCGTAGCCACTCATATCTTCTTTCATTTCCCTGTTTTTATCTTCATCACATTTATGATAATTTAAAGTTGCATGCATCTAATTGGATTTGTCTATATGCTCCACAAAACTTTAAGCTCCAACATATGTCTAGTGTCCATCATGCAAATTGGTTAATTAATTAGTAACTAAATATATGCTTAGTTTACAGAAAACCTCAGTTAAATAAGTAAACATTATCAAATAAAGATGACATGTTAACTTCCAATCAAGTATAGATACTTTGATGCAGATTAATATATCACTGTTGAAAAATGAACATGCTCCTGAGATAATGAACAGAACCAAAACATTTGAATAGAAGTAGGAAAGACAACAAGAGAATCCAGGTCATAGATAACTTTATCAGTGGGAATTTGGTACAGATGGGAATAATTATAATAATACAATTGATATTGTATTAATTGCCTTGCTTTTCATTTATTATAATGACCACTTCTTGGAGTGGTCATCAGGAGGTAGGGCATCAAAGTGTGTTTTCTCTTTTGTAAAGTGGGAATTTTGCTAGTACCTATCTCAGAGGATAGCTGTGGAGATTAATGAATGCTTGGTAAAAAGCATGTAATTAAGTAAGCAATCAGTAAGTGTTATGCACTCAATTTCTTTCAATGAATATGAATTGTAGTGAGTTGAACAACATAATGGAATCAGACACTCAAGGTAAGTGAAGAGGAAGCTCCAAAGTATAAGAGAATGCTGGATATAAATCCTGTCCTTGGACTTTGGTCTCATTTTGAATAGTAAAAGCAGATCCTGGGCCCTAGATCATTCCCTCAAAATGCTGCTATGCTTTTAGATGTGGTTAACTTGTAATTTTGTTCATTCATAAAAAGCAGGTTAAATAGTTGATATTTCCGCTTACTCATTGTAGGGTCTTCCAGTTCCCCCTAACTTTCTTTCTGTCTCCTAACTAAAAATAGAGTTTCTTACCTGCTGTATGACCCAGCCAATTGCAGGTTTTTCCAAGCAAGCCTGAGTCCCAGCTAGGGCCCCAAACATTCCCAGGCACTGATAAAGTTATTTAGGTTGTTGCCCAAAACAATGAAAGAATCTGGCCTCAGCCCTGATCCCAAATTCCTGAAACCCTCATGTAAACTCCATCCACTAGCCCACTGTTGGCAAACTGCACCTAGGTAGAACATCGTTTTTTCCACCTGTCAAGAAGACAAGCTGCAGCACTCTGTAAGTTCCCCTAATAAGTGCTTTAGACTATCACTCTGGCATTTAGAGCTTCCCAACTGACCTCATCTAGGGAAATTTGGGGACACTCCTTTATGGGAAATCCCCTGCCACCACTTTTAGGGTGACTCCCACCACAAGTTAAACAGGATGAAATCCTCCTTGTTTTTAGCATAATTCAAATGGAAGAAGGACTAAGGTTCAAGCTTTGTTAAAACAGGCTTTGAAGATCTTTAAGAATTTCATAATCTTGCTCAATAGGTCTTTGCTTTGGCTGTACTTCTTGCATTTTTATACAACCTCCAGCAATAGGAAATTATCTTAACAAATGTCTGACACCATACACTTATATTTGTATGTGTGTACATACTTAATGTGGATAAAATTGATATTGTATTAATTTCTTTGCTTTTCATTTATTATAATGACCCACTTTCTATGCCAGCACACAGAACTCAGCTTCATCCTTTTTAAAGGATGCATACTATTCCATTGTAGTGATTGATTTTAATTTCATTTCCTTTCAGTTAGCTTAACCTGACCAATATGGATGGATTACATACAGTCTTTCACTATTTTTAAACAATGTTGCAAAATATAAGAGAATTATATCTTGTCATACTGGGTCAATATAATCAAAGAGTAGATTCTGGGCTCAGATTGTGGCTCAGTGGCAGAGTGCTTGCCTAACATGTGTGGGGCACTGGGTTTGATATTAGTACCACATATAAATAATAAATAAATAAATGTTCATCTACAACTAAATAATATGTATTTTTCTTAAAAAAGAGTACTAATAAATAAATAAATGTTCATCTACAACTAAATTATATGTATTTTTCTTAAAAAAGAGTACATTCTAAGCAATGGATTTATTGGGTCAAGGCATATATATTTCAAGTTTTTATTTTGAAGTGCATTCAGTAGCTTTGTAATCAAATGTCTAGTGATAAATGATTTGGGAATATATATAACAATTTTTGATGTAGAGTAGAAGGACTTCTGCATTTATCTCATTTTATGGTATGTTTTCTTTTAATTGTTTGTAAATTTTTGTAAATGGATGTGCAATTGACTACCTAGAAATTGTTCAAGCTCAATATTGGTTGATAGGCTGAGTATGGTAGTGCATGCCTGTAACCCCAGTGGCTTGGGAGGCTGAGGCAGGAGGATTGCGAGTTCAAAGCCAGCCTCAGCAACAGCAAGGTGCTGAGCAACTCAGTGAGACCCTGTCTCTAAATAAAATACAAAATAGGGCTGGAGATGTGGCTCAGTGGTCAAGTGCCCATGAGTTCAATCCCCAGTACCAAATATATACATATACATATTTATATATATATATATATATATATATATATATATATATATATATATATATATAAAATAAATGTGCAGTTATTGAAAGTATTTCACTACTCCTAGCTTCACTCACTTTTTAATATAATCTTCATTCTCCCTTAGGTCTGCAAGTCTGAAGGCAAAATAAAATTTCTGATGAATTTGAACATCAGTTTAGCTCTTAACATTTTTCATAATTTATTTTTGTAACAATGTTCATCTGCCACCACATACTCCATCCCTATATTTCCTAACCTCCAAAAATATGAGCATGTCCATTGTATGTATTTAGAGAAAATTTCTTGTGTAATTTTCATGGTTCACATTTTCCAAAATTATGTGTTATTTGAGTAGGTTGGGATAATTTGTTTAAAAAAATAGCAGATGGAAAGTTATCAAATTTATCTAATTCTAAGGAACAGTAAATATGGGCAACTGTGCTTTTCTAATTTGTAAAAAATGAATTCAGACTTTCAGGAGGGAAAAAAGAAGAAACTTTATGAAAAGGTAAGTAAAACATCTGGGATTCATATTAAAACAATCATCCAATAAACACGTCTACTGTAAAGTAACTGACGTAACATCCTGCTATGATTTGAATATGTCTCTTCCAAAATTCAGGCATTGCCAGTGTAATGATATTAAAAGGTGGGGCTTTGAAGAAGTAAATTAGGCCATGAGGGTCCATCCCTGTAGAATGAGATTAAAGCCATTATAAACGAGGCTTCATTCAGCATTGATTAGCTTGCCCTGCTACCTTCTGCCACATGAGGACACAACACTCCTTCCCTTCAAGGGTGCAGCAACAAGATGCCATCTTGGAAGGAGAAAGCAGACTTCACCAGACAACCAAGTCTGCTGATACCTTGATCTTGGACTTCTCAGCCTCCAGAACTGTGAGAAAATTTATTTCTGCTCTTTGTTTGTAGCCTACCTTGTCTCAGGTTTTCTGTTACAGCAACACAGACTAAGACAGCTTCCCTCCTTCCACATATAACACCTTGGTGCCCTTGATGATTTGTTTTGCAGTCCAATGTTGAACTTAATTTTCCTTTGAATCTAATTCATAGAGAGCAGTGTGTATTTGGGAGATAGGGATGATAGAGTAAAATGGTTGGAGAAAAGCTTTGTATAGTTTTCTCTGAGCTCTACCTCCCATTTGGGCAGATTTTTCTCCTAAATGAACATGGATACATTCCGTGAAGCAAATTTACCCATTCCTACTGAGTATTACTGACAGGTTTTACGTTCCACCTTCAGGGAAAAAAAGGCTCCAAATGTCCTCCACCAATTGGAGAAAGGGCGTGAGTCTGCAATTTCCAACTTTAGCCACTAGATGGCAAATGTGCAACAGTAAGCCATGAGGCTGCTGGGTTTTCAGAACCCCCCAAAGGAATTCTAATAGGATTCTAGGATTAAGGCAGCAAGAAGCGAAATATAGCTGTTTTAAGACATAATGCAATAGCCGTATCAGTGAGTTAAGAGGTAAATTGAACATAACCCAAAGAAAACGATGAAGACATCTCTGGCAATTTGTGAATTAACTGCTTTGACAAAAACAACCTCAATTTCAAAGTCAGAGTGCAATTAGTGGTTCAGAACAAAAGCCATATACTGCAAGTGAGTGACGGAGTTACTGTTGGATATTTCAAGGTTCATGTCATGAAGTTCTTGTGTGGATTTAAAATGGTATCATTGGCTAGATATCTTTAGAAGGCTTAAAGGTTAAGAATGTCTACCTTGCCTGTATGTTTTCAATTCTATTTGACCAACACCTGAGAGACTATCCTAATCAAAAATTGTCAAATACAGAAAAAAATATTTACAATTAGTTCTTTAAAGTGTCATATCTGAACACCACAAACAATTGAAATATCTAATGATAGGGTAAAAGTTCAGAAAATGTTGATGTCTGTTATGGAATATTATGCCTCTTAAATGTTAATTAAAATTCTATAAAAACACAGAAAATCTTTATCATATAAGGTGTTAGAAAGTATTTAAACTGTCTATCTGGTATATTTAAAAATATACCTTAGAAGAATGACTAGAAGAAAATATAACACTATGAATTACCTTTGAGGGGTAAATCTGGGGATTATTTTTTTCTTCCTATTTTTCCTTACTTCTCAAATGATCTAGCATCTTTCTAAAAGGTCTATCGTGAACATTTATTATTTTATTATCTGAATAATAAAGCCTATATTTAAGAAAGGAAAAAGTGTATTACTAGACAAAGGTAGTTCAGCAAATTGAAGATAGAATCAAAATAGATAGGAATTGCATATTTTAATTTTTCTCACATGACCCACTTTTAGGATCATATTTAGGCTGATAATTGGGGAATGAAGAGGACATAAAGTAATGGCATCTTGAGGTAACTAATTTGCACCTTTTCAAGTAAAACTGATTCTTCTGTTTGCATGAGTAGTCATTCACTCCAGATACATGGGAATTGATTTCTAGATAAACCTAAGTTGGGATAGAGTAAGAGGTAAATTATCACCACTCTGAATTATTGTTTTAAACCTATACTTTTATTGAAGATGGGTAAAAATTGTATTTGTTTCCTTTGCTGTATCTTCTTTTTATGCTCTTTTCTCATTTATTGGTTAATTCAAAAATAATTATGAAGCACCTACAGCTAATCAGACATTGTGTCACACACTAAGGGTATAGTAGCAAATGAAATGGCTCTAAAGGGACAATAATCATATACAAGTAACCAAATAAATATGCAATTTCAGATAAAAAGAGTTACTTATGTATCTTTTAAAAACTCACATTAATTATTTCCCAAAAGGAAAAAATAAATTATTTCATGCAATTTCAGAATTCTAAGCAACCATTCAACCAAATTCCTATTCATATCAATTAGGTAGAGTTGATAAAGTTTAAGGTAGTTACTCAGTATAGTTGATCTAGTATAAGCAGTTTGTTCTTATGATTTTTAATGGAAATTTTCCTTGAATTTTTTATGATTCTCTTAAAGCTTTATTGAATAATACCCAGATTTAATGAATTACAGGTTGATAGTCTGTTATTCACAATTCCAAAATCGGCGGGGCAGAGGGGTGGGGGGTCTCTGAAAACTAAAAAGTGTAGTCTTAAAGCATTTAGTGGCAAAATCTGATACTATTGAAACTAATATGACCAAAAAATCTGACCTGAGCTGTTATAAAGGTACTTAATGGTTTTTATTTATCCCATCAGGCATATTCACAAGTTCTGCTCCAGAAATATTTATGTATTTGATTATGTCGTACTGTTCCATGGATGATGGATGTCATTACATTATATTACATAGCATGTGCACCTATTACCTTTCTAAAATTCAAAAAGGTCTCAACTGTGAGAAACACATGTCCCTAGGAGTTTCAGACAAGCAACTGAAGACTTAATTGAAAGTTATGTTAGTAAATCCACTTGAACTTACTTCCTCTTATTTAAGTCATGCAAGACTCAAGTCACAGTACCCTAGGATCAGTATAAGTTGCTGAGCATTAGCCTAATAAATTTAATCAACTCCTAATACTTTTTAAATTTTATTGTCTTGGACAATTAAAAAGTGAGATCACAGATAAAGGGCTGGTCTCATAATATAAAATTGAGAAAAACCACAAAAAAAAAAAATAAAAACAGTACAAAAGGCATGAACAAACAATTCTTAAAATGATATCCCAGATAGCCTTAAATATAAGAAAAGAATTGCTAAACTCCACTTATAACAAGTGAAATGTAAATCGGAACTCTACTGAATACCATTTTTCACATCTCAGTTTGGCAAAAATTCAAAAACTTCGTAGTATGCTTGTTGGAATTTGTGGATAAATATTTTGCCCTCGTGCATTGCCAATGGGAATGCAAAACAGTACAAACTCTAGGGTGGAAAAGTCATCAATGTCTAACAAAATTTTAAATATGCATTTACCCTTTAAATTAACAATCCTACCTCCAGGCAATTCTTGACTAATTTGGAAGGGAAAGTCATATGCACATTTTACTCATGGTGGCATTATTTACAATCACAACATATTGGAAACTACCTAATTGTCCACATTTTGGCAGAATATTTAAATAACATCTGCTACACATAAACCATGAAGAATAAGGAAAATATCAATTGGTAAACATTGGGTAATTTTCAGAATATTAAGTGAAAAAAACAAGTTGCAAAAGATTATGAAATAATATGTTACATTTTGTGTAAGCAAAAACGAAAAGTATGTGTGTATCTATATGTGTTCTTATTTTTGCTAAAGGAGACACAGGAAAGATAAACTAGAAATTAATTAAATAAACATCTACAGCAGGTAGGTGGTGATGAAGTAAGAGTAGTAGAGAAGACAGTGAGACTTTTAAGAGTATCATGTTTGTATATAATTTTGCTTTATAAACCATACTATTTTACATACTCAAAAAGGTAACATTTAATTAGCAAGAGTAAAGAAAGCTAAAATTGAATATTAGGGCAAATATATAGTTAATTACTAATCATATTCATAACCAAACCACAAAACACATAGAATTAATCCAAGTAACACTTGAACATATTATTATAACTGTAATCCTCCCTAAGATATATAAAGACACAAAGAACTACATAGACATCAACAACTTTACTTAGTAGTTTTGTTATTATAGTATTCAGTAGTAATTATGAAATCATTTTGTGTGAACTATAAAACTGAGAAAATGAGTAAATATATTGGTAAATTGGTAAAAAATATACATGGAATCAAGTTTCAAAAGGAACAGGAAAAGACAAATATGGAAAGGGCAAAGAACCACCTCTGGCATTAGATTAGAATTACAGTTATCAGTGTGAACTCAGGAATTCAAAGCTTTGCCCAATGAAATGTCCTAGAAGCAGTGACATCCCAGGAACAATAAGAACATCTAGTTACAGGTCTTGGTCCCTAAATGTTTTCTTCACTGGAAAGAACCATGAGTCCTTAGAGAAATGGCTGATTTCAGGTCTGGAGAGGGAAAGTGTAAGATTAGCTAGGAGTATCATATTGAGTTAGAATGCAAGAAACTACTCGAATGTTGAAAAAGATATGTCAAAAACCATGAGAACCAGCTTGAGGAAGAACCCACTTGATCATTTAAAAAATTGATTATTAAAAATAATAATGAGGGCTGGGGATGTGGCTCAAGCGGTAGCTTGCTCGCCTGGCATGCGTGCCGCCCGGGTTCAATCCTCAGCACCACATACAAACAAAGATGTGGTGTCTGCCAATAACTAAAAAATAAATATTAAAATTCTCTCTCTCTCTTTAAAAAAATAATAATAATAGCATGCTGTGGAGATAGCTCAGTTGGTAGAGTGCTTGCCTTGCATGCACAGGGTCCTGGGTTCAATCACCAGAATAATAATAATAATAATAATAATAATAATAATAATAATAGCAGTGGGTTAAAGCACATTGAATAAAACATAACCCATGAGTACATGGTAATATTAAAAAGGTGTGTATGAAGTTCTTTATAGAAAATTCTATCTAATGAAAAAAAAACTGATGGAATTGGAAAAACAGCATTTTACAAATACCATAATAATAATTAATTCAACCAAGGATATAAAAAATCATCAATGGACAAAGGTTTAGAAACAAGACATTCACATAGTCTAAAAGTATTGATTGACATACAATTTACTAATTACAAAGGAGAAAGTTGCCTTTTACAATAGAAATCTGTTAAGTACCACATTAACCAAATAAAACATAGTCTATGTGACATTTTTGTCACAGATGTTTAACCTAAATCCAATTATAAAGATCAATCAGACTTGCCCAAATTTATAGCCATTACACAAAACAGCTGGCCTAGCTTTCTCAAAAATGTCAAGTTTCATGAAAAACAAATAAAAAGAGAGAATGGCAAGAGAGCTATTCTAGATTAAAGAGGCCGAACAGGTATGAGAAAGATGTGTAATTTGAGGTCTTTAATTGGACACTGGATCAGGAAGTGAAGATCTATAAATAACATTAATGGGACAATTGAAGAAAATATGGGTAATGGAGTGTATATTAGATAATTGTATCACATCATTGTTAAAGTTTTTGAATGTGTTAAGTATATTGCTTAGATGTATGAGGATATCTTTTTCCTACAACATTTATGGTAAAGAATATAGGAGTGTATTGTAATGAAATATACTAGTTATACTCAGCCTTAAAGAAGAATGAATTTATGGCATTTTCTGGTAAATGGATGGTGCTGAAGAACATCATGCTAAGCGAAATAAGCCCATCTTAAAAAACCAAAGGTCTAATGTTTTCTCTGATATGCAGATGCTAATTCACAATGGGGTGGGGGGTGGGTAGGGGGACTAGGGAAAAATAGAGCTACTTAAGATTAGACAGAGGGGAGTGAAGGGAGGGGAGGGGGATTAGGGTAGAAAGGATAGTAGAATGAATCAGACATTATTACCCTATGTACATATATAACTATATGACTGGTGTGATTCTACATCATGTACAACCAAAAGAATGAGAAATTATACTCCATTATATATCATGTATCAAAGTGCATTCTACTGTCACGTATAACTAATTAAATTCTAAAAAAAATTTTAAAAATAAGCACTAAATACATATAGTAAGAGAAGAAAGACCATTTACTTTTTTTGTATGTGTCTTTTTATGTTAATAATTAGTAGCTCTAGGTAACGGGTACATGGTAGTTCATTACATTTTGAGTAGGTTTGAAACTTTTTAAAATAAAAAGTTGTGGAAGGAAAATATAGGTAGGAACTATATGCATTCTGCTTGTATATATACCAGATGGTATATTACAACGAAAGCAAGTCTCCGGCTGCATTCCGCCACATTTAAAACATTAACGATCAGGCAAAAAATGTCATACAACCTGTTCTTCTATGTTCTTTGAATTCATCATCTATCCTTGGCACTTTGCGTGAACATTTCATTCGGAAATGGGTGCACCAACATTCTGATGGCAAGATCAGCAACTCTTATAATTACAACAGACAGCAGATTCCCATATTAAGAATGGAGGCTGGGGGTGGAAGGTTGGCATCAGTCCCAACAGTGTCTTGAATCTGGGAGTTTCTTTGAAGCTGTTAGTTGGCTGAGCTTACCAGATCCCTGTATACAAGGGTGAAGTTTCCTGTACAACTTTCTAGCCGACCATAAAATTTGAACTATTCTAAATTTACAAGTGAAGTATTGTTTCTTACTCTAATTTAAAACCTCTATTCTGTATGTTTAGAACCAAAAATTTTCATAGGCGCAGACTGGCATGTCCTTGAGCTACAAAGTGGGACATCCAGCTTCTGATTGGGAACCTTCTTTGCACTACTGATGAAAGAACAAATTAAAAATGGGTGATGTTGGGGCTGGGTTTGTGGCTTAGTGGTACAGCGCCCACCTCACATGTGTGAGGCAATGTGTTCGATCCTCAGCACCACATAAAAATAAATAAAGATGTAGAGTCCAACTACAGCTGAAAAAAAATGGGTGATGTTGAGAAAGGCAAGAAGATTTTTGTTCAGAAGTGTGCCCAGTGCCACACCGTGGAAAAGGGAGACAAGCACAAGACTGGGCCAAATTTCCACGGAGTGTTTGGGCGGAAGACAGGCTGCTGGATTCTCTTATACAGATGCCAACAAGAACAAAGGCAGCACCTGGGGAGTGGATACACTGATGGAGTATTTGGAGAATCCCAAAAAGTACATCTCTGGAACAAAAATGATCTTTGCTGGCATTAAGAAGAAAGGAGAAAGGGCAGACCTAATAGCTTACCTCAAAAAAAAAAAAAAAAAAAAAAGCCACTAATGAGTAATAGCTACTGCCTTATTTATTACCAAACAGAAATGTCTCTTGGCTTTTTTATGTGCACCATAATTTAATTGATGTGATACACCAGAAATCAGATCATGAATGACTGATAAAATTATTTCTGTTGGACAATCCTGATGTAAGTAAAACTGACTTGTAGTTAAATTAATATTTTGGTTATATTCCCACTTCAGTAAATTCTATCACTGTTTCCACTTTTTAAAGTTATGGTTGGACTTAATTAGTAATGTTCAGTATTTCACAAAAATGGTGAATGACATCTGAAAACTGGTTTTATATTTAGGTTTATAGAACTTATTATGTGAATATGTTTAAATATGGGGGAAATCCTTTCACTCAGAACCAAGCATGATTCACATTTGTTTCAATTTGTGTTCACTAGCCTATTAAAGGCAGTGGTTGAAGATAAGGAAGCAGTGTCTACTATATATTTTTGTTGACCATGCCAATTTAATTAGAATTCCCTGTATCTAAAATGCTGTTCTTTCCTTATGGAAAGGGATTTTAGTGTGGTTTATATATGATATTAAATAAAGAATATTTAACACTTCTCACATTTTATCATTGATCTATAAGTTCAGATGCTTTTAAGTCAGCATAATACAATAACAAGTTAGACTTTACTTTTTAATTCTTTATTTTGTAAGACTAAATTATCATTCAGGATTGTTTTTAAACAACTATTCAGAAACAATACTATGGAACATCTTGATGGTTGGTAGTGGTGCTTTTTGCCAACTTATTAGATGGAAAGATTAAGGTAAAAGAGATATACCCATCAGTACAAATTTGTAAAAGATGTTACCATAAGATTTAAGATAATTAAAAACAATCACAGATCATGAAAAAAAAAGAACCAAAAATTTGAAGAATTTGAAGCATATTGTTGGAATAATAACTACCCATCACAGGAATGTGGATCTCTGATACTTCAAATGTTAACTAACTGTGCCTGGATTATACATTAATATTGACTTATACCCATACCTTCATCATATTGTGTATAGCAAAGTGTTATAAAATACAAATTAATGTAAGCTCAATTTCTTCCTTTATGCAAATAATTATACTCTTTTGAAAATATGATATTTGCTGAACTTGGTTGTTCACTTATTCATGAATCTATTCATTTATTTATTCATGAATTCATGAATTCTCTCATTCAATATTTAACACATTTATTGAGTGGTTGTTATGTACGGGATGTTGCATTTTGTGTTAAAGAGGATACAAAGAGAGATAAGATACAATGCTTGTCATCAAGTTATTGGCAGAGACTAAGATGTATAATGTGCTAAATAAGTCCTAGAATGAGAAGTCACAAAACATTTCACAGAACAGCTGACTTTTGCTGTGGTTCTTCAAGGAAACAGACAACAGGTGGATAAGGTAAGGAAAAGCATTCTAGGAAAAGGAAATTTGATGTGCAAAGACATATTGACAAAAAAATGGGTGTAGCAAATTAAAGGAATGATGAGTGTATTGATGTGGTTGGAACATATGCTACATGAAAAAGTAAGTTAGAAAAATTAATTGGGGTCAACTTGTAATGTCCTTTTTTATTACTTAAAATCATTTGGACTTGATGCCTTCCTCAACCCCAAGTGTTCTGCAAACTTGCCTGTTTATTAGAATCTCTGGCTGTTATAGAAAATTCAACCTTGCTGATAAAAATTATACCTAAGAAGTCTAGAATGAGTCTGTCAAGTACTAACTGAAACAGGTTCCCATTGCATGGTAAGACTTTTCACAGGGTGTGTTTAGGTAATAACATTATATACCAATTTTTTAAATTTAGTTTTTAGTTGTAGTTAGACATAATACCTTTATTTTATTTATTTATTTTTATGTGGTACTGAGGATTGAACCAGGGCCTCACATGTGCTAAGTGAGCACTCTACCACTGAGCCACAACCCCAGCCCAATTTTAATCCCATTTTTTTCTATTTGATATACAGGGTTTCCACAGATATCTCACTTGACAGACAGACAGGAGTCTGCTGATTTTTATTTAATTTACTTTCTTTCTGCAAATCACTGCTTTAGGCATCAGAAGAAGAATGCAATGTTAAAAATTCACATTTTAGAAATGGCAACAGTGTGAAGGATATGGCAAATATGGAATAGACACAAACTTAAGAGCCCCCTACAACAAATGAAGTAGAACATAACTAGGGCTTCAGTTCAGTTCTCAGCAGTGAGGATGGAGGTGAGGGAATAGGTGTAGGCACTATTTAGAAGGTAGAATGGATGGGGCCAGCTTTGATTTTAAGTGAAGTGTGAAGGAGAAAGAGATTCTGAGATGACTCCTAGGATTTTACTTTTGGTGACCAGGTGGATGGTAAATTCATTAACTAGGAAAAGGAAAACAGGAATGTGACAAGTTTAGGATGACAGCTCAATTTGAAGTGACTCTAGTACACATATGTGACGTTTCTCATAGATAATTGAAAATAAAAGTCTGGACTCAGGAGAGGGGGGCTGAAAATATGCATTTATCCATCATTCATTTCTAGGTAAAGAGTTCTTAATCCAGAATTTGGGAATATGCAAAACTTTTAAAAATATGTGCAAAATATTATGTATGTATATTCATGATTTTGTTCATCTGATTACATATGTTTTACAGGTTGTATGAAATATATTTTTTATAATCAGATGAACAAAAGTCATGGATATTAGATGAAAAAAAATGTGTGTGGGCATTTCTCTGGGCAGATGGACCTAGATTTCTTCTGATTTTTAAAAAGATCTCTGACCCTCAGATAAGACCAACCAATTTTGATACTCGTTGAAAATAAACTTGTGTAAGAAAGTTGAGCATTGTTTGCACTTGGGTTATTATGTCTTTACTGCATGAAAGCTCATTGAATTTCTCCCCAGAATATAATGTCTATTTATGATATACAAATGAGAAATTTAGGTTTTAAATAACAATCTTTTATGTAAAACTCTAAATAGTAACATTACAGTTACTTGTAGAGTTACACTGGTGTCTTCCTATGTCTCTTGAATGTCTAAGATTATTTGGGAGAAGATTTAAGGTTAAACATTTTTGGCCAGTTCTTCAACTCACAGAAAAACTCAATGTTCTCATCTAGGATGGGCTTATTTGTAACTTAGAATAGAGAAGAAGAGTCTGTTTCATTCCATATTTTAATCTATGAATTAAAAAATAATATCTCTGAAAATGTTCTCAATTCTCCTCTATTGAAGAGGTTTTCATTTTTGGAAGGTTTTGAATTTTTTAATCAATTTGTTATTAAAGATGCTGTTTCTACCTTTCTTGTAAGTTCATCACAAGCAATTTTTCTATGAGAAGGTTGAAAGCATTTAAAGTTTAATATATTTAATAATAAAAGGAATACAATATGATTCTCAGTGTCTCAAAAATTGAAGAGTTCTATTTCCTGCTGATATGGAGTAACTATACTCCACTCGGCCTCCAGTCAATGAATGCAACTGAAATCCATGGATATATTGAGTACATCAGCTGTCTGAGGCATCTGAAAAGTTAATGTAGCAAGAACATTAGGAAGAAAACCAGAACTGAAAGAACAAACAAACCAGCATCGAGTTTTTTTTTTTTTTTTTTTTTTTTACTTCTATAGGTCCTAACTTGGATCAAATGCAGTCTACATCCTGAAATTATACCAAGTGCAGACAGAAAGAAGTCCAATGGAAGCCCTCACTCTCTTCTGGTCTGAATCAGGAAGGAGGATGCCCAAAGTATAGAGAGTGGCATAGATCCTTTGTACTTTTCCCCTCCTGAACTGGCCTGAAATCAAGCCCCATTCTTGGTGTTGCAATCCTACAGTAGTGGTACATCAGCAGGCACACAACTACCTTAAACTCTGAGGAAGGAAAATCCTCCTTCTAGAAGAATGATGGTCCAAAGAGCACAGAGGGAAAATCTGTTGCTTACTTTCTCCCTATTTTCCTTCCACTTGCCCCAAGAACCAGATGCAGAGAGTTTGTATCAAAGCGGGGGGCAGGGGGCTTCTTCCTTTTTAGTGTGATAATCATGAAACAGGATTTTGTGAGATGCAGAACATGAGGAAGACCAGGGAGTATGAGCTTAAAAATGGAATCCCACAAGGTTGCTAATGAATGCTGGACCCACATCAAAATTGTGTGTACATTAATATTTCAACACAAGATCTCAGATTGGTTCATGGGAGGTACACAATGGAAAGATCTGAATAATACCTCTAAAGCTTCAGAAACTAAACTTACGATAAAAGCACAGCCAAATGAAGGCATGATGAAACATGTAGCTCGATTGTTTATAAAAAAGCTCCCTTAATAAAGACGTTTGAAAAATTGTTCCTCCATTAAAGATAATGAAGGACACAGGCAAAAATGGTCAAAATTAACTTTTACAGAGCACTGAAAATTAAAGGTTTGCATCAGTTTGAGGAAACAGGTAGACCTTGGTAAGAAGAGTGAATTTTGTGCCATTTTAACATACACCTTTGAATACACTTTTGCCCACTTCTGTGTAATAGTATTCTGTTTATTTTCATTTCTATTTATTCTATTGCTTCTCCATTCTATTTACTTCTTAAAGGACATATGGAATTTTGTGTGTGTATACATATGATATATATATATCATACATTTTACATATGTTATATGATACATACGTGTGTGTGTGTATGTATGTGTGTGTGTGTGTGTGTGTGTGTGTATATATATATATATATATATATATATATATATATATATATATAATCAGACAAACAAAAATCATGGATACCAGATGAAAAAAACTTGTGTTAGCTTTGTAATCATGGTAGCTATGAAAATAAGCAACCTAGAAATCACTGGAGAAGGAATAGTGTGTTTGGAGCTCTCTAACAGGCCCCATTCCCAGAGAACTGTCATTATTTTACTTATGTGGGCAACTCCCTAGAACTCCACTCACAGGAGTTGTATTTGTCTTATGTAATTCAAAGATTTCTCAGTAGAAACAGTCCTTTTCCAGGGGACAAACATTGAATAAAATCAGGTAATTGTTAACATCATAGCTGACTGATGTAATGATAGTAAAGCAAATGAGCAGATGAAAAAATATTAAAGGAAACCATGGGAAATGACATGACCATAGGGGACTTTGAAAAGTTACAAAATATTCTTGGGTCTCTAAAAGACCATACAAATATGTACATGTCCAAGGAAAACCTGAAAAGATCATAATTTCTCACCTCTTGCTGACCTTGAGGATCTTCACAAGTAGGAAAAGAAAACCAAGACAAAAGGGTAAGGTGCCCCCAAACACTCATAGATTCACTCTGCAAGAGTGTGAGAGATATTAGTTCCAAACCATTTAAAAAAATATCTGTCCAATCACCTGAAAACCATGAAGCTAACTAAGCAGAGATTTCAATACTCACACAAGACAAAAACACAGAGTTCACAGAGCTAATTGAGGAAAGTCCTAAACAACAAAGAATAAACAAGCATCAAAATCAACAAATTCTGGGAAGAAGGGATGTGATATATACAATTCCTATATTATATTATTCAACATATACAATTTTCAGCAAAAAAAATCATGAGACATGTAAAGAATAGGGAATAAGGCCCATACACAGGAGAAATATCATAATGTGTATAAACTGTCTATGAGAACACCCAAATATGGTACATAATAGGCAACAATGTTAAATCATCCTTAAATATGTTTTTTAAAAAACTAAAGCACATCATTTAAGGAACTACATAAGAAGGGTAACTGATCAAAGAAATATTATTCATAAACATACAAATTATAAAAATGAACCAAATAGAAATTATGGAATTGACAATTACAGTAACTGAAATGAAAAATTCACCAGAGGGACTCAACAGTAAATTTGTGCTTGTATAAGAAACAATCAGTGAACCTGAAAACAGATCAGTTGAGATTAAAAGGCTGAAGAAAAATGAACAGAACCTCAGAGAAATGTAAAAAAACATTATATATATCAATATACATATTATGGGAACAGAGGAAAGAAAGGAGGTGTAGAAAATATTTAAAGTCTCACAATTCCCTCAATTGATGGCAACCAATTTGGGCAACCAAGAAGCTCAAGGAACTAAATAAAATATATGTATTAACCTGTATTGGACTTCATAAATGCTTTCTCAATATCTTTTGAGGTCATCATCTGGGTTTTGCCCTTTATTCTTTTAATACATTTTAAAATGATTAATTTTCACATGTCAAATCATCTTTACTTCTAAGATAAATTTCACTTGTTTTGGAATCCCACTATCCTTACCAAGATTCAGTAGATATGCTTCACATGTTTTTCTTACTGTATGTCCTTAAAATTATTTGCATAGATTTTTAAATGGTGGTTACTTTCAAAAATAATTTTCAATGAATATGAATGTTTTGCTGGGAAGAGAGACTTTGTAGCTCCTTACGCACCATTTTGTCTCAATTGATTTCTGGCAAAGGAGCAAAAGCAACTCAATGGAGAAAAAATAGCTTTGCCAACAAATGGTGTTGGAAAAACTGAAAATCCATGTGCAAAAAAATGAATCTCAAGTTATGTCATACATATTATATAAAAATTAACTGAAAAAAAATAGGTCATAGATGTAAGTGTCAAACAGAAAATTCTCAAAATTTTAAAAGAAACTGTAGAAAAATATGACTTGGGTTAGGTAGAGTTTTCAAATATGATAGCAATAGCATGATCCATTATAAATAAATAAATTAGAATTTCTTCAAATTAACTTTTTTCTCTGCACAAAGACACCTTCTAGAAATTAAAAAGACAACCCCATGCCTGGGAGAAAGTATGTAGAAATGTCAGATCCAACAGGACTTTTATATCTGAAATGCATAAAGACCTCTCATAATTCAGTGATAAGAAAATAAACTAATATTGTGCAGATGATTTTAACAGACATTTCACTAAATAATCTATATGGATGTCAAATAAACACATAATAGTGCTGTTCAATGTAATTAGGCATTAGGGAAATTTGAATTAAACCCTAAATGTGATATCACTACAGGCTTACCAAAATGGAAAACAAAATCTTCAAACATATTTAGTGCTGTGAGGATGCAGAGCAACTGAAAAACTCCTATATTGCTGGTGTGGGTGCAAAATGGTATAGCCACTCTGGAAAGCAATTTCTTGTAAACTTAAACACACAATTACCAAATGATGCAGAACTCTTAAGCTAAATATTTACCTTAGAGGAAGAAAAACTTCTATTTACATAAAAACTTTTACAAATATTGGTGAGAATATAAAGAATTCGGAGCTCTCATATACTGGAGGCAGGGATATAAAAGCATATAACTACTTTGAAAAACAGTATGACAATTTCTCAAAAAGTATAACAATGTATTACTTTACCTAGCAGTATACTCCTTGGTATAAAACCAAGATAAATAGAAATATGTCTATATAAAAACTTGTACATGAATGTCCATTATAGATTTATACATAATTAACAAACTAACATTCTTTGAAGAAATAAACAGAATGGAGAAACAAATGGTGATATAACAATTAAAAGATTTGAACCATTGACCTGTGAAACAGCATGGATGAATCTCAAAGACGTTATTCTAAGTGAGAGAAGCCAATTTCAAAAGGTTATATAATTTGTATGAATTTATTTATGTGACATTTTGGAAAAGGCACAACTATAGACAGAAAAGAGATCAGTGGCTTCCAGGGTTTGGTTAGTGGTGGGAAGAGCCTTTGACTAAAAAGATGCACTGTCAGGGAATTTTTTAGGGTGACTGAACTGTCTCATATACTAATTGCTATGGTGGTTACAAAAATATTTTCATGTATTAAGCTCAGAACTATAACAACAAAATGTTAGTTTTATATTACAGTAATTTAAAAATTTAATTGTTAAAGCAACAATTCTAATTTTTAACTGGTATACTAAGCGTATCAAAAAGCCAAGGTCTATAATTGTCAATTATGCTAACTGATGATTAAAACAATCTGTTGCTCCAATAAAGCTAATCATGATTCTAGTGCATTGAAATATTATACAATAAATATGCAAACAATATTTTTCTATAGTTGTACATAATCCCAAGGAGATTCTGTCATATATCCTTCCTTATCTGCTTTACTTGTTTCTATATAGTAAAGTTGCAGCTAAAGACCTTCCTATCAATATCTGGTATCAGGACTTTTAATTTTTTTATTTTTAATTTTTATTTTCAGTTGATATCATTCTTTTCTTATTTTTTAAAAATTATTATTATATTTATTTTTTAGACAGAATCTTGCTTTGTTGTGTTGCCCAGGTTGGCCTTGAATTTGCAATCCTCCTTTCTCAGCCTTCAAGTAGCTGGGATTACTAGCTGTGTGCAACTGTGCCCAGTTGGATATTAGGGCTTTCACAAACAGCCATTCCCCAACTTTAAGCCAACATGATAAGGCAAAGTATTGCAAATACAAAGTCAACTCATGTGAACTTTTTGGTTTTTTGCAGGATTGGGAGGAGTGCTGAGGATCAAACTCAGGGACTTACACATGCTAGGCACACTCTACCATTGAATCACAACTCCAGCCCTCATATAGACTTTCAATGAAATGATTTTTTTAAACTTAAGTCAATAAGAAACAAGCCCCAGAAGTAGATAGAGATGTTTTAACATGGAGATGAGACCTTCTAGTTTTAAAGAAGTGACGCTCGGGGAAGGGCTAAAAAGAGGAAGAGAGATAGGGAGACAAATGAGAATCTTGGGGTCAGGGTTGTGTTCATTTTGAGAACACACAGGAAATTCTAAATTATCTTTTTTCATTTTAAATTTGAAATGTTTAAATAAAATTAAGTATGAAATTTTTCACATAGATTCTACAGCATTGGTAGACAAGACTCAGTTCTGTATCTCCGTATCTTCTGAACAATAGTCAAATGTCAAAGATTAGGGGCTGGGGTTGTGGTTCAGTAGTAGAGCGCTTGCCTAGCACATGTGAGGCCCTGGGTTTGATCCTCAGCACCACATAAAAATAAATAAATAAAATAAAGGTATTGTGTTCAACTAAAACTAAAAAATAATATATTTTTTAAAATGCTAAAGATCTGTCCTATAGTATGGCCCAATTCAGAATCCCCAAAGCAACAAAAAAATATGTGGTAGGTATAATCCAATTTTCTGAGGTAGGAAAGACTTTCAGAAAAATTTTATTTATAAGTAATATGGAAAGAGAGACTTTACATTGGCACACATTAAACTAGAAATTCAGTTAAATAGAAGTTAATTCCTCAGCACTCTTAATGGATTTTCACTCTATGTGATATCAGTGTTTGTAAAATGTTTCTTAGACTCATTTAATGACCCTCAAACATTATGTTGCAACAGAATGAAGTTGTGTGGGGGTTGCGGGGGGTTGTGGTTAAAATGAAGATCCAAGGCTCTGTCTTCAGGAAATTCTTATTTTGCATTTCTGAGTCTAGAAAAACTGCTTCTTTAAAAATATTCCCCTGTGATTCTGATGTGGATGATCAGCAGACTACATTTTTATAAGATGTTTGCTCTTTATAGCAAATTTTTACAAGATTCTTTAAAGAACAAATCCCCTTCTGAAATTTTAAGGTGAATTTTATGTATTGTCTCTGTGCAGAAACATTTGTTCTCCCAAATAAAAGACCCAATTCACTAAAACTTTCAAGGTTGTTTGAGTATTGTTTTATTTCCACTGAATTTACCTGTGACTTTGGAGTTCTGAACATGATATAACCCTATGCCCCTCGTTATAAAATCCTGTTATGTAATTACACCATTCTAGTCTTTTTAACCCATGCTTCAGCAATCTCCTTTCCATATCAATTCTTCTTTGCTGTTTTCTAATTATAAATGAATGTTTTTCGGTTGTTATCAACTGTTTCCATTAGTTATCATGTAATAACAAAACAATAAACTGAGAGCCAGCACATATAAGTTCTGCCAAAAGATAAAATTATGACACATGTAATTTTAAGGATCTAATTGGCTTGTATTTGAAATTCTAGGATCCAGCAACACTTTCATTCTATGAAACAGAATCAGTATTACCATGAGTTGAGTAGAAGAGGTTGGCTTTGTAGGCAGAAAAAGGCTGAAGAAAGTAGAAACAGGAAACAACAAGCAGACTGGTATTCCAGTGATTTATAGAGTTAAAACAGAGAAGACTTTCTTATTATGCCAAGTCAGGTTGACTTGAATCTCCTGATGTTTTGTTGTTTAAACTGGTCTGTTTCAAAGTTCAATTTGATTATGTGACACTGAGCACAAATCACTCCATTCTCATTTTTTTAAAAAACGTATTTTTAGCTGTGGATTGACACAATATCTTTATTTTTTATGTGGTGCTGAGAATCAAACCCAGTGCCTCACATGTGCTAGGCAAGTGAGCTACCACTGAGCCACAACCCCAGCCCTCCATTCTCATTTGATCTGTCTGCTGGGGCCTAGTGCAGGAAGTGCAAAACAATTCATTTAGCAGTTTTGTTTTGACACTTGCCTACCAGTTTCCATATATGTGTACATTGGAATATATAACTTCTGACATCTTTTGTACATCTAAAATTCCGATTATCTGATTTATTTTAGAAAAAGTTAAACCGTCCCTTCAAACTTTTCATTTAAAATATTACTACAAAACTATGGACAAAGTGCAGCATTTATTTAGGAAACTATTCTTTTCAAACTCAGAAATTATAATTTATACTCTGGAATAGCCAAAGTAAAATAAGAATTCAAGTCTTACAAATCTTATAAAACCGTAAAAATTTCATATACAAATTTATATAAAATTCCCATTTCCCTCATCTTATAGAACTTAAATTGTTGGCCCTAACAAATCATTTTAAGAATCAACCAAGTGAGAAATAATAGTATATTGGTCTAAGTCTGCCCCAAGGCTAACCATTTATTAATTTTCTTTACAATAAATAACAAAAAAATCCTTCTGTTGTCAGCAAAGCTCTTACTCAAGCACAAGTTTTGGGATGTGGAGTTAGAGCTATCAATTATGCCTGTAGAAAGTTATTATGATCTCAAAATTCTGGTAGGCTATTCCCTAAAGATATTGTCTCAAAGTGTTGATGTGGTTACCAGGGCAAGAAAAATGATGTTTATTATCAGGAAACTCTGTAGAAACTAAACTTATTTTTCATTTGCGTCTATATTCTCACCAAAAATATTGTTTAAAATTCTGGTCCTCACACTTAGCAATGTCAGAGCTAGGGAAGATCCAGAGAGAAGAACTTCTAAAATGAGAGAGGGAAAGGAAAGGCATCTGTTACATTTAGACTAAAACAAATATGACTCCTTCAAGATGATAACTGAGAGGAGAGAAATAAATTTTTAAATGAGTAAAAGGATGATTTCACTAAGAATTGGGAAATAATTCTTGAAACATGAAAAAAATGATAGCTAATACTTTTTCAGGACTTGTTCTGTGCCAGGTACTTTTTGGACAACTTTATATGTATTTTCTCATTTAGTCCTCACAAAAATCTTAGGGAATAGGGCATTTTAATAGAACCATTTTAAAGATTAGGGACCTTAAGCACAGACATATTTAGGTAAATTGTTTGAGGTCATACAATAAGTAGCAAAGCCAGAGAGCAACCCAGAGATTCTGTTTCCAGAACCTATTTTTATACTATATTACACTGCATATTATTAATAGGTACAAATACATGTTATTGTTATCCATTATTCATCTATTCATGCAACAAGAACTTATATTGGGTACTGAGAACTGTGCTTGGCATTGGGGATATAGAGATCAGCAAACCAACTCTAGAAGAAAGGATAAATGAAAAATTTCATGACTTCATACATGCTATGGAGGACCAAGATAGTGTGGTTTGTTCTGAGTTCTGGGCAAATGGAGAGAAAGAGGATTGGTAGGAGAAATGGTTAAAAGAGAAGGAGTAACCATGTCATAAACAGTAGTATTGTTAGGTAGCTAGTTATCCATGTAGGGAAAGACAGGAGCAGCAAGAAGACAATGAAGGGTGACTGAAAACCACAAGGATCCTTATCAGATACACAAGTACCTGAAAGAGGTGGACCTGGCATGTCAAAATCTTTCCCAATGATAATTAATTATGTCTTCTTAAGAAAAACTACTGGGTGTCTATGACCCTTCCTTATCGCCAAAACTATGTTACAATCACTCCAATGTTACAACTATGTTACAACCACTCCTTGTGACCAGGACATCCTAGACCCTAACAAAAAAAGTTTTCTGAGGGTTATTCAAAGGGTAATAAACAGATTAAGGGAATATAAGAAATTGATTAAGGACAATGGGATCCAATAATCCTTAGAAACCTCTGACTTGGTAAGGGTCATTTTCCTTCTCCTCTCTCAGAGGACACACTCTCTCCATTGCTACTCTGAACAACATGTCTGAAATCTTCTGGCATGATCACAAGAACCAGTGAGAAAAGACCACTGTGGTTGCCTTGGCTCTGTGGTAGGACTTTCCCCTGCAACAATATGAGAATTTAATAAATGTAGACTTTTATCTTGGTGAGTATAAGAGACTCTTGAGAATCTCGAGTTTTAAGCAGGAAAATCATGACAATATTTGTATTTAGAATGATTACTACTGTTGTTTCTTGGTGAAAAATTTGGGGAGTGACCAAGAGAAACTAAGGAAATCTATAAAAAAGATATTGAAAATATTCAATAAAAGATAACAGTGGTTACTACTAAGATAGGACAATAAGAATGAAGAGGAAAGTCAGTGAATTTAAAACATAAAAGAGAGGCTGATGATAACTCAGTGGTGGAGCACTTGCCCAACATTTGTGAAGCCCTGGGCTCAATACTGAATATGGAAAAAAGATATGTATATGTCAAAGAGATAGAATTGACAGGATTAATAAGTGGATGTGGCTGACATAATCCTGTAATGTTTGGTCAAAATTAGGCTTCAAAAGAAGCAGTACAGGTCAAGGGAAGAGGGGTGCATGTGTGTCTGTATGTGCTATGAGTCAGGTGGAATGGTAGATATCCCTTTATGACAATGTCTCAGTTATATGAGATAAGCAGGTCTATATATAAGTCTGGATCTCAGAAAAGATTTTTGCAACAGATACAACTTCTGGAGTCATCAGCATTTTAATGAGCATGTTTGGCTTTTCTTAAAGAAGAAAGCATAAGAATGCATAAAGGGTATTATCAGAACCTTTATCCTTAAGACAGTGGTTCCTAAACTTTACTGAGTCTCATAATCACTCTGAGACCTGGAAAAATGCAAACCCCTGCATGAAGAGATTCTGATTTAATTCATCTGGGATAGAACTCAGGAATCTTCATTTTAAAGATATTTTAAGTGATGCTGATGCAAGTGAATCACAAAATTCAATATGAAAAACAAAATGAAAGGCCTAATATGTGTAATATTTGGAGGTTGAATGTCCTCTGAAAATCCATGCATTGTAAGGTTTCCAGGGTGGTGCTGTTGGAAGGCTTTTAGAAGGAGGGGCCCTACGGAAGGTTCTTAGGTCTTTGAGGATATGCCCCTGAGGGAGATTGTGGGACCCTGGCCCCTTTCTCTTTCTTGTTTTTGCTTCCTCGCAATGAGATAAGAAGTGTGCTATGCTACATACTCTCTGCCATTGCCATCTGTCAAGCCCACCAGAGGTCCAAAGCAACAAATCCACCAAATCTTAGACTGGGACCTCTAAAGCTGTGAGCCAAAATAATCTCTTTTCTTTATAAGTTAATTATCTCAAGTATTTCTTTATAATGACAGAAACTGACTAACACAATGTGTAAAGGAATAAGGAATCATTAAGTGGAGTGAGCAAGAAATATTTTGCTTATTTATATTCATATTATTTTGTCTAACTCTATTCTTTGGAAAAAACATGGAAATGTTATTATAAATGATTTACATTTAGGATTCTAGCTAACCCTTAAAATGAAAAAGTATTCATATTGATATTATAGAATTAACTCCTATGATCATTCTTTGATATCAAGTAATTAAATTCAGAAGCAATCATTGTCAGGACAAATACACTGTAGAAGATCTATCTGAATTTAAATCATAGTTTTCTTACATGGCAGCATTACAGCAACAATAAAATAATCTTATCCTCTACTGATAAAAATACTTTAAGATCAACTTCTAGGTAGCTCTTAATTTTTTTCAAGCCATAGCCAAATTTAAACAAAACCACCTCATGAGAATTTTTTTTATCAACTTTGATGCACACTGCCATTAACCAAACAAAACATTATGTTATTCCTACTTTATTAACAAAATGAACTATGCAATAAGAAGGTATTAAAATATTACTGATTCAATTTAGTCTGGGCAATGTTTGACAATCTTGGAAAAAGACTGAGATGAGAAACCTGGAACAATAATTGCTGCCTACACACAGTGACTTATTATTTCTGCTGCACTTGAAGTTCTGAACGCATAACAGAAAAATAACAAGAGAAAAATATAGGCCTGAAATTTACTTTAAGTCTTAGTAATTACTTGGTTGGATTATATATTATAGCATATATTGCAGGTATATTTAAATACTCACAAGAGATTTATATTTAATGCATTTTGCCTCATTTTAAAATTTGTCTTCAGAAATGTTTTATTCTTTTGCTTTGTAAATGTGAAATTGATGTGTCTTAGCAGTTCTTCAATTCATCTCTAAGTTATATTTTGTGATTAATGGTTTATAGTGGGAGCTTTTAAAAAGTTCTTAAGAGAAAGTGCTATATTGAATTAAGAAAATGCATAGATGATTACAAAGATAACACACTGAAACTTCTTCCTCTTGAATGATTTGACACACTAATAATATAATCATTTACTGTGCTAGGTGGAGCGTATATAGTATAATTAAAGTGGACATTTAGAAAAAATTCTAGAGGGAGAAAAAGAAACAAGTATGTCTTTTAGCAATATGCTATATGCCATTTTTTTTAGACATTTTCTACTTTTTAAAGTAAACTTTCTTAAGAACTCTTAAAAGGAAATTTGCTATTTGGAGACACTAAAAATTTAGACAATCATGTGCTTGAGTGAAGCTTAGAAGGCTAACTGGATCAGTTAATTATTTTATTTCAATTAACTTATTATAAAAGAATAAATGAACTAAGAGGGGGGGGATCTGATTGACAGATCAGAGTAGAACAGAGTTGAAAAGGAAAGGAGTTGATGGTGAGGGAAAGAATCCTATGTTACCAGAGAAACCTTCATTGTGTTCAATACAGTAGCTTCTATTGGTTTATTTGGATTTTCTTGTTTTCTAGAACTAGGGGGGAAAAAGTACAAACAGCCATTCAACAAAACAAATAGACATGTAACCAAGGAAACCCTAAAAGGTTCCAGTGGGGCCTTTAATCAGTTGGACAGGAACACCAATAGCTACAGGAGGAGAGAAAAGTTTGTTATAAAAAACAAAAAAAAGTTTACATAGCATGAAATAGGTGGGTGTTGATGGACATAAAATATGCATACAAACCCCTAAGAGCACTTACAAACAGCATAGAAATCAGTGAAAGAATTTTAATAGATCCTTTCTTTAGAGGTAAAGAAATGAAGATAAGAAAGGGTAAGTAGTAGCAATATAGTGAAGCTTTCCTCTGGCCTTTCACAGGTCAATCTCATTCAGCAAGGGTTTGGATTTATGCATTCTCATAAAATATAATGATAATCATATTTTCATATCTCCTGTTTCACAGTATGTTTTAAACTCAAGGTATCACTTCATGGTCTTTAAAATTGACTATTAATTCGATTGACTAGAAAAAATTCCTCAAGAATTTTTAGAAAAGAAGAGCATGAATGGTAAAGTATTAAACATCGCCGGCACATTAGTATATCACAGAAGAAAAACCATGTGATAATATTAGATAACAATAAAAACCTAAGAGATAAAATTTCCAAAACCTGTATATCAGGAATAAATTGTTATAAAATGTAGCAAATAAAGTCTCGTTTACATTAAACACACATTCACACACATACACACAAAGCAAGTCCCTAATATAAAGCTAATATGTACTAAATTCATGGCAGAGACCAAACAATTTTACTGAAAAACATTAATATTTTAAATATTTAAATTTATTTGGAATTAAAAATGACAAGAGAATCAAGAAATATGTTTTAAGGGGCTGGGATTGTGGCTCAGTGGTAGAGCGCTTGCCTAGCACCGGCGGGAACCGGGTTCGATTCTCAGCACCACATAAAAATAAAGGCAATGTGTTGTGTCCATCTACAAAAAAAAAGATTCAGTCTCATTCTCTCTCTCTCTCTCTCTCTCTCTCTCTCTCTCTCTCAAAAAAAAAAAAAGAAATATGTTTTAAGAATAATAAAAATTATTGATAGAAATTTAAAACATATTCATGAAAGGAAGTAAAACACCTAAAATAAAATCTTGTTGCTCCAAGGATAAATTTCTGAAATAGAAAAGAAAGACCCCAAACAAAATCAACTACATGCAAGTTTACAAGATAACATATGCTAAAGTCACATTAAAAACAGTGGGAAAAGGAAGGATTATTTTTGTATGTGGTGCTGGAAAAACCAATGAATTATTTGACAGAAAGTTAAGTCCCTTTCTAATATTTTAATCCAAATTAATTCCAGATAAAATAAAAAGACAAAGCTTTAAAGATAAAAATTTTAAAGGACTGACTGGAAAATATTACTGAATATTTATATATAAAGAGAGGGCAATGGAGATTCTAAATATGGATTTGAAGGCAGGAACCATTAAGAAAAAGACTGATGGATTCCATTATATGAACATGTTAAGCAGCTGTATGCTCTAGGTCCCCCCAAAAAATAGTGAGGATTCAAATGCAAATGACTAACTGGAAATGGAAAATATTTCCATATGACCGATCAGTTACATATTGTGCATGTAAAAATCCATCATACTGGTATAAAAACACTCAGTGGAAAAATGTGCAAAGGGCATGTACACACTACTTGAAAAAAAAAGAGAAAAATAGAAAAGACAAAAATAGTATAAGCTTGTTTGATTTCATATACTAATCAAATAAGTACAAACTAAATCAGAATTAGTTCTTTCACTCTATATTGGTGTAAGAATAGCGAAGTGAATGATCTCATGCACTACTGGCTGGAACGCAATATGGTATGACCTTGCCATGTAACAGTTTGGCAATATGTGTAAAAATTGTATAAGTCCATCAACTGAACAATACTACAACTAGAAATTTACCTTAAATAGATAATTTCATTAAAAGGACAACTTCAATTGTTTACAAAGATGCATGAACAAGGATATTCAGATGACATATTGCTTTTAGTAGAAAAAATATAATCACCCTTAGCCTTTATCAATGTAGTTCCCACGAAATAAAACATATACAAGTCCTATGCTGCTATCAAAATTCTTTATACACACATGCACACACACACACTCAGACACACACACACTCTCACACATACACCTTTTCAACATTTTTAAACGTTTATGAAAGTGTAAATAATATAAAATTAAAATCACCCATCTTAAGTGACTGTTTCAATAAATTTTAAAAAGTGCTTACAGTCAAGTAAGCATCATCACAATTAAGATGTAGAACATTTCCATCATGGGAGAAAGTTCTCTTATGCCACTCTTCAGTCAAGTTTCCTCTTGTATTCTGGCCTATGGCAATTTGGTCTTCTGTTATTATACCTTAGATTTACCTGTTTTAGAATTCTTGTAGACTGAGTCATGAATTATGTAGTCTTAAGGGCTTGGATTCTTTTACTTAGCATGATACTAACAAATGGATATACCTTTATTTGCTTTCTTTTTACCACTGAGTAGTATTCCATTGCATGAATGTATTCTAATTTGTTTATCCATTCACCCAATAGAATTCCATCATATTGATGGACCATGATTTATTTATTTACCTATTGAGGGATATAGGCTGTTTGTAAATAAAGCTGCTGTGATTGGTCACATATGAACCTTGGGTATGCATGTTTTCCTTTTTTAAAGGGGTAATTAACCAGGAGTGAGATGCTCAGGACCATATAATGGGTCTTTTATAAGAAACTACCAATTCTTTCTCAAAGTTACTGGACCATGTTTCCATTCCTACTCACAATTAATGAGATTTTCACTTGCTCCTCAAGCTTACCCATGGTTATTGATCACCTTTTTAAAGGTGATTCTAGAGGGTTTGCAGCCACTTTTAATTGTGATTTAATTTGTGATTTCTTTAAAATCTATGATGTTGAGGATCTTTTCATGTGATTACTTGCTATTTGTTTATCTTCTTTGTTGAAGTGTCTGTTCAGTTTTTGCCATTTTATTGGATTCCTTTTGTCTATTTTTGAGCTTTAAGAGTTCTTTCTATATTGCAAGTTACAAACCAGTTATCATATGTATGTATATATATATTTTTCTCCTAGGATGTGGCTGAAATTTTCTTTGCTTAAGATTATTTTTTGAAAAGCAAACACTTAATTTTCATGAACTCCAACTTTTTAATATCTTCTCTTGTGGGTTCATGCTTCTCATATCTTATCAAAAATGTTTCCCTAACCCAAAGCAACAAAGATTTTCTATTGTGTTTATGTATAATTAATCTATAGTCTTAGCTCTTATGTTAAAGTCTAGGTCCACATTATGTTAATTTTTGTATATGATTTAAGGCATGATTGGCAATTTTTTTTTATAAAAGAGCAGATGATATTTTGGCTTTGCAGGTCATATAGATTTTCTCCTAACTACTCAACTCTGCCAATATAGTAGGAAAGCATCCATAGACCACACTTAAATGGCGACTGTGTTCCAGTATAAATTTATTTACAAAAGCAATCATTAGGCTTTTGTTTGCTTGTCTCTGATATAATGTAAAGGTCAAAGCTATTTCCATCCTCTTTTCTAATTTTGCTAACTAGTTGTCATCACCATTGTTGCAAATATGTTCCCATCCCTGTAGGATTATCTACACATTTGTTTAGTTACTGTATACACATAAGTATTTTTCTAAGATTTCCAATGTTATAGCCACACAATGGAGTAGTATCTAGTCATAATAGGAAGTAAAATACAACACACACTACAACATGGATGAAATATCATGTTGAAAATATCATTCTTAGTGAAAGAAGCTAGACACAAAATCACTTACTGTGTGATTTCATCTATATAAAATTTTTAGAATAGGCAAATACATAGAGATAAAAAGTAACAGGAAGGGAATTTAGATAAACGGGGAATGATTGATAATTGGTACCAGGTTTATTTTTAGATAATAGAGTGTTCTGGAATCATATAGAATTATATACTGATGGTGGTATCATAATCTTGTGATGTACTAAAACCCACTAAAATTATACACTGTAAAATGGAGAATTTTATTGCATATGAATTTTATCTCAACAAAAATATTTAAAAACAATATTCATAAGATGATACGTCCACATTCATGCACATCACAAATTTACTAATTTTATTTCTGAGTAATATTTTAACATGAAAGTATTACAATTTATTTACCCAGTCTATTATTATTGATGGTAACTTTGGATCTGTCCAATTGTAGGTTATTATGTATATATAAATATACACTTCTAAGATGTTACTAAGATATTTTAAAAATTAATAGGAGTGGTCAAGACGTTCTTTTTCTTTTTCTTTTTTTTTTTCTAGTGCTGGGGATTGAGCCCAGGGCCTTGTACATGCAAGGTAAGCACTCTGCCAACTGAGCTATATCCCTAGCCCAAGACATTTTTAACATGACTAATAATCATTGTTCTTTTGTATTGTATGGTATTATCCCAAAACATATAGATTTAAGATTACCTAACTGGTTCCTAGTTTAGCCACTTATGGATGCATATTACCCACAATCTAGTAACCCAAGCAGAATTTCTATGTGTTCCATAGTTCTCATGTTGAGAGTTTTTTTTAGTTTTTATAAATGTAGGGATTGGGGTTGTGGCTCACTAGTAGAGCACTTGCCTAGCATGTGTGATGCACTGGGTTGGATCCTCAGCACCACCTGAAAATAAATAAATAAAGGTATTGTGTCCATCTACAACTAAAAAAAAAAAAGACATTTTTTAAAATGTTGGCCTGCACGGTGGTGCACACCTGTAATCCCAGTTGCTCAGGAGGTAGAGGCAGGAGGATTGTGAGTTCAAAGTTAGCCTCAGCAATTTAGCAAGGCTCTAAGCAACTCAGTGAGACCCTGTCTCTAATAAAATACAAAATAGGGCTGGGGATGTGGTTCAGTGGTCAAGTGCCCCAAGTTCAATCCTGGGTACCCCCACCCCCAGGCAAAATAAACCACCTGTAGTAAAGAAGATTAGGAAGGGAATGTCCAAGATTAAAAACTAGCAAAGGCACCTTGTCCTTAAGTATATATACACTTGAAAAAAGACAGTTGGAAATCAGCTAAACAAAAAGGAAAACAACACACAATATTTATTTGGGGTCTTTGAGTCCTATTTTCACTGGTCTGGAAAAAATAAACAAAAAATATATTTTAAAAATATCTAAGGCTGGGAACAGTGACACAAGCCTATAATCCCAGTTACTCAGGAGGCTGAGACAGGAGAATCAAAAATTTGAGGTCAGCACCCTGGGCAACTTAATGAGACATCATATCAAAATAAAAAAGGCCTGTGGATATAACCCAGTGGTAGAGTGGCCCTGGGTTCAATTCCCAGTAACAACAACAGCCAAAAAAAAAAAAAAAAAAAAAAACAACCTTAGGAATTATCTTCTAGTTCATTTACAGTCACACATAGTTGGTAGGTTTCACTTATTGAATGATGAATAATTGGACAAATTTGAATTGGCCATGTAAGACTAGCAAGTATGATGAGCAAAAGGAATATTTTCTAGGTATATAGTAAATGCTTGTTACATATAATTTTTTTAAAAAAAAATTTCTAGAGACTTTAGGAACCTGGATTAACTAGCAAAGTCTCATATTACCTTTTGAATATAGCCCTCTGCTTATTTTTAAAGGAACATGCTTTTCTTTTTCTCTTCTCCCTCTCCCTGCCCCCCAACCTGGGGCAGTAAACAAGATTACCTGGAGTTAGCTGTGCTCCACAGAAAGGAGCTACAGGAAGATCTAGGAAGTGACTATCAAATTAAATTAACAAGTGAATTTCAATACAGCATCAGGGCATACCTGGGACACCCTACACGTGGAATGCAGTCTTTGAATAGTTCCTTTAAAATCCCCCTGTTCCTCTGGACAGGCAGAATCACACCTCTGGGATGGGAGTCCCCTGTGTTTCTCCTTTGCTAGCAAAGCAATAAAACTTCTTTTTCCTTTTTCTCAAAACTATATATGGCCTTGTTATTGGATTGACATTGGGGACAAGTACAGAGCTTTTGGTAACACCAGGAAAAGAAAAAATAGAAAGTAAGGCTAGAGAGGCAAGGGTTCTAGGTTGTGTATGCACATTGAACTCCACATTGAAAAGATTGAATTGTACCTAATAGGTACTGGGGAGGCATGGTTAGTTAAATAAAGATAAAATAATTTCCCATTAATTAAAATAACTAATGTGTGGAAACTCATCAAATGTGAATCCATTAGGCAGATGGGTGAATCAGTTAATTTTCACACATACTGCTTCTCCACCTGTAGTATTAGCCTTCAATAGCATTATATAAATAAGAGACATTCAGGGAGAATTGTAGGTCCCCAAAATAGTGACAATTTGGGAGAAAAGCTTCCATCTGTCTAACACTGTATATAGCTCAACCCCACCCAAAGTCAGTAATGGATATGGACTTTGGTGATTATAGATCTTTAACTTGGCTTTTTAAAATAGAATTATTTTTCAAATGAACTAAAACCTTTCTCAACATCAATGCCCACATTTATACACATACATGTATATATGCCTTTGGAAAATTAGGAAGCATAGAATGTCATAGACTACAGAGGCACGAAGGATCAATGTAGAAACTAAAGAAATTTCTGGTACTATATATATTACAAAAATTATAATTCCATTATCACTGCTCATAATAGCATTTTATAAAAGGATACTGAGAAAGCAATCAATAAAACCGAGGCCTCCTGTGTATTTGCTGGTAAGCACTGATAATACATGATTCTATGGAGACCCAAGAGTGCAGAAAACATGTAATATCTCCAAAAGTACATGGTGACTTTTAACATCCAATTCCCAAAATCAGGCTGAAAAGGATCATATCTTCCTCTATCCCACTAATTGATCACTGACACTTAACTCCAAAATTACATGGCAATGTGATTTTTTGCCACAAAATGTAAAGTTCTATTAGTCATTGATTGGCTATTGGACAATAAATTAGACATCTACAAAAGCATGGTAGATAAATTCATGACACATAATAATTACCAAGGATTCAATGTGAGAATCTTTAAGTATCAGGAAGAAATAACTGATGTTCTTCAGATGTCAAGCCTGATCAATCATTATGATTTAAGGTTACCCATGATATTGAGGGTTAGAAAATGCTAACATTTCAACATATGATTTTGTGGGAAACACAAAATCATATGTTGAAATCCTAATCCCCAAAGTAAGGATATTAAGAAGGTGATTAGGGCTCTGATGTCATAAATGAGATTAGTGTTCTTAAAAGAGGTCTAAGAGGACTCTCTTATTCTTCTGTCTGTCATAACAGGTTACAGTGAAAAGAGGGTCATCTATGAAGCAGAAAGTAAGCCCTCAACACCCAAGGTGCGGCTCCCAACCTCCAGAACTGTGAAAAATAAAATTTTTGTTGTTCTATAAACTACACAATTTTTGGAATTTTTCTTTTGTTTTCTTTTGTTTAGTAGTCTAGGTATACAAAATGAAATCCTAAGAAATTAAATTTGCCAGATTGGATTTCATATAATAAAAGTTGGGGGAAACATATTAGTAAAACGTACCATTGTTGGAATGGGGATAGTACCAACTTGAACAATGATTAGCTGAGTTCAGCTCTGACTGTGAATAACCTAAGGATATCATGATTATCTGCTACAAATGGGATTACTAAATCTCATCCTTTTTTTTGTATATTGAAACGAAATTTTATACTTTTAAGCCATTCATTTTTTTTCCAGAAATCAAGCCTTATTTATTACTTGCTTAGATTGTTATAACAGCCTCATAACTATTTTCTCTACTTTTTTTTTGCTTACATTAAAATAGCTCTCTCCAATTCAGCCAGAATTACCACTGAAGTGTAAAAATTTCAACATATAAACCTCTTGTTTAAAATCCTTCTATTAGCCAGGGTGTGGTAGCACCCACCTGTAATCCCAGCACCTTTGTAATAGTGTTACCTTCACCTTCTGAATGTAGCTTTCATTGCTCTAAGGCTTATTTTTTTTTCTCTCTTCTCCCCTCTCCCCCTCCATAACAAGATCAGGGAGACAGTGTTTTCTTTTATTCCCCTAGTTAATTGCCCTTGAACACAACCACTACAGGAAGGAGAGGCCTGCTGAGGATCTGGGAAGTTAATATCTCCCAATTAACAAGTGAATCCTAACATGCCATCAGGGCACCATGGGTTCCCCTACCAGAGCACACCTGGAATGAAACCCTTGAAATTCCTTTAAAAGCCCCCTGTCCTAGGGCTGGGGTTGTAGCACAGTGGTTGAGTGCTTGCCTTGCATATGTGAGGCACTGAGTTTGATCCTCAGCACCAAAAATAATTAAATAAATAAAATAAAGATACTGTGTCCATCTAAGACTTAAATAAATAAATAAATAAATAAATAAATAAAGCGAGCTGCCCCTGTCCCTTCTGATTGAGAGTTTCATAGCCTTTGGGACTGGATCGTCCTCTGTGTTTCTCCTTTGCTAGCAAAGCAATATACATTCTTTTTCTTTTTTCTCAAAGCTATGTCCTCATTATTAATTTGGCATTGATTGTCATTGGGGACACGAACTGAGCTTTCTGTTACAGCTTGTGAGGCTGAGGTAGGAAGATTGCAAGTTCAAAGCCAGCCTGAGCAACTTAGCAAGGCCCAAAGCAACTTAGTGGAACCCTGTCTTGAAATTAAAAAGGAAAAAAAAAAAGGCAAAGGGCTGGGCATGTGGCTCAGTGGTTAAATATCCCTGTGTTCAATATGGTACCCAAAGAACACAAAAACTACAACAAAAACCCTTCTGTTGCTTCCCATCATACTTACTGAGGGACAAAAAACTTCATTCAGTACTAAGGCCAGACCACTTGAATTGTCTCTCCTTCTTACCATGACTATGGGCAAGTCACTTAACCTCTCTGGTACTCACTTGTCTTATCATTAAAATGAGACCCTACCTCCCAGAATCTTTATGAGGAGTCAGTGTGATAATATGAGTAAAGCACTTAGAACAGAATTCTTGATAGTTTTATGTTCTTATTATAGGTTAAGCATTTCTAATTTAGAAATCTAAATTCTGAAATGCTCCAAAACCCCAAATTTTTGTGTACTGACATGATGCCACAAGTGGAAAATTCTGCACCATAAAACTTTGCTTCATGCACAAAATTACAAAAAATATTGTACAAATTACCTTCAGTCTATGTGTATAAGGTGTGCATGAAACAAATAAATTTCATATTTAGACTTGAGTTTTCTCTCCAATTTATCTTATTATGCACATGTAAATATCCCAAAGTCCAAAAATCCTCCAAAATCTGGAATGCTTCTGGTCCCAAGCATTTTGGATAAGGGTACTCAACCAGAACTCTAAATACTAAGACATTTGCCATGACATATAAGGTCTTGTATGACTTGAAAGTTGTTAACCTCTCAGACTTCATCTTGTGCCACTCTCTGACTCATCATACTCAAGTGCCTATGGTCTTTCTATTATGTTTCTCCAAATTCATGTAGCACGTTACTGCCCAGTAAAGTTTACTCATGTTCTTCTATCTGCTTAAATATTCTCCCTATATTTCCCCTGCCTGGTCCCTATTAATCTTTCCAGTTTCAGTTTAAAATTTACTTATAAAAAAAGAGGCACTTTTTTTTGGGGGGGGCACCTAACTAAAGTAGATCACATGATCGTTCTTTCTCGATGCACCTAATTGTTTTCTTCATAGAATATATTTATATTTGTATTTTTTACATGCTCGTTTCAGTGACTCTAGTGTCTAATAAGCTAGAAAATCTTTTTTTAATATTGTTTAGTTGTCAATGGATCTTTATTTATTTATATGTGGTGTGGAGAATCAAACCCAGTGCCTCATACATGCTAGGCAAGTGCTCTACCACTGAGCCCCAGCCCCAGCCCTAGAAAACCTTTTTAAAAATTTATTTACTTTTAGACATAGAGTGGCATATTGGGGGAAAAATACCCAACAATATGCTGTCTTCAAGAGACTTACCTCATAGGCAAAGAAATCCACAGACTGAAAGGATGGGAAAAAACATATCACTCACATGGATCATGTAAACAAGCAGGGGTTTCCATCCTCATATCAGATGAAGTAGACTTCAAAACAAAGTTAGTCAGAAGAGACAAAGAAGGACATTTCATACTGCTTAAGGGAATTATACATCAACAAGATATAACAATCATAAATATATATACCCCAAACAATGGAGCATCTACATACATCAAACAAAACCTTCTCAACTACAAGAATCCAATAGACCACAGCACAATAATACTGGCTGACTTTAACACACCTCTCTCACTACTGGATAGATACTCCAAACAAAAGCTAAGTGAATAATCTAGAACTTAATAATGCAATCGATAACTTAGACTTCATGAACATATATAGAATATTTCATCCATCAACAAGCAAATATGCTTTCTTCTCAGCAGCACATGGATCCTTCTCTAAAACAGACCATATCTTATACCACAAAGCAACTCTTAGCAAATACAAAAAAGTAAAGGTACTACCCTTCATTCTATCTGACCATAATGGAAATAAATTAGAAATCAAAGATAAAATAAAAAATAGAAGGTGCTCCAATACCTGGGGACTAAATAATATGCTATTGAATGAACAATGGATAGCAGAAGAAATCAGGGATGAGATTTAAAAAAAAAAAAACACTTAGAGGTAAATGAGAACACCAATACAACATATCAAAATCTCTGGGACACTATGGCAATGCTAAGAGGAAAGTTCATTGCATTGTGTTCATTCATTAAAAGAATAGAAAGTCAATGAATAAATGACCTAACTTTACATCTCAAAGCCCTGGAAAAAAGAACAAGTCAACACCAAAAGCAGAAGTCAGGAAATAAATAAAATCAGAGTTGAAATCAATAAAATTGAAACAAAAGAAACAATTCAAACAATGACAAAACAAAAAGTTTTTTGTTCCTGGAAAAAAATAAATAAAATTGATAAACCATTAGCCATGCTAACAAAGAGATAAAACTCAAAATTACTAAAATTCATGATGAAAAATGAAATATCACAATAGACACTACTGAAATACAGAATATAATTAGAAACTATTTTGAAAATTTATACTCCAATTTTGAAGACATCAACAATTTTTTAGAGACACACGACCTACCCAAACAGAATCAGAAGACATACACAATTTAAATAGATCTATTTCAAGCAATTGAATAGAAGATGCCATAAAAACCCTACAAACTAACAAAAGCCCAGGACCAGATGGCTTCTCAGTCAAGTTCTACAAGAACTTCAAAGAAGAATTAATACCAACACTCCTCAAATTATTCCATGAAATATAAAGGAGGAAAGCCTTCCAAACTCATTCTTTGAGGCTAGTAGCACCCTGATACCAAAACCAGACAAAGACACATCAAGGAAAGAAAACTTCAGGCCAATATCCCTGATGAACATTGATGCAAAAATTCTCAATAAAATTCTGGCAAATTGCATACAAAAACATATCCAAAATATAGTGCACCACAATCAAGAGGGGTTCATCCTAGTGCTGCAAGATTGGTTTAGCCTATGGAAATCAGTAAATGTAATTCATCACATCAACAGACCTAAAGAGAAGAATCGTATGATCATCTCAATAGATGCAGAAAAAGCATTTGACAAAATACAGCACCCCTTGATGGTTAAAACACTAGAAAAACTAAGGATAGTAGGAACATACTTCAACGTTGGAAAAGCTATCTGTGCTAAGCCCAAGGCCAACGTCATTCTAAACAGAGAAAAATTGAAAGCATTCCCTCTAAAACTGGAACAAGAAAGACAAGGATGCCTTCTTTCACCACTTCTATTCAACATAGTACTGGAAATTCTAGCCAGAAGAATTAGACAGGCAAAAGAAATTAAAGAAATGTGGATAGGAAAAGAACTCAAACTATCACTATTTGCCAATGACAGGATTCTATATTTAGAAGATCCAAAAAATTCCACCAGAAAACTTCTAGAACTAATAAGTGAATTCAACAAAGTAGCAGGATATAAAATCAGCACCCATAAATCAAAGGCATTTCTATACATCAGTGATGAATCCACTGAAAGAGAAATTAGGAAAACTACCCCATTCACAATAGTCTTAAAAGGAAAAAAAAAAACTTGGGAATCGATCTAACAAAAGAGGTGAAAGACCTCTACAATGAAAACTACAGAACACTGAAGAAGGAAATTGAAGAAGACCTTAGAAGATGGAAAGATCTCCCATGCTCTTGGATAGGCAGAATTAACATTGTCAAAGTGGCCATACTACCACAAGTGCTATACAGATTTAATGCAATTCATATTAAGTTTCTGATGACATTCTTCTTAGAAATAGAAAAAACAATCATGAAATTCATTTGGAAAAATAAAAGACCCAGAAGGGCAAAAGCAACCCTCAGTGAGAAAAGGCAGGACACATCACAAACCAGGACTTAAACTATACTATACAGCTATAGTAACAAAAACAGCATGTTAATAGCACTAGAACAGACACATAGACCAATGGTACAGAATGGAAGACACAGACTAACTCACATAAATGGAATTATGTTATACTAAACAAAGCTTCCAAAAACATTCATTGGAGAAAAGACAGCCTCTTCAACAAATGGTGCTAGGAAAACCAGAAATCCATATGTAGCAAAATGAAATTAAACCCCTATCTCTCACTCTGCACAAAAAAATCCACTCAAAGTGGATCGAAAACTTAGACACTAGATTAGAGACCCTGAGCCTAATAGAAGATAAAGTAGGCCCAAATCTTCACCATGTTGGCCTGGGACCTAACTTCCTTAACAAGACTCCTAAAGCACAGAAGTAAAATTAAAGAATCAATAAATGGGATGGTTTCAAACTAAAAAGCTTCTTCTCAGCAAAGGAAACAATAACATGAAGAGAGAGCCTAATGAATGGGAGAAAATCTTTACCACTTGCACCTCAGATAGAGCTTTAATCTCCAGGATATATAAAGAACTCAAAAACTTAACATCAAAAAACTAAATAACCCAATCAATAAGTGGGCTAAGGAACTAAACAGATACTTCAAAGAAGAAGAAATACAATTGATCAACAAACATGAAAAAATGTTCAACATCTCTAGGAATTAGAGAAATGCAAATCAAAACTACTCTAGTATTTTATTTTACTCCAATCAGAATGGCAGTTATCAAGAATACAAGCAACAATAAATGTTGGTGAGAATGTGGGAGAAAAGGTACACTCTTGCATTGCTGGTGGGACTGCAAATTGATGTAGCCATTATGGAAAGCAGTATGGAGATTCCTCAGAAAACTTGGAATGAAGCTACCATTTGACCCAGCTATCCCACTCCTTGGGTTACACCCAGAGGAATTAAAATCAGCATATTATAGTGATGAAGCCACATCAATGTTTATAGCAGCTGAATTCACAATAGCCAAACTATGGAACCAACTTAGATGCCCTTCAACAGATGAATGGAAAAAGAAAACATGGGATATTACTCAACCTTAAAGAAGAATGAAATTATGGCATTTGCAGGTAAATGGATGGAGCTGGAGAATATCATGGTAAGTAAAATCAGCCAATTCCAAAAAAAAAAAAAGGCTGAATGTTTTCTTTGATATGTGAATGCTAATTCACAATAAGTGGTGGGAGGCTAGGGGAGGATAGAGGTACTTTGGATCAGGCAGAGGGGAGTGAAGAAAGGGGAGGAGGAGTGGGGAGGAAAGTAGGAAGGATAGTAGAATGAATCAGATGTTATTATTCTATGTGCATATATGATTACAGAACTGGTGTAATTTCACACCATGTGCAACCAGAAAAATGAGAAGTTATACTCCATTTATGTATGATGTATCAAAATACATTCCACTGTCATGTCTAACTAATTAGAACAAATTATTATTATTTTTTTTACTTTTGAGATGAGTTTTGCTATGTTGCCCAGGTTAGTCTGGAACTCCTGGGCTTAAGTGATCTTCCTGCTCAGCCTCCCAAATAGCAGGGTCTACCACTGTATATGAATATGCCCAGTGAAAACAGTTCTTTTTAAAAGTGTATTCTCAGATCTTTCTAAGTTATCTGGAACAAAGCAGGGTTTCAATAAATGTTTTTTGAAATGGAAACATATACTTAAGAGAAATAAATATATGGCTGTTTATATAAGCTACCAAGGGGGTATACTCCAGAATAATCATCTAAACTGTACAAGTTTTTTTTTTTTTTTATTTTCAGAATTGGTCAGATCCTGATTAAGTACTGGAGCAATAACAAATAGCTGTGCATCTGGGGCAGACAGCAACAAATTCAACCATAACTTTACAGAAAACTATCGGAGTAGGAGAAAGAAGTAAGGGAGGAGAAAAATGGAATCAAAGAAGCCCTCAGACATCAGTTTTTCTGCCCTTGATCTAGGCTGTCTGGCTCATTCATCACTACTGGCTGCCAAATGGACTGGCTTAGAGCCAGGAACAAACTTACCATGTGCTGGTATGACGGGAGAATCCTGATAGAGGGGAAGGTGATACTTGTTGAGGAAATAAAAAGCTTAGTATGTAGAGACACTTTAAAAAACAATAATGAACTTTATTTTTAAAACAGCTTTAGGTTTACAGAATTAGTGAGCCAAAAGTACCCAGAGTTTCCTTACACCTCCTCTCTCCCAGATCCGTTTCCCCTATTGTTAACATCTTGCACTATTTGTAACAACAGGTGAGACAATATTTATTTATATACTTAGAGTGCCTGGGTCCATGTGGTTTTGTTTTAATCATGGTAAAATAGACATACCATTTGCCTTTCTAACCATTTTAAGTGTACACTTTTGTTGCATAAATAAATTTACATTGTTGTGCAACATTTAACTACCACCCATCTCCAGAATGCTTTCATCTTCCAAAACTGAAATCCTGTACCCATTAAACACTAGCTTCCATTCTCTGAAAACACCATTCCACCTTCTGCCTTTATGAATTTGACTACTCTAAGTACCTAAATTAAGTGTGGTATATTTGGTGGTTTTGAATGGCTTATTTCACTTAGGATAATGTCCATAAGGTTCATCCATGTTGTAGCCTGCATCAGAATTCCATTTCTTTTTAAGGCTGAATAATATGCTATTTTCTGGATATACAACATTTTTTTGATGGCTTGTCCATTGATAGATATTTGGTTTGCTTCCACTCTTTGGCTATAGTGAGTAAAGCTGATATGAGCATGGATTTACAAAATCTGTTCTAGTCCCTGATTTTAACTCTTTGGGCACATACCCCAAAGTGGAATTGCTGGATCATATGCGATTTCTATTTTTAATTTTTTGAGGAAAACATATCATTTTCTATGGCAGCCATGCCATTTTACATTTCCACCAGTGGTGAACACGTGTTTCAATTTCTCTACATCCTCACTTGCACTTTCCTGTTTTAAGTAATAGCCATCCTAATGGGTGTGAAGAAGGATCTCATTATTTTTGAGCCTCTTTTCATGTGCTTATTGGCCATTTGTATATTTTACAGGGGGAAATATCTGTTCAACTACTTTGCACACTTCTAAAATATTGTTTTTTTTATTGTTGTTGATGTATTAGAATTCTTAATTATTCTGGATATTAACCTCTTATCAGAGATGTTTGCAAATATTTTTTCACATTCTGGGGATTGACTTTTTACTGTGTTGATAGTGTTGTTTGATGCATAAGAGTTTTTAATTTGAGTAATTTATCTATATTTTCTTTTTATGCATGTGCTTTTGGTGTCATATCCAAGAAATGACTGCCAAATCCAATGTCACAAAGATTTTTATCTATGTCTACCTTTAAGAGTTTTATAGTTTTGGCTCTTATGTGTAGGTCTTTGATCCATTTTGAGTTAATTTTTATGTATGGTGGAAGGTAGGAGTCCAACTCCATTCTTTTGCATAATTGTACATAGTTTTCACAAAATATATTACAGAATATTTTTCAAATTTCTAGCCCTTTGTGTTTGAATGCTTTTAGGAAACTTGACAATAATCCTGCTTGATTTATAGCCCTGCATATGCCATTCATTTCCAAGCAACCTAACTGTAAAGATGAAGAGATCTCTAAGCAGAAGCCAATGTTATATAGTTTGATAGTTGGTACTTTGAAGGAAAAATTCTAGGAATTAGACTTTTTAATGCAAAAGAAGAAAAAATTTTGGCACTATTATGAAATTAGATTTTGTTAAAGTCATCAAATAAACTAAAAAATATGGCTTTAGCTATATATAAAAAATAAGAATATAGAAGAAAATGTTTTAATAGTTATTAGCCATTATAATTTTTCTTCCCTAACATTCAGTTAATCTTTTGATTATGTAAACTTTCCCAGAATCCATGGACTCTGCAAGACCCCATAATACTTTTTTTTAATTGGTTGTTCAAAACATTACAAAGCTCATGACATATCATCTTTCATACATTTGATTCAAGTAGGTTATGAATTCCCATTTTTACCCCAAATACAAATTTCAGAATCACATCGGTTACACATTCACATTTTTACATAATGCCATATTAGTGACTGTTGTATTCTGCTACCTTTCCTATCCCCTACTATCCCCCCTCCCCTCCCCTCCCCTCCCATCTTCTCTCTCTACCCCATCTACTGTAATTCATTTCTCTCCTTGTTTATTTTCCCATTCCCCTCACAACCTCTTATATGTAATTTTGTATAACAATGAGGGTCTCCCTCCATTACCATGCAATTTCCCTTTTCTCTCCCTTTCCCTCCCACCTCATGTCTCTGTTTAATGTTAATCTTTTCTTCCTGCTCTTCCTCCCTGCTCTGTTCTTAGTTGCTCTCATTATATCAAAGAAGACATTTGGTATTTGTTGTTTAGGGGTTGGCTAGCTTCACTAAGCATAATCTGCTCTAGTGCCATCCTTTTCCCTGCAAATTCCATGATTTTGTCATTTTTTAGTGCTGCGTAATACTCCATGGTGTATAAATGCCACATTTTTTTTTATCCATTCATCTATTGAAGGGCATCTGGGTTGGTTCCACAGACTAGCAATTGTGAATTGTGCTGCTATGAACATCGATGTGGCAGTATCCCTGTAGTATGCTCTTTTAAGGTCTTCAGGGAATAGTCCGAGAAGGGCAATAGCTGGGTCAAATGGTGGTTCCATTCCCAGCTTTCCCAGGAATCTCCATACTGCTTTCCAAATTGGCCGCACCAATTTGCAGTCCCACCAGCAATGTACAAGTGTACCCTTTTCCCCACATCCTCTCCAGCACTTATTGTTGTTTGACTTCATAATGGCTGCCAATCTTACTGGAGTGAGATGGTATCTTAGGGTGGTTTTGATTTGCATTTCTCTGACTGCTAGAGATGGTGAGCATTTTTTCATGTACTTGTTGATTGATTGTATGTCGTCCTCTGAGAAGTGTCTGTTCAGGTCCTTGGCCCATTTGTTGATTGAGTTATTTTTTATCTTATTGTTTTATTTTTTGAGTTCTTTGTATATTCTGGATATTAGGGCTCTATCTGAAGTGTGAGGGGTAAAAATTTGTTCCCAGGATGTAGGCTCCCTATTTACCTCTCTTATTGTTTCTCTTGCTGAGAAAAAAAAAAAACTTTTTAGTTTAAGTAAGTACCATTTGTTTATTCTTGTTATTAACTCTTGGGCTATGGGCATCCTATTAAGGAATTTGGAGCCCGACCCCACAATATGTAGATCGGAGCCAACTTTTTCTTCTATCAGGCGCAGAGTCTCTGATTTGATATCAAGCTCTTTGATCCATTTTGAGTTAACTTTTGTGCATGGAGAGAGAAAGGGGTTCAGCTTCATTTTGGTGCATATGGATTTCCAGTTTTCCCAGAACCATTTGTTGAAGATGCTATCCTTCCTCCATTGCATGCTTTTAGCCCCTTTATCAAATATAAGAAAGTTGTAATTTTGTGGATTGGTCTCTGTGTCCTCTATTCTGTACCATTGGTTCACCTGCCTGTTTTGGTACCAGTACCATGCTGTTTTTGTTACTATTGCTCTGTAGTACAGTTTGAAATCTGGTATCGCTATATCTCCAGATTCACACTTCCTGCTTAGAATTGCTTTTGCTATTCTGTGTCTTTTGTTTTTCCATATGAATTTCATGATTGCTTTATCTATTTCTACAAGAAATGCCGTTGGGATTTTGATTGGCATTGCATTAAACCTGTAGAGAACGTTGGGTAATATCGCCATTTTGATGATGTTAGTTCTGCCTATCCATGAACAGGGTATATTTTTCCATCTTCTAAGATCTTCTTCTATTTCTCTCTTTAGGGTTCTGTAGTTTTCATTGTATAAATCTTTCACCTCTTTTGTTAGGTTGATTCCCAAGTTTTTTTTTTTTTTTGAGGATATTGTGAATGGAGTGGTTTTCCTCATTTCCACTTCAGAAGTTTTGTTGCTGATATACAGGAATGCCTTTGATTTATGCGTGTTGATTTTATATCCTGCCACTTTGCTGAATTCATTTATTAGTTCTAGTAGTTTCTTTGTAGACCCTTTTGGATCTTCTAGGTATAGAATCATGTCACTGCAAATAGTGATAATTTAAGTTCTTCTTTTCCTATTTTTATGCCTTTAATTTCTTTTGTCTGTCTAATTGCTCTGGCTAGTATTTCAAGAACTAAATTGAATAGAAGTGGTGAGAGAGGGCATCCCTGTCTTGTTCCAGATTTTAGAGGGAATGCCTTCAGTTTTTCTCCATTTAGAATGATGCTAGCCTGAGGCTTAGCATATATAGCTTTTACAATGTTGAGGTAAGTTCCTGTTATCCCTAGTTTTTCTAGTGTTTTGAACATAAAGGGATGCTGTACTTTGTCAAATGCTTTTTCTGCATCTATTGAGATGATCATATGGTTCTTATCTTTAAGTCTATTGCGTCTCTCTGACCCCGTTATTGAGGAGGTACTGAAAGTGCTGCCTCCCCGCCTGCCACCATGTTGGATCTCCCCCATAATACTTTTTTAAAAGAATGATTCTATAGTGTAGTTAGTGTAGTTTTATAAGAACAATTAAGTGAAAGGTGCAGATATATGCACATACACATAGCCTCCTCCATTACCAACACCACTCATCAAAGTGATACATTTATTACAACCAATGACCCTCCCATTGGCACATTATCATCATTCTGAGTCCATAGTTTACATTAGGGTTCACTTTTAGTGTTGTATTCTATGAATTTGGATAAATGTATAATGACCTCTATCCACCATTATATTATTCAGAATATTTTCACGGCCCTAAAAATCTTCTTTGCTCTGCCAATTTACCTCTTCCCCCTAGCTTTTGGCAACCACTGATCTATATACTGTCTGTATAATTTGTCTTTTCCAAGATGTTGTATAGTTGGTATCATATAGTATGTAGCCTTTACAGATTAGCTTCCTTCACTTAGCATCATATATTTAAGTCTCCTCCCTGTCTTTTCATTACTTGATAGCTCATTTCTTTTTATTGCTGAATAATATTCCATTGTTTGGATGCACCAGAGCTCATTTATCCATTTACCTACTGAAGGTCATTGTGCTTCCAAGCTTGGCAATTATGAGCAGTTGCTATAAATATCCATGTTCCAGTTTTTGTGTGGACATAAATTTTCAACTCCTTTGGGCAAGGAACTCAATTCCTGATTCAAATTATAAGATTATATTTAGTTTTGTAAGAAACTGCCAAAAGTATTTTCCAAAGTGCCTGCACCATTTTTCATTTCCACTGAAAAATAAATGAGAGTTCCTGTTGGCCCACATCAGCATGTGATGTTGTCTCTGTTCTGGATTTTGACAATTCCAATGGGTATGTAGTGATATCTAATTTTTATAATTTGCATTTCTCTGAACTTATATGATGCAAAGCATCTTTTTTGTTATTATTGTTGCTGTTACTAGGGATTGAACTCAGGGGCACTCAACCACTGATCCACATCCCCCGCTCTATTTGTATTTTTATTTAAAGACAGGGTCTCACTGAGTTGCTCAGTGCCTTCCTTTTGAACTTGCAATCCTCCTGCCTCAGCTTCCTGAGTTGTTGGGATTACAGGTGAGCGCCATCATGCCTAGTGATGCAAAGCATCTTTTATTTACATATTGCAAATATATATGTATATATCATATATATGTGATGCAAAGCATCTTTTATGTTTATTTGAAATACATATATCTTCTCTGAGAAAGTGAAGAATTTTTAAGATCTTTGACCCATTTTAAAATCAGGTTTTTGTTTTCTTATTGTTGCGTTTTAGGAGTTTGTTGTATATTTTAGATAAACAATACTTCATTACATATGTCTTATTATTTCTCTGTTTGTGCCCTTTTTTCTTTTTCTTGGTAATAAGATTTTTCATTGTAATGAGTCTAGTTTAATTCATTCTTTCTTTCCTGGACTGTGTATCAGTCTTCTGACTTTGTTCTTTCCCTTCAATATTTTGTTGTACATTCTGAGTCTTTTGTCTCTTCATATAAAGTTTAGAGTCAGTTTGCTGATATCACAAAATAACTTGCTGAGATTTTGATTGGGATAGCACTGAATCTATATATCAAGTTGGGAAGGACTGACATCTTTATGATATTGAGTCTCCCTGTCTATGAACATGGACTATCTCTTCATTCATTTACTTCTTTGATTTCTTTTGTTAGACTTATAGTTTCACTTATAAATTGTGTACATGTTTTATTAGATTTATATATAAGTATTCCATGTTAATGGAATTGTGTTAAAAAACAGAATTGTGTTTTCAACAAAATTTCTTAATTAACTTCTCTTTTTATACATGCTTAATGTTATCTATTATTTTTTAGAGATGTTTTCATACTTACTGTGTCTGGAGGTAGACTTTGAAGTGTATATAATAACTTTCCTATGTTCATATATGAATCTCAAAATCATGTACATCAACAAGAAATTAATTTTAAAAAATAACTATGGGTAAGTGGCAGAAAGATGAATAGAGCAGAGGGAAGAGAGCAGAGGTGGGAGAATGGGAGGGGAATTAAAGGTACTGGGGATTGAATAGGACAAGATATATTCCCTGCTTTAATAATTATGTCAAAATGGATTTTATTAACATATATAACTAAAAATACAAAGAAATATAAAGTGTATGTGAGTTATTGCCTTATACAATATATTAGTTTGAAATTCAGCTATTACATATAAACATGATGTGTGCATATACATGTATAGCATATAATTACAAATATTTGTATGTCTATATATTTATCTATGTTTATATACAGCAACATACACATAGTTACACAAGATAGTCAATTAGTTTAAACCAATTATCTATCTCATTTTAAGACATATGCATCCATTATATTCATAAAACTTATATAGTGAGAGAGACTATAAGGACATAAACAAAAAATAAACTATAAAAACAATTGTTCAAATCACCAAGTCAAAGAAATAAGGTAATTAAAAAGACCATAACTCTATGCACTTTCTACAATTACAAATTTGTAGGACATTTGGATTAGCGGGAGAAAAAAATCACATTCTGAGTGTGAAACAAAATTTTCTTTGGCAAATATCATTACAGTAATTGCCTGAATTGATGTCTGTTACCCAAAATATTCCTAGAATCAATTTTTTTTCTGTTTGTGTGCCTCAACACATTTTCTTTCCTACTGCAAAATGTGTTTGCTCTGTTAAAAATAAGAAATAATCTTATATTGGGGAGACGCATTATTCTATCCTAGGAATGAACTGTGTTCCCCTACTAGAATTTCTAAACCAACTTTTAAAATATATGTCAATTCTGGTAGACCTTTATAAGCCAGAAAACCAGATACAAAGTGATTATAGATGAATTACTAGTTCAATGGCTCACTAGTTTCTTCATTCCCCAATTAAAAACTACTTGTATTTGTATTTCTACCTAAAAGTCCCTCCCTTTGTTCAATCTTCATTCATCTTAACAAACTGTAGCTACCTCTTAAGGCCTAGTTCTAATGTCACTCCTATGATGGCTCCCTTGACATGCACAACCTAAAGATCACCAGTTCTCTGGGATATCACAGCATGCTGCAATTTTACATATTTTTTCTCACTTTTAGTAGTATACTCAAGTTAGTTATACATCTATAGAGTTCTTCATTTGACTTTGGGCTTTTGAAGGGGCAGAAACTTGATTCATCCCTCAACAACACCAACCCCATAGAAGCATAGTAAGTATTTAATGCATGAAACAATGAATTTCATTTTTAAAAAAGAATGAATTTTAGCAGGTGGAATATTTATAAACAAATGTTGGGTAACATTATAAGGTATTAAGGGAAAATTCTTGGAGGTTTGTCTCTGGATGAATTTAACCAGCTAGAACATGTTCCCAAAAAAAGAAAACAATATTTTCAAGCTCATAAAATAATCATTGTAAAGCCTTGTACTTTGAAGTTAAAAATTATAATTCAGGGGCTGGGATTGTGGCTCAGTGGTAGAGTGCTTACTTTGCACATATGAGGCACTGGGTTAGATCCTCAGCACCACATAAAAATAAATAAACAAAATAAAGGTATTGTGTCCATCTACAACTAAAAAATAAAAAAGAACTTTACACAAACATTAGTAAATAAATAAATGAAATTACAATTCATTCCCTTCCTCTAATATTTTATTAACTTTTAATGAATAAAAATTCTTACATTTATTTATCTGGTCCCTGTTACACCGAAGAAAAAAATCAGAAATCAGGGACATAGGGACTTAAAGACAGACTCTCATCAAGAATATTATAAAAGTGGGAGAAAAGACATAACAAATTGCAGACATTATAGAGTGATGATATTTATAATTATTAACCCAAGTGTAGGCAAATTATGTTTGATGCCATTTGTTTAAGAAAGCAAGAAAATATATATAGATTTTAGGTGTATAAAAGAAGTATAATAGGGCTAGAGTTGTGGCTCAGTGGTAGAGCGCTTGCCTAGCATGTATGAGGCACTGGGTTCGATCCTCAGCACCACATATAAATAAATGAATAAAATAAAGATCCGTTAACAACTAAAAAAAAATTTAAAAAAAAGAAGTATAATAATTTTAGATAACTTTCTCAATAAAAAGTTAAACTGTTAAAATTGTTCTGGCATTTCCATGATAAATTACCTTGAAAAGGGACTTTCATGCAAAAACTTATTCCTGAAAAATAATGGATACTCTTATACTACTCAGCTCTCTTTGTATCCATGACAACTTCCCACAGAATTCTACTTAAAAGAGAAAACACACGTTATTTTTTTAAGGATACAGGGAGAGAGAGGAGTACAGTATCAACCTAGTGACCCAAAGCAATGCAGACAAAAGATTCTGCTCAAGAATATGTTGAGAAGTTGAAACCATTGATAATGCCTCTCAGAAGATGTTGTAGAAATTACCAAAGGCAGGACCAGGACATAAATGGATCCTTTCTTTAACATATGAAACAAGCAAATTTCTTTACTAAAAAAAAAAAAAACCTTGAAGACTACTATTAATCTGCTGATAGAATAATGTTGTACATTAATATAAAATATTATACTAGTTATATCTTATTGTGTATCACACGCACACTTTTTTTTTCCTTTATTTTTGATACTGAGGCTTTAACCCAGGAGTGCTCTACCACTGAGCTACATCCCCAGACCTTCCTATCTTTCATTATGAGACAAGGTCCTACTAAGTTGTCCAGGCTGGCCTTGAAGTTGTGATCCTCCTGCCTTAACCTTCTTATAGGTGGAAGTCACACCGCCTCAACCCTCCACCCCTTTTGAAGTCAATCTGCCTTGCTGACAACTATACAGGGATAGGGTGTATGTTTTTCCAATTGCCTTTCCTCATTCTATTGTTGAATGGACCAAGGGTTCAAATTTGCCCTACATGTGGCCCATTCAAAGGTTTGCTAATGATCCATGAGTTCTGATAGAACAAGAGAGATATGGACAATTACATTTTTTTCTCAAAAACTTTCAACTGGAAAACCATGAAGCTGAAGCAATTACCAGCATGAGATGAAGCTGAGAGAATGCCATGAGGGAGAATAAGGGACAAAAGAGTCCAAAACATGGTATGATGCATGCATGTACAAAACAAAGATATAAAGAATAAAAATTATGTAATACAGCTGGTTAATGAAGTAAGCAAAATGAAGCCAATTACCAAATATCTATTTGTTAGAAATCATTTAATTAAAGTGTCATGTTGACCAAACAACAATGGTTTTTACAATAAATACATTTATTTTATACTCAACTACAAATCCAGAGGTTGGTTTCCAAAGTGGATTCAGAAGCTCTGTAATGTCATCACAGACCTAGCCTTATTCTGTTTTTAACACTATTGTCCCCATAATGGTTTCCACCTTTTGGTTCATTCTCTCTGTTTAATGGAAACAAATTTGGCCTAAATCAACCTCCATAGATGAATGATAAGTTTGATCCAAAGCAACCTCTGTACATAGTGAATTACAACCTAGCTTGATATGTAAACAAATTATAACCTAAAGGTGTTCCCCTGTAATGTAGTGACTGAAACTTAGCCATAGGAACTGAATTTCCAGCCAATCAGAGTCTGAAAGGTGTGAAAGATGGCCATATATGGAAAAGGCCAAGTGCAGCCAATCCTATCATTTATTTCTCTGTCTCTTTTCTCTGACTATGACTACAAACTGTATAGGTGGTCAGGCAGGACATTCTGAAGCACTGTCATTTTGGAGTGCTGGCCACTCCAAAATTTATGTGATCAAGAAACTATTCTTGATCACATAAACTTATGTGATCTATTTATATGAACTATTCTTGATCACATAAATTTTAATTGGTCTCAAGTTTTTTAATATCTCACATAATAATTAGGTAAGATGATAGCTGCATTTTCAGACTGCACATAACAGTACTCAAAGAAGGAAGAGAGAATTGGGAAGATAGGTATTGTCTTCTTCCATTTCTCTATCTTAACAGAGATGAAAATCCATTTCCAGAAACCCATACAATGTTCTCCTTTTCTGTCTTTGATTAGAATTCAGTATCATACCCATTTCTACTTATACCACTAAGAGGAAAGAGACAGCTGTGCTTAGCTTAGGTTATGATTTAGAAAACTTTTTTCGTAAAGAAAAATGTATTCGCATACAACCAAAACCATTCATTTATATATCATCCATGGCTACTTTGTGGTACCATATCTGTGTTATGGATGTGAAAGAGAACTTAGGAATCTCTAAGTTGAGCTGAGTGGAAAAGTTGTGACAGAAACCTCAAAAACTAAAATATTCACTACTTGGACCCTTATATACTCTGGTTTATCTATCATGATTTATCCCCTGAACAAATTTTGCCATATGAATAAAGTTGAGGTTGTGTTAGCAGACAAAATGAGAGAAATGACTGTTGGATAAGATGAGTTAAAATGTAAAAGACCAGGCATTATAAAGTTCCTAAGCTGCATCTTATCAGGCTTTGCAGTTTAGAAGCAGCTTAGAAACTTTACCCTTTCAGTTTAAAATAATATTTGGAAGAAGTAGATTATAATTCCTTTTCCTATCAATAATAAATGTTTGTACTAATAAGTCAATGATGTTTTAATTATGCTATAATACTTTTAGAAGTAATCTTAATGTAAGAAATATATAGTTTCATTTAAAATTTGTTAACTTTAGCCGTTAGGCAAATCTAACTTTTCACCTTTACCATAGAGCAGAACTCAAATATTTTATAACACTCATTCAATAATACAAAGACCTACATGACCTAAATACTCCTCCCCCCACCCCAATGAACTAAAACTCCACAAATAGAGATTCATTGGTTGGAGTCAGACAATTTTACTGAAGCAAGAATTAGACAGGCAGTCAGTGTAGATAGGTAAATCGAGTCAGATTGGGTCAAGGAGGCCAATTTTTAGTGAGTCTGGGAAGTTGGAGACTGTCCCCTGAGGGATCTTATCAAGAACCTGCCCCAGCTCCAACCTGTTGCCAAGGTAACCTGTCCCAGGAATTGCCCCTCTGTACAGGGAGCTATAAGGTTGTTAATGTGTCCTTGTCTACTCCACCCTGCCCTTCCCCCTTCAGCCCTCCTTTTGGACATCCCACCAAGCATTTCCTGGGCCTAGTCACTTACACAGGAAGGAGAAAGATAAGGGTGAAAATGCAGGAGAACAAAGGAATCCTAGGACATATAAAAAGGGCAGAACATCTTGCTTCTTGGGATACCAGGATACCAGCTATGGCCCCCTTCTCCCTCGCGGCAGAAGTCTATGTTACCCCTTTTTAAATAAACCCTGTTTCATATGCTTGACTCACCATGCTTCTCTAATTTTCAAACTTCAGCATGTGGGGAAGCAGAAATCATCACCTGATAACCAGCAGTATCATTACCACTAATCTAAGCACAACAACTTATTAGCTAAGTGATTTATTTAAATTTTATAAGTCTTCTCCATCTCTGTTTCCTCTTTAGCAACATGGAAATAATAATATACCCTCTCTGACTTCTTTATATTATAATATAAAATAAATTAGAGTCATTAAAGTATTTTTAAAATGCAAGCAAAAGACTAATATAAGGACTTAACATTAAGGAGCAATTACATTACTATAAGTAACTCACTGTGTGTGTGTGTGTGTGTGTGCGCGCGCGCACGTGTGCATGTGCATGTGCACATGCGTGCACGCAATTTACATTCTAGGAAATTAACTGATATTTCTTTTTAAGTTTCTATCAGAAGGTTACAGGATATAGCATGAAAAGCATTTGAAGCAGTAGATTAAAAACCTAAGTTGTTTTTAACTTACTTCCAAGTCCTTGGTGGGATACTGAATGGGGTTGGTTTAAAACAGAGAATTTAGTTACTGCTGGTTTCCTAAGTGGAAAAAAAAGGAATTGGTGAATTCTAGATAGGGCAGACAGGTGGTAGGGGAAGGGAGCAGGCGGGGGATTAGTAAAGATGGTGGAATGTGATAGACATCATCATCCAAAGTATTGTAAGGGTCCGGCGAAGCGTCAGAGAAAGAGACCACCAAGTGACCACTCATGCAATTGGCAGAAGGGGATTTATTGAACCAGCATGCTGGGGCTCCGTGCCCACTCAAGAAGGGAAAGCAGCCCAGAGCCCCGAGCAGGGGCTGATCACTGCTTAAGTACACTTTTTGGGGAGGGCGGAGGGCTTTGTATACATCAGAACAAATCATCATGAGGCACGAGAAAATTGAACAACAACTCCTAAACATGATTAGTTCATTCATTGGCGGGAACAGGTCAGGCTGGAGTGATAGGTCATTCCTAAGGAGGGGGTTACATTCAAACTGATTGGTCCAGGCCCTGCAATGCCTACGTGCGACCACACAGAGCCCTTCAGTTATTAAACAACCAAGTAGTCAGGGGAAATATTTACTGGGCGGTTCCAAGCATTGTCTTAACAGCTACAGAAATTTCAGGTTTTGCAGGCAGCATAGAAACCTAACAATACCTAATCCTTTACATTTTAACTCAGACCTTGCAGCTTAGAAACTTTACAATACCCGGTCTTTTACCCTTTAACTTTTACGCTTTAACTTCAATTTTTTTTACCCTTACAGTATGTATGAAAACACGAATTGGTGTCAACATACTTTATATACAACCAGCAGTATGAAAAATTGTGCTATATATGTGTAATAAGAATTGTAATGCATTCTGCTGTCATTTATTTTTAAAAAAATCAATAAACAAGAAAACTTTTCAGTCAATGATAGAAGTGGAAATGGGCATGATACTGAATTCTAAAAAGATAGCAAATGAAATTTTCATAACTTGAAATTATGCCCAAATTTAGTCATCCTTTAAAATTGTAAGGATTTTAATTTCATTGTATGCATATTGCTTAAGCAAAGGGCCAAATAAGCTGCATAAAAGAGGAATTAGATTGTGAAAATATGTCATATAAAAATAAAATTAGAAGGGAAGAGGGAAATTCTAGAGGAAAAAAATTGAGAAAAAAATGTGAGCAAAAGCATGGAAGTAGAAAGAGAAGACATACTATAACATAGTAGTTGGTGCAGTCTGAAATACAGGCTTTGGTAAGACTGGATTAATAATTTAATATACAAAACTGGAGAGCTCGAGGCCAGAAGAGGGAAAATTTTGAAGGAATTGTTTCTGTATGTATATTACATTTTTGGGGGTCATTTGAAATATGTATCAACTATGCATACATATAACATGATATACAATAAATCATGGCAGAAATAGAATGATTGTTAGTCCCTTGAATACCAAATGTTTAGTCATAAATTTTTGTCATCATGATACCACTTGACCATTTATCTATTTTTCTGTTTGTTTCTATATGTGCACTTTTGAAAATTTCACAGTATAATGTTTTCATCGTTAAAAACTATGTAAGAGAGGGAAAAAAGTCACCGATGCTTTATAAATCCCCTTGGTCAGAAATAAACTGAGTTTTTTCCTAGTAGATCTATATGAAATGATTTCCTGATTTCTCATTGATTTCCAAAGTTTTGAAGATGACGGGAGTCTGAGTCATCCTTCTTTAGGGATTTCTGTTCTGAAATCAAGTATGGACAGTCTTAGTGACTTTATATGGAGAAATGTTATCCTTATTAAAACAATGTAGAAAGATATTGCAAGAGGTTTTATTTTTTGACACTTCCAGGTGCGCTCTGTTTGCTCTGTTTCAGAAGCAAAACATTAAAGAATCCTTTCTGGTGGAAGGGACTTGGAGAATTCAAATACTCCAGCCATCCCAGGTAAGATAACACTTAACTAGAGTTAGTTATTTTATTATTAAACACTACAGTGGAAAGGCGTACTTACAATATGCTACTTTTGAACTCCAAAAATAATGCAGCTGATTATTCTCATGTTTCTGGGAAAATAGGATAGAGTTCTCTTTTTAGGTATTGGTTTTAAATGTACTTATTCTACTGTGCAACTTAGAAATCACATCTCCTTTCAGGATACTTCCTTGTACCCTATTCCACTTACTTATTCTGATGCTAACCAACCCATTATAAGAGTAATCTTCCACACCAGTTCCATGCTTATGTTTTCCAACTCTCTTCCCTTTGGTATTTTCCTGTCCAGAATCCAATTCTTTCAGAGATCTATTGTCCACAAACATTAGGATGAGCCATAATGATGTAACCAGACAAATGATCCTGGATCATCTGATGACTAGCTAAAATATTATGTTTGATGCTTCATTTTTTGATGTGCAATAAAAATCTTTAAAGAGTGACTAATGTTTACAGCAATAAAAAGAACTATGGTACAAATATTTGAGTGCTAAGACCTCTGAGTGCTTTTCAAATGGATCCACTTACTTTGTTTTATTTAAAATTATTTTTATTTTTAGATGTTGATGGACCTTTATTTTATTCATTTATTTATATGTGGTGCTGAGAATCAAACCCAGCACCTCACACATGCCAGGCAAGTGCTCTACCGCTGAGCCACAATCCCAGCCCAATTCACTTACTTTGGGTTGAAAAACTAAGAGTGGTTATTTTTAAAGGGAATATTTTCATATTTCAATGCAAAATTAACAAAACCTAGTAGTGTTATCAAGGAAGCTGTTCAATTGAACAAAGCCTTCTCTAAAAATAGCCAGTTAGTTGTATTCACTTACAAAAATGTTAAATTTCATATATGAATATATGACCAGTATAACTCCACATCATGTACAATTACACTCCATATATATGATATGTCAAAATACATTCTGTCATGTATAACTAAAAATTAAAAAAAATATTTTAAAAAGTTAAATTTCTCTAGTTCTGAAACAATATTAAATATATCCTGTTTTTTAAATGGATAATGTCAAGATTAATATCTTGAAAATCTAGTTATTTACATGCCCCCATGATGTTATTAGAATAATGTCACAAATCGGCATTCATTAATAGTAGTAGAGTATTATCTATGTTTCAGGATTTTTTAAAAATATATATATATATTTAGTTGTAGGTAGACATAATACCTTCATTTTTAAATTTTCATGTGGTGCTGAGGATCAAACCCAGTGCCTCATGCATGCCAAGCAAGTGCTCTACCACTGAGCCCCAGCCCCAGTCCCCTCAGGTTTTTATTAATAGGTTTTGGTGACCTTGTGACTGTATTTGTTGAGTGGGATTCAGATATCTTTTTAAACAATGACTAATTTGAAAATATTTATCTCTGCTGGCACCATCAATTACAATTTATCTGGAAAACATTTTATTATATCAGATACACGTTTAAAACATAACATTAAAATATTTTATATTTGTATGTTAGCTTTATAAAAATATTAGAATAAAAAAATCCCTGTTACTGTTGTTACCATTCTAAGAGTCTTTAAATAATATCAACTAGTTAAGATATTCTTAGCTGAATTTCATGACAAGTTTTCATTAGCACTCCCATTATGGGTTCAGTGAACCCCTCTTCAATTATATACAGAATTATTTGTTTATGAATTATGGATTTTTCTGAAGAGACGATTACATAGCCTTTTAAATCCCCAAAGCTACAGATGATAAAATTGCACTCTAATAGTTTTTTTTGAGGATCACACAGTGAGTTGCTAGAAGAGCCTATACTAAACCCCCCCAAACCAGTCAAAACTCAGTGCTCTTTCATAAATAACTGCTGCCTCCACTGCATGTACTTTGTATTTTGTTGCTCTATATTAAATCCCTGGCTATAATTTTAGTTTCAATCTTCCAGAAAGTATTGAGAGTCTCATGCACTACTAGTGTGCCGCAGTCCGGCTGCAGCAAACTAACCGGGGGGTGACGAACAACTTGCGTAGTTTGATACAGCAGGAGTGGAAGCCGTTTATTGTAGGACAGGAGAGGTATATATACATTACACACAGCTTACCTAATTAACATAAACTAGATACAGCAGTCAACCAATAAGGAATCTCCACACTAAATGGCTCGCTGGCGTTACTTCACAAACCACTCCCTCTCGCAAAATGCCAGGCGCCATCTTGACTTGTTTACAGACTCTAACACTAGTGGGAATCTAAATTTTTTATAACACTTTGGGAAAGTGTTTGATAATATTTACTAAAATTAAACATATACTGCATGACTCAGAAATTCCACTCCTAAATATAAGCCAATAGAATGCATATTTGTGTTCACCAGAGGATATGTACATTGCAGAACCTTTATTGGTTCCAAACTGGAGAATATCAAAATGCTCATCAATAGTGGAGTAGACAAATAAACTATAGTATATTCACATAATTTAATACTACATAGCAATGTCCACAAATGCTCTACAGCTATATAAAATAAGTGGATGGATCTCACAAACATAATTTAAGTTCTGCATCATTATATTTACCTAAAACATCCTCAATGATTACTGAATATAAAGGGGCATAAAAATATCTTCTGGGGTTCTAGTAATACTCTTGTTTACTAACCTGATGACCCAGATTTGTTCAGTTTGTTAAAGTTCAGCAAACTGAGCTGGGCACAGTGGTGTACACCTGTAATCCCAGTGATTCTGAAGATTAATGCAGGAGGATAGCAAGTTTAAAGCCAGCCTGGACCTCTAACTCATAAATAAAAAAATAAAAATAAATAAAAACAGCTCAATTTTAGGGAGCCCCTGGGTTCAATTCCCAGTACCACAAAAAATAAATAAGGTTCAACAAATTGTATACTTATGATTTGTACTCTTTATGCTATGTCATAATCTTAAATATACATAAGACAAATCTAGCAAGTGGGACGATACTATCATAGATACCACCACTTTCATAGACATGAGTAGAGAAATGTATACAGACTAGCATTTACTGAAACTAATATGCATTGTGTGGTAAGCCCTTCATCACATGTGACATCTCAATACCAACAAATAACCTCTTTAGAGGTGCTATCCTGATCATCAAAGAGAATATGTGCCGAAGGCTACACAGCTAATAACTCCGTTTATGAAATACCCTAGTGATCTAATTACATGGTCCTTAATAGAAAAATTGGTAAGTCCTTTAAAAAGTTCAATGGATTGAGAGAAAGAGTCTTGAGTTCTAGCTCTAGCATTAATTCACCCATTCATTTATCTGTCACTATTTAAGTATCCACTATGTGCCTATTCACCAGGGATATATATAGAGAGAGATCCATATATACATACATATTTAAATGAGGGGAAAAGACAGATCTTATGGGATTCAGTCTCCTTATTTGTAAAATAATAAAATGTTTTTTCGGTCTGAAAGATTTGAGTTTTCTGCACATTTAACATCAAGTTTGTCATTTTCTTCAAAGTAGCATTTTCCAAACTGATATACACGGAATTGAGCTTTGTTGGCTATTTATTGGGGATGATAGAAAAAAAAATGCATCATGATCAAATGAGTTTGAGAAATGTCTTGTTGCTTAAAGTGAAACAAATGTCTTTCATTTTGATATTTCTAGAAGCCTGTAACATGCCAATGTGAAATGAATTACAACGAGGGAAGACAGAGAATGCAGTATCTTTCAAGTTAATTTGACTGTGTAACTCCTGACATTTCATGGAATATAATTCCTAACAAAAACTTCTTGGAAAAACGTACTAAAACCAAATATAAGCCACAGAAAACTTACCTGGAAGTTAACCTATTTCTTATTAGTCATTTTTTTTCTGAGGCAATCATGAGTGAAGAAGTTATTATCCTCTTTTATGAATAAGTATAATCGTAACTCTTCTAACACATAGAACTAATATGCACATATAATGATATACGTGTATTTTTTTCATTTGTATATGAAAATGGAAAACATACCATATGAATTCTCTAAGTTGGCAGACTGCTAATTCCTATTGATTTGCAAACTTTTTGTCCAAGTAAATATATTACCACCAACTCCTAGATTATATAGCACATTTACAAGTAAAACTTTATTTTGATTTATATGCCATTTATACTTTATGCTTCTGATCATGAAATACTTTGAATTTTAGTTCCTCACTATTTCAGAAACTATTATTATAACTATCACCCTATAAAACCCAAGAGATAAATGCCACATTTTTTTTATCCATTCATCCATTGAAGGGCATCTAGGTTGGTTCCACAGTCTAGCTATTGTGAATTGTGCTGCTATGAACATCGATGTAGCAGTGTCCCTGTAGCATGCTCTTTTTAGGTCTTTAGGGAATAGACCGAGAAGGGGAATAGCTGGGTCAAATGGTGGCTCCATTCCCAGCTTTCCAAGAAATCTCCATACTGCTTTCCAAATTGGCTGCACCAATTTGCAGTCCCACCAGCAATGTACAAGTGTACCCTTTTCCCCACATCCTCGCCAGCACTTGTTGTTGTTTGACTTCATAATGGCTGCCAATCTAACTGGAGTGAGATGGTATCTTAGGGTGGTTTTGATTTGCATTTCTCTGACTGCTAGAGATGGTGAGCATTTTTTCATGTACTTGTTGATTGACTGTATGTCCTCCTCTGAGAAGTGTCTGTTCAGGTCCTTGGCCCATTTGTTGATTGGGTTGTTTGTTCTCTTATTGTCTAATTTTTTGAGCTCTTTGTATACTCTGGATATTAGGGCTCTATCTGAGGTGTGAGGAGTAAAGATTTGTTCCCAGGATGTAGGCTCTCTATTTACCTCTCTTATTGTATCTTTCATACACAATGGAGTATTACTCTGCATTAAAAAATGACAAAATCATAGAATTTACAGGGAAATGGATGGCATTAGAGCAGATTATGCTAAGTGAAGCTAGCCAATCCCTAAAAAACAAATGTCTAATGTCTTCTTTGATATAAGGAGAGTAGCTAAGAACAGAGTAGGGTCGAAGAGCATGAGAAGAAGATTAACATTAAACAGGGATGAGAGGTGGGAGGGAAAGGGAGAGAGAAGGGAAAATGCATGGAAATGGAAGGAGACCCTCAGAGGTATACAAAAGTACATACAAGAGGAAGTGAGGGGAAGGGGAAAAATAATACAAGGGGGACAAACGAATGTCAGTAAAGGGGGCAGAGAGAGAAGAGGGGAGGGGAGGGGAGGGGAGGGGAGGGGGGATAGTAGAGGATAGGAAAGACAGCAGAATACAACAGACACTAGTATGGCAATATGTAAATCAATGGATGTGTAACTGACGAGATTCTGCAATCTGTATATGGGGTAAAAATGGGAGCTCATAACCCACTTGAATCAAATTGTGAAATATGATATATCAAGAACTATGTAATGTTTTGAACAGCCAACAATAAAAAATTTAAAAAAAAAGAAAAAAAAAAAAGAAAAGAAAGAAAAAGAGGCTAAATTAGCTTAAAAAAAAAAAAATTAAAAAAAAAAATAAATAAATAAAACCCAAGAGAAATTTACTAAAAATACCAAAGATAGGCAATGGACTTAGTTTGTTTTCCTAGAGAATGTTATCCATAATTCTAGGATGTCATTTAACAATTTTATGATTTCAATTTTCAGAAATTCATAATAATTTAAACAAAGTAATTTTTTAAAATTTATTCTTGGTGAATAGTTGAGTGTGTGAGTAATATAATACTCTTCATCAAGAAATCATTAGTAATAGGGAAAGCATATTGACTTCAGTTAAAATTTATTGAAGATATAATAACATATTTTAGTTGTAGAACAAAATATCAAAATATGCATTGATTCCTGAAGCTGCTTATATTGAGATTAAACTAAGTAAAATGCCATTAATTTATCTTTTACTAGGTCTTACGCAAATATTAATAAAAATGAATTCTGTTTCAAAGACATTAGAGCTACTTTCATCTCTGGGTCCTGGATGCAAATTTCCATAGTCAATAAGGACCAGAAATAATTAGAATGGGCTTTGTGATTATAAAGTTAGAGTCTAAAATATGTACTATGACTCATCATATTAGAAGGACAAGTTGCACCATCTATCATTTGCTCTAGGACTTCTTCCTTTCCATTAACCCAAGGAAACCTGAATTACTGAGAGCTCTTCCTTGAAGTCATAACCAATGTAATGATTCAGAGCTTGGAATGTTAAGATAGGACATTTTCTTTATTGTGAATATTTCCTGATTTAATTTAGTATGCTATCTTTTTTTTAGTTGTAGATGGACACAATACCTGTTTATTTTATTTGTATATTTTTATGTGGTGCTAAGGATCAAACCCAGTGACTCACACATGCTAGGCAAGCACTCTGCCACTGAGCCACAACCCTAGCTCCCTTGGTATGCTATCTTTAACAGAAACTTTATTACCATGACACTAACCACAGTTCAAATATTTAATCTAAATATTTCTACTTGGTAGAAAATTTTATGGACATTTAGGTATATTTTTTCCTTTAACTTATCTTTTTATTTTCAAGATTTTTGCATAAGTAGAAAATCTTAATTAATCCTGCAGAGTTATGTACCAGCTTATGGTTTGGCATTTACTAATTTTTTTTTTGCTAGAAATTCTTAAAACACATTTTATTTTTCAATGTCAATTTCATCACTAACTTTAGAACATTTAATTATCTCATCCAAATATTCCCTGGTTGGAATAACAATTGAAAATTTCTTTTCTGGTGGTGAGGATAATAAGTGTTGATTAGATGTCTTGAAGTTTTATAGATAGTCTGATCTAATTATGAAATGGAAAATGTGTTTATTTCCTATATGAGCATGATGGAAATATTTTGAAAATTGGAAAAAATATAATTAAAATTGATCACTCAAGATATAACTGGATTCAAAGAACACTAGGAAAGCCCACCTATTGTTAATAACATCAGGAAATTTCCCCAACTGAATGAGAAACATTTTGGATCCTTGGACCTAAAGTGATTTGCTGCATAGTTGGAAAGCAATATTATGTTTTGCTTTTGTTCTAACTAATATTCTGTTATACAAATCTGCCTGTATCCCATGAGATGAGTCACATAAAAGTTTACTTATGTCAACTAGAAGAACAGGGGCAGAACTAACTGAAGGTCCCTAACAAGTGAATAATCCATCCCTTGCTTTTTGGGACCTGGAACAGACATCACAACAGTTAATAAGAAAGAATTTCCTTATTGGAATGAAGAATTTAAAAAAACAGAGAAGAAAAGAAGAAATCTGAAATTACAGTGATGTTCAAAAACTTAAATTCTGGTCTGCTGCTTAGAAATGCACTTTTTTTCTTCACTTTTACTTTTTCCTATGTCTGAGGTAGTTAGATAACTGTCCTTATGATTGTAAAAGCATTGAGACAAAGTAAGTTGAGGATGGAAATAGTTGGAGATAACTTGAAAACTCTGGATGGCATTGAAATCAGCAGGTCCTAATGATTGGTGACTCAGGATTCTAAAGGCAATGGTGCATGTTATTGCAAAGCTCTTTGCTGCTATTTTGAGGAAGTTGCTCAGAACAAAAGTGCCAGAAGTCTTAAATAGAGCTCAATGCTCAATTTTACTAAAAGGATGATCTTGAAAGATTGTGGACCTAACTTCGGTACCTGGAATGGTAGTGGAAAAAGTCATTATGCTATCAATTTGAAAATGCCTACAGGGGCACAAAATGCTGAATAATGAGTAGCATGGCTTCTCAAAGAACAAAACATCAGGCACATTTTGTTTCCCTCTCTACCAAATTGATATCATTTATAGAGAGGGAAGAATCATTATATGCTTACAAACACCATTTTAATGTTTCCACCTTACAGCGTCATAATCTTTTTATATTATTATTTAAGACCAGTCTTCATAGTCAAAATAGTTACGGTGTTATTTCAGAGACCTTGGGAAACTTTTGTTGCTCTACAAAGCAAGCTCTTAATGTTTAATACGTCATTTCTCTAGTTTAAAGCTCTTTAAATGCTAGTGAAAAGCTGTGTGACTTTCAGAAAGTTAATAAACTTTTCTGAGTCTGTTTCCACATCTGCAAAAATTGAGGTATTCTTCCTATTCTCTAAATCTATTACTGAAAATAGGTGTGATAATTTGGATCTTTCACATTCTCAATGGGCCCATATTTTAGGCCTTAGTTCCCAGCCTACGGTGCTACTGGGAGGTTGTGAAACTTGTAACATGTGGGACCTAATAGAAGGAAGCTGGGTCATTCAGGGTGGACTCCTGAAGGGACTATTGAGACCTCATCTCCTTTCTGTTCTTCCCTTTTTCACATCCTGGTTGCCCATGAGGTGAGAAACATGTTGTACCACTCATTCTTTGTCTTGATGTACTGTCTTGTCAGAGAAATCAGAAACAATAGGGACAACCAACCATGGACTGAAACCTCACAAACTGTGGGCCAAAATAAACCTTTCTTCTTTTTTAAGTTCATTATCTCAAGTATTTTGTTACAGTAATAGAAAGTTGAATAACACATTAGGTAACATTCAAGATAACATTTCGAGCTAATTCATTAAATGAGAGAAGTTTGTTTAAGGGAAGTATAGCATCATAAATTGCTGTTACACAAACACAAATAAATGGAAGTAAAAGTTATGTAAAAATGGCTTCAGATGAAAATGATAGAGAAATTAATAATATCTAACATAGCTATAGTGCTCACTTTGTGTCAGACATTAGTCAGTTTTCACATTGAACAGTAAAAGACAAAAGAGAAGGGCCAAGGATGTGTGTTAGTGATAGAATGTTTGCCTAGCCTGTGTAAGACCCTGGATTTGATCCCTAACACCTCAAAAACAAAAACAAAGAAAAAAGAGCAAGCAAGTTGGGGGTCCAAGCTGTGGTTCTGACAGAATAATGTGACCTCAGGCAGGGAAAAAAATCCTACTGAGCCTCAGTTTCCTCAGGAGGTATTGGTTCTGGACAGTAATTTGGAAAGGGGAGAGAGAGAAGGGAGAAGAAGAAAATACTAGAAGTTATACCAAACCAGGAAATTAATCTCTCTGTTCTACTGTTGAAGGAAGAAGGAAATAGAAGCCAATTTGTGATGTTAGAGTTGCTAAAGAAAAGAGTGACAAAAAATTTACTTAAGAGTAAAGAAAGTATAATCTACATGACTTAAGAATATAAAAAGAGGCTGGGGTTGTAGCTCGATGATAGAGCACTTGCCTCAGTACCACATACAAATAAATAAATAAAGATATTGTGTCCATCTACAACTAAAAAAAAAACCTAATAAAGGAATATAACAAATGAATATAATGGTTTAAGTAAGTGATATGTGAAGCCCAGTAAGAAATCTGTACTTGGGATAACTAAATCTTTATAGTGGAATAGAAAATTTCATTTAGTTTAATCTGTAGTTGGAAAACAATGTAGGTGTTATGTAGTTGTCCCACAAGAATGCAACTAAAGAGATGAAAGATACCCATGTGACTGAGAAGAAATTTAAAGCACCTTTTTCTTTTCTTTTTTACTTTTCAACTTTTTAATTTTAAAGCGCCATTTTCTTTGGTAAGTGAATAAGGGGATGGAGAGGGAGGGAGAGGAAAGGCCACAGTTTCTTTAGAAAAATGGCCAATGGATATTTATTTATTTTGGTGGTGGGGATAGAACCACCACGCTAGGCTTTACCACTGAGCTGCATCCCCAGCCCTGACTGAAGGAGGGAGAATTTTGTCTAATTCAGTAAATAAATGCCATAAATATGTATTTCCTATCTAATATTAGATATATATCTAATATGAGCCATTCAGACAGTAAATAAGATCAGTAATCTAGAAAAGAAAGAAAAGAAGGAGAGCCAGACTACATATAGTTTTCCAAACCTTGGATGTCCCTTCTTCTCTGTTCCCTCCATCTGGTAAATATCAGGCCACTGCATTGATGAAACCTCTAGAAAAAGCCTTCTCTAAACTATTTCCTCTTCAGCCCCTACAACACACACACTGGGTTTAGGTGCCCATTCTCTATTCCTTCAGCATCTTGCACTTGCCTGTAACTGTAACACAGAGTTCCTTGGATTTTGTATTATAATTGCCTGTTGGATTGTCTGTGTCCCTCAATGAAATGTGAGTTCCTTGAAAGCAGGCACCAGACTTTATTTATTGCTCTATTTCCTGTCTACTATGCGACTTAGTATATATTAAGAAGTTAATTAACACTTGAGGAATAAACAGAAAAAAAAAAGATGAATACTGTATTAGTGCCAAGAGCATTTCTTCCATCATTATAACTTCAAAATAATAAGTTGCCAACAAATTTTTCCTCCAAATGCTCCAACTTACAAGTAAGACTAATGAGTCTCAGATCATGTCATGACAAGTTTATGAGATCATTTATGATCATTTGTGTATATTCCAATCTCTCCAAGTTTATCTATTACCTCTCTTTTTTTCTTATCATGAACCACAGTCTCAAAGCACTATTGGTGGTTCTCTTAAATGTGCTTTGTTCTCTGTAATCTCTGAGGGTTTTGCTTATATTGCCAAAAAAACATTTCTTCTCTTCTCACCCCTTTCTGCTGACCCCACCCCCTGCCACCTTCTTCATCAGGCTAATAGACTTATATATTAACTCTCTTTGAGTTCACCATCCTCAAGAATACTTCTCTTGACAATTCATACTCCAGCCATTACTCTAGGTACCTCTGCTCCATGCTCCCAAGCATACTATATTTATGTCTTAGGAATTGGTCCATGAGTTCCTTGTTTACTGCTTTATACACAATGCTTAGTGAAGGGCTTGGCACAAAAATAAGCTCATATAAGATTGGGATCAATGAATGGACTTTAAAGGTTTCATGGAGTAGTTAAATATGGCTAAAACATATTAATGTCTTTATATAATGCCAAGAATCATTCTATACACTCATATATTAACCCATGGAATAATCTCTAAGACACTATAAAACAGTTACTTTTATTATTCCATTTTTACAAATAAGGAAATGGTAGCACAGAAATCTAAGTCATTTTATCAAAGCTTATGCCCAGCCGGCAAGTAATGGAGAAAATGCTCTCAAGTGCCATGCCACATTGTCTGTGTTCTTAGGATCCATGCTGGTCCCTGAGAGATGAGTCAGACTGGGAATGAAAGAAGGCAGAAAAGCATTGCAGATGGGCAGAAAGGACATGAGCTGAAACACAGAACATGATGTACAAAAATAAATTACATTAGTAGAATGATTTAACTGATATTATTTGAAATGTTTGTATTGGGAAGTAGTGGAAGAAAGACTTGAATAGGTAAATAGGTATGTTGTAGATAGGACAGAATGTCAAAACATAATTCAGACTAGAGTAAATAAGAAGGGATAGGAACACTTAATTTTTATGGCCCCCAATTTTTTGATTTGTTTTTTCTAGATATACATGACAGTTGAGTATATTTTGACATAATGTACAGGAATTATTTCTGAGTAAGTGAATATCACAATAAAATAACTGTTTGGAAGGCAATACAAGGGAACTGTGCTCCATCAACAAGAATGGGGGACATTGCTAGCCAACTGGGGTTTTCAGGCCAGCATGACTTCGGTAATTTCACCAATATCCAAGGTCAGTTCTCATACCCAAAGACATAAGCAAAAGCTGTGTCCCCAAAGATTATAAAATTCTTATGTGACTGACTCAGACAAAATCACTTGGAAAATAATTTTTGAGAACTGCCTCTATATCAAGGCCTTGCAGTAGACATTGAGGAGTGATGATACAGAACAGACATGGTTCCTATGTCCATGGAATACAGTATTTTAGACAGAATATAAATATTATAAAAGTAGAAGAGATGAACAATATTAAAGAAATGAGGTCCCTTTATGGTCTACAAGGCCAACGAAAAATTCCTGAACCAAGTTAAAAAGAACTGAAGGATGATTAGAATTTTGTTAGATGGGGGTGAGAAGGTAAAGGACTCCAAGCAGATAAAACAACATGTAGAAAGGACTTGTGATGGGAAGATCACACAAATGTTCTCCATGGCTGTAGCAGAGAAGGAAAGTGATTCAACATGATGTCACATAATCTTATAAAACATTAAAAAGAATTAATTTTTACCTTGTCAGAAATTTTTGAAAGGTTTTAAGCAGTTCAGTGATCAGTTCATAGAATTAGATTTACCAATGTAAAAATCTCTTCTCAGGTTTTCTTTTATAATAAAATGGATAAATTGGCCCTAAAATCCCATCTAAAAATGCTGGATTAATTATTTTTCTATGTGCATTGGTGAGAAACTAAGAAATACACAGTTAAAAAAAGTAAAAATTGAAGAAAAGTAGGAAACTAAAAAAATGAGTAAAACACCAAAAAAAGCGTATAAATAATGAGGATCTTCCACATATGATAAATTTTAACTTCAATTTCCATGACCTCATGGGGTGTAAGAAGCAGGCCATAAATCACAGGACCTACCCAAGGTGCAGAGACTAATATGAGACCACCACATAAAGCTTGCACCCCCTAAAAATAAAAGCCATTCTTCTAGTGTGATCTAGAATTGAACTGGTCATTTTAAAATTTAAGCTGTATGTTGTATTTCTGTGAATGGCTAAATATATTACATTAAACTAATTATCCTGCAGATAAAAACTATAAACTCTGGAGAATATATATTTTTTAAAACCACTTGAAGACATTAGCAAGGTAACAAAGCAGGAAGATCATAGAGGGGGTTGATAGCTTCATGGAAGAAATGATAATAAGTGAGTTTCCTATTTTCTGTGTCTTTTAGCCTAAGAAGAGGCCCCAGTTACAGTATTGGGGAATTAAAAGTGCAGATAGAAATCCTACACTTTTACCGACTTGAATAACCCGAGAACAAAGCCTGAAGCAATCAAACCAGTTGGAAAAAGAGAAGGAAAATCTCAGAAAGATATTGCCATAGTCAGGAAATGCCAATTCTTTCCACAAGCTCATCCCAAACCTCTAGCTGACTTTTGAACCATGCATACATAAGACAGAATTCAAGCAGCCAAGCTACAGTGAGGAAAACTGAACTGATATTTCTCAGGTCAGGATTTGAATTAGACAAACCAATTAGTTACCTTAAGAAAAAAAAAAATCAATGCTTTCAGAGGGAAAATTTCAGACCTTGGTAAGTTATGCATACATGTCAAAATTAGCATTATGACCATTAATGGAAAAGAAACAGAGGTGGACACATTCCAAAATTTGACAAGGAAATACTTGAACTAAAAAAAAAAAAAAGAAAGAAAATTGTTTTGGTAAGCTTTTTTTGCTGCTGTGACTTAAGGACCGAACCAGAACAATTATAGAAAAGGAAAAGTTTAAGGGCTCACCGTTTCAGAGATCTTAGTCCACAGGAGACCGGCTCCATTTATTGGGGCTGGGCTTGTGGTGAGGTAGAACATCATGGCAGAGAGTGTGGCAGAGGGAAGCAGCTCATATGGTAATCAGAAAAGCAGAGACTCCACTCTCCAGATACAGAACATATGCCCTATAGCTCCACCCCCAGTGAACCACTTCCTCCAGCCACACCCCACCTGCCTCCTGTTACCACCTTAGTTAATCCCATCAGGGATTAATTAACTGATTATGTTAAGGATATAGCCCAATCATTTCTCCTCCAAACCTTATTGCATTGTTTGCACATGTGAGCTTTTAGGGGACACCACATCTAAACCATAATAAAATGATTCATATTAAGGCAAAATAAAGCAAAGAAAAGTATAGGAGGAGGGAATAAATGGTAAGCACAGAGAAAGTAATAGAAATATCATATTGGGGGAGGCTAGGGTTGTGACTCAGTGATAGAGTGCTTGCCTAGCATATGTGAGGCACTGGGTTCGATCCTCAGCACCACATTAAAAAATAAATTAAGTTATAAAAAATCATACTGGTAATCACAATTAGTGAAAATGTCTAAGTTCTCCAGTTAAAGGACAAAAACTGAGAAAGCATCTAATAAAAAAATCGAGCTGTATATTATCTTACATGGGATACACTGAAAGCTAAGGATACAAAGAGTTCAAAATTAAAAGAACAGAAAGTAATTACCAGACAAGTGAAAGAAAACTGGGGTGACTTACATTAATACCAGACAAAATAAATTTTAATGCAAAATGTTTGATTAGGGTTTAAAAAGGATCACCACAAAATAAAATGTTCACTTCAAGAGAAAAATATAACATTTCTAATCTTTTAAATTTCATTCTTTAAAAAAAGTAAATAAAATTGATATAGAAAAAAGAATAAGATTAGAAAGTGAGAAGAAAGATGTAAGTATAGATTTTGAAGATATTATGAGGATTAAATAAACCATTATAAACTGTACAAATGAATAAAGACTTAGAATTTGAAAGTTCCTAGGATATATAATTTGCAAATACTGACTGAAAAAGAAGTAAAGAACTGAAATAATATGATAACCATTAAAATGCTGAACCAATAGTTTAAAACATTCCTATACAAATTTCCAATCAAAAGTTTTGACTGGCAGATTTTAAGAAACATTCCTGGAACATTTAATTATAATCATACACAAAACTTTTTTCTAGGTAATCACCCAAAAACTCACAAAATGGTTTCCTTTTAATGAGAAGTAGGAAACTACATTTCCCCACCAATTTGGACCTCCATGAGGCCATGTGACTAGTTCTTAACAATGAATGCAAGATGAAATTATGTATCACTTTTGTCCCAAATCAGTTAGGAGTGTGCCTTTTTCATACCTTCTTTAATTTCTTCCCTCATCTCCTGTCTGTGTTTTGAAGATCCCTGAACCAAGCCACAGAGAGGACCTTGATAGCTGAATTGACATATGGAAAGTTGTTTGATGAACACTTGAATAAAATATGACATGAAGAAGCCATAAACATTTATTATGTTAGTCCAATGAGACTCACAAACTAATTCTAAACATATGCAAGGAAACAATGGGGTATATCTTGACTTGCTCTAGCCTATATACTCCCAAGTTGGTTCAAGTATCTAGTGTGATCTTATGCCCGAACCTGAAATTATATTATGAAAAAAAATTATTGGCTGATATAATTCACCAGCACAGATGTTGAAATCCTAAAAGATCAGCAAATGGAGGTAGCTATGAAGTGAAAAGTTGATTCATCAAGAACAAGTTGGGTTTAACCCAATGTGTCTTTCAGTTACCCATTACTGTGCAAAACTCCATCCTAAAACGTAATGGCTTAAAACAACAAACAGACGATTAAGTCTGCAGGTCCACTGGGTGATTTTACCTAATCTAAACCAAATGTAGTAAACTTCAACAGACACCCTTATGTATATGTGACTGGCAGGTCAGTTTGAGGCTGGATGGTGTCAGATGATCTCGGCAGGGACTGTCTCTGCTTTAAGAAATTTCTCATTCTTAAGTAGGCTGGCCTGGTCTTGCTCTCATGGTGCAGACTAAGTTCTAAGAGTTACAAAGCTGCAAAATGCAAGGAAGCAATAGAACACAAAGCCTACTGAGTCATAGTTTAGAACTAACACATTGTGACTTCTGCCACTTTCTATGGAACAAAATCACAAAGCCTGTCCAGAATCAGAGTGGTTAGGGATAGCAGAATTAGTGGGAAAAATGGAGGGACACCAAGAGGGCATTAATTAGTGAGATCAAGGCTATCAATCGCTTAATATAGTTCACTTGTCACCTTAACATGTTAAAAGAGAAAAATCACATGATCGGCTCAGTAGCAGGGGAAGATAGGATTTGAGTAGAATGAATATCCATTTGTAAACACACACATATATATATGAAACAAAAACAAAAATCATTTTTAGAAAATTAATAATACAGAGAAAACTCTTATCTGATAGAGTATCCTCCAAAAACCTACAGCAAACATGATATCTGGTATTTCAACAGTGAAATTTTTCCACTGGAGAAAAGGAACAAGATGGATGTTTTCAGTATTGCCTCTTTATATAACAAAGTTATACAGAAGGTATAGCTAATATAGTATAGACACCTTTCCCAATAAAAATATAAGCATGAGGAAGGAGCTGGATGTGGTGGCACACACCTGAAACAGGAGCATTGTCAGTTCAAAGCCAGCCTCAGCAAAAGTGGGGTGCTAAACAAGTCAGTGAGACCCTGTCTCTAAATAAAATATAAAACAGGGTTGGGGACTTGGCTCAGTGGTCAAGAACCCCTGAGTTCAATCCCTAGTACCAAAAATAAATAAATAAATAAAATAATGTCCTAAGGCTGAGGGAGCTTGGGCAACTTAGTGAGACCTTGTTTCAACAAAAAAAAAACAAACAAAAAGAATGAGGAAGGAAGAAATAAACTGCTATTGTTCTCAAATAACATGATTATCCACTATTAAATCCCCCAAATCTACTGAGAAATTATTAAAATTAAAAAGAGTAAGCCAGGTATATATTTGTGTATGTATATATATATATATATATATATATATATATATATATATATATATATATATATATATAATTTCTATAAATTAGCATCAAACAAAATACAAATTTTTTTAAATATTTTAAGTTGATTCAGATATACAAATTACCAAGTAATAAATCTTACAGATGATGTGCAAAGTCTTATGAAGAAAATTATGAAACTTTACTTAAAAGCATTTGTTCATGAACTATATGACTCAGTATTGTAAACATGTAAATTCTCCACAAATTGCCTCATAGAGTCAATGCAATATCAAACTATATCCCAGAAGTTAAGTATTGTTGTTGTTCACTGCAGTACTGAAATTGACAAGCTAATTCTAAATGTATGTGGATGAGTCAAGAGCTAAGAATAACCAAGAAATTGCTGGAGAATAACATATACTTATTATAGAGGTAAAATAAGGCTTTTTGGTTTTAGTGTAGGAATCCATAAGCTAGCCAAAATAATAGAATATAGATCCTAGAAACAGATTCACTCGTGAATGGAAATATTTTATGACAGTCCTGACATTGTGGTCAGTAGGAAAGAAAAAACAGAGTTTACAGAAAAAGTCATTGAGACTATTGCTTAGAAAAAATTATTTGGATCTCTACTTCATATAATATGCTAAAATTAGTTACAAACTAAAAGACATGCCTAATTCTAAACCACAAAACATTATGAAGCAATATAGAAGAATGTATTTATCACTATGTAGGAAGTAGGATTTCTTTAACTTGACACAAAATTTGCAAAACATAAAACAAAAAATAAATAAATTCAACCTCATTACAATTAAGGACATCTACTCAAAATTTAAAAACAGAAGAAAAGACACAAAATGAAACAAGATGTTTCATAATTATATTTGTATTTATATAAAACCAACAAAGAACTAATGTCCAAAATATGTATAAAGAATTCTATTGAGGGGCTGGGGTTGTGGCTCAGTGGTAGAGCTCTTGCCTAGCATGGGTGAAATACTGGGTTTGATCCTCAGCACCACATAAAGATAAATAAATAAACGTATTGTCCATCTACAACTAAAAAGTATTTAAAAAATAATTCTGTTATTCTGTTGAATTAAGCAGAATACAAACCTAATAGAAAAATTGGACAAAAGATTAACAAGCATGTTATGGAAGAGGAAACCAAAATAGCCAATAAACATACCAAAATAGTCTCAGCCTTAGCATTAATCAGAGTAGTATTAAACATAAATAAAATAATATTTCATATGATTCATAGTGGCAAATTAAGAAATCTGTTAATACAAAAGGGTGATAAAGATATAGGTTCACATTACTATAGTCTGAATTGTGTTCTTCTAAAATTCAGTATGTTGAGACCTAATCTCCAATGTGGCATTAAAAGGTAGGGCCCCCATGAATGGGATTAGTGCCCTTATAAAAGAGGTCCAAGGGAGCTTATTGTTCTGTTCCCATCTTTGCACTTCTGCCATGTGAGGCCACAGCAATGAGACACCATCTTTAAAGCAGATAGGGAGTCCCTCCCAGACATGGAATCTGCTTGTGACTTGATCTTATACTTCCTGCCTCCAGAAGTGTGAGCAATATATTTATGTTGTTTATAAATTAACCAGCACATGATATTTTGTTATAACAGATTGAAGAGACTGAGACATGCACATAAATAGGCAGAACAACAATGAAACACTGTTTTAGATGCCCCCACCATAATAAAATAATTCTCATCCTAGGAATATACCCTGGGATAGAAGTTTCCTATTCTGAGGTTCATGGATATAATTTAAAGGTCATGTGAACTTAAATGGAAAAAAAAAGTATTTCTTTACTTTTAGTAGTCCCTAAATGAAATTTAGTATTTCTTTTATTTGTGAATGTGGTCAGTTAACTCAGTAGTGTTGGCAGTGCCCATGACTTTGTCACCAAAGAAACAAAGATAGTTTCATATCATATATGCAGCTATGAAAGGCAATATAATGAAAATATCCTTTACATTCATCACTACTTCAAAACCAGGGAGGTTATTAGACCGACTCCTAGATCTTGGTCTTTAATGTATTAATAGATATTTAATTCTATATAAAAAATTATTAACACTTGTATTGATCAGATTTCCATTGCTGTGACAAAATACCTAAGATAAACAACTTAAAAGGAGGAAAGGTTTATTTTGCCTCACAGGTTCTGAGGTTTCGGTTCATGATTTAACCCTGCACTTTGAATGAGTCAGAATATCATGATAGCAGTAGCATGTGGCAGAGGAGGCTGCTTACCTCATGGAAGCCAAGAAGCAAAGAGAAAGAGAAAGGGGATGGGGACAAAACAACACCCTTCAAGCCCACAGCCCCAATGAACTACATTCTCCAACTAAGCACCACCTCCAAAGTTTCCACCACGTCCCAATTGTCCCTTAAGTTATGAATTGATAAAGGGATTAATCCATTCATGATCCAATCTCTCCCCAAAGGCCCTCCCTCTGAACACTGCTCTATTCGGAACCAAGCCTTCAACACATGAGCTTGTGGGGTACATTTAAGATCCAAATCATAACACACTTGACCACTGTTTTAATATGATTTTTTGTAATCCTGTGATTTTATTTCATACATTTAAAATTTTATTTTGAGAAGAAATTTAGTAGATGTCACCAGATTACCACAAAGGTCTTTGGCACATTGAAAAACTCCAGTCTTAAAAAATCCTCTCATATGGGCTGGGGTGGTGGCTCAGCGGTAACACACTTGCCTGGCATATGTGAGGCACTGGGTTCAATTCTCAGTACCACATGTAGGTAAATAAAATAAAGGTTCATCAACAACTGAAAAAAAAAAAAAGTTAAAAAAAACCCCTATCATATAAAATGCACCAAGGAGAGCCATTGAGAATATTTATTAAAAGTCATGACCCACATATCTATCAACAATACAATAAATAAATGCACTGTAGTATATCACACTGTATATGAGTATTTTGCTGTAGTAAAAATGAATAATTTATAACTATATACAACAACATGGATGAATTTCAGGTGCGTCAGAAATGAACATTGCAGAAGAATGTAACATATATAATTCTGTGTGAAGAAAGCAGGAAAACAGGCAAACTAAACAATGAATTGCTTAGGGTTACAAATGTGTTGAAACTAGAAACAAATGGAAGGGAATGATAAACACAGAAATCAAGTTAGTGAGTTACTTAGAGTCAGGGGGGAAAACATGGGATCAGAGAAGAAATTTCTGAGACATTCTTCTTTTTCTTAACCAGGATGGTAGAACATATATATTATATATATATATATAATATATATATATATATATATATATATATATATATATTATATATATATATTATATATATATTATATATATATAATCATATAATATATATATATATATATATAATCAGTTTTAGTCAATTTGAGCTACTATAACAAAATGCTACAAACTAGGTATCTTATAAAAAAATTATTTATATCAGTTCTTCTTGAGGTTGGGTAGTCCAAGATCAGGATCACAGCATGGTTGGTTCTCAGGAGGACCCTCTTGCACGTTGCTGAAAGCTAGCTTCTCCTTGTATTTTTATACAGTAGAAAGAGTGAGCTTTCTTGACTTCCTTTTATAAGGGCACTAATTCCAATCACGAATGCTCTACCCTCATGACCTAATCATCTCCCAAATACCCCATTTCCTATATTATTACATTGTGGGTTAGGGTTTGAAAATATGAATTTTGGGGAGATGTAGACAAGCACACTGTTAATCTTTATAATTTACATATATTTTTCTTTTGTCTGCTTAATAAAATTGTTCCTACATATTCACAGGGGATTGATTCTAAGACATTTCCCTTCTGTTGTTCAAATCTTTTGTATAAAATAGAATAGTATTTGAATATGATCTGTACACATTCTCCCATGTATTTTAAATAAAGTCTAAATTATTTATAATACCTAAATCAGTGTAAATGTTTCTTAAAGTATTTTTACTTGTAGATGGACACACTATCTATTTGTTTTTATGTGGTGCTGAGGATGGAACCCAGAGCCTCACACATGCTAGGCAAGCGCTCCACCACTGAGTTACAACCCCAGCCCTATAAATGGTTTTATACTAGAATGAAGTCCCAGGATTTTGCAAGAGCAAATGGATGGAGGTAGAGCTATTAAAGAGATGGAGTTATTGTGGAAGAAATGTGTTTAGAAGAGAAATGAAGAATTCTGTTTCAGACCTTAAATTTTGAGAAGTCTCTGAGTTATCGCAGTTTAAAAAAAGCCATTAGGCAGTTGCTATTTATGTATTTGCTACATAGACAGAAACATAAGAACCATAGCACTGAGCCAGAAGAAAGTTGGAAATCTATTTCCCACTCTCACACTCAGTTTTTTGTTTGTTTTTGTTGTTTTAAATATTTTTGTTTGCAGATGGACACAATAGCTTTATTTTATTTATTTATTTTTATGTGGCGCTGAGGATCGAACCAGTGCCTCATACATACTAGGCAAGCTCTCTACCACTGAGCTACAACCCCAGCCCTCACAGTTTTTTAAATGTTCTTACCTTTCCATGATTATAGGTAAGTTTGGGAATTGCCATTTCTCTGTTTCTCCCACCAAACTGCCAAAGCAAGGGATACTTCTATTTGTAATTTTCTCACCTGAGTGAATTTATATTCTGCCTTTATTCTGAATGCCTCTCCTTTATTTCTCTGACTTTTAGTGCCAATTCACATTCTAGTCCGGTTACAGTATCTAATTCATAATATTTTATGTCAGAACCACATTTTAGAAATTACAATGATCTTGCGTATACATTACTTCATCAAGTACTTCTTGAGAGAGTTCGGATGGGTGCAGTTATTCCCACTCTGAAGATGAAGCAATTGAGTCCCCAATGATTATATAATTAGAGTGGCAGAGCATAAACCAAATTCTGATGACTCCCTGCAATCTTGTGTTTCTTGTATATCTTGTAGTGGTTGACTGTTGAGAAAAAGTACCAGCTCTTGTGTCCTGTGTAATTGTACTCTAAGGACATTTGCTGTAAGTTTTTAGATTTGCATAATGAGATTAGCAATTAGAATGCTTGCTCCAGGTAACTAAAATAGCATCACCAGTATTGCAATTAAAATGAAAAGGAGGGCTAAGGTTGTTCAGGATTTGTTGTTTTTCTTAAAATAATTTATAAACAACCACCTATATACTACTCATTAGGTACTTTTAACATTTATAAACTGGCTGTGATAGATAATAATATGATAATTTAGAAAATTAAGATATAAAGCCAGAAAAATGTTGAGCTGGCTATAAAATAACTACAAATAGAACACTATGATTCTCAAGATCTAGACAATTTGCTAAATTCTACTGTTATACATGATTAAAATTTCCTTTGGAAATACATTATGTTAAAAATCATACTGCAATAAAGTGTATATCCAGATGTTTCTGTTTATTTGTGTAGTACCAGGGATTGAACCCAGGGGTACTAAACCATTGAACCTTATCCTCAGCCCTCTTTTTTTTTTTTTTAATTTTTGAGACAGGGTCTTGCTAAGATGCTATGGCTGGCCTCAAACTTGCAATCCTCCTATTTCAGCTTCCTGAGTCACTGGATTATAGGCATGTGCCTGGCCTAGGTGTTGTTTTTTGCAAGATCTTAATACTTGTAGAAAATATTAGATGAAGTAAATTCCTGATATTGATACATAGAGAACTTGAGGACCATTGTCACAGGTACAAATTTCTCAAATAATAGAATACATTGTAATGTTCTAATTGAATAACAAATTTTTATTTGAGAAGTTTGTTTCCTTAGATTATAGTTGTTTTAAAGTTAGTCTCACTAAAAATGCTTTAACTTAAAAAATTTCCTGCCTAAATTCTATTTAGCTAATCCCTGGTAGCCTGAGTTGGAAATACTGTTTTGAGTGGTTCTTAAGGATATAAATTACAAAGAAGTTTCATTTTCTGCTTTACATATTACTCCAGTGCTTTAAGTTTAAAATTTCAAATCAGTTTGTATCATTTTAGTGATTAAAAATTGACAACAAAAGCTTATTTTTTAAGTTTTAAACTGTGATGTCTTCTCTAAAATTTTTAAAAAGGGTATTGTTTCATTTAATAATGCACTGAAAGTTTCTAGATTCGGTGTAGCATAATTGTCATAATCCCATGCCAATAATATGATTCAATGAATGTTTGATGTGTTTTTATACTAAACAAATCATTTTAGAAAATCTCAAGCCCAGGAATGATACATTTTGAAATAAATATAGTCTTTGAAATACACAAAAAATACATAACAATAAAGATTTCATGGGATATTTTTCTGTCAAAAAATTGGTTATTTCCTAATTTTTCTTTAAATTTAATAATCATGAGAAAGATACCCATACATAAAATATGTCCTGGCACATATATGGTAGAAAATAAAAATATATTCTTAGTCCTACAATGTTAAATCTAAATTTCAGTCCTGAAACTGCCTCAACAACACCTTTATGTTAAGCCCCTTGAAATTTGGAGCTACAAGTTAGTTTCCATTATCATTAAAAAAAAATAGTGATTTGGGGAATCCTTCCCCAAAGTCTGGGATAAGGGATAAATATTTTATTATGGTGGGGGGTCTTTAGAAAAGTAGTTCTTTCCTTGATTAGAAAAATGTTTTATACTGCTGGGCGCGGTGATACACGCCTATAATCCCAGTGGCTCAGGAGGCTGAGGCAGGAGCATCACAAGTTCAAAGTCAGCCTCAACAATGGCAGACCACCAAACAACTCAGTGAAACCCCATCTCTAAATAAAATACAACATAGGGCTGGAGATGTGACTCAGTGTTCGAGTGACCCTGAGTTCAATTCCCCGTACCAAAAAAAAAAAAATGTATTATACCCCTTGTTATATACAGTTTTTAGTTGTTTTTTTTTCCCAAAAAAAGCCCATAGAATCTCATTGCTCTGCTAAGGCACACCTGCAGTCATTTTTAAATTCAACTGGATGCTACACAGGTTTCTATGGGGAAGATAAGAACAGACTTTTTCACTTCATGATTGATTTTAAAAAATAAGCATTGTGGCCATTCTCTCTGAGATACATTTGATAAGCAACTATACTGAAAAATGAAATTTTAAATTGTACTATCAGTTTCCCAGCCCCTGTATCTCAGTTATCCAGCTGTACAATTTTTTGACAGCTCCTGTCTTTTCACTGTCAATGGCACTTTGTTTTCATTTAACTAGAGAAGGCTACCCTACCAGCTTCATCTGTTGGGTACTTTATTCCAAAGTTAAAAGGCAATTATGTCCAAGGTCGGCTACCACAGCTTGATATGTGGTAACAAATGTACAATTTGGACAACAGCCAAGTAGAACCAAAGTAGAGAATGTTGTGCTAGTAACACCTGTCAGTATTTAAGACAGAGTCGAGCAGAAGAGCACAAATTGAAAGCCAGTCTGGCAAATTTTCCATCCAACCAAAGAAAAAATCCAATCTGGAACAGTGGCCTCCAGTAACAAGGTCTGTTTTTGTCATACAAAACTTAATTCAGAATCAAGGGAAGTTGTTGGTAACTCTTAGTTTTTAAAAAATCAAAATCGAGAAGGAAACAAACAATAAAATGATAATTTAACCCCAACTGTTTAAGACCATTGTTACTATGAATTCTCAATTATTAACCTCCTGCTTTTATTAGAGTAGCTGCAGAAAATTTTAGACCTAACAAAGGGAAAGTAACAGAGAAATTGATTTAGTTTGGCTTTAGTGGCATATGTATGTGTGTTTCTCAATCCTTCTAGTGAGTAGGATTGCAGGATGGGCAAGACTAGCTGTCCTAGGATTTACGAAGGCTTCTATGAATAGTCTTGCCCATCTTGCAATCCAACCAGCATACCAGAAAGGGTAGGGACAGAAACTATTTTTCCCAGCACTAGAAACATATAAATAGTAGAAGTACAATGAAAGCAAGTGTGCAAAATGTGCTTCATAATCTTAAAACACACATAGGAAAGAAACTGGATACAGGTTTTCCAAATTTGATAAGAACTTAAAATGAAACAGGAAATAAACTTAAAGACAAATCTCTATTAAAACCAAAAATTTTAGCCAACCATGCTAAAGGAGAGAAACATCTAAAGAAGGCAGGTAAATATAAATAAATATATAGGACAATATTAAAAGAAATTTAGAAAGCTGAAGAAACTTTTTCACTTTATTTTTTTACATTTTATGAGGTAATAAAAGGTAGCATTTGTATTATACAATCTACAATTTCTACAAAAAAATTGTATTGTCTTGAATAATTTTCTCAAAGAGCTGAAATTAAAACAAAGCACTTATTTAGAGTTTTTAAATATTCACCTACCTCCAAGAATAAGCAAGGACTTTTAAGTCTACAATCACAGGTATCCTAAAAATATTCTAGCAAAAAAAAATTACTCCTAAAGATAATTGTATTTTTTATATCTATTTTTGTCAGGGAGGGCCTGAGAAATAGTTTGGTGGCCCATTTTCAGAATATAGTCTTAATTGGGATATAAGATCCAGTTATAGCCATTTTAATTATAGCCCTTCCCTTTGCCTACCCCAATTTTTTTTAATTTTATTATTCTAATTTGTTATATATGACAGCAGAATGCATTACAATTCATATTACACATATAGAGCACAATTTTTCATATCCCTGGTTATATACAAAGTATTGTAACACCATTTATGTCTTCACACATGTACTTAAGGATAATAATGTCCATCTCATTCCACCATCTTTTTTATACCCCTTGTTCCCTCCCTTCCGCTCCCTCCACTTTGCCCTATCTAAAGTTCCTACATTCCTTCCAGGCTTTCCACCCCCCAAATGGCCATTATGAATCAGCATCCTCATATCAAAGAAAACTATTGGCCTTTGCTTTTGGTGGATTGGCTTGCTTCACTTAGCATTATATTCTCCAGCTCCATCCATTTACCTGCAAATGCCATGGTTTTATTCTCTTTTAATGCTGAGTAATATTCTCTTATGTATATATACCACATTTTCTTTATTCATTCATTTACTGAAGGGCATCTGGGTTGGTTCCACAGTTTAGCTATTGTGAATTGGGCTGCAATAAACATTGATGTGGCTGTATCCCTGTAGTATGCTGTTTTTAAGTCTTTGGATATAAACAGAGGAATGGGATAGCTGGATCAAATGGTGGTTCCATTCCCAGTTTTCCAAGGAATCTCCATATTGCTTTCCTGATTGGGTGCACCAACTTGTAGTCCCACCAGTAATGTATGAGTGTGCCTTTTTCCCCACATCCTCACCAACACTATTGAGGTTTGTATTCTTAATAGCTGCCATTCTGACTGGAGTGAGATGAAATCTTAAGAGTAGTTTTGATTTGCATTTCTCTAATAGCTAGAGATATTGAACATTTTTTTCATATTTTTGTTCATTGATTGTATATCACCTTCTGAGAAATGTCTGTTCACTTTCTTGGCTCATTTATTGATTGGGTTATTTGTTATTTTGATGTTTAGCTTTTTGATTTCTTTATGTTCTCTAGTGATTAGTGTTCTATCTGATGTGTGAGGGGTAAAGATTTGCTCCCAAGATGTAGGCTCTCTATTCACTTCACTGATTGTTTATTTGCTGAGAAGCTTTTTAGTTTGAATCCGTCCCATTTATTAATTCTTGATTTTAATTCTTGCATTATACAAGTCTTATTAAGGAAGTAGGGGCCTAATCCAATATGATGGAGATTGGCTCCTACTTTTTCGTCTATTAGACGCAGGGTCTCTGGTTTAATTCCTAGGTCCTTGATCCACTTTGAGTTGAGTTTTGTGCATGGTGTGAGATAGGGGTTTAATTGCATTTTGTTACATATGGATTTCTAGTTCTCCCAGCACCATTTGTTGAAGAGGCTATCTTTTCTCTAATGTATGTTTTTTGCGCCTTTGTCAATATAAGATAACTGTAATTATGTGGGTTATTCTCTGTGTCCTCTATTCTGTACCATTGGTCCACCAGTCTATTTTGCTGTCAACACCATGCTGTTTTGTCACTATTGCTCTGTAATATAGTTTAAGGTCTGGTATAGTGATGCCACCTGCTTCACTCTTCTTGCTAAGGATTGCTTTAGCTATTCTGGGTCTCTTATTTTTCCAGATGAATTTTATGACTGCTTTTTCTTATCTCTATGAGGAATGTCATTGGGATTTTGGTTGGAATTGTATTAAATCTGTATAGTGCTTTTGGTAGTATGGTCATTTTGGCAATATTAATTCCACCTATCCAAGAACAAGGGAGATCTTTCCATCTTCTAAGGTCTTTAATTTCTTTCTTTAGTGTTCTGTAGTTTTCATCATAGAGGTCTTTCACCTCTTTTGTTAGGTTGATTCCCAAGTATTTTTTTTTTTGAGGCTATTGTAAATGGGGTAGTTTTCCTAGTTTCCCTTTCTGATATACAGAAATGCCTTTGATTTATGGGTGTTAATTTTGTATCCTGCTACTTTGCTGAATTCAATTACTAGTTCTAGAAGTTTTCTGGTGGAATTTTTTTGGATCTTATAGGTATAGAATCATATCATTGGCAAATAGTGCTAATTAGAGTTCTTCTTTTCCTATCTGTATCCCTTTAATTTCTTTTGTCTGTCTAATTGCTCTGGCCAATGTTTCAAGAACTATGTTAAGTAGAAGTGGTGAAAGAGTGCATCCTTGTCTTATTCCAGTTTTTAGAGGGAATACTTTCATTTTTTCTCCATTTAGAATGATGTTGGCATGCAAGGCAAGCACTCTACCACTGAGCTACAACCCCAGCCCCTAAGAATGATGTTGGCCTGGGGCTTAGCATAGATAGCTTTTTAAATGTTGAGATAGGTTCCTGTTATTCCTAATTTTTCTAGTGTTTTGAACATGAAGGAGTGCTGTATTTTGTCGAATGCTTTTTTTTTGCGTCTTCTGAGATGATCCTATGGTGCTTATGTTTAAGTCTATTGATGTGATGAATTAATTTATTTATTAACTTCTATATGTTGAACCAACCTTGTGTCCCTGGGATGAACCCCACTTGATTGTGGTGCACTATCTTTTTGATATATTTTTGTACTCAATTTGCCAGAATTTTATTGAGAATTTTTTCATCTATGTGCATTCACTAGAGATATAGGTCTGAAGTTTTCTTTCTTTGATGTGCCTTAGCCTGGTTTTGGAATCAGGGTGACACTGGCCTGATAGAATGAGTTTGGAAGTGCTCTGTTTTTTTCTATTTCCTGAAATAAATTCTTCTTTATTAGTTCTTCTTTAAAGGTCTTATAGAACTTGGCTGTGTATCCATCTCTCCTGGGCTTTTCTTGGTTGGTAGGCTATTGATTAAGTCTTCTATTTCATTGCTTGAAATTATGTTTAAGTTGTGTATATCAAAATCAGGTAATCATTTAGATTGTACCCAATCACGACAAGGAGGGGAGAACACTGTGCTAGGGATAAAAGCAGGTAGACTGCCCACCCCAAGTTCACTTGCTAGCCAGCTTTGGTGGCACATCCTTCTGACAGAAGTAAAGTTTACCTTGTCCACCCACTTCCAAGCACAGTTTGATTTCATGTGGCATCTAGGTATTTCTAAAAAGGGAGACAAATAACTGCAGATTTTTTCAGTATAAGGTTCTTGTATTTCAGGTAGCAAAATTTATGTTGAAATTTCATGTGTTTATATGGCAAGAATTAGCTGTACTCTAACACTTTAAGACACTACATGTTTTAGTCACCCTTTTCACTGCTGTGACTAAAACATCTGACCAGAATAATTTTAGGGAATAAAAGTTTATTTGAGGGCTCACAGTTTCAGAGGTCTTAGTCCATAAAAGGCTGGCTCCATTCCTTGAGGCTCAAAGTGAGGCAGAACATCATGGCAGAAGCATGTGGCAGAGGAAAGCAGCTCACATCAGGAAGCAGAGAGAGACTAGCTCCAGATACAAAATATGTACCCCAAAGCCACACCCCCAATTCCCCACCTCCTCCAGCAATACCCTACCTGCCTTTAATTACCACTCAATTAATCCCTTCTGACGATTAATGTACTGGGTTAAGGCTCTCACAACCCAATCATTACCCCGCGGAACCCTCTCATATTGTCTCACTTGAGCTTTTGGGGGACACTTCACATCCAAGCCATAACACTACATTGAATCACATTTTGCTGCTCAGGACTGGGTGATTCAAGATAGGGCATATAGGGTGGTTGTCTTTGGAAACCTTTTAAACTTTACTTTTAGGGAGTGAAAATTTTGTTATGAATGGTACTTTTTTCCTGAGCCAGAAAGAAAAGCTGTCTCTTCCTGGTCTGAAGTTTTCTTTCTTTGATGTGCCTTAGTGGCACTTGTATACCTTAAAACTAACTGATATTATTGATAAAAGAGCTAGAAAAAATATTTTTCAATATGATACTTTTTATTGCTTTACTTTTTTGATGGGATGCAAACTGCAAGCTATTTAGCATACTCAAAATGCTGTTAGAAAGAGCTATCATTAGCATTTTGAATGTCTTTAAAAACCTTATGCAGTCTGATGGCATATGTATGGGATGATAATGAAGTAAAGGGAATGAATAATGTTTTTCTATTCATAGGTATATATCTGCAGTGACAACTATAGGTGGGAAAATGGTCATGGAACAGTTTTATTCAAGCAGGCAGCACATCTTTTTGTTTGTTTCCATGTTTGTCAAATATAGTTTTTTTAAAAAAATTTATAGGTTCTTTATAATTATACATAATAGTGGGTTTTATTATTACATATTTGTACATGCACACGATATAACAATATAATTTGGTCAATTTCATTCTCGGTATGTTCTCTTTTCTTCCCTTCTCCCTCCTTCTGGACCCCTTCCTCTACTCCACTGGTTGGCACCTTCTATTTTCATGAGATTTTCCCCACCTTTTTTCTCTCTAGCTTCCTCATTGAGAAAAAAAAAATATGACCTTTGACTTTCTGGGTCTGACTGATTTCACTTTACATAATGCAGAGTTTTTTGAAGTAGAGTTTGAGAAACAAATTATAATTATAGCTGGAATTCTTCCGGTGTTGTGCCAGGTATGAAAGCTGCACTATAGGATGAGACAGACTTGCTGGGAAATTCCAATTTTTGTTGGAATTCGCAAAAAGAACTTTTCCTTACTGATTATAAAAATAAATTTGAAATACCACACCACTTACAAAGAATGGAATGAGTAAAATTTAAAAATATAACTTCAATATTAATATGTATATGAATGCTAAATATATGAATATTATATATCATATTCACATTATATAAATAGTAAATTTTATATATGTGTATGCACATGCACACATGCATAGGCACCACAATTTCTTCATCCATTCATCTATGAACAAACACTTAAGCTGTTTCCACATACTGGCCCCTATGAATAATGCCAAGAGGAACATGGAAATGTTACAGGGCTGGGGCCTCCCAGGAAACTGAGACAGTGTAAAGATCCCCCTTGAGACCACACTTCTTGCAATCAAATCAGAAAGATTTCAGAAATGTCACTCAGAGTAACAGGCAATTAGTTATTAGAAGGGATGGGAATGGGGAAAGAGGAACACTCTCAAGGGACAGAGTCAGTTCCCTTAGAAAGGAGATGGGCAATGCACCTCTCCTGCCCTACAGTTTATTGGGGGTGACAGGAAAGTTTTCAAAGAGTCCTGCCCATGTCCACCTCTTGACTTTTGACTGTCAGCAAGATGGCATCAGACTTTCAAGTCCCCATTGCCTTCACAACTCCAGGTCACTTTGGCCAAGGCTGACTAGTTCTGATTGGATTCTTAACTATAAAATTGTACAGATTTTATGTTTAGGAGGAATTGTCCTTCTCTCTCTGAGTTTCGCAGTCTGGTCTGTGAAAAGGGTGACAAGTCTTCCCCTTCAGGGTAACTTGGGTTTCTCTTATTAACATTATTTGTAGCCTGCATTTCTCCTGCAGATAACACGTAATTTGCTGAAGAATATAACATATCCTGTCCACTTAAGCCAGGCAGGCCTGTAGGTAAGTTGCTTCTTGGAAAAGAAAGCATGTGGGGGATCAGCACCGTGGGTTTATTTTATACAATTATTCTCTTAATTCCTATTCCCATCATCTTCATCTGTCTGTCCCCTATCAAGAGCACAGATAACTCTACCATACTGATTTTATTTCCTGTGGATATATACTTAAAAGTAGAACTGCTGGATCATAATGGATAATGGTAGTTTCATTTTTAATTTTTTGAGGAACTTACATACTGTTTTGCATAATAGCTATACCAATTTACATTCCTACTAACAGTGTACAAAGGTTCCCTTTTCTCCACATACTGTCAACACTTGTTAGCTTTTTTTTTTTAATCTTTTTGATAATAGCCATTCTAACAGATGTGAGGTGGTACCTTGTTGTGGTTTTGATTTGCATTTTCCTGATGATTAGCAGGAAAATGCCTACTGGCTCTATTTATCCTTTTTTTTGGCGGGGGGTGGGGGATTACTCAGCCTTTAAAAAAAAGGAAATTCTGCCTTTGTAACAAGATAGATAGATGAACCAGGGGAACTTTACCCAAGGCAAAATAAGGTAGACACAGATTGAAAAATACTGCATAACTCACTTATGTCTGTAAACATGTTCAATACATAAAAACAGAGTATACTATGGTTACCAGGGGTGAATAAAATTGGTCAAAGGTATAAAGTTATAGTTATGTAGGATGACTAAATCTAGATATATAATGTACAGCATGAGACTAAAATTAATAACAAGGTATTATAGGCTGGAAATCTGTTATGAGAGTAGATTTCAGATTTTCTTACCAGAAAAAAAATAGCAATGTGAAAAGATGGATATGTTAAGTCACTATAATAATCATTTCATCATTTACATCAAAACATCATGTTGTACACCTTATATGTTTTCCATTTAAATGTTTTAAAAGTTTAAAGGTAAGTTCAAAGTGTCATGCTCAAGATATATAAATTTAAGTAGAGGGGAAAAGACTTAAACATTATCTTGTTACTAAATCAGTGTAGGTTTCTCACCAGGCTAAGAAACAAAGTCTAAATGAAATGGTAGAACCCAATCAACCAAGAGATGTGAGGGAAAATTCCCTTACTATGACCATAGAGTAACAGGAATTATAATGCAGGGTTGTGTGAGCACTGGAGGGTTCTTGTCTCACACACCCAAAGAATGAAATATGCAGATGATGGACAGTGAGACTTCAGTAGCAGATTTAATAGAAGCAAGCAAGGAAAGCTCCCAAAGCATGTGAGGTGTCTTAAAGAGAGTACTATTGGTGGCTCTCTGTCTAGGGGTTTTTATATTGTTTTGATGAGAGCTAACCTTCCTTTGAAGGGTCCTCTTTGATTGTTCTTTCTCTAATTCAATTGAAAGTGCCCAATTTTAATATCTTATTCCCATAATAGGAATAGGCTTAATGTGTTTGTTAACCCGAGTTTGTCCTGTACTTGTTTCTTAAAACAAAAGAATGGCTTGGTTCAAAACATCTTGATGGGGTTGACTCAGGGTTGTCAAGGAAACCTGGGGAAACAACAGAAATGTGTGGGCATCTGAGTATGAGTGGGGCCTTCCAGACAGGCAGCCAAAAACAAGCTTTAGCCTAGGGTTTGAATCTGGGGTGGTGGCCCTGCTTCAGATTCAAATGTACACTGTCCACAAAACCTAAGTGTTTTGCAACAAGGGAATGTTATCTGTAGCAATTGCCTTAAGGACTAATAAAGTACTGTCACCTTTTTAAGGCAAAGGGACTCTTTCCTCAACTATTATGGATTATTCTTAAATGAGAGAAGGAAATACAAACAAATGACTAAAGCCATTTCAGTTACATGGGAAATGCTGCTCTTTTCCTGTTTCCTGTAATTTTATTGGTAATTTTAATTAAATGCTACAATCTAAAAAGCACATTATCATCAAGTCTCATTCTAATGATAGACACTGTAGGCTATAGAAGTGGATATGGACATCAATGGCAGGACTCATTGCTTCAATGGCATACTTAATTCTAATTATACAATTTATAATGACTATACTTTTGCATAATGCTGTTGGAAAAGATATCTGTCATATTTATTTATTTCCATACCATATTCTTCCCTCAACTTTGCAAATAGTAAATGGCAGTGATTTTCTTTTTCAGCTTGGATTTTTTTCTTTCCTGTTTTTTGAACATACTATCTACTTCTCTTACCAAATAGGTAAAATTTAACAGTTAGGAGTTACTTATATTGATGTTAGGCTTTTTCTCCCAGTCAGGCAGTTAACTTTTTTAATTTTTTAAAAAGGATTTATTTATAAAAAATTAATACCTCAAGGTGCATAATAAGAATCATAATAAGTAGCTGCTGGTATAATAGGCTTGATACCACCTTGTTATCTTGAAGAAAAACATGGCAGTTATAACAGCCAGATAACTGTTCTTTCTTGGACCATTTTATTATACTTTTGTTTTTAAAGGCAGTAGCATTTTTCTTTTCTTTTTCAATCATAGAAACAAAGTTGGTATCCCACTGCTAACAATACTGGCAGGAAAAATAATCTAAGAACATTTACAAAGAACCAGTATTTTAAAATGTTTCTTACGCTTTTTTAACGCACATCATGGGTTTCATTTATGAAAATGTAGACTGTGTATACCTTTGCATTTGATTGTGTATGTTCTCACTAAAATTGAAACAACTCTTATAAAGCTATTCATAATATCACTGGTTAAAACTCAGATTTGATTATGTCACTGTCTCTCAAAACACCTATAAAACAGAAAAGTTGGGTATAATATCTTTCACCTCTGTAGCAAATGTAATTGACTTTTTGTTGACATCAGCATGGCAGAAAGGAATCTTTTTTTTTTTTTTCTGATATATCTTTGTGTGAATGCACTTGTTTACTTGAAGTTCATCATGCAGGCCAGGGGAGAAATTAAATTTCATTCCTTCTTCAGACATGAATATGCGGATTTGAGAGTGGCCACACTCCCGAGCAGAGCAAGTAAACCTCTTTAACATAATAATTTTACAGGACAGCTTTTTGAAACAATGTGTTTTTTTTTTTTCCTTTCTGTTTTTCGGACCCCAAACAACTTTCCAAAAGTTGAAAACATGACTCAGACAAATATGAAATTAACATATCAAAGCTTTTATTCAAATGTGGGAAGCAGTAAATTGTAAAGTGATTCAAGAGAATCTGGAGAGAGGTAGTTGTAAGCAAATTAACAGAAGAAAGCTAGGATACCACTGTTGGGTTAGAAACAAAACTAGTCAATGCTCTTCAAAGTTAATAAAAATAAACTTTGGGGGTTTATTTTCTATTGAGAAAAGTTGCTTATATCTCTCTCTGCCAGACAAAAATTTACTTGTTAACTTAGCTTCCCTAAATCTGGGAACTGTAGCCAAGGATAAGTAATGAGTCAAAGCAAATAACTACAAATAGTTTTTGAGTAGGCCTGAGAATCAGTGTTTCCATCTGATATTGAAATGACATCCTTCCCCTTTTCTTTTTGCTTTATTGTCAAGTATTAGAAAAAGTTTCCTTACAATTTTCTTCATATGTAGATATTGAACATATATATCAGAAAGCAAAGTCCCCACACACTGGATTTTCCAAGTGTTCAAAAGTTCATTCTAAACAATCCATTTGGTCTAATAAAGGAAGTACATACAGCCTCTTTGAAATAGACATAAATGAAATGGACAGCTGAATACAGTACCTAATAAACTGAACATAAAGTTAATTAAATCATGCCCCCCCTTTAAATTCATGTAATTTGTGGTTCTTTGTTGTATGGCACATATGGTATGGTTGAAGAAGAGTTAATCTATACTCAGCCATTCTTTCAAAGAAAATAAACTTTTGCAAGATTCAGTTAAAATTGTATAGCATGACCTTTAGTAGAAAGTCACTAGAAAAAAATCTAACTTTTCTTCACAGATTTCAAGTAAGCATATCCATAGCCTTAAATTCTGGTATATCACATTTTCTAAGAAACACAGGAATTCGTGTAGGGAAGAATTTTTTGTCTTCATTTAAGTGTTCTCCAGAATTAACCCAATGTTTGATCCATAATAGATACTCAGCAAATGTATGCAGATGGATTGATGTTTGTGATTGAAAATAAGAGTCAAAGACATTGATAGTTCTGACTCATGATGAAGTCAGCCTTCCCTTTTGAATTCACAGCAGTGAGTTCTGTGCCCTTTCTTACCACATGTACCTATATTCCATATAAAGAGAATATTGGCTAATTTCCACACATTCTCTCTTTCCTTTCTTCCTTCCTTCCTTTTGTTTTCTTTTTTCATTGGCAATGCTAGGTCTTCATTTCCAAGAAACACTCTAACACAAAATAATAATTCTTTTAACACCAGGATACCTGAAGTTTTACTTTAATGAGAGTTTTGTGGGTTTGAATGGAGAAGAAAGGAGAGAAGAAAACAAAGACAAGAAGACACTGATATTCTACAATGCAGGGAGGAAAAGCATTCTTCCCTCTCTGTTGAGGACTGAACAGAAATGTAGATGGTGAGCTCTGATGATAAGCCACCCATACACAATTTGCCAAAGGTTAGCGCTTTGTTTGGGGTTTTTTGTTTGTTTTTTGGATTAGTGCCTTTTGTTTTTTTATACAGAATAATGAATTTCATGGTGGCATATACCTATATGCAAATAACATACTTTGATCATATTCATCCTCCTTTACCCTCCGTTCCCTTCCCCACTTCAATCCCCTTCCTCTTTTCTAATAATAGTCCCCTTATTCATTTTGTTCATTTTGTTGTTGTCATGTCCCTAGATTCCACATATGAGGGAAAACATATGATAATTGTCTTTCTGAGCCTGGCTTGATTTCTTTTACATTATGATCTCCTGTTCCATCCATTTTCCTGTAAATGGCATGATTTGACTCTCCATAGCAAGCTGATCTTGCAAGGATAACCATTTCAAATTGTTATTGGTGGTACATCAAGAATAGGTAGTCACATCTTTTATTTGAGAAACTTTCAACACTGACTTTTTAATCCCTTCTTCAGAATCCTAAAGCTTGGTACTGCAGATATAAAAAATAAAAAAGCTAAAGGAAAACATTTTTAGTAGGTTTAGGTTTAAAAAAAAAAACTTTATTTACCTTGGTTAACAGATTCAAGTATGATTTTTTTAATTAGTGGAGTGGCAGACACTGATAACTCACCAATATCTGGTTTTCCTGTGTTACTGAGAACACAAAGGATTATATTTCAGAGCTCCCTGATAATGGAGTGTGGCCACGTAGCTAGTTCTGACCAATGGAATATGAATGAAAGTGACATGTCAGTTTTGCTCAAGAGCATGCAAGGGCTGGTATATCACTCTCAAGTGCACTTCCCTTTTCCACAGAGTCCTAGAAACATATGAAAATACAGGTGCCATAAGGTTGCAGTAGTATAGAATAATAAGCCCCTTGCCCTCAGGAAAGCTGCCTTGCAGAATTTTTCAGGCAAAGGTGGACTTTATGTGAATGAAGGTAAAATTTAGCGTTTAAGTGGTTGAGATTTCAAACTGAATGGCTACCACAGCATAAACTAGCCCAACCTGACTAATGCAGAGAGCAGACAAAAACTAAAGACATGGAGGCAAATTTGCTATTAGCTGGTTAGAAGGATCAATAAGCACTTCCATTATGTGAAAGTATGATAAATGTGCCAGTGCCTTCCACCCCAAAACAGATTTTCTTGTGTTACTGTTTAGCAAGAATATCTTTGAAGATTATTTCCTTCCCACTGAGTTTTGTTTTTGCTTCAGATTCTATTGTGGGGTAACTTTGGGGAGGTAATAACATCTCCCTAGAAGAATAGAACAATGGCACCAGTTGCCTCCCTAGCAAAAAAATTGCATCTGATCAATATTATAAGTGAAATAGCACAAATATTTTTAATTCAATTGAAAAAATATTTATGAGACTTTTTGTATGTACATTCAACTGGGCTAGATTATGATATCCCAGTGCTGAATTAACATGTGACTAGGCATAATTATTTTCCAAACAAACAAGCAACAAATTTTATATATATATATATATATATATATATATATATATATATATATATATATATATATATAAAATTAGGTTAATTGACATGTAGTTTACAGAAAAATTCATCCTTTCAAGTTATACAATTCTTTTAAATTTGACAAATGTATACAGTCACTGCCACATTTAAGATTTAGAATATCTTTATCACCCAAAATATCTTTGTTGTTGTTGTTTTTATCTGGGATTGAACTCAGGGGCACTCATCCCCAGCCCTTCTTTGTATTTTATTTAGAGACAAGATCTCACAGAGTTGCTTAGGACCTTGCTAAATTGCTGAGGCTGGCTTTGAACTTGTGATTCTCCTGCCTCAGCCTCCAAGCCACTGGAATTACAGGCATGTGCCACCACTCCCTACTCCTGTATAATTAATCCCCCTCCCGACCTCCAGCTTCTGGCAATATCTGATCCTTTTACTGTCCTTATAATTTGGCCTTTTTAAGAGTATAGTACAAATATCATCTCATGATATGCAGCCTTTTAGATTTGGCTTCTTTCTTCATAGCATAATGCTTTTTACATTCAACCACATTGTTCCATGTGACAATAATATGTCCATTTTTGTTGCTAAAGAATATTCCATATATGGATGTGCATCAACATGTTTATCGATTGCCCCAGTTGATGTGCATTGGGTTGTTTAATTTTGAATAATTATGAATAATACTGCTGTAAACATTTAAGTATATTTCCTTTCCTTACCATGTTTTTTTTTAATTTTATTTGTTATTTTTAGATATACATGACAGTAGAGTGTATTTTGACCTATTATACACACATGGAGTATAACTTATTCTAATTAGGATCCCATTCTTGTGGTTGTACATGAGGTGGAATTTCACTGGTCATGTATTCACATATGAACATAGGAAACTTATGTCCAATTCATTCTACTTCCTCTTAAATAAATACCTAAGATCAGGATTACTATGTCATAGTTTTAGTACATATATTCTTTCATAAAAATCATCAGGCTCTTTTCCAAAGAAAATTACTAAACCAATTAGGGTCTCTCCAAGTGAATTTGGGGAATAAAGACACAGAAAATACCTTTTCTTTGGGTTCAGTGCCGCTCCTCAGCTGCAGCTCCCACAAGGAGGATAAGGCAGGCAAGAAAGAGAGCCAGCTGGTGCTGAACACTTTTATTGGGGAGAAGCCATTCAAATGAGGCAAGGGGTCAGGTTTACAAAGGAACAGGTGAGTGTAATTCAACCCCTGTGGGTGACACCTACACCTGGAGCCAGAATCCGGTGCATCAGGATTTAAAGGCATCTGCATCCAGGGCAGCTCCCAACACTGCATCCTCAAAAGCATGGACATTCCACTAATTTCGCATCCTTATTAGAGCTTAATATTTTGAGTTTTTAAAATGTTTTTGCTTGGGCTGGGGTTGTGGCTTGGAGGTAGAGTGCTTGCCTAGCATGTGTGAGGCGCTGGGTTCGATCCTCAGCACCACATTAAAAAAAAATAAAGATATTGTTTCCACCTGTAAATAAAAAATAAATGTTAAAAAATGTTTTTGCTTATTGTTGTTGTTGTTGTTTGTAGTCAATCTAATAGTTGTGAGAGAGGGATTTAGGATAAAGGAAAAGAAATACTGAATCTTAAAGGAAACACCCACAAGCCATTGAGATGTAGAAAGCCTAGTTGTAAATCTTGAGCAACACGCCCTTGGGCCATGCCTTTGTAAAGTGAGGGAAATAGGCAAGGGCAGGGAAAACTGGCATGAAATGGTGTAGCTTCACCCTGGATCCACCTGAAACAGCCCTTCTATAAATATTGGACCCCCAGCCTACATCAGGGCTTTTCACTCTGGATTCAGCTTGCATCTTCCCTTAAATGTATATCTACCTTCTTAAATAAACCTCTGTCTATACCTTTGGCTTGTGCTGAAATTTTTTGTTACATATGCCAAGAGCCCAGTTGGTTCTGAGTTGAGTTCCTCTTCTCCTCTGGGAATTCCTTGGACTCTTCTCTGGAGACATCTATTTTCCTTTGAAAGTTGTATCATTGTATCTCACAATGCTATTATTTTTCAATTATATTTCCATTCATGAACTTTTTGCCATCATCATTTCTACATCTCTAAAATGTTTGTTTAAGCCTCTGCCTATTTTTTCCCTTGGTAACAGTTTTCTTGATAGACATATAATTTATGCATCTACAATATACATTTCAATGGCTTTTAGTATATATTTAGTATTTGGTATTTTGCAAGCATCCCATAATCAATTTTAGAACATTTTTATCATCTCAAAAAAAAAAACAAAAAACAACTTTGCATGATTTAGCTCTCTTTCTTCCCCAAATATCTCCACACCTCCATCCTTAAGAAACCACTAATCAATTTTCTGTCTCCATATACTTTCCTATTCTGGACATTTCATATAGTTGGAATCATATAAGATTCTGACCTAATGAATTCAAGGCTTATCCATACTGTAGCATGTGTAAGTACTTCATTCCTTTTTATGACTGAGCAAATTCATTTTTCTGAATATCCCACTTTTTTGTTCACTCACTCATCAGTTGATAGACATCTAGGTTAACATTTGAGCTACTGTGAATAATGTTGTTATGAAACACATGTACTCATTTTTGTGTAGACATAATGTCTTCAATTTTCTTATGTATATAGCAAAGAGTGGTAACTCCATGCATAACTTACTGAGGAATGAATGGGCCATTTTCCAGAGCAGCTGCATCATTTTAAATCCCTAACAGAAATTAAAAATGGTTCCATTTTTCACATATTTTTCCAGCATTGTTAATTTCTTAATTTGGGGGGTGGGTAACTGGGGATTGAACCCAGGGCCTTGTGCATTTCAAGCAAGCACTCTACCAACTGAGCTATATCCCCAGCCCCTTACTTTTTCTTTATTATCATCATCAAAGAAGGCTTTAAATCAGTATCCCATGGTGGTTTTGATTTGAATTTTTCTGGTGAATAATTTGGTGAGCACCTTTTCATATGTTGGCTATTTGTACATTATCTTTGGAGAAATCCCTAGTCAAATCATTTGCCTACTTATTAATAGTCATGTGCTTTTAAAAATTGAGTTGTAAAAATTCTTCAATTATTCTACATAAAAATGCCTTTTACAAATATTTTCTCCCATTCTGAGGACTCTTTTTTTCACTTTCTTGATAGTGTCCTTTGAAGCACAAAAGTTTTTAAACTTGATAAAATCCAATTTCTCTAGACTTTTGTTGTTTGTGTTGATGTCATATCTGAGAAATCACTGCCAGATCCAAGGTCATGAAGATTTATCACTATTTTTCTTCTAAAAGTTTTGTAGTATTTCCTCTTAACATTAGGACTTAGATGCATTTTGATCTAATTTTTTTATTATCACTTGAAATAAAGTTCCAAGTTTATTCTTTTGCATACTGAATATCCAATGTTCTAGTATCATTTGTTAAAAAGATTATTCTTTTTGAATGGAATGGTGATAGACCCAACCTGATCTTTTCTTAAAATTGGAAGCTATCTCACCATAAAGCCATGAAAAGATAATTTTGGCTTTACTATAAATTACTGCAAATTCTGAACCTGCTTGGAATGCCTGCCCCGTGCCTTGAACTCACCCATGCCTGGCTCTCTGACCAGATAGCAGCCCTCTCTGAAACTTTAGTGACACCTCACAAATCTTGGCCTTCCCTGGCCAGACAACGACCCTCTCTGAGGCTCTAATGGTCCTCATAAATTCTGATGTTGGGGCCAGCAAAAAAATGTAAACTACCATTAGTGTGATGCTTGTCAGAGTTTTGTTATCTGTAACCCAACTTTATGTAACTTTCTGGGCTATAAAGCTGGGCTGTAGGAAAGGTGGGGTTGCTGTCTTGTTCCCGCCATTTTGGGAGGGAGAGGCAGCCCCGGCCGGTCGAAATAATAAGCTTGCTTTAATTTGATTTTAATTGGAGTCAGTGGTCTTTTCTTGTGTCCTGGTCTAACAATGGTCTTAGCACCTTCACACAAATCAGTGGACCACAGGTACATTGTGTGTCATGTGTCCCTAATACCACACTCAGACTTTATGATTGCTGGAAGGGATTATGATCTACTCATCTACTGATCTACTCATAATTTATGGTTTATTCTAGTGAAAGGATATAAATTAAAATAGGGGTCAGGTGCAATGGTACATACCTGTAATCCCAGTGACTTGGGAGGCTGAGGCAGGAGGATCCCAAATTGAAAGCCAGTCTCTGCAACTTAGCAAAGCCTTAAGCAAATTAGAAAGATGCTGCCTGAAAATAAAATATTTTAAAAGGTCTTCAGATGTGGCTCAGTGGTTATGGGCCCCTGGATTGTCCTCAGTATCAAAAAAAAAAAAAGAAAAAAGAAAAAAATCAGGAAACGGGAAACACCCAAGTGGTGAAGTCCAGGAAAAAACAGGATCAAGCTTTATGTCTCCTTCCAGTGGAATCACACAGAGGTACTTAATTATCTCAGCAATGATATATGAGAACGCATGAAACGTATTGTTTTTGTTGAATGTCAGTCATGAAGGCATGGAATACCTGTATAACCTCAGCTCTTCAGACTCCATATCTAAGAGCAAGAACAGGCATTCATCATACATAATATTGTTACCTCAAACAACCTTTTGACACTGATACCATGTGGCCCATGGCCTAAGGTATACAAAAATACGCTTAGAAGGCAGAATATTTCAAGAGCTCACAGCTTTTCTCCCAGAGACAGTAAAGTGTTAGTCCTGAAACAGGCAAATTTGGGGACTATTCCAGATTTGAACAACATAGGCATGATGAGTTAATGCTTTCCTGTACACCCATGTTTATTTATCTCTACAGTCTTCATTCTATTCCATTCTTCTATGCCTGACATTATATTACTATCACAGTGTCTTGATTACTATTGCTTTGCAATTAGTTTTGAAATCAATAAATGTTTTTTTCAGCTTTGATCTTCTATTTCAATACTATTTTACCTATTCTCCATCCTTTTGGCCCCATATGAATTTTATAATGGATATTCTCTCTCTCTCATATATATATACATAAAAACACACACATATATATTTTTAGATTCTGAGATGAATTGAATTTATCTGTGGATCAATTTGGGAAGTACTGCCATCTGGACAATAATAAGTTTTCTGATCCATGACTATTGGATTTCTTTCCATTCATTTGAATCTTTAATTTCTTTCAACAATATTTTTTGGTTTTCAGAGTATAAGTTTTGCACTTCTTTTGATAAATTTGCTCCACAGTATTTTATTCTTTTTAATGCTCTAGTAAACAGAATCATTTTCTTAATTTCATTTTTAGATTGGTTACAACTGGTAGGCAGAAATACAATTAGTTTTGAAATATTGATTTTGTATCCTGTAACCTTTGTTGTTTAGTAAATCTAATAGTTTTTTGTTAATGAATCTCCAGGATTTTCTACATACAATAATACAATATAATGTTATTTGTTAATTAAAAACAGTTTTACTTCTTCTTTTTTAATCTGGATGCCTTTTATTTCATTTTCTTTGCTAACTGCCCTGATATATCCAGTACAGCATTCAATAGTAAAAATAAGAATGAATATTTTTGTCTTAGTCCTGACATTTATAGGAAAGCATCTAGGTTTTCACTATGAAGTATGATATTAGCTTTGGGTTTTTCATAGATGCCCTTTGTGAGCTTGGGGAAGTACCTCTTGTTAATTTACTGAGTGATTTTATCATGAAGTGGTATAGGATTTTACCTCATAATTTTTCTGTCTGTTGACATGATCATCCCTTAATCCATTTTTGCCATTATAACAGAATATCACAGACTGGATAATTTATACTGAACATAAACTTATTGGTTTATGGTTCAGGAGGCTGGAAGGTCCAAGACTGAAGGGCTGGCATCAGGAGAGGGCCATTTTGCTGCATAATCCCATGGCAAAAAGGCAAAGAGAGAGATGGAAAAACAATATCAAGAGAGAGAGAAGGGTGGGCTGGGGTTGTGGCTCTGTGGTAGAGCACTTGCCTAGCATGTGTGAGGCACTGGGTACTATCCTCATTAATAATAAGTCAACAAAATAAAGATATTGTGTACATCTGCAACTAAAAATATTTTTAAAGATTGTATTGTTAGATCAAAGGGTAATTCTATTTTTAAGTTTTTAAGGATCACCTTACAGTTTCCTACAGTCATTGCAAATTTTATATTTCTACCAGCAGTGCACAGGTTTCCAATTTCTCTACATCATGGACAAAACTTGTCATTTTCTATTGTTTGTGTATGTAGGTATGTGTGTGTGTATAATAAGTCAACATGATGGGAGTGAAAATGGTATCCCATTGTGATTTTTGTTTCATTTCTCTAATAACAAATGATGGTAAGTGTCTTTTCATATGCTTAGTGGCCATCTTTATATCTTTGGAGAAATAGTATTCAATTTGGGGGATGTTTGTTTCCATGTTGTTGAATTGTAGGAGTTCTTTATACATTCTGGATAGTAACTACTTATCAGATACATAATTTGCAAATATTTTCTCCCATTACAAGGGTTGTCTTTTCACTCTAAGTGCTGTTTGATGAACAAAAGTTTGTTTATTTTATTTTGGTGTAGTTAATGTTATCTTTCTTTTCTTTTGTGTCTTGTATTTTTGGTGTCATATTCAGGAAGTCATTACCAAATCCAATGTCATGAAGCTTTTGCTTATGTTCTCTTCTAAGAGCATTATAAGTTTTAGCTTATATTTGTTTGATCCATTTTGAGTTAATTTTTGTATATGGTGTAAGGTAAAGGCCCATCTACTTTTTTTTACAATTTGTCCATTTCGTCTATACTATAGAATTCATGGCATATGGTTGTTCATTGAATTTAATTAATCCTTTTTCTTTCTGTAAAATCGGTAGTAATGTCCCCTCTTCCCTACTAGGATTAGTTAGGTCTCCTTTTCTTTTCTTTTCTTAATCAATCTAATTGAAATTTTGTATATTTTGTTTATCTATCTAGAAAAAAATCTTGATTTTATTATTCATATTCTCTTTCTATTCTCTCTTTGGTTTAGCCCTGCTTTAATCTAAATAATTTTCTTCCTTCTTATAATTTTAGGTTTGGTTTATTCTTTCTTATCCAGTTACTTAAGATGTAAAGTTAGGTTGTTGATTTGAGATCTTTGTTTTTTAATCTGAGCACTTACTACTATGTTTCCTTCTCAGGCCTGGTTTCTCTGTACTCCTTAAGTTTTGGCATGTTGTTTTATTCATTTTCATTTGTTTGAAGATATTTATTAATTTCCCTTATAATTTAAACAAAACACTCTTAACTAATGGGGCAAAAAACTTTGGCCCATAGGTTAAGAATGTTTTATTTAATTTATGCACATCTGTAGATTTTCCAGTATTCTTCTGCAATTAATTTCTAGTTTCACTCCATTATGACCAGAAAGAATACTTTGTGTAATTTCAATCTTTTTAAATTTTTAAGGCTTGATTTGTGACCTAACACATAGTCTATCCTGGAGAATATTCCAAGATCACTTAAGAAAAATGTATATTCTGCTATTACTTGATAGAATGTGTAATTTATGTCTCCTAGGTCTGACTTGTCTATGGTTTTGTTCAAATTCTTTATTTATTGATTGATCATCTGTCTGGTACCTATCCATTATTGAATGTGGATATTTGTCTTCTACTATTATTTATAGCTATGCATTTCTTCCTTCAATTCTGTGGATTTTGCTTATATATTTAGGAGCTCTGGTGCTTTATCTATAATATTTATGATGTTGAATTTATACTTTTATCAATATATAACATGCTTCTTGTCTCTTATAACAGTTTATGGCTTAAAATCTCTTTTGTCTAATATTAGTATTAGTCACCTCTACTCTTTTTTGGTTACTAATTGTGTAGAATATATTTTTCCTTTAATTTTCAAACTATACAAATCCTTATTTCTAAATGATTCTCTTATAGACAAGAAAGAGTTGGATCCTATATTTTTATCAGTTCTGTAGGTCTGGCTTTTATTTTGGAGTTTAATCCATTTACATTTAACTAATTAAGAAAGACTTACTATTGCCACTTTGTTATGTATTCTGTATGGCTTATAATTTTTTGTCCCTTATTTCCTCCCTTACTGCCTTCCTTTGCATTTAGTTGACTTTGCCTGACACATTTCTATATATATTTTCTTTGTGGTTACCATGGAAAATTACATGTAACTTTCTAAAGTTACAACAATGTACTTTAAACTGACATTAGCTTAATTTCAATTGGATAAAAAAACTTTATTTCTTTGCAATTTTGTGCCCTGATTTGTGTTATCAATGCCACAAATTACATCTACATATGTTGTGCATACTTTAACATATATTTAGAATTACTTTGTGCTTTTGTTTTTTAAAATTCTACAGAAAATAAAAAGTGAAGTTATAAAACAACATTACAATAAAACTGGTTCTTATAATGGTACATTGATTTACTTTTCCCATGTTACTTTATATTTTCATATGACTTCAAGTTTACTGGCTAGTATACCTTTGTTTCAACTTGAAGGATATTCTTTATCACTTTTTTTTAATTTCCCACAAGTATTTTATTTTATTTAAAATCATTTAAATCGACAAGTAACATTTTTTATGTATAACATGTTTTGAAGTATATACATTGTGGGATGGGTAATCTAATGAATTAACAAATGCATTACCTTACATAGCTATTTTTGTGGTAAGCACATAACATCTACTCTCTTTATATTTTTCAAGAATACATTATATTATAAACTATAGCTACATTGCTATACAATAGATCTCTTAGAACTGATTCCCTCTAATTATGTGTCCTTTGACCAACATGTTCACAAAAATGTCCATAAACCTGGTGCAGAGAGTAACTCTTCCTTTAGCCTTAGTCTTCCCTAGCAATAGACAGCTGTAACTTGTTAGACAAATGAGGTTTACAGTGGAGGCAGTAGGCATCAGATCCGTTTGGTCCTGATCCAGCCTCATTTTTAAACAGGTACAATGTGCCTGAGCTTCAAAGGTGGGCCTTTCTCAGCATTCCTCTGCCTCATTCTTACTGCAGGATAGCAAATTATATTTTTTTTAATTTTTTATTGTTGGTTGTTCAAAACATTACATAGTTCTTGATATATCATATTTCACACTTTGATTCAAGTGGGTTATGAACTCCCATTTTTACCCCGTATACAAATTGCAGAATCACATCAGTTACACATCCATTGATTTACATATTGCCATACTAGTGACTGTCGTGTTCTGCTACCTTTCCTATCCTCTACTATCCCCCCTCCCCTCCCCTCCCCTCCCCTCTTCTCTCTCTACCCCCTCTACTGACCCTAGCCACAACCAAAAAGGTTTCCTGCCCTTTACCTATTAGTTTAAAGCTCTTGCTGAAATTAAGAAGAGTTTGGAGTTATGTCAGTAAAAATGCTAGAGTAAGAATCCTTGAAAATTCATTTTTTTCCTAAAAGAAAGAATGGCTAAACTATCAGAAAGAAATAACTTTTTCCGAACTCTGGAAATTAACCAAAGCCTTGCAACAATCATGGGGGGGCGGTGCATAAACTCAAGAAAAACAACTTAATCTCAGAACCGTGAGCTAGTCAGTAAATATACTTCAAATTTGTATTGAGGACACAAAGATTTCATCATCAAGTCATTTTTTTTTCTTCCTCTGAAAAATAAAGGATTGGCACTGGACTGTACACTTTCTTTCTTTCTTTTTTGTACCCAGGGGTGCTTAACCACTAAGTCACTAACAGCAGCATTTTGTAAGCAATATTTTATAAATCTGATAGGATTATAGTATCCATAACCTCCAAGAGAAAAAGATAATTGGTTACTACATACATAATTAATGTCATATGATATAAGCAGTATCTCGTCTACAATTTTCTTGAACGTTTTTATTTATTCCTATTTTAATATATTTTTTAGTTGTAGATGGATGCAATACATTTATTTTATATATTTTTATAAATAAATAAAATAAAGGTATGCTGAGGATTGAACCCAGTGCCTCACCATGCTAGGCAAGCATTCTACCACTGAGCTACAGCCCCAGCCTTTGCCTACAAAATTTTAAAGCTAGTTTTCTAATTTGCCAGCAAAAATATTCTTGAATTATTCAAATCATTTCTTTTAGTTAAAAAAAGCTACAATAAATATTCTCTTTTATATCTCCTTGGGCACATGTATGATAATTTTTAAAGACATATATCCACAAGTAGAATTGCTAGGTCATAGAGTATATAAACATCAATTTCATTTTATATTGAAATTGTTCTCCAATGTGATTTTTAACAATACACATTCACACCAGCCATGTCTAAAGATTCCTTTTTTTAAAAAAACACATCACCAACACTAGTACTTCTCAAACTTCTAAACGTTACAAATCTGTTGGATGTGAAAAAGTACCTCCTTGTGGTTTTCATGTGTATTTAATATTGAAGTCGAGTATATTTTCTTATGATTTTTGGTTATTTAGATTCCCTCTAACAAACATTGAAAATAAAATAAAAGAAAGAAAGATGCCTAATTACTTTGCTTAATTGTCTACATATATTTTATCTCAAAAGGAAGAAATTCAATAAAAAATCGTAACAATATTTTAGTGAACATTTTTGCTGCTGTGACTAAAGGACATGATCAGCATAGTTATAGAGGAGGAATAGTTTATTTGAGGGCTCATGGTTTCAGAGGTCTTAGTCCATAGAAGGCCAGCTCCATTCCTCAGGGCTTGAGGTGAGGCTGAACATCATGGTGGGATAGTGTGGCTGAGGGAAGCAGCTCACATCATGGTGATCAGAGAGCACAGAAAAATATGCCACTTGCTAGATAGAAATATATAACCCAAAGTCATGCCCCAACGCCCCCACCACCTCCAGCCACATCCTACCTGCCTTCAATTCCCACTCAATTAATCCCATCAGGTGATAAATTTGCTGATTTAAGGCTCTCACAACCTAATCATTTCTTCTCTGAACCTTCTTGAATTGTCTCATACGTGAACTTTTGGGGGACACCTCATATCCAAACCATAACATATAAACACAGTCATAGATAGTTGATACTTTTTACTTAAGCTAATTTTATAAGACATAAATTAGCCAATATATTAAATTCCTTTGATATGAAATGCATATCTTTTTACTTTAAAAATAGAAATTTATGGGGGTGGGGTTGTGGCTCAGCAGTAGAGTGCTCGCCTTGCATGTGCAAGGCCCTGGGTTCAATCCTCAGCACCACATAAAAATAAATAAATAAAATAAAGGTATTGTGTCCAACTATACCTATAATAAATAAATAAATAGTTTTTTAAAGAAGAATAGCAATTTGTTTAGTGAATCATGAAAACTTTTATTCCCTTATTTTTATTTCCTCCCTTTCTTTCCCATTATTTCTTTCATCAGGAAGAATCAAAGTCATGAATTAATGAAATGGGTAGAATCAGGTTGCAATTTCTCTCCAAATATTTCATCTTACTCATATTCACTTAAGAATATGTGTGCAGCTTGGCTCAGTGGCACTTTCCTGTAATCCCAGCGGCTCAGGATGCTGAGGTACGAGAGGAGGATCAGGAGTTCAAAGCTAGCTTCAGCAACTTAGCGAGGCCCTATGGCAACTCAGTGAGACTCTGTCTCTAAATAAAAAATATAAAAAAGGGCTGGGGTTTTGGCTCAGTGGTTAAGCAACCCTGGGTTCAATTCCTGGTACCCCACCAAAAAAAAAAATCAATGTGCAAGCTTATTTAGTATCTAACATTAAAACTATTTTATTAGTTCCTGTAAAAGTGATGTGAAAATTAAAATTTTCATTGCTTAATAATCATGAAGTAAAGACATAAGAAAGTGTCTAATCTTTACAAAATAGAATAAAACAAATTAATCATTTGAGATCCTCTTAATTCTTAAGCAAGTATCATACCACCTGTTAGGTCTATAAGCTAAAGTGTATGTAGGGCTTGGGGCAGTAGCTCAGTGGCAGAGCACTTGCCTCTCATATGTAAGACACTAGGTTCAATACTTAGCACCACATAAAAATAAACAAACAAAATAAGACATTCTGTCCATCTACAACCACAAAAAAAATTTTAAGTATATGCATATATACACCCTTACACAAAGCCATACAGATATATGGAAAATTTATATGGAATTTTCCTTTACTTTAAAAACTGAGGGATTCCATCTCTTGGGTCCCCTTCTTCCTCCGGGAGAAGTCTTTTCTGCTGTCCTTTAATAAACTTCTAATTTTCCACTTTGAAAAAAAAAACTGAGTGTGTGTGTATACACACAATATAAACATAAATATATATGTAGAGTGGAAAATAATTAGATTTTAGAATCACTGAGTTCAACTAAAAGTCATAAATATTATTATCTTTTTCTCAGTTAATGAATTCTTTAAATCTATGTATAGGAAAGGTAACCCCAATCTATGCATATTCCAACATAGACACAATCTCTGTCACTGTGTTCAAAGGATTCTTAGTTCAAGGAAAGAAATCTCAGACCTATTAAGATGCAAGGAAATCACGCACAGGAGAATAAAAACAAAAGTGCTCACAAATTAAATAGCTAGATTTGTTATTTAAAGAAATGTACCTGAAGGTACTAATTTTTTAGCTTAACTGGGGTTGCCCAATAAAATGCAGGATGCTAAGTAAAATTTGAATTTCAGATTTTTAAAAAAATGAAAATAGTATGTCTCATGAAATGTTTAGGACATATACTAAAAATCTGTTTGTTGTGTACCATTGTTTATTCTCAAAGTAAAATTTAACTGGTTATCCTGCATTTCTATCTGACAAATCCCATAACCCTAAACCTACTGCAAGTGAATAAATAGTTAAATCACTGTACCCCTTTCTACTTTCTAAAATATCTGCCCATAATAAAAAGTAGTACTGACAACCTTTCCTAATTATAGCAGATCCTCTCAATGAGAACTCATTTACAGAATAATTATATGAGGTTAAGTTCTCCCAACACAAGAGTTTCCTAAAGATTTCAGTTTTTCCCTATTTTCATAAAATAGATAACCTATGATGGAAAAACTGGCCTCAACATTTGTTGAATCCATGGCAAATTTGGAAGAAAATATTCTAGTTTCTTAGAGTGCAAAGCAATTAATTACACAAATGGCGTCCTTGGGTGACCATATGAATTAAATACTTTGATATGCAAGTTGTGGCTTTTTTGCTTCTTCCCTATGGCAATTAAGCTGATTTGCAAAACAAAAAGAAATCCTACTTAAAAAGTTTAATATGAATATATTAGTCTCTCCTAAGCTGCTTCAAATCCTGTCCCACATTTCTATAGTTTTACACTGTAGGAGACTTGTTTTAATAGTTCTTTAAAATATGCCAAATGTTCCCAATATTAATTTTCAGATATTTGAAGTTATTTCCTTCTCTTTTAGCATTAGCTTAGAAATAGCTCTTTTATTTTCAAACGACTTCAAAGTTAAGTTTTTTCTCTCTTAAAATGTTGAAAACTTGGCAAGCGTGTAAAAGCCATCCATGCACAGAGCATGAAGCTAACATGCTGATCACCTTGAAAGATGCTGGTCTCATCAGTTATTTTTTAATCTTTGCTCTTTGGAAGACTAGAATGTTCACTGGATCCCTTTTTCAAATAAAATGAGGGACTGTTGAAAATGGTAGAAATAAAAGGATATTATGGGTCCCAAAGGTCTGTTGCAAGCCTTTACAATCAGATTACCAAAGGTGAAGGTGGAAACTGGGACTACTAGATGTCAGGCTGGAGCATTCAGAAAAATAGTAGAGGCAAAGACTGGTGTCAGTAGCAGAAAGGGCAGAGCCCAGTACGCACAAAGAATAGGTGCTAATGACCTTGGAAGTTGTCTTGAAGATGATAGAGACTATCTTCTTTGTTCTGTATATTTCTTCCTCATTCTCTTACTCTCCTCTTTTTTTTTTCTTCATTTTTCCTCATGTCCCCCATCTTGCTTTTCTCTTTGATGTTCTTGCTTATGTTTTCCTAGAGATGAGCCATAACTTTAGGTTAAAAGCACACCAGCAGGAGAAGGGGAAGGAGGGAGGTGGTACTGTGAACTTAAATGGAGCAAATTATATCCCATGCATACATGATTATGTCAAAATGAACCCCACTGTTATGTACAGCTGTAATGCACTAATAAAAACGTTTTTTTTAAAAAAAAAAAAAAAAAGAGAAGAAGAACACCAACACCTTGGTGTAGTAATTCACTTAGCTGCTCCAGGAACCTGGTTCCCAGCAGAGATTTATGGATAAGTAGCTGAGACAGAATTAGACCATATTTGACACACAATACCTCACTGCATTTATAAAACAATCTGACAAAATGTACTTTGTAAATTTCAATCTTGATTTATCTGCAATACAAGTTTTCCAAATTATCCTGAGGCTTACTTACAGGATTATTAAAATATGACTTTGGACTCTTAGTTTGGGGAATATGGGCATTACAAATAAGAATTCCTTGATCAAATTCACTTTATGCCTTGTCATTTTTCTTAATACAAATTTTGAAGACAAAATGTCCTATGTTCCCCCATTTACAAAGTCCAACTTTTAGACCACACTTTGAGTTCTTTCTCTGATGTTAGTCTACATTCCATTTAATTTTCTACAGCTTGAGTATATTCACCAGACAAAATAAAATTAAAATATACATTTACTGTGTATATTTTAAATGTGCACTAAATGTAGGAAAGATTGATTGAAATTTAAGCACACATAAGAAGATGATGATTGTGTGGACTGAAAAAATAGAGGGCACTTACTGAAGAGAATCAATAATTTTCTATTGTAATATTTGATTTTCTGCTTCTTGGCTTAAACCCTAGAAGATAATTGTGGCTATCTGGAGTGTATTAGTCAGTTTTCCTTCACTATTACAAAATGCCTAATATATGCTGGGCGTGGTGGCTGTAATCTCAGCAGCTGGGTTCCTAGGGAGGCTGAGGCAGGAGGATCTCAAGTTCAAAGCCAGTCTCAGCAAAGGCAAGGTTCTAAGCAACTCAGGGAGACCCTATCTCTAAATAAAATACAAAATCGGGCTGGGGATATGGCTCAGTTGTCAAGTGCCCCTGAGTTTAATCCACAGTACCAAAAAAAAAGAAAAAGAAAAGAAAAAATAAAAAGAAAGCCTGATATAAACAACTTATAAGGAGGAAAGATTTATTTTGGTTCAAGGTTTCAGGGATTTCCCACAGTCACTTGGCCCTGTACTTTGGGCCTATGGCAGAATAGCACATCATGGTGGGGAGCACATAGTGGAAGAGGCTGCTCACCTCATGGTGGCTAGCAAGAAAAAAAAGCAAGGAAGGGGCTAGGGTCCCAATATTCCTTTGGGGGCACACCCCAAGTGACATAACTTAATCCAATTGGCCTCCACTTCCTAAGGGCTGCATCACCTCCCAATAGCCCCATAGGATGGCAACCAAGCCCTTAGCATATGGGACATTCAAAGACATTTAGGATCCAAAAGATAATATGGAGATTGACCCATTTCCATGTTTACTAGTAACTCTTATTCTTCTATTTTTTATCTATATTGAAAGTGTTTATGATCCTCCTTTTTAAATATGATTTCCATTTTATTTCATTTATGAAAGTAAGTTCAACTATTCCGTTTCCTTTTTGTTTTCCTATGAACAAAGAATGCATGAGATTTAACCTTCTAGTTGTGCATGTCCAGACAAATGCTAGAAATTGTAAGGCACCTGAAAGGCTATTTTGAGCCTAAATATCACTCCCCTATGTTGCCACTTAGTCTAAATATGTCCTTTTGTTTATCCTTTGAAAGCTATGATATTGAAACAATTGCTTGAAATAGATATGCTATCTGGGCCTTCTTAAAACAATTACCCATTACTGGGCATTAACACCTCAGTACCAAGAATATCTTCTTTCAGTAACCCAGTAGAGATTTAAGGAAATAAGGTAAGGGGGGGGGGGAGTGAGTCTTTTTTGGAGGGAAAGATTCCAAAGGGATAATACAAAAAGTGAGAAGTTATGAACATTTCTCTCTCCACCCATTCAATCTTATTACTTCAGAATTAAAGTGAGTATCCTTGTCATCACAACCATTAAAACATTAAATATGCTAGTAACAGAGGCTATCTCCTTCCTCCTGCATGTATATTCATACCATCTGCTTTCCCTATTTTTATCCCTCATCAAGCTATCACCTACCTTCACTTACTGTAAGCTAACAAAGCTGTAGGAAGAAAACACCAACACAAATTGAATTTGTACAAAGCTAAAGTATCTAAAAGAGATGAGGATCAAATCTTATTAGGAGGAATATAGAGCAAGTGTGCTGTATGAATCTAGTCTCCTACTGAATCAACTGAAGTTTTCAATAAAACTTTTTATCCGTGCAAATGGGTGGAAATATTTGTGAGTTGATTCTAGTAGGGAGGATTCCTGCCACTAAGAGGCCAGAGGAAATGGTTTTAAAGTGGTGCAGAGTCAGAATATATCTTGATCAACTCAGAAGCAAAGAAAGCATGTAATCATGGTCACAGAGAGCAAGAGAGTTTTCTCATTGATTCAAGAAGGAACCAGAACTAGAAGGAGAAGGTAGAAGGAGAATGTACAGAAATCACTATGTAAAATTTTGCTGAAATAGAAATACATAAAATACTCAATTTAGGTTTAAAAGCAATAGATGAAAAGAACCTTGGGAGCATTTAAAAAAATGTATATTAAAATGTTCACTTCCTAACTCTCATTTAATTCTGCGGGAGTGTGCTTTTCTTAAGTCTTTTCTACCTAGGATACATCCTTTAAAGCCCTGGAACATTGGGAAAGAAAGAATAAAAATATCAATTTGTTTTTATAGCTAAGAAAAATAGTGTTTATCAGTAGGAACTAATAACTGTTGATATTTATTAAAAGTAATTTATTTCTGGTAGGTTTCAGAATCAAATATACAGGGGAAATCTAAAAGACAAAAGAGAAAAGGACCATTTTGTGGTTGACAGTAATAAAACTTATGGCTATGAAAAATAGTTCAAAAAGTGCCTAACACATTTAAAAATAAAGCCTCTTGATAGGAAAAGGAAAAATAGGACATGAAAGTTACATTATGGCCAGCTCTCCCAAACCCCTTCCATGGATTACCATACAGGTCTGTGCATCATTTTGTCCTTTCTGACCTCCATAAACTTTATGTTTTGCTGATCTTCCCCTTCCCACTCAACACTCAAGCTATGATGAAAGTCAGTACCTTTGTACAAGTTGCTGTCTCTTTTCACCCCTCTCCCTTTGCCAAGTTAAAACTAGTTAACATTCCTTTATTCTTCATATTTCAAATAATCACATGGTGGATTAAATTTGCTTGCCACAATGCCATCAGGATAGATAATGGATGAAAAGGGAGATCATATACACATTAATTATACAGTGTAGATAGATATATGGATAGATTGATCAGATATCAGTCATACATTTACAAATATACCATTCTCTCAAAGAGCAATAGTTTTGAAGAAACTGCTTTGTATTTAATCTTACTAACAGAATAATGGGACAGCATAGCTAGGAAGAAGATATATTTAAAACAAAATAATATCATCATGCTCTTAATGATATTCATCACCCAATGTACTTGTCATTTCATAAAAATTATAGTGACTAAAGGATTATCAGCAAGAGGATATGGTACCATATTGAAGCGCCCTTACAAGGTAGATGATGACGTGGCTGACTGAAGTGCTCTGAGAGTTTCCATCTTTGAATAGGCAACAGAAGAATATATGCAGTGCAACTTATTTTTAGATGGGCACTTTTATGTGCTGAAATGATTCGGAGGTCTCCACTACTGAATGAGGGATGATCTACTATTAGCTAATACAAACAGACCATTTCAGTCTCTACACAAAACTAGAACTGGAGGCTTGCAAGAACTTTCAATTAGTAGCAAATATTTCAATAGGAGTAATACAATTTCTTGAACAAAGTATGAGACACTATGTTAAATTTTTTCCAAGGAATATATATAAAATGCCTTTATCCACCTTTTCACCATAGTATAGCTCATACAGATATAATCAATATTTGTTAAATGAATGGAAGGTGATTGTCATTTTATAGAAATCAGAAACCTACGAATTTAAAAACGTGCCCAACATCACATAGCTAATCAGTGGTAGACTAGAGTCATATTTAATGCTCAAACTGTTCTGGATTTTTTTCTAAAATGTTTCACTATTCTTCAGCCCTATTATGTGATCATTAGATAATAAATAATAAAAACTGGTTTATTGTATTAACTGCATGAATACCTTTCATTTAAAGTATTTTGTGTATCTTAAAATTATAAAATCAGATTTGCAGATCATTTTATTACTTCATTATAATTATTCCTCTCACCAGGTAGTATATGAGGCATAATAATTTACTGTTTGGGAGATAGATCAAATGACCTATCATATGCTTTCATTGGTCTTTAGAAACATTTTTGTTGATAGCAAAATAAGTGTATGAGTTTGTGATTGTAATCAGTGGTCCTATATAAACAGAAACATAGCTACTAATCTCTACACAGAGAAAATAATAAGATACACAACCTTTCCACATATATCATTCACTAAAACGTATATTTAATTACTGTTTAAGTTTTGAAGTACTAATTAATGTTGTAGAAATAAAGATTAAATAGTTAATTTGATTACCATTATTTTCAACAACAGAATCAATACAACAAACAACTAATGAGTAATTTTTATGTAATACCAAACATTGACTTCTACTAGCACTTTGAATCCCTCAGCTTTTTAACTTTCATAGTAACTGTAAACATGTAGGTACTATGGCCATTTATAAGATTTTACAGCTTAGGAAATTCAGTCTCAGAGAGGTTAAGTGATTTTCTCAAAGTCAAACAACTAAATTACAGAATCAGATCAGAATTTAATAAAATTATTTTAAAAATATGGCCACCACTCACATCAGAAACAAAATTCACCTTCAGAAGCCAGGTTTTAAAAAGAGAAATATTGAGACACTGATATCGTTTGCCAATTTTTAGACTTGTTATTTTTGCTATTTGAGTTTTGCTCTAATTAAGGACTAAAGAATTAATTACTCCTTAGTATATTTTTTGATCCTAATAATTGCAGCCGTGTTGTCATTTGCTTGTTTTGTTTTGTGTGCTGAGGACAGATTGAACAGGCTAATTGGGACACATTTTCTGATCCTTTTTGTATTTAGCTGAGAGATAAAATACACAAATATACAAGTTCTATATATACAAGTAGCATCATTAGCACATATATAAATATAACATTACCATATATTTTTAAAGTGTAACAGAGAAATTATATTCAGCTATCAAGTACAAATTGAAATTAACCCATGATTTTACTTACAGTAGAAGACAGGATGGGACTTTGGCACAGCTGCTAAGCAGCTCTTCTATTGATGACTCCCAGTAAAAAACAATTCTGTTTTCATTTATGCCCAAGATGCATCCTGAAAGATAGCAAATGTCTTAATTGGTTGTGTTTTAGTGGGAGTTTTATTTCCATCAAAATGTTTCCAAACACTGTTTACTTAAGAGATGCTTTTAAAAATATATACTGAAAGGAAGTAAAATGACAACATTGAATTGGGAAGTGTTAATCTGAGTTTTCCGATATCTACATTGTGTCTGGTCATTTGAGCTTTACAATATCTAGATGTAGATCCAGCTCTGATATTTCACATCTATGCAACCTTAGCCAAGTTCATTCTATTTGCTAAGCTTTAGTTTCCTTATCTGAGAAATGTAGATAATAAAAAAAATACCTACATCACAGGAAAGTTTTGAGGATTTGTGATTATGTTCTGGAGTGTATGTAACACAATGCTTCACCTGTAGTAAGTGATCTATAAATTGTAGATACTTTTATTAGCAAAGATACAAGGTATCTACAAATACCATTTAGTTACTATATGTGTGTGTATTGGGGGATGAGATTGTCAAACATTTTACACAAGAGTTTGATCTGCTTTAAATGTCTAGTTAATAATATAACACTAAAAGAGCTTTAGCTGTTTAACAAACAACCTCAAGATATCAGTGGCAAACAACAGTAAACACTTATTGTTCACGCACCTGAGATTCAGCTAGGCACTTCCACATGTCTTGTCTACTCTTGTTCAGTATGTCTGTGTGTTAGCTAATACACAGCTGGCTGATCTGCTATCTCAGCTGGGGTGGAAAGGGTGACTCAGCTCTGCTCCATGTCTCTTTGCCTTCAGTATACTGCTTGGCAGGCCAAATTCAGCCTACAATCTCCTTTGTTGTTGTTTGTTTGTTTGTTTGAGGAGGGCTGGGAATTGAACCAGGGCCTTGCACATGCTAAGCATGTGCTCTACCAGAAAGCTAAACCCACATCTCCACCACCTGTTTTTGTAACTGAAGTTTCATTGGATCCAAGACCTGCCCATTTGTTTATATATTGTATATGACTGCTTTTATACCATAACAGCAGAACAAAGTATTTACACAACCCACGAAACCTGAAATATTTATTACTTGGCCCTTTCAGAAAACATTTGCCAAACACCTGCTTTAAAAGACTAGCCCAGACATGTCCTCTTGATTATAAAGATGTAAGAGTAGACAACCAACCCATAAGTCTTTTTTGATACGTGCTATGTCACATCTACTAATGTCTAATTGACATGCCTGAGCCCTGAGCCCAAAATCAAAGAGTAAGGAAGGTACTACAGACCTACATTGTAAAGAAGAATCAAATGACTGGGATCAATAATTCAATCTACCACAACAAATTTTCATAATCTTTCTTTTAGAGGAATGTCAACACATGTGTATTCGTTATAACTTTCTGCTTTCTCCTGCTTCCAGTAATACTTTGGGTACATAAGGAGGCAATGATCTAACCTAAGGGCTCGATATTAAATATTTTAGGCTTCATGGGCCATGTGACCTCTATCACGAATATTCAAATATGTTGTAGCATGGAAGGAGCCATAGATCATATGTAAACAAATTTGAGTGTGGTTGTGTTCTAATAAAGCCTTATTCACAAAACAAGCCATAATTTTCTTTCCCCTAATCTATTCCATATAAAAAATAAGAAAATCGGGGCATAAGGAACTTATAATGACTCACCCAGGATCATACAACTAGTTGATGATTAAATGGGATCAAGGGTTATAGACAGCTGGGTGCAGTGATACATGCCTCTTACTTCAGCAGCTCAGGAGACTGAAGCAGGAAGAGTGCAAGCTCAAAGTCAGCCTCAGCAGTTTAGCGAGGCCCTAAGCAACTTAGTGAGACCCTGTCTCTAAATAAAAAGTATAAAAAACTGCTGGGGATGTGGCTCAGAGGTTAAGTGGCCCTGGGTTCAATCACCATTACCAAAAAAAAAAAAAAACAGCTCCAGCAGATGTGTTTTGCCCACACACAGTTATAAAAAGATTTGAACTGTTTGTCAATACATAAAAATTGGGAATGTTTGCATAAATATCTGGATATTCAGATTTTCTTAAAAATTGAAACATGGAAATGCTAGACTTATATTCCCCCAAGTTAGCAATTGACTGGAGCTAAGTAAATGTCATGCCATTAAATGTACTCTAAGTTCCACCATTTCTTGTGACCTTGCTTTTGGCAGAGCTCACTCATTTACATGATTTTGCTGGCCCCTGTGGACATACAGAATTCACTACCATGGACTGAGCCCAGGCCTCCTAATGTCCCAGTCCTAGGTCTTTTCCATTTGATGACTTGAACAGGTCAAGTGAGTCTGATATGATAAGATGAAGGTTTTAAAACTTGATTTTAAATTTTAAGAACTCCTTTGTCTATGAAGAAGTGTTTTCTTTCTCTATGGATTTCTGGAGATGATGAGACTTTCTGATTTAATTAGTTTAGAATCCATAAAAATGTGTTTCAGATAAGTGATTTGTGACTAAATCTCTCCTTTATTACAGTCGAAGGTGTAATTTGCAGTGCATTCTGAGGTAATTTTAAACTGTGGACTGTCTTTAATAAATATTTCTTAGAACCTGAGCTGGAATTATTGGAAGAGAAAGTAAGAGGGAAAGTGATTTAAGGGCAAGTGTTCCCTCCACATACTTCTGCACCTATCTTATTAAAATTTTATATCAATTAAATGAATTTTAGGTTAGAGAATTATTTGGTGCTACAAAAACTGATAGATTTACATTCATAGTGATTATTTGTCTTTATTTGAAAATAGGTGAAAGAACTGACATTCTTAGAAAATTTTGCACTGAGGTTTGTAGATGACACATATCTTTTGGGTAACTTATTTCCTTTATTCAAGGTTCAAGACAATCATCTGATTATGATTAAAGATACTTCATCATCCAAATTTACATCAAACAACAAATACCTACAATAACATTCCCCAAAGATTAAGGGTCATGGCCTGGGGTTGTAGCTCAGTGGTAAAGTGCTTGCCTAGCACATGTGAGACACTGGGTAGATCCTCAGCACCACATAAAAATAAATAAAATAAAGGTCAAAAAAAAAAAAAAAGACTACCAGTGATGTCTATGGAAAAGAGGAATCGAAAATGGAAGGAAATTATTGATTAGTTTTTACTACAGAGCCAATCAGTGTGTTAGATGATTTATAGACATTGAGTCCACAAAAAACACATTAATGTAGATGCTTTTATTATTTCCATGTTTACAGTAGGGAAGACTAAAGTTCACAGATTATATGCAATCTGCCCAAAACCTTCTTAAGTGGAAGAAGCTGCATTTTTAAATTTTTTTTTTAGTTATAAATGGAGACAATATCTTTACTTTATTTATTCATTTTATGTGGTGCTGAGGATTGAACCCAGTGTCTCACACATGTGAGGCAAATGCTCTACCACTGAGGTAAAACCCCAGCCCAAGAAGCTGCATTTTAAATGCACATTTCGTACTCCTGTGTGGTGAGTTGCTTAGGGGCAAAGTAAGTACAACAGATGTGTACAGGAGGCAGAAAACAAGAGAATATAGTAATAATTGGCTTTCTATTTAGCTAGCTAACTTGATTAGATCAAGCAAGGCCCAAAATCAGGTCTAAAGGCATTGATCAAAGATAAAAACAAATTTATTATAAGGCTTTCAGATTATGAAAAGGTATCTCTGTGATTACACACTGAAGAGGCCAGTGCTGTTGTGCCTATTCTGGCAGCCAAATGAAAAACTCTTGCTTTGGGAGATTTCTTCAAAGAAGACTTCCAATTTGCAGAATTCTAATAAAAGGCTTTCACACACTCATCAATCCATTCTGAGCTATTGTGGCATTCTTTTTGTCAAGGATTTCAAGTGAGATTATTTGCCTGTAGTTATTAAGGTTCCTGTAGAGGCATAAAAAGTAAGCTTCCTTCAAAAAGGATTTAACTCATTAAGTTCTGTTCTTTCTAACCTACACCCTTGCATTAGTTTGTCTGCCTCTCAGAGAAAATCAATGCATATTCCCCTTGTCCTGCAAAACTGCTGACAGTCATGCTGAGAGAAAATTTCTAAGAACGCCTCAGTGTGATATAAGGTGAAGTCTTAGATTAAATAAATAGCAATAGTTTTCAAAAGAGCTATTTAAGCCATTGAGTGCAATTTGCAACAAAATTTTGTACACACCCTTTCATGCCTAATTGAGCATGAAGATGCATGCTCAAAACATCAGATGTTCAAAAGATTTTGTGCACAGACTGACGTTTTGATCACCACCCATTTAATCATTGACATAAATGACTCAAAATGTAGGCACATAGCTGCAGGTATGCTTCTTGTTACATCAAGCCATTTTTCAACATTTAAAAAGGTTGTTTTGTTAAAAAAAAAAGTGGGAACTCATCTGACAGAGTGACCCTAATCAAATGGTAATTATCATCAAATTGTTTATTTTTTCCTCAACCTCTATCTCCTTTATTGTATACAATATATTGTATACAATATATATATATATATATATATATAGTATAAGATTAAATAAAACAGAGATTTACATATGTAAATGTCATGGTTGAGGCCATCCTATCTAACCAAAATAATTCTTTTTGGAAAACTGGTTCATGCAAGTTGAAGTAAGAGGAAAACTCAAATTTTAATATATTGAAATTAAGATATGTAGACATTTTTACATATGTGCTATCATTAATGATGTGGAACAATTCAGAAATGGCTATAGGAAGCATCCATCTATAAGACAAACCACTGGCTATTTTAAACAAAAAGAAATGTTCAATATATGATATTTTGTGCTTACAAAATGATTAGAAGGACTAAGGAAACAAGATTTCCTAAGAACTAGGAAAAACTTCTAGAACCTAACTGTCCCTCTACAGGAGCTGCAGGGCACACCACATCCAGAAATCAGGGAAATAAAGAAGCTATTGTAAAAAGTGTGAGAATTATCACATCACCTTTCCTATGATCTAGAAATCAGAGATCCACGGACAGATCTGTTGGATGTAGAATCACACTATGCTGACTAGATCTATACCAGCAAAGTGGTTATTTCATATGCTAATGTCTCTCCTAATGCTAAATGCTGTTATGAATAGAAGTGTTGGGTAAATGCCTCTGATTGGTGGAAACCTGGAACCTCAGCTCTAAGAAAGTTCAGAAATGTAACTTTTCAGTTTATCAACATCTGCCTTTCAAGAGGATACTCTTAAGAGTTGAAATTGCTTTGAAAGAGGCAGTCTACTACATCTGCTACACCAAAGGACCAGAAGAAAATCTTTTCACAAATTTGTTTTAAAAATTTGAGAAACTGATATGTTGGGGTTAGAGGCACACACCTCCAATCTCAGTGACTCCTGAGGCTGAAGAAGGAGGGTTGCAAGTTTGAGGCCAGCCTCTGCAATTTAGTGAGACCCTATCTCAAAATAAAAAATAAAAAGCATTAAAGATGTGGCTCAGTGTTACAGCCCTTCTGGATTCAGTCTCCACCATCACATGCACATGCGTACACACACATACACACACAAAATACAAAACAAAATGTGGTAATTACTGATAAAGTGCAATTGTGCTAGAAAGGAGTCAGCAAAGGTTTCTAGAAGAATCTGGCATTTGAACCTGGCATTAAAAAATGAGTAATGTGAAGCAAAAGCAAGCTAATAATTATAATTTATAGCATTTTTCAGGTTAGAGAATATATCCAATATAATTAGAGAAATGTTTTCCCAGTCTCGTAGAAAAAATACAGGTTGAGAGCACACAACTGAGAAGTGGCAAACTTGGAAAATGAACTCAAGTCTGTTTCATTCCAATTATTCTGATGGAACATATCATATTGGCACTCTCAGAGGGATTTAGAAACATAGAAATGTGCATTTAGTGAGAGAAAGAACTTTGAACAAAATTTTAGTGGAATTAAAGTTGTAAACAATTTAGACAATTAATTGTAAACAACTGCACTCACTGCTTTGGCTAGATTGCAAAGAATACAAAAAAAATATCAACTAGAGAGCAAAGGTTAGTTAGGTCAGATAGTAGAATTCTGAATAGCAGACTAAAGCATCTGTTGGCAAAAGATGTCCAAATAATTATTAGAAAGACATGATTACTGCAGTGATGTATAAAAATCATGCATCAATTTGTAAAATTGAAAATGAAGTGTGAGAAAGACTGAGAGATGAAATAGAAAAAAAGAAAAATCTTGCCAGGTGCAGTGACACACACCTATATTCCCAGCTGATCATCGGGAGGCTGAGGCAGGAGGATCACGAGTTCAAAGCCAGCCTCAGCAACTTGGTGAGGCCCTAAGCAACTCAGTGAGACTATATCTCTATTAAATAAAATACAAAAAGGGCTGGGAGTGTTGCTCAGTGGTTAAGTGCCCCTGGGTTGGATCCTCAGCACCACATAAAAATAAATAAATAAAATAAAGGCATTGTGTCCAACTACACCTAAAAAATAAATATTTTTTTAAAAAAAGACTTCCATTTGTTGTGATGTGATTGACTATATATTATAAAATATTTTATGTTACCATGTATTAATTGTACATATTAATAGGGTTCTATGTGATATTTCAGCACATGCATGCAGTGTACACTGATCAAATCAAATCCCCCCTTTATCCACCCATACCTTTTCTCTTCCTGACCTCTGACAATTGCTGTTCTACATGCAAGTTAGCTTTTTTGAGCTTCCACATATGAGAAAGAACATGCAGTTCTTATGTTTGTGTGTCTGGCTTATTTTGTCTAGCATAATGTCCTACAGTTCCATCCATTTTGCTGCAAGTAACACAATTTCATTCTAATTTGTGGCTGAATAATATTCCATTCCACCCCAGTTTCTTTATCCATTTATCTGTTGGTGGATACCTAGGTTGATTCCATATTTTAGCTACTGTGAATAGTGTTGCACTTAACATACATAACTATATATTTTGACATACACATCAGCAATAAATAATGCATGTGTCAAAATATTATCCTTGGTACCCTACATTACAGAGAATATAAAAAAGGAAATGTAACAGAATTATGTAGTGTGAGAAGTCCAGAGATTAATAGCAAGATAATAAAAAAGTCTATCTGAAGAAATTTTAAAACTTGCTAGTAAATAATTCTTAGATCAAAGTCGAAATACAAAACAAAAATTGGAGAATTTCTTGTAAATAATAAAAATGGAATAAAGCAAAAACAGTTATCAAAGGAGAAATGATGGAAATGAATCTCTGTATCAATGAAACTGAAAAATCAAAATAAACTGCTCAGTTTTAAAAAACAAAAAAAGAATAAAACATAAAATGAAAGAAAAAAATAATTAATGAAAATATCAAGCATTAATGAGGTAGAAGGTAGAAAACTATAGAAATAATAACTAAATAAAAAAACTACTTCTTGGGAAGGGGGCAATTCATACAGCATTAGATATCAATAAAACAGGCGAAGGAACCACAAGTGTACATCATCAGAAATGACAAGTGAAGAATAACCATCATCTGTTTTAAATGAGACTATTTTGCACAAATATAGGCAATTACATTTTAAAATCTAGAAAAATAATTAATTCCCTAAGAAATGCAGTTTATAAAATTTGAGTGCAGTCCAAATAAACATATAACTTAGACCATTTCCCACATAAAATACAGACAGTTTTAAGGAATTGACCTGTATAAAAGTACAAGACCGATATGGTTTCCCAGGGGAATTATACCAAATGTTTGGAAGTCTGTTAATTCTAATGCTTTTAACACAATTACAGAACATATAAAAAGAAAGAAAATTTCCAAATGCTTTTTATGTATTAAGTATAACATTGATATCCAAATGAAAACTACAGTCTGGTATCACTTATAAATATTTGATGCAAAAATCTTAAATAAAACATTAGCAAACAGAATCCAGCAGCACATTAAAAAATAACATATTATTTGAGATTACATAACTAATAGGGGTTTATTTGACAATTCAATGGTGGTTCAACATGAAGAGAAAATGAACACAATTATCATATTAATAGAATGAAGAAGAAAAAACACATTATCATCTTTATAAGATGCATAAAATCTATTTCATAAAATTCAGAAACCATTAATTTTTAAAGATACTAAATTAAATAGGAATTGAAGGATACTTCCATACATATAAGCATCAGCCCCAAACCAGCATATTTCTCAGTTGGTAAACATCATAGATTTCTATGCCGAAATATGCTTAATATCTCTGCTACTACTTATGTTGTATTAGATATAAGGCAGTTTTATAAGCAATTGGAAGCATGAGTCTAAAAAAAGTAAAATTATCCCTATTTGTAGATTATGTGGTTTTTATAACTGAAAACCCAAAAAGAATCAATGGGAAAATATTAAAGGAATTTTAATAAAGTAGCAATGAATAGTAAAATTAAAATGGAGAACACAATAGGCTTCTTGTATATAACCAATCAGAAGGTATAATGGAAAAAAATAATCTGTGAGGTGAATAGAGAGCCTACATCTTGTGAGCAAATATTTACCCCTCACACATCAGATAGAGCACTAATCTCTAGGTATATAAAGTACTCAAAAAGCTAAGCACCAAAAAAAACCCCAAATAACTCAACCAATAAATGGGCCAAGAACCTGAACAGACACTTCTCAGAGATAATATACAATCAATCAACAAATGTATGAAAAAATGTTCATCGTCACTAGCAATTAGAGAAATGCAAATCAAAACTACTCTTCACTCCAGTCAGAATGGCAGCTATTATGAAGACAAACAACTATAAGTGTTGGTGAGGGTGTGGGGAAAAAGGTACAGTCTTACACTGCTGGTGGGGCTGCAAATTGGTGCAGCCAATATGGAAAGCAGTATGGAGATTCCTTGGAAAATTGGGAATGGAAACACCATTTGACCCAGCTATCCTTCTCCTCAGTCTATACCCAAAGGACTTAAAAACAGCAGGGACACAGACACATCAATGTTTATAGCAACCCAATTCACAATAGCTAAACTGTGGAACCAACCTAGATGACCTTCAGCAGATGAATGGCCAAAACAAATGTGGCATATATACACAATGGAATATTACTCAGCAATAAAAAGAGAATAAAATCATGGTATTTGCAGGTAAATGGATGGAGTTGGAGAAGATAATGCTAAGTGAAGTCAGCCAATCCCAAAAAAACAAATGCTGAATATTTTCTCTGATATAAGAAGGCTGATTCATAGTGGGGTAGGGAGGGGGACTGTGGGGGTGGGAGGGGAAGGGAGGGGGTATGGGGTTAGAAATTATGGTGAAATGTGATGGACATTATTATCCAAAGCCACATGTATGAAGACACAATTGGTGTGGACATACTTTGTATACAACCAGAGATACGAAAAATGGTGTGTAATAAGAATTGTAATTCATTCCGCTGTCATATATAAATAAAAAGAAGGTATAATGAAAAAATAAACCATATCTACAATACAAAAATATTATTTTATTTGTTTAGCATTAGGTACATAAAGCATAGGCTTTATTCATTTGTGAGGAAATCTATAAAACATTTCTGAAAAAAACACAAGTAAGCTTGAACAAACTGACAACTTTACATTATGAAGATAGTAATTCTTCTCAAGTTAACTTATAAAAATAGTATGTTTTCAATAAAATTACAATTGGGTGTTTTGTGTGCTAAATAAGTTATTTATAGAGTTCAGTTTAAAAATCAAACAAGCAAAAACATCCAGAAAAAATGCTGAAAAGATGACTGGGGAGGAGATTGGCAAAAAGTGGCCAGCCATCCCAAAACATAAAACATATTATAATCCCTTTGTACCAAAAACAGAGAGATTAAATAGAAGGGAACACTTAAAAGACCCAATGCATAAGAAAATGTAGTGGACGCTAAGACTGGTATCTCAAATTAGTATGAAAATAATTTTTTTATAGGTGGTGTTGGGACAACTGGATTGTTGGAATTAGATCCATTTTGTGTGTGTGTGTGTGTGTGTGTGTGTGTGTGTGTGTGTGTGGTAGAAGGGGAATTTTCATAGATTAAATGTATTTTCATTGGGGACTTTGTAACCTAATATGAACAAATCAGTACTAAAAATAAAATTGTGAAGATATTTGGGGGAACTTTACAATGGTTATTAGAGGATATTAAGAAATATTAGCTACTTTTGAAAGATTAAGATGATATCAGTGTTCACTTTTTTGAGGGGCACGGTTACCAGGGATTGAACTCAAGGGCACTCAACCACTGAGCCACATCCCCAGCCCTATTTTGTATTTTATTTAGAGACAGAGTCTCACTAAGTTGCTTAGCACCTCACTGTTGTTGAGGCTGGCTTTGAACTGGTGATCCTCCTGCCTCAGCCTCCCGAGCTGCTGGGATTACAGACGTGCACCACCATACCTGGCCCAGTGTTAACTGTTTTATAAATTTTATTGTGGAAGAATACTTTACATTAGATCTAGTCTCTTAACAGATTTCTGTTTGTTTGTTTGTTTGTTTGGTGATGGGATTAAACCCAGGGCTTCATATATGCTAAGTACATGCTCTGCCACCAAGCTATCCCCCAACACTCCTTCTAACAAATTGTTCAGTGTAGCAAACTCTTGTTATCATGAGACATTTGTGTTTTACAGTAGTTCTCCAGAACTTATTCATTTTGCATAATGAAAACTTCATGCCCATTGATCAGCCATTGCATTTCTTCCTTTACCCCAATCCCTGATAACTTCCATTCTATTTGCAGATTCTATGAGTTTGACTATTTTAGATACCTCATACAACTGAGGTCATGTAGTGACTAGTTATTTCACTTTGTATACTATCTTCAACATTAATCTATGCTATTGCAAATTACAGGATTCCCTTTTTTTCAAGTTGAGTAATATTCCAATGTATATGTACCTACCAATTTTCTTAGTAATCATTCTTCTGTTGATGAACATTGAGGTTATTTATACCTCCTGAGTATTGTAAATAGTGCTGCAATGAACATTACAACAGTATTATCTCTTTGAGATCCTGATTTAAGTTCTTTTAAACAAATACCCAGAAAAGATTGCAGGATTATATAGCAGCTCAATTAATTTTTTCTGGGGAATCTCAGGAAATTACTATTACACCACTTTCATTCGCAACAACAGTGTACAAGTTTGCAATTTCTCTACATGCTTGCAATTTTTTTTATATTTTGTTTTGTTCCATTTTATAACAGCCATTCTGACAGGTGTGAGATGATCTCTGTGGCTTTGATTTGCATTTCCCTGCTAAGTAGTGATGTGAAGCATCTTTATATATCTATAGATCTCTCTCTCTCTCTCTCTCTCTCTCTCTATATATATATATATATATATATATATATATACACACACATATATATGTTTTGTATATTTTATGTTTTATATAAAATATTAAATATATATATAGAGAGAGAGGAGGGGAGAGAGATAGATAGATAGATTTTGGCTTGTGGTTTCAGAGATTTCAATACAAGGTTGGCCCACTCCATTGCTTTGACCCAAGATGAGGAAGAATATTATGGCAGAAGGGCATGGCACAAGAAATCTGGTCTCCTTGTGGCAGCTGGTGGGGGGAGGAGGAGAGAGAGAGAGAGAGAAAAGGACTGGGAACAAGACAGAATTCCCAATGGCCCACTCCCAAGGACCCACTCCTTCTAACTAGTTTCCACCTTCTACATTTTTCACCATCACCTAATAAATACATTCAGCTATGGATCCCTCAATAGGTTCATCCATTCGTGAGGTCACAGCTCTTATGATCCAGTCACTTCTCAAAATCCCTACCTGAACACTGCTGCATTGGGAAACAAGCCTTCATACCCAAGTCTTAGAGGGACACTTTATTTCCAAATCATAGCAGAACCTAAAAAAGTAGATCTAAAGAAATTACACAGAATGGGGCAGGGGATATAGCTCAGTTGGTGGAGTGCTTTCCTCACATGCACAAGGCCCTGGGTCCAATCCTCAGCACCACCAAAAAAAAAAAAAAAAAAAAAAAAAAGAAAGAAAGAAATTACACAGAATTGTAATTGGCCAAGAGATGGAATACATGGAATACATGGAAGAAAACCTAAGCAACAAGGAGAATAGAATACAACTATGTTTAGCATGTATCTATTAGAAATACTGGAATAAAATACTAGAAGAAGAAATATTTGGAAAACTAATGGCTGAGAAGTATACAGAACTGATGTACAATATGGATCATCTATGTAAGAAAAAAAAAACACCCACTTGAAGCAAAGTGTGAAATATGATATATCAAGAACTATGTAATGTTTTGAACAACCAACAATAAAAATTTAAAAAAAAAAAAACAGGAAAAAAGAAAGCCACACCTAGATTATCATGGAAAAAACATACAATAACAAAGACCAACAGAAGATCTCAAAAATAACCAAAGAAGAGAAAAAAACACCAAGATAAGAGATTTTTTATAATTAGAATGGCAGTAGAATAAATTCTCAGTAGTAATAGTAGAACTAAGAGCCAATGGGATAATATTTTATTTGTTTCTAAAAGAAAATAATTGTCAATTTTTTTGTCAGAATTTTATACTCTTATGCTAGGACTCAAAAATGAATGTCAAATAAAGAGATTTTCAAAGAAAAAGGGATACCAGTAATGTACTGATAAATATTTTATCACTTACTCTGAAAGATGGAAGAATGACCAATGAAGGTCACTGAATACACATTTGAGAAGAGCTCTGCATTAACAAATATTATATAGTATTTCCAACATACAGACAAAATAAATCTCAAAGTCATACATAATAGAAAAATGCAGTAAAATAATTCATAAGAGTAACTTTTGAATATTTATTACCTTTCTTTTAAATATAATTGATTCACTTGCAACTGTTCCTAATTTAATTTTTAATAATGCCTGTGTTTTACAACCAGCTTGAAAAATTGCTGAAAAGTTTGCCTTTGGCTATTGTGAGCTAGTCCACACCAGTTTACACACTGTTTACTAAGCAACTTTTACTAAAGAAACTTCTAGAGAATGTTAATTCTCTCCAAAGTTAGGTCTCAAACACAAAAGAAATGGTGTGGAAGGAAATCGATAACAATGTTAGAAAATGTAGACAAATATTGATAATTATGCCTACTTTAGTGGGTAACAAAATATGATAAAACTAAAGAAGCAATAATACTCTATAAGATGGGAGGGAGAAATGACATAAAACTTTCTAAGACTTTTTCTAATTCTGGAGAAGAGAGATATTAGATTTTGTTAAGTGTATATGTTAAAATTTTAATGAAAATCATTTAAAAAGAAACAGAATATATAACTGCCAAACCAGTAAAGGGGAACAATTAAATTACTAAACAAACAAAAATAATCCTTGAGCAAATCACTAACGGAAGCTGAAAGAAGCATAAAAAATTATGTTAAATAGAAAACATAAAATTTCAAAATCTGTAAAACCCAATAATGACAATAATCACAACAAATATAACAGGAATAAACAAATCCATTTTTAAGAAGTATGCATTCTCTGATTTTTGAAAGATGAATTATACACTTTTTACAAAGGATATATACTTAAAACAAAAGGACAGAAAAAGAAACAAATTAAAGAGAAAATATATACCAAGTATTTGTCAAAGGAAACAAATGTAGTTAGGACAATCCCTCTGTGTCTAAGTATTCTTGTATAAAATACAGATAATAAAAGTTCCTAACTTATAAGGTTATTTAGATAATTCATTGAATTAGTATGTAAAAGCTCTTAGGTCACATTCTGGAACATAATGAAATATAGTTGAAAAAAAAAAGAAGTTCCCAAATATTTGGAACATTTAACCACCAACAACAAAAACCAAAAATTAAAAAAAAAATTATAGTTAATCCATGTAAAAAGGAAATCATGATGAGAAACCCACAAAACTTAAACCTAAACAAAAATGAAAAATAAAACTCACTGTGTGCACCAAAGGTCATATTTGTAAAAATTATTAACTTTATTTTATTAGAAAAAGAGAAAAGTTAAAACCAAGAACTAATCAGTTAGAAGTTGGAAAAACTGAATAAACTCAAAGATACTGGAATAAAATAATGAAGATAAAAGCAAACATTAGGGAAATAAAAAACAGAAAATACACAATAGGAAGGATTTAAAAAACCTAAAGTTTGTACAAGGAAAGGCATAATAAAGTAGATGATCCTCTACAAGATTAATCTGGTAAGAAAAAATGGAATCTACTTACATATAAGGCAGAAGTGAAATTATCAATAGAATGCTACGAAAAATATGTATGAATTTAAAATTTTAGATTAAATGGCAAGTTTTTAAATAAGCACATTTCTAAAACTATATCTTAGATTGTTGCCACATGATATAAAAATAAAAATATTAATTTAACTTTTATGTTTATTTATCATAAAAGTAAATAAACACTTTTACTTACAGAAATAATCAGTTCAGCACTTAGGAGGCAGCTCAGAGATATTATCAGGGATACAAGGTCCTATCATTCTGTCCTAACATCCTAGTATGCAGCTGGCATCCCCAGAGTCATATCATGCTTCAAAATAGAACCCTAGTCATCTGGTCTCTTTGAGGCCAGCAGATGGAGAAAATGCAGGAGAGGTTAAATAAAGGGACTCTCTTTCCTAAATCAGCTCTTTCAAAGCACTCATCCTAGAAGTCCCATACTGCACTGATTTACGTTTCATTGGCTAAAATCTAGTCACTTGGCTCCAAGGAAGAATTGAAAAATGAGTCTTTCATTCAAAGTGGCATGTAGTTCACCTATATAGTGGAGTTATCGTACTTAAGAGGAAGAAAAGAGTAAATGGGAATTAGAAGCTACATCACTAAAATGGGTGGGGGAACTCAAAATGGACTAGAAAGTTAATAAGCCTATGCTTGATTTTATAAAAGGAATCAGTATTTTAAAATCATTTCTCCCAAAAATAACGTAGAACACATACATCAGGGTTAAATAGCTTCACATAAAGAGCTCTACCAAACTTGACTCAAGAGATAGATAATTTCAATTTATACATACTATTCCAGATAAGAAGAAAAGAAAACTGTTTCCTAGCTCAGTTTATGAGGGTAATATAAATTCATATTAAAATTGGAACACAAGGACTTCATAGAAAATGAAAATTATAGGTTAATCACACTAAATAAAGTGGTGAAAATTCTAAACAAAATATTAAGCAGAATACAGCTATATTTATGAATGCATATGCATGCATATGTTTGCCTACATTATTACATGTCAATCAATTCTAGGAATAATAACAAAATAAATGAACATATTATAACACATGATTACATTAAAGATCATGTTTATGATCAGGAGAAACTCATCTAATAGAATCATCTAGAAAAAATATAATAAATCTTTTTTTAAATTTTTTAATTATTGGTTGTTCAAAACATTACAAAGCTCTTGACATATCATATTTCATACATTTGATTCAAGTGGGTTATGAACTCCCATTTTTACCCCGTATACAGATTGCAGTATCACATCGGTTACACATCCACATTTTTACATACTGCCATACTAGTGTCTGTTGTATTCTGCTGCCTTTCCTATCCTCTACTATCGCCCCTCCCCTCCCCTCCCCTCCCATCTTCTCTCTCTACCCCCTCTACTGTAATTCATTTCTCTCCCTTGTTTTGTTTTGTTTGTTTTTTTAATTTCCCCTCACTTCCTCTTGTATGTAATTTTGTATAACAATGAGGGTCTCCTTCCATTTCCATGCAATTTCCCTTCTCTCTCCCTTTCCCTCCCACCTCTCATCCCTGTTTAATGTTAATCTCTTTCTCATGCTCTTCCTCCCTGCTCTGTTTTTAGTTGCTCTCCTTATATCAAAGAAGACATTTGGCATTTGTTTTTTAGGGATTGGCTAGCTTCACTTAGCATAATCTGCTCTAATGCCATCCATTTCCCTGCAAATGCCATGATTTTGTCATTTTTTAGTGCTGAGTAATACTCCATTGTGTATAAATGCCACATTTTTTTTTATCCATTCATCTATTGAAGGGCATCTAGGTTGGTTCCACAGTCTAGCTATTGTGAATTGTGCTGCTATGAACATCGATATAGCAGTATCCCTATAGTACGCTCTTTTAAGGTCTTCAGGGAATAGTCTGAGAAGGGCAATAGCTGGGTCAAATGGTGGTTCCATTCCCAGCTTTCCCAGGAATCTCCATACTGCTTTCCAAATTGGCCACACCAATTTGCAGTCCCACCAGCAATGTACAAGTGTACCCTTTTCCCCACATCCTCGCCAGCACTTGTTGTTGTTTGACTTCATAATGGCTGCCAATCTTACTGGAGTGAGATGGTACCTTAGGGTGGTTTTGATTTGCATTTCTCTTACTGCTAGAGATGGTGAGCATTTTTTCATGTACTTGTTGATTGATTGTATGTCCTCCTCTGAGGAGTGTCTGTTCAGGTCCTTGGCCCATTTGTTGATTGGGTTATTTGTTATCTTATTGTTTAATTTTTTGAGTTCTTTGTATATTCTGGATATTAGGGCTCTATCTGAAGTGTGAGGAGTAAAAATTTGTTCCCAGGTTGTAGGCTCCCTATTTACCTCTCTTATTGTTTCTCTTGCTGAGAAAAAACTTTTTAGTTTGAGTAAGTCCCATTTGTTGATTCTTGTTATTAACTCTTGTGCTATGGGTGTCCTATTAAGGAATTTGGAGCCCGACCCCACAATATGTAGATCGGAGCCAACTTTTTCTTCTATCAGACGGCGTGTCTCTGATTTGATATCAAGCTCTTTGATCCATTTTGAGTTAACTTTTGTGCATGGCGAGAGAAAGGGATTCAGTTTCATTTTGTTGCATATGGATTTCCAGTTTTCCCAGCACCATTTGTTGAAGATGCTATCCTTCCTCCATTGCATGCTTTTAGCCCCTTTATCAAATATAAGATAGTTGTAATTTTGTGGATTGGTCTCTGTGTCCTCTATTCTGTACCATTGGTCCACCCGACTGTTTTGGTACCAGTACCATGCTGTTAATAAATCTTGACAGAACAAAAATCAAAGAAAATATGAAAGGAATTCTACAAACAAAAGCATTTAAAGTATAGGGAAAATGGGGAGATGTTGGTCAAATGGTACAAGTTCTGAAGAAGTAACGTGTAACATTGTGATTACAATTAATACTGTCTTGTTTACTTGAAATTTACCAAGAAATCAGTTTTCATGTCTTTACCACGCACATGCACATGTACACACAACCAAAATGAAACTATTTGTGGTAATAACTGTGTTAATTAAACTATGGTAAGCAGTACACAATGTGTACCTATATCAAATAATCATATTTTACATCTTGAATATACCTAATTTTTTGTGAGTTAAATTTAAAAAATAGAAAAATAAAATCAGTTGGCCATAAAGTTCTGTAAAATAATATGACTGGCACTCAAAGGTATTTTCAGAAATGCGAAATTACCAAAATTCCAGTCAGTTTCTTCATTGTAGAAAGTCAAATTTTCTCATACAGTTATGAAAGGTTTTCATGGTTCACTATTGAAGATTTTGCAATGAGTGTTCATAGTAACATTGCTTTAAGTTTAAAAACTTAAAAAAAAAAACAACAATGCCATCAATAAGAAAAGCAATAAACACTGGTTGTATTCATGCAATGGAAATCTGTGCAACAATTTAAATAAATATTATACAATTACAACTATCAATACAGTTGAATACCATAACAAATTGCATAAGAATTCCACTTAAATTACATTTTAAAACATTGAAAAACATTATAATAGTATTTAGACATACAAACAAATGTAGTAAGAATATAAAATGAATACTAAAGATAAATACAAAATCAGAATAATGGTTTCTTGGAGCAGGAAGAAGCAATTGAGAAGGATAAAGGAGATTGTGACCAGACTATAGAGGAGTACATAATATTTTCAACAATGTTTGTGCTGTATTGTATTTTAAGTCAATTAGTTGGAACTCATGTGATCTTTACATTATTCTTTATACCTTTTTACATAATGAAATATTACATAATATATATTTGCTTAATGAAGTGTAAAATATGAGACTTTGATATAAAGGACAAGGGTAGGCTGTTGAATTTGGCCAAACTTTTAGTCTACTTTCAGAGAGAAATCCCAGTAGAATGATAGAGTCAGATGCCAGATTGTGAAGGCCGAAGGAATGTGTTCAAGGCAAGGAGGTGAAAGCATTAAGTACATTTAATCTTGTAGACGTTTGCTCCAGAAGAGTCTCAGCAAGAGGGTAAGAAATTCAAGGAGGGATTTGGGAAATGGGTGGTGGTTCTTTACTGGAAAAAAAAATCAAAGAAAAAAATCTCTTCTACATATAAAAAAAATAAAAATCTTGAATGATATTTCATGGGCCCAGGTGGCACCTCAATTCCATATGTAGGAACATTTGCCTTAGGTAGAAGTAGATCTTCTCTGAAATTCTAATATTAAAGAGAAAAGGAAACTAAATATATAACAATTATGGATGTTGAGCAGTGTATAAAAAAAAAACTCTCTGGGAGATGAAGGGACCAATCTTCCAAACAGAAAATTAATAACACTGATCAAACCATTAAAATTATGACAAAGGTACACATGCAAATATATACAAGCAGACTATAGCATGGATTCACTTGTTTCTTTCAATGGCAAAACTTCTCATATAACACTAACAATCTAAATTAAAAGTATAAATTCTTTCCTCTAACACAGTATAGAAAGTATCTCTCTACTATATAGCTTGATTCAGACAAAAATATGCTACTGTTTAAAGAATATTGTGGTAGTTACATCACTTGCACAACATTTGAGTTGGTTATATGCATCCTATTAGTTTTAGGGTCCCTGAAAGAGTTTGCAGTGTCTTTGAGATTTTTGCCACTAGATGGTAATGCTGAGGAGCAAGGACTCAAATTTTCTGAAAACACCCACATTCAATCAAGGGCTTTTCAACAAGTTGTAAATTGTTTATCTCTATTTTGATAAATAAATTTCATCATGACTTAAGTAACCCATTATTAATTAGACAAGGGGATCATAATATGCCACCTCAAAATATTCCACTTTAGCCTAAGGATTATTTTGAGCTGCAAGCAATTAAGAAGCAGTAAACATAGAAAGAGCTCTTTGGCATCCCTCTCTCTACCTACAATCAGGAACTAAACTTCCCTTTGTGAAGATATTCTTCTTTCTTATATAAATAGGACAATAACCCTTAACACTGGAGGAAGAAATTTGGCACTGAGATGGGTCTTTTATAAACAAATCTTATTTGGGGGGACTGGTACTGTGCATTGAACACAGGGACACTTTGCTACTGACCTCCATTCCCAGTCTTTTTTATTTTTGAGTCAGGATTTAACTAAGTTGCTGAAGCTGGCTTTGAATTTACCATCCTTTTGCCTCTGCCTTCTGGGTTGTTGGGGATTACAGGTATGTAACACCATACCAGCACAAACAAATCTCTTATCTCAAAATAATTTCCCTTTTATGTTTACCTTCCCAACATTTACTGCTCCTAGAAGGTCCAACCCCTTTTCTTTTATCTTATCAATTCTCAGCAATTTATCAGCTTTTGTTAAAATGGTATATAATCCCCAGGGTCTATCCACTTCTTTAGGTCTTTACTTCTTTTCTGTGAAGATCCCCATGCATGAAAAAAATTAAAGTGTTAACATCAAATAAAATTTGTATGCCTTTTCTCCTGTTAATCTGTCTTTTATCAGTTTAATTCACAGGCCACACACTCGCAGAATATAAGAAGGTAGATGAAAGATATTTTCCTCCTCTACAAAACTGGCAATCATGAAGAATGGTTAGGAAATCCCACTTGTTCCAGAGGCTATAGTTGAGATAAATGGCCATCTGACAAAACCAGGAAAGGAAAAAAAATATTTATCAACTCAGTCCTAGATTTTTGCTTCTGACAGGTCCAGCCAAATGAAAATAGTAAGTTTCTCTTTGTCTATTCATTTCCAAATTTAGATTACCAGGAGAAAATATTTGTAATAATTATTTCTTTGAGTATTATGACTTGTGAATTTTGCTTTGAGTTGGTTATTGAGTTACCTTCCAGGGAAAGCTACAGTTTTTCTTCATAACTGTTGTTTGTGACATTTGTCCTAAGAAGGGGAATCATAGGGAAGAACACATGAATAGGTCTTAGAAGCCTATTGTTTAATCTTGCCTTACATTCTGGAGAGTTTACAGTTCTCACAAGACCAAAGTCTATTTGCACAAACTTTATTGGGGGAATCCAATTTTTTAAAATGAATGAAATTCTCCTGTCTTGCTTTGTGTTCTGGGAGCTTAGCTTGGATCCAGTAAGAACTGTCTCTCTGGTTTTCTCCATGCCAGGAAAAACAGATTGTCACATATGCTTTTGCAAGTGGCAGGCCATTAGGCTGGGGGCCTGAGACACTTGCCTCCCAGCTCTTAGGAGAGTTTGTCTAAATAAAGGGTCTCAATGCATAAATGGCATTTGTTGTCTCTTTCCTCATTGCCATATTACTTTTGGGAAAGTCCTATTTTAGTATTGCCTGCCTAATATCACCAATTAGTGGGTCCATGTTGAAGGTATCTCACTTTTGTGTAACAGGCATATTATCTTAGTCAGCTTTTTTTTTTTTTTTTTTTTTTGTCACTGTGACCAAAATTCCTGACCTGAACAACTTGGAGGAGGAAAGATTTATTCTGTCTCATGTTTCAGAGGTTTCAGTCCATGGTAGCTATCTCCATTGCTTTGGGCCTAAAGTAAGGCAAAAGAACACCATGACAGAAGGGCATGGTGGAGGAAAACTGTTCAGATCTAGAAAGCTGGGAAGCAGAGTAAGAAAGCACCAGGGACAAGATGTATAATCGCCAAGGGCATGTCCCTTTTCTACTAGCCTGCACCTTCGACAGTTTCTACCGTAGCCCATTAGTTCACTCAAATTATTAATCCATTAAATGAATTTATCCACTGATGAGCTTAGAATCCTCATGATCAAATCATTTCCTAAAAGCTAGACCTCTGAATATTGCTGCATTGGGTAACAAGTTTTCAACATATAAATCTTTGAGGGACACTCCAGATCCAAACCATAACAACTGGAGACACAAATTTTCAAAAAAAACATTCTTACTGACTATGGCAAAAAGAATCTTTGCTTTCTTTCTCTTTGGATTAACTGTGTATAATGAGAAAGGATGTATCTTTTGCATTGTCTTGGGGGCTCCTTCTTGTGTCCATGGTTAAGCTTCTTGTGGTTCTGGTTTTGAGCCATATAACAATAGACTTTTGGAAAAGAAAAAATAAAAGGGAAGTGGAGAATAGGAATAGAAGACAGTCTGGGCTGGCCTGAAAAGCTTTCTTAACAAATCTAGAAGTTGAAAATCAGACTTAGAACAAAAGCTAAGAATTACTAAAATACACTGAAGTGAAGGTCATAAAAGTTATTTATGTAAATGCTGATAGGAAAAAACTTCAGCCCCAGCAGGTAAATCTTGGAAAAGCTTGCCAAAAGAAGATGAAGGAGCTCTCCACATTAAAACATAATCCCAAAGAATAAATTGTTATATAAGATATTAGATATTGATGGAATACTTAGAATATTTATTCAGAATATTCTATATTTAGGACATTCAACACTCATGAGTATTTAATATTGATAAAGGTGATAAAAACTAAATGACTTTTTCTTTAGTGTGTATGGTGTGGGGGATTGAACCAGGGTCTCACACATTCCTGGCAAGTGCTCTGCCCTTGAGCTATGTCCCTAGCCCTCTAAATGACCTTTAAATTACTTTTTCAATACCATAATCAATGCTTCTACAAAGAGTTTTGTGCTCACAAAATAAGGAAATAGTCTATTAAAGGTACCACTGAAATGCTTTCAAAATTCCATGACCTTTGATGGAAAACTTTGGTCTTTTTAATTAAATTGAACTGTAGCTGCCCATAAAGAAACCACTTTTTTATCTTGAAATTTATTTATTTTCATCCTTCACATCACAATGCTCCATTGATTTTATTTCTGGAGTGAACTAGAGATGGCATTATCTTTGTACAATTTCCAGGTACACTCAATGAGCATTTTCCATTTACTAAATGCAATGCATAGAATTTGAAGTATTTGTTACTATTGCCAACTTCCAGACTACTCTCTTCCAAAAAAAAAAATTACCTCCTTGATTTAGTATTTCTTTCTTGGTTACAGTATTCTTCTTGAAGTTTTTTGTTTGTTTGTGGTGCTTGGGATAGAACTCAAGGTCTTGAGCATGATAGGTATTCTATTACTGAGCTATATCCTCAGCTCATTCTTTCTGAAGTTTTATCAGAATCTGATTTTGAAAGAGAAAGTTAATATTTATTTTCATAATTACAAATATAATTTTTCAAGAAATGTAAATTTTCTCAATTACAGGCAGGAAGCTGAGATTTTTCTCTGACTTAATTGGGTTGAATTTTAAAGATAAGCCCAACAGATGTTATTAATTTTGCCAGAGTAATGCTATTTGTAATTGGGGGAGCTGACACTAGATAGTTCATGGCATCAATATTACATCACACTCATCTGAGGATAACTTCAAGAGATGAGATGGCATCTACATGTCAATATGCTTTTCTATTACAAATTTTGTAACAATGATAGAGATATTGAAGAACATAAAGATGAAAAAAAAACTATCATTCATTAAACATATTATTAATGTACCAGGCACTGTGCAAGACACTTTATATCTAGTATCTTATGTATATGGGTGCTCTATCTCACATTATAATACTACGCCTGCCATAATTTTGTCTTATTCTTTGCATCATGTTTTACTTAGCCACATTATTCATTTTTGCATTAATAATAGAAGGTAGGTCTATCACATCCTATGCAAATTGTCTTATAGGTCTAAGCCTCGTACCAATTTTTTAGCATCATCCAAAATTTGTCAATTTTTAAAATTTTTTTTTGTCTATTTGTTAAAAACAACACTTTTATCATATAACTAATATACCACAAAACTCATACATTTAAAGTATAAAATTCAATCATTTTTAGCATTTTACAGAGCTGTACAACCTTATTATAATCTAATTTTAGGTTTTCATAATCCCCAAAAGAAACACTGTCTATATGCATGAACAGTCACTCTCCATTTCTCTCCACAACTCCTCAGCTCTAGCAACTACCAATCTAAATTCTCTACATACAAAGAAGGCATACACACACATACATATGTGTGCATGTATATATAGAAAGAGAATCAAGAGAGAGAGAAAAAAATAGATGCATGTATTTCCTTCTAGATATCTCATACAAATTGAATCAGTATACTATTTTCACTGTTCATCTTTGTTGGAATGTGTATTTATGATTCATTCCTTTTATTGCCCAAAATAGTCTGTTATATAGCTGTCACATTTTTATTTCATTAAGTCAATACTTTTGTTTTTTGTTTTTCCAAATTAGTTTTTGTGGCCTTTTGAACTACAAGTGAAAGGAGGCTAATGCCTCCAAAATACTTAAATAGAAAAATGTGAGTCAAACTGAGGAGTGATGATGTTAGTTAATATTAACAGCACTTCTCAAATTTTAACAAAAAATTCAAATGGAAGATTATGTGGGACTAAAAAATGAAAAGCTTTAACTTATCCATTTATTAATCTCTTTTTCTTTTTTAGATGGAATGGGATTGGTATTACCAAATACATATATTTTTCATATTATATCAAAAATAGTAGTCCCTGGGGCTGGGGTTGTGGCTCAGTGGTAGAGTGCCCGCCTAGCACATGTGAGGCACTGTGTTTGATCCTCAGCACCACATAAAAGTAAATAAGTAAAATAAAGGTGTTGTGTCCAACTACAACTAAAAAATAAATATTAAAAAAATAGTAGTCCCTATTGGTAGATATTATATTACCAAATATAAATTTAGTAATGTCAATCCCATTATATATATTTATACATATATTTGTTGCAATATATATAATGACTGAAATTATAATATGCAAATCATTATACAAATATGTAAATTCATTAACATATTTCATAAGAATATAACTCTTATTTTGATATTTAAAATTAAGTTTTGATGTTCTAATTGCTATTAAACTTATTGTTAAGGAAAAGTTTTCTAAGTGATAACATCATATGAAACACCTTTTAATCTTTATTGGTGAATAGCACTTTAATTTCAAATGAAATTATATATAAATGATATAAATATATAGCAGGTGCAAAACCTGTGGCATAAATTGAAACATAAGTGCTGTTATTTTCTGCTTAGATACTAAGGTCCTAAAAAGAAATAATGAGAACATGCAGAGGTAAATCTTAATTTTAATTAAAAAAATGATTTCTTTCAGTTGTTGTAATTAACACCTATGTCCTATTTATATCAAACTCCAGATCCAAATCAAAATGACATATTAGAAAATTAAATAAATATTTTAAGTAATGACAAAGAAAAACATCAAACAATGTCATTTGAAAATATGTAAATTATAAGCCAAACATTGCATGCAAAGAAATATAATGACAAAACATAAAAAATAAATGACTAGATTAATACTATACTCATGTTTGGAGAAAACCCAGTACATGAATAATCTGTTTCTCCTATGATATTTGTGATATTCATTCTCTTTTCTTGTGTTCTAAAAAAGGTTTGCTGCATTCAATCTAAGAATTTCTATTAGGTCCTTAAGAAACATTTTCTTTCTATAAAAGAATTTCATTTTTCTTTTTTATATTAAATAGCTGATATCATTCATAACCTTTTGGTAATATATTATTTTTCAGGACTGGATGATTAACACTGCTTAGAAAAGACCATTCAATATAGTCCACATGATAGTTTTTGTTTTATATTTCATTATACCACCAAAATATATCAATCTCTTAAATTTTCTTTGTTCTAATGCTAAAAATTATGACCTCATTGCATTATTTCCAATATATTTGTCACATTTTAAAAATATTCAAAGTACTTTATCTCCACAGGTATTCAGTTTTAGGTTAAATAAACACATTCTTTTGGAATAGTGTTTCTCAAACTTGGCTTCCCATTGTATGCATCTGGAAAGCTTTAAAAATTTGGATGCCTGGGTCAGGGGTGTAACTAAGTGGTGAAGCATTTGCTCAGTGTGCAAAAGGCTTGAGTTTATTCCCAAGCACCAGGGAAAAACAATTCAGATACCTTTTTCATACTCTTAGAGATTTTAAAGTAATTCCTTTGGTATGTGGTCTGGCATAAGGATTTTTTATATCACCTCAAGTGGTTCTAATATATAACTAAGGCTCAGAACTCCCTTTCTAAGGGTTGACAGGTTTCTTCAGCCACATCATGACTGACAAGATATGATATAACTATATAGTCCTACTAACTCTTACACTTTGGGGACCTACCCAAAACAAGAATTGAAGTTGGGAGGATAAACCTTGTCTGCATGAATGCTGATTGTTTTGCTAGAAGGCCGAGAAGTTCAAACAATAGTGAGTAGAAATAAAGGTTTGTGTTATTATTTAATTAGCTATAATTAAAATACTTCCTAAAAGACAGAAAATCCTACATCATTATTCAGCTATGTGAAGCTGTTTATAAGCACTTTCTTGGTTTGGATTTATAGGGTGAAATTTTAGAGGCTTACTACTTCCTATCTTCCATCTGGAGACATGCCACCAGATGGCATGTGGGTGGCAGTGATCATATGGCTTAAATAGAAAATTTCAAAAGGATTTTAGGTAACTAAATCAAAGAAATCATATTGTCCCAGAGACTCATGATTTGTTTCATTGAAAAGAGCTACATTAACTGAAGTTTAGTATTAAACTCCAATCATTATGTTATAGAGTGGCCTACAGTTTTAAGATTTCTATTTATTTGTTTGTTTGTTTGTTTGTTTGTTTGTTTGTTTGTTTTTGTAGTAGTGGGGATTGAATCACGGGCATTCTATCACCAAGCTATATACATAGCCTTTTTACTTTTTTAATTTTGAGACAGGGTCTCACTAAATTACTGAGGCTGGCCTTGAATTTGTTATGCTCCTGCCTCAGCTTCCCAATTTGCTGGGATTATAGGTAATGCACCACTACACCTGGCAAGAAGCACTTCAATTATTCTTCTATTGGTTGCTTATATATTTCTTAATTTGTCCAAATGATACATAAGGATTTAAAGCACTTTGAAAGAAAAACAGTCATATATAGAAATTCATAACATTTCCAAAACAACTTTAATTGCTGACAATGACTGTTCAAATGTGAACACCAACTCTATTTCTAAACTAGAGAAGACATCCTGATGATATAATATTGACTTTTTGATGATATAACTTTACTTCTGTCCACCTAATTCCACCTCTTAGAGGTATTAAAAGCACTATAACATTTCTTCTGGTCTTGATAGGAATTTTTTTTGATTACCATAGGCTTTCTTTTTCTACTAACTGTTGCTAAACTCTTATAAATATGTAACTATCCTCTAATGTACAACATGGTGACCAAAGTTAATAATATTTATATTTACTTAAAATTTTCTAAGAGAGAAGTTCTTATGTGTCCTCACCACACACAGTAACTCTGTGGTAATATGTGTGTTAATTATTCTGATGTGGTAATCATTATACAATATGTGTCTATCAAATCGTCACATTGTCTACCTTGAATATATATAATTTTTATTTATCAATAATACCTCAATAAAGCTAGGAAAAAAATAACTATCCTCTATTTATTTTCTGAATATAGAAACTAACTTTTGCTACACATAGTTTAATAAAATACAGTGATAGAAGTGGTATGTTCAACTATGATCATTTCTCCCCAATAAAGGACTTGACCCATTAGAGGGGTTGCATTTATTTTCTCCCAATAATATATTGCTACAGTGGCTGTGGTTGTAGCTCAGTGGTAGAGCACTTGCCTAGAATGTGTGAGGCACTGATTTCGAACCTCAGTACCACATAAAAATAAATAAATAAAAGATGTTGTGTCCATCTACAACTAAAAAGAAATTTTAAGATATTGCTACAACATACTTATTGTTTATTTAATTCACATGGTAAAGTAGCTTCTCCACTAACAGTTTTTGCAAGATTTAAGATCGTTTCCAAACTTCCATTTAGCATACTTTCTGAAAAATGTTTCTAAATTTTTAATCTTGATTCATTATATTTTTGTGGTGTCATAAAAACTTTGGTTTCACACCACACATGCACACATGCACACATGGACACACACACACTGTGTGTGTGTGTGTGTGTGTGTGTGTGTGTATATATATATATATATATATATATATATATATATATATATATATTTACCTGTAATGTCCAGTAAAAAACAAACCATTTGGAAATCCATTAGTCTAGAATATAAATTTTATAAGAAATATATTTAAATAAGGAATTACATAAAAGAATTGAATAATCTAGAACAATAGATAAATGTTTTAATTGGCAAACATTTTACTTTTTAAATTTGTTCTAATTACTTAGATAAACTTTTAGAAACATATAACCTATCAAGACTGAGTTAGAAAGAATGGAACAACTGAACATACCAATAAAGAGTAGAGAGATTGAATCAATAATCAAAAACCTCCTTACAAACAAAAGCCCAGGGATAGATAGCTTCACTAGTGAATTCTACCCAACACTTAAAGAAAAATTATGAAAATTAAAGAGGAAACAACACATCCAAACTCATGAGACTAGAATTGCACTGATATCAAAATTGGACAATGACACTGTAAGAAAATCACAGACCCATATCTCTGATGAACACTGACATAACCCCCCCCCAAAAAAAATACTAAAAACAGCAAATTCAAATACACCTCAAAAAAATCATATATCATGATCCAGTGTGACTTACCCCTGGAATGCAAGGATGATTCAACAAAAGCCAATCAATCAATGTGAAACACTACATTAACAGAATGAAGAATAAAAATTATACAATCATCACAATTATGCAGACTAACAAAATCCAGCATTTATTCAAGATAAATACTATCAATAAAATATGTGTTAAAGGACATTATCTCAACATGTGAAGGCCACACATGGCACTTCCACAGCTAACATTGCATTCAACAGTGAAAACCTGAAATCTTTTCCTTTAATATCAGGAACAAGAAAAGGATTTGCACTCTTACCATTTCTATATTACAGATTATTGGCAGTCCTAGACAAAGTAAGCAGACAAGAAAAATCAAGAAGGTAAAAGATGTGTACTCTGGAAACTACAAATCTATTTTAAAAATTAAAGAAGCTACTGATTTGCAAAAAAGTTTGATAGTTTCTCAAGAAGTTAAACATAGTTACCACTTCTTGCTGTATACCCCAAACAATTCTCTACAAAATGTACATGACGATTTGTTGCAGAGTTATTCATGTTTCAAAGAGTTAAAACAACCAAAATGTCCATCAACTGATGAAAGCATAAACAAAATGTATATATATATATATATATATATATATATATATATATATATATACTATTGTTTGTTATTCAATAATAAAAAGGTATTAAGCACTTATACTTGCAAGAATATGGATGAATCTTGAAAACATTATGCTAAATATAAGAAGACATATACAAAAAGTCAGATGAATTCTTTTGTTAAAAAAATATAAAATAAGCAAATTAATAAGAATTAAAGTAGATTAGTGGTTTCCAGTTGGTGGGTAGAAGGATTAATAAAAAATGATTGCTAATGGGTATAGGGTTTCTTTTTTAAATAATAAAATTCTTCTGCAATTAACAGTAACAATGGTAGAGCATCTTTGTCAATTTACTGAAAGTCACTATATTGTAGGCTTTAAAAGAGTGAATTTTGTAGTGTGTGAATTATATATCAGTAAAAATGCTATGCAAGAAAATCATTTTAGGCTGGGGTTGTGGCTCAGCAGGAAAGTGCTTGCCTAGCATGTGTGAGGTGTTGGGTTCGATCCTCAGCACCACATAAAAATAAATGTTCTTTTTTTTTAAAAAAAAGAAGAAAAGAAAATAATTTTAACAAAACAATCTTAGAAAATTAAATGTCTGAAACATACATATTATTATATTAACTTAGAATAAAATAATAAAGTTATGACAAACAAAATAAATAATATTAACTTCAATCTACTAACATTTTATGCAAAAATTAACTCAAAATTTATCATTGACTTAATGGAAATATGGGAACTAAAATTTGGGGTGTAGTATTAAGGATTGTGCATAAACTTCTTAGGCTTGACAACAAATGTATGAACCACAAAAGGGAAACTTGATAAATTGTACTTCATGAAAATTCAAAACTTTAGCTCTTCAAAAGATGTGAAGAAGAAAAAACAAACTACAGACTTGGAAAAATATTTGCATGTATTCAACAAAAGACTAGCATTTTGAATATAAAAAATCTCTCTAAATTCAACAGTTTCTAAAAAAAATCAATCAGAAAAAGTGTAAAAGAGATGTTTTGTCAAGAAGAATACACAAATAATAAGCACACAAAAAATCACTACAGCCATTAAGAAAGTACAAATTGGGACTATAATGAGATATCATTATACCTATTAGCATGGCTAAAATAAAAATGGTGACACCACCAGATGCCGGTGAGGATGTCAAGAAACTGGAACCCTCTGCTGGTGGAAATGTAAAATGGTCCAGCTACTCTGGAAAAATAGCTTGGCAGTTTCTTAAAAAACAAAACATTCAACTACCATATGACCCAGCAAATGCACTCCTGGGCATTTATCCCAGACAAATGAAAACTTATGTTCACACAAAAATCTGTACATAAATATTTATAGTAGCTTGATTCACAATAGTCAAAAACCGGAAATAACCCAGATGTCCCTCAATGGGCGAATGAATAAACATATTTTTTGACATCCATACCTTGGAATACTAGTGAACAATAAAAATGAACTATTGTTGATATAGTCAACATCTTAAATGAATCTCCAAAGAATTAAACTGGAGAAAAAGCCAACCCCAAAAGTTTATTCACAGTATGATTCAATTTTTATAGCATTCTAGAAATGACAAAACTACAGAAGTATAGTCATCAGGGTAAAAGAGGAGTTGGGAGTAGGAGGAGAATGGAGGAAATGGTGTGGTTATAAAAGTGAATCAAAGGAGGGATCCTTCTGTGGTGTTAATGGACCATATCACAATTGAGTTAATAAAATATTGTGGTTGTGATATTATACTACAGCTTTGTAAGATATTATTGGTGGAGGAAACTAAACAAAGGATACATAGGATCTCTTTGCATTATTTCTTGTAGCCGCATTTGAATCTACTATTATCTAAAAATAAAATACATATTTTTCAAAAAGAGGCATAAGAGACATTTCTCAGTCACATCATGTGACCTTTATTTGCACATGAATTCAAACAATCTCCAACACAAGTTAAGTTTATGTCAGTGACATATTTGGAAATTTGATTAGGTACTTGATTATATTAAGGACGTTTTTTAAATATTGAGTTGTGACAGTTGTCTTTATTTTTGTGTTTAAAAACATTTGTATCTATAGAGAGATACAGACATTCCTTAGAGTGACAGTTAAGTGATTGATGGGGATAGGTGAGAGGAAAACATGGAGAATGACTATTACTGGCTATGGAGTTTCTTTTTTGTATGATAAAAATATTCTAAAATCAATTGTAGTGATGATTGTACAACTCAAAAGAAGCTAAAAAACCATTGGACTGTACATCTTAACTGAGTGAATTAATGATGTATGAATTATATCTCAAAACTGGATTTCTTTCTTTCTTTTTTTTTTTTTTTTTTTGCAGTATTGGAGATTGAACTCAGGGACCCTAGACCACTGAGCCACATCCCTGGCCCTATTTTGTATTTTATTTAGAGACAGGGTCGCACTGAGTTGCTTAGTGCCTCACCATTGCTGAGGTTGGCTTTGAACTTGAGATCCTCCTGTCTCAGCATACAGAGCCACTGGGATTACAGGCATGTGCTACTGCACCCAGCTTGGATTTTTTAAAAACTTTTTTTCTTTCAAGATCCATATTGAAAAAAATAAAAATAAAAAAAAGATCCATATTGAAACATGGTTATTAAGATATTGGGGCTGGGGATGTGGCTCAAGCGGTAGCGCGCTTGCCTGGCATGCGTGCGGCCCGGGTTCAATCCTCAGTACCACATACAAACAAAGATGTTGTGTCCGTCAAAAACTAAAAAATAAATATTAAAATTCTCTCTCTCTCTCCTCTCTCACTCTATTTAAAAAAAAAAAAAGATATAATGTCTGGCGGCTGGGGTTGTGGCTCAGTGGTAGAGCATTTGCCTCATATGTATGGAGTACTGGGTTCGATCCTCAGCACCAAATAAATAAATAAAATAAAGGTATTGTGTCCATCTACAACTATTTTTAAAAAAAGATATAATGTCTGATGATTGGGGTTGTAGCTTAATGGTAGAGTATGTGCTTAGCATGCATGATGTGTGTGCTTCATATGGGTTCAATCCCCAGCACTAAATATATATAATACTGTATATAAACGTGCACATTTATATAATATATATGTGTGTATTATATATAATACATATATATTATATTATATTATATTATATATGTGTGTGTATTATATATATATGATACACACACACACACACAGTCTGAGATTTGCTTCAAAATAATGTGTTAGGAGGAAATGGGTGAGAAAAAAACAAATTTACCATGAGTTAAGAATTATTGAAGTATTTTGATGAGTATTTGAAAGGTTAATGTTATTCTCACTATTTTTATGTTTGTTTAGACATATCCATAACAAAGAGACACAGTTTAAGTGGATTAAACAAAACATTTGACTGCTAAAATTGAGAGTTTTAAAAGTAATCATTGATTGCTTCATTACTTCATTTTCCTGCCAATGAGTACTGTCATGTCTAGATTACAAAACTAGATTAAATTTTTTTTCAAGAATCTTCCTTGTCAAAGATAACCTCCTCCCTTTTTCTTGTATATATACCATGGCAATCCCAAAGATAACCTCCTCCCTTTTTCTTGTATATATACCATGGCATAACATATTCCCAGCCTCTCATATTATCCTAGTAACCAAGTTCCCAATCAATAAAATTCTAGCCAAATCTTTGCATTCATCTTAATAAAAAACAAATGACATGTTTATTGATAAACTTCATATCTTAATATTAAACTTAAAATAACTGTAAGCTATATTGGAACTCTTTCTCTAAAGAACACCGTGGCTTAGCCAGGCACGGTGGCCCACGTCTAAAATCCTAGCAGCTCCAGAGGCTGAGGCAGGAGGATCTTGAGTTCAAAGCCAGCCTTTGCAACTCAGCAAGACCCTAAGCAACTTAATAAGACCCAGTCTACAAATAAAAAATAAAAAGGGCTGTGAATGCAGTTCAGTTATTAAGCACCCCTGATTTCAACCTCTGATACAAAGAAAGAAAGAAAAAAAAAAACACAGTGGCTCAGTGGCTTGAAACCACAGTCCCTATATTGCCAGGGTGATGTAGGGACACAGACTCAAGGGACAGTGAGTCATTCAGCTCTTATTCTTTTTCAGCAACTTAGGAAAACTAAGTCTGTCTATAACATTGAAAGGGTTAACTAATTAGCTATTCTAAGGAGATGAATATACTAACAATATAAGAGAAATAAGGCAATAAAAGGTTGTAGTAAAAATAGCAAGGCAGACTAAATTCAACTGAAGGCTATTTTAAATCTTAGAGGAAAAGCATAATTTTATCTTAATGAAGTTTATATATCTGGCTGAGAACTTTTACCAAGATGTGAATCTTCTGTTTCCCTACATGAGGTAGTAAGAATTCTAGTATGTATATTAAAAAAGAGCACAACACAATACCTGTATTTGAAATTAGCCATTCCTCCAGAATGGTCGGAACTTTTGAAGATTTGGATTTATTTCCATAGATAATTTAATTTCATTGTTCTGTAATGATGAATGAAGTCCTTGAAATAGTTTACATTTTGAAAAACACCAGTGTAGCCAGAGTTTGGGGAATGGGTGCCAAGGAATGTCAAAATGTTGGACACAGATTCTATGCAGAAAAGCCCCCAAAAGGGTAAGCATGGTATATAAAGGGTAAAAAGCTTTGGTGTGTCCCAAGAAAAACATGGACAAAGCAATATGTAGTAGCTTCTGCTAGGGTAAAGAAATCCATGTTATTGATAAACCCTGGAGAGAGTTAAGAACCATTGCCAATTATAGAAATCTTCTGATTCCCTTATAAGAAAGACTAAAAAGAGACACTGAATTTGTGAAAGGGGAATAAAAAAAGATCAGCAAGGAAGATAAGGAGTACAGTATGCACATTTCTTTCTCCCCAAGGATGATGTAGGCTTACCCGTATGTTACATTTTGAAGAATCCCAAGAAGAAAGTTATCTCAAATTATTCACATTTTTAATGTGCTTTGCTATCTCTATTCAATGCTCCCCACCACCCCCCGATTGCCTAATGTCATGTAAAAAATTCATCAAAATGCAAAAATAAAAGTTCAAAAAGATACTTAGTAACAATGTTCCAATCTGAGCTGATGCACATTCATTCCAGTAGCTCTCAGTACATTGGGCTATTCTATAATGAGTTTTGGTATCTCTGGGCCCTTGTACCCCACTTCAACCCATTGACTATTGTCAAAAATGCATGTTTAAGTTAAAACTCACCTCCGTTTGGCAATAAATTCTGTGACATCCAATTCATCCCATGCAACATTATGAAAGTGGAAAAATTTCCCATCAGTATATCTGTTTATAGCACTTTAGATCCTAAGTCATCCCTTTTTGGCCCAGTGTGAAATCACTTTTAAAAATAGATGTTTTAGTTTTTATATTTGTTTCAAATCATCTACATAAACACGATTATGTGTTAATCCGTGGATTAAGGTACAAATCTCTTTTCAGTACATCATCCATTCCCTTTTGATTTGTTTCTCCAGTAACCAACATTCCAGTCTACAATTTTTAGTAACAGTGAATACTAATACTATAATTTTGCTACTAAGATTTTTCTTGCATCAGCTGATACTTTGTCAAAGAACTGAATGAAAATGAATAAGATAAATAATACATGTATATAATTTAATATAGTCTGAGTGGAAGAGTCACCTGAGGTCTATCTCAGCTCCTAAGAAAGGCAGTACAGGCTGATGTTAGTGCATTTGTTACAGTGTCAGCATCTCAGGGTTCTAATCTTGGGTCTTTCCCAAGTAGGCTTTTGACCTTGAGCCAGTGACTTCTCCTTTCAGATTCTGAACTTCTACATTTGGAAAAGAGCTTGATCTCCAAAGGTAACATTGAAAATATATTTTGACAATAACTTATCTGGTAATCCTAAAACAGAAATTATAGCTTTTTTAAAAAGTTAAAGGGCACTATCACATGTATCATCCATGTGTTTAAATATTTTCACCTGAAAATTCTTATTTAAAGTCTACCACATGTAATAGACATTATAGAGAAAACAAAAAGATGCCTGGGATACAGACCCTTCCCTCTGGAAAGCTTACTTGGTAGAATATAGCAGAGTAATACGTGTACACACACATATGTATACATATGTACATATATACATATGTACAAATGCTTTTTTTTTGTACCAGAGATGGAACCCAGGGATGCTTAGCCACTGAGCCACATCACCAGCTACATTTTATTTTATTTTTATTTTGAGATAGGGTCTCACTGAGTTGCTTAGTGTCTTGCTTTTGCTGAAGCTGGCTTTGAACTCGCAATCCTCCAGCCTCAGGCTCCTGAATCACTGGGACTAAAGATGTGCACCACTGTTCCCAGAATGTAAATGTATTTCCAATGTAGGATAAATATAATGAGGGAAGTAGAAATGAAATGAAATGTTATGGAAATCGCTACAAGGAAGATATGACTTTCAACTAGTAGGTTGATTCAGGGCTTCATGGAAAAGGTGCAGAAATGGAGGAAACAGAGGCAACTGGTAAATAGAAGACAAGTGGTAGGAACAGAGACCTTTTTGGTGTAGTGCATTGAAGCTGTTTTAATATTAAGCAAAGCCGGAGCCAGGTGTACTGGTGCACTTCTATAATCCCAGCAACTTGAGAGGCTGAGACAAGGAGGCTCACAAGTTCAAAGCCAGCCTCAGCAACTTAATAAGACCCTATCACAAAATTTAAAAGCAAACAACAAAAAAGTGTGGGGGTACTGGGATGTGGCTCAATGGTTACGTGTCCCTGGGTTCAATCTCCTGTACCAAAAAAAGGAAAACAAAGAAGAAAAAGGAGGAGGAGGAGGAGGAGAAAGAGGAGGAGGAGGAGGAGGAGGAAAGAAACTGAAGGCAGAGATAGTAGTCATTTCTTATAGAAAGCAGCAATCTTTGTGGGTTTTAACTCAGGCTTTCCTAAAAGCATACTTAATTATTCTGGGTATTCCTGTTAGTCTTTTTTTTCCCCCTATATTATTTAAAACAAAGTCTGCTTGAATTTTATACATACATTATAAAAATAAATAAGATTTTTTGTATAAATAAAACCATTTTCCCATTGTGTTCTTCAATAACAAAGTGCTATAGATAAAAATGAGATAAATAAGTGAAGGTAATTTGAATAGCAGAAATGTTTTATTTAATAATCTTTTTTACGTGACAAAAATTGTCTTTCTATGGTGACTCATCTGGAATGTTATTTAGTCAAGGGTGCAGTTTAAAATAGCATTTGCTGTTGTCTTTCTATTTTTCAATTTGCTAGCCATCTTTAATTAATCAAAAATCAGTGGCAAAATTTTCTTTTTCTTTTGTTTTTATTTGTTTGTTTGTAAGTTTAGTGCTAGGGATTGAACGTAGGGACACTTTGCCACTGAGATACATCCCCGGTCCTTTTTATTTTTACTTTGGGACAGGGTCTCTCTAAGATAGGAAGGCTGACCTCCAACTTATGATCCTCTTGCCTCAGCCTCCCCTGTTGCTGGTATTATAGGTGTGCACCACTGTGCCCAGATGGTGGCAAGATTTTCTGAAGCAGTTTGCAACATAGGAGCCCTAGTCCTTTTGTCCCCTGATATATAAGAAAGTTTTCTTCACCTGAGTAAAGCAGGCTACCCCAGATAAGAAAGGAAAGTGATCACTTGACTGAAGTTTAAACAACATAACTTATGTGATTAATTACTCGTTGTCTTGGATTCTGCAGTCTAAACATCAAGGAAATTTCATTTCTCACTTATCCTTATTCTCTACTGTCCTTGTAGAAACCTGCCATTCTATCAATCTAGTTACTAAGAATAAGCCTATCCAATGTACACTTTAATCCTACTCTTTTTAGTAGTGAATTAATATTATTTATTTTATTTTGGTTGCTAGGTCAAAGATTTTTTATAGGACAACGTGACAAATACCATTTTCTTAAATGCTAGCAGCCTTTACTGTAAGTCTGTGTGTCTATGAGATATGTGGCTCTCTTGGATCAACTCTTTTCTTTCATTTAACTACAGAACCTCAAGATTGTTTATAAACAGTCTGACTTAAATATACTGAAGAGGTTTATTTAGATGGAGCAGCAGCATGCTCAGCACGAAAGAACAGAAGAAGGTCTGAATGGAGGTGGCATCTATAAGAAAGGATATTAATTTTTTGACCTCTAGGCCTTTTGGTGCTACAAAGCACAGAGATTGGAAAAGCAGAGTCTTCCAGAAAGAGCCACTTTACTGGCTTTCATTTTTGAGTTGTGTGAACACCCAGGCTTTCAAGAACAAATGCTTTCAACTTTGAATGCCTCCAAGCACTTGGAAGTTCACAAGCTTACAGCCAGGATGGTCTGAATTTAGGTCAGGACCTCTTCTTGAGGGAGAATACATCTTCTATGTCTCCTTTGTACTATTTTGCCAGAGCTCAGAAGTGTTAAAGTGCCTAGGATTTAAAGTGACAGATGTTACATGTATCTGAGAAATTCATGTATCTTCTTTAAAATTGCTATCTCTTCTAAGATTGCCTTTGTTGTTGTACCAAGATGAATACTAACTGTTCTATGGATTTATTGAAAGAGTTCCAGAGTGTTACATTAGTGACACTTTAGAAATGATGAAATTCCAGTTCAGTGTACTTCTAAGGTACCCATGGTATTTTTAAAGGTCTTAGCCACAGACAGAGGTACCCACTGGATGTCTGATAAATGAAAAGCATCCAAAAACTCAGGTAGAATGGTACAAGATTAATTTGAGACATTGTCTGTTCTCCAGGAGCTTCCATTCTGAGCAACATATTGAGACAAGCATAGTTGAAAGAACATCTATAATTTCAGGTAGCACATGCCAAGTACATAGATGAGCACCAACCAGAAGTTCCATAAATTCTCTGAAGAGGCAAAAATATTACTCAATAAAGTTGATCAAACTTCAAAGGGAAAGAGAAGTCTAAGATAAGCATTGAAGCATTTGTAAAGGTTGTGGATAGAAGAATGAGTGATCTTGGTAGAGAAGTATTGTAATAGACCATCACTAGCATGGCCCCTAGTGAGCTCAACTTTATGGCATTTGCACTCGTATAACTTCCATTGAGTGTGAGCTGGACTTATTGTTTCACGTCTATTTAACAGAAGATGGCAGATGTGATGGGATGTAACTCCCAAGACGAGACTAAGAAAAGTCTATGGTTTCCATCTTGGATGCCCATTCTTGCTTCTCTCTCTCTTTCAAAACATTCCTCTGGAAAAAAGTTACCTTTCTTAATATGTAAAGACCTACAAAGTAAGATGCTGTTATTTCTAACCAATAATCAGTGAGTAACTAAGTACTATTAAAAGTCATATAACTGAACTCGAAGTAGATCTTTTTTCTATTGAGCCTGGAGATGACTATAGCCTGGCCCACATCTTGATTAGAGCCACTCAAAAGACCCTTAGTCAGGCATACCCAGCTTAGCCATACCTAGATCCTGATCCGTAGAAACTAAGATAATTAACACTTGCTGTTTTGAAGTCTAATATTTGGGATAATTTGTTACACAGAAATTGATAACAACTTTCAGTTGGGCTTGCAGTGGTTTAAACCAAGATTTAGTTGTGTACAGAAAAAGAAAAATAAGCTCTTTAAATAGGTTGTCATAGTAAGAATAACAGGTATGTTTGTTTGTTTCACTTTTTTTTTTGAGTGTATAAGTCCAGGTAAGAGAATAACATAAAGTACAAACAAATCTTTGTGCTAAGGATATAAGGAAATGAATTGGCAAATTACATAGTTCAAAGGTTATGGATTTGAGAAATTAGATTTCAATTTTGTGAGTACTTAAGTAATAGCAACAAGACCTCAAATACTCAAACCCTGAATACAGGATGATAGCAAGACATAAAAAAAATATAAAAATATAAACCACATTTTGTTTAATATTGATATTAATTTTTTCTAGCACCCAAAAATAAACAGGAAAATTAAATGCTTTATGTTTTCAATGCTGTCTCTTGTAGATATTAAACAACCAATCTCAGTGCAAGAATAAAATATAAAAGAAAGCTTTTGTAATAGGCAATCACTAACATGGGCCCCCAGTGAGTTAACTGTGAACAAAATTTCTTAGGCAGGTCAAAAATTCAATGCTCTCACCACCTTGTGATATCAGTGTAGTATATGGGTAGCCCCAAGCCCCAGATGCAGATTCTATCTGCCTGTCAAAGTATGATTTCGGTAAAGGTGATCCCTTTTAAAATTTTCAGTGTGTTTGCCAAAGTTTTGGCTCAATCATTCCTGGGAGAAGTCCTGGATAGGCAGGTATTTACTAGATCCTATTTCTGTGTCTTACTGCTTGCTGATGTTGTCACGTTTTACCAAATTCAGTTACAGCACATTGATTTTTATGTTTTGAACTATCTAATCCTCACAGACAGAACAGCATGACAGAAATTCAATTGCATTTCAAATTGATGATATACTTTGGGCCAAAGCCATGAAGACATGTCTGATTTGTCTCAGAAGCAGCACATCACTGGGAATGTAGAAATGTTAAGAAAGGGTCCCCCATATTGAAAGAATATGTCCCACTAGTTAGCAATGTCTTGACTTTATTTAAGTTTCAGATTTGAACAAGATTGGTTTCTCTTATAGTGTATCTAGCACTGCTGTTGTTATCCTTGGGTTAAGAAAAGAATCAAGTTTAGCTCTGTCATCTCCAAATACACGTTTCACCAATGAACCCCACTATTGCTAAAACAAGAGCATGACTTTGCACTCTTCCCCTTACCAGTATAAAATATTATATTTTCCTGGTGCCTTGGCCCATGTTATTAATCCTAACCCTTGGTAATTATCTTTCTTTTAGTCCCCAGGTACAGAATGCTGCCCAAAGGTAAGGAAAATGTTGTTAAAAATGTAATATTCCAGCTGGGTGTGGTGACACAAGTCTGTAATGACAGCTACTCAGGAGGATCATCGTAGTTTGAGCAAGATCCTGCCTCAGAACAAAACTTTACAAAGGGTAGGCAGGGGATGTAGACCAGTGGGAGAGCATGTGCCTAAGATGTGTGAGTCCCTGTGTTCAATTCCCTGTGCTGAAAAACAAATTACACACACACACACACACACACACACATCTTATACATGTATATACACACTTATATATCTTATATATGTATACACACTAATGAATGTGTGCATATATATGCATAATATATATGCATGTATATGACTGATGTTTGCATCTGTATAACATATATACATATATACACATGTGTGCATGTATGTGTGTATAAAATGTCACTCTTTTCTTCATTTTTTTCCCCTTAAAACTAAGTTCCTTAATCCTTATCTATGGGTACTATGTCTTCTTTAATCTAGAACCCATTACAGATGTTAAGAGTGCTTATTGGGTGAACACTATATGTGTAAAATATCTGTGTGTATGATAAGTATGTGTCCTATCACTACTCACTTAATCTTGACAATGAACAAGGAAAGTGAAGAAGTCTCTATTCTTACAATTGTCTACTGATTGTCACCAAGGCATCTAAGTAATGGTAATTACCTTCTTATCAATGTGATGACACACATTAATATCATAGAAAATTAGAGTTTTGAGGTCTTCCTGTTCAACTCTTTCCTTTAAATGAGGTCAAATGATCTTTCCCAAGCTGCAGAGATAAAAGCTGAGATATCTGGCTCCCCATATAGAGCTCATTTAATTACATTATTTTCTATTACAAAATATTTAGCAGTTAACTAATTTAGAATTCATGAAAATTTCAGGATACATATTATTCCATTAACAACTCTCAGTCTGACTTCCCTCAGGCTACTTAGTAAATGGAAATATTTGCCAGTTCTCTCATTTATTCATGCATTCATGCCACAAATGTTCATTAAGCCACAATCGCTGAGACTGACATTATGTTTGTGATACAGGAGTAAGTGAGGCATACTATTCTGCCCAGTGTGTCTTTGATACTAAATTAAATGGCTGCTTCATTCAATTTTTTATTCCACCATATTTTTCAAGTAGATTAAGAAAAATAATTTTCTGAGACCTAAAAATCCTATGTAGAAGTGTTTGGCTTCCTCCTGTTAGAGCAGATATTATCAAACTTACCATCTTGCTAAGAAGCACTGTGAGGACAGAATAAAAATATAAACATCTAACAACTGTTTAAAGGCTTCAGAGAAAAGTAAGAATGTAGGACCTGAGGAGTTACACTCTATGAAGAAGAAATATACATCAAGGCAATCCCTGTATTCTCAATGAAACTTTTTCCTCAAGCCATTTTCCAATTAAGCATGTAGTGTATACAGAGGCTTAAATAGAACTAAATTAAGTGGCACTGTCACTGATAGGTGAAATTGTGTCAAGAGTGCAAGAGTGTCATGTAAGGAGAAGAGAAGATAAAGTGTGGACACTGAAAATAAATCTCCAAGAAATAAAGACTTAGAACTTCTCAGATGTGATTTAAAAAAAAAAAAAAAAAAAAAAAAACCTACAATTCCAGAGCCTGAGTAATTCCCAAACAGTTAACTAATTTAGAATTTGTGATAATTGTAAAAATAAATAAATAAATAAATGCACACAAAGATATATGATAGTCTGAAAACTAATGAAAATTAAAATTTTAAAAAGTGGTGGAGGAGGGCTGGGGATATGGCTCAAGCGGTAGTGCACTCGCCTGGTATGCGTGCGCCCCGGGTTCAATCCTCAGCACCACATACAAACAGAGGTGTTGTGTCCGCCGAAAACTAAAAAAATAAATATTAAAAAATTCTCTCTCTCTCTCTCTCTCTCTCTCTCACACACACACACACACACACACACACACAAAAAAAAAAAAAAAAAAGTGGTGGAGGAGCTGGGTGCAATGGCACATGCCTATAATCCCAGTGACACAGAGGCTAAGGCAAGACTGCAGTTTCAAAGCTGACCTCAGCAACTTAGCAAAACTCTAAGCAATTAGAGAGACCCTGTCTCAAAAAAAAAAAAAAAAAAAATTCTTAAAGAGCTGGGGGTATAGTTCAGTGGTTAAGCATCTCTGGGTTCAATCCTCAGTACCAAAAGAAAAAGAAATCTCTATTGAAAAACGAGTAGATTCTAAGTGTTCTCACCACAAAAATGATAAGTATGTGAGGAAATGCATATGGTAACTAACTCCTTTTAGCCATCCTATAATGTATACATGTTTCAAAATATCCTGTTTAACGTGATCAATGCATATAATTTTGTCAATTTAAAAAAAATCAGAAAAACAATAAAATAGTGGAGACAAGAAGAAAATCGTGAAATATTACTGAAAGAAAATAACTATCAACTCATAATTCTACATCAAGTAAAAACACCCTTTATGAATGGTGGAAAATCAAGATGAAGAAAAAAACAAGATAATTCATCAAAGTGGTTCTACACTAAAAGACTGGCTGAAGAAAATTCTCTTAAAAAGAAAAGCAATATTGTAAACAGAAAAATCCTGGAACATAAAAAAATGGAAATCAGGGAAGGACAAGCAAAACAAAGATGTGGGTGAAATGAAAGACACTCCTTCCTCACTTGAGTTTGTTTTCCCAGATTATGTTTATGGGTTGAAGAAAAAAATATAACACTGTCTGATATAATTCTAAATGTGGGTAGAGGAAATATTTAAAACAACTATATTGTAAACAAAAAAGGGTAAGTGAATATAAAGGGAAGTAAAATTTCTCTACTTCACTTTAATTGGTCAAATAACATCAGTAGACTGTGCTAAATTATGTATACATGATGAATACCTACTGCAGCCACTAATATAAGCTATACAAATATATAAACTCAAAATATATAAACTGCAGATAAATAAAAATGGCATCGCAAAAATTGTTCAAGTAACCAAGAGAAAGTCAGGAGTAACAGAAGAACAGCAGAAAAAAGGACAACAGGAAAAAAATGGATGTTAAAAACAAAAGGGAAAAGTAAAATGGAAAACGTAACCCTTAACATCAAAATTGTACCATATGTGAATGGTCATAACACATTGACTAAAAGAGATTGAAAGAGTATATTAAAATAGAGTGAACTATTTGCTGCCTATGTGAAACTCACTTCAAATATAACTATATAGTCATATGAAAGTAAGAAAATGGAAAAAAATAAGTCATGCAAAAAATAATCAAAAGAAAGCAAGTGAGGGGCTGGGGTTGTAGCTCAGTGGCAGAGCACTTGCCTCTCACATGTGAGGCACTGGGTTTGATCCTCAGCACCACATTACAATAAATAAACTAAATATATATTTTTAAAGAAATCAAGAGAAAAATAATTTCAATAATGTCATGAGGAGCCCTACATAACCTCACCGGTGAAAAAACAGTAACTGATGAAAACTTTAAAAAAAACTGAAAATTGTCCTAAAGTTATATACCAAATGAAGAATTTTTGTTCAAAAAAATTTACTAAATCTCAGTATGAATAGCGAGCCTATTATATGTGATATACTAGCTGCCTGCTCCCAGCTCAGTGTGACATAAGCACTGTACTTTACAGGTACAGAAGAAAATGTAGAGCTCCCTCTCAACTCCAAACCATGAAGTATCTACCAAGAAGAGGACTGGGCATCAGCAGATATCATGAACCTTGCTTCACCTTACAGAATCTGTATTCCAGGTCAGAGAATCTGAGAGGTTTGGTGCTCTTTAAGGAGACCTATCCCATGATTGCAGAATGGAAACACAATTCAGGTGGAGCATGTCAGAAATACTGGGCATATGTTCACACCCCAGCTTGCTCATTTGGCACAGCTTCCATATCAAGAGAGGTAAATTGACAAAACCAGAGGCTTCCACTGCTGAACAGCTCCCTGCTCATGAAGTAAGGAAATCACTCAAAGAGAGCTGAAGTGCTATCCTTGTACAACTCTAGAACAGTGGCAGTGACACAAAGATTTCACTCAGTAGGAGAGGCAGGCCATAAGAACAAAAAGCTCAAAAGCTCTCCACAAAAGAATTGAGTATATGAAAGGTTGAGGGTAAGTTGAAGCCCAATGGTACTGTGGAAACAATAATTTGCTTTTAAGCAATTGAGAAAAATTGGCAGCTACATGAGAGAGTCATAAGCTAAACTCATAGATCAACAAGAAGTATAAAAGTACTTGAAAAGAAGAGAGCTAATAAGAGTTCTTCTGAGTTTGGATTAATCCTCAAAGACTGCTCTAACAGACTATCTCTGGAAAGAAGAACATATTTTAGTTGGATTAGCTTGTGGAATAATAATTTATGATCCAGGGAATTGCCAAAACAGTACAGCAATCAACAAGAAATTAGTAGATGTGAACAGTTAGGTTTAATATTCAGAGAGGCAAATGGCTTACCAGGGACATCAAGGAAAGACTCAATAAAAGAGATACCTACTAAAACCCTTGTCATCTCAGGATGAATCTGCAAATTTACTAAACCTGCTTTTTGAGGAGAAATGTCAGAAACTGAACATGGAAAGAAAAGTACATTTCAATGAAATAGCTCAACCAAGTCACTAAATAAATAAAAACAACAAGAACACACCCTGGGTGAGGGGAACAGGGCTTGCCACATTGTATTATATAAAATGTCCAGTTTGGAAAAAAGATATGACTCAGGTAAAGAAACTGATAAATGTGTATCATGCAGGGGATTGGGGACAACAGAAACTGTTTGAAAGGGCCCAATATCAAAATTAGTATATGAAGCCTTCAAAGCAGCTAAAATGAATATGTTCTAGGAACAAAAGGAAATCATATTTAAGAAGTAAAGGAGTGCACTATGAAAATATATCAAAACAGTCATTAACAAAGAAATAGAAATTATAAAAAACAGAGTCATGATGAAATTCTGTAGTTGAAAACTACAATAAGAAAAATCAACTATTGACTAGAATGATTCAATAGTGGATTTGAGCATCTAGAAGAAATAAATAGTGAATGTGAATGGAGATTGGTAAAGATTATGCAATGTGGAGAACATAAAGGAAAAATGGTGAAAATATAGAGAAAAAATTTCAGCTCTCATGGAGCTGCCAATTATTCTCAATTGCAATAAGCAAGCCAAAACATATATAAAGGTAACATGAGAAGGAGGAAGAAGCAAGAAATGGTGACAATATTTAAATAAATAATGGCTGTTAATTTCCCAGATATTATGAAAATTCTACATCTATGCTTATCAACAAACTCCAGGATGATAAATGCAAACATGTCTAAATCAAGGCACATGATGGTGAAAATGTTGAAGGGCAAAAAGAAAATCTTGAAATCAATGGAAGAAAAATGGACTTATCATGTTAAAGGAAACCCCAATATGGTTAACATTCTTATCAGAATCAATGGAGGTCAAAAAGCCATGGGAAGATAAAACAGTAAAAGAAAACAAAAAATTTGTCAACCAAGAATATTGTGCCCAGCTAGGCATAATGGTACATGCCTATAATCCCAGCAATTTGGGAAGCTGAGGCAGGAAGATCATAAGTTCAAGGCCAGTCTAGGCAACATAGCAAGACCCCATCTCACTAAAAAAAAAAAAATATAGATAAATGATAAGTAGGTAGGTAGATATAGAACCCAATAAAAGTTTACTTAAAAGTGAACAGAAGTTGCCAATTTAGTTAGCATGATGATGAAACAAATAAAGAAAGCCTACAAGATTGATGGGACAAAATCAAGAAAGACAACATTTTCACAATAAGAGTTTCAGAAGAATAAAATAATGAGAAAAAAACCAAAAAGTTTATTTAAATAAATAATAGAATCCCAGTGACTTGGGAAGCTGAGGCAGGGGGACTGTGAGTTCAAAGCCAGCCTCAGCAACTCAGCAAAACCCTGTCTCTAAATAAAATACCAAAAAAGGGGCTAGGGATGTAGCTCAGTGGTTAAGTACCCCTGGGTTCAATCCCTGGTACCAATAAATAAATAAATGGCTGAAAAATTCCTAAATTGGGGAAAAGAAATGATTATTCAGGTACAGGAATATCAGTGGTCTCAAATTGAATTCAACACAAAGAAGACTTCCCTAAGACCCACTATAATCAAACTAACAATATCAAAGACAATTTTGAAAGGAGCAAGAGAATAGGAACATATTATATACAAAAGATAATTAGTATGACTATCAGAAATTTTTCATTAGAAACCTTGCAGGCCAGTGTAGAGTGGGATGATATATTCAAAGTACTGTTAGAACAAAAATCTTTTAACTCAAAGTACCCAGCAAAATAGTCCTTCAGAAATGAGGGATAAATAAACACTTTCTAAGACAAACAAAAAAAGGAGTTCATCACCACTAGATCTGCTTTACAGAAAATTCTAAATAGGATTCTTTAACCTGGAAGAAAAGGATTCTAATAAGTAACATATAGAAGTAAGAAAACTGTCAAATTTGGAAAACTTGATGGAGGTTAACAAACTATATGGAGGTTAACAAACAAATCTACTGAAGACAACTATAACTCTGATTTTTTTAAGAGATTCATTTCATAAAAGGGGAGTGAATGTGCAGAATTTTGGGGGTGATCAAAGTTATCAGCTTATATAGAGAGAAAACTAACAAGGTCTTTATACAATGCTGACATAAAATATATGTATTTTAATATAAATGAAAATGAAATATTAGAAGTAGGACCATCAAAATATTTCACCCAGCTCACAGTGACACATGCCTATTATCCTAGAGGCTCAGGAAGATGAAGCAGAATATTGCATGTTTGAAGGCAGCTTCAGCAAATTATCAAGGCTCTAAGCAACTTAGTAAGATCCTGTCTCAAAATAAAAGATAAAAAGGGCTGGGGATGGGGATGGGGTAGTGGCTCAGTGGTAGAGTGAGGCACTGGGCTCTATCCTCAGCACCACATAAAAATAAATAAAGTAAAAGTATTGTGTTATTCTAAAACTAAAAAAAAAAAATTAAAAAGGGCTGGGAATGTGACTCAGTGATTAAGCCTACTGAATTAAATCCCTGGTACAAAAATATATAGATATAAATACAAATATAGATATATTCCCACTCAAAGATGGTAAAAAAGAAATGAATAAATAACTCAAAGCTGGAAATTACCTGTATTAAAAATAATATATTTAACAAAAATGGTAAAAAGAAACAGAGAAGGTCATTATAGGCATTTCAGAGGTGTAGTTCATGGTGGAGTGTTCATTTAATATGTGCAAGGGCATGAGTATGATCTCTAGTCCATAAAGAAAGAAAGAAAAAGAAAGCCAAGTCATTGATAAATTAGTCAATTAAAAGGATATAACAATTATAAATATCTACACACTCAATATTAAGATCCCTAAATAAACAAAGCAAATATTAAAAGACCTAAAGAGCTAACAGGTGGGACTGAGGTATAAAATGCATACTTAGTACGTGCAAGGAACTGGGTTCAATTCCCAGTTTGTGTGTGCGTGCATGCACACAAACACACACACACATACACACATATCTAAAGGGAGAGATAGACTTCAATACAATAATAGCAGAGGACTTTGATAATCCACTTTCAGCAATGGGGAAATCATCTTGGCAGAAAATCAACAAAGAAACATTAGACTTGAAGCTTTAGACCAAATATAACCTGTAGAACCTTCTATCCAACAATGAGAGAATATATATTCTTCTCGAATATTCTCCAGAAGAAATCATATGTTAGACCAAAAATCGAGTCTTAACAAATTTAAGATTGAGATGATATGAAGTTTTTTTTTTCAAAATGGTGGAATAGAAGAGGTCAGTTTCCTGGCTGCTCTTCAGTGTGAAACCAAGACAGCAGGTAAGCAGCTTCTCAGCAAGGTGAGTGAAAAAACGGGGGGGGGGGGGGGGGGGGGAGTGGTGACCTTACTAGTAATTAATTCTGGACATTCAAGGCAGATCAGGAACTCAGGAGGTTGGATGTAATAAAATAAGGAAGAAATCCCCAGCACTGCCGCTGCAAAGCCAAGCAGAACCTCCTGCAGCACTTCTCCCCGTGCTCTGTAAACAAACTGGAGGGATAAGGAAATTAAAGAACCTGCATTTTTAGGAGGCTTCAGGTGGGTCTAGCTAGGAGAGATCAGAGATCAAAGACATAGCCCAACTAACCTGAAAGGTGTGCTGCACAATACCCTTGGGGGATGGGAATCTCTCCTGGCTGCCTGCAGATGATAGAGGAAGGAACTATTTTGCAGCCTTGGTATGGGGGACAGCAGCAGGGATAACTGTTTCCCAGCAACCTGAGCTTAACCTTAAACACAAGCCTGGCATACACACACTGCATGACATGTACCTAAGTGACAAGGAGAAAATCAAACATGGTGAGGGGTTTACACAGAGGAATACTGGTTGTGGAAAACCACTCTGCTGAATGCTTGCAGGACTAGCTGGATTTCAAAAGGGTGGGGGTGGAGGTGAGAGTCTTTGAGATTAGAGACTGAACCTGAGAGACCAGGAAATATGGGATAAGTGGGTAACAGAGGGGACTTGGTCTGGTGCCTCCACCACATGAGTGGAACCCAGGGAAGATCCCTGAGCTGCAGTCTCCCAGCTTGGATCAGCAACTACTGGGACCAGTAGGTGCACTGGTTTGAAATCTTCAGACCAATCACCATTCAATGAAGAACCCTGTAGCCTACCTAAGCCTAAACCCCACCTCCAGGAACTCCACCTATGGAATTACCTCCCACTCTCCAGCAACCCCACTTAACATTGCTAAGAAGGAAGCTAAGCATACTTTGAATTCCAACAGAAACAAAATTTTTTTGAAGTGGGGAGGGTACTGGGGATTACATGCAAGTTTGTTTAACCACTTAGCCACATTCCCAGCACTTTTTTATATTTTATTAGAGACAGGGTCTCACTGAGTTGCTTTAGTGCTTTGCTAGATTGCTGAGGCTGCCTTTGAATTTCAGAAACAATTCTTTAACTTTGAGATTTTTTTTCCTTTTAATTTTATTTCTTTTTTCTTTTCTCTGTTCAATTGTAACATGAATAGTTCATAGACACACATACATATATTCATATTTGGGTTTTTTCTCAATTCTAGTATTTTTGAAGGCATTTATTTTTTGTGGATCAGTATTTTGAGAACTAGGATATTTGATTAGTGTATTTCAGTTTAGTTTTTATATTCCTTTATTTTTATATTTATATTTTTTATTTTTATTTTATATTTTTTCTCTCACTTACCTGTTTCCCTTGATTCTCTTTCTCTCTTTTCTTCTGCTAACAGACAATCTCTGTTGTTCTCTCTTTCACTCTCCTTTTAATATTTTACTTCTATTTTCTCTCCTCATCCCTAATAATCATCCATCCTACATCACTTATGTTCTCTGCCTGTTTACCATTCAAAATTATAAACCCTTTTGCAAACTTACTGTTTTTACTGTGGGCAATAACCGATTACATCATTTCAATTTATTGTGACAATGGACATTGTAGATGTCATAGCAGAAAATATTTGATTTATGTTGTATATTGTTTACATTGGTTATTGTTATTATTGGTATCTCCCTAAACAGTGAGGTACTAGAAACCTAGTCCACAGGGTAGAAACTCTACTACCTCAAATCCATACCGTTAGAAGAGTAGACACATAACAACATGAAAAAGCAAGGGAACACATCACCCCAAAGAAACCAAAATACTTCAACAACAGAATCCATTAACACCATAGTGAAACAACTGTCAGAGAAGACGTTTAAAATGTTCATACTTAAACTGATCTCCAAGGTAAGGGACGATGTAAGTAAATCAGAGAGAAAATACAGGTAGTAAAAGATCACTTCAATAAAGAAAGATTCTGGAAAAAAAAAGGAGAAAACCTCAAAATAAACCAAATTAATAATAATCAATAAACCAAATTATAAATTCCATGAAAAGCATCACCAGCAGATTAGATTACTTGGAAGACAAGTTTCAGGCAAGGAAGATGAAATATATAATCTTAAAAATGCAGTTGACCATAAAGAAAAGATGTTAAGAGACCATGAACAGAAATCCCAAGAAATATGCGATAACATGATAAAACCAAATATAAGATTTATCAGAATAGATAAAAGCATAGAGATACAAACCAAAGGAATACACAATCTTTTCAATGAAATAATATCAGAAAATTTCCTAAACATTAAGAATAAAATGGAAAATCAAATACAGGAGGCTTACAGGACCCAAAACACAAAATCACAATAGACCCACACGAAGGTACATTATTATGAAAATGCCTGACATAAAAAAAATAAGGATAGAATTTAAAAGACTGCCAGACAAAAATACAGGTCACATTTACAGGGAAACCAACTTGGATCTTAGCTGATTTCTCAACCCAACTCTCAAATCTAGGCAGTCTTGGAATAATATATACCAAGCTGGGGGGCGGGGGTGGGGGAGGATGACAACCAAGAATAGTATACCCAGCAAAATTAAACTTTGGATTTGATGATGAAATTAAAAGCTTCCATGATACACAAAAGTTAAAAGAATTCAGAAATAGAAAGGCTGCACTACAAAACATACTCAATATGATATTCCATGAAGAAGAAATAAAATTGAAAACCATCAAAGGGAGCAACTACACTATAAGAATAGTCAATCAAAGGAGAAATGAATTCAAATTAACAACCAAAAATAAATCAAAATTACAAGGAATAAAAATCATATCTCAATAATAACACTGAGTGTAAATAGCCTGAACTCATCAATCAAAAGACATAGATTGTCGTCAGACTGGATTAAAAAACAAGACCCAACAATATGCTGTCTCCAAGAGACTCACCTCATACACAAAGATATCCACAGACTGAAGATAAAAGAATGGGAAAAAAAACATGTCATTCACATGAATCTTGAAAACAAGCAGGATTTCTATCCCCATATCAGATAAAGTGGATTTCAAGCCAAAGTTAGTCAGAAGGGAGAAAGATGGATATTTCATATTGCTTAAGGAAATTATACATCAACAAGACATAAAAATCATAAATGTCTATGCCTCAAACAACAGAGCGTCTATGTACATCAAAAAAAAAAAAAAAAACCTTCTCAATTTCAAGAATCAAATGGACCATAACACAATGATATTGGGTGACTTTAATACACCTATCTCACCAATGGATAGATCCTCCAAACAAAAACTACATAACAAAAGTATAAAACTAAAAAATGTAATTAATAATTTAGACTTAGCAAACATAAAATATTCTTATTTTATCCATTGATGACTGAATACACTTGCTTCTCAGCAGCAAATGGATCTTTCTCTAAAATAGACAATATCTTAGGGCACAAAGTAACTCTTAACAAATACAGAAAAATAGAAATATTACCTTGCATTCTATCAGATCACAATGGAATGTGATCATAAATCATTGATAAAATAAAAAAAAATAGAAGCTACTCCAATATCAGGAGACTAAATAATACACTAATTTTAAAATTTGTAATAATAACTATTAAATGACAAATTGATAGCAGAAGAAATCAGGGATGAATTTAAAAATACCTAGAACACTGAATACAGGAAAAATAATTAAAATTATACCCCAAAATTATTAGAACTGATTTTCAAAAAATTTTGTAAAGTTGCAGAATTCAAAATCAACATATAGTTTGAACAATGAACTATCTAAGAAATAAATTAAGAAAACAATCTCATTTATAATAGCAATAAAAAATATTTTGGAATAAATTTAACCAAGGGGATATAAGATCTTTATACTGGGAAATATAAAATATTGATGGAAGAGGCTAAAAATGTAACAAATAAATCCTTAGAGGTAATAAAAATATCAACACAACATAGCAAATTCTCTGGAGCACTATAAAAGCGTTCTAAGAGGAAAGTTCTTGCATTGAGCTCATTCATTAAAGGGATAGCAAGTCACCAAGTAAACAACCAAATATTACATCTCAAAGCCTTACAAAAAGAAGAACAAATCAACACTAAAAGCAGTAGAATATAGGAAATAATTTAAATCACTGCCAAAATCAATGAAACTGAAACAACAACAACAAAAAACAATTCAACAAAATTAACAAAACAAAAAGTTAGTCCTTTGAAATAAATGAATAAAACTGATAAACTCTTTAGTCAAGCTAACCAAGAGAAAGAGGGAAAAAAAAAACATAAATTACTAAAATTCATGATGAAAAAAAACCACAAATTACTAAAATTCACTATGGACACTACTGAAATACAGATGTAATCAGAAATTATTTTGAAAATTTATACTCCAATAAAATAGAAAATTTTAAATACAGTAACAAATTTCTAGAGACATATGGCATATGCAAACTGAATCAGGAAGATTCTTCAGTAAAATTGAAGATGCCACCAAAAGCCTACCAGCAAAGAAAAGACCAGGACCAGACCAATTCTCAGCGGAGATCTGACAGATCCTTCAAAGAACTAACACCAATCCTCCTCAAATTGTTCCATGAAATAGAAAAGGAAGGAACACTTTCAAACTCATTCTATGAAGCTAGTATCACCCTGATACCAAAACAAGACAAAGACACATCAAGGAAAAAATACATCAGACCAATATCCCTGATGAACATAGATGCAAAAATTCTCAATAAAATACTGGCAAATTGAATACAAAAACATATTAAACAGATAGTACACCATGATAAAATGTGCTATCATTTTACACACACACACACACACACACACACACACATATATATATATATAGGAATATTACTCAGTCTTAAAGAAGAATGAAATTATGGCATTTGCCAGTAAATGGATGGAGCTGGAGAATATCATGCTAAGTGAAATAAGCCAATCCCAAAAAATCAAAGGCTAAATGTTTTCTTTGATATGTGGATGCTAATTCACAATAAGGCAGGGGGGCGGGGGCGGTATAGGGAAGAATAGAGTTACTTTAGATTAGATACAGGGGAGTGAAGGGAGAGGAGGGGACATGGGGGTAGGAAGAATAACAGAATGAAACAGACATTATTACCTTATGTACATATATGACTACATGACCAATATGATTCTGCAACATGTAGAACCAGAAAATTGAAAAATTATATTCTATTTATGTATATCAAAGTACATAAATTTATTCTACTGTCATGTATAAGTAATTAGAACAAATTTAATTTTTTTTAAAAAAACTACATGGGATTCCATTCATTTTACTCCAGTCAGAAAGACATTTATCTTGAATACAAGAACAATAAATGTTGGTGACGATGTGGGGGAAAAGGTACACTTGTACATTGCTGGTGAGACTGAGAATTGGTGTAACCACTCTGGAAAGCAGTATAGAGATTCCTCAGAAAACCTGGAGTGAAACCACCATTTGACCCAATTATCCCACTCCATGGTATATACCCAAAGGAATATACTGCCACATCAGTGTTTATAGCAGCTCAATTCACAATACCAAAGCTATGGAACCAAACTCGGTGCCCTTCAACAGATAAATGGATAAAGAAAATGTGGTACATACACAAAATGGACAATTATTTAGCCATAAAAAAAAGAATGACCTTATGACTTTTGCAGGTATATGGATGGACCTGGAGAGTATCATGCTAAGTGAAATAAACTAGTCCCCAAAAAAACAAAGGCTGAATGTTCTGTATTCATGGATTGGAAACAATAATATTATTAAATTGTTCACACTACCCAAATCAATCTACATATTCAATGCAATCCCTATCAAAAATTTCAATGACTTTTTTAACATAAATAAAAACAATCCTAAAATTCATATGGAAGCACAAAATACCAGAAATAACAAAAAAAAATCTTGAGCAAAAGGAGAAATACATGATTTTTAAATGCAGTACATAAGTATAGTAATGAAAATAACATCTTTTCATATAAAAAGACTCATTGACCAATGGAACAGAATAGAAAATTGATAGAGAAAGTCAAACATTTACAGTCAAGTGTTTTTTCAACAAAGGTACTAAGAACACAGAATGGAGAAGATAATTTCTACAATAAATGGTGTTGGAAAACTGGATAACCATATGCAGAAGAATAAATACGGATTCTTAATTCATACCACATGCAAAAATCAAATCAAAATGGATCAAAGATTTAAATATAAGACCTGAAACTATAAAACTATTAGGACAAAATATAATAGAAAGCTCCATGAAATTGCTCTCCACAAAGATTTCTTGCATATTACATAAAAGGCATGAGCAACATAAGTAAAAAATAGACAAGTGGAATCACATCAAACTATAAAAAGGAAACAAAAGAGAGTAGAGACAACCTATGGATTGGGAGAAAATATTTGCACTTCATACATTAATAAGGGATTCAACACAGTATAAGGAACTCAACACAATAGCAAGAAAGCAAATAATTATATTAATAAATGGGCAAAGAATTTAAACAGAAATTTCTCAAAAGAAGACATATGAGTGGCTGACAGAAATTTAATTAATTAAATTTTAAAATGTTTAACATTACTAATCATCAAGGAAATGCAAATCAAAAATCATAATGAGATATCCCTTTATGACTATTAAAATGGCTATCATGAAAATAATGAAAGATAACAAGTGCTGGCAAGCATGTAGAGAAAAGGGAATCTTGATGCACTGTTGGTGAGAAGGTAAATTAGTATGGCCATTATGGGAAACAGTATGCAGGTTCCTCAAAAAAATTAAAACCAGAATTATCATATGATCCAACAAACCCATTTCTGGTTATGCATCCAAAGGAAATAAAATCAGTATGTTGAAGAGACATTTTGAATACCATGTTCATTGTAGCACTATTCACAATGACCAAGATATGGAATTAACCCAATTGTCTATCAAATGATGATTGGATAAAGGAAATGTATATGTACAATAGAATCCTGTCATTTGGGACAACATGGATGAAACTGGAGAACATTATACTAAGTTAAATAATCCAGGCATGGAAAGCCAAATAGTACACAATTTTGCTTTTATGTAGAATTAAAAAGACTGAATTCATACAAGCAGAGAGTAGAATGGTTGTTACCAAAGGCTAGGTGATCAGGAAGGGCTAGGCAAGAGGAAGAAGTTGATCAAACAGTACAACGTTTCAATTAGATTGTAGGGATATGTTTTAGGAATATGTTCTATTGCATAGTATGGTGACTGTTGTTAATAATCATTGTATATTGCAAAATTTCTGGAAGAGTGGATTTTAACAATTTCTCACAGCAAAAAGAAATTAATAAGCGAGTGATGTGATATGCTACTTAGCCTGATTTAATCATTCCACAATGTATACACATATACCAAAACATCACATTGTATCCCATACATATGTATAATTTTTATTAATTGAATAATAAAATTTAAGCTGAGCATGATGGCACATGCCTGTAATCCAATTGACTCAGGAACCTGAAGCAGGAGGATTGCAAGTTTGAGGCCAGCCTGGGCAGCATACTGAGACCCTATCCTCAAAATGAAGATTAAAAAAAAAAAAAATCCAGGGCTGAGCTGTAGCTCAGTGGTACAGTGCCTGCCTCACATGTGCAAGGCCCTGGGCGCCATCCTCAGCACCACATAAAAATAAATAAATAAAAATACTTTGTGTCCATCTAAAACTAAAAAAAAATATATTTTCTTAAAAATAAAAATTTAAAAATATATGCTGTGGAGCTGGTAGTGGGCAGGGGAATAGCTCAGTGGTAGAAACACTTAGCATGCATGAGGCTGTGGGCTGTATCCCCAACTGTATGAAAACATAACAGAACAAAACTTATGGGATGCATCAAAAGAAGATCTAAGAGGGAAATCTACAACAATTCCTACATCAAAAAAAGAAGAAAGATAACTCAGGATGTGGCTTAGTGGTAGAGCACTTGCCTAGCCTAGCATGCACAAGGACCTGGGTTCAATTCCCAGTATCAAAAAAAAAAAAAAAAAAAAAAAAGGAGAAGAAGAAAGACCTCAAATGAGAAACCTAATGTCAGTCTTCAAGGAACAAGAAAAAGAAGAAATTAAGCCCAAAGTTAGTAGCAGGAAGGAAATATTAAGGATCAGGGGGGAAATATATGAAGTAGTACAAGTAAAACACTAGAAAAGATCAAAGAAACAGAGTTGATTTTTTGAAAGACAAAGTGAACACACCTTTATCTAGCCTAGGAAAAAAGAAAGAAGTTCAAATAATTAAAATCAGAAATAAAAGAAACATTAGGATTGATATGCCAGAAATACAAAGTATCTTAAGAGAATTTCATAAATGATAATAGATCAACAAGTTGTTCAATTTAGAAGAAATGGGTAAATTCCTAGGGAAAGACAACTTCTCAGAACTGAATCATGAAGGAACAGAAATTTTGAACAGACAGATAATGAATAAGGCAGTTGAATCTGTAATAAAAAAGTCTCCCATCAAAGAAAAGCCCAGGATCTTATAGCTTAATTGCTTAATTCAACCAAATATTTAAAGAAGAGCTAATAGAAATCCTTTTTAAAGGCTTCTTAAATCAAAGAGGAGGGAACACTTCCAAACACATTCTATAAGACCATCATTACCCTGAAAGCAAAGCCAGACAAGGATACTGCAACAGAAGAAAATTGCATGCCAATAACCCTGACAAATGTAGATGCAACAAAATATTAGCAAACTAAATTCAAAAGCACTTGAAAAGGCTTGAATACTATGATCAAGTGGGTTTTGTTTCTGGGAGACAAGAATGATTCAATATATACAACTAAATCAATATGATACCATATTAACAAAATGAAGCAAATTAAAACTATATAATCAATCTCAATAGAGGTGAAAAAATAGCTGACATCTTCTCATAAAAAGTCTCAAGAAATTAGGTAGAAAATGAACATACCTAAATATAACAAAGGCCATATATAACAATCCCATGGCTAATGTCATACTGAATAATGAAAAGTTGAACACTTTCCCTCTAAAGTCTGGATCAAGACAAAGGTGCTTACTCTCCCCACTTCAACAGAATACTGCAGTCTTAACCAGTGCAATTAGACAAAAAGTAAAATCAAAACCACAAAAATGGGAAAGGAAGAAGTGAAGTTGCTGCTGTTATGTATCCTTACATCATATTATACCCCATATACATAGATAGATAGATATTACTTTTCAATTAATTTTTAAATGAACAGGAAGAAAAGATATTTCCAGAGAAACAAAAACTGAGATAATTTGTTTCTAGCCATCCCATCTTACAAAAATAATACTAAACAAAATTTTTCATGCTGTAAGCAAGTGATCCTTCAGATTAACTCAAATTCACACCAAAAAAGGAAAGAATGACAACATAAGTAGCCATGTAGGCAATTTAAAAGACAGCATAATTGCATATTTCTTTTCTTCTCCTAATTGATATAAAATTGTACAAAACAACATTTACACAAATGTGTTATTTGTTCTATAACATAAAAATACATTTATGTACAATGAAAAGTTTAAGAAGTACCAAGAATACATAACAGAAAAGACAGGCTCTTACATAAACAGGGTTAGGAAAACTGAATATCTACATGCAGAACAATGAAGATGGATTCTTATATCACACACAAAAGTCAACTCAAAATATATTAAGAAACAAGAAAAACTTCATAAAATTAGTCTTGGCAATGATTTCACTGAATAGGCAACAAAAGCAAAAACAGAAATGTGGGTCATATCAAACTAAAATGGCATAATTAACAGTGAAAAAATCTACAAATTGGGTGAAAAACATTTCTGAGGAATACATATGACAAGGGGTTAATATCTAAAATATATGAGGAACTCATACAACTAAATAGAAATAAAATAGTCCAATTAAAATGGGCAAAAGACTTTAATAGAAATTTATCCAAAGAAGATAAATAAATGGCCTACAGGTATGTAAAAAGATGTTTGACATCATTTATCATCAGGGACTCCCAAATCAAAACCATAATGAGATATCACCTCAAATTTGCTAGGAAGACTATCTGCAACTCAACAGAAAATAAGTGCTAGTGTGGACATGAAGAAATTGAAATTCTTGGATACTGTTGGTAGGAATGTGACATTGTGCAGCTGCTATGGAAAAACATTATGAGGATTCCTCAAAAAATTGAAAATGGAACTATAATGCAATCCAGCAATCCTACTTTGGGGTGTACATCCTAAAGAATTGAAATCAGGATCTCAAAGACATATTTACATTCTAATATTTACTGCAGGACTCTTCACAATAACAGATATGAGAACAACCTAAAATTCTGTCTATTGATGAATGGAGAAAGAAAATATGGTACATAATACAATGGAATATTATTCAGCCTTAAAAAAAAGAAAGTCCTGTTGCATGCTATAACATAAATGTACCTTAAGAACATTATGCTTATGTGAAATAAGTCAGGCTCAGGACAAAGACTGCATGGTCTCAGTTTTATGGGATATCTAGTTTAGTAAAACTCATAGAAACAGAAAAAGAAAGAAATATAAAGACATAAAAAGAGAAAGTGGATGATGGCTGACAAAGGCTGAGAATATGGGAAAATGACAAATTGCTGTTCAATCATCATGGAGTTTTAGTCAGAAAGGATGAAGAAGTTCTAGAGATCTGCTGCACAATATTGTGTCTATAGTTAACAATACTTCACTGTGCACTTGAACATTTGTTGAAGGTAGATCTCATTTTGTCTTTTTTACTGCAGGGGGAAAATAATAGATGTCACTAATTAAACTGTCCTAAAGTCTGAAGAGAGATTGCCAAAATTTTTTATTGAATACTAACAATATATTAAAACCCATTAGTGAAATTTGAAGTTTTCCTACTCAGGCATAAGGGTGTTTGAATATCTCTGCATTGATTTTAAATTAGTTTTTTAGCTTTAAAAAATATTGTGACATAAGTGATCATTTTCCTAAGCATAACACATTTTAGAGTCTAAAAGTGAATCTGAATTCATGCCTTCAAGATTTTAGCAAATAATCTGCAAAAGCATCTTGTTATTGCAACGTGCTAAAGAGGATTATTACTTCCCAATAGATGCTTAAAATATTTTTGGCTCTACTAAGTGGAATTTATATCTTTGGGATCTCCATTGCTCTTAATTGAAAACTCCAGTTTATTAGAATGCCTTTAATATGCTAAGCCCCAAACATGGTTAGTCCTGGTAAATTCATTTCCTGAGAATATAGGAATAAAGAATTTTCTCCCTCTTTTCCACTTAAATTTCAATTTATTTGGTTTGGGCTGTAATGGTTTGAAATAATGGGCATTTCATGGACCTTGTTGTTCATTTATTCCAATTGCTAAGATCTTTAACTCCTGACATTATATCACATTGTGTCGCTCAGTTGGAAATGATCATTTGGAAATGCTATAAGCAAGATGAGCCTGGATCAAAGTAGTAAATACAAAATTGAAGTTGAGTTTTGATTGAGGTAAATACTTCATACTGGGAATAATTCACTTTTATATGCTTCTCATATTTTCTAAATTTGTATTACCTGTGCAGCTTGATGAATTTCATAACCTTGAATGAGTTATAATAGTAATTCATATGTATTATTAAAACCTGATGTAACCATTCTGCTTAGGTTCCAATGAGACAAAATAAAAATATAAAAAGAAATTAGGCAAAATCAAGAGAGAAGAAGTAAGATCAGGTTATAAAGCAGTTCTACCCTTGACTGATGAATAGACAAATAGGGCTTCTTGGCTTTTCAATTCATTTATATTTATTTATATTTTTGTACATAATTAATGTAATGCAATGTTCCTCATAGCAAAACCTTTGGAATCATAGTCCTTAACAAATGGTAGACTATAAACTAAACTTTTGTTTATCCACAGTGAAAGTTTTTAATTAAAATGTAGTATTTGTTAGTGATAACTCTGAGTTGGGAGAATTAAAGCCCACTGATGTCAATTTATGTACCAAAATTATGTAGTTGGTGAGTTGAGTCTTCTGATTCCTAGTTGCCTATTTTTCTGCTATTCTACTTACAAATATCTTATAACTTTCATTGTTGTCAAAAAATTACAAATATAGCCTATTCATTTGACTAATTGTCACTAATGATAGCTGTATATTGTCTGGCAATGAAAGAATAATGAAAAACTATTTTCCAGGAGTGTAATTACGTCTTTCAAAAAGATGTGTATATCATTCACTACAAAAATTCAAGGCATACTTATTGAATTGGAGAAGCTTGAAATATGATTAATCAGAAGGCATTAAAAAGTAATCTATATATATTAGTGGAGGGAAACTTCAGGCTAATCCATTGAACTCCTTCTTGTCTCTGCTTTGAACATTTTTGGAGATTGAATCGAAGATTTATATCAATTCATTGACAGACCACAAATTCTTTTTTCAGATAGCCTGCACATCACAAAACATGCTGAGTTTTGAAACGTTAACAGGTTGGTCCTTCATTTCAAGTAAATTGGGAGCTAAGAAAATCAATTAACAGTACCACTCATAAGAAAAGCAGGCACCAAGGTTGACTGGCTGTGTGAGAGCCAGAATTATTCAGATGGAATGCATTTAGCGGAGTTTTTGGCTAAGGAAGACAAAGATAATGCCAATTATTTTTTTTTTAAATATATGAATTGGCAGAGAACACTACCACATACTGCTAGACAAACAGTACCAAAAATTCAACATTCCCAGGTGTTCTCAATTGCAGCTTTTTAAAATTGGGCATTGTTTGCTCAGATTGATAATGGCAGTCTAAGACTAGTAGTTGACATTGAAGTAGCTTTCTCCTGGATCTTCTTACTGAAGGAATATGTCTCCATAAACACTGATGTTGCGCATAGTGTCGATAGTAATTTCATTGATAAAAGACTATAACTGGACAAGAAGAGAAGCCTAATGTACTCATGAGACTGCTCTATGGACTAATACTTCTTAGAAGACCCTTATTGAGTGTAATGGAATAGATGCAACCTTGCCATTGGAAATGCCATGTGGATAATGAGAAAATGTTCATTCATTCCAAACAACCAGAATTTACTGTCAAAGACAGCTTTCCTATAAAACAATACTTTCAAATAAGATTACTGATTTTAGGAACTTATTAGCAAGCCATTTATCTAATTCTCTTGCTTCAGAAGCTAGATAAAATAGCATCAAAATACAGTGGATTACAACAATTAGACTAATTTTGACTTAAGTGTGTCCAAGATTGCGTGGTGCAAAATAAATTGTGTCTCTCTACATTCCTAGCCTGGCACACAAAATGAAAACATGTGCTACAGATGAAATTAATTTAAAGGAGAAAAGCTTTTGCTTGCATATGTTGTGTGGTCTAAAATATACTTTGTAGAATAATTAATTTGAGTTACCCATGACCTTGTTGTGGAAATATGCAAAAGAAAAGAATGACATGAATACTGCCAAAGTTATCATTTATTAATTTTAAATGGTTGCTTTCTTGCATCAAAGGTATACTTGTTAAAGATTATTTTTGATGTCAGGGCCTTATATCTCATTTTCCAGTTTATAGATGATTATGAACAGAATGGTTATAGTACTTACCAAAAGTCAGAAAGAAAATCATAGGTCTGGTGAAAATTGGTCTTAGAAACTGAACAGATTTTTTTTTCAACAAATGTGGAAAAGTTGTCTATATTAAAATAGCCAAAATTCACATATTCATATATGTCTCATTGTTAAAGAGAAAGAACAGCTCTACTGTCTCTTTTGTTTTCTTTCTTTGTCTGTCTTGGGGTGCGCTCTCTCTCTCTCTCTCTCTCTCTCTCTCTCTCTCTCTCTCTCTCACACACACACACACACACACAAATGCAAATAAACACACACTCATCACTCATGGACACACAAGAACAAATTGTATAATTTTGATATTTATGAGAGGTTAATATGTCTTTGTGCTTTGTTCCTTTGATACTAGAACCAAGCCAAAGATCTTGTTTTTGTTAATCAGTTTAGAAAATCATGTAGTTCATATTATATAGTAATCATTATTATGGAATATATTGATCCACCAAAATAATGAAATTAAATTTTTAACTTAGTTTATCATCAACATGATCTAATACTTCATTAATATTCCAGATATGGGTAACATGTGGCCCATAGAACTTTGGTATTTTACATGTTAATCCTAAGAGTTTTACACAAGTGTCATGATTTATATGAAATTGCTTGCTTTTGGTCTCTTACACTAATGAATGAATGAATGCTTACAGTTCCCCTTCTAATGAAAAAGAACCCTCTCCCAAATCAGATTGTCTAATGCTTTAATTTATCTAGCTGTAAGATATAATCTGAATCTGATACTAACACAAGGACAATCCAAATTAATGTTTCAAAATTGTTATGTCATAATTATCTTATACAGTGCCCTGTCTATAATTTCAAAAGCCTTCCATTTACGTGATTGTATAATTTGGGGAAAATACCTCTCTACAGTTTTAAACAGATTTTGAAAATCAAAATTCAAATATGAATATTGTTTCATTAAAAAGTATGCTATACTAAGGGAAATGTTTTACCTATGTGATTACAAAGTTTTACCTATGTGATTGTTAATAATGATTGTCTTACATTCTGAAATATCTTTTTTATGTCCAAGTAGAGAAACAGTAAGGTGAAAACTGTATTAGCCAGATAAAGCAATCTCATCAGGAAATGTTGGCTTCATATGGAAAAGTGAAATCATGATCTAATTAGATTCCAGCATTTAATCTGAAGATTAACTCTCATTGCAAATACTGCCAGTTGGGTTTAGAGGGTCTTAATTTTTAAAAATCCTATATTAGACTATTACACTAATGACTAACATTGGTGAAAGTAAGAAGAGATGTCTTTGAGAAGAGAACTATCCTGGGATTTTCCCCCTGAGTTTACCACTAATTTTTTGAAACATCTAGCTTGGTTCAGATAACATAATGCTGTGTACAGTAAAAGGCCAAATGGTGACCCAAAGAAGTCACAGAGATTCAAGCCAGAGCTGTGGGGATGAGGGGACTGAAATCAAATATCAGGTTTTCTGTTTATCTCTAGCTATCTTATTAATAATTAATACAGTCACAAAATCAATAGGGATTTAAGGATTCTTAGTATTCTTGTTAAAAATTAGCAAGTAGAAATATAGTACCTTGAAACACTAAAAAGCAAGCAACTCAGGGCCAGGTATGGTGGTGCACACCTATAATCCCAGCAGCTCCGGAGGCTAAGGCAGGAGGATGGCAAGTTCAAGGCCAGCTTCAGCAACTTAGCAAGGCCCTAAGCAAAATAAAACCAAATGGGGATGTGTCTCAGTGGTTAAGTGCCTCTGGATTCAATCCTTGGTACCAAAAAATATGTTTAAAAAATAAAAAAAACCCAAGCAACTCTATTTTCTAATAAGAGATTCTATTTTTCCCCAGTATTATTTTCCATCTGTATGAAAGACAGGGACTGGTAAGTCCAACATGGTTGGCACTGTTTCTGATGAGGTGTCTGTTTGTGGTATATTTGTGTGTGTGTGTGCTCTCCAGAATCACACAGTGTAGGTTGACAGTCACAGAACCAAACTATCTTTTAGTGAAATGCTGTCAACTAAATTACATTCCCAGTCAGCTTTAATTTATATTCCAAGATTACTAGGACCTTTAAATGCCATCACAAAATTTTCAAAATCATCGATCTGCAATTACTTCATACTACTCCTAAATATAAAAGTTCAAAAGAGTTCAATATTTTTAAAAATTAAGATTACCAAAATCACCTGTATGTGATGCTAATATTCAAAGTAATGCTTACCAGTGTTTCCCAGTATGTGTTTAAAAGATGACTTACAACAGGAAGAAATCAAATGCAGTGGGTGATTAACATTTGTAAAATAAATTTCATCTGTAGTTCTCAATCATGTTTGAGAGAGCAAGTCCTCTATGGCTTTTACTAAACCTATTTTTTATTGCTGTTTTGAGCTATGGTATTAAATAGCCTTTTGTAGGCCCTTAATCAGAAATAATCTTTCTTAGTTAAGTTGATATAACTACATTGGTTGCTACAAACAAGCATTTCAGTTTTATCTGATAACATTTGAAATGTTACATAAACCATGGGTTTGTCTTTTTAATTTCATAAATGAAGACAGGCATAAATCTATAGAATATCAAGATGTGTCAAGTAGTAAAGAACAATTTGAGAATTTGCATATATAAAATCATCTTTCAAATCATAATAGTGAATAAGTTATATTTGACCTTCACAGAAATTATTTCTAGAATGCATTTATTTTGGTGGAGCAAAAGTAAAAATTAACAATTTATTATAGAATTTGAATTTATTCTTCTGTCTATAATAAGAATTAGGAATTTTGAACTTGACAGACTGCACTTGCCTATGATTATTCAAACCACACAGAATGAGCAGACAGTGGCTGATCCAAGGTTTGGCCTTACATATTCAAGCCAAAAATGATCTCTTTGTTTACCATACTGTCTAAAATCCTACCAATAGTTTCAGTTCAGTATTGTAAAAATGTAACTGGACTCCAGAAGAACTGGATGCATATTTTAAAAACTATGAGTCACATGCAAGTTATTTATTCTCTCTGAGAATTAAATTTCCCTATCTGTTGTGAGAATCAAAGGAAGACATACATATATATTATATATATATAAAATTACTTTCTGCAAAGTGTAACAAAGGTATAGGCTATATTATCATTATTCTTTTATGTTAAGACATTTTTAACTCTTAGTGTTTGAAATCCTAGAAAAGGGTGTTGGGAGCCATGTGTGAACTATGGACATTGTTTGAACCATTAAGGCAAGGAAGCTGCTTTTCTGGGAACTGCTAGGTGAAATTCCCCAGTTTCAGAAAGCCCAGATCATGCTGGTGCCCTGACCTAGCTCACAGCTCCAAGTTCAAACACTGCCCTCTGGAGATGGACATAATCTGCCAAGCACCAAACAACCTGTTTACCCCACTCCTATCCTGTGGTTTGGTTTGGTTTGGTTTGGTTTTGTGTGTGTGTGTGTGTGTGTGTGTGTGTGAAGAAGCTCCCTATGGATTCCCTTTGGTCTCTACCACTATAAATAAAGCAAGCTCAGGCTTTTTCTTTGTTAGAGTCAGACCCAACTGGTCTGCTCAATCCATCACTGCCCCTGCTTCTGTGTTTATTTCATAATACTACTTTCATAGCTTTTATTTCACAGCCAGCCCACACCTCCAACAGTTACCTACTCCCTTGCCCACATAGGATGTGAGCGGGAAAAGTTGTCATATTTTACTGCTACAAGTCATTAGCCATTGCTACCATTATTAACTGCTTTTTTTTTCCTTTGATTATGCTGGGAATTAAACCCTGGGCCTCATGTACACTAAGCACATTCCTACAACTGAGGTATATTTCTCAGCCCTTAACTACTCATTTTGATACCAAGCACAAAACATACATTATTATGTTTAATCTATTTTATTCTCACTACAACTACCCAAGTATTGTTATTAATATTCTTGCCATTTAAACATAAGGAAACCAAGACTTTGAAACATCTGCCAAGATGAAGACCTACATTTGAATTTGAGCCTCATGATAGTTGTTTGATGCTAAACAGCTGATTAATTCTCCTCAACTTTGAAATGAATTCAGCAGCAGTAGGATATCAAGGATTTTAGAAAACTTGGAAATAAAGACATCCAGTAGTTTAAAAAAAAACTGTAAGACAATAATAGAAATTGTAGCAATAGCAGCAGTCAATTGCATAAGGCCAGCCCTGCTAGTCACTTCCCCCTCAATAGAACTTTCTACAATGATTGAAATGTTCTATATTGTTGCTATCCACTATGGTAACCATTAGATACATGTAGTTATTAATCACTAGGTATTTAGCCAGTGTCACTGAGGAATTTACAATATTTAATTAATTTCAATTTTAATTTTTTAAGGATTTTTTTGTCATGCTGAGGATTTGAACCCAGGGCCTTGTGCATTTGAAAGCACTCTACCAAGTGAGCTATATCCCCAGCTCAATTTAATTTTACCAGCTGCATGTGGTTAGTATCAACTGTATTGGACAAGTGGATCTAAAGGACATAAGATTTATTATTTCAAAACAAATGAATAAAGTAACTCTTAATTTCTTACTAAAATATTTGTAGGGGACTGTATATATTATAGACACTTACAATAACTAATATATTACATGTGTTTTATTTTATTTCATTCAAATGTGAGGTAGCATAATATATTGAAAAAGGCAGTGGGCCAGAAGGAAAGTGCCTGGATTCTATTCCCAGATCTGGCACAAACTAGATAATATGACCTTGAGCAAGTACTTCACCTTCCCAGTCTTGAGTCTTCCGGATTTTTTAACTTAATGAAGATATTTTAAAGACCAAATTGTACTGGTTTTTAAATTAATTACATTTGCATGAATTTCTTTTACAAAGCATTAATACATAATTTCTTTTTACCAAGGTTCCCCTCCCCCAAAAAAATCACTTACCACTTAAAACTCAAAAAATAAATTTTTTCTATTGATTTTTAGAGTAATAACTTTAGTGAACCAAGTCCCAAGTAGACTTATCATGTAGAGATGTTTATGATTTCTACTGAGCATTATTAACCCTGTTAATACACATATTATTTAACTGGTGCTTATTCCTTTTTTATCTCTGCAAATACTTTCTTTTTAATGCCCATTTATACTGTTCAAAGCAGTAAGTATCTGTCAGAATCCTTTCTGGACATTATTTACATTATCATTCCACAGATATTACAAGTTAATCTTTAAAAGGTGGCCAAAGAACAGAAGCAAACCCCATATAAAGCCCTTCCTGACATCCAAATCTTATCCTAATAGGTAACATGTGTCTTGTCTGAATATTGCTTCAATTACTCTATTTTACCTTTTTTATCTAATGCATAATATTATTTAGTCATTTTTTATGTTCCCTAGTCTGTTCATAGCAAGCACAGAATAGATATATTATTATCATGAGAATATTACCTCAATATGTATTATCCTAGAATATGTCACAAAGTATTGCCATTAATACAATCTACCCTTGCTTTGATAATAATTACACAAAATAACATTTGAATAGCAGTCTAGAATTTACAAAGCAATTTGATTATTTCATTGATTCAATAACCCTTGAGATAGGTTTTATTATTTCCATTTTAAAGACAATGGAATTCTACATCAGAGCAGTTAAATCTTTTTAACAAAGCCAGATGGTTAATAGTTTTCAAAAGATAAATAAAATAAAATTTAAATGTGTTTCTTTTTATTCTAAAATGATGTCTTTCAGGAAAACATCAAATATAACAAAATATTCTAGTCGTGTATGACTTACCTTTAAGCTAAATGTAGGCAATTGCATTTTCAGGCTCTCAAACCAGCAAACTTCTGAGAACCTTACTCTGAGAATCCAGTTCAAAAGTTTTACTCTATAGCCAGGTGCTATGATGCACACCTGTAATCCAGCAACTCAGGAGGCTGAGATACGAGGATCACAAAGTTTAAGGTCAGCTTCAGCAATTTAGCAAAACCCTGTCTCAAAATTAAAATCAAAAAGGACAAGGAATGTGGCTCAGTGGTAGAGTGAGCGTACTTTCAATCCTTATACCAAAAAAAAAAAAAAAAAGTTTTACTATATAAAGGATTTCTGCATTTTCTATTAGTTTTTGCTTTTCATCAAATGATTATAGCCCCTTTCTTGGTTTTCTTGTTGACTCTAATTGGATAATAGCTTTCCACTCTATCAACTTCCATCAAGCATACATACAGCATATATTTTTATTTGCAGATAAAGGCATACTTTAAGAAAACAGTATTGTGTCATTTTCAAGGCAAAGAGCCTTGGTGAGATGGACAATAGAGTATTAAACATCACCATCACAACAATAATTAGAAATACACGTGTTTGTTTGTGTGTGTGTGTGTGTGTGTGTGTGTGTGTGTGTGTCATAATCATCTGACAAACCTCTGGGCTAGCTTCAAACAAATTCTGGCATTTACATAAATACCTGGGGTGGTTCAGTTTAGTTTATAAAAGAAAATAATAAAAAGAAATAAAGAGTGGCATAAAAGCTTATCAATAAAATCAGACTATTCAGAATAATAACTTTTACATTGTTTTTAATGTGTCAATAAATTCCTGTGAACATTCGTATTTTGGTAAACTTCGAGTTTAAAAATCTATTTCACTGGGTACTGTGACACACACCTGTAATCCCAGCAACTTGGAAGGTTTAGGGAAGAGGATTGCAGGTGTGAGGCTAGCCTTGGCAATTTAGAGAGAACAGGTCTCAAAAAAAAAAAAAGGTTGGTGGTGGGTGGTGGGATGTAGCTCAGTGGTAGAGCACCCCTTGTTTCAATTCCTTAGTACTGAAAAAAAAGAGAAGACATTTATTTCTAAAGAAAAGCAAGCTCAATTTTACAGTAATAAAATTTTGATAGCTATTACTTAATTGTATCTTACTATCGTCTAATTTATGATTATTTTTTATAAACTTATTTCCTATTCTGCATAGGCACATGTTACAAAATGTAACACAAAGGATCTTAAAGGCAAAGAACAAACATACTTCTTAAGTTTAAAGGACAATTGAAATTTCTAAACAAACTTTTTTCATTTATAATATTTGTGCTATTAAAAAAGAAAAACTAGTTTCTGGAAAATTAATGCAATCTTTAAATGTAGTCTATAAATATTGAATAACATCCTGTGGTTGGCCAGAAAACTTAAAAGCTCAAAGCAAGAAACAGAAAAGTGAAAATAGTATTCCTCTTTTCCTTAGAATTCATTTTTTAAAGAAATAGAATAAAAAGAAAATTATCTGTGATGAACTAAATATTTTAAACATTTTTATTTGCTTTTCTTTCTGTGTCTCGGTCTTTCTTTTAATACTTTTTTAGTTGTAGATGGACACAATATTTTTATTTTTATGTGGTGCTGAGGATTGAACCCAGTGCCTCACATGTATGAGGTGGGTGCTCTACCACTGAGCTACAGCCCCAGCCCATGGGTCTCAGTATTTAACTAGTAACTGATATTATTAAAGAAGCCTGCCCCTTTTTTGTGCTTCCAAACTACTGATTTTAGGAGTACTAGCAAATTTTAAATACAAAAGACAAGTTCTGCTATGAGATCTTATTTTGTTTTTGGAACACACTACAATGTAGTTTGTCTCATGCAAAGATTATACAATAAAGTACTTTTTATAGGAATATGTTCTAAGTCTCAGTGATATTGTACACAGAAATATTGCAATGGTTTCTAATATTTGTATATCACTTCATGAGAGCTTTTATTTTCATTACTTCTTCAAGTCCCTGTAGCAAACTACAAAGAAGGACAGTTATTATTTATCCTCATTAGCAGCCAAGGAAACCATGGCTCAGAGAGGTTATGAAACCCAAGAGAACTTGATAAATAAATAAAAGTGGGATTTAATGTTCAGTCTTGAAAGTTATTTCTGAATTAGAAAGAGTCTGCATTGTAGATTACAGAAGACATTTAAAGATTTTAAAGATTTGTGCAAATTATTAGTATACTAATTTTCTAGAATATAGGGAGTTTTCCTGTTTTATTAGCTAAATCATGAATTTAATTATATTAATAATTCAAAACATTATGTTTACCATGCTTTAGAACCATACATATTATTTTAATCTCTTTCACTAAGGTAATAGCTAAAATTAACTTTGCCATATGATTGATTTCTTCTGCTACTATGAAAATTTTTACCTAGCTGCTGAATGTGACTGGAAAATCAAAATAAGGTACAACAATAATCTGAAGTTAAAGAACAAAGAAGAATGCTAAGTAACATATATTCTGTGAAGAAAAACATACTGTAATGATGTTAAAAATAAAATGCGTATGATATGGAGAAAGCAGTTATAATAGATTTTCTGTATTCATCAATCTTTTCCATAGCGATAAATATTAGGCATATATGTATGCAGTTTAAAGGAATATGGGAAATTTAGGCTTAAAGGAATTCTCAAAAATAATAGCTCCTTTTAGTTAAGAGTTGACCAAACTACAGGCTAGCTAGTTTACCAGAGAAAGGTGTGGAGAGAGACAGCTTCTTAGCCCTCCTGATGTCAAAACAAACCTTAAAAAACTACCTTTGCCTAAATTTAATGGAGTCAGATTGCGTGGATAACTGAAGACATTGTGAACAACCATAGAGAAACTGGCTGGGAATTACTGAAAGATGGTAGCTGTGTGTGATAGCAAATGAGGAAGACAAATGAAAATACAGATCCATGAAAGAGACCAAGCTAAAAGCACCATCATACCATGATGACTGGGTGCACACCAGAGGTCTTGCCCTCTGAGGAGTGACAGCAAAGACTTCACATGAATAGGCAATGGACTACAATTAAAATACTCTATCCAATAACTTAAACAAACCAGCATTCATATTTAATATATTGCCTAAAATGACCAGTTTTCAACAAGAAAAAAATGAGATATGCAGAGAGACAAGAATCTGCAACCCATACAAAGGGAAAAAAAAGCAGGAAACAAACTCTCCTTCTCCCCATATATATATATATATATATAACTGGTTCCCAACTTCCCCTGCCCTCCCCAGCTGTGATTACTTGGCACAGTGACTACCTAATGCAAAAAAATCGCTCTCAGCTGAAGGGGAGCGGGAGTGCAGTACAACCAGGGTACTGCCCACCTGGCCCGATCCTTAGGTTGAGAGGTCCCGCAGTTGGGACCTGATAAGCAAAGGAGGGGAGGAGTCTAGTGATGAAACAGCAGAAAAAACCTGAGGCAAACCAGAGAGACCAGGATTGGGAAGCTCCAGGCAGGAGACGAAGACGATGGGTGGGGGGGGCTCAAGTCTTCTCACCCTTGTTAAGACAACTCCACCTACTGGAAGAGAAGAGAAGCAGAAAGGAAATGGAATTCTAAGAGTTTGTTGTTGTTGTTGTTGTTTGCCTTCTTATCCTTATTCTTCCTCCTCTACCCTTCTATCCTCTGGCCCTCACAACCCCAATATATATGAAACCAAGAACTTTACATAAAATAGAACTATGAGAACTGAGTCACATGAATAATATAATACAGAGGAATTGCATAGCCCACTGCCCATTTTTTTTTAAATTATTCTCTTTTCTTTCTTTCTTTTTTTATCTTCTCGCTCTTTTTTTTCTTTATTTCTTTCCCTTTTTTTCTTTCTTCTTCTTGCACCCTCCAAATTTTACTATTTTTACAGCCTGTAATTTTCTAAATACATATGTGTGTCTGTTTTTATGTACTCTACTGTCCTCCCACGTATTTGTCTACCCTAAATTACCCCCTGTCTATTCCCCTGCTTCTAACCCTCTTCATTAGAGTTCTCCTTCAAATTTCCTAAGTTATATTCCTCACATCTTTCCCCCTTAGCATATTGTCCTCTGCCCGACCCCTAGTTCACTGTCCACCACCAGAAACTGTACACCTTTTATGAAACTACTGATTATAATTTTTTAAAGAGAGAGTGAGAGAGAGAGAGAGAGAAAGAGAGAGAATTTTTTTTAATATTTATTTTTTAGTTATCAGCGGACACAACATCTCCGTTTTGTATGTGGTGCTGAGGATCGAACTCAGGCCGCACGCATGCCAGGCGAGCACGCTACCACTTGAGCCACATCCCCAGCCCATGATTATATTTTAAATAATAATTGAATCCAACATTTTTGGACATTGAGACTAACTATAAATGTCTTAATAACAAAAATTTGTTCATAGGTGATGTACTGTTGATATTAGGATCTGTTAACATTGTCCTTCCCCACAAAGGAGGGATCTTAGAAACATACAGAGCACTACAAATCTATAGGGTAAAAACAATAACACACCAGTCACATAGAGCTGGAAAAAAAGAAACGCGAGCAACATGAAAAAACAAGGGAAGAAAGTACCACAAAGAATTCAAGACAACACATCATTAGAAGAATTGACAGCTACATCGCAAAGAATGACAGAGAAAGATTTGAGTATATACATGATAAAATGTTTTGGGATGTCAAAGAAGACATTAGACAACTAATACAGGCAGCTTTGACAATGAGCTACATAAACAAATCTAAGAAGCAAAAGATCAGCTCAACATGGAGATAGAGATTATACAAAAAAAAAAAAAACAAAACAGAAATCCTTGAAATGAAAGAAATAATTAACCAAATTAAAAACTCAAATGAGAGCATCACCAATAGAGTAGACCACTTAGAAGATAGGACATCAGACAATGAAGATATCATCCTGAAAAGAACGTAGACAGCACAGTAAAAATGATAAGAAACCACGAGCAGAACATCCAAGAAATATGGGATAGCGTAAAAAGACCAAATTTAAGAGTTATTGGGATAGAGGAAGGCATAGAGTTACAAACCAAAGAAATGAGCAATCTGTTCAATGAAATAATATCACAAAACTTTCCAGACATGAAGAATGAAACAGAAATCAATATCCAAGAAGCCTACAGGATGCCGAATGTGCGAAATCACAACAGATCCACACCAAGACACATTATAATGAAAATGCCCAACCTACAGAATAAGGAGAGAATTTTAAAAGCCACAAGAGAAAGGAATCAGATAACATATAGGGGTAAACCAATTAGGATAATGACATATTTTTCAACACAGACCCTGAAAGCTAGAAGATCCTGGAACAACATATTTCAAGCTCTGAAAGATAATGGGTGCCAACCAAGAATCTTGTATCCAGCAAAATTAAGCTTCAAATTTGAAAATGAAATAAAAACTTTCCATGATAAACAAAACTTAAAAGAACTTATAGCTAGAAAACTGGCAATATAAAACATCCTTGGCAAAATACTTCATGAAGAGGAAATGAAAAACAATAATGAAAACCAGAAGAGGGAGGTAGCACACCAAAGGAAAAACTAATCAAAGAAGATAACCAAGTCAAGTTAAATAACAAAAATAAACAAATATGGCTGGAAATACAAACCATGTCTCAAAAGTAATCCTAAATGTTAATGGCTTAAACTCACCAATCAAAAGACATAGGCTAGCAGATTGGATTTTTTAAAAAGATCCAACAATATGCTGCCTACAGGAGACTCATCTGTTAGGAAAAGACATACACAGACTGAAGGTGAAAGGTTTGGATAAACCATACCACTCACATGAACTATGGAAGCAAGCAGGGGTTTCCATACTCATATCAAATAAAGTAGACTTCAAGCCAAAGTTAATCAAAAGGGATAAAGATGGATATTACATACTGCTCAAGGGAACTATACACCAACAAGATATAACAATCATAAATATATATGCCCCAAACAATGGTGCAGCTATGTTCATCAAGTTCAAGAGTCAAATAGACCACAACACAATAATCATGGGTGACTTTAACACACCTCTCTCACCACTGGATAGATCTTCCAAACAAAAGTTGAATAAAGAAACTATAGAGCTCAGTAACATAATTAATAACTTAGACTTAACAGACATATATAGAATATTTCAACTGACATCAAGTAGATACACTTTCTTCTTAGCAGCACATGAAATCTTTTCTAAAACAGACCATATTCTATGCCACAAAGCAACTCTTATCAAATACAAAAAAGTAGAGATACTACCATGTATTTTATCAGATCATAATGAAATGAAATCGAAAATCAATGACAAAATAAAAAATAAAAATTTATGCATCACATGGAGACCAAACAATATACTACTGAATGAAAAATGGGTTACAGGAGACATCAAGGAGATTAAAAAATTCTAAGAGGTAAATGAGAAGACAGACACAACATATCAAAATCTCTGGGAAATCATGAAAGCAGTACTAAGAGGAAAATTCATTACATGAATTTCATTCCTTAAAAGAAGAAAAAGTCAACAAATAAATGACCTCACACTACATCTCAAAGCCCTAGAAAAAGAAGAACAAACCAGCAGCAAAAGCAGTAGAAGGCAAGAAATAATTAAAATTAGTGTGAAAATCAATGAAATTGAAACAAAAGAAAAAATTGAGAAAATTGACAAAGCTAAAAGTTGGTTTTTTGAAAAATTAAATAAAATTGACAGATCCTTAGACACCCTAACAAAGGAGAGAGAGAATTCAAATTACCAGTATGCGTGATTAAAAAAGGCAATATCACAACAGACACTACAGAAATACAGAAAATAATTAGAAATTATTTTGAAATCTTATACTCAAATAAAATAGAAGACATTGAAGGCATCAACAAATTTCTTAAGTCATATGATCTGCCCAGATTGAGTCAGGACCAATATCAAGTGAGGAAATAGAAGAAGCCATCAAAAGAGTACTAACCAAGAAAAGCCCAGGACCAGATGGATACACACTCAAGTTCTACAAGACCTTTAAATAAGAACTAATACCAATATTCTTCAATTTATTTCAGGAGATAGAAAAAGAGGGAGCAAGTCCAAACTCATTCTATGAGGCCAATATCACCCTGATTCCAAAACCAGCACACTCAACCAATGGAACAATGAAAAATGATGGGAGATTAGAAAATATATTGAAATAAATGACAATGATGATGCAGCACACTGAAACTTATAGCATGCAGCATTAGCAGTGTTCAGAGGAAAATTTGTTGCTACAAATGCCTACATTAATGAAGAAAAACATCTAAAATCCATACTCTAATTTTCACCTGAAGGAGGAGAGAGGAAAGAGGAAGGAGAAGAAGAAATTAAACCAACCCAAATCTATAAGAAGAAATCATATAATAAATGTTTACAGTGGAAATTAATGAAATAGAATAATAATAGGGGAAAGAATGACAAAAACAAAAGATGGTTCTTTGGAAAGATTTTTTAAATGGCAAATTTTTAGCAAGATTGGTCCAAAAGAGTGGAAGGACTCAATTACTAAGGATTAAAGGGACAGAGGCCATTACTCTTGACCATAAGGAAATAAAAACAGTATAAAGGTATACAATGAATAACTCCATGGTGGCAAATCAGATAACTTAGATTAAGTGGACAAATTTATAGAAACACAGAAAATACTGACACTGGATCTAGAAAAAAGAGAATCTGAATATGCCTATAATCACCCAAAGATTGAATTAGTATTTTTTTTTAATTTTGACAAAGAAAATTCGAGACCTAAGTGGATTCACTAGTGAATTCCATTAAACATCAAAAATAATTTAGACCAATTCTTCAAAAACTCTCTTATAAAAACCAAATGGGGGTGAACACTTACAAATTCTTTCTATATGACCAGTAATTCCCTGATACTAAAATCAACAAAATCTACAGATCAAGATCTCTTGTGAATATAGATGTGAAAAATCCATGTAATTACTAGCTAAATCTATCCATGGATACATGGGAAGGAAACTAAACCTTTACCAAATGAAATTTATCTCATGGATGCAAGGTTGGCTTAAAATCTGAAAACTAATGAACTGAGGATGTGACTCAGTGGTAGTCCACGTGGCTAGCATGCATGAGGCCCTGGTTCCATCCCTAGTACTACAAAAAATAAATCTGAAAATTAATATAATATACCATATCGATAGAATAAAAAACAAAACCACATAATCATTTCAAATTATGCTCAAAGGCCTTTTAATGAAATTCTAAATCCCTTCATGGTCAAGATATTCAACAATATGAATGGAAGTGAACAAATCAACCTCTTTAATCTGATAAAGGACATCTATGCAAAAATTCAAAGCTCACATCATAATTAATAGTGAAAGAATAGATGCTTTCCCCTATGATCAGGAATAGCACAAGAATATCTGTTGTTACTATTTCTATTCAACATTGCACTTGAGATTCTACTCTGGTCAATGAAGAAAAAAATAATGAGGGAGATAGAAAAAGCAACCACATTGGAAAGAAAAAAGTAATGCCATTTCTATTGGTAGGTAACATGATCTTGTACATAGAAAATCCTAAGGACTCCACAAAAATTTTATTGTAACTAATAAATGAGTTTAGCAAAGGTGTAAAATACATAATGAATATAGAAAAATAATTTTATTTTTTTTCTTTTTCTTTTTTGGGGGGCATAGGGATGTTTACCAGGGATGAACCCAGGAACACTTAACCACTGAATCACATCCCCAGCCCTTTTTTAAAATAATTTTTATTTTGAAACAGAGTCTTGTTAATTTGCTTAGGCCCTTACTAAGTTGTTGAGGCTGGCTTTGAACTAGTGATCCTCCTGCCTCAGCTTCCCCAACTAGGCTATTTCTATAGATCAGCAATCAACAAACTGATAGTGAAATTAAGAAAACAATTCCATTTTCAGTAGCATGAGAAAGAATAAATTTAATGAGTAAAGATAAAATATTTTACACTGAAAATTGCAAAACATTGAAAGAAATTGAGGAAGACCTAAATACAAGAAAGACTTCTTATGTGCATTGATTGAAAGACTTAACTGTTGAGAAGGCAATTCTCCCCAAATTGACAGAAACAATGCAATCACTATCAAAATTTCAAAAGCCTTTTCATATAAGAATTGTAATGCATTCTGCTGTCATATATAAATTTTAAAAAATGAAAAAAAAAGAAATTAATATGCAGATCCTAAAATTCAATAATGAAAATAATTGTCCTTTTAATAAATAGTGTTGAAATAACTGAATACCTGCATGAATGAACTTTAATCCCTACTTTATATCACATACGAAATTAAATTCAAAATAAATCAAAGACATAAGTGAAAGAGGTAAAATTATAAAAAGCTTTAAGAGAAAGTGTGGGTGACAATAAACATGTCCTTGGATTAGGCAATGATTTCTTATATATGACATTAAAAACACAAGCAACAGAAGAAAAACCAAAAACCCAGAAAAATTCGATATCATACAATTTTAAAACATCTGTGCTTCAAAAGGCACCAACAAGAAAATGAAATACCAGCCCCTTGAATGTGATGAAAAATGAATATCATATGTCTTATAAGGGTCTAGTATCTGGAAAATATGAGGAATTATCTCAATTCAACAATAAAAAAAGACAAGTCAGCTGGTCATAGTGGTGCACACCTGTAATCCCAGGGACTTGGGGGGCTGAGGCAGGAGGATTGTAAGTTTGAGGCTAGCTTAAGTAAAACCATTTTTTTTCAAGAAGAAGTAAAAACATTATGCAAGGACAGAATGAAATAAACAAAATGGATAGAAATAAGAAATGCTACATAGCATGTAAGACACCATAAAATCATTCACATCTTTCTGATCTCTGTGATATGTGTGTGTGTACTACTGAAGAGTTTATATATATATTGCCCTAAAAATGTGGTTGTAATTTCTAAGACATAGACATATAGGATGATAATGCATTTCTTCTCTAGTATCCATAAAAATGGTTTTATTTACTGATCCTCATTTTTTCTTGGCTCTATCATTTCCCCCATCACTTTACCACTATTGCTTTTTTACCTTCATAGTTGGCACAAAACAGCTTAACAGAGACAGTTTTATACTGTTTTAAAGGAATTATTTTACATTTATTAATTTCAAAAGTGCTAAAACCATGTTAGTTTCATTCTGGTTTGAATATAAGTTATGCCCCCAAAGGCTCATATGTTAATGCAAGAATGTTCAGAAGTGAAATGATTAGATTAGAAAAAAATGTAACCTCATCACTGATTAATTCAGTTGATGGATTAATAATGCAAATGGGATTACTAGGTCGTAACTGTAGGCAGGTGGGACATGGCTGGAGGATGGCCATTGAGGGCATGCTCTTGGGGATTATATCTTGTCGCTGATTCCTCACTCTCTCTGATTCCTTGCCACTATCAGCTGAGCAGCTTTCTTCCACCATGCCCTTCTGCCCTAATGTTTGACTTTATCTCTGGTCCAGAGTAATGGAGCTGGCTAATTATGGACTGAGAACTCTGAAACTTTGAGCCCCAAATAAACATTTCCTCCTCTAAGTTGTTCTTGGGAGATATTTTGGTTACAGTGACATAAAACTGACTAAAACATCTTTTAAAACAATTACATTGTTATAACTGCCATCAAGGGCATCCTGGGCCAAAAAAAAATTGCAGATATTTTGAACAAGAATCTCAGCACACAGAATGAATGTCAGATCACAAAATATATACTGCTGCTCTTAGAAATGTATCATTATTTTCTAAGTTCTAATGGAATTTTGAATAAGCCACCCAACTCCTTATTTTATGAAACCATCTCAGTGGTATTTAATCATAAGTTTTAATTTTGATTACCCAAGAACTGTATGCATCTTTTTCAACTCATTCCCAAACCACTACTACTTTTCCACCCACATATCTTGTTTTAATATAGTTAAAGTTTCTTATTATCTCATTTTCTACCCACCTAGTAAAAATAACATGCACACATATTACTTGTAAAAGTCATTTTAATTGGCTCTGTGCACCTACTGAGTTGATAGCTTATTTTTTAAAAGCAATGCCTTTTTGACACACACAAACATTTGTTGAACTATTACAACCAAAAATGAGAACACCAGCTTTCTTATTAGGAGTAAATATGCCATGTTAGGTGTCACAATATCAACCAATTTGAATGGTGAAAAGTCCCTTCAGAATTTTAACTTATTTTGATTTTACTACCATAGCATTTTGTCTAAATTCATTATGTGTTCCAATGACATGTTTCTTTGTCACAGACATCAAATCCTGAGAAAGAAATGATCTAACAGGCAGTTAGAGCATAAAAAATCATTAAATTCTCGTGAAAGCAGTCACAAAGATGTCAGTAAAAATCAAATATATATCTGGATATCTTTGACAGAGGGAAGAACAGGAAGAGATGACCAAGGTTTGGGGATGTGGGAAGGAAAAACCAATTTAAGTTCTAAGCTACCAAGTGGGGAAAGGAATAGAAAACCTGGAAGGAATAGGATTAACCTTAGAGTAGGTAAGGATCTCTGGAAGAAACTGTGATGAGAGACTGAAGTTCTGCCTTCCCCAGAAACTCCTACAATAAAAACTCATCCTCTCCAAGGAATATGGATTATAATTCCTAAATTGTTGAGGTATGTTGAAGCATAAAATCATAAAATTCACAGTAAGACAGTTCAGCAGCATTTTAAGCATCAAACAGCTGCAAAAAAAATAAGGAAAAATAGTGAAAGCAAATCATGAAGTTTTGTGTTGAACTTATCAAAGAAAACTTATCAATAATCTGGGCATCATGAAACATGCTTGTAATCTCAGCAACTCTGGAGGCTGAGGAAGGAGGATCACAAATTAGAGGCCAGCTTTGGCAATTTAGTGAAGCCCTCAGCAACTTAGTAAGACCCTATCTCAAAAAATAAAGAGGGCTTGGGGATGTGGCTCAGTGGTAAAGTGGCCTTGAGTTAAACCCCAGTATCAGAAAGAAACAAAGAAAACCATACCAATGACTAGAAACACAAAATAAGTGAGAATAAATAAAGATAAAGGAAAGTGAATATATATTTAAAAAGATTAGAGTGAAGAAGAAAATGACAAAGTTCAGTTTATGTTTTGAGTTGTATTTAATGAAGACAAATTGCACATTATATAAAGTTCTTTTAGATTTAAAAAACACACACACTAGTAGCCAGTTTTCATTTGGACATGCCCTGTCAGTTATTTTCCAGAGGCAGTAAAATATTTGTCTTATTTCACCAACATTTTTTGCTCAATTGCCCTTATTACTTCCTTTCAAGGGAGCTGGCCAGGGTTTCAATTGACCATGGAATCCAGAATTAGTATAGCTCTTACATTTACTTGATTGAAAATTTTCATACTGTTAATGGTGGTTATGTTTTTTTTTACATTTATCTTGCTTCCATAACTACACTGATAATGTACAGAGATTACATCCTTTACTTAGTATCTTTAAGACATTGTTATAAGGCCTTAATCAACATTTGATGCTATTAAGGAGAAAAATGAAAGAGACTGTGTAGAAATTCAAACCATGATGACATTTTATTAGTTTTATGACAGATTGAATTAAACAGCCACAGATAAGCTTATAGGTAGCCAGGATGGAAATCCCAACTGCAGTCTCAGGAAATTCAGGTTGTCTAGACCAATAACATGGATAATAATAATCTGCACACTCCACTTTCCCTGAAAATATATTTTATAGTAGCAAATCACACAAATAATTGCTTTAAAGTTTCATTCCATTTCTCATTACACCATGTGTATGAGAAAAGTTCACCCTAGGCATGAATGATTAAGATGAAGCATTATGGCCCAATAAGTAACCCTTCTAAAAAATTAATAGTAAATTCCTAGATAACTTTTAGGGGAGTGATTTAAATCTCAGCTTTCTCAACATTACTTCTCAAATCTGAGTCAGACTTAGACTTTCTAATTTGATAACTCAAAAAGAAACAAACAGTTTTTTCCTAAAACACCTTTACCTTAATGAGTTTTCATTCGGACATGCCCCGTTCAATAAATAACAGTGATAATTATCCAGTGAATTCTATTGATGTTAATGGGTAATCCCAGTAAATAAAATGCACATTTTGCCAGTTAGACTCCAGTAGACTCCATGCAAGTTATCTACTAACCAATTTGGCTGAGGGGGCCAACAAAGTTATATTCTTGCCTTGAGATCATGCTTCCCCTTTGGCTCTAAGAACAAAGTCAATTAAATAATAATTTTTCTGCCTTTCTGCCCAAGTAAAATTCCACATTTTAAAAAATATATATGAATCTTAATGTGGGTGCTTATCCTTAGATCACAGTTTTCTGTTTCATAATTTCCATGGAAACAGTAGATGTTATTAAACCAATCTAATTCCTCATTAGCACGTTGAGATTCCTCCCTTTATGTCTACATTTTTCCATAGGCCATTCAGCTCAAATGTGTCTATGATATAATTGAGCATGATTCATCTTTACCCATTCATCAAATAATATGTAATATTCATTCTTATATTTTTAGAGCTGATCAGTTTTCTACTAAACTCAAGTTGTATTTTGCTTGGACAAATTTCATTGTAACTGAATTGGTTTACTTTCAGATATTCTAGAAAGCAAATAAAGCATCACTAGTGAATTTTGACAAATTTAAAGAAAGCTGTCACTGTAATGTATACTATTTGAGTCTTTGGTATGTTCTCTAGATAGCTTAAATTCTTTTAATTGTTTACTAAGTTCTGAGAGTAAAAGCCTTCTACTTTACATCTGCATTCAATTCAACAGTGAAAATATTTACCCCTAAATTTACTTACTTTCACCAAAATCCCTGGGTGGTTCACACACACACACACACACACACACACACAATTAGCCATTAAGATATCAGAAATCAAACCCCAGAATATCAAGTGCTCATTTATTCTATATTTCATCCTCAGTTTTCTCCCCTACATAATAGAAACACAAACAAAATTCCTTCTTGCTCTAGAATTACTTACAAATAAAATCTGTATATTTTTCTATTCATCTATAGTAAAAATTCTCTCATATAAACAAAGGAATAGAAATATATTTTCTGGATAATCACACATTTGAAAATTTGACATAAATTTGGAATAAAATGTGTCTTTTCAACTCTACAGCATGTTACTGTAGCTTGGGAAAAATCATTCTTCATTTCTGCACATATTTTCTCTTGTGTGTGGAGAATCTTAGTCATTCAGCAGAGAAATTCTTCGATTACCACATTTTCATTCCTCCTTGCAACTTTTGGGGAATAAACAAGAAAGGATTACTCTCTATTCCAGATTCTTGAACAAGTATATTGATATAATAAATACTTATTGAAAGAAATATTACACAAGGTAATTTATTTCTCTTCTTACTCATCTATGTATTGTTACAAAAGCTCTTCACTGATAAATATACTTCCATTTAATAAATACTCATTGAGCAAGCACTTACAGGGTCCAGGTATCATGATGGATGCAAGGAAGGGTAAGAAGTAATTCCTGCTCATGTGATGCTTGCAATTTAGAAAGGCAAGGAGACAGGTATGCAAATGATAACAAAATATGGATTAAATGAAGTATCCAAAGAGATAGGGCAAAGTTCCAAAAGAGCTCAAAGGAATAAGTTCTGTGCTTGGGGTTGACCTCAAAAGACAGAGAAATTTGACAAGAAATGATGACAGTGAAGGCAAATAGGACTCCACATGCTGAAACAAGAAAAGATAGGAAATTGGAAAGTATAGGATTACGATAGAGGCTTGGGAATAATTTTTTGAGTGATGGGATACAGGAGGGAATTCTGGGAATGTCAGCTCACTGGTATCTATGCTCTCACCATAAAGTCATTCCTCTTTTGGAAGCAATGCTATATGGCAAATTGTGATGGTGACCTGGACATACATAATAATTTCGTGGACAGTGATGCTGGCAGAAGCATGGTGGTGATAAAGGAAAATCCATACCAAAATATCTTTCTATTCTAATGAAGAGAACTCTGTCTACAAATTCTCCCCACAATGATGGATGGTAGCCAACAGATCCTCCAAGATATGGAGGGGACACAGGATTAGTTATTGCTATTGGTTGACTGTGGACTCAATAGTTACGATAGCCAGAAATATCTTGGAGAGGGAAAAATCGACATAACTGAGCACATGCATGATCCCTATCCTTATTTTAGTCATTTTAAATAACTCCTGGAGTAGCTGAAGATAAAAGTTGACCAACATCCACTACATGGTATATTTTATCTACCTCATTATTGAAATCCTCCTCTTCAGTAAGTGACTTTTGATGAGGATTCACACAAGACACAAATATGTATTTGATATCATTTTAAAAGGTCCATCCAAATTCCTCTTCCCCAAACCTCTTGTTATCAGTCCTCTACACTGGCTCCTGTCAAGTCCTTGATCATGGACCATAGTTGCTGTCTATGAATTAGTATAGATGTATTCTTCATGCCATTTTGCCCATCAGGACATCCGGACACATGCTTAGAGATCTCCTGACTTAGAAGATGGTCCTTTTCCCATAGCCCTTTAGCAATACTCCAGGAGTGAGGTTCTAATGAACAATATAATCCACTGCTGCATTTTGATAGCAAATCCTCTTCTGCCTTGTGATAGCATATTGTGCAGGGCTTTCTGTAAATCAAGCTTGAGTTTTCTTCTCCTAAGCCAATGATCATAATGATCTCATGAAGGCACAGAAATTGACTGAGGGGAAACTGGCAGCCAGGAAGAGTGCTGCTGAAGTCAGTGCATCATGTTCCTGCAAATTGCTTGTGACTTAAGGATCAGTTTGAGTGTGATCCTGTATATTCCACTTCCGTTTGATGGAGGACTGAAACATATACCTCACTTCACAGGTTAAGGGATTGGCTATCATCTTTTTTAATGGTGGAAAGCTCCATGTGCACAGTTAATCATTACAAAGTATTGTTCCATAGTCAGGCATTCCATCTCTATCAGGGCATGGATGTTGTAATGGAAGTGGCTGGAGTGTCTTATAAAGTTTCTTTTTTAAAAATATACTTTTTAGTTGTGATAGGCCTTTATTTCATTTATTTAATATGTGTGCTGAGAATTGAACCCAGTGCCTCACACATGCCAGGCAAGTGTGTTTCTGCTGAGCCACAGCCACAGCCCCTTAAAAAGTTACTTTTATTTTGCTTAGCATTATTTTCTCCAGCTCCATCCATTTATCAGCAAATGCCATAATTTCATTCTTCTTTAAGACTGAGTAATATTCCATTGTGTATATATACCACATTTTCTTTATCCATTAATCTGTTGAAGGGCATCTAGGTTGGTTCCATGGTTTAGCTATTGTGAATGAGTAAAGGCTGAATGTTTTATCTGATATGCGGATGCTAATTCACAATAGCGGGGAGCAAGTGAATAATAGAGGTACTTCAGATTAGGCAGAGGGGAGTAAAGGGAGGGGAGAGGGTATGAGAGTAAGAAGGATAGTAAAATGAATCAGATATTATTACCCTATGTGCATATATGATTATACAACCAGTGTAATTCCACATTCATGTAAAACCAGAAAAATGAGAAGTTATACTCCATTTTTGAATGATGTGTCAAAATGCATTCTACTCTCATGTATAAATAATTAAAACAAAAACAAAAAATCCTTTTAAGTAAGCATTTATAAAGCCCCCCATTACTTTAATAGCTTCTTTCTATAAATTTATATTTAAAATTATAAATAGAATATTTATTAAGGATGCCAGTAATTAACACCACCACAAAATCCCTATATCCGCAAGAACACAGGGGTCTTAATGAACTAGGCTGCATAATTGTTTTCATAGATTAAGCAAAGTTGAGGAAAGATATGATCTGAAATGGAAACACTAGCCTAGCATTGCCTCAGTCTTGTAAGGAGTATCCTATCTTGAGTAGTAGTCTCTTAGAATAAATCTAATTTCCTACAATGGCTGTCACTAGTTATTACTCAAAGCTTGGCAAGTTATGTTTCTGTATGGATGTGTAAGTTTTGTAAGACACTTTCAATTAACTTGTATCTATCATGAAAGGTTGAAAAAGACTCTCTGATATGATAAGAAAGGAAGATATACATTGAATAAAGCTAGGGTCTTGAGGATTCTGTAATTCAGAAGGTAGTGTTGGCTTCTTTTTTTTTGGGGGGGGGATGTACTGAGGATTGAACTCAGGGGCACTTGACCATTGGGCCACGTTCCCAGTCCTATTTTGTATTTTATTTAGAGACAGAGATCCTCCTGTCTCAGCCTCCCGAGCCTCTGGGATTATAGACATGAGCCACCTCACCTGGCTGTTTACATTCATTTGTAGCTCCATGATTTTCTAAATGAAAGATTCAGGTTTTTGAAGGTCAAGTTTGGACCTAATATCTTCTGAATCTTGTTCTAACATACGGGAGCAGGAGAAGAGAAAATAAAAATTTTGAGTTGTAACAACACTGTGAAAAACTGGTCTCGGCCCATATTTTTGAAACAGTTCTTCTATGTACTTTTTGCCTTCACATGTGAAATGAATTATTGGTGCATTGAATGTTCAAAAATCTTCAACAGCAATCATTCTGGTATCCAGACTGGAAGTCACGGCTATTTGGGCAGCCCCTGATTTTTTTCCTAATTTATACCAACTTCCTTGCAAAGCATGCCACATTGTGAAAACCCAGCGGGTCTAAATCTGTTGTTAGGGTAGGAAAACTCCCACCGGCCCAGTGAATATTTGTTTTCAGATAGAAAATTGATTGAGAAAAAAAAATCTTCACTGAGCGACTTTGCATCAAGGAGACTAGGTGAGGCAGAACAAAAAAATTGTATATTCACTGGCTGTGTCAGTACAAATGAAAGTGTCAAACTTATCTTTTGGCAATGTAAATTTACTCTGCAGGCAAATAAACTGCAATCATATCAACAGGCCTCACATAAACTGAAGAAAATTGCCTTCCTACAGTCATATATGCCAAGCCCAATTCAGAACATGGCACATTGCCTTGGAGTCCTTTTTGCTGAGTTGTCCTTCACTCATGAAGATAACACCTACAGCTACTCTTCAGTGCAGTGCAGGGACACTTAATGGTGTAATAGGAAATGTGATTTATGGATCAAGTCAAATAAATTTTACTGGATGAAAGTCGGGTGCTCTGTTTAATATGCAGTTGAATAAAAAACGTGTTTTCTGTGGACCTTATAGCTATAAAGCTTTTAAAAATATGCTAGTTCACATTCCCACTGAGCGAGTACATGGTTGAGGGTCTTGCATGACTTTCTGATTTCTGTCAGTGATTCATTAACTTTGACAGTCACTCCTTTTATACCAAGATTCCCTTCTAAGAACATAATACAAAGTAACCAAATTAATCTTCACAAGAACTTTATAAGATAGACCATACCATGAACTACACTTCACAGTTGAGGATACTGAGGCAGTAAGTGATTGAACTCAAAGACCTTAAATTCAGAGTCCATATTTTTTTAATATTTTTTTAGTGGTACATGGACACAGTATCTTTCTTTTGTTTATTTAGTTTTATGTGGTGCTGAGGATTGAACCCAGTGCCTCACACCGCTGAGCTTTACCGCTGAGCCACACCCCAGCCACCAGAGTCCATATTCTTAACTACTATGTCATGCAGCCTCTCAAAAGCATAGTACAAAAATCACTTAGATGGCAAATACTGAATATCTCTGTGGGGTTTTTTTCCTCCCTTGGTTTCCAGGACCAGATTTCAAGTCATGATCAATCCCAAGCCATTCTTCAAATTTCCATTGCTGCTTACCACCAAGTTCCCAGACATTGTCAAGTGTTGCTAGAACAAACACAGCATATTCTAATTGGCTGGTCCATCTGTATTAACTCTTCACCTCAAATTCATTATATTCAGTGCTATACTATTCATTTTTCTGAAGGGCTACCTGATTTATGTATCTAAACAGCTGTTTCTCACTCAAAGAATATTTTGCTCCAACCAAACCCACACTGAATTTTGGTCAATCGGACTCTGTTTAGAGCATTATAATTCACTGAAATGCCTTCCCTTTCTCCCTTTATCTACTGGAAACTAATACCCATATTTCAGATTATATCTTAAAGCTTTTCTAATCTACAAAGAAGTTAAGCCTACTATTCTCATTACCTATATCAAACATTTGGAAACCACTCAGGATAAGATCTAGCTCTGTGTTTTGGCTTTATAGATATAAGCTGAATTGATAATTAATGGTAGGTTTATATGATTGTACAAGTTTAAATAATGTGCAATTGAATATTGACTCCAAAATATTCAGCAAAAAAAATCCCATTTTTACTTTATTTAAATTTATTCTTCTGAAATAGAAAAAAAATGAATATCCTGGTTAATTTACAATAAAGTTATTTTGGATCTTGTTAGAAGAAGTACTGTTCTCTTAGGTATCTAGAGCCCACTTCTCTAAAATTATTAGATCTTACTGCATAAAAATTATTTAGTACTAGGAATTATTTGCATTTAACAGTACCTTAAAAGTTTACTGGACCATTTAAGCATTTTTAAATTATTATCAGTAAATTCACTTTATGCTAAGAATAATATCCATTATGTATTAAAGAGAGTAAAATCTGGAAATGTGAACAATTTCACATTTGAGAATGACCAAAATCATAGCTTTCAACATGTGTATAGAGAAGGGTGGAGATTTGAGAGAAGCAGTAAAAGATGGAGTGATTGAAAAACAAAATACAGAAGATTCATTTTCTTTTCTTTTTTTTTAATTTTTAATCAGGATTGAACTCAGAAGAACTTAACCACTGAGCCACATGCCGAGCCCTTTTTTATATTTTATTTTGGGACAGGGTCTTGCTGACTTGCTCAGGGCCTTGCTATGTTGCTGAGGCTGGATTTAAACTCTTGATCCTCTTGCCTCAGCCTCCCAAGCTTCCAGGATTACAGGCATGCACCACCATACCTGATTAGAAGTTTCATTTTCAATATATGCATCTGTAGAAATTAGTATTTCTTGATTTGTGTATGTGGTCTTAATTGCCAGCCTTCAACCAATTATAAAGTATACACAAACTTATAAAAATGAGTAAATCAAGACCACATTTATTGTCTCAAAGAAAATTATTAGAATAATGTTTTGATCTTATAAATAGGTGGAATAAACCTTGTAAATATTTGGGGGAAAATGAGCACACACACACACACACAAAAAAAAAAAAAAAAAAAACCCTGTCAAATGCAGGGTCTATGGTTTAATTCCTAAGTCCTTAATCCACTTCAAGTTGAGTTTTGTGCATGGTGAGAGATAAGAGTTTAATTTCATTTTGTTGCATATGAATTTCCAGTTTTCCCAGGACCAATTTTTGAAGAGGCTATCTTTTCTCCAGTGTACATTTTTGGTGCCTCTATCTAATATGAGATAACTGTAATTATGTGGGTTAGTCTCTGTGTCCTCTATTCTGTACCATTGGTCCACCAGTCTATTTTGCTGTCAACACCATGCAGTTTTTGTTACTATTGCTCTGTAGTATAGTTTAAGGTCTGGTATAGTGATGCCACCTGCTTCACTCTTCTTACTAAGGATTGCTTTAGCTATTTTGAGTCTCTTATTTTTCCAGATGAATTTCATGACTGCTTTTTCTATTTCTACGAGGAATGTCATTGGGATTCTGATTGAAATGCAATTAATTTTAATTGGAATTAAATCTGTATAAGGCTTTTGGTAGTATGGTCATTTTGACAATATTAAATCTGCCTATCAAAGAACAAGGAATATCTTTCCATCTTCTAAGGCCTGCTTTAATTTCTTTATTTAGTGTTCTGTGGTTTTCATTGTAGATGTCTTTCACCTCTTTTGTTAGGTTGATTCCCAAGTTTTTTTTTTTTTTTTTTTTTTTTTTTTTTTTTTTTGAGGCTATTGTAAATGGCCTCGTTTCCCTTTCAGAAGGTTTGTCACTATTATACAGAAATGCTTTTTATTTATGGGAGTTTATTTTGTATTCTGCTACTTTGATAAATTCATTTACTAGTTCTAGAAGTTTCTGGAATTTTTTGGATCTTCTAGGTATAGAATCATATCCCTGGCAAATAGTGCTAATTTAAGTTCTTCTATCCTATCTGTATCCCTTTAATTTATTTCGTCAGTTTGATTACTCTGGCCAGTGTTACAAGAACTATGTTAAACAGAAAAAAAAGTAGGCCCAAATCTCCATCACAACAGATTAGGCCCCTACTTCCTTAATAAGACTCCTATAATGCAAGAATTAAAATCAGTAATTAATAAATGAGATGGATTCAAACTAAAAAGCTTCTTCTCAGCAAAAGAAACAATCAGTGAGGTGAATAGAGAGCCCACAGCTTGGGAGCAAATTTTTACCACTCGCACTAATCTCTAGGGTATATATAGAACTCAAAAAGCTAAACATCAAAATAACAAATAACCCAATCAATAAATGGGCCAAGGAAGTGAACAGACACTTCTCAGAAGGTGATATACAATCAATGAACAAAAATATTAAAAAATGTTCAACATCTCTAGCTATTAGAGAAATGCAAATCAAAACTACTCTAAGATTTCATCTCACTCCAGTCAGAATGGCAGCTATTAAGAATACAAACCACAATAGTGTTGGTGAGGATGTGGGGAAAAGGCACACTCATATATCGCTGGTGGGACTGCAAAATAATGCAGCCAATATGGAAAGCAGTATGGAGATTCCTTGGAATACTGGGAATGGAACCACCATTTGACCCAGCTATCCCACTCCTCGGTCTATACCCAAAGGACTTAAAAACAGCTTACTACAGGAACACAGCACAATTCACAATAGCTAAACTGTGGAACCAACTTAGATGCCCTTCAGCAGATGAATGGATAATGAAAATGTGGTATATATACACAATGGAATATTACTCAGCAATAAAAGAGAATATAATCATGGCATTTGCAGGTAAATGGATGGAGTTGGAGAATACCATGCTAAGTGAAGTTAGCCAATAACAAAAATCCAAATGCCGAATGTTTTCTCTGATATAAGAAGGCTGATTCATAGTGGGGTTGGGAGGGGGAGCATGGGAGGAATAGATGAACTCTAGATAGGGCAGGGGGGTGAAAGGAGAAGAGAGGGGGCAAGTGGGTAAAAAGATGGTGGAATGAGATGGACATCATTACCCTAAGTCATGTATAAAAATACAAATGGTGTGAATATACTTTGTATACAACCAGAGATATTAAAAATTGTGCTTTATATGTGTAATATGAATTGTAATGCATTCTGCTGTCACATATAACAAATTAGAATAAAAAATTTTTAAAAAGAAAACTCCCTGTCAACGAAAAGTTGAAATGTAATTTTAAAAACTTTTTTATGGAAAACTTTAACTTACACTAAACCTATGCAGTTCATAAACTCGAATTATTTGATACAAGAGATTATCATAGAAACTTTGACAGAAAATTGAAATGTCACAAAAAGCATCTGCATTATATAATGACATCTTCATACCTCAACAAAAGAAGTAACAATTAAAGTTACACATTTTCAAAATCATCTGTCACTCCCACAGGTTAACAATTTTCCCATGTAGCAGAAAATGGCTGTAATAAATAGATTTGTCATATGTCAATTAAAGAAAAAGAAAGATAAAAGTCCTCCAATAATGTTCTGGGGGAAAACCTATCATGTTTTGATATTTTAGCATTAGCAAAGTTCATGTTTCATTTCAAAACTGCCAAGAAAATAATGAAAAGTGCTGTGTGAAAAACATGGTCTTTAAATGCAGTTCCCCACTGATGTGTTAATGAAAAAGAAAAAAAATCAAAGTATAATAATAAAGGCACAAGTCAAGTTACAAATAGGGCAAGCCATTTTTAATAACATACTTTAATAAAAATTAGACATTACTCTTTTAATACTTGCATTACTGAAAAATTTTAAAAGACATTTTCAATTAACAGCAAATCTGTCTTCTCTGTCTACTATATTCTCAGAATTTAGAAGTGTATCCAGTCTAAATAGAGTTAAAAATATTCATTATAAACAGATGTTTATTGAATAAATAGAAATCTCATGCAGGTATTCCTTGTTTGGGGTAATAAATGTGCAACTAAAAAGTGTAGAAGTTTCTGTTTTTCATTTCTCATTTTATGAAAGGCAAGAGAAAGCATGCAGTGAATTGTTTGGTAAAGCAAATAATGAAATATTGGGCTACTTTGTTTTCTTATCAGTTCATGTTTTTATATAAAACAATATCCCTGTTAGCAACTAGGAAACATTTCATGGTTATATTTTTGCTAGAAAGTTTATTGAAATAATAGAGAAAAATATAGATATTTATAGCCTATTTTCTGTGCTGGATACAAACATAGTTATTACATTTTTAAAGTTAATTATTCAATTAAAAATGTTTCTACTTAAGAATTAAACTGCCTCGTGACATTTTTTCAAAGTAATAGGCTATTTTTCACTCCATTCTTAATTAAGAAAGCAAAATTCCCTTCTGATAATGCTTCTTTATGTGACAGCTTTTTTGCTTGCTATTATTGGACATTTAAATTCTTCTCTGCTTATCTTAAGCTTCTTATTTACTCCTTTACAGGTTGTTGATACCATGATGGGAAAGTTTTTACAAGGTGCTAACTCAGCAGGAAAACTTCAAACTCTTTTAAAATATGTTGAACATTGGTAAAACAGGGAGGGCAGATTCATCAAAAAAAGGGTATGGAGTTTTAAAGTGAGCTTATGAAGCAGATTAAAACAGTCAGAACTTGCAACAGTGGAAATTAATTAGTTTCAGATTTAAGGGACAATTCTTCAAGAAAGTGGGAAGGAAATTCAAGTAAAAACTGAGTGCAAGTGACCTACATTTCCATATACAAAACAGGTTGTGTTCAAATATTTCTTCTGAAAATGTTACATAATTACAAATTATTAATCCAGAATTTGACTGTAGTCACATATATAAAATATGATCCTGAGTCCCAACAGTCCCACCACAAAATTGACTACATCTGCAGTATGATATACAATTCTTGGCACCACATTTAAAAACAAGTATTTCCAGAATCAGGCAACCAATGTTATGAGGCAGCCTGAAATTCTACAATGCTTAGGCAGAAGAAAAGAATCAGGGTACATTTGATAGTTATTATCAAATGACTATCTTATAGGAGGAGGAATGTACTTACTCCATGAAACTTCGGAGGATGAATCTGAATGAAATGTCAACTCAATGTGAGGAAACGTCTTATGAACATCAAAAGTATAAACCAAAGAACAGGCTACCTCCTGAAGTAGCTGGTAACTTAACACTGACTGTGATCTAGCATATGCTAAGTCAATTCATCAGAATGTAATGATTCAATAACATTAATGAAATTTGGTTATTGTTTTAAATCAGCAAAATTCATAGGACTTATCACTGAATGGCTACAAAAAGGTCCAAATAATCTCATATAGTTTGTTAATATACAGAGATCATAGAATCCCTTCCCACTGTCAAAGTCAAAATGCATTTTATGCAGAGAGAATTTGGTGGAGGATGGTGAAGGAAGCCACAGAAAACTGTCACTTCACCTAGAAAATTATACTGCAGAATTAAATGTAACTATTTTGAAACTTTGGGTGTCTATTGAAGGCTTGCAACTCCTAAAGGAAGACTTGGATGGTAAATTGTTTATGATTAATTTTGGTCAGTTTCAGAACCCAACACAGTAATAGCTACTCAGCCCCCAACCCCAATCCCATGGCAGACAGTTGTGCACACGTTCCCAGAACAAGGACAATAGCTTATGGGAACCAGAGTGGGCAACATGACCCTGTCCTCCAAATAGCAGGGATTTGGAATCTGATTATTGATTGTTATTTCTGATCACATGGATGTAGACAAAGAGGAAGGTAGTCATTTTTTGTTGCTTCTCCCTTCCATGTTGCTAGACTTTTCCTCTTGTTGAAGTGACTTCAAGGGGACCTAAAAGAGCCAGCACACCCTTTTCTTTTTAACTTCCTTCACTTTTTCCTTTTTCCCCTTTTGGGTGTAAGACAATAAAGCAACTTTATATATATGTAAAATTTAAAAGTGACCACACATGCCCAGGAAAAGGAGTAGGCTCAGAATAGACCTGAGAAGACTTTAAATTTATATCTCAGTCTTATCCTTGATACAGGGAGCATACAACAATTTTTAAAAAACAGCAAATGCCAGGGAAGGGAAAGAATCAGATTTCTAAAGTTATCACAATATTAAATTCAAATGTCCAGTTTTCAATTAAAAAATCACAAATCATACAAAGAAATGGGAAAATATGGTCTATTCTAAAGAAAAAATCAGTAGAAAAGGTCCCTTAAAAATACCCAATAGCAGATCTACTAGACAAAGGCTTTAAAACAACTATCTTAAACATACTCAAGAAACTAAAAGATGGGGCTGGGGCTATAGCTCAGTGATAGAGCACTTGCCTAGCATATGTGAGGCACTGGGTTCTATCCTCAGCACAACATAAAAATAAATAAATAAAAAATGAAGTGTCCATCTACTACTAAAAATTTTAAAAAAAGAAACTAAAAGATGTGAAAAATGTCAAGAAAATAATGCCTGAGCAAACTGGAAATATCATTAAAGAAACATTAAATCTAAAAGAAACAAATAGGGGCTGGGGATGTGGCTCAAGCGGTAGCGCGCTCTCCTGGCATGCGTGCGGCCCGGGTTCGATCTTCAGCACCACATACAAACAAAGATGTTGTGTCTGCCGATAACTAAAAAATAAAAATATTAAAAATCCTCTCTCTCACTCTCTCTTTAAAAAAAAAATGAATAGCTTCTCCTCAATAAAAGGGGTCAGCGCGTGCTCTCGCTCTCTCTCTTTCAAAAAAATAAATAAATAAATAAAAGAAACAAAAAAAGTCTAGAACTCAAAAGTACAGTATTCAAAATGAAACTTCTCTGGAAGGAGTCAAAGGCAGGTTTGAACAGGCAGAATAAAACAGATCAATGAACTTGAGGATAGGACAATGAAAATTATTGAGTCTGGGGAACTGAATGAAAAAAGATGACAGAAAAGTGAACAGAGACTCAAGGATTTATGGGACATCATCAAGCCGACTGACTTATGTATTGTGGGAGTCCCAGAAAATGAGAGAAAAAAAGAGGAGAGGAAATAGAATATTTGAAGAAACTTCCCAAATTTGGTGGAAGATATGAATAAAAACATCTAAAAAATACAACAAAGTTCAAATAAGATGAACTGAGTGGTTCACCCTGAGACACTTTAGAATCAAACTTTTGAAAGACAAGAAAATCTTGAAAGCAGCAAAAGAGAAGTAAATGGTCACATACAAGGGAACCTCAGTAGCATTATTAGCAGATTTCTCATCAGAAACTTTGGAGACCAAAAAGCAATGAATGCACTGATTATGTTTAAAGAACTAAAAGAAATTTTTAAAAAACTCAACTAAAAATCTTATACATTGATTTACATATTGCCATACTAGTGTCTGTTGTGTTCTGCTACCTTTCCTATCATGGATGTGTAATTGATGTGATTCTGCAATCTGTATATGGGCTAAAAATGGGAGTTCATAACCCACTTGAAGCAAAGTGTGAAATATGATATATCAAGAACTATGTAATGTTTTGAACAACCAACAATAAAAAATTTTAAAAAACTATAAATTTTTCTGAAATTGATAATAAATATAGTTGGCAAGATTGGTCTACAGATGAAAAAATATAAAATAAAATAAAAATCTTATACATGACAAAATTATCTTTCAAAAATAATGGAGAAATTAAGACTTTCCCAGATAAACAAAATCTAAGGGAGTTTGTTACCACTGAATGTATATATCCTGCAAGTAATGCTCAAGCAAGTCCTATACTGTGAAATGAAATGGCACTAGATAGTAACTAAAATCTATGTGAAACAAATTAAGATCTCAATAGGTAAATGCATGGGCATTATTATTATTGTAACAATGGTTAATTTCTATTCTTTTTGTTTTCTATGTGATTTATGAGATTACATTTTCAAAAAAATACTAAATACTAGCTAAAAGCTAGTATTGTAACATTGGCTTATAATTCCACACTTTTCTACATAATTTCTACATAATTTAAGGGACTAATACATTTAAATTAACTATTATTTTATGTTTTGGGCCACATAATGTATAGATATGTCATTTTATAGCATCAACTCCTGTAAGAGGAGGGGATGCAGTTGTAAAGAAACAGAGTTTTGTACAATATACATAAAAGGAAATGAGAAGATATTTAAACATTTCACTCACTACAAAAAAATCAAAAACAAAAGACAGTAATGCAGGAAATCAGGGACAGAATAGCTACGAGGCATATAGAAAACAGGAAAAAGTCAGTAATTCTGACTTCTCAGTAATTACTTTAAATATAAATGGATTAAACTCTCCAATAAAAAGACAGGTGAGGCAGAATTGATTAAAAAAATAAAAACCATGATCCAGCCATATGCTGTCCACAAGAAAATCACTTTACACCCAAAGATACAAATAGACTAAAATTGAAAAGATAGAAAAATATAGTGCATGCAAATAGTAACCAAAAGAGAGTATGATGGCAATATAATTATAAGACAAATAGATTTTAAATCAAAGGAAATGGTAAGAGATAAGGGCATGATATATTAATAAAAATTTCAATATAGCCAGAAGATATATAAACATTTATGTACTTTATAACAGGCCATCAAGGTTTCCAAAGCAAATATTGAGAGAATTGAAGGCAGAGATTGTTCTACAATAATAATTTAAGATTTCAATACCTTACTCTCAATAATGGATAGAACAACCAAACAGAAGACAATTAAGGAAACAAAGGACTTAAAAACACCATAAGCCAACTATATCTCACAAACTAACACTCCATCCAACAACAACAGACAGCTGTTGTGGAAAACAGTATGGAAGTTCCTCAAAAAATTGAAAATAGAATTACCATATAAAATAGAGATTTCATTTCTGATTATATACCCAAAAGAATTGAAAGCAGGGTCTCAAAGAGACATTTGCACACCTATATTTACAGCAGTATTATTCACAATAGCTAAAACATGGAAGCAATTTAAGTGTCTATCAACATATGGATGAATGAGTGAAATGTGGTATACACATACAATGCAATATTATTCACCTTGATGGACCCATGGACAGATTTTAAGGAGCAAAGAGACATAAAGAAATGTGTACAGGCTCACAACTCTAATCCCAGCAGCTCGGGAGGCTGAGGCAGGAGGATTGTGAGTTCAAAGCCAGCCTCAGTAAATGCGAGACACTAAGCAACTCAGTGAGACCCTGTCTCTAAATAAAATACAAAATAGGGCCGGGGATGTGGCTCAGTGATCAAGTGCCCTTGAATTCAATCCCCAGTACCACACCCCCCAAAAAAATTGTGTACAGTTGAAAGGTCATTTTAGAAGCAGTGTAGAGAATTACCTTGAGGTGGTGAGGCTAGAAGCCAGGAGAGATGCTTAGACACTATAGCTGAAATATTACAGGAGAAATAGAACTGAAGTAGAGCAGCAGCAACACTGGAGATGAAGAGGAAAGGATTTATTTGGTCTATTTCTAAGACAGGATTTATCAAAAATTTGAAAATTGGAGATGAGGATGAAGGAAAAGATGATGGCATAATATCATGTATGACTCATTATTCTTTCTTAGGCAGCTGGGTAGGTGGAAGAAGCATCAACTCAAGATGAACAACCCATTGAGAGCATTATAAATAGTTTTGCTTTTAAAAGACCTTCTGAGGTTTGGTGGTGCCTGTAACATATGCATGTATTTTTTTAAAAAGTGTCCACTAGGAAGTTGGAATTATAGATCTGGAGTTTAATATTCCTTCCTCAATGTGGCTTTTCAATTACCCACTGTTGTATTCAAATGGCTGTGTAAGTTAATTCATGCTGTCCTGAAATACAACATTGCCCATTTCTGATGATGACATACTACAATTAAGCAAGATGTTTATTGTAATAAAATGTGCATAGAATTATAGGGGTGAAAGAACCTTCAGAAATTATTATATTCATCTTTTTGTTTTGAATCAGAACCTGAATCTAATACATCTCCAGAAACACTAGTGACTTCTCTAAAATCTCTGGCATAAATGACTAACGACTCCCTTGATAACAAGTGCTAGGGTCGTGCTTAGTGGTAGAGCACTTACCTAGCATGCATGAGGCACTGAGTTCAATCTCAGGTACCACATAAAAATAAACAAATAAAATAAAGGTGTTGTGTCCATCTACAACTAAAAATATATTTTCTAAAAAAGTATGAGAATCTCACTAGGCTGACAGGAAGATTTTGCCACCCAAGCCTGTATCCTTCATGCTTCAAATTTAGTTCCTTCTTTCTGGTCTTAGCCTAGTGGAAATGGAGAACAGCTGTTTAATGCTAATAACAACATCAACAAATTTAATATTGTTGAACACACACTTTAGATTTTAACTGAATTACCAACCTGGCAATATTTATGAATTTAAAGTAGGCAAACATAAACTAGATTCATCATGATATTTTTCCAACTGCATGGAAGTGTGATAAAACAGTGTTCCGAATTTTCAACATTAAAGGCTCAATTTACTGTCCTTGAAATAATATTCTAAGAATTCTAACATGATTAAATATGTTTGGACAAACTATGTGAAAGTATTTTAATCCATACAGATCTTCCAAAAATGAGTAGTAGTAAAAAATGAAAATAAATCACTATTTGCATTTCTCCTTACAAATGTTAACCACCCACAATCTTCAAAATCTCTGAAATTATATTCAACTATAAAATTTATTTGTATTTTTTTATTTTTTTGGTACTGGGGATTTTAGCCCAGGAATGCATTACCACTGGGCCACATACCCAGCTCTATTTATTTATTTATTTATTTATTTATTTATTTGAGACAAGGTCTCACTAAGTTGCCTAATTGCCTTGTTGATTTGCTGAAGCTGGCCTTGAACTTGCAATCCTTCTGTCTCAACCTGTCTCCCAAGTCACTGGGATTATAGGAGTGCATCACCATGCCTGGCCTTTCTGTACATTGTATTAATTTCTTTAACTTTTATTTTTTCATTTTAGTTATATATGACAATAGACTCTATTTTGGTATATTTTTACAAATATGGAATATATCTTATTCTAATTAGGATCCCAGTGTTGTGGATGTACATGATGTTGAGATTCACTGTGGTGTATTCATATACTTTATGTGCATTTTAAATGAAATACTAAATTACAATAATTTGATAGAATTCCTAAGAGTTAATATGATTGACTTTTACAATCCTAAAATTTGTCTTTGCTTGTGTTTGCTCATCCCAACACCCGCTGATTTCAGGGACAGGCAATAAATGAAGATAGAAATGAAGGAGAAAAAGATTTCTTGAGTTTAATATCACTTATCCCCTCCTGGTAGCTCTGACTAATTGAGTTTAAAATAAAATATTCTCTATTTTCAGAACCTAACAGAGGTGTCTGGTCATTGTTAGCTAAATTTGGCTACTTTCAACCTTTTGCCTAGAGTCAGTCCAAAAGGAATGCACAGGGACACATAAATCTTATGGATGCCTATTTCAAAGAAAGTCATTGTTTATTTTCAAATTTAGGTAACTTTTACAGTTTTGAAGTATGCTGAACTCTAGCGCAGATAATGCACAGACTAAAAATGTTTCTCATGAAAATGTTCCATGAACTGAAAGGCCATGTGGAATCCAAAGGCATATGCTACCAATATCTTTTAAATTATGTGTATGAACTTATTTGCTATATGAACTTTTTATTTCTTCCATATTGAGCTGTAGAGGGGAGTCAAAAACAAAACTGAAAAACATCCACCAAATACACACATGACCATGGTAACTACCTCTAGACCTTCACATAATTCCACATTTCAAGTCTCACTGACTGACCTCTATCAAGGTCAAATTGCTTTAAAAGTGTCTAAGAATCCCAATACCTCTGTTAAATAGATCTGGGTTATAATTCTGGTTCTATAATGATCTTAATCAAGTCACAAATTAATCTTTGGTTTCCTCACTCATAACAGGGAGATATTAATAATGTAGAGTCTAATGATGCTTAAATGTTAATAATACATGTCAAATGCCTTAGCAAATAATACCAAATTATTAAAATTTTTTAATTGTTTAGCATTTGACTTTTATTTTCTAACATGTATCTGTATTAATTGCACAAATTAATGAACTTGTTTGTGACATTTCCATACATGTATATAGCATGCATTGATCATGCCCATCCTCTCTTCTACCCCCTCTCACTCTTCCGTCTCTCCCCTACATCCCCATATACCACTTCTTAATAGTCCCTCTTCAACTTTTTGGTAATCTTATTTTCTTGGTTTCCTCATGTGACCAAAAACATCTAATAGATGTATTTTGGTGTCCTACTTTTTATACTCAGCATAGTATCTTCCAGTTCCATCCATTTTCCTGCAAATAACAAGATTTCATTCATTTATAACTGAATAATATTTCATTGTGTATATATACCATATTTTCTTTATCCATTCATCTGTTGATAGGCACCTAGACTGATTCCATATCTTGGCTACTGTGAATAGGGCTGCAATAATTATGGGTATGCAGATGTCTCTTTTGTAAGCTGGTTTCATTTCCTTTGGATGTATACCCAGGAGTGGGATAGCTGGATCATATGGTAATCCTATTTTAAGATTTTTTTAAAACCTCCATACTGTTTTCCATAGTGGCTATACCAATTTATACTCCCACCAGCAGTGTGTAAGGATTCCCTTTTCTCCCCATCTTCACTAGCATTTATTAATTTTAGAAGGTTTTTGTTTGTTTTTCTAAGAGCCATTCTAACTGCAGTGAGATGGAATCTCAAAGTAGTTCCTTTGTTTGTTTTTGGCTTTTTTGTTTGTTTTTTGTTGTTGTTGTTTTGTTTTAGTCCTAGGGATTAAACTCAGGGGTGTTTACAACTGAACTACATCCCCAGTCCTTTTTTTTTTTTTTTAATTTGAGACAGGGCCTTCTTAAGTTGCTGAGGCTGACCTTGAACTTGTGATTCTCCGCCACACCCAGCTCTCTGTAGTTTGGATTTGCATTTCCCTGATGGCTAAAGATGTTGATCATTTTTTTTTTCATATTCACTGATAATTATTCAGAAGTTTCTACTCAGTTTATTTATTTTGATCAGTTTGTTTTTGTAGTTAAGCTTTTTAAGTTCTTTAGATATTCTGGCAATTAACCCTCTGTCAAATGAATAGCTGGGAAAGATTTTCTCCTGTTCTGCATGTTGGCTTGACTCTGCTGATTGTTTCTTTAGCTGTGCAGAAGCTTTTTGATTTGTGTTGATCCTATTTGTCAATTCTTGTTTGTGTTTCCTGAGCTATTGGAGTCATATCCAGGAAATCATTGCCCATATCTTGAATTGTTTCTCCTAAATTTTCTTCTAGTAGATTCCAAGTTTCAGGTCTTTTAAAATTATTATAAAATATGATAGTTTCATTAACATTTCATCAATTACACTATTCCCTAATTAGTTTAGTTTTCTTGCTTATTTAGTACTACCTTTTCTACTATTCCATTATGAGTGCAGTTTTCTTAAGTACACTGGTCCATGCATCTGAAATATCCCCACAGCAACCCATATGCAAATACCTAGCTACAAATGTAATGTTTTCTACCACATCCAAATATATCTGCCAACATTCTTCCCTTCAGAGAATGTTTCTGGGTGTCAACTGGGAAAAAGATTTTGAATTCTAAATCACACTGAGAAGTGACCAAACTACCACAGCTCACCGTATGGACTACTATGAAAGGAGTAATGATTAACAGCATCTTTGAATCCCTTTCTAAACTAACCTCCAGCTCTGTGACACTTATTAAGTATTGGCAGCTTAAATCTACTGCTTCTATTCAGTCTACCAAGATGGTAATGATGAAATTCACTCAGTATTATTCCAGAAGAAATAGATAGAGATGAAAAATCACCAGTGGGACTAGATGCAAATTACTGATTAAAGCAACAGCTCACAATATATTTGATAGAGCATTTGAGCTATTGAATGCTCCAAATTCTTATGCATCATTCAATGCATATTATATTTCTATGCACCAAAGGATAAGTAATGCAACAATGGGATATTGTTAAAGGCTGTACTAAATTTTAATATCTTAGAAGCCCACTCTGGCTCTCCAGATTTGAAACATTTGAGATACTGCTCAATAATTTAGGAATATAATATTGCTAATTATACCTCAATATTTAAATATAACCATCATTCTAACAGAGAAGCTATTACCAAAATACGCTACTAACATTATAAAAGCTCCTAAAATTCATGTCTCCTATAAGTTGCATTACATTTTTTCTTAAATATTTAATTGAGTTTAAATTTAATTTTAGCTTATTTTTTCAGCTTTAAGAGATATAATTGACATATAAAAATGTGTATATTCAAGGTGTTGAATATGATATTTTGATATACATACACATTGTTAAGTGATTACCACAATCAAACTAATTATCATAAGTTGCACTTTGGATGGTTGTAATGATTGCACAACTTTGTAAATATATTTAAAACACTGAATTATGCATGTTAAAGGGGTGAATTTATGATTTGAAATTATATTTCAAGAAAGCTGCCATTAAAAAATTAGAAGCCAAATTTGAGAGTAATAGGAAAAAAACTCCTATTGAATCCCTGTAGTGCAAAAAAAAACAAAGAATCATCACCTGTATTTGTAAACTTAAAGACAAAGGATAATATTAAAAGATTTTTTTCAAGCACATTAAAGACATTTTCCATGTAGGCCTTTTTCCTAAGTAAAATCTAGCTGAATTACAAATAACCAAGGTCTGATTGTTAATATCTATTAAATTACATAAAACAAAAGGGTTTGCTCCTTCATTTTACTTCCCAGTTACCATTTTGAAAGGCAGAAGGATTGCCGAAGAGAGAAGAAACAGGAGGAAATGATGAACTCTAGTGATCCAAACTTTTATTAACTAAGAGTAAATTAATAGCGAAGCTCGGTGGCCCACGCCTGGAATCCCAGCATCTCTGGAGGCTGAAGCAGGAGAATCACGAATTCAAAGCCAGCCTCAGCAATTTAGTGAGGCCCTAAGCAACTCACTGAGACGCTGCCTCTAAATAAAATAGAAAAAGTGGCTGGGGATGTGGCTCAGTGGTTAAGCGTCCCTGGGTTCAATCTCCAGGACCAAAAAAAAAAAGAATTAACATTGCCCTAGGTGGTCTCCAGAGCTCTTATTGTTTACCTTCTTCTTTCTAAGTTTAAATCTGAAGCTAGGTGAAAAATGCATAAATTACCTTTAAAGGACAATGCAGAAGAGAGGCCATAAATTTTAAAAATGTGAACAGTAAATGGATGGAAGACCACATCAAGAGAAACCATTGTGAATTTAAATTGCAATTTCTACTTCCCGAAATCAATCTCAGCTTATGATGATATGTACAGTCCCACACTTTCTAACGAAAATACAGCAAAAGAATTGAATTTTTCTCCTCCTTCTTAGAGGCAATAAGTGGAATATGATTGGCACTGTCTGTGTAGATATAGAAATTTACCTTCCTTAAATTACTACAGTGGTTCATCTGAAGTTTTTTTATGTTTAATATTTGATTGATTCACCATCAAATTTGTTCAAATTTTGGCCTTTGCCCTGGTTGTTAGATGGAAAGCTTATTATGGGGATATTAGGAATATCAAGTTTTTAGATTTGGTAGGGTAAACTGCCACATGCATGTTCTATAATTATTTTATGGTAAATATTCTATAGTTGAGAATTTTTATGATATTTTATAGTTCTCACTCATATTAGGGAAATTCAGACACTAAATTTCTAACTCTTGTAAGAGATGCCTTAAGTAAATCCATTCTTTCCAGAATGCCAGACTTCCTTAGACTCTTTGTATAAAAACAAAATGTCAACATAAGATTGGGTTGTCATAGGGAATGACTGTAAAGTCCCCAAAATACATTTTTCCAATAGCATTCAATATTAAATTTTGAAAAAAATTGTGTTTTATGCACTAATGAACGGAACACAAAACAAGTCATTGCTGCTATCACTGGTTTAATGTTGACTTCAAGGGACACAGAGATATATAAGTCTATAACCACTTGTAGATGAAAAGCAACTGAGGTCACTTAATGAACTCTACTCAGGAAAAAGTTGTCGAGTCTAACAACTCTAGCATGGAAGTTCTTGTTAACAAAAGAAAAAAGTCGGAAAATTCAAATAGGTATAAGTTAAACAAACCACTCTTGAACAACCATTTAGTCAAGGAAGAAATCAAAAGAGAAATTAGAAAATACCTCCAGACAAACAAAAACAAACAGAACATACCAGAACCTGTGTTACACAGCAAAAGTAGTACTAAAAGGGAAGTTTGTATCAGTAAACACCTACAAAAATGAGAAGACTCTAGCAAGGTCCCATTTCTATTTTTTAAAATCCAGTTCCTGGTTAGCAACAAACATGGAAGTTAGGAAAGTTAAGGTCTACACCTGCAGTCATTCATACAACTGTCAAAGAAAATAAGGAAAAGTTATTCAATGATATATTCTTCATTTTAATGACTTTTAAAATTCATGGTCCTTAAAAAAAGTAATAGATTGCATTTCATCTATAATAAAACTAAATCAACTTTGATTTGCATTGCAATCTGGTACTTGATCCAATTGTCTCTCCATATTCATCATTAGATAAGCACTTGGAACTCACAAAGTAAAAAGTGAAGCACTTAAAAATTGTTAAGGGTAGAGATGATTGAATTGTTGTATACTATCTTCAATAATGCAGAGATGAATTTTTTCAGAGAAAATACCTCTTTAATAAATCCAATATTGTACTTTAAGCCTCTTTCCCACTCTAAATGCAATCAGCAGACAAACCAACATGGTCAAGATCAAAACTGTAGGTCAGTCTGTGTATTAATTTGGTATTTGGTAACTAAATCACATATTTTATAGAGCAAAGCTATCTTAATTAAATTTACTCATTAGCTTATAAAACATTATACACATATTATTGGGTCTTTTACATATTTCCAAACCATATGCATCAACATAGTATTTTAAACCTTCAAATTTGAAAGATTTCTAGCCATGGTTACACTGTGAACTTATAAATATTTCATATTACACAGCATGTAACTGAATGTCGAGTAGAGCTCAGAAGTTCTAACCTAGATCCTTAGTTCATTCCTCTGGAAGAGTGTGGGGAGGTGGACTATACCCATTCCAGTTTTATTATGTTAATACAGGTATTAATCAGATTCATGATATATGTTCCTGTGGATATATTATAGCTCTTGCTTTAACTTTTGAAGTACTGCCCTCAAGGTCATTGTTGTTTAATACAAGCTTCCAGGGAAATTTACATTTTGAGTTTTCACTAGAGCAGACAATAAAGGGTTAGAACAAACAGAAGAAAACTCTTGGCTACTCTGGGATAAATTGTCACTCTCAAGAAATTACATAAACAAGACACTTTTTTTTTTTGGTCTCTGCAGTGGGTTTTAGAGTCATAAGCTTTCACTTATTAGTCAAAATATTAGGATCATAAAATTTTTATGACTAGATACAATTCTCAATGACCTGGAACTATTCCCCCAAATTCGAAAGAATGCGGCATAGGTTTTGAAGGCACTTTTTTCTTTCTTTCTTCCTTTTTTTTTTTTTTTTTGTGGTGCTGGGACACCAACCCAGGGTCTTGTGCGTGTAAGGCAAGCACTCTACTGAGCTATATTCCCAGCCCTTAAAGGCACTTTCAAGACATATTAAGAAATATTTGATGAACCAGAGCACCATTGGAATAAATATCTAGTCTTTGAAAGGTAAACCACCTTTTTAGATGTATGTTTTGCTGTAATGTTTTTAATTCCATGTTATTTGATATCACAATGTTTAGAAAGAAAGAAAGAGACAGAGAGAAAGAAAGCCAGCTCTCATCCTATCAGGATGAATCCAGCCACTATACTTTGTAACCAAACCAGACAATAGTGCTGCTTCCCTGTTACTTGTCTTGAAGTAATATAATGATCAGTACTTGTCTACATCTTTTTTTTTTTTTTTGGGGGGGGGGTGGTACTAGGGATTGAATTCAGGGGCACTTGATCACTGAGCCACATCCCCAGTCCCATTTTGTATTCTATTTAGAGACAGGGTCTCACTGAGTTGCTTAGTGTCTCACTTTTCTTGAGGCTGGCTTTGAAATCACAATCCTCCTGTTTCAGCCTCCTGAGCTTCTGGGATTACAGGCATACATTATCATGGCTGGCCACTTGTCTACATCTCTAACTTCCTTCCTTGATTATTCTGAACTTCAGTCAAGTTATATTAACAATAAGATTTTTTTAGGTCATAATGAAGTAAAAAAATGCATAAAGTCAACAATGATGAACTAAACCATCTAGCATTTATTGGTGTTTACTTGGTTATTATGTATTACACTTTAAAAGATAAGGCTTATTTTTGTGTTATATGTTAGTAGATGAAGATTGCTGGCCAAATGGAAGGCTGACAAGGTTGAGTTCTCAGGTAAATATTGTCCAGCAACTTTGTTCTCTCCACAAGGTAACCATTCATCATTGTCCACTACAAGATCACCTAGTAAAGGGATTCCCATCATTTTCTTGCTAATGTCCAGAAGATGCATAAACAGTAAAATAATGTAAATTTAAAAATCCAAAGGATGCCAAACATGGTGGCACACACCTGTAACTCAGGAGACTGACGCAGGAGGATTGCAAGTTCAAAGCCAGCCTCAGCAACTTAGCCAGGCCCTAAGCAACTTAGTGAGAACTTGTATCTAAATAAAAATTTTTAAAAGGCTAGAGATGTGGCTCAGTGGTTAAGCACCCCTAGGGTTCAATCTCCAGTACCAAAAAAAAAAATCCAAAGGCCAGAAAACAGGCTTTGACTCAGACAGTTCTTCTCCAAGACTGTTAGATGACAACACACAACTAGTCACTGCTATATAGGCTTTTGCTTCTAACTGGGCTCCACTTGGAGAGACAGAAGGATTTCTATGTTTGTTTTAAAAAGTATGTACAATTTTTTTGGTGGTAAGAATATGCTTTTTTTTTTCTTTAGTCCTGAAAGAGGACATTTGCTATAACTTGCTTTCAAAGCAAGTTATCTTGAGTGAATTTGTGTTGCTTTAGCCTTTGAATTATAGGGAGATTTAGCACTTCAAATTTGTTGGTGAGAAGAAAAGAAATTCTTCATTTCTTTGTTATAAAGAGACAATTTTTGGCAGATTGCTTTATATTTACCAATGTAGCCTCATTGAAACATTTTTTAAATGAGCATGGTAAATCAGTTATTGATAGTAGGGTAAGTAGGAAAATATCCTTTAGTTTGCTCTATTTCCATTAATCTCTCAGAAGCTGATAAACTGACAGATTTTTCTGTTTTTCCTTTCTTTTCATGGGGAAAAGGGAGTCACTTGGATAGAGGAATAATATAGCTCCTAATTCTATCTAAATATGATAAGAAGAGACAGAAAGGAAGTCTGAGCTAGGTACAGATGCACATATGTGTAATCCCAGTGACTCAGGAGGCTGAGGCAGAGTATCACAGATTCAAGGCCAGTCTAAGCAATTTAGTGAGACCCTATCTTAAAAATAAAATAAAAAGGACTGGGGATGTAGCTCAGTGGTAGAGGGCATCTGGGTTCAATCCCTAGTATTGCAAAAAAAAAAAAAAAGTCTGATAAAGAGGACAAGGTTTCCATCAATAGAGTAAATGATTGTGCTAATTAATCAACTAAATAATTTCTGTTGGCAAGCTTCCAGAGGATGATGCAAAAGATGGTGAGGTTTTTGGTGACAGTGGTGGAGGTTAATAGTGTGTTTCTAATAGCTGCTTTAGTTCTTTCATGCTATATCTAGTATCTTCCAATATACATTATTTTTAAGATATGGTAGATATTTTTAAGTTGTATGCTACTATGTAGATGAATAAGAACATGGGAGATGGAGTTTGTTATTCACTTATCCAAATTAATTAGTTCAACTCAGTTGATTATGTTATTTATTGGGGAAGGTATGGATACGAAGAAAGGAAAAAATAATATAGCTGGGTGAATTCAGTAGCAAAATTGATTACTGCTTAAAACTTATTCTTAAGATTTTTCTGTTAGGTAGCATCTTACAATGAAATGTTATGTTTCATTATATACATATCTGTCTGATGAATATACACAAAGGAGGGAAACATTTAAAAAAAATACTGAAAGTTCTCCAGGGAGAATATTCTAGGAAGGAAAAGCTCCATATTGTAAACATTTGCAATAAGCTAAATTCACTTTTATATTTGTTATCCCATCTGTAAGATGACTGTTAATAATATTCAAAGAAGATTTTAAAATTCAAGCTTTTTTTTTCCTCTTTGAATTACAAATTCTAGTTTAAAGAGCACTTTGCCACCTTTGAGATGTATGCTTGTCTCCCACGTGTACTGGAGTTATGAATGTGTCTATTTAATGTACAATGTGTTCATTGTGGCCTCAGGGAAATCAAGAAACAACTGCTCTCTAAACTGAGCTTAACTTTACATCTTATTGAACAAGTGGCCTCACTTGTAATACAGCTTTATGTGGTGATAAAATTATTTATTGAATGCCAGGAAATAGTTTCATATGTTAATTTAAATGCTATCTTTTAAATATCTGGCAACAAAGAATTAATAATGAATAATAACTCTTGGGACAAGAATAAAAGAATAGAGTTAAGTAAACAAAAGCAAGTCACTCAGTTATATAGACTATACATGATAAGATTCATATTTTCAAAACTTCTTAACCCTAGTTTCTAAGTTTCATGTGAGCATATTCAACAACTTATTTTCACTCCAGTTTATCAAATGTTGGTGAATTACAGCACTTCTGACACAAAACAACCGTGTAATCAGAGTCAGGTTCAAAGGTTTCTTTGGTATGGTAGTTAGCTTGAAATTCCTGCCAATTTGTAAAGTTACATAAAATGGTTAGTAGGGAAATAGATGTCCAAAACATTTCCAGGTGTGCTTCAACTTGTTTCTATTCAAATTCTTAGTGGAAATTGTCTTTATGAAAACCTCAAGAGTCTTAGGAAAGATGTTGGAGAATACTGAAGTCCATACACACACATTACAAAAGTTAATTAAAAAAATGAATTCTCCTTTTGTTGGAAGCTAACATTCAGTTTGTGTTCATTGAATTTCCTGTAATAACATTCCATTAAATTTATGTCTTTTAATCATACCCTGATATTTTTAATTTGATCATTTTTGTATAGAATTCTAGACTTATAAAGAATGATGATATCTCAATATTGTTATTTTCATGATAATGAGCTTCCTAGTGCTTATTTTCCATGTAAGTCAGTAGTTAGCAATGCAGGAAGCCCACCAAAAGTCCTGTGGACTTGGTAGGAGGCTGCTCCTTTCCTACAACAAACCTGAATCTCTGGCCAATCTGTGTAACTTCCTGTGTCTTTGTTTTTCAGAAAGTATAATCTTCTTTGTCTGTTAAACTGGATCTTGCCAGCAAATCTGGAGGCTGAGGCAGGAGGATCACAAGTTTGAAGCCAGCAACTTAGGGAGACCCTATTTCAAAATCAAAAATAAAAAGGGCTGAGGATGTGACTCAGTGGTTAAGCACCAATGGGTTCAATCCACAGCTAAAAAAAAAAAAAAATGAAAAAAACTAGACCTTGCCAACACTTATGGATTCTGCAAGATTTGAAAGAACATTAAATATCCTTCATTAGCCATATGTTTTTCCTTTATCCTCACACATGATTGCAACATCTCCACTAAGTGATTAACCTCTATGGGTTGAACATGCCAATGTACCTCTAGGAACAGCTCATTCAACCTGCCCAGATCTGAATGAAAAAAAAAAAATCCTCTTATAGAGACAGAAACTGTGGGCTCCACCACTAATTCCAGTTTTAGTCTATTGTGCTTGTGTTTTCATAAATATTTATTGAATGGTTAATTTGTGTTAGGCATCATGCTAGACACTAAGAGAACGGATACATCTCCTTGCACGATGGGTCAGTTTGAAAAATCCTTTCTATATTGTATTCAGGTCATTAAGAAATTCAAGCTTTAGCAGCTCTGCCATTCTGAACCTTTCATTCTAAACATTTTTGGATGAATAATTAATAGTTATCATTGTTTATATTCTTTATGCCCAGTATCAGGAGAGAGAAGAAGAAAATAAATGGTTAAATGTTTGCTCCAGATAATAAGGGAAATAAATCCTTTTTTTCCTCAGAAAATCCCTCGAATATCTCAAATCCTTGAAATATGTGAAGCTAGCATGTATTCCAAGAGTCATATCTTCTAGAGGATGCAAACCCATAGTTCTTCATATAACATAATTCTAGCACCCATGAACACTAGCACCCTTAATCCATTCACCTAAGTCTTCTTGTGAATGAACACCTATTTTCTGAGATTTATATTTGTATAATCTATATTTATATTTGTTTATATACAAATATATAAATTTATATTTATATTTTGTTGTTTTGTTGTTGTGTGGTACTGGAGATTAAACCCAGAGGTGCTTTACCACTGAGCTACATCCCCAGTCCTTTCTATTTTGAGACAGGATCTCACTAAGTTGCCGAGGCTGACCTTGATATTACAATCCTCCTTCCTCAGCCCGTGAGTAGCTGGGATTACAGGCATGTGCCACTGTTCCTGGCTTTGATACCATTCTTAATTTGCCTAGAAACATCAAATAGAGCAGGATTTTATCCTGACTCTTTCTATGAAAGTTGCACAAGCCCAAGATAAAATTAGGTTTCCCAGCAACCATATCACATTGAGGACTTGTTGATCCTGATACCAACTAAAGTCCATAAGTATTTGTCAAATAAATGTTTCCAGCTTACATAACCTAAATTGGTGCACCCAAATCCAGCATCTCACATATATAGATATTAATTTTTATCTTGTTCAATTCAAACTGTCATGATCTCCTTGCATGATGGGTCAGTTTGAAAAATCCTTTCTATATTTGTATTCAGGTCATTAAGAAATTCAAGCTTTAGCAGCTCTGCCATTCTGAACCTTTCATTCTAAACATTTTTGGATGAATAATTAATAGTTATCGTTGTTTATATTCTTTATGCCCAGTATCAGGAGAGAGAAGAAGAAAAATAAATGATTAAATGTTTGCTCCAGAGATACTTACACTTTAAGTGAGGGAGGGAGAGAGGAAGGGAGGGAAGGAGAGAGGGAGAAAGGAACCGCAGGGGAGGAGGAAGAAACGAAGGAAGGAGGGAAGGAAAAAAGGAAGGAAGGGGAAGGAAGGTAAAAGATAACAATATACTATTGCATACTTTGAAATAATGTAACAGCATTGGTTTACAGTGCAGGAAAAGAAGCTCGTTACTTTATAGGTAACTCTCAAAGAATCAAATGTTTGGTTGCATGGTAAAATGTGTAATTAGTATAGGGATGTAAAGTGGAGATCAAAATGGTCTGAAAGTCAAAACAGGATGTACAGGTAAACAAGAACAGTAGGCATCAGGAACCTAGTATGCTTGAGCTAAAGGAGAAATCCCTATTACTCTGGCCTTTCAATCTTAGCTTAATTTAAACAAAAGATCCTAACTGCAATCTTTCTCACCCTAAACAGGAAGAGTGAAATGCATTCCTGTAATATAAAATGCATTCATCATAACATAAATGTGCTCCAAGATAGCAAAAACACATCTCTCTAAAGAGCTGACATCAAAGTAGCTCCTACCTTTTTCTCCTTGAAGCTATTAGCATCATTAGTCCCTACTCCAACTTATATGCATATTTTGTTGTTTATTAAGATATATATGTAATTACTAAAAGCCACACAGAATATTTATTTGGTTACTTGGACAGTGTCATATAAAATTAAATAGACAAGATTTGTTGCAATAAAAATAAGCACAGATTCTTTATCATTATATACCTTTTTTTTCTTTTTCTGAGAAGGAGAAAAAATATATGAAGGGGCTTTCCAAATCCACCCAAAAGGCTTTCGGTTTCTTTCTCCTCCCATCAGAGAGGATGTCAGAGAACCAGAGTTGATTGCTGTATTTCCCTAAGACAGAGGATCTTACCAAAAAGAAGTTGCACTCAGAGAAAGACTGACAATGATCAGAGACTGCCCCCTGCCTTCCTACACAGCACATAGAGTTCTACTGCTTTGTTTTTCATTAAATATAATCCTACCAACTTCGATAGCTTATTATCATGTATAATAATCTATCAATAATCTATATATATATATTTTTTTTCTCAGTTCCCAAGTTTCCTTGTTCCCTGCTTGAGGAACATAAGAGAGAAGTTTTTGTGTTAAGTACTATAAAAGTTTACCAACACTCTGTGGGGCATTACAGATCTGATTTTCAGCCAAGCAAAAATGGGAGATGCTGAAAATATCACTTGATGCAATTATATAATTACAAAAACAAGAGAGAAATCACTGGTTATCAGGATTTGCTTTAAAACTTTAAAAATATGGGTAGAAATATTGTCAAAATGCTTTGCCTTTTTGTCCTGTGGTAAACAAGAAAAAAAAAATCTCCTGCTAGAATTTTTATGTAACTTCTTTTGATCTTTAAAAGTATCTGCTTTGGAGTATTTTGCTAGTAACTAGTTACTCATTTTAAAATCTAAGTATTATAATCGTTTAGGGTGTGTTAAAATGGGGCTGTCTGGTCAAAAGGGGAAGTAATAATGAATGGTAGCCAGTCAGTTACTATTATTTATAAGAAAGTTCCCAAAGTCTCAAATGATGAGGAACTTGTTTCCTACTGAGTAATAATCTTCTTTAATTCCTTCCTGAAGTTTTAAATCAGTAGTTTGGGAAAGGTCTTTATTTCAGGTGGAAAGAAACGCCCCTACTGCGAAAGTTGTAAAAGCCCGTCCATATCTTTAGAAACCGGGGCAAATATTTGGAAACCTTGTTCTGGGGGTCACTGAGGAATCATTGCAAATCACTCCATTTCTTCTTCTTCTTCTTCTTCTTCTTTTTTTTTTTTTTTTTTTTTTTTCAGGGACAACTTCCCTAGATCTGAGGAAAGGAAGGGAAAGTGGTGAAAACCCTAGATTGACTTGATTCGGGAAAATCTCTCCAGCAACGGCAAAGCATGCCGGCATATACTTGTTTTGAGTTTGCTTCCTCAACGCTAAAGTGTTCTCAAATTTCTCCTTAGACTATATTCTCCCCAGCGGATGTTCGCTAAAACTCCAAAGCCCGTCGAATCCACCAGCTCTAAGCCAAGCCGCAGAGTAGAGAACCAGGACCGGCGGGATGCGCGGAAAATCAAGCCGCCGCTCCTGGCCGAACCCGGAGCACTGAGCACCGCCCGGCTGCGATCCTCTCGGATCCAGTCTTACCTGGCTCCCCACCTTTCGGAGAGCGCCGCTCAAAGGCAAACTTGCCTGCGGGTGTCTACTCGAGTCCCGAAGCCCAGAAACGCTTCCGCGCGGTGCCCTGCTAGCTAACTTTGTGTTCACCGGGAACCTTTCCAACCACCGAGTGGGCTTCACTCCTGGTCCCTGTTCGCACTTTTGCCTTTCCCGGGGAAAAGGATAGAAAAACCCAAAGAGCAAGATATGTAATAATAATGATAATAATTATTATCACCATCATTGCCCTCATCCTCAAATTGTGATCAATTTCTCCAACCCGGTTCCCCCGGGAACTGATGAAAGGGAACAGGTTTTGGTGGATGCTATCTCCCGCCCTAGGCTCTGCAGTCTATTTTGCCTTAGCGAATATATCACAGAGATTTATATTTACATTTTTTGAGTAATGCAAATGTCTCAGTCTCCGACAAAATAAATTTAAAGTCGCACCGGAAAAGGCAGGAATGAAACATTCCACGTTCTTAGAGAAAGAGGACTCCCGAGAAAGTTAGAGAAAGAGGACTCTTGGGGAGTTTTTAAAGATGAGTACTTAATTATTTATTTAAAGATAAGACATACGTTTTCTCTTCGATGTATATAAATTACTGCTCGCTAACAAAGCTTTTCTAAAGATGAGAGCATTGTGCCGTCAATGGACTTGGCAGCGCTGTCTCCGCCACCTGTGAGGCATCATACAGTAGCATTCAACAGATGCTTCAAGAAAACTGCGATGGCTTTTTGCTTTGCGAAACAGAACTTGGATGTGGGCAGTATGTTGACTGCCAGATTAAATTTCAGAGCCCTGCGAAGTGTCTGAATTGATCGGTGATAGAGAGGATCGGGATACCCAAATGCCTCTTTGGAATAGAGTTCTTTTCCAAATCTGCAAACGGGGGCACAGAGAGAAATGATTGACCTGGGGCATTCAGAATAAGGAAGGGACTGACTCTAATCGGTTCTCCCACTTTGTTCATCTCTAACTTCTGAGGCAACAGCAAACAGTCCCTGAAGCAGCTTACTGCTCCCTTCCCTTCTGCATTCTTCCGGATTTGGTCTTCCGAGCCGCTTCACGGCCTCTTTGTAGCCTTGTCCATCTATATAGCCGCTGCGCTGCCGTCCGGTCACAAGTAACTGAACCTAAGTCTCTGTCTCTTGCTTCGGTCTAGCTTCCTCCGAACAGCGGGGAAGTCAATCTTCACTTCTCCCACCCGCGGTCCTCGGCCCAGTGCTACGGAGCGTTTGGCCGAGGTCCGAGACCCCCCACTCTCATTCCCTCTTAGGAAAAATCTGCTCTACTCTCCTCGGTGGGAGCATCTCCACTCCCAAGCTTGGTCTTGGTGCCTCCAAGGCGTCTTGACCAAGGAGTTCCCTATCAATCTCTGCGCTGCAGCCGGGACAAGGCAGACACCTGCCCCGCGGCGCTTGCGAGCTGTTGGAAAAGAGCTCTGCTTGCCGGGTTGCAGCTGATCTTCCCAGCAGTTGTCAAAAAGGGGACTTTTGTGCCTCATCCCTTGTCTTGCTACCCTTGTCCGGCTTTGACTGCCCTCGTGGCAGCTGTGGACCCAGGCTCCAAACAGAAGAGATAATTGCAGCCCCCTCAGAAAACCGAATGAGCTGCCCTCAGGGTGTTTTGTTTTGTTTTTGTTTTTTTTTTTTTTTTAAGCCTTTAGCAGGGTCTAAGGGATCAAGGAGGGTACCAAACTGTGCCTTCTCTGGACTTGAAGGCCAAGGGCTTTCCTTTCAGCCTTCTCTGTATTTGAGAATGGGGGCAAGGATAGGGTAGTGAGCCTTTGAACAGGGTTGTGGCCTTTCTACGCTTAAATGTTTGACCCTGTGATTGCTTCTGTTGCTCCTGTTGGAGAAAGGGGCAAGAGTCGGAGACCCTCAAAGGGACTTTCAAGGTTTAGCGAAACTTGCCAGACTTGGGAATTGTGTTGTTGAACTGAAATGTACAGGACTGTGAGTGCGTGCGTGTGCGTGTGCGTGTGTGTGTGTCGCGCTCTTGTGTTTGGGGCTGGGTACCTTTGGGGGTACATTCTTGACAAAGCTTTCCCCCACCCGCTACCCAGTGCCTAGGCTGACCTCAGTTTCCCCCAGTCTCCAAGTCTAAGAATCAAGTTAATCACCACCCCCACCCACACCCACGCCACGGGGTCTCGCGCCCCCTGCCAGCAGGTTCCAGATGCACTAAGAGACCGGTCCAAACAAGCCCAGGGCAGCGTAACGCTGAGTTCTGATTGGCTGCCTTTGACTCCTCCCCTCATCCCGCGTTTGGCTCAAGAGCGCGGTGCAGCTTCACTAGCGCTGGGTAGGCGCTCTGGTGCGCGCCGAGGACACTTCCTCGGGCGCACCGAGCTCTCCGATTCTGCCTTTGGAGCGGCTAGATTGCTAGCCTTGGCTGCTCCATCGGCCTGCCTGTCCCTTACCTGCAGATGGCACATGAACTTTTCTTCTTTCTGCACACCGTTGTCGTCGGAGGCGTCGGGATCGAGATCGTCGTGGCGCTCATGTGATGGCTTTCGTCCGTTTAGAGTAGTGTAGTTAGTTAGGGGCCTTCAAAGAAGAAAGAAGACGCGATTGGCGCAGAGATGCTGGAGGTGGTCAGTTACTATGTTAGGATCTGAGAATAGGCAAAAATAAAAACCTAGCCAAACCTAGCCGGGGGCGCACGGTCGCCCACAGGAGGTCGACTCGCCGGCGCTTTCCATCGCGCCGAGCTCCCTCCGTCCCTCTCGCCCTCCGCTGAGGCGCGAGATTGCGGCGCGCAGCGCAGGCAGCGCACTGACTGCCGCGGGCTCCGCTGGGCGATTGCAGCCGAGTCCGTTTCTCGTCTAGCTGCCGCCGCGGCGACCGCTGCCTTGTCTTCCTCCCGGACGCTAGTGGTAAGTTGGAGCCCCGGGCGGCATTGCTAGCCGAGACCCTAATGATTTAGACCGGGGATGGGTGGGGAGCAGGGACAGGTCCCGGATGGTTGCAGCTTGCGGGACCGCACTGGCCGGGGCGGGGGGTGGGGTGGGACTCTGAACGCGCAGATCGCGAGGAGGCTGGGGTCTCTGGAAGGAGACAGGAGCTTAGGGTTCACAGGAGAAGCACCAGAGTCTCTAAGGAGGTGGGGAGCCGCTGGGACTCCAGATGAAAGCCCTGGGCGGAGGCGAGGGTCTGGAGAACCCTGCGCAGGGGAAGCCAAGAAAGAAATGGAAGGCGGGGGTGGGGTCTCAAGAAGTGAGGGGAGGGGAGGAGAGAGATTGAACGCGGGTGTCTCGGGGCAAGGATTGGACTAAGGAGGATGCTACTGAGTTGGGGGATATGAATGAGCCACATTCTTAAGAAACCGGACTGGGGCCAAGTGGGTGGGGGCTTAGAGCTTGGGATAGTGGGATCAGGTGGGGGGCTAAGGACCTCTGTTATGTTATCATTGAAACCTACTCTAATTTTTGGTGGGTCTCAATGAACACCCCTAACTCTGAAAGATACACACTGCGGATCTGTGTCTTGGTCTAACAGCTCTTGGCTGAATTTGAACAGCGCTGCTGATGGTCACGTAAGTTTAAGAGGGGAGTATAAGCGCACCCAACGAGCCTTTTTATTAGCCTACCTAAGTCATTTGGTGACAGTTTTATATTTTGAAAAGGATTGCGGAAAAGTCTCCAGCGCTGCCTCATATTCCGGTTCCTTTGCTCAGTTTAACCTGACAAGCAGTCTTAACAGCGTACCTCGGAATTGCTAAACATGAGAACAGGTTGCCGTTCCTGATGCCATATAAAGTTCGTCACTGCAAAACGAGTCTGTGTGTCTGTTCATTTACTGCGCCGTGCCCTTTGCCTTTGCTTCCTGTTGGGTAGTAGGCGATTGAAGTGACAACATTGCATTGTGTTCGAGACCCCCGTATTTTAAGCGACACTGCTCCCCAACTAAATTTTGGCCGACGACATTCAGCATTTAGAGGGTGTCTAATTTGGTTGAGAATCATTGCCAGTACCGCGCAGCTTCTTCATTAATATTTACCAGCACAAGCCCCATCCAAGGAAGCCTCTGATCACTGAGCAGCTAAGTGCATGCCCCTACCACATACATACATTTTAGGTAGGCTAACCGAGGGAAGCTCACTCTAGGGTGAAATAGGATTGAGCTAAAATGATTGGGGTTGGGGGGGACGCTGCGCAGTGAATAATCTCTGAGCTCCCCAGTTTTCAGACATTTGTGACCTCACATACGCAATGGTGAAAAATGACAACTGGGGCTGGGGCTGTAGCCCAGAGGCAGAGCACTTGCTTAGCATGTGTGAAGCACTAGGTTTGATCCTTAGCACCACATAAAAAAATAATAATAATAATAAAATAATTTTTAAAAATGACAATTGGATTCCAGAGTTTAAATTTTTTCATTAAGAAGTTTACATGTATGCCAGCCATTCTGGTAATAAATATTCAAATGCAGTAGAAAGGAGGTATTACTGTACTTGGCTACATATTTGTAGACAATATGAAAGGCCAACTGACATGCCCCACAGGAAATGATTTCTACCATGGTCATTGCATCTCTTTTTTCAGTATTTAAATCACACTGAATATTGCCCTTTTGGAAGTGTATACTTTCCTTGGCACCTTGTTGTTTGGAAATTATCCATCTACAATTCCCCACCCCACCCCGTGGGTAAGGGGAATTCATTTTTTCTATATTTTGTGGAGGTAGGTTATGGGGTATTTAATTACATTTTCACTCCCTAAATATGTTCTTCTGATCCTCTTGGGGAGGGAAGGAAATATTTGTTTCACCGCATGATTTCTTTCCTAATAGCGTCTATCATCTACAGCAACAAGCCCAACGCAAGTCCTGAAATTCGGAAGGTGGGTAAGGCTTATGATTTCAATGTCAAGGTAGGAATTGGGGTGCTTAAGCCAACAATGACAGTGTTGTTCTATGTGCATCAGGTAGAAGAGGTTAATAACCCTTCCTATGCTTTCTTGAGGGGTTTATCTCCATCTAGAGTTGTCATGGATGACAGCAATGACTTTTTCAGAAAATAACATGACAGGTTTTGGTGCAGTATGAATTCAAGGTGAGAACTAATATTTTTGTGAATCTCCTAGGTGCTTGGCATAAATCCAGGAGCATTTCATATATATCTGTTTCACATAGTCTTTGTACCAGCGTAAGACTAGGAAGATAGTATCTTCCATTTTACGTGTAGCATTGGATTTTCCCTCCATTTCTCAAGATATTCTTGTAGATTAATATAAGGCAAAGGAAGAAGAAATATTTCTTTGTGCTTGCAAGGCTACCCAAGAAGAATGTATTTCTTTAACAGTAAAAATAAGATCTAAAAAGCCAGTGCTAGGGGTGTAGCTCAGTGATAGAGCATTTGCCTAGCATGTACAAGGCCCTGGGTTCCATTCCCAGGACCACCAAAACAAACAAAGAATTTAGCAGCCATCATATGCAAAGCTGAATGCTAGATGACACTGCAAAATATGAAAGAAAAGAAAAATTTAATTATGGCTCATTAACTGCCAAGGTAGCCATGAGCAGACTAGGAACACTTGACCATAAATGGGTTAATCAGATATAAAATAAATAGTAATCTAATGTATTGAGCCTACCTGGTTGTTGTAAAACAGATGAGAATAAAGCACTTTTGTAAAATTTTAAATTATTGCACAAAGAAATATTTTATATTGTATTATTGATCTGTCGGCATTCCAGAATACCTGTTATTTTGTCTACATATTGTACTATCAGACCTGAGAAAGAAATCACTAATGATCACCATCATGCATCAAAACATTTTAAGAAGAATTGTTCATATACTGAGTGCATTGCTGCAAAATAGTCTAGCAATCTTCATTTTAGACAAATAACATTAGCAGCATTACATTACAAATAACATTGAAACCTACCAAGATGTTAAGCTGCACCTTAACCAGTTGCTAACAGGTTTGATATTTTAATGCTCTTTCCTTCAACAACTCATTGGCAATCACTTCTGACATTTTAATGCACGGATGACACAGTTAAAGCAGAATTTCAAATAAAATGCCAGGAGAGGAAACTTAAATCTGTTTTTTTCCTCCCTCTACCCAGCATCTCTACTTCTTCCTTCTTTTAATACCTCTTTTCAGCTATGGCTAAGACGGCCATCTGTAGTTTCCTATCATACTATGCTTGTAGCTGACATTAGATTGTATCAGTCTTGAAAATTAGAGTTAACCTGATTTATAGATGACCACTTACATGGCCTAAGCTTTTTGATCACCAAACTTGTCATCTTCGTGTCTTTCCACGGCACTTGAAATTCTGCATTCAGGGATTTCCTTCTTCAATTTTAGTCATTTCTCCTTTAAATACAGATATCCCTTAGAGGAGTAACATATTGTTATTATTGCCTATTAACAACTAAGCATAAAGGTACTGGCAGCTCTCAGGAAGCCTTTAGAACTGCATTGTCCAATATGACAACACCAGCCACATGTGGGTAAATTTAAATTTAATGAAATTTACAAATTCAGTTCCTCTTCTAGGCCACATTTCATCTAGTGGCTACTTATTGGACAGTGCAGACACAGATCACCTTTATCATTGCAGAACATTCCACTGAACAACAGTGTCCTAGAAAGCACAGACCCTTGGCTTTTTCATTGAACATTTTCTCCACCTCCTTGCTGTAACCCAAACCTGATTTTTTTCCAATTAGCTTTCTTACTTCCTGACAGATCTTTTAAATGGAGTTCAATTCTAATCCTCTTTCTCTCCCTCTTTCTCTTATCCTCTTTCTCTCCCTACTTCATGAATCTTATTCCTCCTTATACATAAAGGCTTACAGTGTTGATTGAAACTCTTTTTTTTTTTTTTTGGCTTTCAAGACACTGAAATGTAGATTACTTTTATTCAAATAATTCTCTATTGAAATACCATGCCAACATTTCTTTCTTCTTTCAGTTTTCTACACCTTCATGAAATTTTTGACACCTATCTATTTCTCTAAAGACTTTGGTATCTGGAAAAATTGCCAAATCATGGTATAGCCTCATAATTCCTTGACCTCTTCTTTTCCATTATTCTCAGTTTCAGGCCCACGATAACATCTGAAGTGCACAATTTCTAAAATTTTATGTGCAGAAATATTGCTGTCAGATTATGACTCTTGGTATCTCTATCTCCCCTTCCTCCTCCCTTGTACGTGCTCCTTAAGCCCATCAAGACTTCTGGAGCTCTTCTAAAAGCTTCTAGTAACAATACCCTCTCTTGGCTTCACTTCCTATTTTTTCCCAGTCTGACTCTTATTCCAGTCATGTCATTGTGTCTGATCATCAGCCAGAATGCACACTCCTCAATGTCCTACTGCCTCCAATTTATGCCTTCCCCATTTGGGTTTAATGTACCTTATTTTTTACTTTGATTGTTAAGTATTAATGCAGAAAAACTAACACTGCACACTGTTGTCTCCAATCCCAGCTGGACCCTCAGAACTACTCAGCAGTCCTTTTGTGCTCTTGGTCAGTTCCCTTTCCTATGTTTCTACCACTCCTATTCCACATTTTGCTGCTTTTCTCAATTTCTCAATTCCACTCCCGTATCTGCTCCTCTCAGCAATCTTCTTGCACACTTCACAAAGAAAATAGGAAGAAAGGAGGTGTACAACGTAAAATTTTTCCAACTACTTAATTCAACCAAGGGCACTTGAGCTGGAGTTTGGAAAATTTATAGTCACATCCTAAATTGTTGATAGACCTGTTTGGTATTCCCATAATTTTATGTGGAAAATCTATCTTTAGGCTTTTGAGGGAGAGAAAAACAATTCAACTGTAATAATTCAGCCACAATTTCATCATGTCATTGAAAGGAAATACACACCAGGGATTTCTAAGTATTCCCTTAAAGACATTCATATTCATCTTTACTATGAAATGACAGCCATTGGGAATTTGAAGCAAAAGACCTAATGTTATCACTCCTATTCTTCTGATACTCTAGCTTTAGACTGTAAATGCATATTAAAATGTATATCCAATGCTATGAAAAAATAATATGGTGATTTTATAGTGCTGCAAATGATAATCTCATTAATATATTTCAGAAAGCTAGTTATTAAAATAACAAAGCTTTCCTTCTGACTAATCGATCACTCAATGTCTTCATATACATGATCTTTATTTCACCCCAAACCACCTCCTAATATGAAAGTTTTGGGGGGCCCCTGGGAAAAGTTTGAAAGTATAGAAGTGATCAGCCATGGCCATTTTGTCTGCTCCAGGCTCTTAAATATGTTTTTTCATTATTCAGGACTGTAAAAACAAGACATCCTCTGGTGACTAAGAAAGGAAATACATTTCTGATCAAAGGAGTGGACAGTAGAGAAAGCAAGGGGGAGAAAGTGAGTTCAAGGCATCTCAGGGGCAACCTGTACTACTATACTAGGTAGTTAGCCCAGCCTGGGAAGAAAGAAGGTGAGGAGTATGACCTACAGAAAATGAAGCAGCTTGATTCAGAGTGAGGCAAAGAGGATGAGCATTTGGAATTGAATTTGAGTGTTAATGGTAATAGAAAAGTAAAATAGGAAAACCAAGCATCACTAAAACCAAAGTCAATGTCCACAAATTTCTAGATTAGAATAGCGAAGAAAGAACTGACTAGGTTTGTTTTTATAAAAATTGATTTCTTCATTAAAGTCATTCGCAAATGCTAAGGAGTAAGGGTCACGTGTTCACATCTTTTGTTTTTTTTGTACCAGGAATTGACCCCAGGGGTGCTTAACCACTGAGCCACATCCCCAGCTCTTTTTAATATTTTATTTAGAGACAGGGTCTTGCTGAGTTGCTTAGAACCTTGCTAAGTTGCTAAGGTTGGCTTTGAACTCTTTATCCTCTTGCCTTGGCCTACCGAGCTGCTGGGAGTACAGGTGTGTGCCACCAAGCCCAGCTTGTAAGTGTATTTTAAACTACCTATCTCCCATTTTTAGCTTAGGAATACAGTCTCATGTAGTACAGCTTTTTGAAGCACGGCTTCTTATAATAAAGGCAAGAAGACTTGCCCAAGTTAGCAAGTAATTATTCTTTATAAGAGAGGAATAAAAGATTATAATAGCCATTTTTAATTGAAAGTTACTCTAAGATACATATTTCTAAGAGGTTTGCTTGTACTTACACATACACCATGAGAAGGTAATACTATTATCCAGTTTGCAGATGGGGAAATGGAGGCATACAAAAAAGTTGAATAACCTGCTTAAATTAAATGAACAAGGCCAAGCCTGAAAGCATGTAGTTTGATTCCAGAGGCCTTGCTGTGAAGCAATAAACTCTCTTGTCTCTGTTTAGGAATTGGCTAATTTTTCTTTCATACTATAACTGCTAGTCTTTGGACAGAACAGATTTGCATGTGAATGTGAGGATATTATTTCTGACAATGTCCATTAATCCTTAACATGATGCTTGGCAAGGCAATATGATAGACATGCAATATTTCATCTGGAGTTTCAGCTGTCAATAAAAAAAGTACAGCAAATGAGATGGTACTGTTAATGCTGGGAGACTGAGGGATAAGAGGCTGAGTGAAGCTCAAGGCAACTTATTCAATAAAGATGAAATGAGGGAAGTAATATATAGAAAGATGACTGGACAGGGCACATGGTACTACAGTGAGTTGGACTCATAAGTGTGTGTGATTTGGACTATTTGTGTCACCACAAAGGCCAGTTATATCTCTGGTCACTTAAATGAGGTTGCCCATTTGAAATTCAGACAGGAAAATTGAAGTCCTAAAAGTCAGGCTGGAGTGACAGAAGGTTCATTAAAACTTGCTTATCTTGCGTCAGAGAGGTCTGAAGTACTGTCTGATCCCATTTGCCATGTATGACCTTTCTACAGGGCAATTGGGAAAAATAATTTGAGAACTCATTTGGAAAATAGGTACTGTTAAGACTTACTGTCGTTTTTTGTTTGTTTGTTTGTTTGTTTTTAGTTTACTGATTTTGAGCTCAGGTACAGAATACAATACTTTAACTAAAATCCCTGCAGGATAAGAACATACTTAGGAAAAATCTGTATGTGTGAAGCTTATTTTAGTTGATTACTTCTATTTATTACCTCAGTTTTAAATGACACAAAATTCATGATTTGTGATTCTAAAATAATGATAAGAAAAGTCAGTACTTTTTAGCTGAGGTATATAACTGTCTCTCCCAAACCTCCTTAAAGTATACCTGATCTTCAAGGTCTGGTTGAAACCCCATGACTTGCACAGAGCTTTTACTGACTAACCCACATATATGCAAACTCCTTTCCCATAGTAGGTAATCAATGAACCAATCTCAATTGATTGAATTGCCATTCTTATGAATGTAAGTCCTATGCTTACAGGTGAAGATAAAAGAAGACCAAAAGTAGAATTTTAGTACACTTGTTCATTCAAGGCATAAAACAGAATTACAGATTACTCTGAAATCATTTCAGGTAACCTCCCTGAACATATTCTAGGGCAATTAAGAAATTACAAGGCACACATCTGTAATCCCAGCAACTTGGGAGGCTGAGGTAAGAGGACTGCAAGTTCAAGGCCAGCCTCAGCAACTTGGTTAGACCCTGTCTCAAAATAAAACAAAAAGGGTTGGGAATGTGGCTCGGGGGTTAAGCATCCCCAGGTTCAGTTCACAGTACCAAAAGTAAGTAAGTAAGTAAGTAAGTAAATAAAATAGAGTTAGAAGTTGATGACTTTATTATTGGTGGAGTTAAACAAGAAGGGCCTGCTAATTCTCTAACAATTTTTTAAAGCCTACTCTAGTTCATTCAATCATGCTTCTGTGTCTATTTAAAAAAAAATCACCATATAATTCTACCATATATACATACCTCCCGACTCACTTAGGGCAACTCTCCATGCACATTTGAACTTTACACATCCCTCATTCCTACCAGAATGAACGAATAAAAGTATCCAACTATTAGGCAGAGCATCTACCTATTATTGCTTGTGCATAGGCAGAGCATCTATAGGGTTAATAGTAATGAGATGCTAAAGCAGTTGTCAAATGCTAAGATGAAATAAAGGGACTATAAGGTGGGTTATGGAGTAAAGATCTTAAGATGATGAGAGACATTGGAAAATAACTGCTGCAAATTCTTGTGCTTAATTCATGGGGAAATTACCATTTTATTTGAGGGAATAGGGAAAAAAAGGTATTGTGAAAACTATAAAGCCAAAAAGTAATGCTTAAAATTCAAATGTGTTATGATTTTATATGGGCAGGGTAAAAAATCAACTAGCTGTATTAAAAAATCATCTAGTTATACTCACATACATAAGAAAACTAGTATTTCTATTTCAAATTTTAAAGAAAATATTGCTTGCACCATTTACCTGGCACTGAGCACATTATGTTGTAGTTTATTAATGTTCTTTGGTTTTAATTTACTCCAAATTTTAGTGCCTCCTATCTTCCCAGCATGGTGTTAAAGGTTTTATATACATCATCTCACTCATTTTAATTTGAGTGTTATCTTTCCTATCAGATTATAAATTCACATAGACAACCCCCAACTACCCTTTGCATATATCATTTCAATATGTATTTGCTGAATAATTAATACATAAAAATTCACAAGCACTGTGGAAAAGGTTTTTATACTGCAAAGTTAGAGTTAAAGGACCTGAGTTCTAGTCTTTTATGACCCTTTATATTCAGGGTCATAAAACTTCCTGTTATGCTAATTCCTATAATATAGACACTCCAAGAAGAGTAAATATATATAACATTTAGAGAATTCCAGGTTTCTTGATTTTGCTCTGATTTTCCTGTATAGATACATTTTTGAGAGTCATCCTAATGTTTATTTTATATCATCTTTTAACTCTGTATTCTACTTTATATATTTTTATTTTTTATTGATTTATTTTTTGGTTCTGAGGATTTAACCCAGGGGTGCTTAACCACTGAGCTACATCTCCAGTCTTTTTTATTTTGAGATACGGTCTCATTAAGTTGCTTAAGCCCTTGCTAAATTGCTGAGGCTGGCCTCAAAATTTCCTTCCTTCTGACTCAGCCTCCCGAGCTACTGGGATTATAGGTATATGCCACTGTGCCCGACTTTATATATTTCTTAAATTTTTGCTATTTCCTATTATAATTTTTTTCAGTCTAACAGCCTATTCTTATGTTTTCTTTTCTCCTTTTTTCCTTCTCATTTATCTTATTTTCTAACAAAAGTCATGTATGGCTGAAAACATTTAATAAAATCACAGAACAACCTTATTAATATATCTACTTTTATACCATAATGAAATTTACATTTGTAGATATTTTAGAGTTTAGAATTTTCATATATCTTTCTCATATTTACAATTGATTTTTAATTAATTAGGGCCATGTTATTACACTGACTAAACAAATGAGAAAACTAAGGGTAAGAAAGACGAAATATCTTACCCATGGTCACACAGTTAATTTCATAACCAGATTTAAACAAACTCACATTTTTCTCATTTAAGATTCCATACTATTTTCAGTACTTCTCTCCTCCCTTCATATCATGAATATTTAATTCCAAAGAACTTTAGATGCTCATATATAAATACACAATTTACAAATTATGGTTGGGGGTCTAGCTCAGTGGTAGAATGCTTGCCTAACATGGCCCTGGTTTGCATCCTGGGCACTGTGAACAAACAAAAAAAGTTTTATGTAGATATATATGTGGTTGTGAGAGAGAGACAGAAATATTACTCTAAGGTGATTTTTTAAAAAGATGTTTATTTTTCTACAGAGGAGCAGATATTCATTTGCATATGATCAAGCCTTAAATAAAAATAGGCTAATTGATAAGCCTACGACTTTGGTGAAAACCTTAAAAAAATCCAAATCACTTTCTGTAAAATAACTGGAAGGCTAGTTATCCAGTTGTACTTTAGTGGAACAAGATTTTTTGAAAGTCAGTCAAGCCCGGTTTGATTTCCCCTTCAAATTTTCCAAGAGTGCTTCAACTTATTATGATTTTTTTCTCCTTCCTTTTATAACTATTAGCCTTACCTCTGTTCACATTTACTATGATATCCAGAGCCCAGGTAACAGGGGGTAACGCCCCTGCTTCAAAATATTTTCCAATATCTTTCCTTTAAAATAACATTGTGTGTGTGGATAAAGTAGCAATTTTTGTATTAAATACAAGAATTGAAAAAGACTATTTTTTTATTCAGGAGAAACTCTAACTGGTATAAAGTGATCCTATTCTTTGCTTTAAAAAACTGCTAAAGCCAGGTGCAGTAGCGCACACCTGTAATCCCAGTGGCTCAGGAGGCTGAGGCAGGAGGATCGCAAGTTCAAAGCCAGCCTCAGCAATGGCAAGGCACTAAGCAACTCAGTGAGACCCTGTCTCTAAATAAAATACAAAATAGGACCGGGAATGTGACTCAGTGGTCGAGTGCCCCTGACTTCAATCCTGGTAACTGGCCCCCCCCAAAAAAAACTGATAAAATATTAAATTATTTTATCCCAAAGTCAACTTTCAGTGACTAATTTGAAATAAAAATTCATTAATATCTTGTGTCAGTGCTGTCAACTCTTACTTTATGATTGAGCTTCTTGATTAGAAATTGTCTTATTCTTTTAATGTACTCATATTTAATTGAGTATATCAGCTATTATTTTATAAAAGCCTCAGAAAATATCCATCTAGCAGCCTTTAATTACATTTCATATGATCTTTTTGCCCCAGCCTTGGAACCTGTCTTATGAGTATTCGATTTCCTGATTTTATAATCAGAACTCCTTTGAGCCTTTGGGGGGTGACCCCAGATTATAGAAAGGAGAAAAGGAAAGGTCATTCATAGCTTGTTCATGACTCCTATCAGAGTTCCCTTTTGATTTCTAATTACTTTCCCTGAAAATAATATCTAGATTCTTTATTTCCATTTTTAATGAATTTAAAGCTGTACCATTTGTGTTGGTAGAAAATAATTTCAAAGGGATTATTCAAACATTGTCTGTAGCCAGATCTTAACCCATAGCACTCAAGCCTACTCTTGATCTGTCTGAGTAGTCATATAGATTTCTATCATCATCATCATCATTGAAGAAATAGTTTGAGGTTTAATTATACCTCACATTGTAAAAGCATGGCAGAGAAGATAGCGTTTGTTCTTAGAGTAACAGAACTGTCAAGCCAGGATTTAATGAGCATTTCCTGTATAGTATGATTCCTATCATTGAGAAGCTTGCATTTTATTTGGGAAGATAAGGTATATTGACATACTGCAAAAATCCAGACATTATAGGGGCTGAGACATAGCTCACTTGGTAGAGTGCTTGCCTTGCATGCACAAGGCCCTGGGTTCAATCCCCAGCACCACGATAAATAAATAGTTTTTTTTAAAAAAATCCAGACATTATATAATGTGCTAAATTGTGTGCCATATACAAATGAAGAAAGAGAAACAATTAAAGGGATATTTTTTGGAATAGATAGAAACTGATCTGGAGCCTGAGGACAAGTATGATTTAGATTGACACAGAAGAAGGGCAGCATTGCAAAAAGCTGTGGGACTTTCAAGTTCACAGTGTGAGAAAAGATAAATTAGAACTAATTAGTTGGGGTAGGAGAATGACCTTTGATTTAGCCATATTTAAGGTAATGGTGAGATATACAACATTGGATGTTCTTTAGATAGCTGAAAATATGATATTTTATCTCTGGAGATAGATCCTCTGTTATGGTAAAAGAATTTGGAGCAATTCAAGCCATGTTGATATAGATGAATTTCAAACCTTTCCAAGGAAGAGAAGGTTATGGAGAGAAGAGAACTGAGGTCCAAAGATAAAGCATTGATTACTTAAAGCTTTGGGAAATATTTAAGTATTGCATTTGTCTCAGAATTTTCAAAATGAACAGTGTTTTCCCTAACTTTATGAATTATTACATTCAGTCTGTTAAGGTTCTGCTCTGTGCAAGATATTTATTTGACTGGGAACTTCAGAGCCTTCCAGAAGAGGAAACAATACGTAGTTCTGACATTCAGTGGTCTGGAATCTGGTTAGTACCTCAAGATCCAGTTTATGAGCTCTACATAAAAAAAAAAAATGAAAGAAAAGAGTCACTATAATTTAGAGAAAATTCAAGGAGTAGAGCAGATTAAAAAAAAAGACATTGAATGAAATGAAAATACTGCTTCTGTTCCAGAGCCCAAAGAAGGAATATCAATTTGAATCAACTCTCTCAGGTGCAATTTTCACTAACACCTATAAATATGGAGTGACCAAATCTTTTTTTTAATGACAGAGATTTTCATATGGAAAAGACTTTTGTTTAAAAAAAAAAAAGAAAAGCATATCTCCATGAGTCTGGACTCATTTGTGCTCTATCCTATTATTCTGCTCATAATATATTTTAAAATATCAGCTACCAGGAATTGATCACCTTCTGTCTGTCCAGCAATGAATTAGGTTCCTTGAGCAATGTAAACAGAAATAATAAGTTTGCTACAGGCAGGAGTCATGTGAATTCTTTATTAGCAAGCCCTTAGATATCTGAATTATACCTTGATTCCTGCTACAGGTAAGTAAATAGTGAGCTGTAGGTTAGACTCCCTTATAAAATCAATTACCTGAATATCATGTGACTGTTAATTCCCAATACCAAAAAAGCCACTTGTTTTTATTAGATTATTTTAGGAGTATTAGCAAAGTTCTTTAATCCATAAATGCACTGATAATGTTATGAAAGCAATAACACATTAAGTACTGAGTAGTCTAATAAAGTCATATAACTGAAATATAAAAGTACTATAACTATAAATATAAATAAAATAAAGTAATATAACTAAAGTATTGATCCACTTAATATTACTTATGTTTAGAAGAAAACTAAATTAAAGTTTAGAGAGGGCCTCTGACTCACTTCCGGTCTTGCAACCAAGTATTAGTAAAGCTACAGAAAGAACCCAAATCTCACTCCAAAGTCGGGTTCTTTTCCTCCATGGTCCACTGCCTCTTGAAGGCTATGTGGAATATTAAATGAAAGCTTTTAAAATTTTGACTGCCCTTGAGTATTATGTCATGCTTAATAAATTCAGAATGAACAGAAAGCACATTTGCATTCTTGGCTTTGAAAATTAGAAAGTTAGTACATGTGTGTAAGTACTTTCATTTTATGACTTTTATCCTTACTGCCACATAGGTAGCAGATATATATGGTGTGTGCGTGTATTCACAAAGGTAAAACACATAAAAGGCAAAAAAAGAAAAAGTATTTTTGAGGTTTAAATTAGATGACTGACCAGCTGACAGTCTGTGTGCACTTGTTTATGTTAGCTTTTATTTCCTAATTTGTTTGAGCAACTGAAGTCTGAAACAGCTCAAGGCTGGTTGCTTCCTTTCTATAAATTACATCTCTTAAAATGTACAAGTGCAAGCATGAGTCACTAGCTACAGAATTCCAGCTTTAATCCATTATGTCATTTTTATAAGGAAACAAACCAGTGACCTTCATGTACTTTTAAGGACATGTAGTTCACAGAGTATATGAAAGATGAAATCATAACACCAACCATCAAATGAGCTCAATGGGATGATCTCAAAGGTAAAAAAGAAAGGTGCATTTTACAGAATGAAATCTGTTCATTTCTGTGACTCTTCTTCCATTATTCATTTGCATGAGTGCCTTGCACATACCAGATTGGTTTGAAACTAAATTGGAACATTCACCTTTCTTTCAATAAAATTTTAAATAATTCATTTTCATTTAGGTGTGCACAAGAAGAAATAGGTCTGAAAAGAAAAATATATAGTTCAAGATCATCCTCAAAGTATGTTTTGATCAGTGGTTTAAAGTTTGTTTATTTGACCTTATGTTCGAACTTTTAAATTGTAGTATTACTGAAATTGTTTTTTGTGTTTACTGTTTGACCTAGTAGCTACAGGGCAGAATCTCAGAGGTAAGAAGAGGTTCAGGCAAGAACTCATGGGTGCTTCTAATAAAAACAAGAAGAAAAGGGAAAGGAATTAACAGATATTGAGCCCCTACTATACCCTAGACTTCATTTGGAAGAGTAAATCTATAATTTCTTGTAATTCTTACAAATGTTAGAAATAGGAAATGGAGACAGAGGTTAAATTGCATGTCCAAACACACAGTAGCTAAGGAGCTGAGCCAGGATTCAAAACCAGTTCTGTCTGACTATAAGGGTCTTGTGTACTTTTTTCATGTCACTCTGATTAATAGCCTTAAGTTTCAAAAATATGGCAAGGAGTCATGAATAAAACACACTCTTACTATAACATTTACTTAGTCCTTGACACTGTTGTCAAAGTACTAAATGGAAGACAAAGCATATATCTGCTCTACATGTCAAAAATATGTATATTTTCAAAGATCTTGGTTCGTTTATAAAAGTGAGTCAATAGCTATTTACTAGTAGAAATAATAGTGGAAAATGTGCAAAATGTCATATAATAATTGGCAATGAAACAGGAAAATGGAAGAAATGAATCATAATTATATTTTTAAAAGGCCAGAGAGATTCACCTTGAGTTCCCCCAAATCACATTTACTAGGAAAGAAAAAAACAGCTATAACTGGAAATATTTTGACTGCATATTCTGTGAAATTCCTCTACCTTTATTTGTTGTAACATAATAAATAATTCTATTTTAATCTAGTTTCATGTATAATAATCATATATTTTCATAATTTAACAAGTTCTAATCTAAGCATGGCACTTGCATTTTAAATGCAAAGCATATTAAAGTCAAATTTAAAAGCTCCATTTTATGTATTTTTCTAAATTTTAAAATGTTTTCTTCTGCTATTTAACTTCACAGTAATAATATATTTTGCACTGAATTTTTCCTCTGATTTTTACACTGAAACTTATCACTTTAAATTGAGTAAATATAAAAATTCAATGATTTTTCATAAAAATAATGAATATCAAACAACTCCACCTGGTATCTAAGAGTACTTTAAGAATTTATTTTCATATACTATTCAGAGCAAAAGCTTATAGATTATTCAGAAACTGTCACTACTTTTTTTCACTCAGTTCTGAATTCATTAGCTTTAACTTTTTAAAAATGGAAATCATAGCCCAGTGCAGTGGCACACGGCTATAATCCCAGTGGCTTGGGAGACTGAGGCAGGAGGATCTCGAGTTCCAAGCCAGCCTCAGTAATAGTGAGTCACTATGCAACTCAGTGAGACCCTGTCTCTAAATAAAATAAGTAATAGGGCCAGGATGTGGCTCAGTGGTGGAGTGCCCCTGAGTTGAATCCCCATTACCAATAAATAAATAAACGGAAATCACTAGTTGTATGTATGTCAGTACAATTTAAATAAAAGGAGAGTTGAGAGGGAGAGGCTTGCATAAGAAATTATAGAACCCTCTAAAATAACCTTTAATTAGTATCAACCATAAACAGAGATGTTAAAACAAAGAGTCAAATATAATTTTTACCCATGACAAAGATAGTATGGAGTTTCTTTAGCTTGACCATTTACTAGCTGTTTATCTATCTGACATCTATCTCACCAGAGAAATCACTGGAACATATGGTTCAGGATTAAGATCAGTGATTGAAAAGTTATCCTAATCAAAAAAAGTTTTCATCATTTGAATTGTACACGAACAGTATGTATTTGCTAGTGTGAGAAAAATAGTAAGATAAAAATTGACCTTTAAATGTATTGAATTAAAAAAAAGATTTCATAATAATTCAGTTTTCTTTATTCAATATAACTTGAGCTTTTCTTTTTAATGTACTGCTCCAGCTTCCATGTCATTATACTTGTTGGTACATTTTGTATATACATGTAGAGCATCAGGTATTAGGATTTTCTTAAAGCCCATCCTTTCTTAAATATTAGATTTCTGAAATGTTCACACTTTAATTATGTGAAATCAATGTATTTCCCATGTATTTTATAGCAATACAATCAGTTTGTCTTTCAATTTTTTTAATTATTTATTTTTCGTACCGGGGACTGAACCTAGAGGTACTTTACCACTGAGCTATAGTCCCAGCCCTTTTTATTTTCTATTTTGAGACAGGGCCTCACTAAATTGCTGAGGCCAGCCTTGAACTTGTGATCCTCTTGCCTCAGCCTCCCAAGTCAATGAGATTACAGGCATATGCCCAGCTTTAAAAAATAAGACCTTTTTGGGAGGGTGAGGCAGGAGGATCTCAAATTCAAAGCCAGCCTCAGCAATTTAGTGAGGCGCTAAGCAACTCAGTGAGACCTTGTCTCTAAATAAAATACAAAATAGGGCTGGGGATGTGGTTCAGTGGCCACATTCCCCTGAGTTCAATCCCCAGTACCCACCCACCCCCCAAAAAAATTAAGATCTGTTTTTTCATTTGAAGTCATAGATTCAACCCCAAATGACTTTTGTAGCAGTTTTATTGAGATAGAATTCACATACTATACAATTCACACATTTTAATGTGTATGATCCGATGATTTTGAGTGTACTCACAGAATTGTACAACCATCGTCACAATATAGAACATTTTCATCACCCCCCACCCAAAAGAAACCCTATCTATACCCATTAGCAATGACTCCCAGTACTTTTTCCACACCCAGATCTAGGCAACCCACAACTCTCTGTCTCTGTAGTTTATTTTAACAACCTGCAAACTTTTAACAGAGGTGCTTTATTAGGACATCAGAGAGGCAGCTTTATATTAAGGGCTGGCAAATAAAAGAAAATCTATGGTCAGGTTGGAGCAATAGGGTTTTGATCTATCTGGCTAAATCCTTAATTTTTACACATTTCTGAAAGTAATAAAATGAGCTTCTATCATCTTTTGTTATTCAACTTTATTTTAGTACTGCAGAATCAATAAAAAGGAAGTCATCCTCTTGCTCAAAATAAATTGATTAGGAAAACCTAAGTTTCAGACTCAGAAAAGTTCAGTTTCCAGTATGATTACTTTGTTTGTTTCCATTTTCCTGATGAAGATTTCCCCAACACAATTACCTATTCCAGAGAGCAGGCATCTGCCCCAGAAATCTTTTTGTATACATGCTATTTGCCTTCCATTGAATGCCATAAAAATCAGTTGATTGGAGCCTGCCACCTGTTTCTTTTCTAAATCTGTAATAAGGAAGACACTTTTTAAAAATTACACCTGCTTAGGGGATTCTTATGAAATAAAATTGCCTGTGATCCTGTTGGGCTTTGCATTATTCTTATGCCATAGTAGTATAGTAATATAACACATTACCAGGAACTTTGAATTGATGTACATTTTAGCTGCCATCACTAATTTTAAAAATACGCAAAATCTGAATATGAAAACTTGGGCCTTTTACCTAAAAAGTGGTATCTTTTATTTAATATCTTCCACATAAAAATAATCTCATATCTAATAATATAAATAGATCTTATTTATAACATCAAAATACAGATTTTAATCGTTTTTTGGCTTAAATGTATGTACTCTATACACAGCAGAATAATGTGTCTGTTATCTGTATTGTCCTAAATATAAGGAGATGATGGGTAAAGCACCATTTTGTATTTGAAAACTTTTTCCAATGATTTTGTGTTTTGTAATTGCTTCTTTGGTTTGTCAGGTTTCCTTGAACTTCTGTTCCAATGACCAGATCATCAGAATTATCACTGATAATCCACTTTATTGCTCTTTTGACATGACATGGGACAGAGTAAGTTTAAAGGGCAGGATGTTAGACAAAAGTTGAGGTTTTAAGAAGAAATGGTAACTTGAAAAGAAAGTTAAGACAATTTAAGTTAATAAATCAACACAAGGGGCTAGGGATGTGGCTCAATAGTAGATTGTGCTTGCCTAGCAGTACAAGGCCACACACAGAGGGGAAAAATAAGAAAAAAGAAAGAGATCATCACAATAAGGCAGGGGGATATATGCGCCTAATAAAATCTACAAATAATATGCAGTTAAAGAAAACACAAATGTCTGGAATAAATAGAGAAGGAAATGAGCCTACCTTATGGTCCCATTTCAATGAACTTCTAAAACTGGCAAAAATAATGATGATAGAGGTCTGAAAGGCTTTGGGGGGTCAAGGAGCAGGAGAATGGAAATGTGTTATATCTTCATTGGAGTGAGTGCAAACATCTATCAAAACTGACCCAACTCTACATTTAAAATGTGTTTATTGATCTATATTTAAATTGTACTTCACTAAAATAGTTTCTTAAAAACCCAAAGTAAGCAAAGTTACCCCCATACCCTGCATTGTTCCACATCCTATCCATCTGTGATCCAGTTTTAATCCTGAATAATCCTGAACTCAAGAAGGCCCCTTCTTTTTAAGTGAGTGTGCCTATCCTTGAATATCCAAAGAAGTGTATTAAGCTCTTTCATAATGTTAGCATTTCCTCATCCTGCTCAGGATTGAGCACCAGCATTTTAATGATGACTCAGCAACAGTAAGATAGGCATTTCTGGAGCTGGGGTTGTAGCTCAGTGGTAGAGAACTCTCCTAGCACATATAAGGTATTGGATTCAATCCTCAGCAGCACATAAATTGAAGTAAAGGTTATTTAAAAAAAATGATAGACATTTCTTTGATAGACTTCCCACTTCAAAAGCTGCCTTTTCCCCTATTTCAATTGAAGGAGAAATAAAATAGCAAACCTATCCATTATTAAATTTTCACTGGGTTCTCAGTAGTGTTAATTTATAATTGTGCTTTTTGAAACTACTGTTTTATATCCCCCCCCCCCCCCCCGCTAGGGTAGGCTGGAAGCAAAATAGCAAGTTTTTTTTTTTTTTTTTTTAGGAAAAGTAGGGTTGAATCTGTCTTAAGTAATTATAAGCTTACCCTTAATGTCACTTTACAAACCAATTATAAATAGTGTCAAAGGTAATAAAATTGCACATGTGAGATTAAAAAAATATGCACTATTTTTTTTTTTTTAAAGCAGGGCATTACATAGTGTGGACTGACATATAGGATAAGGTTGTGATCAGAGTTATCTTTCTTTTCTAGAGCCACTGGTCTACAAAGGAGAAAAATCAAAGTCATTATAGGAATTTTTAAAATGATAGTTCAGTAAGGTGGTGAGAAACTTAAAATGACAGAACATCAATAATGACATCTCAAATTTACATATAATTAGCTGAGAGGAGACATAGATTGCATGACCGATTCAGAATATTAATATAAACAATGTCATGGTGAGGGGGGAGAGACAGATTGAGGAGGTATTTAGTTTTACTTAAGGCATTCCACAGTTTTTCAAAAATTAAGTATGATTTTAGAAATATACCTGAAAAAGAGACATGGGAAAAATATTTGGTTGGTAAGTTTGGGGGAAATTTTTTTCAAAACTACAAGATTGGACGATTTTTAATTAAAAAAAAAAAAAAAAAAGCAGGAACGCTTAATCCTGTTCCAAAGGGTGGAGGGACACGCATAAACCCTAAATGACAAATGATACAATCGTAGTCACATTCTTCTAACTGTGGTAATCACAATTGACCACTAGGGGGCCGTAATTCCGTTCTCACCAGTTTTCTGGAGACGACCATTTTATTCCCTCCAAGGATATTTGCATAGTTAGGTAAAATTAAGTGGGAGCTACAACAGGTAGAGTGGATCATTACAGTTTATTGAGATGATATTGGGCTTTACTGCATCTGTAATTCTTATTGTACCAATTACTAACTTAGCCACCAACTTCACCAACCATGGAGTCTCATTGCACCAACGTTACTAGTAATTTTGTTTTTGTTTTGAATCTCTGCTGCTTGAAACATGTTAGGTAGAACCAGTTTTACATCCGGTTACCCCTGGAGATTATTTTTATTTACTATAGGCTCCTTACCATTTTATGAAAATAGAGATGTAATGTTGACCATTTGTTCTCACACAGTCATTTCAATAAATTTTTGCACTATTTGGAGCAGCAAGAGCAGCAAGAAAATACTGGTGCACATTTATAATACCAAATGCATCTTATAAAATTTAGGTTAAACAGCAAAGTTTTAGCTAAGTTGTTTTCACTAATTTGAAGCCAGAACTATTTTTTACTGTCTTAAGGATTGAAAAGTATAATATTTTTTTGTAATTGTACATTTTATCCTGGATGAGGTAGGAGAAAGTCACATTAAATTATTTAAATTGTGGTTTTAAAATTTATCATATAAACATTTTAAATCAATTTTCAACAAGTACAAATACATTAATAAGTATGTGAGCAATAAAATTATCTTAATATCCTCCAGTAATATAATAATTGACATTTCCTGTGTATTTCTCATAATGTCAGTGGCCTTTACATTACTCCATTTTACTTGAGCCAATGGAAGTGTTTGCTTTAGAAGTTCAGAAAATCCATTTTTAAGACATTTTGGTCATGTTTTGCATGTTTTGGGAATTTTCTCATGCTTAAATATGTTAAATATTAATTTTACTACATCAAATTTATTTTTTCCGACAACAAAAATGTGGTTGGCTAATATTTGTCTCAATCTTGTGTTTACATTCTAAATAGATACTGCCAACTGATACTGTTACAATAATTGATAGTAAAATGGTGATTTTCAAATGTTATTTTCCCTTCCAGAGTCTAATATAGCTTTAATACCTATGGGTGAAATACCATTTAACTACACCTGCTCTGTAAAATGTTTTATCTGAAATAATGTTTTGATGTTCTATTTGATTTAGAATTATTTTTTCTTTTTTCAGTACTGGGGATTAAACCCGGGGGATGCTTTACCACTGAGCAATATCCCTAGCCCTTTTTATTTTATTTTGGGACTAGGTCTCCTTAAGTTGCCAGAGGCTGGCCTCAAACTTGCTGTCCTGCTTCAGCTTCCTTCTGGAGTCACTGGGATTACTGGTGTGGGCCATAACACCCAGAATAATTTAAAATTTGGCTGATGTATTCTGGATACTTAATTGATATTTAATCTCTTTAGCAAAAGGACAGTCACTGCCATATTTGCTGTATCAATATTTCAGGTTTTTTTTTTTAAATTTTGTATATGTGAGACTGTCTTTCTTTGGGAGCTTATGGATAGTAGCCCAACTATTTTCAGTCATGTTTTATATATGAAAATAATATAAATACCCAAAGCAACACCTTACTTACAGTGTTCTTATTGCATTTTTCTCAACATTTGCTTTTTAGGGTTATCAGCTAATACCTGCGAGCACAGGCCAACGAGTATGATTCTTTAAAAATAACTGTAAGTATACCCATAAGCATGCTTCAGAACTCTTTATTTTTGCAGTAGTATTCAACTATTACATATAGGTGATTCCTATTATTTTGGTAACTTAGTCCTGATCCTGAGCTACTGAAACATATCTCATTAATGGTTTCCATATCTGAAGAATATTATTTAATTGGTAAACAGCATTTTGATGCAACCTAAAAAATCTGCTTTTTTTAATTAACAAATATTGTGCAATAGACACCCTTACCAAGTTGGTTAACCATCACCCCAAATTTATAGTAGATAAATATAAAATAAGACTGTATAAATTGAGAGAAAATCTGAATATATAGTGAAGGCAAAATATGAATGTTTCATTTTCTCCTTCAGTGACAAAGTCATATCAATGATGAGGGGTAGGATGGGAAATTCAAGTATTGGTTTCCTATGATAAATTTTAGAAAATAAAGCTCTTCAAAATATTATAGATGGAAGGGGGCTGGGGTGTAGTATGAGGCCTTGGGTTTGATCCCCAGCACTGAAAGAAAAAAAAAAAAAGTAAACAAAGAAAAAAATCTTGATGAATAAAACTGAAAATCTCAGGATAAAAGGGAGAGGAAACAATAAACTTTGTTCCTTAAAAAAGGATTATCAGTCATAAATGCTAAAAAGTCAAGAATGGACAACTCCACATTCTATAGAATAAATTTTTTTTAAAAAGTAGACGGACACAATACGTTTGTTTTATTTATTTTTATGCTGTGCTGGGGCTTGAACCTAGGAGCTCACACATGCTAGGCAAGCATTTTACCACTGAACCACAACCCCAGCCCTGTAGCATAATTATTTGATTGAATAAATATATACAAGTTAGGCAAAGTGGGTCAAAATTGGATTCTGTATTTTAAAGACTGTCAGGAACTTCTTAATTAAATTTGTGATTATTACATAGTTATGTATAATTTTTTAAAATTTTTTTTAGCTGTAGATGAACACAACACCTTTATTTTATTTATTTACTTTTATGTGGTATTGAGGATCAAACACAGTGCCTCACATATGCTAGGCAAGTGCTCTACCACTGAGCCACAACCCCAGCCCTCAATGTACACTTTTAATATAACAATATAGTGTCAAGAAATTAAGCAACAAAAACATAAAATAAAATGGAACTTGGAAACCTATCAAAATTTAAGAGACGTTAAGGATGGAATTGGGTTAGGAGTGTCTGTTACACACATAATCAAACACTAAAAGAAAGGGGAAAAGAGCTAATTTTGCATAAAGACAGGTGCATCAAAATGGCTGCATCAAAATGTACCCATAGTCAGAATGGTCAACTTCAGACTGTCCTGCTTTCTTATTTAGCAAAACACCACTTAAGATGATGAAAAAGGTAACACTTCCCTTTTTGAATATGTATTAGGAGTTCTTGATGCTCTAAGCAACTTTCTTTAGGGGAAAAAATTCAAAAAGGGAATCCACAGGGAAAATTCCAAAAGTGTACAGTATAAAATTTTTAAGCACCCCAACAGCTGTATCGAGAGTACATAGCAGGTCATTTATTGTAAGTTTATGAAGATCCAGTGTGCCTACAGATGTTTTCACTGCATTGGTGAAATAGGTCAACATGATGTGCAGGTAAGTTTACACTCTCAAGTTTTAAACAAAGCTTACACAAAATCATCTCAACTGTATCCATGGCATTGTAAGCCCTGTCCTGAGGTGAAGACCAAGGTCAGGCTTACTAGAATGTGAAGTCAGCCAACTTCATCTTTAGCATCTGCCTTTGAACACTACTGTCTTTACCACTTTGTCTCTCCACCTCTGTGTACCAAATATCCACAACTTCATAATGAGTGCTCTTTGCTTCTCTCCCAAGTCTTGTGTACCCCTCTTGGTACACGTACCTTTTGACATTTGGTTCTTATCCAGCTTTTCAGTTAGAGATTTGATATACAAATTTTTCCTAAGGTGGCGATGTTTGACAAGGCCTATCTCCTCCGGAGGCAGACACATTTTAACACTAAAATGTAGCTTCAGTAATTGAACCCCTTGATGGGTACAGAGGAAAGATACATCTGAAATCTCCTCATGTAGGTATGTAAGGTTTTTGTCTCTTTCACATCTCTGTAAGGCTGGCCTTGTCTAGGTATGTTAGTGACATAAAAAATACCTGTGAAACATACCAGAGACTGGCTATGGATTGTAAATAATGTTAAATGTATTATTTTTCACTGTGTATAGAAGAATAACAAGAGTTTTAGTTATAATATGTAAATATCCACAATCTGATATTCTATGAGGAGTTTTGTTTTGTTTTGTGGTGTGGGAATTGAACCCAGGGCTGCTACTCATGTGCTCTAAGCAGCCCCTCCTTTGAGTTTTTAATATGTGGATCCCTGGTGATTTCTGTGGCTACTTTAAGCTGTACATGATTCGATGGATGTGAATAAAAACAAAAAAAGTAATGGGTCTGGGGTCGCAGCTCAGTGGTAGAGTGCTTGCCTAGCATGTGTGAAGCACTGGGTTCAATTCTCAGCACCACATAAAAATAAAGAGCCATCAACAACTAATCAAATATTTTTTTAAAAATCAGTTGACTTTGTTTGTCTCTACTGTCCTTCAAATTTAGTAATACCTTCCCTAAAGCCCTACTTATGCATATACATAGGTATATGCTACTGTAAGATATATTTGTATTTATATTGTGATCAAGGTAACAATTTAGGTAATATGTTCAATGTGTCCTGTGAAAAATGATCAGTTGGACAACTGTGTTCCTCCTGAGCTGGATAAGGTTTGTAATATCAGTAAGTATTAAAGGTAAACATTATTTTTTTCTGTAAAAACATATCAGCATTTAAAATTTTTCAAAAAATGATTCATGTAACGAAGAAATAGTGTACACATAGCAGCTCTCCACCATCATGGCAGGATTTATACTTGTCACTCTCTTGAAATCTTAACCATAATTCAAGAATATTTTCTTTCAATTATGGGGACTTGTGTTGCTACAAATAAATACAAGCTCAATTAACAGAATTTTTTTTCTATATGAGTTCTCTGATGTATAACTGAGTACTGTATTTATTTCAGAGTTATTTATTTTAGGTAACCAAATTACTTTTTTTATTATTTTATTTTATTTATTGGTACTGAGGATTGAACTTTACCACTGAGCTACATCCCCAGCCCTTTTTGTTTTTTATTTTGAGATAGAGTCTTGCTAAATTTCTGAGGCTGGCTTTGAACTTGGGTCCTCCTGCCTCAGCCTCCCAAGTCACTAAGATTACAGTCATGTGCCACTACACCTAACTACCAAATTACTTTAATAAAAATATAAATAGACTATAACAAATCAGTTATTACCTACAAAGATAGTTCCATTACTTCATTTTGCAGTTTATTGTTAATTTTTTTATTTACAAATATTCTCATTTTCTATATTTCATAAAATTACTACGTATTTTTCTCTTCAACTCTTTGTTAGGTTAAATTAAATAATATATAATCAAAAACCTATGAAAGGAGCACAGGATTCCATGTTAAGTAATGGAATATCGGTTGTACTATGTAGAAGTACAGACATTTTTATCACCTGCAGGAATTAACAGAGTGTCTTGCACATAAAATGTTTTTAATAATCCATTTAATAATGACTATTAAATTTATAATTATAAAAATAATAGCACCTCCAGAATAGAGATATTCAATCAGGCATGCTGTTAATAAATGAATACATACATTTAAAGCAGAAAAACCTGAGACAACAGTTCCACATTCTGCATAGTTTTTTACTTTTATTAATAATCTAAAAAAGGTTTTTTTGTTTGTTTGTTTATTTGGTACTGGGGATTTAACCTGGAGTGCTTTACCACTGAGCTACATCCCCAGTCTTTTTTATTTTATTTTTAAATTTTGAAACAGGGTGTCACTAAGATGCTTAGGGCCTCACTACATTGCTAAGGCTGGCTTCGAACATGCAGGCCTCCTGCCTCGGCCTCCTGAGTCCCTGGGATTACAGGTTTGAACCACTGGGATTACAGGCATGTACCACTGTGCTAAGGTGATAAACTAAAATTTTGACTGGCCTTTTATAATAACCAGTTGAATTCAAAAAGACATGAGACTACCAAACACTTAAGGAAGTTATTATTGCCTCAGAAATATGTATAATTACAATAAGAACAGTTTTTAAATTATTATTCATGAAGAAAGAAGTAATTATTTTATATTCAATAATCTAATTGAGCTAGCTGATAACTTGAAAGTCTGTACATATACATATACATTTTTACTTGGAGTGGCCTGTGCCAAAATCCAACAAGGCTAACAACAGAATTTAGAATGCATACATTCGAAAATATTTCAAATTCTGCAAAATAAATGAAAGTAACTTTGTTGTGGTAAAGGAAGTAGCCAAACAGTTTCAAAATAAAATTGAAAGTCCATCCATACTAGTGACAACACTATAATAATTTTATATATGTGCTTTCTGGTTTTGAACATACATCTTTCAGAAATATGTTTGGACTTTTAAATTATGCATTTTCAGAACATATGTATTTCCTTAAGTGTAAAAATAAAGGTATACCTTCAATAAGTACAAGTAAATTAATGCATGCCATGTAAGAGGATATCATGATCAAAGAGTTCATGACAAACAAACGATTTTTATTTCACTGTTAAAGTATTTATTCATCTTAGGCATATATTACTTCAATTTAAAAACAATATATATCTTTTAAATAAAATGGAGATATATTAGTGGCATGGAAGTGAGCGTGTTTTCAAGAAGCTGGAAGTAGACCAATGTAGCGTTAGCATTCGTGATGAGGGTGAAAGGGTGCTGTTGAAAAGAATATTTGAATATTGTAACATGTTCCTGGCCCAAAACTTATTTAAAAATCATTCTTCCCCCACACCAAAATAAACATATGGCCCAGACACATAACATACGATTCCTAACAATTGCTTTCTGAAATATTTCCCTGCATAAATCTAGGTACAATTTTCCATTTACTTCTCTCAAAACCAATCTTTTTTTTTTCTTTTATCAATGCTAGGAATCAAACCCAGGACTCAGTGCTATATCCCCAGCCCAACACAGATTTTTAGAGATATTAATAAACTTGTTTGTTTGGTACTGGGGATTTAACACCGGGTGCTTTACCCGAGGGTCTTTAGTCATGGTAAAGACACTAGTAAAATAAAAAATCAAATCATATTTGTGGCACATCCATTGAAAGAATACATCAATTAAAATTATTGTAATCAGTTACTATTCCATTGAGTAGTCTCATTGATTTCATAGGGTTTCATTTGTTGTTGTTTTTGCAGTGCTGGGGATGGAACCCAGGGCCACATGCATGCTAGACTACTGAGCTACACCCCTAGCCCCTTCATAGAGTTTTAATTATGAAGAAAATAAAAAATAGTCTCATTGCATTGCAAGTTTCTTAGCATCACAGGAAATGAGGCCATCATTTGGATAGTTAAATTAAGCAAGGAACTATGAGTCATCCTTGAACATCTTGATGTCTCTTATCCTCCATAACCAAATTTATCACTAACACTTGTCAGTTTTAGCTCCTGAGCATCTTCACTCCATTTCAACAATCGTATCAGTTTGACTTTCCATCATCTCTTGCCTGAGTACTGGAATTGCCTTCTAACTAGTTTTCCCAGTGACACAATTGCACTCCCAAATCTGTTCTCCTGGTTTGTTTTGTTCTTAGGATATGTACCCAAATCTGTATCATGGTTTATAAGAAGAAATCTGATTTGCCCCATGTCTATCTCTTTGTCAAATTTTACCCTTTCACCTCCATCATGAATTCTTCCACTACATTGGTACCCTTCCAGTTCCTTGAAAACATGCTCCCTTTGATCAAAGATTCTTGTTGGAAATCATGCCTTCTTTCATGAGTACTACCTTGAATTCTCCACTTTTCCAAACACTTGTGTCACCAGTAAACTCATATTAAGCCTTCAGAGCATTAGGTAAAAGGCATTTCTTCAGAGTACAGGGAAAGCCTCCTGCTTGCTTGACCCCCTGAGACTAGCATCCTGTTATATACTGTCATGCATAACACCAGCTCACTTTCCACCCCTGCACTTATAGCAGTTGATAATTATACTTTTATTTCTGTGATTCCTTGAGTATTGTATTCTTTGAGACGTAAATTTCATGATATCAGGACAATATTTGCTTTTACTCAATGCTATTTTTAGCATCTAGCTCAGTATCTCACATATATCAATGATTCAATAAATATTCACTGGTTGAATAATTAAATGAACAAGTATTCATTATTTGTTAAAAAGTCATTTGTTCAAGATACTGTTGCACATGCCTACTATAAATCCCAGCTACTCAGGAGGCTGAAGCAGGAGGATGGCAAGTTCTGGGTTAGTCTCCACAATTTAGCAGGACCCCATCTCAAAATTAAAAAAAAAATAAAATAAAATAAAAAGGGCTGGGAATGAGGCTCAGTGATAGGGAAACCCCAGGTTCAATCTCCAGGACTGAAAAAAAAAATCATTTGGGTAACTTTTGTAGTTGATTAGTCTGAGGCTGGTCAATTGTAGAGAATGTTTTTCTACTCTTTCCCCAGTGGCAACCAGTATTGAAACCTGGTGAAAAAAAAAATGAACCCTTGGGCTGGGGCTGTAGCTCAGTGGTAGAGTGCCTGCCTTGCATGTTTGAAGTACTGGGTTCAATCCTCAGCACCACATAAAAATAAATAAAGATATTATGGCCATCTACAATTAAAAATTTTCAAAAAGTGAAGCCTTAAGAGACTAAGACCTCAATATAGGGTTACACATGCGAGCTATTGTAAGGGTCCCGCGAAACGTCGGAGAAAGAGACCACCAAGTGACCACTCATGCAATTGGCAGAAGGGGGATTTATTGAACCAGCATGCTGGGGCTCCGTGCCCACTCAAGAAGAGAAAGCAGCCAGAGCCCCGAGCAGGGGCTGAGCACTGCTTAAGTACACTTTTTGGGGAGGGCGGAGGGCTTTGTATACATCAGAACAAATCATCATTAGGCGCGGGAAAATTGAACAACAACTCCTAAACATGATTAGTTCATTCATTGGCGGGAACAGGTCAGGCTGGAGTGATAGGTCATTCCTAAGGAGGGGGTTACATTCAAACTGATTGGTTCAGGCCCTGCAAGGCCTGCGTGCAACCACACAGACCCCTTCAGTTATTAAACAACCAGACAATCAGGGGAAATGTTTACTGGGCGGTTCTAAGCATTGTCTTAACAGCTACAGAAATTTAACTCAGACCTAGCAGCTTAGAAACTTTTACAACACCCGGTCTTTTACCCTTTAACTTTTACGCTTTAACTTCAATTTCTTTTACCCTTACACTATCAACCAATAAATGTGAGATCAGCAAAACCATTATGATTATTTCAAATATAATGTTAGCTACACAAGCAGCCACTTATAAATGCCTAATGCCACATTTGAATTGTGGAAAAGGGATTTTTGAACAGGTCTCTCTTGCCCTGTTTCTTGTACTAAGAGTTTCACATTCACATTTTAAGACATCAGATGATGAAATCATATCACTGCTGTACTTAATTAAGCAAATTCGAATTTCTGAAGGTATAAATTGTAAAGTATTAAGGATTATTGCTAATGAGGCTTATATTTTCACACCAGAAAATAGAATATATATACATGCATAAAGTATGAATATATTGAATATATGTAATATATATTGAATATATATGAATATGATTAAAATGTCATGCTATTAAATGAGTACATTGCACAGTGATATAATTCTTAGTTCATATTTTCTCCTGATTAACTAAGCTTTCTTATTGTTTCATTTTACATTGTATTTTTTTTGTTTTTATCCACAGAATTGTGCTTATCTATTTTGTAATGACCCATGTGTGTCTCATGTCATGTTTTCATTTGCTAAAATATCGACGAACAATTTTAAGACAGCATGATGAGTGCTAGACTAGTGTAACACTTACTGTGGCTGGAATCTTCTGCAGATTCTGTTAAAGTGCAGATTCGGATTTAGTAGTTCCAGGGAGGGGTCTGAGACTCTGCATTTCCACCAAGCTCCCAGGTGTTCATAGAATACACTTGCAGTAGCAAGATCATAGAGCAGGGGTTAGCAAACGCTTTTTGTAAAGAGCCAGTCAGTAAATATTTGGGATGTTGTGAACCTTATGGAAGCTACTACTCAGCTCTGCCCTTGTAGCTTGAAGTCAGCCACAGACAATATAAATGAATGGGTGAGGCTGTGTTCCAATAAAACTTTATGAACACTGAAATCTGAATGCTTTCAGATTTTCACAAATCATGAAATATTAATCTTTTGATTTTTTTTTCAAACTGTGCAAACCTGTAAAGTCCTTCTTGACTCCTGGATCATACAAAAACAGTCTATGGTTTGCTAGGGTAAAGGTACTGGTGGTTAACTTTGCCACGGGCTGTGTTGGGCAGGGTTGGAAGGTTAGGTTCTGTAGAAAAGATTACAGTTGAACTAGAAATTGAAGATATGAATCTTTTCTGGACACCCAAGTGGGAGACATGGAAACGTGAAAGGAAAAAGCAAGTGATGGTATTAGTGTGTTATCTCAACTGAAAGCTTGGAGGGCTGCAGGAGAAAAACAAGACCTTCAGGATTGAGAAGGCTCAATACAGTGGGATTTCCTTATGTGCATATTCAAATAGTTTTACACTTTAATGAGTAGTGTTATCAGGTGAGCCTGCAGAGTGAGCAGTGGGGGATGCTATTAAGTTCTGCATTTTGGAATTTCAAGAGACAGAAAGAGAATAGAAATGATGGAGGAAAGCAGGAAAAACTATCTTTGAAAGGTCAGGACTCTCAGAAAGTGGCTGCAAACTGTTCTCAAATGAAAGCTTTGTGGAAGCATTTATATAAATGATCAGGGTTTGCAAATTCATTGATGAAACGTAAAATGAGTATCCTACAGCCAGGCAGAGCAAACCCGCCAAGCCATTTTCCTATTGTTACAAAGCACACAGCACATGAAAAGGGAAACTAAGAACTGAGGACTGAAGACTAAAAAAAAAAAAAAAAAAAAAAATGATCTCTACATATGCTTCAGCATCTGCCTGACTTTGCTGATGAGCTACAGAGTAGGCACACATGCTGAGGGGGAAAAGGAGCATATAGATTTTATAGATGATGTTTCTATTCACTCTCTGAAGGTGACAGTGAAGCAAGATGATAGAATATTAAAAAAAAAAAAACAGGAAGTATGAAAAAATGGGACACCAAGCACAAAATTAACACTTAACATGATGCCAATACTTTCTGGTAGTCTTTTTCCCCAATTCTCTTTCCATGTTCCATCTCATGGCCCCACTTCCTAAAGCATTTTGTCCTGCTGTTTTGTGGGTGTGTTTTATTGAAATCACTGGAAGTGAGTTAAGATTTTCTGAGAACTTATACACAAGGCACAATTTTTAAAAATTCTCTCCAGAATGTAATAAATGGTGAATTTTGATCAAAATTTAATAGCTGAAGTGAGACTTGGAAGCCTAGTGTATTTCTCCAGCTCTCCCTTAAAATAGGCAGTACATTTACCATAGCTGTGGCTTCCTGTAGTAAGCCAGGGTAGAAAAGTGGGAGGTAAAGCAAAAGGTTGATTTCTGTTTTTCCACAATGGGGGGGAAATAGTGTTTCTTCTAGATGTAAAGGAAAGATTTGTGTCCAGCTTTGTTCAGATCAAAAACAATCATGTGCAAATTTTGGTTAGAAAATTGTAGGTGACTTTAAAATATTAGGAAACCATGAGAGGAAAGGCAGCATAGCTTTATTAATGAAAGTTAAGAGGAATAATAAACATAGATGTAGGAAACTTAGAGGTTTTCTTTTGTTTTTACAGTCAAAGTGTTAGAGGGCTGGGGCCTTCTGGAAAACTGAGGCAGCACAAAAACCCTGATTCTTACCATCAAATTAGAAAGATTTCAGATATGTCACTCAAAGTAATAGGCATCAGTTTATTAGAAGGAATAGGAAAGGACAAAGGGGACACTCTCAAGGGAGAGAGAGAGTTCTTTCAAGAGAGGGGAAAGTACACCTCTCCTGCCCTCCAGTTTGATTAGGTGTCCCAGTAGACATTGATAACTTTCAGCTCTTAAGTAGCATGCACTGGGTTATGAACTTGTTTGTTTACCTTCAGAAAATAGGGCTTGTCAAGAAAACGACTGACTATGGTACAAGCACTTCTAATCAGCAAGTTAGAATTTGTGACTGGAAAGACTTGGCACATACCCCACAGTTTGTGAGTTTTTTCTGCCTCATGTACTACTCCCTTTTGCTATTGACCTATAATTTGTCTAAGGATTTAAACCGACTTTTTTTTTTTTTTGGTACCAGAGATTGAACTCAGGGGCACTTAATCACTGAGCCATATCCCGAGCCCTAGACATTTCTTAATGTTTGTGATTTAAAGAAAATAGCATTACTCATAATACTAAAAGAGTCTACCTCATTCATTTGTTTCTCAGTTCAAAAGTTGACTCTTAATAGTTGAAGCAATGTTCATTGATAATACAGAAATGCTCAACAAATATGTTCAATAAGAATTAGATGAGAGAGCGAATGAATGACTCGTTTCCACTATTTGTAATTTTCATATCTATAAACTTCTGTAATGAAAGCTTCCTTCAAATCAGATTTAAACTTAGCTCTGCAAATTCATTTTAAGAAACCACATCATATTCTCTTGGATATAAAAGCACCAATTAATTGGTCATTATTACACTTTATTTTTTACAATTATATTTAAAATTCAATTGAATACCAGATGTGCACAACTTCCTTACAGGTTTGCTGCTCTTTATTTAATATTCACTTTGAAGAAGTCTGGCACTCTCCGTGCCTTTAAAGGGTAAGCCACATTTTCTGTCTACAAGCAGATCTTTATATTATAGGCTAACAGTAATCTCTGATTCTACAAGAAAAAAAAACATGACTGTGTATCTCTAGCATACTGGAAAACCTATTTCAAGGTCTTCTCCAAATTTATCAACTAAAGACAGAACTACAAAATACATTTTTAAAGATAGTGATTCTATGGGGGAAGATTTTCTTGAGTTGGATTTAAAATGAGGACAGATCAGGAGAAAGAGTATTTCAAAGTGTGTTTTGGGTGTAGGGGGAGCACTTCTTGGAAACCAGTGAGCATCTAAGGAGGCAGGGTGATGGGGCCCTTTTGGCTTATACTCAGAGAAGATAATGTGGGAAAGGTAAGGTGAGGTCAAAGTGGAAAAGAAAGCAAGAGGAAGATGCTTATTAGGGGGGCTTGATAATATTTATGGTAGTTCTTCCAAAGGGAAACTCCTGTAAGTAACTGGAAATACAGGACTGGATTTCTCATCTTTGTCTCATAGTTGTGATGTTTTGGTTTAGTATTCTGGTTATTACACCTGCAACAGATATTCCCTACCACCAGGGGGCGACAGAGTCAGGCCTTGCTAGGGAGGTTTTCAGATGTTTGGGACTGGTGTTGGTGAGGTTTTCCAAGTCAAAAATTTTGTAAACTGACAAACTGTTTAATGTCCTATCTACCATCTAGATAACCTTTTAGAAGAAGTTTAATTGAGTTCACCCCTTCTTAATATCCACAGGTTTAGGGAATTGATTTATATGTTAGATTCCCAAAGGAGGCATTAAAGCAAATGAAATGGAAGGAATTAATAGGATTTGTATCTAGTTTCTATGTACCCTACATTATAATCCATGACCTGTTTTCAGACAATTTTCTCTGTTGTCATTGTTATCCTGCCAGCAATGACTTCTGTTGTAAGAATAATTTTTATTCCTCTCACAATTCACTGATTGAGATTTCCCATGGCAGAGTTATCACTGTGAGAAGGAATATCATCAAATTAGAAGAAAAGAATAACAAGGCTCTTTGAAGTCTTCAGAGGAAGGTCAGTGGCAATTTGGATAGTGGTAATTGGCAGAATACAGGTCCAGAATACAGTGCTCTGTCTTCATTATACTTTATGATATCGTGTTCCAAAGAACATGAAGTTTTCAGTTTATTTTTTGGGAAAAATTATATAAATCCAAGATCATTATTTTTGACACTTCATATTAATAGGTAATGCGTTAAGTTTACATTAGAACTAAAAATGATGTAACCTAGTTTTAAAAAGCAAAACACTTGCAATTAGCATATCAAAATACCCCTGTCACAGGGAAAGTATGCTGTTTATTGCTCTAAATTATTCAGAAATTTTCACACAATTTGCTCTAAACATCTGACTGATAGAAAAGTCCAGAACTAGTAGTTGGCGTTGATATACTAAATTTTATCTTTTTTCCTTTTTTCTATTTGTGTTTGTGGAGGTTATAATAAAGAACGAGTGAACTAAAGTATCAGAATAACATATTCTTGAATATTATCAAAACTATTATGGAGAAATATTATATGATTGTCAGTATCAGGAATTACTGAGGTTGCAGTATTGGCCCAAATCTCTGACCTCTCAAGTTACTGACAATATGATTGGTGAGTTAAGATTGATTAACACAAGGTAAAGGAAAGGGAGAATAGTGTGCTTTGAGCAATAAGAATTATGCATGTGGGGCTGGGGATGTGGCTCAAGAGGTAACGTGCTCGCCTGCATGAGCAAGGCGCTGGGTTTGATCCTCAGCACCACATAAAAATAAAATAAAGATGTTGTGTCCACCGAAAACTGAAAAATAAATATTCAAAAATTTAAAAAAAAAGAATTATCCACGTACAAAGAGGTGAGGGATTAATGAAGCCTGCATTTCAGCTGAAGATCCTTCAGGAAGTGTACATAATAGTCGGGACTTTTTGGCAGGGTGAGAGTGCTGGGGTTGCACCTAGGGCTCCTGCAAGCAAGGCAAGCGCTCAAAAACTGAGCTATACAGTCCACTCCCAATTAGGATGTATGGTATTTCTATTTTCCATCATCAACTTTTCCATCTCATTAAGCAGTCTGTTTTTCTTTCTTTGCTCCATCCAAGCCCTTGCAACTGTACTTTGCACATGGTAGGCACTCCACAAATATTTGTTGCTTGATCAAATAATTTTGTGACAAGTAAGAGCAAACAAAAGAGACATATTCTGGTTTTCTGTCAAATACATAGTTGTCTTGACAAAAGTTCTGTGTTGACCATGATAGGGTACCTTATCAAAGCTCACAGTGCCAATCTGAAAGTAAAGCTTACAGATCTGCTTCTTGAAAAGTCTAGTGCCTAGTGCTATCCTCTCCCAGCTTTGAAGAATGAAGGTCAAAATTAAATGTTTATTGGATTTTGGGAATAATTTTTGTTAACTGGTCTGATCAATTAGTCATGATCTGTAATATCAAGGTTCTATAAAGCCAATAGCTAACTTTTCAGCAGAAATATTTTTATGATATTTGGTGTATCCAAAATCTCTTGTAAACATTTAAATAATGTAAATTTACTCTCTTTCTTAGCAGCAGTATTTAAGTTGTATCTACTTTATGCCAAAGAAAAGCAAGAATCTTTTATCTTCATCTCCTTATTTTAAGGAACTGTTGTTGGTTAGATATGCTCCTCTAAATTTTTATCCTCCAAATAAATGAAAGACATTGAATGATATTGTTGCGATAGTGTTAAGCAATTACATAATTTTATTAGGACACAGACATAATTAGAAAATGGCACATCATCAAGTGCAGGGATAAAATGACATCCATTAATCAAATAAAAGCCTTGGCTGAACTTCTTGTAGGTGAATTATCTCTACTACAAAGTTGCATTGTGATGTATATGCAAATTGAAAACAATATTATAATTTAGGATTACAGCTGCTAAAATCAGACTTGCATATGAAACAAATACTTTGGGAACTGCAAAAGCTTTTCAAAACTGAAATAATGAACATGTATTTTCTAAATGATGAATTAGGCTCACAAGTTCATAAATGAGTGGTCTTCTAAACGAGATGTAAACTATTCAAATCAACAATTAACAAACAATTAGTCATATGTTATTTTCCATCTTTCCATATTTATACCCACCAAATGATCTGCACATTCAAGAGAGTAATATCTTCTAACTGGTTAACCAGCACTCTGGAAATAGATCTCTTTTACTGGAAAAACAGAAACTAGGTCAGGTGCTATGGCATGCTCATAATCCCAGCTACTTGGGAAACTGAAACACATGGATAGCAAGTTTGAGGGTGGCCTGGGTAATTTAGTGAGACCCTGTCTCAAAACAAAATTTTTAAAAGAAGAGCTGGGCATGTATTTCAATGGTAGATTGCTTGCCTAGCATGTGCAAACCTCTGGATTCAATCCCCAACATTGGGCAGGGGTGGTGCACACCCAGTGACTCCATAGACTGAAATAGGCGGATTGGAAGTTCGAAGCCAGCGTCAGCACTTAGTGAGACCATGTCTCAAAATAAAAAATAAAAAGGGTTGAGGATGGAGTTCAGTGGTAAAACACCCCTGGGTTGAAACAAGGGTTGATTCATAGTTTTTTCCTCTAATTTAATTTACCACTGTTCTATACTTTTAGGCAGGAAATATCTTTTTTTTTTTTTTTTGAGTCACAGATAAGCCAATGCATTTTAATTCCTGGAATAAACTTTCTTTTTCAACTTTAAAATTGGGTAAGGCTTATTTTTAAATTGTGTTCTTCCTCCTAGTTTTTTTTTTTTTGTTTTTTTTTTAACTTTTAACCAAGAAGGGACTAGAATATCCCCTGTAGTTCTCCTATTTCTGAAAAAGTTTTGATATTCTATTCTTTTCTGTTTCAAGTAGCTAAGAAAAGTCCCAAACTTAACTTTGGGAAAACATCCTTCATCATACAGGAGGGCAGGAAAGATAGAAATGGAAACATTTTATAAATTTATATATATATATAAATATACAATTTATATTCATAAAATTTTAAAGTTTGAAAGAACCAAGCATTTGCAGGAATGTGAACCAACTGTATCTCTTTATACATTGTAGGAAGAAGTTCAAAGTTGCCCAACTACTTGGAAAAATGTTGGCATTATCTCCTGAAATTGAATTCATAATGCATATACAATGTATTATTTTAATTTTAATGTTTAAATAATGAAGTATTATATCAAGGGAGTCATGGGTGGTGAGATGCTAATGGTAATTCACATACCATTCTGTGCACTTGAGGCCAGACCCTAAGAATTTAAAGGCAACCAGTCACCCAAGTAGGCATCATTTAGCAAAGTAGTATGCAGGGCTAAGGCGGAAGTAGAGAGGCATAAAAAAAAGGCTTGTTTTGTTGGGAAAACTGTTCTATTAGAATAGTGTTTGGTTCATACAATTTTCAGTGAATGTTTGCTGACCTAATGAAGCAAAAAAAAAAAAGGAGGAAAAAGTAATAATTATTTGAGAGTGCCTGCTTGAGGTGGCAGAGGCTCAGTCGTAACCAAGAGAAAATAATGGGAGGTGCATCAAATGGCTAGTTTTCCCATTTTTCCAGTGGAGAATGTGAGCTCTTTCCAGAATCACATAATTCAAGGACAGTGATCTAAAAATTCTTGTCAGGAAATGTTAGCCAATTCTAAATAGTACTTCCACATTTCAGCCCATTTAAACAATTAGGTATAAAGCAACTTTTCTTTTGTAAAGAGGGAATTATAAGGAGAGTAGAAATGTGTGGACTTATTAACTAAAAAATGATTAAAAAAAAAAAACTTAACCATGTTCCTCACAAATGGTAATTTGAAAAAGAGAAAGAGAATTGCCTGTGGCAAGTAAGGAGATGTTCAGTTGTGACAGTTGTGATTCTTCATTAAGCAATACTTAATGTTAGACACTTGACGGAAGGAGCTCTGCAGGGTTTTCTTTTAATTCTCACAACAATCAATAAAGTAATACTGATCTCATTTGACATGAGCAAAGAGAGGCCAAAGGGGCTTGAGTGACTTTTCCAAGGTCCCACAACTACTCAGTGGAAGAGCCTGGATTCCGAACAGAGAGACCTGCCTGATTCTCAATTCATAGTCTGCCGCAGTCTGGCTGGGCACAATCAGGAGCCACTTGTCAAAAGAAACTAACTTTATTTTTAGAACCACACACGCCAAACAAAACAGCCTCTCAGGAAAAACCCTCAGAGCCTCAACTGCCACCACCGGCTTTCCACAAGCCTCTCTCTCCCCCACAAGCTTCTCCCCCCCTCCCACAATCCTCCTGCTCTTGAGGCCGATTGGCTGGGTCACGTGGGCGGAGCCAAAAAAGTCCCCCAATGAGCAGCTCCGTGGTCTGAAAGGGCAGGGAAACAGTCCAATGAGCATCACCGCAGAGGAGCCAATCAGCTAGATGTTGCTGGGGCCGCTGTGAGCCTATCATCAGCCGGCAGCTGGAAGTTTGCTGGGGCCCCTTCGGCTGTGGCTCTCAACATCTCCCCCTCTCTGTTTAAACAACAAGCATGTGGCTTAGGGACCGTGTCTGTTAGGCAGTCCAATTCAACATATGGTCCTTATCCGTCATCAGATGAACTGACCTCTAGGCGTCAGCCTCCTGTCTTAGGTTGGTACCACTGCAATTGGATCATACCCGTCACTGACTACCGGTCCAGCATACAGCTATACTTGTGGATAGGCCTTTGCACCAGTGGGGGGGTGAGGTTCTTTGCCTCACCTCTGTTGGCCCCCAAATTTTAGACCATCACTAGTAGAGGAGGATGCAAAATGCCATGACATTAAGCCAATTGAGGGCTCCTTTGAAAAATTGTACCACCGGTGACATCATCAGCAAAAATACCCCAACACTACCATAAGTCGCTGCACCAACAGATAGTTCCAGCTGCCAATAGTCCCTTTCCTTGAAGTTGACCCTCATGTGTAGCCACCATGATGAATGAATACAGCAAGAAATTCTGAGATGTTTGCAGGCTTCTCTCCACTCCCTCCCCCAAGCTTATTCCTCTGCATAGAGCAAGGGTCCCAACCCCAGCTCTGTTGCCTACAGCACTGGCAAGTGACCCATTGGGCTTCCACCTGACCAATTGGGCATCGAGCAGTGCAAAAGCAAATCCCTCCAAAAGCTGGGAGAGTCACACTGTGGGCTACTCCTGCATGCGGGTGGGTACATATCTCTTGGGTCCTGTGACCCTGCCTAAGAAAATTGAGGGGGTAGAAAAACAAATTAAATCAAGCAGCTCAGTGACTATTACTAGATAAAGATGACTATGTCCATCTCAGGCTAATAGCAAATACTCAATGTTATCCTTGCTATTACTTTATTATCATCATTACTAGCTATGAAGCTCTTAGTTTACACTAATGCCTTTTAGACTCAGTGTTGTAGTCTATAAAAAACGTTTGATGCTTCTGGAATGATCTAATTTCATCATGGTGATTACAAGAAAATATAAACTCATTTAAATTTTCTGACAAATTGCTCATTAAATGTGAGGAGGATAGAGAAAGAAGTGATTTTTCTCCTTTTTGATATGATGAAAATAAGATTATAATTATCTTGCAAAAGTTGATTCATATATCTTATCTGTTCCAGATTCCTGACAAATTAGCCTTCCTCACCTTCTTCATCCCCTATAAATAAACAGTAGGCTTAGACCTAGTGCTAGCCCAATTCCCTTTCCAATTCTTACAAGTTACAGCTACATCCAAGGACCATTCTTGGCCTCTTGAAGTAAATAAACTTCAAGATACCTTTGAATACTCAAGTCCCCACTAATCTCTCCTTCTAGCACATAGTTTGGTAATGATCAATTTCTCATTTTTAGTATTCATTTATTATCTTATTAACTAATGGGTAAATTCTTTGAAAGCAGACAGTCTATATTCTCATATATCTTAGCACTTAGTGCTGCACCTAGCTCAGTGTCTTGCATAAAGTAGCAGCTCAGTAAATCATTATTGATGGATAAATTCATGTTTGTTATCTATGAAGTTGGTTATCAAATTTGTAACCAGAACTAAAGAAAAAGCTCTAGAAAATTGAATGCTATAGTTTTAGCATCATATAAAATAAAACAAGACATTGTTTTGCATGGTAAATAGAGATTAAAAACTCACTTAAAATCTAGAAAAGATTAATTTGTAAAATATGAAATCAATAATAAGTTGTCTAGGTAAAATAATAATGCTGAAAGGAGATACACATTTTTCTTGTATTAACTTGCCTTCCTAGGAAATGGCTTTAAGGGTCCTCTATCAGAAAGAATACAGGCGCTTAGGTCTAACCCCAGGTCATATTTATGTTCTGATAACTAAGTCAACATTGCAAAAGATTGCACAACTTGCACCTTTAATAGTAAGATTATGATCTATTATTTTTGGACAATTAGATGAAGTATATCAGTGAAAAATATATGTCTAAATAATTAAACCCTTATTGATCAATATATAAAAACCCAGTAAATATGATACATTTTTCCTAACAATTGGCAAAGATAAACTTTAATGACTTTTATATCCAGTATCAGGATATATTTTTAAAATCATTGTTCTTTCATCTAAAACCTTTATTAGTACTATTGGATGAAGGACAAAAAGAATTTGAACGTCAAGTTCTTGGGTGATATAAAATGGGAGAAGACAGGCCATATGTCTTCATATAAACCTCCTTGTCCTTGAAGTTCCAAGTCTAGCTTCCTTTTGAGATGAAAATAAATATCTTCTTCCTTAGAAATATGGCAAGGTAGGGTGCTCACATGACCTACTAACTGTGTGAGTAAATGTGGCATATGATAGTTTCATTATTTTACCTTTTTTTAGTATAGAATAAATGCTATTTGAATATCCCCTCTCTCAGCCATACACACAAATATTCCACTGATAACAGCATGTTTTTTAAAACTTAATTTCTTAAAATAATAAACAGATTTTAAAAACTTAATTTCTTAAAATAATATAATCTTGGGGCTTGTCTCAGAGGTCCATGTGGGTAGGTGAGAATCTGTCAACATAATGTCTTTTTCTCAGCATTTTTCCTAAGGGCAACATGCTATTTTGTTTCCCTTGTAATTATTTTTGCCTATTTTTTTCTTCTGCTGATCTACTTTAATTTCATTTGAAACTTGGAGGATGGAAAATGTGATTATTTAGATAATTTTGTAATATAAGCCATTTTTGCAATAAAGAGGATGAATTCTCTTTGCTACCAACATCTGCCTATCATTGAATGAAGTGTTATTTAGTATAGAATGTGATATTCAAAAGAAAGGCCATTTATCTAACAAATGCCTCTTCCCTTGTTGCATCTACCCTATTGCTAGCTTGCTGTATCTGTATTGACTGTTTGTTTTTTGTGGCTGTCAAGTTAGCAAATTTCTATGTGATGCAGATGGTGTAACTACTATTGTTCAAGTACTTAAAATTCATTCTGCTGCAGGATGTTTTTATCATTAAATGTCTCATTTAACCATATCAATAAATTGAATTTATGGATTATTCTGTCTAGGATGACTAAAGCTTTGTTATATATCTGAACATAAAATCTATTTATTTATTTATTTGTTTGTTTGTTTATTTATTTATTTTTGGTACCAGGGATTGAACCCAGGTGTGCTTAACCACAGGGTATCACTAAGTTGCTTAGTGCCCTGCTAAATTGCTGAGGCTCACTTTGAACTTTCGAGCCTCCTGCCTCAGCCTCCCAAGCCACTGGGATTTTAGGCATGTGCCACCATGCCTGGCAAAATGTATATTTTGATATGAAAATTCTATCAAAAGAAACTCTCCCCCCCCCAAGATGTGGTCTCACTAAGTTTCCCAGGCTGACCTCAAACTCCTGGGCTCAAGTGATTCTTCAGCCTTAGCGTATTGAGAAGTTGGAACTACAGGTGTGCTCCACCATCATTAAATCCTGGTAGAAAACAATGTTAAGATTTAGATCATTAAGATGTTCAAAGGGCGGGGCATGGTGGCACACACCTGTAATCCCAGAAATTCTGGAGACTTAGACAGAAGGATTGCAAGTTCAAGGCCAGCCTGGGTAATTTACTGATACCTTGTCTCAAATTAAAAAAAGAAAAGAGCTAGGGGTATAGCTCAGTGGTAGAGCACCCCTAGGTTCAATCTGCAGCACTTGAAAAATAGAAAAAAAAAGACATTCAAAAGCATTCTCATATAGCTAGATATAGATAATATGATGGTAGATATATGGCATAGAATTTTAAGTTATTAATTATATATGAATTTATCATAGACTTTAATTGTTTCCTTTGCTAATTTCTCCATAATTTGTTTAAAAATAAATTAAAAATCATGATGTGTAATCCATACTTTTTTTAATAAGTTGTTTAAATTTAGATATATTTTTAAACTTCAAATTTGGGCCTGTATATCCATAGATCCTAATACCATTCCCCCTCATCCATTCCATATAGAAAGCCATCAGATTTTATATTCTACCATTAGAAAGGAATTAGAGGCAAGGCCAACTTTTTTTTTACTCTCACGTATATTTTTGATATTGAAATGATTAAAGTTGGACCAACAAAATTTTACATTTGACTTTATCCTTACAGTTTTAAAAATAAGGCAATAATTGAATACTTTGCAGAAATATTCATAATAACGTTTAAAGAAACCATATGCACATATAAGAATTTTATAAATAGAATTCCACAACTTGTCATGACTTTTTCATGCTTACTACCTTAGAAATAATCCTATTCAATATAATACACAATTATAAACAATATCTTATAGCTGGACAATTGTATAATCAACAATGGAATGATTCTAATTTAACATTCACTGAGAAAGTTCATTACTATAAGAGTGACCATATATTCCAGTTTTTCAAGAAAGGACCCAGTTTATACTTACTGCACTATTATCAATAGTAATTACTTTGACTCTCAGAAGTATCCTAATTCAGATGCTCAATTACATGCCTATTTTTATGCATCCATATAAAAAGTAGTACATGCTGCCATATATAAAGAAACTGTGAATAAATGACCCTTACCTGGAGGAATATGCAAAACATATTAATGACACTACACACACGCACATACAATATCATTGCATATAATCCCCCCTTTTTTGTAGCAAAACCCTAAATTTGTGGTATAGCCAGTAAGTACTGTCTGTGGGAATTCAGAAAAAAGATGAATGGGTGTGGACTAGTTAGGTAAGGCTAGTTTAATGGAATCATTGTGCTATAGGGTGTTGTAGGCATGAAATCAAATAGACAAAGATACAGGGATTGAAATGAATATAATATAATTTTAATTAATATAAAATATAGTCTACAGTTGATCAACCAACCGTGGAAAAGACTGAGTACTCAGAATATATGGTTTCTTGTCCTGGCTTTGCCACTAGTTAGCTTTATGTCATCAAGTACATTCTTCCTTCATCTGTAAAATGGGGAATTAGACTGGATTTATTCATCCATCAATTTTTTCATGGTGAAACTACTTTGGGCAAGCACAACACTAAGAACTATGTAAATGATCTTTAAAGTTCCTTTCCCATTCTAACTTTTATGGCAGACACTTTTGTCACCTGTGTTTCCAGTTTCATAGTTATAAGTCAGTTTGGGATCATGTTCTTCTATATTTAAGAACATGTCTTGTGGGGTATGGTGGTGCACGCCTGTAATCAAAGCAGCTCAGGAGGCTGAGGCAGGAGGATCATGAATTCAAAACCAGCCTCAGCAAAAGCGTGGTGCTAAGCAATTCAGTGAGACCCTGTCTCTAAATAAAATACAAAATAGGGCTGAGGATATGGCTCAGTGGTTCAATCCCTGGTATTCCCCCCCACCCCCAAAAAAAGAAGAAGAACATGTTTTGCAGGTAAGTAGCTGTAAAATAACAAATATTTATTGTCTTAAACTGAATGTTTTCCTTCCAAGTACTCTTTTATTTCATAATTGGATTAGGAACATATTTTCATTCTCTGTCATAGTGATGCAACCCAGAATGGTAGGGGACTCTGTCATGAAAAGTTAGCATTGCATATTTTCATAGTGAAAGCTGCAGTTGTGCTACAAGTAACTGAGGTTACAGCCAACTCAGCTGGGAAGCATGAATGTCATGCAATGTTCTTCTTTGTCCCTTTTCACAACTGAGGGCATTTCCCTATTTGTTGGACCTCCCATCCCAGAAATCTTTGCTCTTACTCCCAATGATAATCACCTAACAGGAGAGATCATGCTCTCTGGAGTGGAGTGATAGCAACTGAGCAGCAAGGAACTCTACCAAGTCCAAGAAGTTGAGATGTCGTCTGTGAATCCAGCTGGTTCAAGGCTGCAGGCCCATTTCCCTTGACAGGTTTTTCTATTGCAGGGAGTGGGGAAAGTGGCCCTAAACCATCAAAATGGATTATACATCACTCTTGATGATATGCATGGACACGCCCCTCCATTAACTGGAGAAGTTGGAAATAAATCTAAGGAGCAGGAGACATTATTTTTACTTGTCTGATATTTATTATGTATTTTTAAATTGTGGTGTGAAAAAAGTGGCTATATATTTATCCATAAATAAAACTAGAGGCTTCTTAATATAGTACATACAAAATACAGGATATTTAAACTGACTCTTTATTCTTTTACCTTTGTTTTTCAAAGAATAGAGACATTTTGAGGGGCATAGGCAGAACAGAAGTGCCAGAATATATTGAATCCAGCCAGAAACCCACCTCTGACTAATGTTTGCTTTCAATATTGATAGTGGTGGTCCTAGTGCTAGAAATAGGTCATGGGGTGAAAGAATTCAGAATTTTATAAAGAACTGTAAAACTATAAGTAAGAAAAGTAGGGTAATAGATGTTGAATCATAAATGATTGCTACAAGGAAAGCAAATGATGGAAATTTAAATCTGAGGATACTTATTTTATCCATATTATACTTTTATACACAGAACACTTACAAATATTGCTATAAGAGTTTCTCCTTACATTTGGCATAGTTAGGCAAATGAAGTCCTTTGGGAAAATATTCAAAATCATTCACTAATTTAAAACAAAAGTGAGCTGGGCACAATGACACACCCTTAAAATCCCAGAGACTTGAGAGGCTGAGGCAGGAGGACAGCAAGTTTGAGGCCAGCCTCAGGAATTTAGAGAGACCCTGTCTCAAAATAAAAAATAAAAAGGACTGAGGATGTAGCTTAGAGTTAGAGCACTTGCCTAGCATGCACAAGCCCCTGACTTTAATTCTCAGCAACACACATAAACACATACACGTGAATTCTAAGTTATAAGAAATTTCTACTAGTTTTCCACATAGTCCTATCAAAATTTTTAAATTATCCGGTTTTTTTTTTTTGTTTTTTTTTTTTTAGAAAAACTCCAGTACCTACATAAAGCCTTAAATTAGAGATATGAACATCCGAAAATTAACTGATGGCAGCTAGAAATAGAGTTGTAAGTAAATGGCTGGGAATCTGTCTTTTCAAACACACAGCAAGAGAGTTACAAATCCATCTCTGTTTTTTCTGCCAGCTATATTAGACCATTCTACCCCCTCAATTTATGGAGCACTTAAAACTTTGAAAACTTCTAACTAAATTGAGAGAAATAGGAAAAGGGCAAGCAACAAGCATATGGACTCAGTTGACAATGTGCTGAAATATTAAGTTGCAGAAATCTCTTAAGTATATGTGTAAAATAAAAACCAAATTGAAAGATTGAAAGTAGATAATTTATTTTGAAAATGAGCTCAACTATTTCAGGGTCTGAAAGCAAATACAATTCAAATCTCTACTGTGTGTGTGTCTGTGTGTGTGTGTGTGTGTGCGTGCGCGTGCATGTGCACTTAATGTTGTTCCGGCAAAATAAGAGTAGATCCAAAATAAGAGTAAGATCCTAAGGATTGGTGACACCTTACTGAACTATCATCACAAGGGATCTGGCATAGGAAAGAAAATTAAGATGCTAACTCATACTGGCATCTAAAAGGGGTCAGTCAGCCTTAGAAAACTCAAAGGACCCAGACATTGACCAAAGCACACTGTTTTAAAATTGTTTTTTAGTTGTAGATAGACATAATACCTTTGTTTTATTTATTTATTTCTATGTGGTGCTGAGGCTTGAACCCAGTGCCTCATATGTGCTAGGCAAGCGCTCTATCACTGAGCTACCACCCTAGTCCCTGCACTTGTTTTTCAAAAGAAAGTGGCTTTGGGTTTTTTGCAGTTAAGAAAGCCAAGATTTCCTAATTACAAAAAGGAAGGAAATTGAATTGAGACCTGTAGTATGGTGGGTATTCCCTTTCTTCCGGAAAAGATACTTTTCTAAGACAGAAAGGATAGTAAAAGATAATTTGCACCCATTGTATTACGTGGGGCAACTAACTGGGACCAATAACAAAGTTATAGATAACTTTGCCTTTTTAATATAAAAAGAAATGACCGATTAAATGGAATGCTTCACTGATTTTTCCTAACAACCCTATACATAGAATTTTAGAAACAGGGAGTACTTTCTCAGAGGAGCAAATGTAAACCTACTGGTGTCCCAAATAATGCAGTGAAACCAACCAAGGGACAACAAGAGTACAGTACAATATAGAAATTCTCAAATTGAACACCATGTCCATCAGTAGTGATCTTTTAAGTAGAGATTTAACAACATCTGTCACTCTCCACATTTGAAATGCAGAGACATGAAATGTTACGTTACTAAGACCTTTAGGCTAGTAAACATATAGTTCAAGTATGTTGGCAATGGAATCATTGTACAACCTTACAAAGTGATCATTTGTAATATGTTTTTAACCATTAAGTAATGCTTTATTTGTCAATGGTTTCAGTAATAGTCTACAGGAAGAACAAATATCCTTAATATTTGTGGTTTTGCTTTTGCTTGAGTAGCTCCATAAATGAACATTTGATTTGGTATATTTAGTATGAAAAGAAAAATAGTTTTTCTTGTTACAAAAAAAAATAATTCTACAAATATTTTGATCAAACTTTCTTTGATTTCCATTTATGTGCTAAATCACGGGAAATAAACATTTCAAATACTGTTTATTGATGATTAAATTGTAAATATTATTAAATTCTGTTGACAATTTCTTTGAGGAATTTGGTTTTTAAAGGAAAAACCATATCATGATCATGGTATGGATATGTTGATTAGGCAATTGTTGGTCTTCTCCAGAAGGTTATATTCTGCCATAATACTAGGTGTCCTGGTTTGTTTGGGTAATGTTTTCAATCTAAAAATCTAGGAGGCAGGTGCTCACTTGTCCTCCTCCATGCTTGGAAAATACAGGGAGGAGGCCATAGTGGCAACTGTCACCATGATTGATTTCGTTGGGATAGAAGATTGATCAGCTTGTTGTAATCAATCTCACAACAGTGAAACTGACACACTTAAACTCCTCAAGGCAGAACAAAAGAGTACTGTTTTGAAATTTAAAGATTCAGGAAATACAAGATACTTATATCATTTGTTCTAACAACACAATGATCTTTAAGCCATGTGTTGTTCAATGATGATAATGCCATAGTGATAAAATGTAAACTCCAAAGATAAAAATACATAGTGATAAAAGGACTGACATTCTTTGTTTTAATTTTGTATCCAATCTTGTATAATGTAACCTGAAAATTTTTTGTAAGAGTATAAATAGATCTGAGAAGATTAATATATAACCATGATGTTTTACAATTTCTTTGAGGAATTTGAGTTTGAAGTGTACTATAGGTAAAGCTCAAGCCAAAAAATAAGATTGTTTTATGGAACTGTATGACTCTCAAAATCAACATCTGAAGAGATTGTGGTATAGCATAATATTGAAATCACAATAATTACAAAGTAAATATAATAATTAAAATATAAATATATCATTCATTTATTTGACAAATGTGTATATAACATCTAATATCTTCAATATTTTCTATTCATAATCTATTCTCAATCATAATCATCTCAGCAAATCCAAGAATGGAGGTAGTATTACCTTCAATTGACTGCTGCTTAGTTATTATTAGTGGACCTTACATGAAAAAATATGCAATCCAAGCAGAAAGGAGAGAATTGGTATAAATTATAACTTCAAGTTTTTAATTAATAACATGTGATATCATTTATATCAAAAGTTGACTAAATATTTCATTTTGAATCTATTATAGGAATATACAGGTTAGCATTGAGGTTTTTTGTTTGTTTGTTTGTTTGTTTGTTTGTTTGTTTTTGCAGTGTTGGCAATGGAACCCAGCATTTCAAGCATGATAAGTAAGTGCTCTACCTCTGAGCTCCATCCCCAGCCCCACAAGTATAGGCAACATGGATAGATGCCATTCAGATGCATACAGAAAGCATATTGATATATGTTTTTATTTAGCTTTGATACATTTACTTAAGTTTTTCATTGGTTTTGCATGATTTGCTTTATTTGTAGGGCTGCTGTTACTTAACACTTCCTAGCTTCTGTATTTCTTTTAAAAAGTGTAATGTAATTTAGGGCATTGAAGATAGTTTTATAGGAATTAGTTTTGTTTTGTTAAATATTTTTTTTAGTTGTAGTTGGACACAATACCTTCATTTTATTTATTTATTTTTATGTGGTGCTGAGGATTGAACCCAGTGTCTCTCATGTGCTAGGCGAGCGCTCTACTATTGAGCCACAATCCCAGCCCCTGGAATTAGTTTTTAAGAAATTATTTTTATAGAGAAAAATTTCTTGGCCTGCTCAAGAATTTTCAGTTTATTACTGACAGACACATTCTTTTTCTTGTTAGCAATAAATTTTAGCCCCCAAATTTTTGATATTGAACTCCCAAACTTTTGCATGGTGGTATCATTGATGAGTAAATCTAGAAAAAGTTCAATGGATTTTGCAAATAGGATTCATTTTCTAAGAAAATAATTTGAAACAAGGGGACACAATTCTTCAAAAGGAGAAACAATATTATTATTAGTGCATTGGATATGAACTTTGTGTTATCAGATTATTATTGCTTCCTTTTTGGTTTATCATTCCATTCTATATAAGTGAAGTTCCTGGATAATGAGTTTTTTCAGTTCACAGAGCACTTAAACATGTATATCTCTTTTATTTTTCATAAGAGCCTTAGAAGCTAGGTTACTGATTTTGTCTTAGGGGAAGTGAATGCAGCAATATTGATTACTTTGTAGTCTTTATTTTGTCTTCTATAATGTGTTGATATTGTTTATGGAAACTTCTTATTGCCATAATGTTTTGTCAGCTCTTACATAGTATTTATTAATATCTTGAGATAACATGAACCGCAAATAAATTGGAAGATTTAAACTGGGCATCAAGGGGGCGGAAACAGGAAGGTGTGGGAGGGAGTCTTTGAGCTCTGACTATCTGTCTTTTCTGCAAAATCCAAGTTAATCAGATTTTAAACAGGCTCAAACCCTCAGTGTGAAAGTACTTTGCTAGGGAATTATCAAAGCACAAGTTAAGTAGAGCCCTAAGCTTCTTGCACGGGCTGACAGTTATTAATTACATTTTCTTGAGTTGGCTACATTTTAGGCAATTTACTACTAAACAAACTAAAAAAGTTTAAGTTAGTTTTTAGTCTTAAGGAGACATATAATCCCTCAAAGTACCCACTGAGAAATAACTGCTATATAAGTTGTAAATAAACCATTGTTTGTTTGTTTTCGCACTGGGGATTGAACTCAGGAGCACTCAGTCACTAAGCCACATCCCTAGCCCTATTTTGTATTTTATTTAGAGACAGGGTCTCGCTGAGTTGTTTAGCACCTCACCATTGATGAGGCTGGTTTTGAACTGGAGATCATCCTGCCTCAGTCTCCCAAACTGCTGGGATTAGAGGTGTGAGCCACCACCTCCAGGAAGAAAACATATTTTAGATTTAAATTCTTAGGCCAGTGTTTTTAGAGGTTTTTATTCCCTTTGCTACATATTCCAACAACAATTGTAGTTAGTGGAATAATTTGGAAGTTTGTATACTTACTTAAGTAAATAGGGATAAGTGTGAGTTTACCTGGTTTTAGGCAACACACACATATGTATGTATGTATCTATTTTTATTCATTTATATTTATATATATTATATATTTTAAGTAATTAAACTTTTGACACCAGGGATTAAACTCAGGGGCATTTTTTTTTTTAATTATATGCCAAGCTTCAGTGTCCAGGGTTTCTTTCTTTTTTTTTTTTAATTTTTTATTGTTGGTTGTTCAAAACATTACAAATTTCTTGACATATCATATTCCACACTTTGATTCAAGTGGGTTATGAACTCCCACCTTCACCCCATACACAGATTGCAGAATCACATCAGTTACACATCCATTGATTTACATATCGCCATACTAGTGTCTGTTGTGCTCCCCTGCCTTTCCCATCCTCCACCCTCCCCCCTCCGCATCTCTCCCTTCCCCTCCCCTCCCCTCCTCTCTCTCTACCCCCTCCACTGTATAACCCTGAGAGTCTCCTTCCATTTCCATGCAATTTCCCTTCTCTCTCCCTTTCCCTCCCACCTCTCATCCCTGTTAAATGTTAATCTTCTTCTCCTGCTCTTCGTCCCTACTCTGATCTTAGTTACTCTCCTTATATCAAAGAAGACATTTGGCATTTGTTTTTTAGGGATTGGCTAGCTTCACTTAGCATAATCTGCTCTAATGCCATCCATTTCCCTGCAAATTCTATGATTTTGTCATTTTTTAATGCAGAGTAATACTCCATTGTGTATAAATGCCACATTTTTTTTATCCATTCGTCTATTGAAGGGCATCTAGGTTGGTTCCACAGTCTTGCTATTGTGAATTGTGCTGCTATGAACATCGATGTAGCAGTGTCCCTGTAGCATGCTCTTTTTAGGTCTTTAGGGAATAGACCAAGAAGGGGAATAGCTGGGTCAAATGGTGGCTCCATTCCCAGCTTTCCAAGAAATCTCCATACTGCTTTCCAAATTGGCTGCACCAATTTGCAGTCCCACCAGCAATGTACAAGTATACCCTTTTCCCCACATCCTCGCCAGCACTTGTTGTTGTTTGACTTCCTAATGGCTGCCAATCTTACTGGAGTGAGATGGTATCTTAGGGTGGTTTTGATTTGCATTTCTCTGACAGCTAGAGATGTTGAGCATTTTTTCATGTACTTGTTGATTGACTGTATGTCCTCCTCTGAGAAGTGTCTGTTCAGGTCCTTGGTCCATTTGTTGATTGGGTTGTTTGTTCTCTTATTGTCTAATTTTTTGAGTTCTTTGAATACTCTGGATATTAGGGCTCTATCTGAAGTGTGAGGAGTAAAGATTTGTTCCCAGGGTGTAGGCTCCCTATTTACCTCTCTTATTGTTTGTTTTGCTGAGAAAAAACTTTTTAGTTTGAGGAAGTCCCATTTGTTGATTCTAGTTATTAACTTTTGTGCTATGGGTGTCCTATTGAGGAATTTGGAGCCCGACCCCACCGAATGTAGATCGTATCCAACTTTTTCTTCTATCAGACGGCGTGTCTCTGATTTGATATCAAGCTCCTTGATCCATTTTGAATTCACTTTTGTGCATGGCGAGAGAAAGGGATTCAGTTTCATTTTGTTGCATATGGATTTCCAGTTTTCCCAGCACCATTTGTTGAAGATGCTATCCTTCCTCCATTGCATGCTTTTAGCCCCTTTATCAAATATAAGATAGTTGTAGTTTTGTGGATTGGTTTCTGTGTCCTCTATTCTGTACCATTGGTCCACCCGCCTGTTTTGGTACCAGTACCATGCTGTTTTTGTTACTATTGCTCTGTAGTATAGTTTGAAGTCTGGTATCGCTATACCGCCTGATTCACACTTCCTGCTTAGCATTGTTTTTGCTATTCTGGGTCTTTTATTTTTCCATATCAATTTCATGATTGCTTTCTCTATTTCTACAAGAAATGCCGTTGGGATTTTGATTGGCATTGCATTAAACCTATAGAGAACTTTTGGTAATATCGCCATTTTGATGATGTTAGTTCTGCCTATCCATGAACAGGGTATATTTTTCCATCTTCTAAGATCTTCTTCTATTTCTCTCTTTAGGGTTCTGTAGTTTTCATTGTATAAGTCTTTCACCTCTTTTGTTAGGTTGATTCCCAAGTATTTTATTTTTTTTGAAGATATTGTGAATGGAGTGGTTGTCCTCATTTCCATTTCAGAGGATTTGTCACTGATATACAGGAATGCCTTTGATTTATGCGTGTTGATTTTATATCCTGCCACTTTGCTGAATTCATTTATTAGCTCTAATAGTTTCCTTGTAGAGCCTTTTGGGTCTGCTAGGTATAGAATCATATCATCTGCAAGTAGTGATAATTTAAGTTCTTCTTTTCCTATTTTGATGCCTTTAATTTCTTTCGTCTGTCTAATTGCTCTGGCCAGTGTTTCGAGAACTATGTTGAACAGAAGTGGAGAGAGAGGGCATCCCTGTCTTGTTCCAGATTTTAGAGGGAATGCCTTCATTTTTTCTCCATTCAGAATGATGCTAGCCTGAGGCTTAGCATAGATTGCTTTTACAATATTGAGGTATGTTCCTGTTATCCCTAGTTTTTCTAGAGTTTTAAACATAAAGGGATGCTGTACTTTGTCGAATGCTTTTTCCGCATCTATCAAGACGATCATAAGGTTCTTATTTTTAAGTCTATTGATGTGGTGAATAACATTTATTGATTTCCGTATATTGAACCAGCCTTGCATCCCAGGGATGAATCCTACTTGATCATGGTGCACAATTTTTTTGATATGTTTTTGTATCCGATTCGCCAGAATTTTATTGAGGATTTTTGCATCTAGGTTCATTAGAGATATTGGTCTGTAGTTTCTTTCTTTGAAGTGTCTTTGTCTGGTTTAGGTATCAGGGTGATGTTGGCCTCATAGAATGAATTTGGAAGTTCTCCCTCTTTTTCTATTTCCTGAAGTAGCTTGAAAAGTATTGGTATTAGTTCTTCTTTAAAGGTTTTGTAAAATTCTGCTGTATACCCATCCGGTCCTGGGCTTTTCTTAGTTGGTAGTCTTTTTATGGTTTCTTCTATTTCCTCAATTGATATTGGTCTGTTTAGGTTGTCTATATCCTCCTGACTCAATCTGGGCAGATCATATGACTTAAGAAATTTATCGATGCCTTCACTATCTTCTAATTTATTGGAGTATAAGGATTCAAAATAGTTTTTGATTATCTTCTGTATTTCTGAAGTGTCTGTTGTGATATTGCCTTTTTCATCCCATATGCTAGTAATTTGAGTTCTCTCTCTTCTTCTCTTCACTAGCATCGCTAAGGTTCTGTCGATTTTGTTTATTTTTTCAAAGAACCAACTTTTAGTTTTGTCAATTTTTTCAATTGTTTCTTTTGTTTCGATTTCATTAATTTCAGCTCTGATTTTAATTATTTCTTGCCTTCTACTTCTTTTGCTGTTGTTTTGCTCTTCTTTTTCAAGGATTTTGAGATGAAGTATGAGATCATTTATTTGTTGGTTTTTTCTTTTTTTAAGGAATGAACTCCAAGCAATGAATTTTCCTCTTAGAACTGCTTTCAATGTGTCCCATAGATTCCGATATGTTGTGTCTGTGTTTTCATTTATCTCTAAGAATTTTTTAATTTCCTCCTTGATGTCTTCTATAACCCAGTGATCATTCAGTAACCTATTGTTCATTCTCCAAGTGATGTATGCTTTTTCCTTCCTTCTTTTATCGTTGATTTTCAGTTTCATTCCATTATGATCAGATAAGATGCATGGTATTATCTCTACTCCTTTATATTGTCTGAGAGTTGCCCTGTGACATAATATATGATCTATTTTTGAGAAGGATCCATGTGCTGCTGAGAAAAAAGTATAACTGCTTGATGTTGGGTGGTATACTCTATATATGTCAATTAAGTCTAGGTTATTAATTGTGTTATTGAGTTCTATAGTTTCCTTATTCAACTTTTGTTTGGAAGATCTGTCCAGTGGCGAGAGAGGTGTGTTGAAGTCTCCCATGATTATGGTATGGTGGTCTATTAGACTCTTGAACTTGAGAAGAGTTTGTTTGACGAACATAGCTGCACCATTGTTTGGGGCATATATATTTATGATTGTTATGTCTTTTTGGTGTATGGTTCCCTTAAGCAGTATGTAGTGTCCCTCTTTATCCCTTTTGATTAACTTTGGCTTGAAATCTATTTTATTTGATATGAGTATGGACACTGACACTCCTGCTTGTTTCCGAAGTCCATATGAGTGATATGATTTTTCCCAACCTTTCACCTTCAGCCTATATGTCTTTTCCTATCAAATGCGTCTCCTGTAGGCAGCATATTGTTGGGTCTTGTTTTGTGATCCATTCTACTAGCCTGTGTCTCTTAATTGGTGAGTTTAAGCCATTAACATTTAGGGTTAGTATTGAGATATGGGTTGTTCTTCCAGCCATATTTGTTTATTTCTGTTACTAAACATGGTTTGTTTTCCTCTTTGATTATTTCCCCCCTTTACTGTCCTACCTCCCACTGTTGGTTTTCATTGTTATTTTCCATTTCCTCTTCCTGTAATGTTTTGGCGAGGATGTTTTGAAGAGATGGTTTTCTAGCTGCGAATTCTTTAAACTTTTGTTTATCATGGAAGGTTTTAATTTCATCTTCCATCCTGAAGCTTAATTTCGCTGGAAACACAATTCTTGGTTGGAACCCATTTTCTTTCAGTGTTTGAAATATGTTATTCCAGGATCTTCTAGCTTTCAGAGTCTGTGTTGAAAGATCAGCTGTTATCCTGATTGGCTTACCCCTAAATGTAATCTGCTTCCTTTCTCTTGTAGCTTTTAAAATTCTCTCCTTATTCTGTATGTTGGGCATCTTCATTATAATGTGTCTAGGTGTGGATCTCTTATGATTTTGCACATTCGGCGTCCTGTAGGCTTCTAGGATTTGGGATTCTGTCTCATTCTTCAAGTCTGGGAAGTTTTCTCGTATTATTTCATTGAATAGACTGCTCATTCCTTTGGTTTGGAGTTCTGTACCTTCCTGTATCCCAATGACTCTTAAGTTTGGTCTCTTAATGTTATCCCATATTTCTTGGATGTTCTGCTCATGGTTTCTTAACAGTCTTGCTGAGCTGTCTATGTTCTTTTCCAGTTGAAATACTTTGTCTTCATTGTCTGATGTTCTATCTTCTAAGTGTTCTACTCTGCTGGTAGTATTCTCCATTGAGTTTTTAAGTTGGTTTATTGCTTCCTGCATTTCTAGGATTTCGGTTTGTTTGTTTTTTATAACCTCTATCTCCCTGTATAGTTGATCCTTTGCTTCCTGGATTTGTTTGCGTAATTCATTGTTGAAGTGACCTTTCATTGTCTGATTTTGCTGTCTAATGTCTTCCTTGATACTCCAGATCATCTGAAACATGTATATCCTGAATTCTTTATCTGACATTCCATCTGCTGCAGCTGTTACCTCTTCTAAAGTTGCGTTGACCTGCATTGCTTGTGGTCCTTTCTTTCCTTGTCTTTTCATACTGCTTGCGTATCTTTCCTGCAGGCGCGGGCGGCGGCTCTGCTCTCTCCTTATTCCAATTGGGGTGTCGTGGCTACCACGCCGGCAGGTCACTGGGCCTGTTCTGGGTGCTGGCGGCGGCTCTGTTCTGCCCCTACTCCAATTGGGGTGACGAGTGTACCACGCCGGCAGGCCACCGGGCCTGATCCGCCGGTCGGTTGCAGGTTTGCCTACCCTGCAGGCATGGGCGGCGGCTCTACTCTGCCCCTACTCCAAATGGGGTGACGTGTCTGTCGTACCGGCAGGCCACTGGGCCTGTCCCGCTGGTCGGTCGCAGATCTGCCCACCTTTCGGGCATGGGTGTCGGCTCTGCTCTGCCCCTACTCCAATTGGGGTGTCGTGACTACCCCGCCTGCAGGTCGCTGGGCCTGTTCCTGGCACGGGCGGCGATTCTGCTCTGCCCCTACTCCAATTAGGGTGGTGTGTGTACCACGCCGGCAGGCTCCTGGGCCTGATCCGCCGGTCTGTCGCAGGTCTGCCTACCTTGGAGGCACGGGCGGCGGATCTGCCCTGCCCCTCCTACCACGCCTGCGGACCCCTGGGCCTGATCTGCAGGTTGGTCACAGGTCTGCTCACCCTGCGGGCACCCTCAGGGGCATTTTATCACTGAGCTCTTTTCATTTTTTATTTTAAGTCATGATCTTGCTAAATTACTTACAGCCTTGCTATATTGCTGAGGCCAGCTTTGAATTTGTGATCCTTTTGCCTCAGCCTCCCAAGTCACTGGGATTACAGGTATGCACCACTGCATCCAGCAGCAATAGATATATTTCTGAGAAGTTATATATAATTAAACTTTTGTCATTCATATTTTAAGCCCGTAGAAACTATTTAATGAACTTCATGAGCTTCTCAGATTCACATAGGAAGATTACTAGAACTATTGCATTGTTTCCTTTAATTTTTTCCCTTTGAACTGTAATCAGATTAACATTTTATTCTTGAAAAGTAGATAATGTCACTCCTCTCTAGAGGTTTATTAAACTGGCATATCACCTAGCTATGGGATCTGAAGGTTTGGGTGCTTGAGCATGTTAGTAAGAGTTGTATGCTTCTGATATAAAATAAGTGCTGCTAGAGGTTTGGAGATTATTTTCTCAGAATTTGAAGTCTTAGGAATAGGTAGTAACATGTTGTGGAAAATAAGTGAAAAGTAAAATCATATTAATTAAGGCCTTACTGTTTTTCTTTTGTTCTGTTTTTTGTATTGTTTTATTTTGAGACAGGGTCTTGCCAAATTACTTAGGGGTTCAAATTGCTGAGGCTGACCATGAACTTGCAGTCTTCCTGCCTCACCTCCCCAGTTGCTGGGATTATAGTCATCTATCTACCACCCCCTCTGGTTAAGGTGTTTTGTTTGTTTTTTGGTACTGGGGATCCAGGGTCACTTAACCACTGAGCTACCTCCTCAGCCCTTTTTACTTTTTATTTTGAGACAGAGTCTTGCTAAATTGCTTAGGACCTCCCTAAATTGCTGAGGCTGGCCTCAAACTTGTAATCCTTCTGCCTCAGCCTCTGCAGTTGCTGGGATTATAGGCATATGACATCATGCCTGGCTGGTTTAAGGTTTTCTTAGATTGAGTTTCTAAATTGTGCTTGGTCCACAATTGGGATGTAGTGACTCCAGGGCCTCAATAAGGGCTAGACCTATAGTGAAAAGAAGATGAGTCAACAGAGAATGAAGGCTCCAGAAATTGCCACAGTGCATTCTCTGTGAAAAGCAATCCAGGTGGAGAGAAAGGAAGATAGCCTATTCAGGAAAGGACTGTGGGTGAGTTGGAAGGGAAAGACACAAAGGCAGCTCAAAGCATAAGAAAAGGCAGCATATAATGGCTTTGTTGTTTGGGGGGACAAATGTAATTTCTGAGCTGGTAACATGAATCTCATTCTATTGAGGGCCCTAAAGCCACTTAGGTACAAACGGAGAGAACAAAGTGTGAGGAAGCTCAAGGGAGAAAATACATAAATATCAGGTTGTGACAGAAGTGAAAAATATGGAAGAAAATTAATACATTAAGGCTCAATCAAGGGAAAATACCTTGAGAAAATGATACTAAAGAGAGCTCCGTAAGATGAGGAATGAGTGAAAAACAGAAAAACCTGAAAGGCCTGTAACACAGCAGTAGTTTTCCTGGGGCCAGATAGGGTAGGGTCAGGTTGGTGTGTGGGGTCAAAATGAATGGCAGAGAATTAGGGGAACAATCTGCCTCAGTTAGTTGGAAACTGATTCAGAAGCATAAAGGGTGAAGTCGAAGAGAAAATTTAAGAATTTAGAGAATTTAAGGGAAATCTTGCAAAACTAAAAATCAGGCAGCCAAGAGCAACACAGTTGAAAAGCAGTTGTGGTGGTTAATGTTCAGGGCAATTAATCAGATTAGCAGCGAAGAAAACATTTTTATGAAAAAAGGCAAGATATGAACCAATTCTAAAAGACCTGATAAAGATCAACCTGGCACAGGGGCACACACCTATAATCCCAGCAGCTTGGGAGGCTGAAGCAGGAGGATTGCACGTTCAAAGCCAGCCTCAGCAGCTTAGCAAGGCCCTCAGCAACTCAGGAAGACTTGTGTCAAAATAAAACATTGAAAAAGGTTGGGGATGTGGCTCAGTGGTTACACACCTTTGGGATCAATCCCCAGAACCATAAATAAATAAATAAATAAATAAATAAATTGAAAGACCTTTATCAATCACTAGATGAGGTCATTTCTTCTCAAAACAAACATGAAGGAGCTATTTAAAATATAGTAAATCTAGGAGGGATAATGAATATTTGTGAATAAAATGACAAACAGAAAAAAACAAAATCAAATTTGTGAATATTATATACCACAAAAGATGAGATAGCCTCATTTTATGTAAAGTCAAAATCCCCAAGAATTTTTATACCTGTTTAAAAAAAAAAAAAAGAATCCTTGAGAATTTAAAAAAAAATTTTGTATGTTATTTGTTTTCAGACCAACTATATTTTATTTTCAAACCATTATGAATATCGGATTGATTAGTTACATTTTTTTATGTCAGTTCAGAGAAGTTCTTCAAAGGTTTAATTCATTGATAACCAATGTTTGAAACTGTTAGAATTGTCTAGGTTACTAAAATTATTTAGACTGTATTTATATTTTTGTGATATTCATATAGACATGTTTGTTTTGACCATATGTTTGAATATTTTATTTTTAGTGCACACCAGAGATTTGCTAATGAAGAGTAAATTGTCTTTAATTTGGGGTTCCAGTGTCTATCTTATGGAGCTATACTAAATTTAAACTGACTTTATAATACTTTTCTGAATCCATGCAAGTTTTGTTAATTTTTAAATTTTGATTTTTTGAGACAGGGTCTCTCTTATTGCAAACTCCTGAGTTCAAATAATCCTCCTGCCCCAGCCTCCTGAGTAGCTGAGACTACAGGTGTACACCACACACTCCACTACAATGAGTTAATAATACCATATTTCAAAATAACTTTTAAAAAGTATTTAAAATGTTCTCACCACAAAGAAATGATAAGTATTGGAAGTGATGGATATGGTAATTAACCTAGCTTAATCATTCCATAATGTATACATGTTATCAAAACAGTACTACATGCCCCATAAAAATATTGTCAATTAAAAATAAAACTATAAAATAACTCAGAAGGATTCACATTTTCTAAAATGAAAAATAATATTTTAGCACTCAGTTTTTAAAATCAACCTATTTTCTTCAACTCCACACATCTGTAAATGGTTTGCTTAGCACTGTTCAATTTGCTAACGGTTTAGCCTACAGTGTGCCAGGCTCTGTGCCAAGTGGAACTGAAACAGAATCAATTATAGTTCCCGTTAATTAATTGCTCCCATTGTTTTAGGGGAAGTGGGTGTGCAAATAATTAAAATGAAATTGCAGGAAAGCAACAATGGAAGTTAAGTATGAGGTATGCAAATAATCTAGAGGAGAAAATGGTTGGTCTAGTCAGGATAGGCGTCACAAGAGTTGCTTAAAAACTACTAGGGGGTTCTGTGTCATAATAAGAGTTGGTCAAGTATAGAAAGAGGTCAAAGTCATTCCAGACTGAATAAATACGTGTGCCAAGGCAGAGATGTGTGGAAACTGTGGTCTGTTTAGAGAAGGACAAATATCTTGTCCTTGACCTTCTTATGACATGACTGAGCCCCCCCATAATAAAAGACAGATTAACCAAGGAGAAAAGTGAATAAGTTGACTTAATACGATTTTACATGATAAGGGAGGCTTCATAAAAACATGGGGACTCAAGGAAACAAGTAAGCCTGTGTGTATTTTTATCTTAGGGTTGGTGGAGAAATGATCTTATGATGATAACCTGAAGGAATCTCAGCAAGGCCTGTCTGTTCAATACCTCTTGGTGACCTTGTGTCTTCAGAGATAAGGATGTCCCTTTACTTATAGGGAAGGTACCTCTGAAATGAGGGTCTGTTTCAGGGGAGGAAAGTAAGGGGAAGGTGAAAGTGAACTTCCCACTTCTATTTTCTTCAATGTCAATATCAAGGTGCTTTGTTTTTGGGGTGATGTGTCCTGAACCCCATCACTGAAGTACTAGTAGAGCCCTCTTTTTTGGGTTTTTAAAGATATATAAGTTAGCCTGATGCAGTGGCACACACCTGTAATCCTAGCAACTCCATAGGCTGAGGCAGGGGGTGTCAAGTTGAGGCCAGCCTCAGCAGCTTTGAGAGATCCTATCTCAAAATAAAAAAAAAATAAAAAGGGCTAAGGATGGAGCCCAGTAGTAGAGTACCCCTGGGCTCACTCCCCAGTACTACACAAAAATAAAAAATAAAAAGATATATAAGCTAACAGATTGATGTTATTTATTATTATTATTGCTTGCTATGTGCTAAGCTCTAGCATTCTAAATAGTTTTTTTTTCCTCCATATTTTCAGCTTTAGGCTAATTTTCAGAGACATGACTGATATACTAATTAGCTCAGTAAAGTTTTAGAATTCTGTCCTTCAACAAATTTTAGATATGCAGTATTTCAAAACTTTCCTTACTATAATATGCAAACTAATATATACCAAGGAATTCAGTGCAGTGATAATTTATTGTCTATCGTATACCAGTTTCAGATACTTTAACACAAAAAACCCTTGGCTCCAAGAGAATAATAATACCTCAGTCATTATAGTATTTTCCACATATATTCATGACAACCATAGGACTAAATCTACAGTACCTTTTCAGAGACTTGGGAGGGAATTATACTTTCACTTATCAAATTCAGGGTTTTTCAATATCATTTAAATGCTGTACAGAAAACATTAACAGTTGGCAGCACATTTTGTCTCATTTGTCTGTTTGTTCAACAATACAAAGAATAGTTTTTACCCTTGTGGTTTTTATTTTGATAATTCTAAATAAAATATGATAGAGTAGGATTTCTTTTAGTACAGAGAAACAGGCAGTATGTATGCTGCTGCTAATGCATTTCTTTTTTCCCTGAAAGAATGCTTTGTTTCTTTGGAATGGGGAACATCAGCAAAGCTTTGAGCTGGAGGAACCTAATGGATTCTCTTGTACACAGTGCAAAGGTGATCTTTCACTCCATTGTCTGTGGTTTTGAAGATTTATTTATGGAACATCACTATCCAATCACTTCCTAATTGAATGGCCATGAGGAGTAGGAAACATTGTTTTATCCATGTTCAGAATAACTCTATAATTTGGCCCAACTTCCTGTAAAATGGAAATAGCATGCGCCTGACATGTCATTCTATTTTGGCAGATCTGCAGAATGAGCAGAAAGGGATAGCAGAAGTCTCTAGGTTGACCAAATTAAATGTCAGTCAGTAGTTATTGCAAAGTACCATACAAACAACTAATTAATGCTTCCTAAACAGATGAAAAGAAAATTCCATGTCCCATATACAGATCATTTAGAGGATAAAAGAGGCCCCAGGTGATGCTCAGTTCAATGTATTGAAAGGATTCAGAAATTACTCTATAAACTGTTTATTAATGCTTTTTTTCCCCCTGGTCTGGGGATTGAACTCAGGGGCACTTTACCACTGAGCTACATCCCCAGCCCCTTTGTTATTATTATTATTTTTATTTTTATTTTGAGGCAGGGTCTCACTAAGTTGCTGAGGCTGGCCTGGAACTTGGCCATCCTCTTGTCTCAGCCTCCCAAGTGTCTGGGATTACAAGTGCATACTATTTTGACTGACTTTTAGTGCATTTTAAAATATCATTCCATGCTTAAAACTGTCAATGTCTTCCTACATCTTTATGATCTGATCCAAGACCTCTCTCTCTCTCTCACCTTCTCTTATACAAGAAAGAAAGAAAGAAAGAAAGAGAAAATATATTGTGTTCATCTACAACTAAAAAAAAAAAAAAAGTAACTCTGAGGTTGGTATAGATTAATTAGCTCTCCATTTTAAGCTTTTTATTAACCCTGCTTCCAAACTCTAAATTCTACAACCTGGATTCTAAACCTACAACTTGAATTTGCATATTACTTTAATTTTTATATTTGAATTGTTATTCTTCTATTATATAGATGAAAAGGTTGTTAACATTTGTTTAACAGTTTGTTAAAAGTTTGTTAACATTTCACTTGGAGAGTCAAGTTAGCTTTCAGTAGCAATTAGAAACATTTTCTTAGTAGCACTATTAACATATTTGGAAGAATATAGTTCTTATGATTTTTCATCATGTGTTGAAATTTCGTTTGATAACACATCAGATGCATTCTATTTATAATTGATAACTGAAATCACCATAGTATGGTTTTATCCCATGATGATATTGCTGAACTTATCATCTGATAAATCAACTCTCTGATTGTTTCTTTAACCCACTTATTTAAAACTTTCCATAATTTCCACTATTACAATCAGAATCTATTAGTTTAACAATTATAAATAGATCATATATCCTTCATCTTAAATAGAAAAAAAGTTTCCTGAAATATTAGAATGAATTATTTTAGTTTGAAAGCTTTGCAATCTTTGCATAAAATTCCCAATATAAAATGTACTTGTGGGTTGGGGATGTGGCTCAGTGGCAGTGTTTACCTAGTATGCATGAGGCCCTGGGTTCAATCCTTAGCACCATAAAATAAATAAAAGAATAAATAAATAAATAAATAAAATAAAACTTACATCTGACATTGTACAGAATTTTTTTTTTAAAAACAATGTACTTGCATATGCCTGTAATTCCAGACACCTGGAGGCTGAGGAAGTAGGATCGAAAGTTTGAGACCAGCCTCTGCAACTTAATGGGACTCTAAGCAACTTGATATTTAAAAATAAATAAATAAATAGAAGCCTAGGGATATAGCTCAGTGGTAAAGTAACCCTGAGTTCAATCCCCAATACCACAATTAAAAAAAATTTAGAATTATTTCTTTGTTCTTATTTGGCATTTTCTTACTTATATTAGAAACCAAAAAGTGAATTTAAGTCACTTAAATACTGTAAATATTTACAAGTACTTCTTAAAAAAAGTTTAAAACATGAATCAAAACTACTATCAATCAAAGGAAAATAACAGAAGTATACTTGGATAAAAATATCCATAGAATGGAGATGGGAAATGGGCTTATGAGAAAAAATAATTTTTGATGAGGGTTACCAGGGATTAAACTCAGGGGCACTCAACCACTGAGCCACATCCTCAGCCCTATTTTGTATTTTATTTAGAGACAGGGTCTCACTGAGTTGCTTAGTGCCTCACTGTTGCTGAGGCTGGCTTTGGACTCATGATCCTCCTGTCTCAGCCTCCCAAGTGGCTGGGATTACAGGTGTGCGCCATGGCACCGAGCAAGAAAAAAAAAATTTTAACAAATGCTAATTACAAATACTGGGTCATTTTCTGTAATGTTATAAAAAAATATGGTCTAATAGTTTTAAAGAAAATATCAGAACACATTTAACACATTGTGTTTCCTCATGCCTGGCATATAGCAGGTCTTCAATAAGTATTTGTTGAAAGAATAAATGAATCAACAAGTCTTATTTGAGCACCTGTTATGTGGAGGATCAAAAACTACAACCCAGACAGGGCTTATGATCTATTATGGGAGAGATGAAATACAAGGAAAATACACAAATGACCACCATATAGGAAAGTGTGTGATAAAAATTAGTATATCATAAGAGATCATAAGAAAGTCAGATCATTTCCCATCCAGTAGAGGGGTTTTTTGGAGGGGTACTGGGGACTGAATTCAGGGGCACTCGGCCCCTGAGCTACATCCCCAGCCCTATTTTGTATTTGATTTAGATACATGGTCTCACTGGGTTATTTAGCACCTCACCATTCCAGAGGCTGAGTTTGAACTCAGGATCCTCCTGCTGCAGCCTCCCAAACTGCTGGGATTAGAGGCGTGCACCACCACGCCTGGCAAGACATGTTCTTAAATACAGACTAAGAGATAAAGAGGTAGTTTTCACAAACTAGTTAAGAGAGGAATAAGTTATAACTAGGAGTCAGAGGGCTTACTAGTAGGATTCCTGGAAGCTTAAGAATTAAAAGGTTGAATGAAATCTAATAGGTGATGGAGTTAAACAGTTTTCTTACAGGTTGATAGACTTAAGTAACAAAAGATGGGACTGGAGCTATAGCTCAGTTGGTAGAGTGCTTGCCTTGCATGCACAAGCCCCTGGGTTCAGTCCCCAGAAACACACACAAAACAAAACAAACAAGGCTGACCATTTGAAACCTGTGTATTAGGTTACTCAGACAACTGAGCACTAGGATCAGGCAAATTGCCACTGAACTACTTCTTTTAGTTATGTTAAATTGTGTGGTAAAGCATTTGGTTTGTTAGTCAAAATGTGTTGATGTGTTGCAATACTTACTTTAATATCTGTTCTTTTTGTGTGTTTGTGGAATTAAACCCATGGGTGCTTAACCACTGAGCCACATCCCCAGCCCTTTTCTATATTTTATTTAGAGACAAGGTCTCACTGAGTTGCTTAGTGCCTCGCTAAATTGCTGAGGCTGGTTTTGAACTCACGATCCTCCTGTCTTAGCCTCCCAAGCTGCTGGGATAACAGGCGTGCGCCACAACACTCAGCTAATATCTGTTCTTAACTAGAATCCTAAAATGTGTTTTCAGCCCATGTTAGGGTATTGTTCATAAAGTATTAATATTTGCTGGATATGCTCATTTTATACTTGTCAGTTACATTTTGAAATGATTCCTCAATTTTTTGTTTTTATATTTTGTTTTGTTGTTGTTTGTTTTGGTACTAGGGATTGAACCCAGGAGCACTTAACCACTGAGCTACATCCTTAGTCAGTTATACATAACATTAGGATTTATTTTGACATAATTATAAAAGCATGGAATATAACTTGGTCTAATTCAGTCTCAGGACTTTCGCTTTCCCTCCTCTCCTCCCTCACCCTGTTCTCTTCCCTCTACTCTACTGATCTTCCCAGTCTTTTTCACTTTTAATTTTGAGACAGGATCTTGCCAAGTTGCTGAGGCTGGCCTCGAACTTGAAACCCTCCTGCTTCAGCCTCCTTCCTGAGTCTCTGGGATTATAGGAGTGCATCACCATACTGGGCCCTTTATCTTCTTATAAAAAAATCATTTAACCTCATGTACCAGCCCCAAAAGTTATTACACCACTGGAGGAGATACATTTACATTGCCTATTAGGGGGTTGATAAGGCTACACATGATAGAAATTTTTTTTTATCTCTTAAATTCCATTGGTTTGTTTAACTGATTCTTTTGGAAAACCCTGTACCTAACAAGTTTTAATGTTGTAAAGCTCTACTCATTTGCATCAACCTGTTAATTAAGGTTGCAAAAATGACTGGCTGACTCATAAAACATTTATTTTGATGATTCCTATCCTGGCTTTCTTCATAGTTTCATTATCATTTCAAAAATGCATTTAATTTTTATTTGCATGGTAATTTCAGCCAATTTACCTTCATTTAGGTCACTTTGTGCAAGAAAATGAATTATCTTATTGTTTCATCTACTTGATTGATTTTTGCTTCTGTTACTTTTGAGTAACCTCAAATCTTTTCTGAGTTGCTCTATTATCTTTTTTGAATTTCTTTTATCACAGAATCATCTAACATTTTTATATGTTCATTTATTGCCCTTTTATGCCTCACTGTTTATTCTTTAGTGAACTAAAAGATAAGGAGAGAGCAAGATTGCTTAAAATAATCTTTGCCTATAGGCAGAGTTTTGCTTCAACACCAAAAAAAAAAAAAAAGAAAAGAAAGAAAGAAATGCTCATTTAATCATCCATCATCCACTTATTCATTTATTTTGTAATTATCTTTACTACAAAATTTCACAAACAGTTGGGTACAAATTAACAGATATGTCCATTATTTTTTTCGTTTGTTTTGTTTTGTTTTGTAGGGTCCTAAGGATCAAACCTAAAGTCTTCTCTACCACTGAACTACATTCCCATTTCTCTATTAGTTTTTATGGTTGCTGTTCTTGCTGTTTCGTTCGTTTTTGTACTGGGGATTGAACCTAGGGGTGTTGTATCAGTGAGCTACATCTCCTGCTCTTTTCAATGTTTATTTTGACACAGGGTCTCACTTTGTTACTGAGGCTGGCCTCAAATTTGCAGTCCTCCTGCCTCAGCTTCTTAAATCACTGGGATTACAGGCATATAGTGCCCAGCCATTGATTTCTTGATGGAATAATAGGTCCTGTTTACATAGTCAGATTCTCTTTTTGTTTTGCCTATAACTCCTTGTAGTCTAAAATAGGAGAGAGAGGGGCTGGGGATGTGGCTCAAGCGGTAGTGCACTCGCCTGGCATGCGTGCGGCCCGAGTTCGATCCTCAGCACCACATACAAACAAAGATGTTGTGTCTGCCGAAAACTAGAAAATAAATATTAAAAATTCTCTCTCTCTCTCTCAAAAAAAAAAAAATAGGAGAGAAAGAGAGAGCACTTAGAATCTAGTGTTGCTAAGAAAGAGTTTGCTAAGGCAAAATCCAGTCTTAGGTGATTTTCTTTCTGAAATAGCCCTTATTTTAAACTAAAATTATCTAGTATAAACAGCCTAGGTTTGACTTTGCCATATGTTGTCATAGACCTTTTATAGAAACCTTTTCATGGAAGGTGAGTAAATTTTTTCAAAGTCACTTTTTAAGTAGCCAATTTATATCATTTCATATAACTTGAATGTTAACACACAGATATTTTCATTTGATTTCAATTTTGGACAAAAGACATCTTGATCTAGGAAAGGACATCTGGAAAAGAAAAAAAAAAAAAAAACAGCAACAACCAAAAGATAAGTATGCTAGCATCATGTTTAACTTGGTAAGGAAAGGTATTATCCATCTTAAGAAATAAATACTACATAATAATAAAGTAATAAATAATGTTAGCAGTGTGAAGAAGACAACCTTAACCTTCAAAACTAACTTCTCAAGTTGGGATTATGAAATAATCTTAAAAATATTCAACTGCATCTCAGTGAAATTTAGAAACAGCATCTTTAGCATAGTTCAATTAGTTGTTTCTTTTGGCACACCTCTTGATCTTCCAAGATGATTACTTTAAAATATTTTCACACTAGTGATGTAGCTCAGTGGTAGAACACTTATTTATCATGCATGAGGTCCTAGGTTCAATGCCTAGGACCATCAAAAATAAAAAATAAAAAAGGTGGAATATGGTCATACATTTCCTATAACCTGATTGCTCTTTTGTACCAAAATAATGGTAAAAGGAAACCACAAAAACTGGTCTCCCAGAATATATTTAAACCTATGGATTTATTTATTTATTTGCAGTTCTGGCAATTGAACCCAATAACACTCTACCAGTGAGCTACATCCCCAGCTCTTTTTAGTTTTGAGACAGGGTCTCCCTGAGGCTGGGCTTGAACTTTTGATTCTCCTGCTCAGCCTCCAGAGTAGCTGGGATTACAGGCATGTGCCACCATGCCTGGTTTATATGTGGCATTTTATGCATTTATAAATCATTGATGTTTAAAGTACTTACTTTAATTACTTTTTGTCTTTAATTGTTTAAATTGCCTTGAGAAAGACATTACTTTTCTATTTGTTGGTAATTAATAGCAGGATGCATGAATACAACCCATAATAAAAAGGATATGTATGCAAGTTTTCCTCTTTATAAATAACTCATGCAAATTCAGCAATACACCCAAAAATTAATTTTTATAACTTGCATGGAAAACATTTAGTGATATTAAGTAGTAATCAATTTTAATGAACAGAAGAAATCTGTCTTAATAAGATAAATCTACTTCCCTTAGGATACAATTTATCTGGAGCATGAATGAATGTTTCTATACCTCTTGACCCACTTAATCAAATTCAAGAGAGGTAATTATTTTATTTTATGTTCATATTTTCAGGGTTCATAGTTTCCAGGATAGGAATAGATTATTGGTAACAATAGCTTAAAGCTCTGAAAGAACAAACCAACAGTTTGCTCTTTTCTTTTGCTATCTTCTGTAGAACTATTGACCTGGCCAATTAATTGGTGGTCAGGAAGGCAGTTAATCATGTTATGAAGACCTAATCCATCTAGAATAAAACACAACATATCCCAGCCTCAAATCTCTTGGTTATAGGCCAGATAGAATGGTGCACATCTGTAATCCTAGTAACTATGGAGGCTGAGGCAGGAGGATCTCAAGTTTGAGGGCAGCCTCATTAACTTAATGAGACCCTGTCTCAAAATAAAAAGAGCTAGGGATGTTGCTCAATGGTAAAGTGTCCCCTTGCTTCAATCCCAGTACCACAAGAAAAAAAAATCTCTTGATTATAATGTAATAATATCTCTGTAAATATTTGGTTATTTGTTTCTGTTCCCTTTATTTAGGACTTAGATGAATAACTGATTTGAAAACATTTTATAGGTATTTTCACATATAATATGTTCCAAGGATTTTAAAATACAATGAAAGATACTTTCTTTCTAAATGACTACGCAGACATATACAGAAAGCATTAGGGATTGAAGGGACCAATAACTTCTTTAGCTGGTAATTGTTCACATAGTTTAACAAACAACGTTAATCTTGCCAGGAAAGATGGACTCTTACTCATTTTGAAATTATCAATAAAGCACACAATATTTCTATTCTATGCTAGGAATGAGTGAGGAGCCAGAGAAGAAGAGACAAGGCATCCTAAAATAAAATGTGTACAATTGTATTGTCCTTGATTTTAAAGGACTTGCATAAATAATTTTAAAAATTGTGGGTGGATGTAAGGGTCCTAAGTTTAATAACAATGGTTAAATCCAAGTACAGGGTCCTCATTGCTCTCTATAATAGAGAAAGAAAGAAAAAATTATATATATATATATATGACTTAATTCTTATAATATATATGAATCATGGATTTCTTTGATTCAGTATTCCACAGGCCTCACTTCAGTTCTTTAACTGTTGTAGATCTTACCTTGCTGATTAGGTTGTAAGCTCTTCTACCTCATCATCTGTCATTTCTTTTGTTTTACCTCCCACATTACCTAGGGCTGTATTGAATTTTAATCAATAGTCAACAATTACTTGTAGAACCTAAAGAAGGATTCAGTGTATTTGTTCTAGTGTAACACACAGCATGGAGCCGGTTGGATTCTTTGTCTCGTGAATTCAAAGAATGAGATTCATGGACAGCAGCAGATGAAAGCACATTATAAGAATTTTATTAAAGCAGAGGAAAGCTTCCTCATCTGGAAGGGGACCTGACAGGGTTGTGAGTGAATGTCCATTGTCAAGGGGTTTATATATATCTACAGGTTTAAGGAAGTCAGCCCCAGGTCCAATCCTGGGTAAGGCACTCAGTATCCATGGAATATTTATGCAACCTTTAGTCTGATCAAAATATTGATGAGGGGGGTTTTCCTTCTTTAGAGAATCCATGGACTCCAGGTCACATATGTCCTGATTTTAAAATAACCTCTGTAGGTTTCTCAACAAAAACCTGTAGCTGCTGTTTGTGTTCTGCTGCCCAAGAAGTCACCCAGGGGCCCGTTTCCCTAACTGGCCAGCTTTACCTCCTCCTCCTGACCTCACTAGCAACATGTTCGATGTTCCAAGTTTGATTGAAGAGTGGAGATGAAACAGGATAATATGATATGAAAACTTCATTGACATTCATTTTAAGTAAAAGAAGTTAAAATATTAAGTTAACATTTGTATAGGATATGTAGTCATATTCTTTTTTAAATTTTTTAGTCATAGTTGGACACAATACATTTATTTTACTTATTTATTTTTATGTGGTGCTGAGGATCAAACCCAGGACCTTGCATGCACTAGGCAAGTGCTCTACCACTGAGCCACAACCCCAGGCCTGTAGTTGTATTCTTTAGGAAACTTTTGAGCAAAAGTATGGCAAGAAGGACATCAGAACTAACTGGCCTTCATCTTGCAATTTTCATTCAAATCTCTCAGACAGTTTAACAAAAACAAAACAGTTTTAAAACTTATTTTCATCCATCTCCTGAAGGTTTTTGTTTGCTCTTGTTTGGGGTGGATTGATTTTATATGATGCTAAGATCTCTGAAACAGCAGGGCTGTTTTCCAAATGTAACCACTACCAAGGGAGAAAAAAAAAATGTTTCCAAACTTTGTTTGCTTTTAATTATTTATTTACCAGTCTGCCCTTTTTTTCCAGAAGACATGCATTAAGAGCAATCAATGCACTTATTTCTTATGCATTTTTCTCTCTTTTGTCTCTAGCTAGAAGAAAAGGCCCTTGTCTTAGAAGGTAGGTCTCTCTAGGAAGAGGAAGTAGACTGGTGGGAGTTGAGTGAAGCAGGCATATACTAAGGTCCTAAGAGTAACTGATAGGAAAACCTCTGACTAGACAGGTCAAGGAGTCTGACAAAAGTGAAGCCCAGACAGGTAGGAAAATTATTTTCAAAAGACCAACCTTTGCATCAGGTATAAGTTACAGTAAATCAGCAGATGACACCTCTCTCTCTCTCTCTTTCTCTCTCTCTCTCTCTCTCTCAGAAAGGATCCCTTTAGGTTTCCTAGGATGACCTTGTACTTCTGGGCTTAAGGGATTCACCCTCCTTAGCCTCTTCAGGAGCTGAGAATATAGGTGCACCCCTGTCCCATCTGACAAATGACCTTATTTTGCCCAAGTGCTTCAAGCAGTTCTATAGTTAAAGGTGTAATTTTCCACAACACTGAAAAGTATTTAGTTTTCTGCTGTTGATATTTATGTAGATTTTTGACTAATTTCTTTTTTTACAGCTTTATTGAGGTGTCAAAAGACAAAATTACAACACATTTAGTTAGAGATATAATTGGCCTTTATTCATAATTCGTGAAAATTGGGACAGCCTCCGTACTACAAAACAGAATGAGCACTCCCACTGGGAAATAGCAAAGCAGTGGATTTTATAAAGTGGGGATAAGAAAAAGGAACAGTAGGAAAAAAAGAAATGGTTTAGTTAATACACAGGTTACTTCAGGTTACTTTATTATTTATTTATTTATTTATTTATTTATTTTTAGTCATACATGACAGCAGAATGAATTTTGACATATAATACATTCATGAAATGTACATACATCAATCATATTGTCAATTCTATTCTGCTGCCCTTCCTATCCTACTTTTTTTTTTTAATAAGGATTAATTCCTATTTCCAGGAAATTGGTTTGTGTGGGGATAAATCTGCTTTCTTAAAATTTCATTTTGATTATGTGGCATTTAGCATGAGTGACACTATTTTAGTTTTGTCTGTTGAGGCCTATTGCAAGAGCTCAATCCAAAATGAAGGTCTCCCATAATTTTTGTTTAACAAAGGTTGTAATTTAAATACTTTCTTCTTGACATGTATATGATGTAGGAAATTAGTGCCCAATTTCTTCTATTAATATCCATTATATATTATTTCTTCTTTAAGAGAGATTTTTCTTTAAAAAAATGTTTTCTTTAATCTCTCTCTGATGTAACACTGCCCCTCTTCCATCCCTATAATTTATAATGTAATTATTTCTTGGACTAGAAGTTGCTCTTTTGCTTCATTGTCCTTAAAATATTCATAGTTTATGTGCACAATGGAATATTACTCTTTCCAATGTGAATCACAAACCCAAGACAGCTATAGAAGAAATTAGAGTGTGAGTCCTGATTATCAGTCAGAAGTGTGGCCTTTCCTGAAATGCATGACATATTAATTAGATGCTCTTATATTTGTAGAAATCCACAGACTTAGAGCACTAGTGGTGTAATGGGTTAAGTGTGCAGTACTTATAAGAAATCCACAGACTTATTTAATGCTTGAATTAAAATAATCTTAGCAAAATTCATTTATGTACTTTCTTCTTATGTATAGTAAAAAATATTTTTCTCTAAGTGAGGTAAAAATCATCATCAGTATCTGTCATTTCTTGGAAGAAAAAGGATATATGGAAACTTTTATTTCATTAATATAATGTTGAAAAGCTATATATACATATATCCAGAACACAAATATATCTTTGATTTTCTGTAATGGAACTGTTCTGATATAATTGGCTCAATGACAAGTCCAATGACTTTTTCTTTCTTAGCACTTCTTTCTTTATACAACATACTGCCTTATGTTCCTTATTTATTTGTTTATTTATTTAGGTACTGGGGATTGAACCCAGGGGCGCTTTACCACTGAGCTATATTCCCAGTCCTTTTCATCTTTTATGTTGAGATAGGGTCTTACTAAGTTGTTGAGTCTTGCTAAATTGCTGAGGCTGACCTTGAACTTATGTTCCTGCTGCCTCAGCCTCCTGAGTCACTGGCACACATGTGTGCACAGATCTGCCGTATCCAAACCACCCTGCCCCACATTTCTAAAGTGAGACTATTACTGGGTTTATTATCCTAGCATAGATGCCTGATCTGTGCTCTTTTTAGCTTAAAATGAATTGTTTCAATAGAGCTTTGAAGTTTGAAGATACTTTGAGAACATGTCTTAAGTATACCTGAAACTAATGACTAATCATCCTAATTCAAATTGCTGAATGCTAAGAAGTACTATTACACATCACCCACACATTTTTGCTTTAAATTTTTTACTTAGCTCTGTGAGATGCTGTGAGGGAAGCCATCCTCTGAAAGACCAAAAATGCTATAATTATCTTATAAAGTGTATTTACAGCTAGATTTAAATTCAAAATAGTGGGTGTAGACCTGGAAAAGTATAGGAAAGGGGAATAAAAATAGGTTTTATAGTATATGGTCCATAAGTAAATTCTACTCCATACAATCTCTTGTTACAAATGCTCAAAATATAGAGTCATTTTACTGTATAGTTGTAGTTTATATTTATCATCACCACTGAAATGATAATATCATCACAAAAATAAGTACTAAGAATTACTTTCTTTGATTATAGAACTTCATGAAGATACTCCTATATAACCCTTCTGCTTGGGAAGGTCTAAAATGCAAAATGGAAGGTAGAATGTATATCCACAATTTCCCACGGAATTATTCAGAAATTTCAGAGTGTTACACACCTTGCCACCCCCCTCAAAAACCCCTCTATTTCAACTAAAATATTATATATATAAATATATATATATGATATAGTTCAAATTATTATCATCATTATTATTTGCGGTGGGGTCATGCTATGTTATCCAGATGGGTCTTGAACTCCTGGGCTCAAGTGATTGTCCCACCTCAACCTCCAAGCAGCTAGCACTACAAATCTCTTCCACTGCACCTAGCTTGTTTAGGTTAGTTTTGATATAAGTAATTTTCTTGGGTAGTGGCACTGCTGATGTGTCAAGACATGAACGGTTTCTTTCAAATGACTTACTGAGTTCAAAATAGAAATATATATGTTATACTACTATCTATAATACATTTTTCACATTTGTGTCAATATTTGACATATAAAGGAGAACAAGAATACCTTGTCTTTTTTATTGCATTTTCTGTCAACAGGTTGTTTTATAAATTTCATTTTAATAGATATCATAAAACCTGATAAAAATGATAGCAGTCATAGGCTAGCTTTTATCTTACAAATTAAGCTGAGCTATCTTCACACATAAATAATTTACCAGTAATAAATTAGTTTTCTCAGCATGTGAAATATTACTTTAATTTGATGAGCTGGTTGGTATATTAATGTGCTTTCATTGGAGTAGAAAAACTTCATAAAGCCTAATTCCCTGGTGGTTTATGTAATAGTACCCAAATACTTGCTTATCTCCCTTTGTCTATTAATTAGAATTTTGATGATCAGATCATTAGCAAATCTTTTAATTGAGTATAATAATTATCAGGCAAGCTAGTATTAACTAGACGACTGAATGATTAAATTTATTACCATCAAGAACACAGATTACAACCCTCCCATCCAGTGCTTGCCTAACAAAATTCTTTTTTTCTTTAATGTTTTCTTTCAAGACAGAAAAAAAAAAGATTATTTTGTTGTAACAATAATTAGTTGTTTCTCACCTCTCCTAACCTAAAGACCATGAATCAATTGAACTTCTGAGCTACCCATTTTTCCGTGCAACACTTATTTCTTCCTCTATTTACTCAGAATCATGTCAAGCAGTTCTAGAGAGATTTTTAGAGTTTATTCCTTAACAGTACCAGAAAAGATGTATTAACCATTTTATTGCATGAATATATACATTGTTTTTTGTTGTTGTTTTGTTTTTTTGAGGCTGATTTTGATTTTGAACTTACAATCCTCCTGCTTCAGTCTTCCCAGCCACTGGGATTACAGGCGTGGGCCACCATGCTCAGCTTGCATCTCTAGTTTTTAAGAACTGAATTGATAGAATGCTTTTGGTCAATGAAGTAGGTAGCATTTTACACCGGTAAGAGTATTCATTGAGCCAGGTGTGATGGTGCATGCCTGTAATCCCAAGGGCTCAGGAAGCTGAGGCAAAAAGATTGTGAGTTTGATGCCAGAGCCTCATCACCTTAGTGAGGCCTTGAGCAATTCAGCAAGACCCTCAGCAACAGCAAGGCACTAAGCAACTCAGTGAGACCCTGTCTCTAAATAAAATATAAAAAAGGGCTGGGGATGTGGCTCAGTGGTTGAGTGCCCCTGGGTTCAATCCCTGGTATCCCGCCCCCGCCAAAAAGAACATTCATTGAACACTTATTATGTGCCCAGCATCACTCATAAGCATGTATTTCATTGTCTCCATAAGCAAAACTTTGTGGTAAATTTTGTGGCTCTCTCCACTTAAAAAATGAAAGTTACCAAGAGGTCAAGAAATTGGCTCAGGATCACACAGCTTATCAGTGGCAAATCTGAGACAATTCCTTTAGTGGTTTACTCTATAAAGCTTGCTGTTTTTTTAAAAAAAATATTTACTTATTTATTTTTTAGGTGTAGATGGACACAACACAATGCCTTTTATTTTTATGTGGTGCTGAGGATTGAACTGGTCCCGCCCTTGCTAGGGGAGTGCTCTACCTCTGAGCCACAATCCCAGCCCCTAAAGCTTGCTATTTTTATGCTAAGAAAATCATTGTTTATATCTAGTCTTTATTCACTATGTAAATATCCTACTGACCCTTGGCCAAAAGCAAAATGCAAGAATGCATTCTTACTTAAAATAAGTAGTTTAAAAGGAATTGATTTTTTTTTCTTCTAAGCCTAGCTGCTATTACTAATCTAATAGTGGGAGTTTGATGTGTACAATGAATGTGTACTGATCAAAACTTAAATTTATGCATTACATTAAATTTCTAATTAAATATATAAATTTGTGGCAAAGAGATAATTAATACCTCCTGCAAGCAAGCCTTACACTGTTATAATGAATTTGCTTTTAGGCAGTTTGCCTGAATAAAATATATTCAGGAGAAAAACATTCTTTTCACAATAGTCAGTTTTATAATTAATGCATGAGTTTATCTGAAGAACAGACCTGAATAAAGAATGGACTTAAAGTTCATTCTTATTTAAAGTTACAGGAAATATTCAGTGAATTACCTAGTCTCAGTTTTATAAATATGCATGGTGGCATGCCATGTAAACCATAGATTGGCCTTATAATCAGACTTGTGTCCTTTACTTGACTTGTGAAATAGTTTTCCCCAGTAAAATCTAATGTTTTTCACTTTGCACAACAATTTTTGTATAGTTCTTAATACATGTGTGAGAAATCAAACTGATGTTAATATTTAAATTTTCATGTGTGTGCTTTGGTATACACAGGACAGAAGGAAAATATCTTAGAATGCTTTTTCTACCAAAATTATCTTTACAAATGAATTTCAGCAATTTCAGATGAGTTTAAATGAACACCTACTAAAAACAACAGAAGCAATGACATGTAAATATGGGTACAGGCCTTGTTTTCAGATCCTAGATCCAAGATTAAGTTAAAATTAATATTAATCTCAATAGAAAATATTAAAATAAGCATTTTGCTATTTTACTGGTAAGTTGTACCAGTTTTTAACTAATAGATTGAAAATTCAGAAACTTTTTGGTAACATTTTAATACAAGATTTGGATTTGACATTTTCTTTAACTTTTAATTCAACTTTCTTTTACATTTCTTCCTTGATTGGCATTGCACAATACTTTCATTAAGTTAATCTATGATGACTTTGAAAGTAATATTCCTTAGTGTATAAATATTTCAAAATACCATGAAACTTTCAGAAATTTCTTTGATCATTAAAATTATTATACTATAGTCATTGACTTTATTGATGTGGACTATATTTGTAAGGAACTGGCATGCACAATAATGGGCTAAAGCATTAACATTATTCAGTTGGCAGTTCATTAGAAAGTAAAAGTAAGATATTCAGATACCATTACCATCTCTTCTTTAAAGACAGAAATAGTTGTACTCACTTGCAACTTACTTGAGAATGAATCTAATATGCACTTGTTGAAGAGCCTGTTCTTAAAAATGAATGACATTTCTCAAATATTTATCTTCTTTCTCAATGATAGAAATAAAGAAGGTCACTATAATTTATATAAATATGTATCAAAAACTCTCAGAATTCTGTTAGATATAAGCAAATTAGAAATAAACAAGGAGGCCAGGTGTGGTGAAGCATACCTGTAATCCCAGTGGCTCAGGAGGCTGAGACAGGAGGATCACAAGCTCAAAGCCAACATCAGCAATTTAGCAAGGCCCTAATCAACTTAGCAATACCCTCTCTTGAAATAAAAAATAAAAAAGACTGGGAACGTGGTTCAGTGGGTGAGCACCCCTGGGTTCAATCCCCAGTACCAAAAAGAAAAAAAAAATGTATTTGCAACATGTACAAATACACACAAACATCCAAAACTTCAAATTCACTTATTCTGTGGATTTTCAAATACAATTTTGGGAAAACATAGCAGCCATATATTACAAATATATTCAGGTTAATATGCAGAAATTGAAATTATTAGACTATGTTAGTTTGTTGTTCTTAACTGTATGGTCAGTGTTTCCTGCCTTAAATTTTCATTATTAAAAAACAGCCCAACTAGGAAGTAAAGTTATCTTAATTTAACTATATCAGGACTAATATGGATCCAGGGATTCGTTAGGATTATCAAGATTTGATTAAAGTTATGCTTCTCCGTGTATAAAAACTGGTCCTTAAAATAATGTGATTCTCTGTTAACCAGACCAGTTTTTTCACCCCCAGGGTAAAAACTGTTCTACATTTGTTAAATGGATAAATTTGAAACCTGTATGATAACTCTTAAGATTGCTAAAGACTAACTTGCCCAGAGCAATACCATACTCTATCTCACTTTAATAACCTGAATTTACTAGAAATTAATTTCAGTTTGGGGTAACATTTGTATTGAATAATGAATTCCAAGAAAACAAAAGAAAACAAACAAAAAACCCAAATTATTTCACCAAATTATTACATTTTTAAAATTATTACATTGTGTATTTTAAATTTAATTTATATCTTTGTTTTCCTCTATTTTTAGTGGATTTGATGGTATGGATGTGAATGAATAAAATAGAAATTTATGATATTAATCTAAACCAACAGATTTTGAAAATAAAATTAAGAAATGCAAGTTCATTACACTTTGAAACTTTCTTCTTACAAACTTTTTACAAAAGCCTCTTGACCACTGACTCTTTTCAGGGTCTCCATCCACAAGAGTAGGGATGCAAATAAAATGAGCCAAGAAGAAAGGCATACAGTATTTGCATATGAAGTTTTTTAATTTTTTTTTTTTTTTTTTTGGCAGTGATGGAGATCAAACTCATGGCCCCATGCATGCATGCCAGGCAAACACTTTACCACTGAGTTATGTCCCCAACCCCCATTTGATATTCTCGAATCCTATTGTTCTTTATAGTATATCCGCCTTCATAGGGCAACATAAAGTTGTATTTTAAATGAAAAACCTTGATATTAAAAACATGAACATAAAACTATATATTTGATTTCAGCACTGCAAAAAAATATAATATTATCTGTAGGTATATGTGGATGTTAAAATGGCCTGGGATTTTTCCTTTTCTGTGTTTCCAATTTTATACAATGAATATGTATATTATTTATGAGCAGTGAGAATAATAAATGATATTTTAAAACAGAAACTTCTTTGCTGCAAGAACTAAAAGGAATCTCAAATTCTACTTTAAATTTTTTGGTTTCTAAATCTCTGAAAATACTCACATCAATAATATATTATGTTATACTATATTCTAATGAGAAATCACATCAGCCACTAGCTGCTTTAAGACTATTTGACAAATCTTTGAACTTCTAGCTTGTTATGGACAGTAGCTCTGACCCATGCAGTTGTGTTTTTTCCAAAGATAGTGCCCCAGGTCAGCATCAAGACACCTCTTAACTCAAGGCTCAGACTTTGCAATCACAGTTCAGCCAAAGCCTCATAATATATCTCTCCACCTATTTCATAGTCTAGTGTTTCAGGATATTCTCAAAAAAAAAAAATCTTTAGTTTTTCAGGGTATTCTACTAGCAAAATCTTTAGGGGGAAAAAAAGGAATAACATATGGTTCATTCTATCCGGTGTCTGAAGCTGTGTTTCTATGGCAACTGTAAAAGCCTAAATGTTAGAATTTGAAACACTCCATAGTTACCATTTTTCATGTTAACAACAAACTTTTTTAGGGAAATTTCTGACCTCGAACAGGTTTATTCTAGAACCTATTTTCCTTAACTATTTCTCCACTTCAAGCCGATTTCTCATTGTGTTTCTGCTCATATTTTCCAAAATTATAAATCTAAAATTTTGAAATAATGTATTTGTGATATATAATCAAGGCTGATCAATGCCCTTAAGTCAAAATGCAAAGTATGAGTTACTTTTGCGTAGTGTCTTTAAAAATCATAGCATTTATTATTTCATTTGACACTTCCAATGATCCTTTGAAATATGTAGAAGAATTATTATATGTACTGTTTAGATGGATAATTAAGTTATGGGGGAGTGTCTTACATAAAATCACAGGTGTGTTAAAAAAACAGAAGTGGTTCTAGAACTCTCATTTATAAATTTGAGTCTACTACCTTATAGTTTTCTTGATGTTATATTCATTACTATGGTCTAGAAAGATGATGAGTCATAGATCCTGTTTCAGCTTCAATCGTCATTCATAGTAGACCCTGAATGTCAAATTATATTTATCTAAACCTTAAAGAAATATGGAACTGTGGTTAGTTGGATTACAACTAAATATTTCTAGGTATTGTACCAATTGCCACCTTTTGCTCCTACATTGTATCTACAAAACAAGAAAGCTAGAAGCTTTGTAAATATTAAATTAACATTTTCTGCAACATAATAATAATATATAATCTAGGAATATAATTATGAGAAAACTCACATATTCAGTAACAAGTGTTCTGTATAATTTATAAAGGGTCGTATGCATATAATACAGGTGCAAACATACTCCTTGTTATAAAAATTACACAAGAAAATACCAGCACTTGGTAAATTGGAACACTCTAACAATGGAACTACTGGCTAAACCTTTAGAGTTGTATATTCCTCTAAAATGCATAAATCTTCCATTCTGATTTTAAGTCAAAGATCCAAACTGTCATTTACATTAATGGGAGAATTCCAAGAAATACCAAAAAGGTTACTAAACCTATATTCATGGTTTATTTTTATGTGGTGCTAAAAGAGTCATATAAGGTGGTGTGTTCCTGTAGTCCCAGCTACTAGGAGACTGCAGCAAGAAGATCCTCTAAACCCAGGAGTTCAAGGTCAGCCTGGACAAGATATTGAGATTCTGTCTCCAAAAAAGAAACAGAATAAACTAAAAAAAAAAAGTAGAATGGGACCTTTGACATTGGTGGAGTCTAATTTTTTTTCTTCATATTGTACTTAATCTAATCATACCCATAGAAAGGTTACTTTATATTCTCTACTTAACAGTTCCAAATTAGACACCTTTGACATTTGCATTGTTCTTTTCATTTCCCTGGGGTTTGTTGTAGTACAGAGAAATAATGATTCATCATATAATATGTGATGACCTGAAATAGTTGCTGTAGCTTCCCAAAGGTGCCAGACATAGAAATAATTTAAGCTCTGACGTCTTGATTATTTTGTTAAACAAAAATCTAAAGTAGTGGCAGTTGCCAAAAAATAAGAAAAATTCTTGTAATGATTAAGAGATTTTAAAAGTTTAAAAAAATTGTAGTTGTAGATGGATAGCATGCTTTTATTTTATTTGTTTATTTTTATGGGGTGCTAAGGATCTAACCCAATGCCTTACACATGCTAGGCACACACTCTGCCACTGGGCTATAGCCCCAGCCCCAGTCCCAAGAGATTTTAAAAAGTTTTTAAGGGGTAGTTTTGATAGTCACATCTAATGTTGTATAGCTAAATATCAATCCTAAAAATAATTTACTTGCAATCCTAAATTTTGTCTGTAGCTTCCTGACAGATATAAAAATAAATAAATGATAGATGAGATTGACCAATCTAGTCCAGCAAAATGACTGCAAAAGGCTCCCTCTCCAACATACAGAATTCTCTTTAATCTTTTGATGTAATTACCTTCGATTGTCCATAGCTATTATTCCATTCTGAAAAGGGAAATGCATTCCTCTTTAGCTTTTTGAGATAAGAAAAAACCCACTTTTGAAGAGGAAAATAAGAAGACCATTTGGGCTGTAAAATATTTCCATTTTCATGAATATTGAAAAATCTATTGGTAAGAAATGACTTGGAAAGACAGAATTCATTGTGATCTGCAGAAATAACAAGTTTTGAATTGCAATATGGATTATTTTTTCTGCATAGGGCTTATCAATTGTCAAAAAAATTACTCATGATTTTTTAAATTGGAATGTGGAGAGTCAAGTCGCAAGTAAAGGGTGCAAATAAGTTGTTATTACAGCCCTATGATGCTCTGGGTTTTTTGTTTGTTTGTTTGTTTGTGTGTGTGTGTGTTTTTCACTTTTAGACAAGAATAAATAGCTCTGCACAAAGTACTTTTCAATCCTTAGAAAGAACCATCAAATGATCACCCTGAAATTATTTGCTTTTGAGCTAAAAACTATTCAGATAACAGGTGGCCTGAGGGGGTGAGTGTGAAATTCAAGGGACAGAAGGAAAGGAGATTTGCTTACTTGGAATCCTCCTCCAGCTCAGTGAGTGAATTGAATTTAATTCAAACCCGGAGCCATTGTATTTGCTTTTCTCTCTATAGCAATAAAGGCACAGAGGCCTAAGGGTGCCTGGCATGCTCAAGGAACATAATATGACTCCTGTTGGATATGTGTGCATGTGTGTATTGTGTGTTTGCAAGCCAGGCCAGTGTTAGTTGAGAGGGAAAGTGAAAGTAGGCTGTGGGGATTTTGAGAAGCACTAAATAGCTTGAATTTTCCTTTGCTGTCAATATTGCTTTTTTGAGGTGATGGATAACTTGGTTGTATCTTATATAGGAAGTAAACAATGGGCAATAGGCAATGTTGAAGTAGGTAAGAACATAGACGCAGGGAGAAATATATTCAGACTATTGAAATAATCCAGGTGAAAATTGAACAAGGCTCAGATGGAAAGGAGGAGGCAGATTCAGACACATTTTGGTGAATCAATTCTTTTTTTTTTAATTTTTTGGTATTGGGGATTGAACCCACAGCCCCTTTGCTACTGAGCCACATCCTCAGACCATTTTTTCTTCCTAATTTTTAAAATGACAAGGCCTTGCCAGGGGGGTGGCACATGCCTATAATCCCAGTAGCACGGGAGGCTGAAGCAGGAGGATGGCAAGTTCAAGGCTAGCCTCAGAAACTTAGATCCTGTCTCAAAATTAAAATAAAAAGGGCTGGGGATATGGCTCAGTGGTTACGTGCCCTTGGGTTCAATTCCTGGTACCAAAAAAAAAAGGTCTTTGGCCTCGCTAAATTGTTGAGGCTGGCCTTGTACTTGCAATCCTCCTGCCTCAGCCTTGCAAGTTGCTGGAATTACAGACATGCACCACCACACTTGACAAAACAATTTTTAAGTTTAAAACATCTGGGAAAACTACCAGTGTATAACACCTTAATTAAATATTAGTAGCTTTTGTCTTCTCCCTGGAGGACAAACTTCATTTAACTACAAGAATATGATCAGCCTTAAAAAAGAAAAATAAATAATGAAGCACCTCTTGGTATTTTAACCATGATACAATGAAACAGTATACTGGACAGAATTTAAAAAGCTATTTTCAGTCACCAGCTTATTGATGACAAAGCCTTATATCTTAAAAGACCCTAAGACTTGGCAATTTTCAAATGTGAAGAACTCAAAAGGTAATCCCTCATTAATAATAAATCACATTGGCCTTTATGATGCACAAACAATCTTGAGCACTTGCCAGTAAAAGAGAAAAAATAATTACAAGCAGGCTAAACTTTTTGCATTTATTTTCTGACTCCCTAGATAGAATATAGGAGAGCTCAGTCTTAGGTATCCTAGGTCAGGAGAAACACAATTATTATGTCCATTTCCAACGTCACCACTTTTCCCGTCTGTGGCTTGCCTGATCATCACAATGATCCTCTAATGCCACAGCTCAAAAAAGAGGTGTCCTAAGGCACTCTTTGTTTTTTTGTTTTCTGGAACTCTTAGGAAGATAAGGTCATTAGGCACTGCTTTGAAACCATGCCATTTTACAATATAAAATTACTTTTGAACAAGGAAGCCTGACTACTTTCCTCTCCCTTTGTTTCTGGACTTTGAATTGTTTTTGAACTCCAGAATAAATCAAGGTAAATAAACCCTGCGTATAGAGTAGGGGCAGAATGATTTTTCCTCTGCACATATAATAAATATTAAAGCTTGATCAGACAGAATATGCTTAAGACCTAGAGACTATTATTTGGTCATACACACCACACACATTCACTCAGAAATGCATTTTTAAAATTTATTTCCAGTGCTGGGGATGAGCCCAGGGCTTGACGCAGGCAGACGCTCTACCACTTAGCTACACTCCCAGCCTTCTCAACCACGCTTTTAAAGTCTGATGCAAAACAGACCTCAATAAAAAGGATCAAACTCACCCTTCTCAAGTCCTGTCGATCTTCCCACTGTATTCTTATTTCTGTGTTCTCCCCTCAAACTGGAAAGAAAGTAATAGGGGAAATTATACAATGCTAGTGTTGATGTAGTAGTGAGGGTCAGAGCAATAGAGAGAAACCCAACCTCTAGGATGGCAGTGGTAGCCAAGATTAGCAACCAGACAGTTAAGGGGAATAAACAGAGCCTCAAGTCTAGTTGTTGAATAGGAAAGATGACGTTTCTGCTGCCAACCTCCTCCCACTTCCCTTCCCCCTCCACTAAGATCCTGGTGATCACCATCTTGTGAGGCTCAAATGTGATAATGAATGTCAAAGTGCTTTGCAGACTCTAAAGTACCATCAATTGTAGGACCATTATGCATTTGGGTCTATGTAACATGTCAAAAGATATAAAAGTTTTCATCTCCCCTCCCCATTTAGTTTTACAGCTACCCACACATCACTTTGAAAATGTTAGATGTTTTATTTTTATTATGTAACTAGTTAGAAGAGCTATGGATTGAGCTAATAAAATGTTCTTCCTGCCTAAGTAATGTGACAATTAGAAGGGCTTATGTTCACCCACAAATAAGTTATCTTCTTAGACTTCTACAAGAGTTTCCTAAATAAAGGAAGAAATAATAGCAGGGTGTGGTGGTGCACACCTATCGTCTCAGCTACTCAGGAGGGTGAGGCAGGAAGATCACTAGAGCCCAAGGGTTTCATGCCAGCTTGGGCAACATAGCAAGATGTTGTCCCTTTAAAAATAAAATAAAATTACATATGCAATGCTCTGGGTTGGATTCCCAGCACCACAACAAAAGAAAACAAGATGTAAAAAGAAAATAAGAAATAAAAACAAAGGCAGACATATAAACTATTAGAATACCCCAACCTGCGAAACCACAAATCAGAAACAGAGTCTTAGATGATTTTATGTATGTATGCATGTATTTATTTTGTGATACTGAGGATTGAACCCAGGAGCACTATACAGCTAAGCCACAGCCACAGCCCTTTTTATTTTTTATTTTGAGAAAGGATCTCACTAAGTTGCTGAGGCTGGCCTCTAACTTGCCTCAGCCTTCCTTGTCGCTGGGATTACAGACAGGTGTAAATCACTATGCCTGGAAGTCAGATGATTTTATGAGCAATTATGAATTGTATCCCTTCTTTAAGCATAGGCTTGACTATTTTCTGTTTCGTTTCATATTTAATGTGCAGTTGTTAAACGTGTCCTTTCTTTTCCTACACACAATGTCAGCTTATCTTCAGCAATCTTCAAACAATATGAGTATCAGAATTGGTAAAGTGAAGTTGACCTTGGAAATTGTTCAGTGAGAAAATCACATCAATTAGATAGTAAATTCTGTAAATCAGAAGCCATTTCATACTCACAGCTGTACCCCTAAACCTAACAGTATGTGCATAATACATAATAGATATTTATAGAAGGCAAAATTGAATTGTAAAAAAATCTAGATCTTCACTCCTAGCTCAGCCTGCCATCATGACACACACACACACACACACACACACACACACACCACCACACACATCACAGGGGAGGAAAAATTTACCTGTACCCTAATAGGGCTATTTTTTTTCCCTCCATGAATGGGACTGAGCATTAAATTAACATAAGATAGAACAACAAAAGAAAAATATACAAGTATATAACACAAACTTTACCTGACATAGGAATTATCATAAGAAAATGAAGACCCAGTAATCTCAGAAACTCAGGAGGCTGGAGCAGGAGGATCATAAATTTGAGGCCAGATTTAGCAAACCTAGCAAGGCTTTGTTTCAAAATAAAAAGGGCTGAGGTGTAGTTCAGAGGTAAAGCACCAATGGGTTCAATCTCCAGTACCACAAAAAGAAAGGAAAATGAAGACCCCCAAGATGCAGTGAGAGTTGGACACTTACATCCTTAACTAGAGTAGCAAATTGAAAAAAAAAAAATGAGATAATGCAGAAAGGCCTGGGCTATGGTAATTGGCTGGGTATAGAAGAGGGCTGGAAGATAAGGGTCAGCCTAACAACATTTGTTTGTACAGATTTCCCTTTGCTTCAATTTCTTGTCCTTAATAATGATACTTTTCTTCTAGGGAGAATGAGAGGGCATCTTTCACACAATAGTTGTGTCTCCTGATTTTTTTTTTTAATTTTTAGTTGCAGATGGACACAATACCTTTATTTTATTTATTTATTTATTTTTATGTGGTGCTGAGGCTTGAACTCAGTGCCTCACACATGCTAGCACTCCACCAATGAGCCCCAGCCCCAGTCCTTGTCTCCTGATTTTAAGAAACAGAATGAGGGTCATCGAAATGATACTCTTGGGGCTGGGGATGTGGCTCAAGCGGTAGCGCGCTCGCCTGGCATGCGTGCGGCCCGGGTTCGATCCTCAGCACCACATACAAACAAAGATGTTGTGTCAGCCAAGAACTGAAAAAATAAATATTAAAAAATTTTCTCTCTCTCTCTCTCTCTCCCTCTCTCTTAAAAAAAAAAAAAAGAAATGATACTCTTGCATCTGCTGTTTTTCAAATGTCTTACTCAAGATAGTCAATATGAGACCAGCATATTTGGGGATGGCATATCTATAACATCTATGACTCGGAAAGACATGTTCCCTGATTCTTTATTTAAGACAATCTTTGGTGGTAAAAAAAAAAAAAAAAGTCTCTTCCTGCATCTTAATTTGCTCAAAAACTTTGCAATTTCAAACTTAATACTTTTCATAGAAAAAAATGCAGTTGCCTTCTACGGATAAAATACTGCCATATAGATCATGGTGCCCTTATTAGACATTTAATTAATTTTTGTGTTGGAAGGGAAAGCAATATACTTGTTAATGTTGGTGACAGCGCGTGCAAATCTCATTTTGTCTGACTACCGGCCTTGTGCTCCATTCAGAAACACATTTCAATATTGATTAATTTTTTAGCATCTTTCTTTCTTATAATTAAGTAGGTTGTAGCAAAAACTTATCCTCTTCCATATTTCATCCCAAATAGAAACTGAGGATAATCATTGTGTTCTAGTAGAAATTATAACTTATATCTAGATATCATTATCATATTATGTCCCTTGGCCTTTTCCATTCTTAATAATATTTATAATGAACATTTATCGAGTTCTTACTAGGTGCTATGCATTTTGCCTGGTGGGGGTGTGTGGAATACCAGGGATGGAACTCAGAGGCACTTTTCCACTGAGCTACATCCCCAGCCATTTTTATTATTTATTTTGAGACAGACAGTTGTTTAGGGTCTTGCTTAGTTGCTTAAGGCTGACCTCAAATTTGTGATCCTCCTCCTGCCTTAGCCTCCCTAGCCACTGGGATTACTGGTGTGTGCAACCTTGCCTGGCAATGCTATACATTTTTGCCTACTGGGTTTCATGTTTCCCACAACTCTTTATTGTCTCTATTTTAAAGATGAGAAAACTGATGCTTCGAGAGAAAGACTTGTCTTAAAGCAAAAAATGGAAGGTCAAGCTTCAGGACAGAGTAACACTGCAAGAAACAATAGAATAAGGGGTTCAGGTTAAGATTTGCCATTGGCTTTTCTAACTGCTAGCTGAAAAGAGAAGGAAAAAAGTATCGAAGTTGCCCTTTTAATGATATTTTACATACATAGAAGAAGTATAACTTGTTCCAATTAGGATCCCATTTTTGTGGTTATACATGATGTGGAGTTACATTCCTTGTGTATTTATATATGAAGATAGGAAAGATATGTCTGATTCATTCTACTTTCTTTCCTAATATCATCCCCCCTCCCTTCCCTTCATTCCTAATTGTTCAATGAACTTCTAATCTTCCCCTCCCTTGTTGTGGGTTAGCATCCATATATCAGAAAGAACATTTTGCTTTTGGTGTTTGTGGACTGGCTTATTTCACTTCGCTCGATGTTCTCCAGTTCCATCCATTTACTAGCAAATGCCATAATTTCATTCTTCTTTAATAGCTGAGTATTATTCCATTGTGTATATATATCACATTTTCTTCAGATAAAGGATTTAAAAATTAGGAAATTCACTTAACAAGCTAACAGTTTTCTTAATAAATAGAACAAGAAGTGAATACATAGAACCATAAGGAAGCAAATGTTAAAAGTATTAATGGAAAAAAGATAGTTTAAAATGCTATGAATGAGATTTAATGGTTATAGATTGAAACTTGACATTTTCCTGCCAAGCATAACTTTTTAGATACAATTTTAAAATGAATAGTAATATTTCAAGTAGAAGTTGAACCCTGTATAAAACTGGACTACTTAATATCTATAAATAGTGGGTGGCAACACATTTATATTGGAATTTCGTCATGGTGTTTCCAAGATTATCTTGTTTAATATGCTTTTTTTTAGGATTTTGTCATTCAGAAAAATGGGATTGTCTTGGAACTCAGATTGAGTTTTCTTTCTCTAAAAGGAACATTTGGGGGACTGGAGTTGTATTTGTGGTACAGTGCTTGCCTTGCAGAAACAAGGTCCTAGGTTTCATCCCCAGAACTAAAAAATATTTAATTTTTTTTTTTTTTAAATATGAGCAGGGCTGAGGTTGTGGCTCAAGGGTAGAGAGGTCACCCAGCACATGTGAGGTGCTGGGTTCAATCCTCAGCACTACATAAAAATAAATAAATAAAATAAAGATATTGTGTCCAACTACAACTAAAAAATATATTTTTAAAAAAAAAGAAAAAATAAGCAAAAAGAATATTCCATGAGCTTTCTGCTGCTTATTTTTATAGTAAGGGCTCCTGTCATTCTTACTGAAATAACCCTTTTCTTTTTCTTTAATCTCAGGAAGGAGGAAAATTCTGCCATTCATTTAGAGAGATGATTTATCTTCCTCATCCCCTTCCTCTTTCATACCTCCTCCCAGTATGTTTTCTTCATGATTCTGAAACCCTATAAGATAACTGGGCATCACAGTTCTCATCCTAAATTTCTCCTTCAGCTTCTTTTAGAAACCGCAATAGTCGCCAGGCCTGATGGCACACTCCTGTAATCCCAGAGGCTCTGGAAACTGAGGCAGGAGAATTGCGAGTTCAAAGCCAGCCTCAGCAAAAGCAAGGCGCTAAGCAACTCAGTGAGACCCTGTCTCTAAATAAAATACAAAAGAGGGCTGGGGGATGTGGCTCAATAGTCGAGTGCCCCTGAATTCAATACCCAGTACCAAAAAAAAAAAAAAAAGAAGACAAAGTGCAAAAGTCTATTAAATATAACTATTCAAAAAGGAACAACTTGTCCTTATTCACTTTAACATTATTCAAATGTTCTTAGAAGTGCCCCTTTGTACCAAATTGGAAAATGTGTACCTATATTGATGACACCAGGCAAGCAGAGTTAACTGTCTCATTGATGAGATGTCAAAATACAAGATTGTTATTGCGATCCATTATAAAATGATCAGTCCAAGCATGTGGCGATGTCATAACGTTGTATCACTCCTGCAAGTCTGATGAAACACTTGAGCTTAGAAAAGATTGACCTTTATTTGTTTTGTTTTGTTTGTTTGTTTGTTTTGGTACCAGGGATTGAACCCAAGGGCACTTAGCCACTGAGCCACATCCCCAGCCTCCTTTTTATATTTTATTTAGAGACAGGGTCTCACTGAATTGCTAAGTGCCTCGCTAAATTATTGAGGCTGGCTTTGAACTCAAGATCCTCTTGTCTCAGTTTCCTGAGTCGCTGGGATTATAGGCATGCACCATTCACCAGGAAAGATTAAGTTTTAAACTATTTAATCCATCAGTAGTTGTTACATACACAAAAAATAAATGTTCCCTCTGTGATGTTTTTCATAACACATGTTGAAACACAAATGATGAATATAATAGATTGCAGATAGAACCTGTCTTTATAATGCTATTCAATTATGCTAATATGTCACTTAGTTTTCAAAACAAGTACTTTCGCTTATGAATGTCCCTGAATGCCATACTTAGATTCAAACATTTTTTTTCTGCATTTTTTTAATCCCTAGAAAATGTAAGTCAAAGTCTCCTCTTAGTATTTGAGGAAGGTGGGTTATAGGACTCATCCTCCATCAAACCTGTGCACTGGCAAAGAATAAGCCTTTAGGATTCCCAGAGAGTGGTGACTAGTAAATGAATTACTTTGTGATAAAACTGCTAGACCTGGAATAATTATCTTTTTTTTTTTACACTTAAAAATTTGTTTTGAGAATTATCTTTTAAAATAACAAAATTCTCTGTATAAAAGTTCATGCAGCTGCTAAGGCCAATTAGCAACAGTGAAAGTATATGTAATTAGCTAGGTGCAGTGGCTCGGGCCTGTAATCCCAGCAGTTCAAGAGGCTGAGGCAGGAGGATTGAAAATTTGAGGATAGACTCAGCGATTTATGGAGGCCCTAAGCAACTTTGTGAGAATTTTTCTCTAAAAATAAAAATAAATAGGGCTGGGAACATAGCTCAGTGTTAAAGCACCCATGTGTTCAATCTCTTGTACTAAAATGAAAAAATATATATTTAATTAATATAAATTATATTTTAATTTTTAATGACTTAAACAAAGAACTTTATATTGCGAACACTTTGAGATTGATACTGAAGATTTCATAAGCTTCTTAGTTATTGTAACTACTAATTTAGTATCTTTTACATTTTTGCATCAGTTTTATCTTAGAACTTCACTGAAGTAGCCTAATATATTTTGTATCATAATTGCTTCTCATATTTTGTAAAATGGTTTGCTAATCAACATTGGAGAATTCAACAACATGACATTTTTCACTGACCTTGAGTAAGGACATCTGGCCAAAAGCTAAATGTAGTTGGATAAGAGTCCAAAGATTATTCTTACTTAAAAAGAGGCATTTTCTATTCTAAAATTACAAGTTCTTCAAAGTAGGCTGCTTGTGCTTGGGGTGCAGCTCAGCAGCAGAGCACCTCCCTGGTGTGGAGGAGGCCCTGGGTTCCATCTCCAACACAAGAGAAAAAAAAAGTATGCTTTGAAACATGCCTTATTTTCTTCTTAGAAGCCAAATATATAATAACAACAATACCTCTCTTATTTCCCAGTCTTAAAACATTTTAAAGATACTCTTATTTAATAGTCACCTTGATTTTCTTTTTTATAAAGAAAAATAGATAATTTCTGTTTTCATGAGACTATTTAAAAACACACTAAAAATAAGTACAAAAGCTTTTTTGGCATATAAAAGTATTGCAGCTTTTTCATCAAAATACCAAATTTATGAAAATGGGAACGGAAGTGGGAGGATTGTATTTCTCCTCACTGTGGTACTTTAAAAATATATCTTTTAAAGAAAAGCTAAAGAAAATACCTTTTTAAAAATAAATGATATAGGGGCTGGGGCTGAGGCTCAGTGGTAGAGCATTTGCCTAGCATGTGTGAGGCACTGGGTTAGATCCTCAGTACCACATAAATAAATAAGATAAAGGTATTGTGTCCATCTATAACTAGCACTATATATGTATGTATATATATATTTTTTTAAAAAAAATAAATACATAAAAATAAATAGTATAAATCAATTTCCTATTTAAAAAGTTTAATTCAGAATTTCGTGTTTTTATCAAATCCTTCTTCTGTGAAAAGCTTTTTTCTTTAAGGCTAGACAGCTAAGACCTTTATATAAGTACATGAATAGATATAAAGTTTGAATAACTAAAAGCTTTCAATTAATAATGAGATGTAGTCTGATGCATTTGAAAGAATACTAGGTGAACAATAATAGAATTTTTGTACTACAGTCATGATATTTCAATGACCTTCAAATTTGATGGGTATTTATTTTCTAAAGGTTATAATCAAGTTTTTTAAAAATTGTATTAATTTATACCGTAGATACCACATAAGAACAAAATAAATTAAATAATTAAAATCTCATGAAGTTCAATTTGCTTTCATTTTGAAAGAAGGTGGGGAAATTTTTATATTACTTTCTTTTAATATTTGATGTAGCTTCTATAGCTGAAGCTTTTCTGAAGTTAAATAAAATTTGTATATAAAGTAAGTGACTGAAACATCATTTTGAAAATTACAGTCATGGTGGAGTTCATGACAATGACTTCAGTAAGCTGAGATTTTTAATGAGATTTGTAAATTAAAAAGATTATTCCTGTCATTTACACCAACTATGTTTTCTTGCAGTAAGAGTTTAAAACTTGCTTTGGGAAATGCTGTGCAGAACAGTTACTTAGATATGTCAAAAGATATAAAGTAGGATATATAAATGAAAAACAATTTTAAAAAATCTTTGTTCAGATGACAATTTGGGCTGATATGTTGGTACATAAACACAATGATATTTGTGTTTGGGCAATAGACTATGAACATCATTCATTGTTTAATAATGTATCCATTTTATACATTTTATGTCTTTTTCATTGATTGGAGAATATGAACATCTTTCAACATCATCATCCTATACCATAGCATTTGATAGTATGTTGCTTATAAAATATCATTCACCCTTTCTTATTTTGTGGTACTGAGGGTTGAACCCAGAGCCTTGCACATACTAGGCAAGCATTCTACCACTGAGCTACATCTTTTGCCTATCACTTAACTTTGAAGGTATCTTTCCTTTTAAAATATTTGTTAATTTTCCACATGCAGTGATGCACACCTGTAACCCCAATGACTCGGGAGTCTGAGGCAGGAGGATCAGGAGTTCAAAGCCAGCCTCAGCAATCACGAGGTGCTAAGCCACTCAGTGAGACCCTGTCTCTAAATAAAATACAAAATAGGGCTGGGGATGTGGCTCAGTGGTCAAGTGCCCCTGAATTCAATCTCTGTCACCTCCCCAAATTATTTTATCAGAAAATTGGTAAGTGGTTAAAATCTTTGTACTCTATTACCCATTTTAAATTGTTCCCAATTATGATTGGGTTTTTCTAACCTCCGGATCAACCTGGTATGGTTTGTAAAGTTTAACAGTATAATTCCACAGTAAATATAGTTTTGAAAAGTAGGATTATTTAGTAAACTGTATAACGAGAGAGACAATTCACACATAAATATAAACTGCAATTGAGATTTTTAACATTATGGACTCTTAGTACATAGTTTATTAGCCTTCCTTTATAAATAGTTCAATTCTTGGGCAGTTTTTAGTGTCTCATGCTCTTCCTTCTGGACTCTGCCCCAATTTTCATTAATGTTCTTAGTAGGATGGTTATAAATATTAAAGAGTGGTCATAAATATTGAACTCTGTTCCATTTGCTTCATAAAGCACAACACTTTTTTAAACCCCCAAAACCTTTGAAAAATGCTGTATTGACACTGTAGCAATTGGCCAATATTAGCACAAAGCTGCCTAAAAAGTGAATTTTGATTATCAGTTAAAGATAAACATATATAACTAACCCTCACACTGCAAAATGTCATTTTTAAAATTTTAAATCTTATAATTTAAAAGTCAGGTTTAATAAGTTAATTCACTTGATTCAGGCAATGTGCATGGGTATCAGCTTTATTTTTGCTACCTGGGACTAGAAAACTTATTTTATCATATTCCTGAATGATGAAAGTGTCACAAAATAGGAGAAATTAAATAATAAATTGGTAAGGAGAATTCAAATTTTAACAAATTTTTCTTCCTAGCTATAGAAATGTGGATGTGAATTTCATTCTCAGATGGATTTACTATATGAAAGATATAATGTGAAAAGGACAAATACTGAAAGGGCAAAAGAAAAGAAAAAAAAGAAAGGACTGAATTTTCAGGTAACACTCCTTACACTCATCTTAAGTCTCTTTAATAACCAACTCTTATTGGTCCTTTAAAACTCCTCCTACCACAAGGAAGCTTTTCAAAATTTCCTAAGTATCTGATAGAGCACTTGCCTGGCATGGGCAAGGCCCTGGGGTTGGTTCCCAGAAGTATACAACCAACTGATCATATGTAAATAGAACTACAAATAAAATAAAAATTCCCAAGTCTCGGTGAGACATTTTAAAAAGAATCTTTATTTTTATTTGTTTATTTTTATGTGGTGCTGGGGAATGAACCCAGGGCCTCATGCATGCGAGGCAAGCACTCTACCACTGAGTTACAACCCCAGCCCACAATGAGACATTTTTCTTTTTGGCACTTATGAACAGTTGGTCCATATCTCCATTCTAGGACATGTTTCACTAACTTGCAATCACCCACTTATTTTTGTTTCTCCTTTAGACATTTCCCTAAAACAATAATCATTTGATCTCCTATCCCCAGAAGTTAATACATAGGAAATTTCATAAAAATGGCAAAGAACTATTAATTTCTAATAACTAATAACTAATAACTAACTTTTATCATACAAATTTGTAAAGCAAACACATAGGACTGATATATAGCTTTTGTTAATGTGTCATGGGGTACAATACTGTCCTTACAAACCATGATAGCTAGACTTTTCCAAGTTTTCAGTATCTTCCCTAATGATAGTGAAAACTGGGAAAAGTCTAGCCATCATGATGCTTCTTGATAAGGTAGTAGAATCTTTGAAGAAACTTCATCAGAACAAAAGATTACATCAGTCACTAGATCTTTTTAATCAACTCTTTCTCTGAAGCAAAGGATTTTTTACTCAAATGATTGCAAATAGAAAAAATGATACCTCTCTTTCCTCTCATGAAAGAGCAAGAAACCCAAGAGGAAGGGGGTCACAGCCTTTGAGAATCAGAGCAAGCCTAGTGGTAGTTTATTTAAAATAGTTCTTCTTCGTGTTAGAATGGTGGTCTCTCTAAGCCACAAGCACATGGTGTTTGTGACAATTGTTTGTATGTTTGTTTGTTTTAATAATGAATTTAGAAGGGAAAATCTGCAGAACTGCTTATTTTATAAATAGTCTTGAAAATTGAGACAGCTGTACTTTAAAAATAAAATATTCCACCAAACAGGGAAAAGAGAGAGAGAGAGAGAGAGAGAGAGAGAGAGAGAGAGAGAGAGAGACTGATTTCAGTTTAAAAGAACAAGATTTTTGGTGACAAATGTCCTATATTACCCAATGGTAGCTCATGATTCAAATTTATTCTCTAAGGTATGGGTAGGATTATAGAATTTCTACTTAATTTGAATAGAAGGTGCACTTTAAGACTAATATAGTGTCATTCTGTATCAGTTAATGCTACATGAATTTGCCTTTCAGGATGACATGAACTTGGATCCTTGAAATAAAGAGATATGAATAGTAAATGGGTTTCTTTGTTTTTTGAGATGGGGTCTTGCTATGTTGCTTAGGCTGGCCTCAACCTCCTGGGCTCAAGCAATCCTCCTGCCTCAGCCTCCTGAATTAGCTGGGACTACAGATGTGTGCTACACTCCCATATTGAATAGCTTTTTGTTTAACAAATCAGACTCCATGGAATTTTCTGGTACAATTTAGCTGGCACAACTTTATCATTAAAAGAAAATTAGGAAGGACTTGCCTGCCTATGGTGTCCCACACTTCCATTCTGTGCAACTTCAAAGGCAACATCATTTCCTTCCAATGGAGATGAGCATAGGTTTTGTAATATATAAAACAATTCATTATAATCAAAACAATACAAAGACATTAGACCATAAATTAGTATTTATTATAATTGTAATACAGCACTAATCCTAATATTAGTAACCTAAGAGAATGGAACTACAATATCGTAGATGCAGTAATTTTTTAAAGCAAAATTAAGTTTGCAGTTATTGCTGGGAACATTGGCTGTCATTTGTGAGATAACTCATCCCTCATTTAAAAAAAAAATCTGTGTTTATAAAAGGTATCAATTTGACAGCTCTGGAGACATGCTTCATTTTTTAAAATTATTCAAATAATAGGAACAGCAATGCTGCAATTTTCTGCGTAATCTCCAACTAAAGCATCTGTCGTGTCTATCACTATTTTGAAAAGTCTGTTTCCTGGGTGAGGGATTATTTTGGTCAGTACATCTGAGCAGCACTCCCAGAAAGGCCTCCTTTTTCCTCAGAATGCTAAAGATGATCATGACAATTTTTGACTTGTGAGATACAGATAGGCATAGCTGGGGGAACTTGCAACTTGCAACCCAACCATGTCCTCCTATGTTAGGAGCAAGAATTATATATATTAAAACATGGAAGTTTTTAGCACAGTGCCTGGTATTCAATGCATTAACTCTGCCTTTCTTTGTTTCTTTTTCCCTCTAGAATATACTAGAAAGAGACTAAAAGTAACACTACATAGTTTTGATCTCTTGATTGATTTCCATCTGCTTCAATAACCTTCAAGATATTTTCCTTTCTTTAGAATCATTTTCTCCTCTCATTTTCCACTCATCTGTATCCCCCAAAAAATTATGTAGAAACTACAACACAACGAGAAAATTTTAATTAAAAGATTACATACATTATAGAAAATAAGTCACAAACAAGAATAAATGAGCCATGAGCCATAATAGATTACTTTACTGAGCAAATTAGTAACTAAATAATAAATCATTGATTCTGGTTAATAGAGCATGTGTTGTTTTATTATTTGATGGTTAGTTTAAGATGAGGATTATAAAAGTAGAATGTAGTTAATACAGATTAAAAACAATAAGCATGAAGTTTTACTTGACTCATACTCTGTAATGAAATCATTAATACTTTTTTAACACAATACTAAGAAAAAATTTGAGAATGATAAGTTTATTGTGTCAAGAAAAAATAGATGGCCTACAACCTAGACTGATATACTACCTGACATCCTACGATGGACACAAAAGAGTTAGCTCATTAAACAGTTATTCTTACAATGGGTATGGATGCTTTTATTTGATTACCACAATCATATCGATCAAATTAATAATTATAGGTTTTTTGACAGATATCTAATTCTTTTAATAAGTGTTCAGGAATATACAGCATTCCCCTGTAGACTGCTGATACAGAATTTTAGCAAATGTCAGTCATCCACTGTAGGAATGATAATCCATTTCTTTGCTAATGTGATTTATTTTTTTTATTAAATCATTTATTTATTCTAATTCATTATATATGATGGAAGAATGCAATTCATTTCATATTACACATATAGAGCACAAATTCTCAAGTCTATGGTTGTACACAAAGTATTTTCACACCATTCGTGTTTTCATACATGTACTTAGGGTAATGATGTCCAACTCATTCCATTATCTTTTCTACCCCCATGCCCTCTCCCTTCCCCTCCCTCCCCATTGCCCTATCTAATGCTCCCTTATCCCATAACCATTATGAGTCAGCATCTTCATATAAAAGAAAACATTTGGCCTTTGGTTTTTTGGAGGGATTGGCTATCTTCACTTAGCATCATATTCTCCAACTCCATCCATCTACCTGAAAATGCCATGATATTATTCTCTTTTAATGCTAAGCAATATTCCATTGTGTATATATACCACAGTTTCCCTATTCATTCATCTACTGAAGGGCATCTGGATTGGTTCCACAATTTAGCTATTGTGATTATTATTGTTATTATTGTGCTGCTATAAACGTTGATGTGCTGTGTCCCTGTAGTATGCTGTTTTTAAGTCCTTTGGGTATAAATTGAGGACTGGGATAGCTGGGTCACATGGCGGTTCCATTCTAAGTTTTCCAAGGAATCTCCATACTGCTTTCCAGATTGGTTGCACCAATTTGCAGTCCCACGAGCAATGTATGAGTGTGCCTTTTTCCCCATATCCTCCCCAACACTTGTTGTTTGTCTTCATAATAGCTGCCACTCTGACTGGAGTGAGATGAAATCTTAGAGTAGTTTTGATTTGCGTTTCTCTAATTGCTAGAGATGATGAACATTTTTTCATATATTTGTTGATTGATTATATATCCTCTCTGTTCAGTTCCTTGGCCCATTTATTGATTGGGTTATTTGTTTTTTTGTTTTTTTTGTTTGTTTGTTTGGTTGGTGTTAAGGTTTTTGAGTGCTTTATATATCCTACAGAATGACTTTTCTCGTAGAAATAGAAAAAGGAATCATGAAAGGCATCTGGAAAAAAAAGAGACCCAGAATAGCCAAAGCAATCCTTAGCAAGAAGAGTTATGCTGGTGGCATTACTATACCAGACCTTAAACTATACTACAGAGCAATAGTAACAAAAGCAGCATGGTATTGGCACCAAAATAAACCTGTAGACCAATGGTACAGAATAGAGGACACGGAAACTAACCCACATAATTACAGTTATCTCATATTAGACAAAGGTGCCAAAAACATATATTAGAGAAAAGATAGCATCTTCAACATTTGTTGTATGGAAATCCACATATAACAAAATGAAATTAAACCTATATCTCTCACCATGCACAAAACTTAACTCAAAGTGGATCAAGGACCTAGGAATTAAACCAGAGACTTGCACCTAATGGAAGAAAAAGTAGGCCTAAATCTCCATCATGTCAGATTAAGTCCCAGCTTCCTTAATAAGACTCTTATGGCACAAGAATTAAAACCAAGAGTCAATAAAAGGCTTCTTCTCAGCAAAAGAAACAATCAGTGAGATGAATAGAGAGCCTACAGAATGGGAGCAAATCTTTACACAATAATTATAGTTTTTGTAATTCTCAAACCTCATAACAACACTGTAAGTCTGACACTATTATCAACTCCATTTTGTATAAGAAAAAAAAAACCTCACAATAGGAAAGATAGATATTTTATTTAAAAGAAATATTAGAATGCTTCCCTCTGGTTGCCTTAAAAGTTTTTTCTTAGCAGTGAAATACTAATTATAAGGAAATCAATGACAGACACATGTTTGTGAACTAGAAATGAGCTTGTGCGCTTCAGTCTTTTACAGGACAGGGGCAAAATGGAAATCACACTAACAAATGACTGATGTTTAATGTTAGAAATGACAAAACAGTAGTAGGGATATATCCAGCTGACTAAGAAATCAAGCTATTTTGTACAATTATAGACTGACATAAAATGTAATTTAGACAGATTTCTGTATAAAATTAAAGATAGGCACAGTGGTGCATGCCTTGTAATCCCAGAGACTCAGGAGGCTGAGGCAGGAGGATTGCAAGTCTGAGGCCACCTCAGCAATTTAGTGAAGCCCTGTCTCAAAACAATGGAATATTACTCATCTTTAAAGAAGAGTAAAATTATGGCATTGGCCAGTAAATTGTTGGAGTTGGAGAATATCATGCTAAGCGAAATAAGCCAATCCCACAAAACCAAAGGCCAAATATTTTCTCTAATATGCGGATGCTAATTCCCTAGGGAAGAATAGTGTTACCTTAGATTAGGTAGAGGGAGGTGATGGGAGGTGAGGGGAGGGGATGTGGGGATAGGAAAGATAGTAGAATGAAACAGACATTATTATTGTATGTATATATGTGACTTCATGACCAATATGATTCTGCAACATGTCCACTCAGAAAAATGAGAAATTATATCTCATCTATGTATGATATATCAAAGTGCATAAATGCATTCTACTGTCATGTATAACTAATTAAAACAAATATTTTTTTTTTTTAAATGGAAGGGACTAGGGATGTACCTCAGTGGTAAAGAACTCTTGGATTCAATTCCCAGTACCAAAAATAAAATAAAATAAAGATAACCTTGTTTTCATCTAACTATTTGTTGTTAGTTCTTTATTTTTGGCAAAGCAAGTTTTTGAACAATTATATGAAAATTTTTTATAATTGATTTTGTTTATCTTAAATGTTTCCTTAATTCTATATATATTCTTAACAAAATGCTGACTACTCAATAGTTTCTTCATTCAGCAGACACTCACTGAACTATTATGTCAGGTTCTGTCTTTGGGAATTTAATATCAAATATCTGTATTGATCGCTAGAGACATAGTTTGTATTCACTTGATCAATTTCATCTGGAATTTTTGCATATTTAAAACAAATTCCCCCCAAACATATTGATACAAAAAAACAGATTGCTTCATAAAATGTGTTTGCCCTGGAGAGCTACTGCTTGTTAGGAAAAAGAACAAAAAGTAACACCTGTATATCTTGTTGACAGAATTACTGCAAGCTTGGAATTCTTGAAATTTAAGAGAGAAAAATGCTACAACAGAACAATGTTGAGACTTTATTTTCCTGATGAGGAAATATTGTAAATCTTCCCTAAGAGAGAAATATTATATTTTTCCTAAGTTACTGTCTTCATTTTCATAGAGAAAGTACTCTCTCAGGAAAAGTTACTATCAATTTTCTCTCCAAAAGTATTTTTGTACTTCAGAAGTATTTAGTTAGACTATTAGGCAATCCCAGAAAAAGGAATTAATTCATCTCTAAAAATCTGATAAATTATAAGTTATATATGTTATTTCCAAAAAAATGTAATTTTAATAGTCACTAGATATCGTTACTGAGCATAATCACTTTGTAGCCAAAAAGAAGGTAGAACATTTTTAAAATACTGACTTCTACCTACTCATTTCATAAGACTTCAAGTAATCCAGGGCCTATTATAGGCAATTAGTTCTATAGTCAGCTATATAGAAAATGTCAATTCTTATGAACACTTGTGAAGAGGATAAAAATGCTTCACTTTTTCTCTTAAAAAAATTTAAGTAACTTTACCACATGCTAATGAAAAGATTTAGGGATTGTGGTTGTGGTAGAGTGCTTGCCTAGCATGTGTGGGCCACTGGGTTCGATTCTCCACACCACGTGTAAATAAACAAAATAAAGGTACATTGACAACTAAAAAAAAAAAAATTAAAAAGATTTAGGAAACCAGTATGATGTCTTTTCCACGTATACATTTATTAACTAGAGACAAATGACTTGGACATCATGAAAGGAGTTAGTACTCCCATATAGTCTTTTTTTTGTGAAGGGTACTGAGCATTGAACTCAGGGGTACTCAACCACTTAGCCACATCCCCAGCCCTATTTTGTATTTTATTTAGAGATGGGGTTTCACTGAGTAGCTTAGCATCTTGCCATTGCTGAGGCTGACTTTGAACTTGAGATCCTCCTGCCTCAGCCTCCCAAGATGCAGGGATTACAGGCATGCACTTCTGCACCAGGCAGTACCTCCATATATTCTTGCAGTTTCCTTTCTCTGCTTTTTTTTCTCCTATTACAGTATGGGATATTTTGCATAAACTAAAACTTCTGGTGAAACTTGTTTTTTCAATGTTAAATAGTTGTTTTTTGTTTTTTCAGTGTTGGGGATAGAACCCAGAGCCTCACACATGCTAAGCATCCGTTCTACCACTAAGCTACATTCTCCAGCCAAAATAGCCTCTTGAGTACTAAATAATATAGGTATTATAAGAATTAGTGTTAGGACTAGGGAAGATCAATGGTCATTCTGCCTAGAAGATAAAAAATAAATTCACATACAAACCATTATTAGCCCATTTTCATCTCAAAATACACAGTCCTTTTTTGAAAGCCAGTATCTACAGTAAATTCATCCAGCAAATATTTCTTGAGGTCTTATTATATACAAAGCACTGTACTGAGACTTTGAAACCTAGAAATAAGAGAAGGGAGAATATGAAAAGAACCATGTGAAGGGGCTGAAGGAGGTTCAGTGGTAGGATAGATTACTTCTTGCTCTCAAGGACACATGAATATAAAGCAGCCTGTTGTTCTGTTATTAGAGATAAAAAATGCAGAATTCCTTCAACTGATTTTTAAATTAATAACAAAAATATAAAAATTTCCATGCATATGCCAAATAAGGGGAAAAAACATGTTTTTCAGAGTTTTATGTTTGTTAGGTAAGATTGAGGGATCTGAGTGGAATATAGAAAGGGAAGTAAAAAGGATGGACAGAAGGAAGAGATATGGAAGAAAGATAAGAAGAGTTTAGAGAGAAGAGAAGTATGTCCGTATTAAGGATTTTAAAATAGCTTCAGATGACTAGTGTAGTCATGTCCCTGTAGAATGTCCCTGTACTTCCTGTTTTGTTTGTTTATTGCTGGGGATGGAACTCAGAGTCTGCTAAGTAGATGCTCTACCACTGAGCTATACCCCCAGTCAATCCCCCCACCTCTTTAAAAAGAAAGTCTATGTTGCCCAGTCTCACCTCAAACCCCTGGACTCAAGTGATCCTCCTACCTCAGCCTCCCAAGCATCTAGAACTAAAAGTGTGTGCCCCTGGCTAAAAGATGATTCTAAAAAGATGATTACAAAGATCTGACACATGTGAATCATCTAATCAGTACAGACACTGCAGATCCCTCAATAAAGAATTATAATAAAGAAAAAGTCCTTAGGTCACCGGCAAAGTATAACTAAACCAGAACCTTGGCACTACTGACATTTCTGGGCATTATATGTCTGTTGTGGCGGGCTGTCCTATGCACTGTAGGTTGTTTCACAGCATTCATGGCCTTTATCCACCAAATGCCATTAGCAATGATATTTCAGTTATGGCAAGCAAAATTGTCTAGACATTGCTAAATGTTCCCCAGGGGCAAAATCATCTCCAACTGAGATCTGCTGACCTAGAAGACAAATATTTCAGGTGGAATGTAGAAGAAATTTAGGGAACTAAGGATGATCACTAGACCCAGAAGATAACCACAGAATGAATGCCATAGGAAGACCAGGAATGATTACCTAATCTTGAGATATGCAATTCTTTCATATTCAAGATGGTGAGAATCTAGCAGAGATAGCAAGTTCCCATTTATTGTAGCCCCAAGTTAACTCCCTTTTTAATGCCAGCCTGACTTGAATCAGGGTGGAAGTGCCAGAAGAATTAGGATGAACTCCTCAAAATATTTAGTTACAATTTGATAAACTAAAATAGTTAAATGTTTTAGTTATTCATTTTTGTCAATTTAGTCCTTTTTTCCCTCAACATGAGCTACTAAGATGAATGTTTGAAGTTGCCAGTAAGAGTAAAAGATGTTCCAATTAAAAATAAAAACAAGGAGGAATAAGAGCCATAATAAGGACATATCATTCTTTTGTGCAGTTTGCAATAACTTATATGTGAAATTTATATATTTTTTCTACCCATGAAAAGCTAAGCAAATAAGTAAAACTCTAGTCAAGAAAAAAAATGTTATTTTGTGTCAACACATGATTATAATTACCAATCAAATTTGAATACTTTTTTTTTTCTTGTAAGTATTAAAATTTTAGCAAAGGAATATTTTGGGATCTTCTTACCTCAAATTTTGAAGTCTTCTCCCTTGTCATTTCCATGGTAAGATAATGTTGTTTATCTAAAGAAAAAATAAAATAATTAATAAAATTATTTATTTTCCTTCACTCTTGAAAGTTTGAGGAAGAATAAATTCTGTTCCATAATTTTTTTCTTAGCTTCTTTTTATTACTAATTTCCATGTAGTGTAATCCGGGTATTTTTTCCATAGATTTTTTTTTCTTTTACTACTATGAACACCCTGAAGTAAATTCGTCTGCTTGTGTACTATATGGATTGCATGTATTCCAAGCCCTGTTCATTTTATTTCACAACTAAATATTTATTGGACAGTTTTAGTGCAGGAGTGTCCAACAAAAAATATTCAGACAGATCAGGGGACATATTGTTTCTCACTAAACACCATTTTGCATACTTAATTACATCGTCTATTTTGTTGTTTTATAAACCTAGTCTAACCTACTCATTGTAAATTTATTTTCATTCCCTTTTCATTCCTTTTAAGCCATCTCCCAAATGAATCACTTTACAAACAACAGCCAACTCAAGGTGATTTATGTGAAATACACAGATTGGAAATAATGTAGTCAGCAAAGTGATTAATTTTAGATGTAATAATTTGCTACTCTTTGAAAGAATTCATTTTCTCAACAAATGCAGTTTTCTTTCTCTGTCAGTTGTGATTGCATTCAACATATCTCTCTTGCAATGTTTATCAATGGTCTAAAAATTTCCATCATGAAATAAAAATCACAGTTGTTTGGAAGATTTTTCTTTCCATTAAATGAATTGGTTTTTGTATATCTGTAGTATTTATTTGGCACTGAATAAGCAAAATTTCTTTCAATTATCCAAGATTGTCTTGGGACATATGTATGTAACGCATATTTCTGCAATTTGCATTTTTTCAATATTTATGAAGTCTCAAAACTTTCCAAAAAATGTCCTTCATCTGAGTGGTAGTGTCTTCCCAGTGAGAAAGACTACTGTGAGGTTTTTATAATAAAGTCAGTAGAATATTCAATATTAATAAAATGTTCAATCTTCTAACTCAAGTGTCTAGATTAGAGGTATACTTTGGATTTTCCTCTAGAATATAGGTAAAGAATGCTCCTCTTTTTATAAAATGTTTTTATTAGTGCATTATAGTTACACATAATATTAAGACTCATTTTGTCATAAAAATACATGTATGAAATCCATTTTGGTCCCCAGCACTTCCGTTTTCATGGGACCCCCTCCCCCACCTCCTCATTTTTTTCTTCTTATTTTGCTCTAGTTTTCACAGATGAGAGAAAGTGTTAGACCCTTGACTTTCTTATTTCACCTAGCACGGTGTTTTCCATTCCATCCATTCGCCAGCAAATGTTATAATTTCATTCTTCTTTATACCTGAGTAAAACTCCACTACATATATATACACCACATGTTCTTTATCCACTTGTCTCTTGACTGGCGCCTGGACTGGTACCATAACTTGGCTATTATGATTTGTGCTGCTATGAACATTGATGTGCCAGTTTCACTATAGTATGCTGATTTTAGTTCTTTTGGATAAAAGGAATTCTCTTAATAAAAGAGTGCTGACCCCCTAATAGTTTTCTCTAAGAAGAATACCAGAATTTCAGCTGAGCTAGAAGAATGTGTCTGCTTTGCAGAAAAATTTAATTATATGTATCATATTCACCACAAAGTCAGCATTAACCATAATTCTATATAAGCATACAAATGTGATATTATCAGAGCCAAATATGTCTTTTCTGAATAGAAAAATTATTTTAAAACTTTCCTGTGACCTTTTATGAAACTAATATTTAGTAAAAATACCATTTATTACTTTTTCTTTGCTTCAGCAGCTTCTGGAAATGATAACATCTGTGACGTAGGCACATCATTACAAATTTTCTGATATCTTGGGGTATTCAGTAAACTGTATGTTTAATTTTAAGCTGTTAACAAAATTTCTTCTTTTTATGGTGGACTAAGCTTATGTGAGGAAAAATGGAAGAAATGATACAAATATCATTGTAACTATACTGCTTTTAAGCAATAATTTCATATCCCTAAATGCTACATCTTCTGATTATTAGCAAAGCCTTAATGAACCATGATTTTGGAGTTGAGAAAGAGTCTAGTTTGTTTTGACTCTCTGTTTTATTTCAACCCAAAACATGGCCTTCATATTTGTCTCATTACTTTTTTTTTTTTTTTTTTTTGGTGGTGGTGCTGGGGATTGAACCCAGGAACTTGTGCATGCTAGGCAATGTCTCATTACTCTTATTATTCTGAGAACCATCTTTGTAAGTAAGGAATCTACCAGATATTTTGTCTATTACTTTATTTCTTTACTTTTTTAGTCCCATTTAATCATAATGAATTTTTTTTTTTTTGGTACCAGGAATTGAACTCAGGGGTACTCAACCACTGAGCCACATCCCCAGCCCTATTTTGTCTTTTTTTATTTTAGAGACAGGGTCTCACTGAGTTGCTTAGCACCTCGCCATTGCTGAGGCTGGCTTTGAACTCACAATCCTCCTATCTCAGCCTCCTGAGCTACTGAGATTACAGGCATGCAACACCGTGCCCGGCAAAATAGATCATTCGTATATGATGAAAATATAAGTTTAACTGTGGGGGGCAGTGTTTGCTTTATTTGTGATACTATTGATTCAGACCCCTTAGATGAGGGTTGGATTGGGAGGTTTAAAATGTTTAATTATGTGTAAGGACAAGAAACAAAAGAGAACAAAAAAATCTCTTCAACTTTCCTAAGGTTGAATATCTGCTTTTCCTAAGTAATCAGCTCTCTGTCTCAAATTCATCTTCAACTTTGTCATGTTTCTCTTTCTTTACCTTTACAAGTTCATTGTAATAAATACTACAAATTCATTTTAAAAATTTATTCTGTAATTCCAAGCACTATAATCTTTATTCACTGAAACATTTTGAAGAACTATGAATTTTTAACAGCAGAATTATAAAAATTAATTTCATTCTTCTCCTATTCAGTAGCAAATGTTAGGTGGGGACTATAAATGCTGTGCAAATTATAGCTACAATGAGCAAATAATTCCTTTGAGGTTTTGTAAGCTTTTCACTTGGTTAATTGAACAATTGAGTTATATGCTCACCCTGACTCCCCAAACTCAGTAGGAGAGTTAATATGAGGTCGTTTATCCTTCAAACCGCAAATGTGAAGTGCCATATAAATGCACCCCAATAACAATAATGATGAGTTGCAGTGGAGCTTAATGTTATGCTCCCCACTTAATTATATGTTAAGATTGAATTTAGCAAGTTTTATTCTTTTCATTAACAGCAGGAATCATATGTTCACACTAGGAAATGAATGTCACTAATTAAACAGTTTTGTTCAAGCAGTATGTTTTCAATATGTAAGTCAAATTTTCAAAGTCATAAATGAGCATGCTTTTGACAGTATTGAACAGGACTACATAGGCATTAGTCCTTCTCCCTGACTTCAGACAAGACCATAGCCTCAGCATATCAGGGAGAGAGAGGGAGAGAGAGAGAGAGAGAGAGAGAGAGAGAGAGAGAGTGAGTGAGAGAAAGAGAGAGAGAGAGAGAGAGAGAGAGAGAGAGAGAGAGAAAATATACCCATTTTCTAAAGGCTGCAGTCAAATTTCATTTGCTGGTGCCTCTTATTAACTATAATTGTCAGGTCACCCATCATCTCTTGCAACATAGTTCTAGGCTATAGTTGTATCTGCTTTAACTTCTTCCTTCTACCCCTACTTGGAAATAAAATCTATGTCTATTCCATATCCCATACTAAGAGGATGCTTAAATTTTACTGAGAAGTCAAAATCTATTTGTAGAAACAAAGGAAGTCTTAGGTATGGTACTTAAAATCATGAAATTAAATGGAGCGTTCATCTATACATATGAAAAATAAGATTAAAAACTTGGAAATGTTTTTTGTTCAGTTAAGAAAGACCACAAAGATGGACACAAATAGAAGTTTAAAGAGCAAAACTGAATGAAAGTATACACACAGATGACAGGCTTTTTAGTTTTTTCATCTATCAAACCTGTTGAAAGCAGTTTTATTTTTATTGTCTTAGACTCTGTTAAAGATTTATAACACAGTAACAGGAAAAGGATTTGATAATCATTGACTAAACCAAACAATGTGGATCATACTTCTTATTCATCTTTCTTCTGCTTTCTTCTTAGGTTATTAATTCTATGTGGCTCTTTATTGCATAAATTCTAAAATGAAGAAAAAATGTTCATTGTTGTTTATTAATAGATTTCTATGAAGTAACACTGCAGGAAAAGAATTTTAAAACTTAATAATCCTGCTTGTTCTTTGAGCAGTTTAGATCACAAGAGATGTTTAAAATTTTAGGACATTCTCGTGGGAAGCCATCATCTCTTTTCCTTTCTTCACATTGAAGATTTTAATTGCCTCCGTGTCTCAATAACAATTATATAGACTATTCCAAAAATTTCCTGTTCATTATCTGACAGCTTGGGGTTCTCAAAGCTTTGCTTAAGCAGGTTATATTCATTATCCAAAGTCTCAGAGGAATTTCAATGTGTGCATAATAGGATAAATTTCCCATCTATTTGCTTTTGATCCATCAGTGTTTTACCTGATTCTGTATATTAAGCAAGCAGAACTTTTCAATGTTTCCATTTTCTTCTGTGTCACCAATCTAACAATGTACTGACTTGATCACTTGATTTATTAGTCTACATCAGTCCACATAAAGTGTCTTCTGCTTTTTTGGCATAAATTTAATTCAATTCCTATTCATGCTTATTCAAATCCAATAAAGCTTTTCTATTAAGATGGATTGGTGCAATGTGCAACTTCTAATTCCTTCTCAAACATCTTTATCCTTCAGAAAATATCTTTAGAAAATTTGGAACCTAAATCTCACATTTGTATTTAGGAAAATACTAGAAAAAAAGAAATTAAACTAATTGAAATGTAAATTATTTCATCACAACGAAAAAATAGTTTTACCTCACAGAAAGAATAAGCTATATTTGATCAAGTCTTCACCTGCTATATCCTGAAATTCTTTTGTTCTTCATCTCTGCTTTCTACTAGTCATTTTGCTGAGAGTCTACTTTATGCTTTACCCTCTTCCTCATGCCTTTTCTTACATCTGTATTAACTGTATGGATTAACAGTATTAGTTTTCCATTGCTAGGTAACAAATTACTGACAACCTAGTGACTTAAAATGACCAACTGATTAGCTCACTGTTCTGAAGGTCAAAGTCCTGGGTCTTAACAAGGCTGAAGTTAAGGTATCAGCTGGACCTATCTCTTATTGAGAGGCTCTAGAGAAAAATCTGCCTTCATGATAAATCAAGTCATGGGCAGGATCCATACCTTAGGGTTGTAGGACTGAGGTTCCTATTTTCTTGTCATTGGTTCAGCTGTAGGTCACTGCTTTTAGCTCCAGCCCATGTTCCTTCTCACATACACCTCTATCTTCAAACCCCCCAACTGCACGTAGAAGTCTTTTCATGTTTCACTTCGCTCTGATACCTCCCTAGCTTATAAACCTGAGAAAATAACCTGCTTTTAAAGGGATAAAAGGTTGAGATTAGGTTCCTCTGGATAACCCCTTTGGCCATATGGAGGAACAAACTTACAGGAGTGATCTCTCATATTTGCATATTCTACTCACATTCAAAGGGGAGAGGATTATAGAAGGGTGAGGGTCATTGGAGATCCTTCTTAGAATTTTGCCCTCCATACTAACCCATAATCAGGGAAAACTTTTCAGTACCTTTCACATTCTTTTGATTGGCAGCATTAAAATACATTGTATTTTGCAACTCAGCACACACAGACGCACACGCTGAAATTAGGTTTTCACAAATGATATTTATTCTTTGTGCAATGAATGATGCTATTTTCAATTTTCTTCCATTTTATCACAAGGAAAGATTAATTTAACCCACAAACTTTATGGCAAAACCTACTGTTTTTTGTTTTGTTTTTTGTTTGGGGTGGGGGGGTGGGTACCGGGGATTGAACCCAGGGGCACTCGACCACTAAACCACATCCTCAGCCCTATTTTGTATTTTATTTAGAGACAAGGTCTTGCTGAGTTTCTTAGGGCCTCACTGTTGCTGAGGCTGGCTTTGAACTGGAGATACTCCTGTGTCAGCCTCCCCAGCTGCTAGGATTACAAGTGTGTACCACCGTGATTGGCTGTTTTGTTTTGTTCTAAGCAGACTGGGAAGACAGTCACTTTTGTTCCCATTTTTGGAAATCCATGTATAATTTTTGATGTTCTACAAAAGTGATCTATCAAAATGGGGATGAGATCACATTTGAAATGAGTTCTCTGTTACTTTTAATACTAACTTCTCCAGTTCTGCCTTTCACATTAGTGTCTTTGTGATAGTTAATGTGAAAGAGGCTCAGGAATTCAATTTGCACCTTGTATAAAGCATTTTTTTCTGTGTAAAAAACCATCACAATGTCCACCAATATAAATGACCTTTTGTAGTAGTTATTATGGTAGTCACTAGATGGCAGCTCTAAAATGTGTGTTGCCTAAATGAAAGGTGGCCACAGAAGGGAAGTCTATTTATTTATTAAGGACTACAGTTTTATCTCAGCTATCCTATGTGTTCTTGTGATTGTTCAACAATAAAACAAATATTAATGTGGTAAAGTTCAGAATGTTTACTGTCCACTGGTTTTCTCTTAGAAATATTTATTATAGTTTTTTTTTCTTTAAATTTTGACTTTTTTTTTTTTAACTATACTCATTGCTTAAGTATAGCACCAACATAGCTTTGGATATGCTGGACTTAGGACTCAAATACAGTTTTTCCCCCAAACCTGTAGGCTGATGAAAAACTGTCATAGCACACATTCTTTGGATCCCAGTTAAATGTTAAGAACCCAAATAAGCTATATTTGATCAATCTATCTATAATAAATTCTCTCATAAGACCCTGTGCTTTCCCTTTTTAGCAATGGTGCTAATCTCTGACAATATTGAACTGATATATTTATATATATTTATATAAGTATATATATTTATATGTTTTTATATATTACATATATAATATATATTAATATTATATTATTATTTATATTATATATTATATAATATATATTATTTATATATATATATATATATATATATATATATATATATATTTATATAAGTCCTGTTATACACACTAGATTTATTCTCCACTCAAAGAAAGGAGAAGGTCAATTTTGTCTTTCATCGTTTTTCTAGTACTTAGCACAGTGCTTGTCACAAGGAAGGCTCTCCATTAGGTTTTATTTAATAAATTAACAATGAATATGAGTAATGGGTTCTTTTCTTTTTTCCTCATCAAGTATTTCTGTTAGACACCTTGTTAATATTTAGGTATGTATGAGCTTTCACTCAAAGGGTACCAAGGCAAAGAGAAATCACCTTTGTCATGCTGATTAATATCAATTTAATGGAAGACAACACACATGGGTGTACTTTGAAAGTCTACCTCTACATAAAGTGAAAGTGTTGATTTTTTTAAAATTTCCTGTACTAATAATTTTTATGGAGGAAATGAAATAGCAGCTTCTAGCCAATGTGTCCTTCCTTGCATCTCTATTTTCTGTGATCCATCTGATTTTATACGAATGCCATTTCCCTCATTAAAGTCCAAGGTTGCTGCTACAGACATTGCTATATTGCACTCCTTATGATTCAGTTATGAATTGCTTGGCAAGGAGGTCATGAGTCTACAGATTTAAAAGAATATATAATATAAGCATAATAAATATATCTCCATTTCACTCTAGTAGTTTGTACTGGCAGGTGATTTTATACTTATTCATATACTTTTCTCTTACAATAGCATAACTAGTATAAGAAGCATTGGATTATTCCTTTAAGTGAAATATGATACACTTAAATGTAAATAAGGCTGACATGTTACCCTAAATCATTATGAATCGATATGAAGACATGTAATTCCACCTGCCTTTATCAATAAAAATGCTTTTTATCATGTTCTAAAGTTTGATGGACATAATAGACTTTCCCTAATTCACTGGATCTTCATTTTATTTTTGTTATTTTATTGGAATAGCAAATGCCTTGCTGAAATAGAAACCTCAGGGATGTTTTCATGATGGGCTTTGACTCAATATGAAGGCTTTAAATGGATTTAACATGCTCATTTCTTTCACACTTGCTTGTCTTGATTTTTCTGAACTTAAAAGTAAAAATGGCACAGGTATTTGACTTTTTAATGCTAATTTCAAAATTCAAGAGCAAAAAAAAAGTATAAAAGTAGGATTGCATAAATCCACTCTCCAGTTAGCTTTATCCTTTTCATAATCAGCTGGATTGTAGTACCATCCTAAAATGCAATCTATTGCTTTTGGTAATTCAATCAAGAGAAAAGGAATAACTAAATAATCACATATAGTTGGTATAATTTTATAAAATAAAAATATTACAGGGTAATAACTTAAAATTTAATATGTTTTTAAAAATAAGATTATAATTTTTGCTTTCTTTAAAGGAAGAAGTAAAACTGTTTATTTGCAAAAAGCATGTTACAAGATATATGATCAAGTTACAAAAATCAATTGTATTTATCTCTATTTTAGAAATGAATAATATAAAATTAAAATTAAAAGTATAAATGCGATTTACAGTTGCATCAAAAATGTTAGGGATTAGTCTGACAAAAGATGAGAATGACCAATATGTTTGTTTTTTGTTTTGTTTTGTTTTTGATATTGGGAATTGAACCCAGGAGCACTCTACCACTAAGATACATCCCCATCCCTTTTTATTTGTTAATTTTGAGACAGGATCTTGCTAAATTGCCTAGTCTGACCTAAAATTTGCCATCCACCTGCCTCAGCATCCCAAGTCACTGGGATTACAGGCATGCACCACCACTCCTGGAAAGAGGGCTGGGTTGTGGTTCAGTGGTAGAGTGCTTGCCTAGCATGTGAGAGGCACTGGGTCTGATTCTTTACACCATAAATAAATAAATAAATAAATAGTCCATGGACATCTAAAAAGTATATATGTATTAAAAAAAAAGGATTTTATTAAAAACGACAGGACCAAAGGATTTCAGTTGCTATTATACAGAGTGACTACAAAGTGTCAATGTCTACCAGCCAGCCCTCTTAACTTCAACCCAGAAAAAAATTCTAAGAATTATTTATTCTTATTATTTTACCTCAGTGAAATTCAAGAGCTACTTTTGAGTGTATACTATGTGTCTGCTTAGAAAGTGGTAACAGATATGAACTTCTTAAAGAAATTTCTATTCACAATATCATTGCCAACATTTAGATTAAAAACAAATATTATGAAACTGTTTTAACTGCATCATGTTGATGAGATTATGAACCCTAAAGATCTAAACATCACTTTAAAAACTATAGGAAAGACCCATGGATTTCAAAGCCTGCACTTGTTTAGCAGAGCACTGTGATTGGTTACTATCTTTTCTTTACTACATTGCTAAAAGTTGTAGATTTCAAGTTAGGACCATTAGAATGTGCCCTATTAAAAAGATGGAGCTTATTGGAGAGTGGATTTAGGTTGAACATGCTACTGAAGAGCTCTTTCTTCACTATAAGAAGTAGTTTCCCCTTTCTCAGGCCGTTTATTCTGACGCTGCAATTCGTGACTTGAGAGACTTTCCTTCCATATAATTTCTCAGGGTATTTGCAACTCCTTCTCATATGAATATTGTGGAGACTCTATTAATTTCAATTTTATTTCATTACAAAGGCAGTTGATGTTAACTTTCCATTGTTTTCAACATCATAGTATTTAGAGAAATGCTTCCATTCTTTAATGAAGACAAACTTCAAGTTAAAAAAAAATCTAGGTAAAATAAATTTTTGTTGTAAATTCATTTCATTAAGAATATATTTAGGAGCCAGGCGCTGTGGTGCACACCTGTAATCCCAGCAACTCCGGAGGCTAAGGCGGGAGGATCATGAGTTCAAAGCCAACTTCAGCAAAAGTGAGGCACTAAGCAACTCAGTGAGAAACTGTCTCTAATAAAATACAAAATAGAGCTGGGGATGTGGCTCAGTGGTGGAGTGCCCCTGAGTTCAGCTCTAGTAACCCCCACCCCCCCAAAAAAGAAGAATATACTTAGGGGTTGTGTATTCAGTTCTGTAGCAGAGCATTTGCCTAGCACACACAAGGCTCTGGGTTTGAGCTTAACTCTGTGTGAGGATAAAGATATCTATCTATCTTATTTGAATTGTAAGTAGTCGATATTAACTAAAATGTCTTAATACCTAATCATGTTACTTTAAATATGATTTCAAAGTAAGCAGGTAATTCTTTGGATGAATTTCAGAAAATCCATTTACTTATGAAGTCAACATATTTCTTTATTTTAACATCTGTCAATGCTTTAGGTTTTTACACAGCAATTTCACATACATCAACTATTGGGTCATGCACCAGATTAAACAAAGGTACAGAAAGAATTAAATGAGTTACCCAAAGATACATAGTTAAGAAGTAAGATAGACTCAACTCTTCATGCTTGCACCTCAAAGCTCTATGTACTTATTCAAGTGCAACATGCTTATTTCATCCTGTAATAACAGTTGAAGCCAACTTATTCAATTATTGCATGTACCTTATCTTGAAGATTTAAAAACATAATGTTTGCCTAGCATAGGGACACTTGCCTGTAATCCTAACAACTCCACAGGCTGAAGCAAGTTCAAAACCAGCCTCAGCAACTTAGTGAGGCCCTAAGCAACTTAGAAAGACCCTGTCTGAAAATGAAAAATAAAAAGGGCTGGGGATGTGGCCCAGTGGTCAAGCATCCCGGGCTCAACCCTGAGTGTCAAAAAACAAAACAAAAACATTTTGTTTCTTGACTCAAAAGTTTTGGTATTATTCAGCTTTATATATAATGAACAAAAAAAAATGCCTTTCAATGGGTACTTAACTATATGGCTTACAGGAAAAAGGCATTATTTGGCAACTTTCAAAGAAGGTTCTTCCAAAGCAATTAGTATAACTGACAATGTTAGTAACATCAAGGGCAATGTCAACATTTGAATCACTTGGGTTAATCCTAGAGGGTTGACATTAAAAGCTATCTTTCATTGCTACTTAAAACCCTAAGGGTTTTGTTCTGCCTACAACTAAATCAATTATGATAAATTTATAAGCTATATGAAAATAATAATCTGGGAATATTGGTTGATAGGATTATCTCCATGCTATTTGTTTGGATAAATAATCCAGTATGTTTTTCTACTGAACAAAATTTCCTTCTTTAAATATTTGCTGTAGTTGTAGAAGTGTTAATTGTACCTAAAATCACTTTGTCCTGGTGCTATTGTTTGGGTAAATTAAATGCTCAAAAAAGCAACTGTGAGATTTTAAAAAGTTTTTACATAAACAACTTATGTTTGAGAATAGTCCTGCCAGCTTATTCCTGCCAGAGTTTGTCCCTGAACAGCTCGTATAATATAACCATGTGGGGCTTCCAGACATGTAGAAATTAATACAGATTGGAGGACAAGTTCTTTTGCCTTCCTTCCTTCTGTTCACTTCTTCCTTCTCTTCTTCCTCCTCTTCTTCCTTTAAAAAATATTTCCTTCCTGGTCTTTTTGCCAGGTCTCCTCCTTTGAATATTTGCAGAGCCAAGGAATGCATAGAAGGCATTCCAAAGTAGCTCTCTAATGCATTGAATAGTGTTAACTGGGCATGGTGGCAGATGCCTGTAATCCCAGCAACTCGGAAGGCTGAGGCAGGAAGATCCCAAGTTCAAAGCCAGCCTCAGCAATTTAACCCACTTTGTGAGACCCTGCTTCAAAATAAGAAATAAAAAGGGCTGGGGATATATCTCAGTGGTTAAGTGCTCTTGGGTTAAATTCTACACACACACACAAATGTGTGTGTATATATACACAACTAAGTCAATTATGATAAATTTAAAAGCTATATGAAAATAATAATTTAGGAATATTCTTTGGTAGGATTATCTCCATGCTATTTATATATAGGTATATAGATATAGATATAGAGTAGTCTATGACATTTCCTTCACTTCTTTCACATAAAGAGAGGACATGAGACAACTGTATTAGAAGTTATGCACAAACTAGTGAGACTCATCTGTGGCCTTTAAGACCTTTTGCTTTCAGTAAAGCTTAGAATCACAGACCTGGAAAAGAAACAAGAGGCTGGCTCCTAATCTTGACATAGACAAAAATTAACATAAGGACATTGACAATGCATTTGTCTCTTCTAGATCAGCTTCTTCAAGTATCAAAACAGGAAGTTGGATGATCTTCAAGTGCTCCTTTTGAACTTATTCCCTGAAAGTATGTTCATTTGATATAAAAATTGACAGTTACAATGTTCAATTTGGAGAATTTTATATTCTTTTACAGGAATTCAAGAAGCACTGTAAAGGATAGTGGTGTGGAGTAAAACGGTATAGACATAGGTGTGAAAAAAATCTGAAGTGGAATCTGGCTCTGCCCCTTACTAGCTGTATGTGGTAATTTAACATCACAGTTTAGTTTTTAATCTGGTATTGCATTGTTGTCATAGTAAAGATTAAGTGAAGCCAGGCGTGTTGGCGCTCTGTAATCCCAGTGGTTTGGAAAGCTGACGCAGAAGGATTGCAGATTCAAAGCCAGCCTCAGCGACTTAGCCAGACTAAAAGCAACCGAGTGAGACCCTGTCTCAAAATAAAAAATAAAAAGGATGTGGCTCAGGGGTTAATCACCCCTGTGTTCAATCCTTGGTACAAAAATAAAATAAAATGAGAAAAGATATATAAAGTAGTAAATTAGTCAGTGTAAGCAATTATTATACATCTACCTTTTTATATTCTTTTTCATGTTAACCCGTTTCTACAGGGACAACTCCATGAAGAAGATTTTTTTATTCTTCTCCCTACCTATCTTTGGGCAACAGATGGTATCTTAGATAGTAACACTTCTCAAGGTGTACCACGATGACCTATACTAACAGGTGCTCTACTGGCAGAATGCAAGGTATCAAGACAAAAAGTTTTGTGAGAAACTAATGAGTACATTTCCGTAAATATTGGTATGAGCTGGGTGCTTGATTCAGGAGTATAACTTCCCAATATTTGGCAAGTTAATTACAATGACAATTTAGAATAATTTCTAGCTTTCTCTGAGTAGCAGATGTTTTGTGAAATCTGTAGTTTTTGAAATGTTTACATATATATTATGTATACGTAATATAATTGGTTATGAAGGCACTATATTGCCAACTCTTCTATTTTCAGCTTTCCTTTAGTTGTTTCTCTATGCAGATGGCTTTAATTTGGAACAAAATATTTCAGTACTTTAAAATAAGATTTTGAAACTCAAGGAATCTTTCTTATAATAACAAGTAATGCAATAACAACTGATTTTGTTTTAGAGTTCCAATACCAGCAGACGGTAGAAAAAACTTAAGATTGAACAGAGAAGTAGTGAATATAAAATCACAAATATGTTAGGCATTTCCCTTAGAGATTGAGATAATTTGCCGAAAGTAGTTTACATAATTTTCATTCCCTTACGTATAGAAAATATGAGTAAAATCTTGAAAACATTTATAAATTATAATAATTTATTTTTCAGTGACTTCTCACTTAAAAAAAATTAATAATGAAAAAACAATAGTACAACCTCTACATGGGAAAGGTCTTTCCTTTACTCATTGGCATATTTCAAGTGACTGGAATATTGCCAGGCACATAGTAGGCATTAAATAAATGTGTGATGAAAACATGAATTCTACTGATATTGTTTTCCTTAACACGCTGGTTTTTTTTTATAATCTTCCAAATGTTCTTTTAGATATTAACCTTGCAAATTACTAAGATATATATCTTATTTAAGATATATATCTTAAATTCTTTGAACCTCACAATTCTGTAAAATGAGTTTCTGTTAAAACTAGGTGAGGGGGCTGGGAATATGGCTCAGTTGGTAGAGTACTTGCCTTGCATGCACAATGCCCTGGGTTCAATCCCCAGCACCACTTAAAAAAAAAAAAAAACAGGTGAGGGAGGATGGGAGGGAGAAAGGAGAAGAAAAGGGGAAACTGAAGGAGAGATCAGGAACTGAAATTGAATTTCATGCACCTATGAGTTTGTAGGGATAAACCCAACTACTATGTATAACTATAAAGCTCTAATTTTTAAAAAAGAAAAAAAAAACCACAGTGTAATTATTACACCTAACAATTTTATAAATGATTCCTTAATATTATTTAATATGCTGGCTCATATTCAAATTTTCTCAATTGTCTCAGAAAAAAAACATTTAATTTTTTAAAAAATTAACTTTGGATGAAACAGTAGAACATATTGACATCTTAGCAAATTTATTACAGCTGATTTTTTTTTTTTTTTTTTTTTGGTGCTGAGGATTGAACCCAGGACCTTGTGTATGCAAAGCAAGCACTTTACCAAGTCAGCTATATCCCCAGCCCCTTATAGTAAATCTATATGTTAGAATGAGTCTATGTGATAGGAGACCACATCTCTACTACGGTCTGGTAGGTGAAACAATGGTGACTGACAATGGATAGAATAATGTCATAGTGAGATGTAAAAGCTGTTGCTTTTATGAAGCATCTGATATTTTATAAACAGGTTATTTTTTTCCTAAAATTTTGGTTTGATTTTTTTTTGCGGGGGGGGGGGTGGTACTGGGGATTGAACTCAGGGGCACTCGACCACTGAGCCACATCCCCAGCCCTATTTTGTATTTTATTTAGAGACAGGGTCTCACTGAGTTGCTTATTAGCACCTCACTTTTGCTGAGGCTGGCTTTGAACTTGCAATCCTCCTGCCTCAGCCTCCCAAGCTGGTGGGATTACAGGCATGTACCACTGTGCCTGGCTCCACAGATTTTTAGTATTAGGTAGGTTAGTTCTCCCATTTGATAAACAAGAATGAATAAATTCAGTCACTCAAAGGGCTTTGGATCATTACAAAATGATTTCAACTTAGGAGATTATGAAGATTTGGAAGACAGCAATAATAAAATTCACCTATCTTTTCATTCCACACTCCCCAACACACATACACATGCACACATATTCATATAAACACACACACACACACACACACACACACACTTTGAAGTCATGAATAAAAGAACTTGAGGATTTGTATTGCTTTGTACTTCTTGACAGGTTTTATTTGTAAATTGAGTTGTACTGGAAGTACTCTGGAAGAAGAATTAGCCGAATTCTCTATGAAAGTAGCTAGAAAATTTAAAAAGTGAAAATATATTATGTATCATTTGTACTCTGATAGTTTAGCTTAAATCATACTGAGGGGAGTTATAAAATAGGTATACATGTTTCTTTAAATGTTGACACTGATTTCAAATTTATGGACTGGTGCAAGAAATAGAGAATTTTCAAAATTGTCATACTGAAGTACTATTTTTCCCTATTTAAAAAAAAAAGTCAGATGAGAACACAAGGCCATACACAGGTGCTAGCCAAGTACTGAAGTTGAGCTTCAGACAGCCACAAAGCTGGCTGTTACTTCTTATACTTCACTTTTCTGTAGGTATTTTAGGCATAAGATTTTTTTTTAATTAGAAAAAAACAAATAGATAATTTCATCTTAAATTTTTGTGAGTCTGTGTGAGGTTTGTTTGTTTGTTTGTTGTGGAATCAAACCCAGGGCCTTTTACAAGTTATATGAGGGTGTTCTAACTCATTAAGAATGAGACATGAGGGCTGGGGTTGTGGCTCAGTGGTAGAGCATTCACCTAGCACGTGCAATGTGCTGGGTTCGATCCTCAGCACGACATAAAAATAAATAAATAAAGTAAAGGTGTCAACTACAACTAAATGTGTGTGTGTGTATATATATATATATTTTTTTTTAATTTTTATTTTTTTTTATTTAAGAATGAGACATGAGGGTTAGGGCTATAGTTCAGTGTCAGAGTGCTTGCGTAAAATATGTGAGGTACTGGGTTCAATCCTCAGCACCACGTAAAAATTAATTAATTAATTAATTAATCATTAAAGGTATTGTGTTCATCTACATCTAAAAAGGAAAAAGGAAAAAAAGAATGAGACATGAGCCAGATTCAAGAATAAAGCCATTCTACATTTGTTCTAACCAAAATCTATCCTTGAGGAAAGGGGCTCAGAAAAAGAGATCCAAAGCTGTGTTAATTAGCAATACCTTTGAGAAGCTCCTTGTGTATACATGATCTCCTTTATGATTCCTGTAAAGGAGCTGTCCCAGGGAAAAGTTTACTATATCCTATTAAAAAAAAAAATCAGCATGGTGGGCTGGGGCTGGGGCTCAGAAGCAGAGCACTTGCACACCTGTAATCCCAATGACTTTGGAAGCTAAGGCAGGAGGATTGTCAGTTCAAGGCCAGCCTTATAGGAACTTAGGCCCTAAGCAACTTAGTGAGACCCTGTTTCAAAATAAACAAATAAAAAATGAAAAGGGGCTGTATTTCAGCATCCTTTGGTTCAATCCCCAGTAAAAAACAAACAACAACAAAATTAGACCTGTATTTGTGATTTTTTGAAGGAAGTAGAAAGAAGACATGGTACAGAATGCATGCATACTTACTTGAGAGATATATAGGCTATTATGAAAATTCTCAAATGTCACTTTCTTACTACTTTCAAATTGAGAGGTTTTTTTCAGGGGCTGGAGTTGTGGCTCAGTGGCAGAGTACTCCTCTAAACACTTGTGAGGCACTGGGTTCAATCGTCAACACTACATAAAAATAAATAAAATAAAGATATTGTGTTCATCTACAACTAATACACACACACACACACACACACACACACATATATATATATATATATATATATATAAATTGACAGTAACAAGTAGAATCTAGTTATAGCTAAACTTAGCTATTTGGAAGTATCTTCTTTGTAAAATAGTACATAATAATGTCAAATATTTATTTTAAAAAGTTCACAGGAATTCAGAGCAAGAAGGGGTAGGGTAGAGGTCTCCTATTGTGAACCCTCAATGTCATGGATGAAAACCCTGAGACCCAGGAGAGGTTTAGCCACTTATTCTAAAGCCACAAATCAACCAATGATAGAGTCAGGACTAAAATCCATACCTCCGAGGACCCAGCCTAATGACCTACATGCTACCCTACACATATTTAATATCTGAAGTGCTGATTGATATTAGAATGAATTAGGCATTACTGAAATTATCAATTATACAAATTAATTCATTTTCATTTTAAGTCCATTTTCTGTATTCGTGACATATTTTAATTTTGCATTATTAACCTGTTATTGACAGGCATTATTGAATTTTTGAGAATAATATACATTTTATAGTAATAAGTCATAAAACAATGGCAGGGATGGTTCTTTTTTCAGGTGGGACAGCAAAAGCAGAAACACTGATCTTTCAGCTCCGTCGAGGCTTTTTTGTTTGTTTCTCTCCCCTTTATATAGGACTTTCTGAAGCTGTCAAACGAAGAGCTGTGGGAGAAATGAGGAGTTAAGAGTTCATTCGGCTGTCCAGATGTATCCAAGTACCCAGTTATTTGGCAATAAATACATCCGGGCAACTGATTGAATTTTTCGCTTCTTGCGGCTCGACTGGAACCCTCTACAACCCTAAAGGAAATGTTTGCTAGATCGCCCCTAGTTCATGATCTCTTAATCCAATGAATTGTGAAGTGGAAGTTGCCTGTCGGGGAGGAGATGCCTTTCTAAATGGGAATGGGAATGCATTTTAGTATGCAGCTAAATTGAATGTAAATGTCTTGGCAAAAGATAAAGATGGTATTATTTTTCTCGCTTGCAAAAATAAAATCCAACGAACAGAAAATTTTAAACTATTTCATTGGTGTCCCTTGTCATGTGCCTATCTCACCAGTATAAAATAACAATTTTTTAAATAACAATTTTAGCTTACAAGAGCCTGCTAATGTTTTTCACATATCATGATATTTTAAAAATATATGGCCTCAGCAAGTTGCTATAGTGCGCACCTGTAATCCCAGAGGCCTGGGAGGCTGAGGAAGGAGGATCTCCAGTTCAAAGCCAGACACAGCAATTTAGGGAAGTCCTAATCAACTCAGTGAGACCCTGGTCTCTAAATAAAATACAAAAAAGGGCTGGGATATGGCTCAGTGGTTGATCACTCCTGGGTTCAATCCCCAGTAGAAAATATATATATGCATATATGTATATGTATATTCTCAAGCTATGGCTACATGTATTATAGGTCTAGCTAATGTTTTTCTCCCATTGTTCTTGATCCCATTGTGCAATTTCATTTTATTCACAGCAACTATCACTGAGATTACCCTACATGTTTGTTTACATGTTTATTGCTTGTTTCTCCTACTAGAATGTAAGCCCCATGTGAGCAGGGCCCTTATCTACCTTGTTTATTATCACATGCTCAGCTCTTGGGTAGCACCTAACTATAACTCAAATACATGAAAGTACTGTTTACAGTCTTCAGTCGTGCAAATCATTTGGAGTTGGTCTCCAACATAGAAATGTAACATATGGGTTCCCCATTAACTCAGCTCTTGAAAAGGCTTCAGTTTACTCTGCTATTTGGCTACTTATGCTGAGATAATTCAGGGATAGTTCTACTACCACCTATGGAGAAAGCATCTTCAAATTGCTGGGCATGCTGCCCACTAAGACAGATTTTCTACTCTCTTTACTACAATCATGGAATGATTTGCAATAGCTACATTAACTCTCTAATTTGGAAGCTGTTCCTCTTTGCAGTGCTATTTTAGGTAAATGGAATAGATCTAGCTGTGCAAAACCTAGAATCTTACCCACTGTAGATTTTATGAGTTAACTGTCTCATTAAGTCTCACTCATTTTAGCAAAAATCCCTTTCAAGCGGGGTTGGGGGTGCAACTCAGTGATAGATTACTTGCTTAGTATGCTTGAGCCCTGATTTCCATGTCTAGCATTGTAAAAACACACAAAAATAAAGCCTCACAAAATAAGTCAAGCAGAAGCACTTAGAAAATACAAATCAGGAGAATGTGTTTCGTTTTCAATCCAAGCATAAGAGGAATAGTTACATTTGTCTCAACAACCACTTGCATTATTTGGAGAAGAGAGAGGGGGTAAAAGTATCAGCTGAGGAGGCTGAGGTAGGAGGATTGCAAGTTCGAGGTTAGCCTCAGCAACTTAGGGGGACCCTAAGCAACTTAGGGAGACCCTGTCTCAAAATAAAATATAAAAAAGGGCTGGGGATGTTGCTCAGTGGTTAAACACTACTGGTTCAATCCCTGGTACCAAAAAAGAAAAAAGAAAGAAAGAAAGAAAAAGAAAAAGTATGAGCACCAGAGTTACCTCAAATTGAATAATACCTTATTATTATGGGAGCTAAGGAACTGTCTAGGAGAGACCCAGAGTCCCAGCCAGTTTATGCTCCCTGCAGTCCGGATAAGAAATTGTAAGACCACAGAAATGAAACTGCATATTGAGAACTGTTAGATTTCCCAGTGGTATACCACTGGGAGAAGTGTCCAGTTTTATTTAAGTCCAAAACACTGCATTCTGGAGCAAGTCAAGCAAAAGTGCAATAACTTACCTGCTAGTATGGTAATATCATGTGGTATAGATCTTGTACTTGACTTAGAACTAATTATTTCCATTGCAGTCTATTAGCCTGAGGCTTTTTGGCGACCAAATAATATTTTCTGAGAAAGCAGATGGCTGAACCATGGAAGGTTATGAAATTGCCATTCCTTAAGATTGTTCTAAAGAATATCAGTTGTCAAACTTTTTGAAGTGGCTTAAATGTAGACCTGTCTAAAGACAAGGCACTAAATTATTTAATCACTTCTAATTTTTCAGCCCTGGGAGTTCTGCAAATTCACAATTGTAGAATACATTAAGACCTTTTAATTGAAGATAAAAAGCTTAAATTTTATTTTACTTTATAGAATATATTCCCAAATGTATTTACCACTTTGGAAGATCCCATGTTTACTGGTGGATGAACAGTCTTTAATTTCATTGGTTATAATAACCAGGAAAGGGGCTGGGGCTGGGGCTCAGTGACAGAGCACTAGCCTAGCACATGTGAGGCCCTGGGTTCGATCCTCAGCACCACATAAAAATAAATAAATAAAATAAAGGTATTGTGTCCATCTACAACTAAAAAATATTAAATGATAATAATAATAATCAGGAAAATTTCCACCAAAATCATAAATAGTTATCTGATTTGATTATATTTGGCAAAGGTGAGTTTTTACTATGACAAATCTGCTTTTTTTGTGAGATAATCTCTAGAGTACATTTGAAATGGAAAGGAACATTCTTGAAATATTCATTAGTCCCAAGGATAATTTTTGAATTAGAAGAGTATTTTCAAACTTATCATAAATCTGTGCTGTATTAACATTATCTTTCCAGGACTATTCTGAACATTTGTGACTAATTCATTTTTCATATAGCCATCTGCTATAAGCTCAATGGGTATAATATCTAGAGGGAAAAATTTTGAATTATGAGTTCATAATTTCTGAATGGTGAAAACTGACAAAAGCCCCTCTTTTATAGATAATATTGCATATCAAATTCTTAAATGCTTTATTATAAAAAGCAAGCCAGGAATCTTCTGTTGACTACATATTCAGAAGTAATCTCTTCAGTATGATAGAAAATAATCTGCCATATCACTAAGATGAACTTATGAAATTTCTAGAAATCTAGTGTAAAATCTATCTTTCATGGGTTAGTCCATATTGTCCAATTTTTGTTAAAGCATCAGTAAAAATGCTGACACTTTCTATTTAAAAAGTTCAATATTATGTTTGTCCAGGTCTGGATAAGAATGACTAAAAAACAGTTTAAGGACAGAAAATGTGGGGGCTGGGGTTGTAGCTCAGTGGTAGAGCACTTGCCTAGCAAGTGTGTGAGGAATTGAGTTCAATTCTCAGCACCACATACAAATAAACAAAATAAAAGTCTATCAAATATATATACATATATATATATATATAAATTATATATATGCATATCTATATAAATTATATATAACTTTTAAAAATAAAGTATGATCAAAACATGCCCAATATTTCTTCAGTACCAAAGTGGGGAAAGGTAAAGGTAAAAATGAATTCTAAATGGTCAGTTTTAGAGGATGCAAGGAAATGTTCAGGGTTTTCAGGAAAGTCATAAACTTTTATCCTCTCCAGAGACAATTTAGACAAAATAATAGTTATTCCTTTATCCTAAGTAGGATCTCTTGACTTTGGGCCTAGGGATTGAACCCGGGGGTATTTAACCACATCCTTATGCTAGGCAAGCACTCTACCATGAAGTCAGATCCTTAGCCCTGTATTATATATTTTAACAGTTTCTATATGAGTCCTCTAAATTCTCACTAAAAATTAGTCAATTCTCTCACAAGTGATTTTTTTTCATTTTATAAAATTCAAATTTTCCTCAAATTTAATATAGGTATTCTTTTTATGTTTGTACAACTCTGAGAGTTCCATTATAAAAGACTGGAGTCTGAGAGGTATGCAGATCAGAAAGTTTAGAGTGGTTTTTTATGTCACTTATTAAAAGACCTTATCCAAGGCTTACAAGATTTTTTCATCCCTTTCCCTTTTTGTAGAATTACTTACAGAACATTTCTCAATGCAAAATATCATACTGACCTAGTTATTTGGGAAATTATATAACAAAGAATACTTTATGTTACATAGTTTATATAATTTATTCCTGTCGTATTATATTCCTAAACTTTTACAATCAGTTCAGAAGCATTTCCTGTCAGATTTAATCAACTTTTTTTTTTTAAAGAGAGAGGGAGAGAGAGAGAATTTTAATATTTATTTTTTAGTTTTTGGCGGACACAACATCTTTGTTTGTATGTGGTGCTGAGAATCGAACCCGGGCCGCAAGCTACAACTATCTTATATTTGATAAAGGAGCTAAAAGCATGCAATGGAGGGAGGATAGCATCTTCAACAAATGGTGCTGGGAAAACTGGAAATCCATATGCAACAAAATGAAACTGAATCCCCTCCTTTCGCCATGCACAAAAGTTAACTCAAAGTGGATCAAGGAGCTAGATATCAAATCAGAGACTCTGTGTCTGATAGAAGAAAAAGTTGGCTCCGATCTACATATTGTAGGGTCGGGCTCCAAATTCCTTAATAGGACACCCATAGCACAAAAGTTGATAACAAAAATCAACAAATGGGACTTACTTAAACTGAAAAGTTTTCTCTCAGCAAGAGAAACAATAAAAGAGGTAAATAGGGAGCCTACATCATGGGAACAAATTTTTACTCCTCACACTTCAGATAGAGCCCTAATATCCAGAGTATACAAAGAACTCAAAAAATTAAACAATAAGAAAACAAATAACCCAATCAACAAATGGGCCAAAGACCTGAACAGACACTTCTCAGAGGAGGACATACAATCAATCAACAAGTACATGAAAAAATGCTCACCATCTCTAGCAGTCAGAGAAATGCAAATCAAAACCACCCTAAGATACCATCTCACTCCAGTAAGATTGGCAGCCACTATGAAGTCAAACAACAACAAGTGCTGGAGAGGATGTGGGGAAAAGGGTACCCTTGTACATTGCTGGTGGGACTGCAAACTGGTGCGGCCAATATGGAAATCAGTATGGAGATTCCTGGGAAAGCTGGGAATGGAACCACCATTTGACCCAGCTATTGCCCTTCTTGGACTTTTCCCCGAAGACCTTAAAAGAGCGTACTACAGGGATACTGCTACATCGATGTTCATAGCAGCACAATTCACAATTGCTAGACTGTGGAACCAACCCAGATGCCCTTCAATAGATGAATGGATAAAAAAAAATGTGGCATTTATACACCATGGAGTATTACGCAGCACTAAAAAATGACAAAATCATAGAATTTGCAGGGAAATGGATGGCACTAGAGCAGATTATGCTTAGTGAAGCTAGCCAATCCCTAAAAAACAAATACCAAATGTCTTCTTTGATATAATGAGAGCAACTAAGAACAGAGCAGGGAGGAAGAGCAGGAAGAAAAGATTAACATTAAACAGATAGATGAGGTGGGATGGAAAGGGAGAGAAAAGGGAAATTGCATGGTAATGGAGGGAGACCCTCATTGTTATACAAAATTACATATAAGAGGTTGTGAGGGGAATGGGAAAATAAACAAGGAGAGAAATGAATTACAGTAGATGGGGTAGAGGGAGAAGATGGGAGGGGAGGGGAGGGGGGATAGTAGAGGATAGGAAAGGTAGCAGAATACAACAGTTACTAATATGGCATTATGTAAAAATGTGGATGTGTAACGGATGTGACTCTGCAATCTGTATTTGGGGTAAAATTGGGAGTTCATAACCAACTTGAATCTAATGTATGAAATATGATATGTCAAGAGCTTTATAATGTTTTTAACAACCAATAAAAAAAAATAAAAAGAAAAAGGGTAAAGAATATTGATATTTATTGGTCTTCCTTACCAGTTTTTCTATCACTTAGTTCCAGGCCTTCCAGAAAAAAAGGATTTATATATTGTCTGGCAGGATTTTATGGGCCAAAACTGGCCTAACAGTCTGACTGATATCACTTACTTCCACAAAATATTTTGAGTTCCTAAATACTAGGAGGCCATATTTTATGTATTTGCTGTACTAGGGGATGGTTTTGAGATAGATTTCTTTGTACTAGTACTAACAGAACTGAAAAGTGAATGCTGAGAGATAAAGATGAGAGAAAAACATTAAATTGATAGCTAAAATGATTAGAAAAACAGTGCTCTTTAAATGAGATGGGAAACAGGGAGATGCAGTTTGTTCTAGTGAAATTTTACTTCCAAATTTCTGAAAGGAGCTAGAAAACACCAAAGAAAGATTATCAAGACATATTTTCATTATCATACGCCTTGAAAACATTTACAAACTAGACAAAATGGATGATTTTCACTGTTATGCCACGTTCTCAGTATTCAACTCTCTCTCTGTCTCTGTCTCTCACACATACATACCCCAAAATTCTCATTGACAGCTGAGTGCGTGCAAATTTAGCATCACAGTCCTAACTCTTAGAATAGCTTTATAATCCCAGAAAGGAATATAGGTAGATGTTTGGTGTGGGAAGAGCATGTAATCAAAATCCTAAATAGAAAATAGAGAAAAGACAAAATAGAAAACAGAGATTTAACCACACTATTCCCAGTTAGAAATTTCTAAGCAGAAAAACCCAAGTGTCTCCATGTTAGTCACTAGAATTCATAATGCGTATTTCTTCAACGCTGAGGTAAGGATGGATAGTGACAGGTTCCACTCCATAAAGATGCATTTTCACAAGGAGAGCCCTAGAGATTCTCAGCAAATTTGCTTTTGGTCCACTCTTGACCAACACTTTCATGTACCAAATAGAGTGAGTACCAAGTGATGAATAATTCACTATGTAACTATTCGGTTGGGTTGTATGATACAACAAATAACTTTGAAAATAGCCTATAAGAAATTCTTTGGTAAGACATTTGAATTTCATGTTTCTTTCTTGATTATCTTGAAAGATGTATTATCATATCTTTTTAAAATTTTTTTTATTTGTTTTAAATAGTTAAACATGACAGTAGAATGCATTTATGCACTTTGATAAATCACACACAGATACGATATAATTTCTCATTTTTCTGAGTGTACATGTTGCAGAATCATATTGGTCATGTAGTCACATATATACATACAGTAATAATGTTGGTTTCATTCTACTATCTTTCCTATCCCCACATCCCCTCCCCTCCCCTCCTATCACTTCCCTCTAACTAATCTAAGGTAATGCCATCCTTCCCTAGTGCCCCTGCCACCTTATCACATCTTTTTAAAAACTTTTTATTTGTTCTTTTTAGTTATACATGACAGTAGAAAGAATTTTGACATATCACATATACATGGAGTCTAACTTCCCATTTTTGTGGTCATACATGATATGGAGTTACATTGGTCTTGTATTCATTTCTTTCCACAAAAGAAGCTAGAGATTTTTGCTTCAATTGTTAGTGCAACTGACCCTTTGTTTGCAATTTTCAACATTACTCCATATGCTCTGATGGTGACATAATGACTATTGGCTACTAACTGTTTAGTACATAGGACTGTTGCTATATTTAATATAGTAAACTTGATCAATTCGTTTATTTTGGCATAAACCTGTTGTTGCTGCCCTCTGGAGAGCATTGATGGTTAATGCACAAATATAAATAGAACTTTCCATGTAAATGCAGAATGCTTCTCTTTGAAGGAAAAGAAAACTACAAATGTTGTACAAAATGTGTTTACTTTATAAAAACTTTTAAAATTTGTTTTAGTTTTCCATGTTATTATAACAAAAAACCTTTACCTTTCAGAGATGCTAATTAATTATACATTATACATTCTCCCATTGCTTTGCAACTCAACGATATGTTCTTAATTTCTTTCTTAAGACATTGATTTGAAGCTATATGTACTCCAACAGAAGAAGGTTTAATAGAGCCTCATATAAATAAAGTTTATACAAGAAATTTTAGAAAAATTGTGATGGTTGTGTAATGATAAATAAATTTAAAATCTACTCTTTTCCATTCTTTATCACTTTCAGTATAACATGTTTACCTGTTTCCTAAATTAAGTGTTGACTGTTTTTTATCACTAAATAAGTATATTTAAATTTATTTAATTGGTTATTGTACAAGTTCTTTGGACTTTTAACTAATAATCTTTTTCTTTTTCTTTTCTTTTCTCTCCCCAGAAAAGAGAAGATGATAAATACAGTCTTTTAATTTCTTCTCCTCAATTTTAAACTGTGGTTGCTAAAAGACCGAAGCAATCATGGTGAACCTAAGGAACGCGGTGCGCTCGTTCCTGTAAGGACGCTATTACTTATTCTTTAAATAAAATTAACTTTTATAATAGCTTTCTTAAAGATGTTAAAAATGCTTCTGTGTGACCACTCAGCAATATCTGACTCAATGTGTGTAAATGACTTGTACATCAAAAGATTAATATTATGGTTGTTTCCTATTTAAATATAATAAATGGGAAAAGACAATAATTTGGATTCTCATCAAATATTGGAGTTCATGTCCTCAAATAAATAATATGGTGATGATACTCTCAATTCAAATTATCTCAAGTGTCATGATTGGTTTCTCCATGGATAAAACTTAGAAAGGAGGAAAGTTCTTTCCTTTTTCTTCCTGAATGACCTGAGCAGTCAAGAAAATAAAATGTCTTTATAAGTATCTGATTTTGTGAAGAATAAAACTGCAAAAATAAAGGTCAGAAGTTAGGGTTAAGGGTTGGGGGATGTAGCTGGACAGAAGAAAACAGCACCATCCAGAGAATTCTTGATATAATCCCAGTAGTGAAGTATATAGAATGCAACGTAAGAGGGGTATTTGATTTAACCAAAATCTATTCTGTGAGGAAATGGGCACAGAAAAAGAGATCCAAACCAGTGTCAATTCTGAGCAATACCTTTGAGAAGCTCCTTGTGTCTACATGATCTCCTTTATGATTCCTGTAAAGGAGCTGGCCCAGGGAAAAGTTTACCATATCCTATAAAAACCCATCAGCATGGTGGGCTGAGGCTGGGGCTCAATGGCAGAACACTTGCCTAGCATGTGTGAGGCACTGGGTTAGATCCTTAGCATCACATATAAAAAATAAATAAAACAAAGGCATGCTGTCCATCTACCACTAGAAATTAAAAAAAAAATCAGCATGGATCCTCTAGAATATGGTCATTGTAGCCCATCTTGGATGGCATTACAGTGATGATAGTCTCAAGTATGCATGATTCCAAGAGAATTAGAGCAGACAATAGAGAAAGGAAAAGATGAAAAACAATGATAAAGAAGAGGAAAAAAAGAAATTAAATGCCCCTGGGTTCAAGCCCTAAAAAAAAAAGGAAAATGAAAGAACAAATCTTCCTCCTCTCTGAGTCTATACCAACTGAGTATCTAAAACCATATGCTAAAATGTAGGGCTGCCTTAAAAGTATTCTACTATGAAATTTAAAAATTTATATACAATTTTTTCTATTCTCTTGAGAGAAACAGGAGATCATTCATCTCTTCTATTAAACTCCATTGTCATATGTCATGCCAAAGCTCAGTAGATTTAAAATGTATTCAGACTTAGAAATTATCTTTTTATCTACTAAGTGTAAAATTACATTTTCATTAAAATTTTAGTAGCAATGAGTAAATTATTTGCATTGTTCAGAGAGAAATTATGATGTTGAATACATATTTTATGAGATTCCTGTGAGCTTAATAACATTTAGCGTAAGTGAAGGAGCAAAACCTAAATTATTTCTTCTTTGTAGAAGGACTTTATATATTTCACTAAGCATATAAGTATTAAAAATTAGGTTTAATTATAATAAAGCCAATTCTTGATTATAAAACTATAGAAACAGGATGGAAGTGCAACAAAAACCATAAAACCTTGACTATAAGTGGTGCTCATTAAGACTTTATTGAACTGAATTTAATTGAAACCAGGAAACTGAAGTAAATGTTCTTTCAAAATCTATCCCAGCACCATCAATTTATTTTGTAATGTGTAGAGCAGATAGATTTAAATTCTATATGACTTCTCAGTAATTCAGTATTTCTTTCATGGACTCTTTAATATAAAAGAAAAATATTTTTTGATCAGTAGAGATAGGCAAGACAACTACTTAAAGTATTTTTCAACCCCCCCAATTCTAAGATATTCAAATTACAAAATTAATAATTAAATGTGGTTTGTTTCATGCACAATTTTGTTATGTACAATTTTGTCCTGTACTCCTCTACCATTTTTAGAGACATGTGAAAATATTAGATGGTTTTAAATTGACTTTGAATATTTGAAGTTGGACTTTATATTTTCCTGGGACCTTATTTTTCTGGGTTTAAGGATACATATATTTGTGGTTCTACAACTGACAACTGAGTATATAGCATATTATTTGAGCACAACTTCACATGAGACTACTTGACATGATCATTAGCTAATTGAAATGAGAAAAAAAAATAATTCAGTAGGGCAGGTATTTCATCAGCTAGGCCAGAAAAGACACTGGCTTTAAAATCACGATCTGAAGGGGGTGGTGGTGTAGCTCTGTGGTAGAGTGTGTGCTTAGCATACACAAATTCCTGGGTTCAGTTCTTGAGCACCAAAATACAATACAATACAATGATAAAATAAATAAAAATCATCTGAGCCCAGTTATGCATAGGTATATATCATCTTGAAATAAAATAAAGACAAATTTTGGGCAAATTTTGATATAGATGAGTGGATATATAGCAACCATAAAATACCTTTATGACTGAAGACAGGCTGGCGGTATATAGCTCAGTAGTAGAATGTAGGGTTAGTAATGTGCAATGTCCTGGGTTTAATCCCCAGCACCAACAAAAACAAAAACAAAAATCCCAGTTTGAAAGCAGAAACAAGGTAAACCTTAATGTTTATTGAGGTCCTATTATGACACAGGTAGTGTTTTCAGGATTTTACGTATATTATATCATTTAATTTTTACAACCACCTATGATAGAGATCATCCTTGTACAGATGAGGAAATTGAAATTTTGAAAGGTTATGTGACTGGCCGAAAAAAATCCTAAAGGTCATATGACCAGGACATTGGCCACATGCTAAATACAATGACAGAGTAATTAAAGCTGAGAGCAAATAACTTCTTTCTATTTATTTGGTTCATCATTTCAATAATTTTATGTATATCAATCACAGTTTAACTATAACACATATCTTTTTGTTTGATAGATGAGATCTTGCTATGTTACCCAGGGTGGCCTTGATTGCCTGAACTGTATGTTGGTCAACAATCAGAAGTGCATGAGTAAGTAGTTTGGATACGAGATAGGATTGTTGACCCACATACAGTCACTTTGCAAATGTGAGCAGATAGGGAGAGTTCTAAAAAGAAATCAACATGTACTATCATCAAAACCCATTGTACCTCTTTTCTATCTCTTTCTTTCTTTCAAAGAGATTGAACCCAGGGGTACTTTACACTTAGCTACACCCCCATCCCTTTTTTTATTTCTTATTTTGAGACAGAATTTCACTAAATTACTGAGGCTGGCCTTAAATTAACAATCCTCCTGACTTTGCCTCCCAAATCACTGGGATTACAGTCCTATGCCACCAGTTTACTGTGCCTCTTTAGAATACCTTCCTGAAGTTGATCTGATGACAACTTATTCCTTCTTAACTTTGGATCAAAAAAAAAGCAACTTTCAATTTTCTTGTCAGTTACTGGATCCTTTAAGAAAATCTCCCTTCATTCCCTTATCAGCTGCCTTAAAAAAATCTAAAAAAAAATAATTTTACAAAATATAAAGAGTAAGTCATCATTATATATATATATATTTGGTTTTGTCTGTTTATTTATTTCTTTTTTTTTCTTTTATTGGTTGTTCAAAACATTACAAAGCTCTTGACATATCATATTTCATACATTTGATTTAAGCAGATTATGAACTCCCATTTTTACCCCGTATACATATTGCAGATTCACATCGGTTCCACATCCACTTTTTTACATATTGCCACACTAGTGTCAGTTGTATTCTGCTGCCCTTCCTATCCTCTACTATCCCCCCTCCCCTCCCCTCCCCTCTCCTCCCATCTTCTCTCTCTACCCCATCTACTGTCATTCATTTCTCTCTCTTGTTTTTTTTTCCCCTTTCCCCTCACTTCCTCTTATATGTAATTTTGTATAACAATGAGGGTCTCCTTCCTTTACCATGCAATTTCCCTTCTCTCTCTCTTTCCCTCCCCCCTCTCGACCCTGTTTAATGGTGATCTTCTTCTCATGCTCTTCCTCCTTATTCTGTTCTTAGTTGCTCTCCTTATATCAAAGATGACATTTGGCATTTGTTTTTTAGGGATTGGCTAGCTTCACTTAGCATAATCTGCTCTAATGCCATCCATTTCCCTGCAAATTCCCTGATTTTGTCATTTTTTAGTGCAGAGTAATACTCCATTGTGTATAAATGCCACATTTTTTTTAATCCATTCATCTATTGAAGGGCATCTAGGTTGGTTCCACAGTCTAGCTATTGTGAATTGTGCTGCTATGAACATCGATGTAGCAGTATCCCTATAGTACGCTCTTTTAAGGTCTTCAGGGAATAGTCCAAGAAGGGCAATTAAATCAAATAATACTGTGGTTTTGGATTGCAGTAAAAGTTTAAAAGTGTTTGAAATCAGTAAGACCTGCAATGGGCCCTGGCCCTGCCGTTTACTGGCTAAATTGGCTTGAGAAAGTTACTTAACCTCTTTTTACCTCAGTCTTCTCATCTACTAATAGATATAAATCAGTACTGAGCTCATTTAGTTGTTATATGAAATTAAATGAGTTATCTATATGTATTTCAATAAACTAAGTGCTTAACTCAGTAGTCATTCGGTAAAACTATCCTTTGGATAGAAAGAAACAGAGGTTTCATTAAGAGGGCAGAAATCCTCATCATCATGGATGTTGAAGGAGAAGCAGTTATTCTGTTTAAGAAATATATACACAAGCAATATATATATAAGTATATATATATGAGTATATATTAAATATATGTAATCAATATGTAAGCAATACAATATGTACTGATTGAGTTTGTTTTTTTTCTTCTTTTTAATTTTCAGTGTGCACCTAGTTGGCCTTCTGGTTTGGCAATTTGATATTTCTGTAAGTCCAGTGGCAGCCATAGTAACTGACATTTTCAATACCTCCGATGGTGGACGCTTTAAATTCCCAGACGGGGTACAAAACTGGCCAGCAATTTCAATCGTGGTGATAATAATCATGACAATAGGTGGCAACATTCTCGTGATCATGGCAGTTAGCATGGAAAAGAAACTGCACAATGCCACCAATTACTTCTTAATGTCCCTAGCCATTGCTGATATGCTAGTGGGACTACTTGTCATGCCACTGTCTCTGCTTGCAATCCTCTATGGTAAGTCCAGTTCTATTCGTTTTTTAATCTAATTAAAAATTAGTTTCTTAATCTATTAGTTTTTAAGTCTAATTGTATAAATGTGTGCCAAGTAGCATAGTAAACATGGATATAGTTATTTATTTTACCTGTGACATTTGGAAACCTGACACAAGGAATTGGTTGTGTGTATTTAGATTTATTAAATCAGTAGTAGAGTTGTTTCCAAAAAACAAAACAGACATTTTATAACATAGTAAAATTATGCATAGATGCTCTATTCTTCAATGTCATTTGTAAATATAAATGAATATTTGCCTTACAATGTACACAATGGGACAATGACAGAAATATCCTCCACACCTGTGCTTTGGACAGTACCCAAACCATAAGTACCATCTCTAATTAAAAAAAGAAAAAAGAAAGAAAGAAAAGAAAAGAAAAACAGTCACATCTTCAAAAAATATTTTTAAAATAATCTTTTTTTTTTTTTTTTTGGCAGTGCTGGGGCTATTACTGAGGGCCTCATGTCTGCTAAGCAAGTGTCCTACCACTGAGCTTCCCTGTAGCCCTGAGTGATCTTTTAAAATGTTGACACACTAAGTTTAGCCCGAAATAGTTATTTAGCAATAGCAATTCTTCTTCTTCTTCATGAAGTCTATAATTCTTGTTTGTACAAGCAGACAGGGGTAACAAAATTATTTAGTAAGTATATAGATCAAGTTCACATCATCACCATAAAAATTAAGGCATTGAGTATTTTAGTATGTTGATTTTAGAGAGGCTTCAAATTTTTCTTTTGATTTTTCTGCCATCTCTTTGTTGTGTTCATGGTAACCTAAATTTTGTTCTTTGGCTAATATTTATCTTTGGTACTAGGGATTGCACCTAATGGCATTTTACTACTGAACTACATTCCCAGTCTTTTCTCTCTTTTTTTTTTTTTTTATTTTGAGACAGGGTCTTGCTAAGTTGCCCAGGCTGGCCTCAAACTTATGATCCTCCCTCTGGGATTTTAGATACTCACCACCTCAGCTGATTTGGCTAATATTTATGATAAACTATCAAAATTACATACAATTCTACAAATTTTTTAAAAAGAATTTTTTTTTTTTTAAAGATAGGACCTTGCTATATTGTCCAGGCTGGCCTTGAACCTTTAGGCTCAAGGATCCTGCTTCTGCCTCAGCCTCCTGAGTAGCAGGGACCCTAGAAGCACAACACTATACTCACCTCTCTATAAATATCTTTATTAAAAACCTGGAGAGCCTGGTTTGAATTTAATTGCTGATATGTTCATCTTTCAAAGGAGTAAAATAGACTTCCAGTCCCCTGGAGTTTCTAAAGGAACTAGATTAGAAAGAATATTATTAAAAGTTCTCAAATTCTAAAAAAGAATTTCAGCAGGCCTATAAAAATCATCTCTTGTGAAACCTAAAGTTGAATTAGCCTGTTCTAAATACACAGAATATAGAGTGGAAATGTATTATCTTAATAGGTATTTTATAAAGTATTCTTGGAAAATGGGCTTTTCTTATTTTTGCTATTTCAATCATGCATTATCTTCAAAGCATCCCTATTTGACCTGCTCAGAGGGCATTTTTCCACTCTACAGCTCCAAAATTAAGTAAGAAACGGTGATTTAAATGAAACAAAACTGTGATTTAGAAGGTATACTTTGTCCTATGGTGTTTGTTCCATTTTGCAAATTTCTCCCTTAAAAAAATATATATGTGGAGGGCTAAATAATGACATTAGCATAAGTACAAATCTTATAACACATCGACCTGCTATGAAGAACAGTAAGAAGAACAAATAAAACTACAGAGTACCACCACCAAGTCTGGAGAACATTCAAATTCATAATTATCTTTATTTACTTATTTGAGGTGCTGGGGATTGAACCCAGGGCCTTGTGAATGTGAGGCAAGCACTCAACCAACTAAGCCATATCCCCAGCCCCATAATTATCCTCAAGTACAAAAACAAGAAATCACACTGAGTTATATTTCAGTCTCCTACTGCATGTTGTTGTATAAGGGAAGAACATTCCAGGAAAAACTGGGTGACAGAGGCTAAAGGAAAGCTATTGGGAAGCCTAAGGTTGATACAAAATCACTATTAGAAAGTCTGTTCCTAACTGTCTATGCCCCACCTGATGAAGAAGAAGGACTTCCCCCCAATTTGATCCCTTTAAATATGGAAAGAAACAGAAGAATTTCAGCAGAAGAAATAAAGTTATCAAGGATAAAACTGTTACCGCTGTTGACCGGTGACGAGTCCTTGCTTCCCCAATGTTGAAGAATAACACCAGAGAGCACGCCGAGGCAAGGTCAGAGTAGAAATTAGAAGTTTATTAAAGGACAGCAGAAAAGACTTCTCCCGGAGGAAGAAGGGGACCCAAGAGGTGGAATCCGTGGAAGGGATGTTGTCTCCCCTTTTTATAGTTCTTTCAGTGATGGAATGTAGGTGGGAAGGACCGAGGGGTGGGACACAGGTGGGCCAAAAAGTAATCTGGTCAGGAAGGACTTCTGAGTCAGCACCTTTTTGATGGGGGCTGTTCATTAACATTTCTTTGAGGTGGACTTTGGCCTAGGGCCTTTTCGGGACTTCATTAACATTCCATGAGTTGTCCTGTGTTTTCCCGAGTCATTCTCCACACGGCCTCCATTTTAGATTTCACTCGATATTAGACCCGATTTACCTAACTACACTGACTACCTAATTTTAAATCTGGCTTCATTCCCCCCTCTAATTTGGGGAACTCCTTACTGCTGTAAGGAATGGGGGCGAAGACCGTTCTGGCTTCTTCAGGCTGACAAAAGGGACGATGTTGGGCAAGCAGTTTGGAGTCCCCCTTTAAAAATCGGGTCTATCGAGTGGTCCATGATAGAAGTCCGATTGAGAAGTAATAGGCTGGAGGGCCATTTGAGCAATGGGCGGTCTATAAGAGAGACAAGAATTCATTAATATTGGAACCATATTGATGCAGCAATAAATACCACAGCACAGGAATATGCCAATAAGTATGATACCAAAGACAGAGACTAACAATGTTTTCCACCAGGAAGTACCAGAGAACCAGGAGCTAAGATATTGTCCCCATGACAAAGTTGGTGAGGACATGGCTTCTATCTGAGTATGTAAATCTTTAAGGATATTTGTCACATTGCCAGAATTGTCAGGGATGTAAACACAACATTTAGTTTTAATAACAGCACAAGTACCACCTTGGGCTGCAGTGAGGACATCTAAAGCCATTCGATTTTGTAAGATGGCCTTCCTCATAAGTGTTATTTCAGTATTAAGGAGAGAGATACTTTCCTCAACATCATGGAGGGCAGTTTGAGTATAATTGTTTAAAGTCTCCACATGCCACATTACATCTTCTAAACCAATTTGTGGGATAAACAAAGAAGCTAGATGATCATACCAACGGAACACAGATCGTCCCCATCTGTGTTTGAGATTGGGGAGGTTTGCTGGCTGTGTTATATTTGGGGTCCATCTCCCCTGCATCCAGGGGTACCCAATAGTACATCTTCCTATCCAGCCCGGGGGAAGCCAGGGCCATAGGTTAGTTCCACATATCCATTGAGTCCCATTGGGTGCTGGCCAAATAGTTTTAGGTCTAGAAAGCCAATCTGTTCCAAACCAATCATTGGCTTGTAAAACTATAATTTTTTGACATTGTGACTCTGGGGTCCATCCTAATTCTCGAGTAGCATTAGGCCACGTGTCATAGGTATGGTTTCGCTGTTCCCAACAGAGTGGGGCCTTTTGGTTTAAGTGCCCAATAGTGGGAGTGAGCCATAAATCTCCGTCCCAAATCTGATAATAACCATCTTTATACCTGTGACATATTGATGGTGCAGGTAGTGGAAGGAGAGAATTAGATGGGCCTATATGGGATTTAATAGTAGAGGACGTCTGAAGGTTAGTCTGGTTTAAAGTGAAAATCTTTCCATGACCAGGTTGTGATAAAGTTTCATTTATAGGCCATAAATTAACATCTGCACGAGAGGCATTTTGTAAATAGGGTCTTTCTTTCTTTTGTTGTAACATTAAGGATTGTAAGTTTATCCAGTCCTTTCCTTGTAATGGGGATACCCACCAAGGTAGTCCAGAAGTGCTGGAAAGGGGTAATAGTCCACATATCCAGCAATTATCTTTCTGTAACCTAATGGCATATTGTTGAGCCCACATTAGAAAAGAGTTAGCTTCAGTTGGTCTGTTTATGGTAACAAAGAGAAAGAGAAGGAAAAGTTTACATATCACCATTTTCTCTGCAGAAGAGATACTTTAGGTCCTCTACTGGAGTGCAGGAGTATCGTTCCTCAGTTTCTTGGGAAGAAGAAGTCTCTTTGGGTATCGGCTCAGGATGGCAGGCCTTAATCCGAGAGTGGTGGATCCAATTCTCCTGTCCCAGCACCTTTACTGCAGAAGGGGTGGATAAGATTACGGAAAAAGGTCCTTTCCAAATAGGGTCTAAGTTTGGAGAGTTTGAAGGAATGGTCTTAATCATAACTAGATCTCCAGGCTCATATAGAGGTGGAGAAGTAACTGGCTCAGATATAGGGTACTTGCGAATTTCAGCCTGAAATTTGGCCAACTTTGTGATATGAGTTACTAGATCTGCAGTTTCTTGGTCTTTAAGAATATCATTTCTTAGGAATGGTCTCCCATATAGGAGCTCAAATGGGCTGAGCCCTAATGTCTTTGGGGTGTTCCTGATTCTGAGCAGTGCTAAAGGAAGCACCTTAGGCCATGGGTAGTGGGTTTCTTGAGTGAGCTTTCTTAGATGTCTTTTTAAAATATCATTAGTTTTCTCTACCTTTCCTGAGGATTGAGGTCTCCAAGCACAATGGAGATGATATTTAATGCCTAAGGCTTTTGATATCCCCTGAGTGACAGCTGCCTTAAAGGCTGCTCCATTGTCGCTCTGTAGACTTCGAGGCAACCCAAATCGTGGGATTATTTCCTGTAATAATGCCTTGACTACCTCTCCTGCTTGTTCAGTTCGGGAGGGGTAGGCTTCAGTCCATCCAGTAAAAGTATCTATCATAACTAATAAATATTGAAATCCATTACTCTTAGGCATATGGGTAAAATCAAGTTGCCAGTCTTCCCCAGGGAATTGTCCCGTTCTTTGTAATCCTGGGGGCTTTGGGGTAGAATTATGTGGATTATTTCTTTGGCATGTGCCACAGGCTTTGACTATTTGGTGAATAGTCTTTGAAAGATCCTTTCCTTCAAATATCTCTCGGGTTAGTTTGAGAGTATTTTCTTCTCCTAGGTGGAAAGATTGATGTAAGGTATGTAAAATCTTCCACTGGGAATTAGCAGGTAAATAAAGTTTGTCATCTTCCATTTGAATCCACCCAGAGGGTAAAAGAATACCTCCCTTAGATAGTGCCTTGTTAGTTTCCTCCTGGGTGTATTGAGGTCTTATCTCTGGGGGAGGGCCTGTCCATATCAAAGGGGCTAAGGTAGTTATCTGTGAATTACCCTTAGCAGCCTCCTTGGCTTGTTGGTCTGCTAGTCTGTTCCCTTCTGCTATCTCATCTATTCCTTTTTGATGCCCTTGGCAATGAATTACTGCTACCTCTTTGGGTAAATGGACAGCCTCTAGCAGTCTTAAGATTTGCTCATAGTTCTTTATAGAAGTTCCCCCAGTAGTTTGAAATCCTCTTTCCTTCCAAATTGCTGCATGTGCATGCAAGATTAGGTAGGCGTATTTGGAGTCAGTATAAATATTAATTCTCTGTTGTTTCCCTATTTCTAATGCTCTTGTTAGGGCTATCAATTCAGCTAGTTGAGAGCTTGTGCCTGGGGGCAAAGACTGTGCTTCTATGGTGTCATGCAAGGTCACCACAGCATATCCAGCTTTGCGTTCTCCTTGTTCCATAAAGGAACTCCCATCTGTGAACATGGTAAGGTCAGGATTGGATAGGGGAAGGTTTTGAAGGTCCTTTCTAGCTGAGTAATTTATAGACAGGACTTGTTGGCAGTCATGTTCAGGATTTCCCTCTAATTTCTCTGGGAGGAAGGTAGCTGGGTTTAAATTAGAACAAGTCCTTATTTGAGTTACAGGTCCTTCTAAAAGTAGGGTTTGATATTTTAGAAGGCGATTGTCTGAGAGCCATAGTTCACCTTTTGTATTTAAAATTCCTGAGAGATCATGGGAGGTGTAGACAATAAGGTCTCTTCCCAGGGTGATTTTAATTGCCTCAGGAACTAGCAAGGCCACAGCTGCTACTACCCTCAAACAATGAGGCCATCCTCGAGACACAAGATCAAGCTCCTTACTGAGATAAGCTACTGGCTGTTGAGCTGGTCCCTTCTTTTGTGTGACCACTCCTAGGGCTATCCCTCCTCTCTCAGTAACAAATAGGTTGAATTCTTGTTCAGTGGGTAAGCTGAGGGCAGGGGCTTGGAGTAAGGCCCCCTTTAATGCCTTGAAGGCTTTAATCTGTTCTGGTTCCCATATGAGGGAAGTCGTTCCTTGGCGTAGTGTTTCTTTGAGGAGGCTATAGAGAGGTTTAGCTATTTCCCCATATCCAGGGATCCAAAGCCTACAGTATCCAGTTATCCCTAGGAAGCCTCTAAGTTGTCTTATGGTCTGAGGTAGAGGATATTGTCCTATGGGGGTTATTCTTTCTGGTCCTAGCTTGCGAGTTCCTTGAGACAGCTGTAATCCTAAATATTGAACTTGTTTTTGACACAGTTGAGCTTTTTTCTTTGAGACTTTGTAACCTTTATCAGCTAAGAAGTTTAAAAGCTCTTTAGTAGCCTCTTGACATTCCCTTTTAGTGGAGGCACACAAAAGTATATCATCTACATATTGCAGGACAGTCAGAGATGTCTTATCTTTGAACTCTGTTAAATCCTTGGCTAGGGTTTGGCCAAACAAATGGGGACTGTCTCTAAACCCTTGGGGTAATACAGTCCAAGTTAGTTGAGATCCACTATCTGGCTCTTCAAAGGCAAACAGATACTGAGATTGGGAGTCTAAGGGTATACAAAAAAAAGCATCTTTTAAATCTAACACCGTGAACCAGGCAGCAGCTGCTGGAATCTCAGATAACAGAGTGTATGGATTAGGAACCATAGGGTGGAGAGGAACAACTGCCTCATTAATTATTCTCAGGTCCTGAACTAATCTCCATTCCCCATTGGGTTTCTGAATTCCTAAAATGGGTGTGTTACATGGGCTATTGCAGGGCACTAAAAGTTCCTGTCTTTTGAGGTTCTGAATGATCTTCAATAAACCCTTTTTTGCCTCTGGGCGTAGGGGATATTGTCTCTGATGTGGAAAGACAGAAGGGTCCTTTAAGACTATTTTGATTGGAACTGCACTTTTCGCCCTTCCAATTTTGCCTTCAGTAGCCCACACTTCAGGGTTTATATCACATTCTAATAAAGGCAGACATAATGGTCCTCTTGGTCTTAAATTCATTGTAACTGACGCTTGAAGTTTTGAAAGTATGTCTCTTCCCAATAAAGGGGTAGGACATTCTGGGACTATCAGAAATGCATGAGAAAACATCACCCCGTCCCACTCACAACTCAGTGGGGGAGTAAGCCTTCTGGTAATAGACCGTCCAGACACCCCTTGTATGGTTACAGTATTAGAGGAAAAGAGATCCAGGATAAGAGGTGAGCACAGAATAACTGGCACCAGTATCTAAAAGGAAGTTGACCTTTTGGCTCCCTACGAAGAAGCATACCCGGGGCTCACATGCGGTGATAGGAGTCACGGGAGCCAAGGTTGAGCCCGGGCCCGTCAGGCTTGTGTGGAGAGGTCTGACTTCAAGGACTTACGCCCCTGAGGACAGTCACTCTTCCAGTGATTGCCTTGACATTTAGGGCAGGGCCGTGGAGGTGGTCGCTTGGCCTTTGGGCAATCCCGTTTGAAATGTCCTTCCTCTCCACATTGGAAACACGTCCCTTTTGTGGATTGAGGAGCATTTCGTCTTCCTCCTGCACCCTGGGAGCTTACTCCTCTAAGAGCAAATACCAGCGTTTCAGTTCTTTTTCTGTCTCTAAGCTCTTTCTCCTTTTTTTCCTCTATATCTCTATTATAGAAAACCGAAGTAGCAATTCGGAGGATGTTATCTAAAGATTGATCAGGGCCATATGCCAATTTTTGTAACTTCCTCCGGATGTCTGGGGCTGACTGAGTGATAAATTTGTCCTTTAAAAGTAGTTGGCCCTCTGTGGATTCAGTATCCACGGTGGTGTGTTTTCTCATTGCCTCTCTGAGTTTCTCCATGAAAACAACAGGGCTTTCCTGGGGGCCCTGAATAATTTCTGAAATCTTAGAGTAGTTAATGGGCTTTTGCTTAATTCTCCTAAGGGCCTCAAGGATCAATACTTGAAAATGGCTAATTTTCCAAGCATCTTGCTCATCATTTGGGTCCCACTCAGGATCATTTCTGGGAATTGCCTGTGCTCCAGATGGGTAATTAGGTTTGCTCCTAGTCTGTTCTGCTGGGGAAGGAGCAAGGTATGGTTCATCCCCAAATTCCTCAGCTGCTCTTAGAGTTGCTTCTTTCTCATTGAAAGTCAAGGTCTGGTTGAGTAATAGCATAATATCTTTCCAGGCAAGGTCAAATACCTGGCATAAGTTTCGAAATACCTCAATATATCTATCTGGGTCCTCTGAAAAACTCCCCAATTCAGTTTTTATCTGCCTTAAGTCTTGAAGGGAGAAGGGGGTATGTACTTTGATTGGCCCAAATTCTCCTCCTGGCATCTCCTGGAGAGGTAATACATTTGGTTTGCTTGTTGGGGCAGACACAGGGGGGCCAGGATATGGAGGACAGGAAGGCTGTTGTTGCGCACCAACAGCCGATGGGGATTTTGTGGGTTCTCCTGATTCTTTTTCCTCAGTAGTTGAGTCCCCAAGACTTTCTCTCTTCATGGCAGATATCATGGCTAAGTCTACTTTACACTGTTGGCATAATTTGCATAATTCAGGATTTTCCCTTAGAGCAAAGAAAACCTGAACATATGGCACCTCACACCATTTCCCTTCCTTTTTGCAAAATTTATCAAGTTGTAAAATAGTATTAAAATTGATACTTCCCTCTGGTGGCCAGGTTTCTCCGTCAGGGAGTTTGTATTGAGGCCAGGCCTGGCGGCAGAAGAAAATGAGGCGCTTTTTCTTGAGCGTCTGAGGGTCAAATTTATCCCAATTTTTCAATACGCAGGTAAGTGGCGTACCTGACGTATTAGAGAGTGAGGCTCCCATCTGAGTAAGGAGAGAAAAAAACAGAACTTAGGCGCCCGCGCCGGAGAAAACTGTTGATCTCCCTAAGTTTGAGCCTCCTAAACGGTCCAGAAAACCCGTCTCTCACCTTGCTTTTGCCAAGGGGTTTCTGGTCCCCTTTAGCAAACTGCTGGGGTCTCAGTTTGCCCTGTGCCAGAGACCCTGGGAGGATTCAGACTTAAGGGCCTTACTGCTTATCCTCCCGGCCACTAAAACCCACAGAAAAAGAAAATCATGCACTTTTGTCGCCTTTGCTCTGTAGACTAGCATATTACCGGAGGAGTTGACTCTAAAAATGCCTCTATTAGCAGCTTAAGGAACGCAGCACATTTTAAACATTGGGTGGTAAAACAGGCTAGTGAAAGTTACCTATGCACCTTAGGGAACCTGGGCAGATCTTACTAATTATCCCATGCCTTTCTCTCAGTCCTACAACCTGAATTGCTAAAGTTTCTGACCAACGAAGGAAGGGGAGCATCCAGGAGGGATTGGATGCGGGATTGGGAGTGTTGCATGGCCCATACGGAGGCAAATGTGATTGGGGCTTTCCCTCAGTGCCATTCATCTACCGATCACCCTAGATACCCCTGAGGGCTGTCGGGAGGGGGCTCAAGAGAAAGGAACCTTAAGAATACGTCTGAGTGTAGCCCAGACCGGAATTCCGCAGTTGTTCCAAACTCTTTCCTCCACCTCCACGCATCCGAGGCAGATCGGGATTCGGGACACTGTGTACTCACGCCAATTGCTCTCCGGGCCCAAACAGAAAAGTTGGAAGCGGCTTTGGCAGAACCCAACATGCCTGCTCTGTATAGAACAGGTGATTGAGAGCTGTCTAGGCCGGGAAACCTCTCACCCGAGTCTTGAAGAGTGGCGGCTGCACTAATTGCGTTTAAGTAGCTGTCGGGTGCCCACCTTACCCTCCAGAAAGAAAGAGAGAGAAAGATGCACCTCAAACAGACATGGGGTGCATAGAGAGGCGCTTACCTCGGTGTAGAAAAATCTCGGTGGGACCTCCAATATGTTACCGCTGTTGACCGGTGACGAGTCCTTGCTTCCCCAATGTTGAAGAATAACACCAGAGAGCACGCCGAGGCAAGGTCAGAGTAGAAATTAGAAGTTTATTAAAGGACAGCAGAAAAGACTTCTCCCGGAGGAAGAAGGGGACCCAAGAGGTGGAATCTGTGGAAGGGATGTTGTCTCCCCTTTTTATAGTTCTTTCAGTGATGGAATGTAGGTGGGAAGGACCGAGGGGTGGGACACAGGTGGGCCAAAAAGTAATCTGGTCAGGAAGGACTTCTGAGTCAGCACCTTTTTGATGGGGGCTGTTCATTAACATTTCTTTGAGGTGGACTTTGGCCTAGGGCCTTTTCGGGACTTCATTAACATTCCATGAGTTGTCCTGTGTTTTCCCGAGTCATTCTCCACACGGCCTCCATTTTAGATTTCACTCGATATTAGACCCGATTTACCTAACTACACTGACTACCTAATTTTAAATCTGGCTTCAAAACTACTAAAACTAAGATATTCAACAAGATAATAGGTGTAACATTTAAAAGTCAGTAACATTAATACTCAAAAATAACCAGTTAAAGAAAGCCACAATAGCAAGAAAAGAGCTGGGGGGTAGCTCAATGGTAGAGTGCTTGCCTAGCATGTTCAATACCCTGGTTTAGATCCCCAACATCACAAAAATAGAAAATAAAACAGAAAGAAAGAGACTAGAAGGAAGAAATGTGTAAAAACCATCCAATAAAAACATTAAAACATATCTAAAAGAGACAGTAACAGATTGATATCTTTGACATAACAATAATGACAATAAAAACAATAATACATGGGGCTGGGGATGTGGCTCAAGCAGTAGCGCGCTCGCCTGGCATGCGTGCGGCCCGCGTTCGATCCTCAGCACCACATACAAAGACGTTGTGTCCGCCGAAAATTAAAAAATAAATATTAAAAAAATTCTCTCTCTTTTCTTCTCTCTCTCTCTCCCTCTCTCTCTCCTCACACTGTCTCTTAAAAAAAAAAACACACACAATAATACATGGCAAAACTAACAATAGCAAAGTTCAGAAACAGACTCAGAAAATATTTGCTATATTTATCATAAAGGGCTAATACCCTTTATATACAAAGAAATTCTTTACAACTGAGAGGAAAATCCAACACTCAATACAAAAAATGAGCTAAGCTACCAGTAGGTAAATTCATGATTTTTTTTAATATTTATTTTTTAGTTGTGGCTGAACACAATAGCTTTATTTATTTATTTTTATGTGGTGCTAAGGATTGAACCCAGGGCCTCGCACGTGTTAGGCAAGCGCTCTACTACTTAGGCACAATCTTTAAAGTGTATTTTATGTTCTTAAAAATGTATTTGTGACTATTAGAATATATACACATTTATATATAATCCTTAATTACAAGCAAATGTGTTTAATCTCAGAAGGGAAATGAAAAATAAATGACTCTGTGATACCCATTTTTTTAACCTACTAAATTGGTGAAATTTAAAAAGCTTAATATCACACTGTGTCAAAGCTGTGGGGACATGAATACTCTCATATTGCTTGTGGTAATGTGAATTGGTACAACTATTAAGAAGTTTAGTTTGGCAGTAGTGAGCAAAACTACATATTCATTTGCATTTTAACCCAGCAAATTTATATAAATTACTCTGGATAACAAACCTCTAATAATAGCAAAATATATAGGGTTATTCATCTGAGTACTGTAATCGCAAAATATTTTAAACAACCTACATTCCATATGTAGCAGATTACTTAAATAAAATTATGCATTGCTTAATGATGGGGATTCATACTAGGAAATGAAAGAGTCACTGGAGAGATTTCATTATGGAAACATCATAGTGTACACTTACACAAACTAAGATGGCCATAATGTCACTAGGCTGTACAGTCTTAGGAGACCCCCATTACATATGTGGTCCACCTTGATCAATATGTTGTTATGTGCCACATGACTGTAATGGAGTACCATGAAACTATTTGAAAGAATAAGGAATTTCTATATTAACTGACATGGATTATTAGAAGAATCAAAAGAACCTAACTCTATTTGATATTAATAACATAACCAATGAGGTGAATAGTACCAAAAAACCTAATCCACATAACTTTAAAAAATAACAATATTCATACTGTATGCACTCAGTTTAAGGATAAAGAAAACTGAAATGAACTCTAAATACTATTTTTTTTATTTTATTATTGATATACAATAGAAATTCTGAAATGATTATTTGTGATCTGGAATTATAAGTAAATAAGCATATTAAAGATGAAAGAAGCCAGGTGTCTCTCTGTTGCATAAGGGAGTTAGAAATTTGAACCCGGGGAGAAGAAGTAATGGGACATATAGTGGTGGATTCATGATATCAGTATAAATTTTTGCTGAAAATAGATGGTAGATAAATACTTAGATTGATTTCCTAGCTCTTGCTGTAACTGAAAGCTCAGTCCTTGTCCCCAATGCCAATCAATGCCAAATTAATAATGAGGACACAATTTTGAGAAAAAAAGAAAAAGAAGTTTTATTGCTTTGCTAGCAAAGGAGAAACTCAGAGCTCTGACTCCAGTCCCAAATCAGGAGGGACAGGGAGCTTTTAAAGGAACTTCAAGGGTTACATTCCAGGTGTGCTCTGGTATGCAGGCCCCACGGCTCCCTGAAGGCTGTTAGGATTCATTTGTTAATTTGGGAGTTATTCACTTCGCAGATCCTCAGCAGGCCTCTCCTTCCTGTAGTGGCTGTGTTCAAGGGTAATTAACTAGGGGAAGAAAAGATAACACTGTCTCCCTAATCTTGTTACAGAGAGCGGAGAAGGAAGAAAAGAGGAAAAAAAAAAACACATTTTTTTTTTTTTAATAAGCCCTAGAGCAATGAGGGCTACATTCAGAAGGTGAAGGGACCATTGTTACATTTTCACTCCTGTGCATAGAACAATAAATTAAATGAGCACAAACAGGAACAGGGACTCCTTGGAGAAAAGGCTAATTCTGATACGACCAGTTACCATGTTGAAGTACGCCTAGGCAAGCATATAAAGCAGGGTTTATTTAAAAAAGGGTAACATGGAGTTCTCCCGGGAGGGAGAAGGGGGCCATAGCTGGTATCCTGGTATCCCAAGAAGCCAGGTGTTCTGCCCTTTTTATATGTCCTAGGATTCCTTTGTTCTCCTGCCCTCTTCCCCCATCTCTCTCTTTCCAGCATTGGTGACTGGGCCCTGTAAAGCTCAGTGGGATGGCCTAAAGGCGAGAAGCAGATGGATGGGGGAAGGGCTGGATGGAGCAGCCCCTTACACATTAATTAACATCTTTGTAGCTCCCCGTAGGGAGGGACAATCCCTGGGACCTGTTACCCCAGGAATACGTTGGAGCAGAGGCAGATTCTTGATAAGATTGGACGCAGGGATCCCAGGAATTAACATTTCAGTCCTTCAGGGGGCAGTCTCCAACTTACAGAACTCACTCAAATTGGCCTCCTTGATAGACCTGACTTGATTTACCTATCTATACTGACTGCCTGTCTATTCTGGCTTCAATTCCAGAGATGGGGCAGGAAAATTATAACCGAAGACTAGAACATCTTTTGAGCTAAAAAGTAAGAAAGTACTCAAAGAGTAACAGGAAGATTTCAAAAAGACACAGGATCTAACTTAATGGTGCCCCTACAAATATAGGAACATTTGAAAATTAAGGTTAATAATGTAAGCTCTAAAAACAGAGTAAGCATGCTAAAGATAGTCTCTTCTGGTGTATTTAATCAATAACTCTGGGGAAAAAAAATCAAAACAACTACTATAATTTAAAAAAAGGCAAATAGGGAGACAAATAAAAATTTACAGATGTAACCTTTATGGTAATGGGGTTTTCATTTTTTCTCTCTCTTTTTTTCCAGTAGCCTTCCCTGGAGGGCAGGACTGTCACATAGCTGCACGGTGGTTGTGCAGAAGTGGCTAAAACTCAGTCTTTCTGGACAGAGTTAACAAAGGGCGCTCTGTAGGCCCCCTAATGTAGGGGAAATAGCTCTTTTTCCTCCATTTTTTCTCTCCTAGCTTTGAACAGAGGGAAGACTCTAGTCAGAGTTACGCTTTGATAGCACATGCACCAAATTTTTGAAAACAAACAAAGACCTGATAACTTTCTTTTTGGCCAGTGGACCAGGAAAGGAGGCCTTTGTGGGCCACAAATTATGGGAGGCAAGATTGAACTTCATTTTTATTTATTTATTTTTTAGTACCAGGGATTAAACTCAGCGGCACTTGGCCACTAAGCCAAGTCCCCAGCCCTATTTTGTCTTTTATTTAGAGATAGGGTCTCACTGCATTGCTTAGTGCCTCACCATTGCTGAGGCTGACTTTGAACTCCTGTCTCAGACTCCCTAGCCATTAGGATTACCGGTGTGTGCCACCACACCCAGCCCTTAAGATTGGACTTTAGATTGAAACCTACCTGGATTCATTGCTATATACAACAAGCAAGTGAACAAAATCAGCATTCTTGGAAGGATTTTAACAATACCTAATGTTTATAAACTATAACACTCAAGACATCCACGATACAATCTAAAATTGCTTGACATAAAAAATATCCAGGAAATGTGAAAAATACTTAAAAGGAAATAATTATCAACAGATGCCAAACTCAAATTACCAAGATACTGGAATAATCAGGAAAAACCTTTAGAGCAGCTACTGTAACAATATTCCATGTAGTAATGAATAGAAATTAGTGGAAATATGGAAATTCTCAATGGCAAAAAAGAAGTAAACATAAAAAAATTAAAACTTTTAGGACAGCTGGGCATGGTGGTGCGGCCTGGAACCCCAGCAGCTCGGGAGGCCGAGGCAGAAGAATCATGAGTTAAAAGCCAGCCTCAGCAAAAACGAGGCACTAAACAACTCAATGAGACCCTGTCTCTAAATAAAATACAAAATAGGGCTGGGGATGTGGCTCAGTGGTTGAGTGCCCCTGAGTTCAATCCCCAGTACCCGCACCTACAAAAAAAAAAAAAAAAAAAGTTAAGACAGCAAAATGTGTTCTCAGATAACTAGAATAACTAATAAGTGTTTAGCAAGTCATAAGAGCTCATAGCTCATATACACAAATTGTACTTCTATAAACTAGCAAAGGAAATTGGAAGGCAAAATTAAAGGGCACTATTTATAATATGATCAAAGTCCATGCAAATAGTAGGTGTGAATCTACCAAAATAGGTGATGGAGTTATACACTGAAAACTCCAAAGCACTGAAGAAATAAAAGATCCAAATAAATGGAGAAATATATCCTGATTGTGAATTGGAAAAATAAATATTCTTAAGACATCAATTCTCCCTCAAATGATCTGTAGATTCAATACAATTCCAATAAAAATACTAGCACTATTTTGTAAAAAGCAACAAGTTGATTTTAAAGTGTATATGGAAAGGCACAAGAATTACGATAGTCAAAACAATTTTGAAGAAAGCAAAATTGAGAAATGTATAATACTTCCTTTGAGGACTTATAGTCAAGCTATAGTAATCATAAAGAATGGTATTTAGGAAAGGTAAATGCATATATGAATGGATCAGAATAAAAGATTCAGAAATTGACCGAATCTGGCAAAGTTATTTCAATGGAGGAAAGTAGTCATTTTCACAGATGTTGCTTAAAATATTGGACATTCATATGTTTAAAAAAATGAATCTCAATTCGTTTTTCACACCTTATGAAAATTAACTCAAAATGGAATATAGAAATAAATATAAAATACAAACTACTAAACTTCTAGAAGAAAACAGGATAAAATCCTCACAACATAAGGTTTGGGCTAATAGTTCTTACTTAGCTAAGACATCAAAAATTATGAACCATAAAAATAATGGCTAAATTGAACTTCCTCAAAATCAAAAACTTCTGCTCTTTGAATTTGAGTCATTGAAAGGAAAGACACAGAATGGTAGAGAATACTCAATGATAACATTTCCAATGAGAATTTTTATATAGAATGGATAAAGAACTCTCAAAAGTCAAGAAAAATAAACTCCTAATAAAAAAATGAACAAGAGATCTGAACTGACACTTCACCAAGGATTTGTAGATACCAAATAAAAATGTCAAAGAAAGCATTTATAGTCATTAACCAAAAGCATAGCAAATCATACATTATTTAAGAAAAAAAATATCACTGGCCCTAAGTTTAATTTCATAATAAATTGGATGCAACCTCAACCTACCTCTTACTTTTTCATGATATTTCATTATATATGTTTTTAGTCACAGAACTACTATTTTCAGATTAAAGTTGCATTATTAATATGAATCCATTCAATTCTCATACACTTAACAGACCTTAAGTTTGAAGTTACATATCATGAAAGCCAGGATTTTTTAAACTTCATATTGTTTTAGGAGGCCAGAAAATACTCATTTTTCTTGTGGCAACTTGAAGTGTTGTTTTTTTTTTTTTTTTCTGAGTTTATGCAGCTATGTGTAAGTGCAACTATTTTTGTTGTTGTTCTTTTTAGTTATACATGACAGTAGAATATATTTTGGCAAATTATACATACATAGAATAAAACTTATTCTACTTAGGACCCCACTCTTGTGGTGGTACATGATGTGGAGTTACCCTGGTTGTGTATTCAAATACAAAGCTAAGAAAGTAATGTCCCATTCATTCTCCTGTCTTTCCTCTTCCCTTCACCTTCCCTTCTTTTCATTTTCCTTTGTCTCATCCAGATTAAATGGCATCTTCAGCCGCAGAGAAATATGAGTTATCATTGTATAGAATCAGTGCATTTCAACTAATAATGGACTCTTAAAAAAAAACAAAACAGTTTCATCTCTGCTAAATACTACTTGAAAACACTGAATTTGTAATATTTATCCTGTTATTATTCAAATAATTTCTGGCTTTCATATCACATCCTGTTATCCTGTCATTGTGTGTATACTTGAGGTATCATGCTTAATGTGTTCTGATTTCCATCATTTTAAAGAAATTAAAATATATACCCAATATCCATTTATGTGAATTAATTATATAAAGATTTGTTATTCAGCTCACTGACACACTCTAGAAGCAATTCTCTATGCAAGTTGCAGAGCATATAATTAAGTGTATGTAGTTTTACAAGAAGCTACAATTATTACAGATAATATTTGTTGAGTATATCATTTAGTTCTCACAAACCATAAAAAAAATTTGGATTCTGTTATCATTCTTAGTTTACATATAATGTAACAGAGAAATGGAGTTATTCAGTAATTCATAGATGGTCATATAGTTAGGTTACTGTATACCAAGCACTCTTCCTGGTACTGTGGCTGGTATACAAAATAATAACAATGAATAACAATGAATTCCTGGTCTCATGAGGCTTACACAGTATTCAGCTCTGACTTGCTCAACATTACATGAAGACACCAGCTGATAGGAGAATTAGGATTTGAACCTGGATCTAGCTGATTCTAACACTCATCATTCTCATTTTTTTATTATACCATTTTGATACTCATGGTTTACTTTTAAAAAGTCAAGACAGGGTCTGGGAGTATATAGCTCAGTGGGTAAGCCGTTGCTCTTGATGAGCACCAGGCTCCTAGCACTGCCATTAAAAAAAAAAAAAAAAAAAGGTGTGGGGGGGAGTTTATTGGGAGAGAAAAGGACATGGATGGAAGCTAATTTGAAAGAAAATTAGAAGTCAATACCCCAGAATGCCAAGAAGGTAAGTCTGATGGTTTAAAATTTTGCTTCCAGGTACTGGCAGAAATGAAGGTACTTTTGTGAATTGGCTCAGTGCCTCAAACATTGGTATCTAAGGCCTTGGGGTGTCTTTGAGGTATTTAGTTCATAGTATGCTTCAAAATATTTTTGTCTTTGTGAATACATGAAGATTTTTTTTTCCAGGTGTGTATTTTGATGATGACCTTAGGTCTCTAGTTTAAAAATACTGTTATTGCCATAATAATTGCTAGGCTATTACTATACTTTTATTTCTCCCTCAAAACTACCAATTACTTCAAACTTCAGGGATGATATGCTATGGTAATAACTCTACTTTCATAATGAAAGGGAACTTCTTGCAAAGAGGTGAGGAACATTAAACTGAAGAGATGTCAAACAGAGACCTGGGAATGGGTATTGGGGATTGAACTCAGGGGCACATAACCACTGAGTCACATCCCCATACCTTTTAATATTTTATTTAGAGAAAGGGTCTCTCTGATTTGCTTAGCGCCTCACTAAGTTGCTAATGGTGGCTTTGAACTCATGATCCTCCTGCCTCAGCCTCCTGAGCCACTGGGATTACAGGCATGCACCATTGCACCCAGCTCATCAAATTCTTAATCCAAGTGAACATATAACATTACATTTACTGAAATTCAGTCACTTTTTAATATGATGATACAGAGATTCTCAGATATTAGATATTTAGGCCAAGAATAAGTTTAAATGAAATGAAGCATTTAAATCAGAAAAGCTCTGGATTTGATATCTTAGGCTGACTTAGCACATGCCTATTTTAGTACAACAGAGGCTAAAATGCACAACTTAGAAGAATGTCTAAATGTATATGAAGATTCATTATGTAATTTGTGAAAATCCCAGTATTTTTTACTTAGACCAGTAAGTTTTTCTTTTCATTCCTAGGCCACTCTCACATCCCTTTCTAAGCTTAACTTTCTCAAAATAGAGGGTATATGCCCGCTGGTCCACAGCACCAGAATTGCATGACTCATAATCAATAACTGATTGACTGATATAATATACCTAAGAACATCATAAACACAGAACAGTTGACAAATAATAATTTAAATTCTATTTCTGGATACAGATTGGCAAAATGCCCTATGGACATTAGCTGTATTTAAGTAGCTAACAAGAAAGTTCCAATAGCACCCTATTCTTCCCCCAGCAAAATCCAACCACAAATATTCCCATCCTCAGTTACCAGCCTGGCAACTTCTCCTTTTGTCACTCATGGCAAAATTTCTAGTTTCCTTTACCCACAGTCAGCTCTAGCAAACCAAGAAATCATTTCAATTATCTCTAAGTTCCATAGTACAATTCCTCTAGGCTCATCTTTTAAGAAAACTTTGTTATATTTGATAACTACTAAAACATACATGGCATAGACAGTGGTGATGCATGGTTATAAGTAATCCCAGCAATTTTGGAGGCTGATGCAGGAGAATCACAAGTTCAAGGTCAGTCTCAGCAACTTAGAGAGACCATGTCTCAAAATAAAAAATAAAAAGGGCTGAGGATATGGGTCAGTGGTAGAGCACTCCAGGGCTCAATCCCCAGTACTAAAAAAATCCCAAACAAGCAAATAAACAAACAAATACAAGCTAGATTAGGTTTATGTTTTCCTGTTACTCCTTATTTAAATACAACCAAATTTTCTATGTGGAATTTGACAATTATAAAGCACGCTGAAAGTGTAAAAACATAAATTAATTAAAAAAAAGGTAGACTGACTAGGGAACTCAGTACTTGAAGAATGATACTATAGTGGCTTTCTAGTTATCTCCCATTTATCCTAGGCTGGGTTCTGGAGAGGCCTATAACTCAGGATCACCAATAGGCATAAACAAAAATAAATCAAAACAGGGATTTATCAAGAAAATCCATAACCATTGACAGGTTGGCTCTTCTGGCCACAACAGGGGAAATAGTGGAACCTAGGTATAAGATTCTATGCTTTCCCCCTAAGATTCAGAATAATACAGTTAAATAGACATAAGAAATACTGGTTTGCTATTATTGCACAATAAGTTGGTTATAGAAAACAATAAAATACTGTACATTTAAAAAAAACTAGAGAAAATAATTTTTAATGTTTTCACCTTAAATAAGTGATACATTCCAGGTACAATGGTACAAGCCTGTAATCCCAATGGCTCAGGAGCCTGAGGCAAGAAGATTGTGAGTTCAAAACCGGACTCAGCAAAAGTGAAGCCTTAAGCAACTCAGTGAGACCCTGTCTCTAAATAAAATACAAACTAGGGCTGGGGATGTGGCTCAGTGGTTGAGTACCCCTGAATTCAATCCCTGGTACCCCAAAATTTAAAAAATTAAAATAAAACAAAAGCTTAATGGTAGAATGCCCTGAGTTTAACCCCCAGTACCACAAAAACCAACTAAATAAATAAATAAAAAGAGAGAAAAAAGTGATACATGTTTGAGGAGATAAATGTGTTTAATCTGATTGAAATATTACATGATGCATAAATGTATAAACATTACATGACATCCCACATACAATTTTTATCTATTCATTTCAATAAATTTAATTTAGCTCAAATATGACAATTATTTATATAAATCATATGCAAATAAAACTAAAAAAAAGAATAAAACAAGGGTATCTGCTCTTGTCACTTATTACACAATACTGCATAGAAAACTCTAGCTATTTTAATAAGGCAAAAGAAGAAAGGCATGTAGATTGGTAGGGAGAAATAAAAAAATGAAACTGTTCCTATGTGCAGATGAAGATTATCTTTGGCCCGGCGTGAGTGGTGCACGCCTGTAATTCCAGTGGCTCGGGATGCTGAAGCAGGAGGATTGTGAGTTCAGGTGTCTGCAAGACAATGAAATATAGCAAGAACAGAAAATAGATATAATGGGAAGCATGCTTATAATCCCAGCGACATGAAAGACTGAGGCAAAAGGATCACAGGTTCAAGGCATCCTCAGCTACTTAGCCAGACACTGTCTCCAAATAAAAAATAAAAATAGGGCTGGGACTATTTCATAGTGGTAGAGCAAGCCTGGGTTCAATCCCCAGTAAAAAAAATAAATAAATAAAGACATTATTTCATGGAATTTACAATCTAGTTGGAGATGTAGAGGCAGGACAGTAGCAAAGATCTGGGTGGCACACTTCATAAAGGCACATATACTTTGTAAATAAGGAGTGGGAGCAACTGGGAAAAATACTCTTCCCACAATAATAGGCAAAAAGAAAATTATAGTTATTTAAATAATGTACTTGTAGGTCTACATAGCTTTGCAGGTTTAAACTGTGAATCATTATTATTTTTATGACAAATTTCTGTGATTATGAAATAGATATCCTCCAAAGGAAAGATTCTCCAGCCAAGTTCCCACAGGTTAGCCCTTTTCTTGGATAATTTTCACCTACCAGTATTTGGGGCCACCTGATGTGAGTATCCTTTAAAGTGATTGGATGAATTTATACATGTACAGAGAATTAATTCTTGAAGATCTGATTCTCTACCCAGGCATTATCGCATGATATTTGCCACTGGGCATTTCGATGCTTTAATATCTATATATTTAATTTACCACAATGCAATTATACCACTCCAGGTCCTCCCTCTGATAGTCGTGATTTCTTTTCAGGTAGCCTTGTCTGTAATTTATTTGCCAGATCTCAACCAAACTAGGCACATTGGGGATTTGGGGGAAATAGGTTTTTCACTTCACCACTAGCATTCAAATCATGCAATCAAACATCTGTGTAGAAAAGTAGATTCTAGGTTATTTAGTGAGGAAATGCATTATCTAGTTTAGGTTTTTTTTTTTTTTTTTTTTTTTTGATGCTGGCAATTGAACCCAGGGGCACTCAACCTCTGAACCATATGCTCACCCCTATATATTTTTTATTTTGAGACAGGTCTCAGTAAATTGCTGAGGCTGGCTTTGAACTTTTGATCCTCCTGTCTCAGCCTCCCCAGTCACAAGGATTACAGGTGTGTGCCACCATGCCTGGCTAATTTTTTCTTATTTAAAGGAAGGACTTTCACAACTTGAAAATGACACAATTTATATATAGCCATTTTATTGAATTAAATCAAGGAATCGCCAATGTAATTCTTTTCACAATTTTTAAAATTCCTTATAGTTGTTTTGCTTATTTTTCTAAATTAGGGCTAGTAGTAATGATTACTAAAATTTTGAATTTTTTGAAGACTTAAGTATATTAGGTCTAGTTTTTTTGTTCACTTGCGTCAAGAAATCTAATAATTAGAATTAAGTCTGGTAGCTAAAATTCCTGTAAAAGTTATTAAAGGGTCTGTTGTTACCAAGATATAGGTCTGTATGTACAAGAAAATTAACCAAGTGTTTAAGTATGTTAATAGGAATTGAGAAGGATATAAGGACCGGAAATGGAGAAAACTACTAGTTGTTGACTAGTAACTCTATAAAGCCCTAGACTATAATCTCCACCTTTCATCTTCACATTCATAATATTAGGCTTAATTGAGAACATGCTATTTCCCCATATATTCTGTGAAGGAGTTTGCATGTATTAACTCATTTACTCCTCATAAAATAATACCTATTATTATTTTAAAAAATATTTTAAAGATGAAGAAACTAATGTTTAAGGAAATAATGTGCCTAAGACTTCAGAACTTGCAATGGCACAACTAATTTTTAAGCACAGACCTAACAAATTCCAAAGCCCTTGTTCTTTATAATTATTTCATTTGATATGACACTTAGAACTTTTTTTAATACTTTTTTAGTTGTAGAGGAACACAATACATTTATTTTTGTATGGTGCTGAGGATTGAACCCAATTCTTCACAAATGCCAAGCAGGTGCTCTACCACTGAGCCACAACCCAGCCCTAGAACATTCTTTTAAGGAAGAACTGTATTAAAACATGGAACCTCTAAAGTAGCCACATCCCTTTCTCCTACAAAATTACTATGTGTTTCATATACATATAGATAGATAATGAATAATGAATTATCTTTGGCAGTTAATTATTACATTAAAATATAATATATACTTATAAGCTAATTCTTCTTATCTATCTATCTATCTATCTATCTCCCCCCCCCCCCATGCTGGGTATTGAACCTAGGGGCACTTAACCACTGAGCTATATCCCCAGTCCTTTCATCTTGATATTGGGTCTCCCAAAATTGCTCAGCACCCTTGCTAAATTGCTGAAGCTGGCCTCAAACTTCTGATCTCTCTGCCTCAGTCTCTCATGTCACTAGTATTACAGGCATGCAGCACTGAGCCTAGCTATCTTCATTTGTTTTGAATAATTATTTTAAAACCTAACTCCATTTTACAGGAGATTTATTTATGCATTTTAGTAAAAGATAATGTAAAAGCCAGTCTATAGAAATACATTTGGGTAAGTGATTTTGGGAATAATTATCAAAAGTATAGATCTACTCTCATATTTTTCAGTGTCGTTCCTAAGGATTTTAAAGAATTACATGAAAACTCATTGAGTGGATTCTAAATTGTCTTACATGTTCTGAAAACATATGTAGTTCATTAAAATAAAACATGATAAATAGAATCCCCTTGATTTATTTGAATTGGCTAACAAATTACAGAAGACAATCTTCTCATATATATTATAGATCTCTAAAATTTATCTACCTACAGTTCATTCTCTGAGTGAAACAGTTTTCTTATTTGTATAAAGGTAGTACCACATTTCTAGATAAATGATATAGTAAGCTGCTTTAGGACATTGGTGATTATTATTCATTAAATGAGATCACCAAGTAGTTGCCTTTTGGCTGACTTCTGCTTGCAAGTGATTTTTGTTTTGGCCTAGCCAACAATTTTTAAAATGTGTAATTTGAATCTCTTTTAACAATGTGTGAATTCCAATTATGCTGTGCTTTTCACCTCTCCCCATTTTCTCATATCTAGCTGTCTTACTCGTTGATATTATCTACCTGGCCTCTAAAAGCATTTAAGTTTATGACAAGCCTCACAGATGTGAGCCCAAAAGAGACAACCTTGATATGGATCCCCTTCTAATCGCCATATGCTAGCAGAGGTCTTACAGCCCTATAGAAAAGTACACCCAATTCCCACTATGTACTTAAGAAATTACCTCACATGGTCATGAATAAATTAATTTGTAGCACACACTGTTGCAACTTTTCTGGGTTTTCATGGAGCACATATGTATCCACTGTCACTTACCATCATTCATAGTATTTGCTGATCATACATCATATCCCATTGGCATTCATCATCTGCCTTTGGGAATCCTTTATCTGCCACTGGGCCTCCATCATCTCCCACTGGGCCTCCATCATCAGCCACTGGGTATTCATCATCATTGCTGGGCATCTGTTGAGTACCGCCACGTCTGTTGGGCATCCACAGTCTCCCACCAGGCATTGTGGTCTCTGCTGATACTCTGCCATTTCACCACCAGTGACTTCCATGAAAATGCTTCTTACAGCTCCAGGGTTCTGTCACCTGGTGCTGCCAAACCTACAAACCTTCAAGATACCAATGGTGCTACATTTGCTTCATTCTTTCTTGTAGTTAGCTATGCTTTTCTTGCACAAATTAGGAAAAGTCCCTCTATAACTATGGCACACTTTGCAATCTAAACATTAAAAAAAAAAAAAAGTTCACTTTCCCCTTCACAAAGTTTCTCTATAAAACAGCTGTTTTTTCTTTTTCCACTTTATCTCATCAGGGATTACACATTCCATAGAACTGATCTAGAGTTTATGTACTGAGGCCTTAATTCCTGTCCTCAGGCATTCAAGTAAAAACTTCCCCTCTGAAGGGCTAATTGGGACCTTGTTAATCTTTTTAAATTTTTTTTATAGTTGTAGATGGACAAAATACCTTTATTTCATTTTTTTTTATGTGGTGCTGGGGATCGAACCCAGTGCCTCACACGTGCTAGGCAAGTGCTCTGCCACTGAGCTACAACTCCAGCCCCAATCTTGTCAATCTTGTGTACTTGTATATTTAGCATTTGCCTCTTTATCTGGCCATTCAATATTTTTAGTGACTAAACAAAAGCATCCTTTTCTCTTGCAAACCAATTTATGAGGTTAGATACTTTTGATTTCCCAGCACCACACATCTACGTTTGTGAATCATAATTTTTTGGTTGAAATGCCTTCTCCTAATATTATCTTTCCTTCTATCAATACTCTTAATCATTCCACTGCAGACTCTACCCAACAGGGGAAAAGACATTATATATTCTTTTATTTCCTGTGTGTGTGGGGGGGTGCTGGGGATTTAATACAGTGGTAAACAGTGGTAAAGTGTCCTTGGGTTGAACCTCCAGTACCGTAAATAAAACAAACAAACAAACAAATAAATAAAATTTTCTGCATTCAAAATATAGTAGAAACAAACCACTCATCCAATGTTTACATAACACTAAATCCCCAAAATACACTTAATGAACTTGGTTTTTCCATGACTTGATGCTTGATCATTAGCAAGACAAGGTTAAATGAGGTTTTTTTTTTTTTTTTAATTTGTTCAAATTAGTTATACATGACAGTAGAATGCATTTTGACATATTGTACACAAATGGAGCACAAGATTTTTTTTCTTCCAGTTTTACTCACTGAGAAATATTTAATAAAATAGGTAGTAAAGATAGCATTTTTTAATTATCAGCCTATTTATCTCTATTTTTATTCTTTATTACACGTGATGGGATATTTGGAGTCTTTTTTTTTTCTTTTTTGGTACCAGGGATTGAACTCAAGGTCACTCAACCACTGAGCCACATCCCCAGTCCTATTTTGTATTTTATTTAGACACAGGGTCTCACTGAGTTGCTTAGAGCCTCACTTTTGCTGAGGCTGGCTTTGAACTCATGATCCTCCTGCCTCAGCCTCCAGAGCCCCTGGGATTACAGGTGCTCACCACCATACTCAGTTTATTTGGAGTCTTTATGGGAGTACATACAATTGCAAATTAGCCAAGGCATTGTAGATTCTATATTGCTCTTCTCAAAGTAATTGTAGGATCACATAAACTGAATTTTGATTTTATTCAGAATGAAGCAGAAAAAATATTTTGAATTACTATTTGGAGTATACATGGGAGAGGCAGGTCAGGCTATGTTGTATAGAATAGGAACTTACCTTATTCTACATTAAAATAATTTTTTGAACCCAAAAGAATTACAAAGGCTCATGAAAATCATATTTTCTCTTTTAAATTCAGTAGGGGGGGAAAAACTTTTAAAGGGCAATTAAAGTAAAGGCATTTAACATTAATTAAGCATCTTATTTTTCTATTTAGCTTAAGCCCATCTCATACACTTTCAGCTTAATATCCCCTTCACAGTTATAGGGAGAAAGAATATTTATGGACTTTTTATTTTAGTAACAAGTAGAGTGGAAAAAGAGGAATATATACTATTGAACTCATAGCTGTAGCTAACTTTCACGTATTTAATTTCAAACAGAAAGTGTATTCAAAATATAAGGTATATGAACAATGAAAATAAATTTTTTATGTGCTTTGAAGTGTTTCTCCTGATGGGAGAAATGGAAGTCTGTAATTTTCAATTCCTCAAAACCTGAGATTACAATCTTTGTGAATACATGAATGTGGCCAGTGGGTGGCACATATAAACCATGGTAATGAACCTCTGTGTTCTCTAGATGGGCAATTGGAATTAAAAATCAAGAGGACAAATTATTTTCACTAAACATTGTAGTGTAGTTTGTTTTGTTACAAATAAAAAGGTATATTGTTAGTAGAAAAATTGTGTAAAAGCTAAACATTAATAAGTTAATTATATATCTACTTGACTTTTCATAGTCCTTAGGAATAATGTTGGTGAAGGAATACTGTTTTAACTAAATCTTTTTGATTAAATGACTCTTAAATAATGCCATATAATACTGTGGTTTGGGGCAGCTCATTGGTTATCTCTAAGAACTAGATTCCCTTTTATAAATGACTAGATTTTGTTGTGTATTTTTCATGCTACACATATGCATATACTTCCCAGATATTTGTGAATACTAAAGATTGAAAGTAAAGTCTTTATTAAATTTTTATTCTCTACACATTTATTCTATGTAATGATAAATTCTCCATATAACTTTATTATTACTTTTAGTGTTAGAAGAAACCAAGCCTATATATGCAAGCAGACAGATATCATGCATATGAAAATACAAAGTATGCATTTCCACATGTACTAAAACAAATATCTGGAAGAGTATCTTGAATTAAATATAATATAATATAATATAAACATAATTTATCAGTTTAAATACAGTGAAGTAAGATAAGCATCTTATCATTTAAGTCAAGTAGAAAAATTAAATGGATATTTCTTCAAATTTATTTCATTTAAAAATATTAAGGCAATTTTTGAAGACCACCATTTCACAAATAAATTTTTTACATTGCAATACTATGACAGATTACTCGCTTGGGTTTACTGTGAATTATCTTCCTTAAAGTTTCTTTTTAAGTAAGTCATGATATTATTTTACACAGAATCAGCAAACATTACATTAGTTACATAAGTAACTGAACAAAAAAGGATAAATGTAGTGAGTCAGACTGTATTTAAGTCTGATGCAAAATATTAAAACAAAGCAATTCAGAACTGTCCAATTTATACTTCAAAATATACAGAAAATTTCACAAGATATCACATGTGCCATTATGTGACACTTCTAGACCTACTTGGTGTTCCCTTGCAGTTTTTTCCAGATGTGTTGGAATTACATAAAAAAAATAGCTTAAATGTATACAAAAGTGATAGTTAATAGGAAAAATAAGAGTAAAAGAAGGAAAAATACTAAGAAAACAAAGTTAATCCTAGAGTCACCTTACTTTCTTAGAGTTTTTTTTTTTAATTCAGCACAAACTAGAGCAAAGTTATGGCCTTGAGAACAAAAATTGTATGCTATTTTTTTGCAATAACAACAATAAGATTCATAGTACTTATAGCCAAAACATATTTGGTTCCAGCTATATGCCAAGCATTTAACCCTAACACAATTACATAAGGCAGGTGTTATTATCCATCTTTTACAGATGAGGAAACCTAGATTCAGGTTGTACAACTGGGGAGTAGATTCAACTTGAAATCTTCTGCTTTCTCTAGTCTGCCTGGCTGTGTCACACAAATAATAACAATAGCTCAGATTTAATATTTGTCTTTATATTTTTCATCAAAACTGCAGAGCAGTTTTTTGTTACAGGTATTATTATCTGTAATTTTAAAATCCGGCAAAAGAGGTGCAGGTGGTAATTTGAAAACAGTATGCTAATATGTAAAAATTATACAAGAAGTTTAAACATTTTTTTCCCCTTAAAGAAGAAGCCAACCCCTCACATAAAGAATAACACATTCATGGGGAAAAAAAGTCTTCTTTTTCTGCATAATTTCTTACTACTGTAGTAATATTTTTATGGATTTTGAAAGACCATCTACTACTACTCACAGAAAATTCTTAATGATTTTTTTTACATTTGTCAACTCAATGGAAATGATAGGGATATTTTCTGGGGAAAATTTAAATTTGTTTGTTGGAGTTCTAATGTTTTTGTTGTTAATGGTTGCTCTGTGGTTTACAATATAAATCTTTTAATTTTTATATCCCTCCCCCCCCACTTTGAACTGAGGATTGAATCTAAGGGCAGGGGTATTCTAACACTGAGCTACCTCCCAGCCCTTTTTAAAATTTTGATACAGTCTCATCAAGTTACCCAGGCTCGCCTTGAACTTTTGATCGTCCTGCATCAGCCTCCCTAGTAGCTGGAATTACAGGTGTGCACCAGTTCACTCAACTAATTTTTATTAGTTTTACAATTGAGATATAATCTTAATACACTGTGAAATTCATCCTTTGAAGTGTACTGTTCTGTGGTTTTGGTACATTCACCAACTTAGGCAACCTATATTATCAAATTCCAGAACATTTTCATCACTCTAAAGAGAAACCTGAGCTAATTAGCAGTCACTCCCTAACTATACATCCTTAAAACAATTTTAAGATTAATACTCAAATTTCATTGGTACATAGAAACTTTGCTCCAATATACTTTCATTCTTTACCCCTCCTTTGTGATATTCTTGTCATGTAAATTACATCTTTATATGTTATGATACACAAAATAATTTGCAACTTTTAAAATAAAATTCTGTCTTTTAAACCATTTAGGAGGCTAAAAGTTTAATTCTTGTAGATTCATGTTGTCATCTAGCCTTTCATTTCATTGATGTTAGGGATTTCAGCTTCAGTAGGTATTTTTTTATATTTATTTTTTAGTGTTAGGTGGACACAATATCTTTATTTTATTTTTATGTGGTGCTGAGGATCAAATCCACTACCTCATGTATGCTAGGAGGGGGTTCTACCACTCAGCCACAACTCCAGCCACTTCAGTAGATATTATAGGTCAAGTATGCTGATCAGAAATTTTATGTTTGTTTGTTTAAATCTGGGAATGTCTTCATTTCTCTTTCATTTTTAAGGATAATTTTTCAAGATATAGAAGTCTTGCTTAACAGATCTTTTTTCTATTGGCCCTTTTCTTAATTAGCCTGTGGTCTTCATGGCTTCTCATCAGAAGTCAACTGTTCATGTTATTTGGGTTCTCTTATACATTGAGCCATTTATCTATTGCTTCTTGCAGAATTTGCTCTTTGTCAATGTCTTTTTACTGTTTTGACTATTAATTGTCTCAGTATATATCTCTGAGTTTATGCCAAGTGATGCTCATTCAGTTTTTTATATGAAAATTGATGTTTTCCATAAAATTTGGGAAATTTTCAGCCATTATTTCTTTAAAAATTTTTTATGTCATTTTCCTTCTGGACTCCTATTTTGCATACATTTGAAGGTATCCTGCAGGACTGTGATGCTCTATTTTTTAATTTTTTTTTTCTTTCTGTTCTTCAGATAATATAATCTTTTTCAGGTCATCTTCTAGTTCTTTCTTCCGTCAACTGAAATCTACTATTAAGCCTATCTAATGAATTTACCATTGTACTTTTCAACTCTATCATTTTTAGTTGTTTTTATTTTTTTTAAATTTTATTTATTTATTTTTGTTGGTACCAGAGATTGAACCCAGGGGTGCTTAACCACTGAGCCGCATCCCCAGGTCTTTAAAAATATACTTTATTTAGAGATAGGGTCTTGCTGAGTTGCCTAGGGTCTCACTAAGTTGCTGAGGCTGGTTTGAGCTCAGGGTCCTCCTGCCTCAGCCTCCCAAGCTGCTGGGATTACAGGAGTGCATCATCATACCAGGCTTGTTTTTATTTTTTTTAAATATCATATTAATTTGTATCTCTATTGATTTATTTATTTGGCAAAGCATCATCATCATAGTTTAGTTATTTAAATACAGTCTTCTTTAATTCTTGAAACACATTTATTTAGTTGGTTTAAATTTTGCCCAAAAGTCCAAAGTCCAACACCACCCCCTCATACCTTTCTATTAACTGCTTTCATTTCCTCTTTCTTTGTTTGTCTTATAATGTCCAGTTGACAGCTGGACATTTAAAGTAATATATTGTAATGACTTTGGAATCAGATATCCTTTTCCTCTCAGTGTTTCTTATTGCTACTGTGCTACTGGATTTTTTGTTCGTTTTTCCCTCCTTGCTGTTTACTTTGGTGAACTTCCAAGAATAATTCTGTAGGTTCTGTATTCCTTGGCTGCTATTCTCCTAGCTTTTTTATTTAATTCTTGTTTATATGTTTAGGCTTGCATAGTTAAGAGTTCCCCCTGAATCAGCATAGTTTGGGGTTGTTCAGGATATTTTATTCACTGCTGTAAGCCACTTTTTGTTGCACTCTGTTCCAATGGGACTTTTATGAGAAGTCAACTTTCAGAGGTTATAGTCAGTCTTACCTTTTATTGTCCACTTGAGCAGAGCATCAAGGACAGTAAGACATGAGTTATTGGTGTCTTCTCTGAGCTTTTTGTCCATATGCATGTGTGTAGCCTTTTAGATTTCCTGGAATATATTGGAGCATTTAAAATTCCTTCATGTTTTTGCCTTATTCCCGTTACCAAGGTTTTCATTTAAATGTTTAACCAGCATCTCCTTCATTCCAACTAAATTCAGAGTCTTAGGCAACTACAGTGTTACTAAATCCAGCCTACTGATACTGTTTTCTATAATACCCTGAGGATTTTTCTAAGGAATTGAACTCAGAGTCAGGTCAAATAGCCCAGTGCTCTGGGAAGACTAGGATATTTTTAAAGAAATTGCTGTAGATATTTTCAAAATATTGAGACCATTTTGGGGGTGAGATTTTATGTGAGAGTCCCAAAACAAGTCAGCCCCCACTCTACTGGCTGCCAGCTTTTCAGGGCCAATGTCCTCCATTGCTTAGAAATAGACCCAAGTTAAAATAGTACAAATCCCACTTTTCTTACCAATGTTCAGTAAGAGCTTTTTTAATGAATTTTTTCTGTCTTTGATTAATTCCTGGAATTCTAAAATGGTTGGTTTTTTACTTTTACAAATATTTTTGTTGCTTTTTTGAGGCTTAGGTTCTCACTCTGCCATCCTGGAAGCCTTGCTCTTGTAAATACTTCTTTATCCAACTTCAATTTTTCTATAACAACATTTTAAATGCAATACCATACAATTATCCTATCTAATATACTTAAAATGGTTATTTAATATAATCCGCTACCAAATCTGTATTCACTTCACAATTGACTTAAAGGACCTCAACAAGTGGCTTCACTTAAATTATGATTCAAGCAAGGTTCACACATTACATTTCTCTCTCTCTCGCTCTCTCTTTGAAATATTTTTTTTCAATGCAATTAAGAGAAAACCAGAGACAACAGTTATAAGTGCCAGTGAACTTTAAGATAGGCCAGTAAAAGTATACAATCTAAAGCTACAGGACAAAGTTAGAAAAATAAAATAGTACAAATAGTACACGTTTTTTGGACAAAACTAGTTCTTTTAACACACAAGAAGAATTTTAATAAATCCCACTTATTGAGGTCAGCAGATGAAGAAGAAAGGTACTATGGTGGGGGCTGGGGATGTGGCTCAAGTGGTAGCGCCCTCGCCTGGCATGTGTGCAGCCCGGGTTCGATCCTCAGCACCACATACAAACAAAGATGTTGTGTCCGCCAAAAACTAAAAAATAAAAATATTTTTAAAAAAAGAAAGAAAGGTACTATGGTATTTCCTCTACTTGGCTCTAAACTCTGGTTGCTTTACTTTGTTTAAAATTTTGTGACTTAACTCATCAAGAACAAATATGAAAGACATATTCCAAATACAAAGATAAAAGTTTCTATTATCTTCAATGTTGCTCCTTTAACCCCTTATCAAGATTGAATTTCAAAATTCATTTGGCAAGTAATAATGTCAATTATGGGGGAAAAAAGTGCAATTGCCTGTATTCTTCCAAATCTTAGTAATTTAATTTTCTTATCTTTCAAGAGATCATTCTTCCTCTCTCCAAAAAGTAGGATTGACTCAATCCTGCAGCCTATGGCCTTATTAGGAACAGATATTTCATTGTGTTATTCAGAATTATTAAGACATCTGCTTCACCAATTATCTAGATATTTCTGTCATTTTAAATAACATATACTTCTCTGGAATTAATGTCTCTTTCTTATCTCAACCCCCACAGTAGAGGGTTAAGAAATTTTGGAAAATTACCTACCTGGTATTTGCCTGCCTATAATTTCCACATCATTGTCAGAAAAGTAATAAATTAATCAAATTATAATCTAATTCAATTTGAAGAGCATTCCTAAATTTAACAGATCCTTGAAGAACTTATTTAGAGAGCAAATTTTGTTTTTATTTATTTTTCCATGTGTTTATTAGTATATTATAGTTGTACATAATGGTGGGATTTGTTGTTATATATTCATACATCACACAACATCACAATATAAGTTGGCCAATATCTTTACCCAGTATATCCTCTTTCCCTTGCCTTCTCTCTCCCCCTGGTTCCTTTTCTGTACTGATCTCCCTTCTATTTTCATAAGATCCAACCCCCCACACACATACACATATTTTCTTTTCCTATTTCCTCTCTAGCTTTCACATATGAAAGAAAACATATAACCCTTGACCTTCTGAGTTTGGATTATTGCACTTAACATACTATTCTCAAGTTCCATTTTCCTGTAAATGACATAATTTCATTTTTCCTTATGGCAAAATAAAACTCCATTGTGTGTATTTGCTTTCTGTGGAACCATTTTTGGATAGGTTTGATTCTGGCCCTCAAAGTGGGAACTTTCATTAGAAGGAAACACAAACTCAAGGAAGTACTTTAATTGTGAAGGAGAGCTGTGCATGTTTATAGGTCCCAAGGAAATCACTACAGTTTCTGACTTACAAAATAACCTTGTTCATGTCTTGTCTAATAATGGCAGTTTATTCCAGTTTAGCCTGGCATCCAAGAGAAGAAGCAAAAGCGGACTGTGAAAAAATTAATTTTGAAAAGTACAGGTCAGAGAAGAGAGTTAGGGAGGGGGATTGCAATATAAATTTCTTGGACAAGCCATCAATAATATAACTTGGGTTTACTTTGGGATGCCAGACCCTTGGCAGATTACTTTGTCTTGTGAACTTTCTCTATGTTGCATTTTCTTTCCATTGGTTAATACTAAATGATAGTAGAAAAATCATCTTTATTTTTTGGTATTGAGGATTGAACCCAGAAGCACTCCACCACTGAGCCACATCCCCAGCCCTATTTTGTATTTTATTTAGAGATAGGGTCTCACGGAGTTGCTTAGAGCCTTGCCATTGCTGAGGCTGGCTTTGAACTCATGATCCTCCTGTCTCAGCCCCCTGAGCTGCTGGGATTACAGGCGTGTGCACTGTGCCTGGCAAAAGATCATCTTTTTATATAAATTTCTACCTCCAACCAATACACAGAAATATACACATATGAACATATATGTTTCCAGCTTTTGCCAGTAACTATGTCAAGGTTGAATGATTCAGCTTCTTTGAGCCTGCTTTGATTTGTCAAATGAGAAGATGAAATTAGATGCTTGTACAATTTCTATTGCTTTTGCTTCTAAAATATTATTAGAAGGTTTCCTTTGGCAGGTATATGTAATAAAGATTATCTTCAGTGACTGAGCTTATCCTTAATGCTTTCCTTATCCTGAAAATCGGGTACCCAAGAACTTCTCTTCCCCACTTTGCCACCAAAACTTGTTTTATGGAACAAATCTTAAATATGAATTAAAACTGATATAGGCTATATGTTAGTGATGTAGAGACATCACCCTTCATCCCACTTAATCCCTAAAATTAAACAACATTGCTATCCCAAGCAACACTTGGTTTATGTAGTATAAACTACTTTAATAAATGAAACTATCTCAATGAATAGCTTTGTGAATGTTGAAGGAAAATAGTGTCTTCTGCTTCAGAATATCTATGTACAGTTTATGTGTCAATTTTCCAAAAAGTTAAAATTTTAGAGTAATCTTGCTTAAATTGGAACATGGACTCTTAAATCATCTCAAAACAGACACTTTTGTAGATAATATAGAGTCATATCTTTTATCAACAATGAAAGTTTTGATATAGAACAAATATTTCAGAGGCCACTTTTTGATTAACAGTATGACAAGTCCATACCAAAAACTGCAATTGCAATTACATATTCATTTATATACTTTTTATTTAGCCAAATTAGATAACCACAGAATCTATCCAGGGACTGGAATTAAATATTTTTTCTTTATAAACTGATTAATAACTCAGATAATAGCAAAATTATTTTTGCCCTGTGCACTTAGATTGGGTTTCTAGATGATTTCTGAAAGGCATATTTAAATAAAATTACAGCATTTATTTTACTCAGAGGCCTCTCATCTCACCCCACCCTGTGCCCAAACTCTACCATCTTTAACACTTATGGACCCAAAAGTAGCTAGTAAGCCATCAAGATGCAGATATCCTAATAATATCCTTCAAAACTTATTGCCAAACTATTATAACTCATGGGTCAAGACATAATCAATATAAAGATAGTATCTGCTTTTTGAAGACAACATAGTGATATTTCATAATGTGTTAGTATTAACCCTGCCTACTATAGAGTTTATAGTGTGATTAGATATGTTCATGTGTGTATATTTCTGTGTGTCAGTTAGAGGTAGAAATTTATATAAAAAGATGATTGATAATGTAAGTTTATATGCTAACGGTGGTCAAGAGGTTCAGAGGAAAAACTTGTCTCCATGGTCAATCCATAAAAATAAGGCTCACAATGCTAGCATTTAAATGACTATAATAAAGTATAGGAACATTTTCCTAGTTTCCAAATTACCATAGAAATAGTTTGTTTCATACTTGCTAAATATATTCATAAATCCAACCCAACTTTGAGGGGAAATAAAGAAACCCAATTTTTATATTTATACATTCAGGATTGCATCTTTCTACCAAGAGTTTATAAAAAAATGTAATACTTATATCTTTAACTTTTAGAGATATATCCTTAACACAATGTTATCTATGTCTTGTGGGGAAAACTTAGTATAGTTTAAAACGTCATGACAAATATTATGGAATAGAAAAATGATAGCAAAACATTATGATAAAAATTACCAATACATTGATTAAAATATTACCTCAACTAACTTTTGCTGCATTAAAAATGACACCAAAACCTACATAAAATAACCAAGAATAAAATGACCAATAAATGTACCAAGGCCCTTACAAGCACTCTATTCCCTATTAATTATGATTAAGCTCTATCCTATTAATTAAAATTAAGAAATATAGAAACTAGGTAATAAGAGTTGACTTTTCCCCATACTTTTCCTGAAATTTTTCTTGATTGCCTTTCTCTGCATTCATAGTTCTTTATTTCTAGTCCAGTTAGTTTTATTTATGTTCTAAGATATGCCTCACTCTGAGCAGTTCGTAGGTTCTAAGAGGTAAATGGCCTTTGAAGGGACTTTCCTGAATTATGTGTCAGTATTTTAGATCACCAAATATTTAATGAATGCCCACTTTATGGTCAGGAGAAATACAGAGGTAAATTGGAAGAATACAGAGGTGAATCCCAAGAGCCCTGTTCCCCAAGTGACTTATGCATTTTTAGGAAAATATTCCAATAATTTCAATAGATTGCAATAGTGTTGAATTTTTTTTTTTTAATTTTTTATTGTTGGCTGTTCAAAACATTACATAGTTCTTGATATATCATATTTCACAATTTGATTCAAGTGGGTTATGAGCTCCCATTTTTACCCCATATACAGATTGCAGAATCACATCAGTTACACATCCATTGATTTACATATTGCCATACTAGTGTCTGTTGTATTCTGCTGCCTTTCCTATCCTCTACTATCCCCCCTCCCCTCCCCTCCCCTCCCCTCTTCTCTCTCTGCCCCCTCTACTGACATTCGTTTGTCCCCCTTGTATTATTTTTCCCCTTCCCCTCACTTCCTCTTGTATGTACTTTTGTATAACTCTGAGGGTCTCCTTCCATTTCCATGCATTTTCCCTTCTCTCTCCCTTTCCCTCCCACCTCTCATCCCTGTTTAATGTTAATCTTCTTCTCATGCTCTTCGACCCTACTCTGTTCTTAGTTACTCTCCTTATATCAAAGAAGACATTTGGCATTTGTTTTTTAGGGATTGGCTAGCTTCACTTAGCATAATCTGCTCTAATGCCATCCATTTCCCTGTAAATTCTATGATTTTGTCATTTTTTAATGCAGAGTAATACTCCATTGTGTATAAATGCCACATTTTTTTTATCCATTCATCCATTGAAGGGCATCTAGGTTGGTTCCACAGTCTAGCTATTGTGAATTGTGCTGCTATGAACATCGATGTCGCAGTGTCCCTGTAGCATGCTCTTTTTAGGTCTTTAGGGAATAGACCGAGAAGGGGAATAGCTGGGTCAAATGGTGGCTCCATTCCCAGCTTTCCAAGAAATCTCCATACTGCTTTCCAAATTGGCTGCACCAATTTGCAGTCCCACCAGCAATGTACAAGTGTACCCTTTTCCCCACATCCTCGCCAGCACTTGTTGTTGTTTGACTTCATAATGGCTGCCAATCTAACTGGAGTGAGATGGTATCTTAGGGTGGTTTTGATTTGCATTTCTCTGACTGCTAGAGATGGTGAGCATTTTTTCATGTACTTGTTGATTGATTGTATGTCCTCCTCTGAGAAGTGTCTGTTCAGGTCCTTGGCCCATTTGTTGATTGGGTTGTTTGTTCTCTTATTGTCTAATTTTTTGAGTTCTTTGTATACTCTGGATATTAGGGCTCTATCTGAAGTGTGAGGAGTAAAGATTTGTTCCCAGGATGTAGGCTCTCTATTTACCTCTCTTATTGTATCTTTTGCTGAGAAAAAACTTTTTAGTTTGAGTAAGTCCCATTTGTTGATTCTTGTTATTAACTCTTGTGCTATGGGTGTCCTATTGAGGAATTTGGAGCCCGACCCCACAGTGTGTAGATCGTATCCAACTTTTTCTTCTATCAGACGGCGTGTCTCTGATTTGATATCAAGCTCCTTGATCCATTTTGAATTAACTTTTGTGCATGGCGAGAGAAAGGGATTCAGTTTCATTTTGTTGCATATGGATTTCCAGTTTTCCCACCACCATTTGTTGAAGATGCTATCCTTCCTCCATTGCATGCTTTTAGCCCCTTTATCAAATATAAGATAGTTGTAGTTTTGTGGATTGGTTTCTGTGTCCTCTATTCTGTACCATTGGTCCACCCACCTGTTTTGGTACCAGTACCATGCTGTTTTTGTTACTATTGCTCTGTAGTATAGTTTGAAGTCTGGTATCGCTATACCGCCTGATTCACACTTCCTGCTTAGCATTGTTTTTGCTATTCTGGGTCTTTTATTTTTCCATATGAATTTCATGATTGCTTTCTCTATTTCTACAAGAAATGCCATTGGGATTTTGATTGGCATTGCATTAAACCTATAGAGAACTTTTGGTAATATCGCCATTTTGATGATGTTAGTTCTGCCTATCCATGAACAGGGTATATTTTTCCATCTTCTAAGATCTTCTTCTATTTCTCTCTTTAGGGTTCTGTAGTTTTCATTGTATAAGTCTTTCACCTCTTTTGTTAGGTTGATTCCCAAGTATTTTATTTTTTTTGAAGATATTGTGAATGGAGTGGTTGTCCTCATTTCCATTTCAGAGGATTTGTCGCTGATATACAGGAATGCCTTTGATTTATGCGTGTTGATTTTATATCCTGCCACTTTGCTGAATTCATTTATTAGCTCTAATAGTTTCTTTGTAGACCCTTTTGGGTCTGCTAGGTATAGAATCATGTCATCTGCAAATAGTGATAATTTAAGTTCTTCTTTTCCTATTTTGATGCCTTTAATTTCTTTCGTCTGTCTAATTGCTCTGGCCAGTGTTTCGAGAACTATGTTGAACAGAAGTGGTGAGAGAGGGCATCCCTGTCTTGTTCCAGATTTTAGAGGGAATGCCTTCATTTTTTCTCCATTCAGAATGATGCTAGCCTGAGGCTTAGCATAGATTGTTTTTACAATATTGAGGTATGTTCCTGTTATCCCTAGTTTTTCTAGAGTTTTGAACATAAAGGGATGCTGTACTTTGTCGAATGCTTTTTCCGCATCTATCGAGATGATCATATGGTTCTTATTTTTAAGTCTATTGATGTGGTGAATAACATTTATTGATTTCCGTATATTGAACCAGCCTTGCATCCCAGGGATGAATCCTACTTGATCATGGTGCACAAATTTTTTGATATGTTTTTGTATCCGAGTGGCCAGAATTTTATTGAGGATTTTTGCATCTAGGTTCATTAGAGATATTGGTCTGTAGTTTTCTTTCTTTGAAGTATCTTTGTCTGGTTTAGGTATCAGGGTGATGTTGGCCTCGTAGAATGAATTTGGAAGTTCTCCCTCCTTTTCTATTTCCCGAAGTAGCTTGAAAAGTATTGGTATTAGTTCCTCTTTAAAGGTTTTGTAAAACTCTGCTGTATACCCATCCGGTCCTGGGCTTTTCTTAGTTGGTAGTCTTTTGATGGTTTCTTCTATTTCCTCAATTGATATTGGTCTGTTTAGGTTGTGTATATCCTCCTGACTCAATCTGGGCAGATCATATGACTTAAGAAATTTATCTATGCCTTCACTATCTTCTAATTTATTGGAGTATAAGGATTCAAAATAATTTTTGATTATCTTCTGTATTTCTGAAGTGTCTGTTGTGATATTGCCTTTTTCATCCCGTATGTTAGTGATTTGAGTTCTCTCTCTTCTTCTCTTCATTAGCATGGCTAAGGGTCTGTCGATTTTGTTTATTTTTTCAAAGAACCAACTTTTAGTTTTGTCAATTTTTTCAATTGTTTCTTTTGTTTCGATTTCATTAATTTCAGCTCTGATTTTAATTATTTCTTACCTTCTACTTCTTTTGCTGTTGTTTTGCTCTTCTTTTTCTAGGATTTTGAGATGAAGTATGAGATCATTTATTTGTTGGTTTTTTCTTTTTTTAAGGAATGAACTCCAAGCAATGAATTTTCCTCTTAGAACTGCTTTCAATGTGTCCCATAGATTCCGATATGTTGTGTCTGTGTTTTCATTAATCTCTAAGAATTTTTTAATTTCCTCCTTGATGTCTTCTATAACCCATTGATCATTCAGTAACCTATTGTTCATTCTCCAAGTGATGTATTCTTTTTCCTTCCTTCTTTTATCGTTGATTTTCAGTTCCATTCCATTATGATCAGATAGGATGCATGGTATTATCCCTACTCCTTTATATTGTCTAAGAGTTTCCCTGTGACATAATACATGATCTATTTTTGAGAAGGATCCATGTGCTGCTGAGAAAAAAGTGTAACTGCTTGATGTTGGGTGGTATAGTCTATATATGTCATTTAAGTCTAGGTTATTAATTGTGTTATTGAGTTCTATAGTTTCCTTATTCAACTTTTGTTTGGAAGATCTGTCCAGTGGTGATAGAGGTGTGTTGAAGTCTCCCATGATTATTGTATGGTGGTCTATTAGACTCTTGAACTTGAGAAGAGTTTGTTTGATGAACATAGCTGCACCATTGTTTGGGGCATATATATTTATGATTGTTATGTCTTGTTGTTGTATGGTTCCCTTGAGCAGTATGTAGTGTCCCTCTTTATCCCTTTTGATTAACTTTGGCTTGAAATCTATTTTATTTGATATGAGTATGGATACTCCTGCTTGTTTCCGAAGTCCATATGAGTGATATGATTTTTCCCAACCTTTCACCTTCAGCCTATGTATGTCTTTTCCTATCAAATGCGTCTCCTGTAGGCAGCATATTGTTGGGTCTTGTTTTGTGATCCATTCTACTAGCCTGTGTCTCTTGATTGGTGAGTTTAAGCCATTAACATTTAGGGTTAGTATTGAGATATGGGTTGTTCTTCCAGCCATATTTGTTTATTTATGTTACTAAACATGGTTTGTTTTCCACTTTGATTATTTTCCCCCCTTTAGTGTCCTACCTCCCACTGTTGGTTTTCATTGTTATTTTCCATTTCCTCTTCCTGTAATGTTTTGCCAAGGATGTTTTGAAGAGATGGTTTTCTACCTGCAAATTCTTTTAACTTTTGTTTATCGTGGAAGGTTTTAATTTCATCTTCCATCCTGAAGCTTAATTTCGCTGGAAACACAATTCTTGGTTGGAACCCATTTTCTTTCAGTGTTTGAAATATGTTATTCCAGGATCTTCTAGCTTTCAGAGTCTGTGTTGAAAGATCAGCTGTTATCCTGATTGGCTTACCCCTAAATGTGATCTGCTTCCTTTCTCTTGTAGCTTTTAAAATTCTCTCCTTATTCTGTATGTTGGGCATCTTCATTATAATGTGTCTAGGTGTGGGTCTCTTATGATTTTGCACATTCGGCGTCCTGTAGGCTTCTAGGATTTGGGGTTCTGTCTCATTCTTCAAGTCTGTGAAGTTTTCTCGTATTATTTCATTGAATAGATTGCTCATTCCTTTGGTTTGAAACTCTGTACCTTCCTGTATCCCAATGACTCTTAAATTTGGTCTCTTGATGTTATCCCATATTTCTTGGATGTTCTGCTCATGGTTTCTTAACAGTCTTGCTGAGCTGTCTATGTTCTTTTCAAGTTGAAATACTTTATCTTCATTGTCTGATGTTCTGTCTTCTAAGTGTTCTACTCTGCTGGTAGTATTCTCAATTGAGTTTTTAAGTTGGCTTATTGCTTCCTGCATTTCTAGGATTTCTGTTTGTTTGTTTTTTATAACCTCTATTTCCCTGTATAGTTGATCTTTTGCTTCTTGGATTTGTTTATGGAATTCATTGTTGAAGTGATCTTTCATTGTCTGATTTTGCTGTCTGATGTCTTCCTTGAGACTCCAGATCATCTGAAGCATGTATATCCTGAATTCTTTATCTGACATTCCATCTGCTGCAGCTATTACCTCTTCTAACGTTGAGTTGACCTGCAATGCTTGTGGTCCTTTCTTTCCTTGTCTCTTCATACTGTTCGCGTTCCTTTCTACTTGGTGAAACTGTTATGCTATTGAATTTTCCCCCTATATATTTATATTGGTCTTGTATAGTTGCAAAGTCTCCCTCGCAGGCGCAGGCGGCAGCTCTGCCCCTCCTCCAATTGGGGCAATGCGCCTACCATGCCGGCAGGCCGCTGGGCCTGCTCTGCCGGTCGGTAGCAGGTCCGCAGACCTTGCAGGCGCGGGCGGCGGCTCTGTCCCTCTGCGGGCCGCTAGGCTTGTTTTGTCGGTGGTCGCAGTTCTGCCTACTTTGCAGGCGCAGGCAGCGGCACTGCCCCTCTGCAGGCCTCTGGGGCTGCACTGCCAGTGGGTCGCAGGTCCGCCTACCTTGCAGGCGCGGGGGGGGGGGGCGGCTCTACCCTTCCTCAGGCCACTGGGCCTGTTCTGTCTCTCGGTTGCAGGTCTGACCTGTTCTGATGGTGTTCACAGTTCCATCTACCTTGCAGGCGCGGGGGGGAGGGGGCGGCTCTGCCTCTCAGCAGGCCGCTGCTCCTCTTCTGCCGGTGGGTCGCAGGCCCGCCTACCTTGCAGGAGTGATTGGAAGCTCTGTCCCACCTCGGGCCACTGGGCCTTTTCTGTCGGTGGTCACCGGTCCACCTACCTGGCAGGCGCGGGGGGTGGGGGGCGGCTCTGCCCCTCAGCAGGCCGCTGGGCCTGCTCTGTGCGTGGTCACAGTTCCCTCTACCTTCTGAATTTTTTAACTAAGGTAAAACATCTGATTTCAACATCAGTCTTTAATAAGTTCTGAATAATTTTCAAAACTGGCAATGATTAAATTTAACAGCTGACTAATAGTAGCTACTGGACAGCTAAAATGTTCAGTTACAACTAAAATCCTTGAGGCAAATAGTGGTTTTGTTACATTCTTTAGTAGACATGATGAATTCCCATAGGAATGCACAATGCATGTTTATGTGACAGAAAATATTTGGCAGGAAATAAAGTGATATTACTATTTGTTAATGTAGGAATTAGTATTTTTTCCTTTCCCCAAAAGACTTTTGGATAGTGAAAATAGAATGTATTGACAGTACCAGGTCAATTAATCTGTCATTTCATTTATCAATAAGCATGAAAGACCACTAACTCTCCGTGTTATTTTTTGAGGTACTGTAGTACAGTAGAAAATGGGATTTGGTATTAGATGGATATAGTTTGAAATCCTTACATTATTGTATTTTTCTTTACTTGCAGAAATCACCCTTTATTTCTAAATGTAAATTTTTCTTACTTATAAAATGGGGAAGTAATATCTAATAGGCATGGCATTGAGAGGCAGAAGTTATGCATATAAAATATATAACAGTATGTGTGTCATATTTTAATTTATTAACAGAAGTACTCCTAAGAATTGGTTTTTCTAGAATGTTATTTTAGAAGTCCTAAATAAATATGATCAGGCAATTTTTTTTTTTTTTTTGGTTCACATGCAGCAATTTCTAAGAATGTGTTCTAGATGAATTTAAAGAGAATCAAACAATTAAGAATAAAACAATGAATTAAACAATGAATTAAATGACATCAAACAATAAAGAAAAAAATCAGTATTTAAGTCAGGTACATACTTATAATTCCAGCAACTCAGAGACTGATGTAGAAGGATCACAAGTTCAAGGCTAGCCTCAGCAGTTCAGTTAGACCCTGTCTCAAAATAAAAATAAATAAATAAAAAGGATGGAGATGGATGAATGAATGAATGAATAAATAAATAAATAAATAAATAAGAAAGAAGAAAATCAGTACTTAAAAATAAAAAAGTAGCAAGGAAAACATCCCATAAGTCAACTTGCAAATGGAAGTGCCTTCCAATCTCCTGAACGGTATGTGATTAATGTTTTGCTATGCAACATATATGCCTTGATTTACAGGGTAATGATTATACATACTTCATTTTCCCATTCACATATGTCTTTGCTGCCATTTTGCTATTTTAGAAAAGTTTATGTCTGCCCTTCATTTTGAAAACAGAGCTACCCAGACATCTCCTACACCCTTCCACCACTACCCTGCCCCACCCTCCTCCATAAGAGACAATGACTAATTATCTGGGACATAAATAAATAAAGAGCTGTTCTGTTGAGTCAAGAAAATTTGCTATTCCAGATTAGCAAAGGAATGCTTCAAATTCCAGGCTAGTAGTGCTTCCTGTCTTGATTCCCTTTACTATCTTTTCAGCCTCATTTTCAGACTCAAAAGAAATGGAGACTAGGTATGGTTAAATGATGAAACAGAGTTCTGTGTATAAATCTCATGTTCTTAATTGTAGACTGACAGGCAAAACATTTGACAAAAGATCAAATTGCCTCTTGGTGCAGCAACATTTTTCAGTTGTCTCTTAGGAGGCTTTGAGGTAAAAATGAGTGCTTAGACCTGTATCTGGTTTTCAATTCAGAAGATGACTTAGAACAGCAGACACACAGGTGATAGAACTATGTTATCCGTGGAAAACTGTAGCTGATTCTTTAGATAGTTGAATCATTCTATACACATTATTTCAGTTTAACCTCAAACAACCCTGTAAAGTAGATAAATAAGAAATTTTCTTGAACTATCAAGAAGGAAAACCAAATCATAAACTTACAGTTAGTATATGGCAGAGCAAGTACTAAAACAAGTCATCTCCCCCGCTTTCCTACAGTCATTAGAACCATAGAAGCAATTTTTTTCCTGTCTTTCAGGGTGGAGGCAGAGCTAAACTCCTGTTGATCAGTGCTGATGTTTTGCATATAATACCTCTAATCCAGTTATTTATTTTAAGTAAAAATTCTTTAAACAGGATAATTGTCTCACATGGACAGGGGAGCCCTGAGCTCATTCACATTCACATCACTACTTTAGAAGACTAGTGGGGGTGTGTTTATAGTTAAGACTAGTAGCTATCTCAAATAAAAACCCCAGCAAGGTGTAGTGGCACACTCCTGTCACCCAGCATCTTGGGAGGCTAAGGCAGGAAGAGTGAGAGTTCAAAGCCAGCCTCAGCAACTTAGATACTGAGCAATTCAGTGACACCCTATCTCTCTATATAAAAAAGGGGTGGGGTTGTGGCTCAAAGGTTAGGCACCCCTGGGTTCAATCCCCAGTACCAACTCCCACCCCCCCACTCACCCAAAACAAAACAAAAAAAATCCCTCCATTTTGATTACTCTGCATTTCAAGGCCAGGATTTCTTTTGTTGGAAGTCAATTTATTTGTAAAAAATTGGAGACATTAGGTATAAGAAGATATTGTATAAGTTTATTTAGTAATGATTTCAGTTTTCTGAAATGTGGCAAACTATTTTTTTGAGCAACAATATCAAGTATATTGAATATTTATGTGTGTTTGTGATTCATATGCATTATCTATGTGTGTATAATAATATATGTATGTGTGTACACACACATACATATATGCTTATATAGATAAGATGTTAAGACAGTAAGATGTTAAGATAGTAAGGGCAAAAGATAGGTCAAAGATGGAACCCAGATATAGGTAGTTCAGGATTGAAACAGCTTTTGCACTATTGAAATTTACTAAATAAGGGAATTTGAAAATATGTAGACAAGAATTCAAATGGAAATCATCACTCATTAAGCTAGCATGGTAAAGAACTATACCCTAACCAACCATTAACTCAAGCCACAACCTCACTTCAGGGTCTATCAGAAAAGGTACCTTTGACTTGAGTTGTCAGGGGAACTTATTCCTGATCATTTTTAAGCACAAACCAGAACTCACAGTGATTTGTGGTCCAGATTCACATCAACTGAATTGTCCAGAAAGTTGAAGCTATAAATTTGGTTGATAATATTCTTGGAATTTATACCCCTAAGGCTCTGAAAGAATCTAATGCAAATATACTCTGAAAAGCACTCTCACTCCAGATATAATTTTTCAAAGAGAATAAGTAATTCATTGTAGAATAGTAACAGCAACAACTAGGCACACACAAATTCAAGTTATGAAGGATAGAATCAGAAGAACAACAACAACAACAACAAAACTCACCTGATAAAGCTTCAGATATTCTTCTAATCATCAGAATTATAACTATGATCAATATCTATGAAATCTATGAAGTTAAAAAAAAAAGACAAGACTAAAAATTTCTGCCAGGAATAGTTGTATAAAAATTCCCTAGATTCAGGCAGATTGCAAGTTCAAAGCCAGCCTCAGCAACTTAGTGAGGCCATAAGCAACTTAATGAGAACTTGTCTCAAAATAAAAAAAAAAACAGGAAAGAATGTGGTTCAGTGGTTAAGTGCCCCTGGGTTCAATCCCCAATATATATATATAAAATTTAAAAAGGCAAAAATATGGAATATAGATGTCACAAATACACTGCATTGTCCAAGAGAAGAATAAAGGTGCTATTAACTTTGGACTTTGTTTAAAAAAATAATTTATATGGTTATCAGCAAAATGAGAGACAAAAATGTGTATAACTTTGAAAGGGAGGTAGACTGAAAAATTGAGATATTAAAAATGATCACTCTTTTAAAAAGATCAAAAAAGGAAACAAAAAAAATAAGCTGAATAACTGAATGCATTAAGTAAGGTCGTGGCTACAGGCAAATAAATCACTATTTACATGTCAATGGTGGATTTAAATGTCAATAGTCTAAGAGTTCAGGTAAAGATTGTCAAACTGGGTTAATACAAAATATAAATGAAATCTAAGTCTATGCTATCTATCGGAAAATACATCTAAACCATAAGGACATATAAATATTAAAATTGAAAGTATAGAAAAAGGTATACCACACAAGTAATAACTAAAAAAAGATAAATAGATAAAAAAGCTAAAAGTGTAAAAGGATATTATTAGAGATTCAGGTATTTACTTTATAGTAATACAAGGTTTTATTCACCAAAAATATGTGGAATTTAAAATTTGAATGCACCTTAGTGAATTAAAAAAAATAGTCTTTTCAGACTCTGCTAATAGCATGACCACAAAATATTTAAAGTAAAATTTGACAGGAATATAGAAACAGTTTCACTAATGGATTGAACAAGTAAGACAGAAATCTGAGTTTCAAAATATAATATATATGAAATATTTTGAAATGTTAATATATAATATATATTTGAAATATTTATATATGCCACCCAGATTCAGAACACTAATTATTTTTTAACATACATGGAATATTAATGAAAATTTACTGCTTAATGTATCTTCCTTTAAATTTTTAAAAATGTACATCATATGTACATTATAATTATATAGAGTAGTGGGGATTCATTATGCCATATTTGTACATGCACATAACATAATTTGAACCATCTCATTCCCTAGTTCCTTCACTTTCTTTCCACTCTCCCCTCCCCCATCCTCTTGCTCTACTTTACTGATCTTCCTTCTATAATTATTATTTTAATTAGTGCCTTAGAATTGTATATATAAACAGGATTCATTGTGGTATATTCATACATGATCATAGCATAACTTTGTAGATTCATTCCCCAGAACTTAGTACTTCTCCATGCCCTCTCCCTTCTTCTCCTCCTCCCTCCTTCTCTATCCTCTTCCTCTACTTTTTTTTTAATTACCCTGAACTCAGGGGCACTTTACCACTGAGCTATATCCTCAGCTCTTTTTTTTTTTTTTTTAAGATAGGATCTCACTAAATTGCTGAGGCTGGCCTCAAACTTGTGATCCTTCTTCCTCAGCCTCCCAAGTTGCTAGGATTACCAGTGTGAGCCACTGCACCCAGCCTCCTTCCACTAGTCTTTAATAATCATTTTGAAAGTCTCAATGTCAGGAGCAAGCTGTCATTAACATTGATGAAACATGTTTGTGTTTTTCCACGATTTCACGATTTATTGAATCACAATAAATTCACAGGCTACAACACGTTCGCCAGTGGCAGTTCACTGAATACTTGTGGGTCATCAAGGTTGAGGCTAATAAGACTCTAACACACAGCCTCCTCATGCAGGGTATTGCCACAGCAGCCAGGCATCCTGTGTCTTTGCACAGTTTTCCCAGAAGCCAGGCATTCTGTCTTTGCACAGAAACTTCCTAGCCACCAAGCACGCCACAGCATTAAGCTATAGGACCTCAATCCCAAACACAGAACTCCATAAAATCACTAGAAAAGTGTGTTAATAAACACTTTGAAATTATATGTAGATTAAAAATCATATTGAAAATTAGAAAAATATTATAAACTGAACATAAAATATATGATATCAAAATTTGTGAGATGAATCCAAAGTATTTAAAATAAAATAGACAAAACTCATGTCATTAAAAAAAATGCTGAAAATTAATGAGCAAAGCTTAAAAGAGAAAGTATGAGAAATATCAGGAATAAAAGAAGGATGTCACTGCAAATGCTACAGAAACTTAAAAAATATAACAAAAAGATAAATAGTTTTGTATCAAAAATTAGACAAATTGCCAGATACAGTCATATACACCTGAAATTCCAGCAATTTGGTAAGCAGAGGCAGGAGGATCTCAAATTGGAGGCCAGCCTCAACAACTTAATTCATAAAATAAAATGAAGCTATATATTAATAGAAAAATACATCACAATCAAGTTCAGTTTGCAAAGTTGGTTTAACATCAGAATGTCAATTAATGGATTTCACAACTTTAGCAGATGAGAGAATAAAAACCAAATAATGATCCATAGATACAGAAAAGGATTTGATAAAATTCCACATCTTCTCATGATTAAATATTTAAGCAAATCAGAAATGGAAGGAAATTTCATTAATCTAATAAAGGACATCTTCAAAATGCAAGCAGCCAGTGTCATATTAATGGGATAATAATGAAACCTTTCTTATTGCGATTGGTTATCGGTAAGGACTTTGGCTCTTCAATATTATACTAGTGATTGCCTTAGTCAATGGAATTAGGTAAAGAGAGAGAGAAATACATTTAGAGAGATACATACACACATACATAGGCATAGAGATTGAAAAGAAAAAAAGTAGTGTTAAATTCACAGGTGAGTCTGGTGCAGTGGTGCAGGCCTGTAATGCCAGCAAATTGGGAGACTGAGGAGGAAGGATTACAAGTGTGAGGACAGCCTCAGCAATTTAGTGAGACCCTGTCTCAAAATAAAAAATAAAAAGCTCAGTGGTACAGCAGCCCTGAGTTCAATCCCCAGTACAAAAACAAACAAACAAACAAACAAACAAACCAAACACATGTGATATATTAGTTATATGAAAACCAAAACTTATCTACAGAGAAATTATGACATTTAATCAGGACATGTAGCAAATTTTCCAAATGCAAAATAAACTTATAAAATTCATTGAATTTTAATAAATAATTAAAGTAAGAAAAATAGAATTTAAAATGATTCTATTTGCAATAGCATTAAAGTTTGAAGTGAGTGCCTAAAAATAATTTTAACAAAACTTATGCAAGAACGGAAAATCTCATAAAATTTTATTGAACAAGTAAAGAAGACTTAAGTAAGTGGGGACATATGCTGTGCTTACAGATGGCAAGTTTTATTGTTTCAAGGATTCCTGTTATCCTAAATTGATTCATAGTTGGAGCATAATGGTAATCAAAGTCTCAACTGTGACTCTGATGGTATGTGGCAATACAAAAGGACTACAAATACTCAAAACACACATTAACTAAAAGAACAAGATAAAAGGATTTGTTTTAACCAGAAATCAAGACATACTATAAACCTAGAACTGATATTGGTAGAGCAATAGCAAAATAGTCAAGGATCAGAAAAAAAAATACAGGTATCCAGATCCTGCTGCAGTCTGGCTGGGCACAATCAGAAGCCACTTGTCAAAAGAAACTAACTTTATTTTTAGAACCAAACACGCCAAACAAAACAGCCTCTCAGGAAAAATCCTCAGAGCCTCAACTGCCACCACCGGCTTTCCACAAGCCTCTCTCCCACACAAGCTTCTTTTCACCTCCCCCAATCCTCCTGCTCTTGAGGCCGATTGGCTGGGTCACGTGGGCGGAGCCAAAAAGTCCCCCAATGAGCAGCTCCGTGGTCTGAAAGGGCAGGGAAACAGTCCAATGAGCATCACCGAAGAGGAGCCAATCAGCTAGATGTTGTACCACCGGTGACATCATCAGCAAAAATACCCCAACACTACCACAAGTCGCTGCACCAACAGATAGTTCACAATGCATACAGGTGAGCTCACAATGTGTCCAGGCAAGTTCTGCAAGCAGTTCAGTGATGGCTATTGTAGAAGCTGTAGATTGGTTTTATCTTTGACTTCACCAGCACTGGGATGAAGATAGGAATTCTGGCAATAATGGCTGAAGAAAAAATTATGTAACAATTTTCTTAACAATTTACATTGTCTTCACCGGCACTGGGATGAAGATAGGAATTCTGGCAAAAATGGCTAAAGAAAAAATTATGTAACATTACAGAAGGCACTAAAAGAAAACACTTTTCTTAACAATTTACATTGTCTTCACCGGCACTGGGATGAAGATAGGAATTCTGGCAATAATGGCTAAAGAAAAAATTATGTAACATTACAGAAGGCACTAAAAGAAAACACTTTTCTTAACAATTTACATTGTCTTCACCGGCACTGGGATGAAGATAGGAATTCTGGCAATAATGGCTAAAGAAAAAATTATGTAACATTACAGAAGGCACTAAAAGAAAACAATTTTCTTAACAATTTACATTATCTTTAAGAGAATTATTAAATATAATGAAAAGGAAAGGTGAAAGTAAACAAACAGATCTGTTAACCTTCTTTTTTGTTTACATATTAAAACAATCCTCAACAGTTGTTTACCCAATTTAAATTAAACCATATAAATCACGTGAAAAAAAATATTTGGATCCATTTTATCATGAGGGCTCATCATATATGATATATGGACATACATACATTCAAACATATAACACAAAACACAAGTGTGCACACATAATATAATACATACAACACATAACATTATAGTAAAGGCCTTATAACTTTTTACAGGTGAAATCTCCATTGCAATGTTTAAAAACTCTATAGTCAAAAAATAGAACTGATCAGCAAAACATTAACCTAGGTCTGTATGAGCTCAAAAAACAAAATAGAACTTCATGATATGGCAAAGGGCAATAATAAAATAGATATTGAAAAAAGCATCCTGGTTCTGTTGCAGATGTAAGAATAGCCAAACTGGAGTTTTGGATATCAGTTGTTATGGATTTGAGCCAAATCATCTTCTTTTTGGTCTGTAGAAATCGCTTTAGTTAATCTTTCTGGAATCCAAATTGGCTGCTGTTCTCCCTGTGGAAACACACAAACAGACCCCCGACTCCAGACAATTACTGGGTCAGGACCTTTCCATTGTCCTGTTAGAATATCCTTCCAAAGTACCTTGGGCTTATGTACATTTTTTGGACACATATGCCTTTCCGCAGCACTAAGTCCTGATGAATCCAAATTTAAAAAGTTTAGAGTAAAAAGGGTTATTTTAAGTTTATCTTTGGGGAATATATACCCCTTCCCAATTCCTTCTTTTTGCTTTAATAAGTACATTTTAATAGTTTGATGAGCTCTTTCAACTATGCCTTGTCCCTGTGAATTGTATGGGATTCCTGTTATATGAGTAATGCCAAATGTTGAGCAAAATTGTTTAAAAGAGGTAGAAGTATAACCAGGGGCATTATCTGTTTTTAACTGTTTTGGAACACCCACAGTGACAAAATTTTGTAAGCAATGAGCTATAACATCTTTAGTTTTTTCTCCGGCATGAAGGGAGCCCATCAAAAATCCAGAAGACGTATCAACTGTAACATGCAAATATTTTAATTTTCCAAATTCTGGCAAGTGTGTGATGTCCATCTGCCAAATATGGTTAGGTATCAATCCTCTAGGATTGACTCCAAGATTAACTTGTGGTAAAAAGGTCACACAATTTTGACATTGTTTTATTATTTGTCTAGCTTGTTCCTTAGTTATTTTAAAACGCTTTTGTAAAGTATTAGCATTGACATGGAACTTTTTATGAAAATTTATAGCTTCTTCTAGTGTAGAGAAAATATGTATGTCATGTGTAGTTTTATCTGCTAAATCATTGCCAAAACTAAGGGCTCCAGGCAATCCTGTATGTGCCCTGATATGTCCTATAAAGAATGGATCTTTTCTGTCCCAGATTAGACTTTGTATAGTGGAAGGCAAAGAGAAAACAGTAGAAGAAGGGGAAATCCTACCAGCATCTTCAAGAGATACTATAGCATTAACTACATACTGACTATCAGAAAATAAATTAAATACAGATTCTTTACATCACAAAAGCTTGTAAAACTGCATTAAGCTCTACCTTTTGAGCTGATTGTTTGGGTACTAAAAATGTAAAAGTTTGATCAGGGGTAACTACTGCTGCTGTACCATTATTTGACCCATCAGTGAATATATTTGGAGCATTCATGATAGGTGTTTTTCTTGTCATTTTTGGAAAAATTACAGGATGCAATGACCAAAAAGACAATAAAGGATTAGATGGTAAGTGGTTATCAAATGAAACATTAGATTTGCACATGATTATTGCCCAAGTATTTAACTCATTAGCTAACTCATCAATTTGATTCATAGTATATGGAGTAATAATTTTATTGGGAGAAATTCCAAACACTCCCTTTGCTGCTTTTATTCCTTTGAGTATTAATTGTCCTACAGCCTCAGGATACCTAGTAAGAATAGTGTTAGGAGAATAAGATAAATGTATCCATAATAATGGACCTTCTTGCCAAAATACTCCTGTAGGAATATTTTTTGTTGGTAGTACAATAAATAATAAAGGCAAACTTATATCAATTCTATCCAAATGCATATTTTCCATATATGTTTCAATGATTTTTAATGCCTTTCTTGCTTCAGGCGTTAACATTCGGGGTGAATTTGGATCTGATGGACCTTTTAGGATATCAAATAAAGGTCCCAACTCTCCTGTTGGTATACCTAAATAAGGCCTTATCCAATTTATGTCTCCTAATAACTTTTGAAAGTCATTAAGTGATTTGAGTTGATCTACTCGTATTTGAATTTTTGGTGGACGGACCATGGTTGAGGATAATAGAACTCCTAAATAATTAATTGGAAAATTTAATTGTACTTTATCTATTGCTATCTCTAGATTATAATTTTTTAATAAGTTTGTAAGTGTGGCATAACATTCTAGCAATGTGTTTTTATCTTTGTGTGCTAATAATACATCATCCATATAGTGAAATATTTGTAGTTCAGGATTTTGATTTCTAAGTGGCTGGATTGCTTTGTTAACATAAATTTGACACATAGTTGGGCTGTTAGCCATCCCTTGAGGGAGTACTTTCCATTCATATCTCTGATCAGGACCTTCATGATTCAGTGCAGGGATAGTAAATGCAAAACGTGGACTATCCTCAGGATGAATTGGAATTGAAAAAAAACAATCTTTAATATCTATAACTAAAACATACCAGGTTTTTGGCAAAGCAGACAACTTAGGAATCCCTGATTGAGCAGGTCCCATAATAACCATCTCATTATTAATGGCTCTTAAATCTTGCAATAATCTCCATTCACCAGATTTCTTTTTGATGACAAAAATGGGAGTATTATGGGGAGATACAGAAGGTTGTATATGTCCTTCTGCTAATTGTTGTTTGACCAGGTCATGGGCTGCTTGTATCTTTTCTTTAGTCAGGGACCACTGAGGAACCCATACTGGTCTTTCTGATTTCCAAGTAATTTTTATTGTCTCAGTGGCCCTTTCTGAAAATCCAACCCATGTCTGTCTGTTCCTTGATCTATTTGTATTGGTGCTGCTATACCTTGTTCTTGTTTTTCTAATCTTTTTCCTTTCCTAAAACCTTGTCTAGTCATAATAGTGGGTGCATTTTGGTTGATGTTATTTGTTAATGTCAAACCTAATTGATCTAGGACATCTCGTCCCCATAAATTTATGGGAAGATGATCCAATACATATGGCTGTATAGTTCCTTCACATCCTTCAGGATCCTTCCAATCTAATACCATTGCACTTCTATGGGGATTAGTCGCCACTCCTAGGCCTCGAAGCGTTTGAGTGGCTTGTTGTAATGGCCAATGTTTTGGCCATTCTTGACGAGAGATGATGCTAAGGTCTGCACCTGTATCCAGTAGCCCATTAAATTCATGTCCTTGAATATTTAGTTTTAGCATGGGGCGAGAATCTAAATTTAAAGAAAGCATAGCCCAATCTACACCTGTGGAGCCTAATCCCTTGGAACCTCTTTCTACAGTACGACTAGAAAATTTATCATGTAGGCTGGGTATTATTAGTAACTGTGCTATTCTATCTCCTGGTGAAATTACTGATATACCCTTTGGAGAACTGGCTATAATTTTTATTTCACCTTCATAATCGGGATCAATTACCCCAGGACTTATCATAAGTCCTTTTAGAGTAGAAGAGCTGCGTCCCAATAATAAGCCTACTGTTCCTTTGGGAAGAGGTCCTTTCACCCCTGTGGGAATGATTTGAACTCCCATCTCTGGAGTTAGTACTGCTCTGGCGGAGGCGCAGATGTCCAACCCTGCGCTCCCTCTGGTTTGTCTGATGAGGGATCTGATGGACAATGTGTCCTGGGCACTACCCTGATGGGGTTGCTGGGTTCCTCCAGTGCTCCGTATATTTGTGGTTTTGGGCCCCGGAGCATTGGGCCACCCTGTCCATTTTTTGGCAATGGAGCCCGATGCCTTTCTCCACGATATCGTGGATAAACACCTGGTCCTTGTTCGTTTTTTGATAATGGAGTACCCTCTATGGTGGTTTGAGAACGGCATTCATTAGCCCAATGTCTCCCTCTACGGCATCGTGGGCAAATACCTGGTATTCTACTCCTTTGATACCTAGTTTTGTTAAACCCTCCTCCAATGGGGCAATTCCTTTTAAAATGTCCTGTTTGTTCACAATTGTAGCATGTTCTTGGCCTGGCATCTAAAGCCTGTTTTACTGCAGCTGCCACAATTTGCCCTTGTTCATTAATGTCTCTGGCATCTAAAGCCTGTTTTACTGCAGCTGCCACGACTTGCTCTTGTTCATTAATGTCTCTACATAATTTAATGTATGTGTTTAAATCTTCATGTTTCCATGGTCTAATGATATCTCTGCACCAACGATTCGCTTGCTCATAAGCCAGGTGTTTTAGTAATGGCATTGCTTGTTCTGTATTCCCAAAAACTCTGGTAGCTGTTTGAATAAGCCTATCTACAAATTCAGCATAAGGTTCATTAGCTCCTTGTATTACCTTAGATAATTGACCTTGTAAACCTCCATGTCCTTGTAAAGTCTTCCATGCCTTAATTGCATCTGCAACAATTTGTGCGTATATGCCAGGATCATATGCAATTTGTTGCTGCTGATCCTCATAAGGTCCCTTTCCTAACAACATATCTAGATTTCTCTGAGGATAACCAGCTGCTGCATTTCGCCTAGCCGTCTCCTTGCAAAATTCCTCATTGGCAACCTTCCATAACAGGTATTGTCCTCCATTTAGCACAGCTTTACACATATTAGCCCAATCTGCTGGCGTCATGTTCAAGTTGTTAATGGATTCGACCATGCTTACAGTGAAGGGTGCTTGAGGACCATAGGTTGTTACAGCCTCTTTTAGCTGCTTCACTCTTTTGAAATTTAAAACTTGGTAAAATCGCTGCCCTCCTGCCTCAAATACAGGGCATGTTAATATTTGAGATCTTGTCTCAGGATCCCAACTATCAACTGCGGGGGTTGGGGACCTCCCAGCATATGGAGGTGGCCTTGTTAGTTGGACACTTACGTCCTCTGGTGATAGAAAGGTGTTAGTAGCAGTCTCCTGTTGTAACTTTCCCCCTGATGGCTTTTTCTGTTTTACACTTTCTTTCTCTGTCTGACTAGCTTGAGAGGCCTTCTCTTTTACTTGAATCTTTTCCTCTGTCTGACTAAATTGAGAGACCTTCTCTTTTACTTGAATCAATATGTCTTCTCCTTCCTCTACCATTGTCTGAACTGAAGGCTTTGTTCTAAGCAAACAAGATATGAACGTCCACAATGGCAATGTGCCAACTGGCAGAGTCCCTGGGCTTTTCTTTTCTATTCTTTTTAAATCTTCACCATGATGGTTCCATTGTGATATATTTAACAACTCCTCCTTAAAAAGCCATGGGCTACATTTTTGTATTGTATCAACGTATGCCCTGACTGCTATTGATTTTACTGGGATGCCTCCTTCCTCTAACAATTTACTTAACACTCTTTCAGTTTGTTTTTTACTAATTTCTGATCCCGTATTTCTACTATAATACAACCCAACAAGATGACGCCTAACAAAACTGAAACAGAGTGAAACAAAATTGAAACAACACAAAATCATTATAACAGCCTCCTGAAATGTCCATCCGTCCTTTCTCCCTATCTGTTCCTCAGATGTGAGCGGTTTTTCTTCCATCTTACACATCTCCAGGGACAGGCAACTTAAAACAAAAGTGAAACAAAATAACAAAAGAAGAATCTTAAAATGGCTACCCATCCTCTCGCCCTGCCCTCAGGGGCGAGCAGTTCACTTACCCTCAGTCGCTCCCCGTGCGAGCCACCAAATGCCGCAGTCTGGCTGGGCACAATCAGAAGCCACTTGTCAAAAGAAACTAACTTTATTTTTAGAACCAAACACGCCAAACAAAACAGCCTCTCAGGAAAAATCCTCAGAGCCTCAACTGCCACCACCGGCTTTCCACAAGCCTCTCTCCCACACAAGCTTCTTTTCACCTCCCCCAATCCTCCTGCTCTTGAGGCCGATTGGCTGGGTCACGTGGGTGGAGCCAAAAAGTCCCCCAATGAGCAGCTCCGTGGTCTGAAAGGGCAGGGAAACAGTCCAATGAGCATCACCGCAGAGGAGCCAATCAGCTAGATGTTGCTGGGGCCGAGGAGCCAATCAGCTAGATGTTGCTGGGGCCGCTGTGAGCATCAGCCAGCAGCTGGAAGTTTGCTGGGGCCCCTTCGGCTGTGGCTCTCAACAAGATCCATGTTAAAAAAAATGTAAACTTAGTAGAGAACATAGCTTTATTTTCAGATCGATATGAAAAGGATGGAGTTTTTCATAAGTGATGCCAGAAAAACTAGGTATCAATATGTAAAACTAACATCAGACCACTCCCTCATACCACACACAAAATGAGAGTTGCCTTAAAACCCTAAATGTGTAATGAAAAATTATTCAGATTTCAGAAAATTATATAGAAGAATATTTTATAATATTATAGTAAAAGGATTTAGTAAATGAGTCACAGAAAGCAGTAATTATAACACTGACTCTAACTACATTAAAATAAGACACCCTAAAGTAAATATTTTATGGAAACTATACCCCAATAAACATAGGGAAATATATAAACTGTGCCATCTGACAGAATCAAATGATAAACCACATATTTATTGTACAACACACCACTAGTCACCAGAGTAAATAAAAAAGGCTGATTCCTAAGGAAATAGTAAAGAATATAATTGGGAAAAGGACAAAAGACTTGAAGAGCTACTTCATAAAAGAAATCCAAATGGTCAATAAATATTTGTAAAGGTGCTCAAACTTCTTAATAATCAGAGAAATTAAAACCACAATTAAATACCAGTTAATACTTACCAGATTGACAAAAAAATAAAGTGTGGCAATACTTTGGTTGGCAAGTATGGGAAGTAAGAGGAATTCATATACTTCCTGAGGAAATGTAAATTAATACAACTATATTGAAAAGCAAGTAATGTTAGAAAAGTATGTACCCAATAATCCAGAAATTCTTGGGCATATAGCCTAGAGAAAGACTTACACCCAGATACCAAGATACAAATAACAGAATTATTTGTAGCCATATTGCTAGTGATTACCCCAACTAAATTGTATAAGCAATTGTAAAAAATATTTAAGTTGATGCATTTAGTAAAATACAATTGAATATTCGACAGATGAGGAAACTGAGGTATAAAGGGCAACTCTTAAGTCAAAATGACAGATTTTTAAGTGGCAGTGGTAGGGTTGCTTCCAAGCAATCTAATGCTAAAGCCTTTAGCTATTAGCTATTATACTGTGCTACCTTATATATATATATATATATATATATATATATATATATATATATATATATATATATTTAAGAGAGAGAGAGAGAGAGAGAGAGAGAGAGAGAGAGAATTTTTTAATATCTTCATTTTCTAGTTTTCGGCGGACACAACATCTTTGTTTGTATGTGGTGCTGAGGATCGAATCCGGGCCGCACGCATGCCAGGCGAGCGCACTACCGCTTGAGCCACATCCCCAGCCCTGCTACCTTTTATATATATACCTTAACCTTTATTTATTTTTATGTGGTGCTGAGGATTAAACCCAGTGCTTCACACATGCAAGGAGCACACTCTACCAGTGAGCCACAACCCCAGCCCTTCTGCTACCTTTCTTAAATTTGTTCTGGAGGAAAGGAATAAAATTAGATAGAAATTGACATTTTTATAGGTCAATGCAGTTGAACATTAGCAATTTTCTATTATTCTACCTAACAGTTCTCTTTTTTTATAGTCATTTTTTAGTTGTAGTTGGACACAATACCTTTATTTATTTATTTTTATGTGGTGCTGAGGATTGAACCTAGGGCCTCGCACGTGCTAGGCAAGTGCTCTACCACTGAGCCCCAACCCCAGCCCCCCTAATAGTTATCTTAAAGTTCTGAGCCCTATTGACCTGAAAGCACTTAGCTTAGTATAACAGTCTACTTCTCTTTAGCTTTCTCACTAAATATGAACTGGGTTTTTTTGGTGAAAAAACAGTTTTGTTTGCTTTTTTATCCTGGTTTTTATTTTATGAATAATTATGGCCCAAAACATAAACACTAACCAAATGGAATAGAAATGATGACAGTCACTGGAATTTCCTACATCTGCAAAAAATACTGTTTTGGGCATGCATTTGTATTACTCTCTCACTTCTGGACAGCAGAGAATTCCCAAATTCAAAGACCCAAAGAATCTTCTTCTGGGTGGTACTATATCCCTAAGGAGAATGAATAATCTATCCTTGGACCTGATCCCCCACATGAGCCCATACAATAAAAACCCACCAATGAAGTTGAAAGGACTTCCCAAAATTTCATGAATGCCAGTAAATAAACACACTGCATCAATTTATACACACAGAGAAATTTCTCTCAGAATTGTGTTTTAAAGTTTTAGGAAGATAGTAGAACATAGAAGAGGGTCACAAATAGGTCATGAAAATTTTGGTCATAGAAAGTCTTTACAATTTAAGAGGTCAAGAATACTTATCTGTTGGATAAGAAAAAATATGAATTAAAAGTTTTTAAATATTTGGGAGACTTCATTTGAAGTACAAGAGATTGAATAAAATTAATATGGAAAGATATAAAATGGCCATTTAATTTTGGTCTAAATGGATTACCTTTTTCTAAAGATTCAAAGCTGGGTTTTCTTTTCATGAAGAAATAAAAAAAAATAAAAGCTAAATTTGAAATCTGAAAATAATATATTAACTATGTTAATGAAATATATTGAAAATTTGAAGTATATTAAAAATAATATATTAACTATATTCCCCAGGATATACATTTTTCTATATATTTTGAGTTTTACTAAGAATTTAGAGAGTCAGAAAATTGATACCATATCTACAAACAACATAATACCACATGCATTTTGGATTCTAATGATTTTTTTACCCTTCATCAATGTAAACTTTTCAAAGTCAGAGGAAATGAGGTATAGATTAAGACCAAGTGAAACACATATTTTGAAAATGACATCATTATATCTCAAATTCAGATTTTCAACTTTCTTCTTTAACTTCTCTTCCGGAAGGCAGCAACTTTATCAATGTTAGTCTTCTCAAAAGTACACGGATATGTTGGGGATATAGCTCAGTTGGTACAGTGCTTGCCTCGCATGCACAAGGCCCTCAGTTTGATCCCCAGTGCCAAAAAACAACTGGCCATAGTTGTTTCCTGGAAGAACCATTAGAAAAATTACAATTCTCAAGAAAGCTGACACCTCTGTCTTACTGGTAGCATTTCAGAAGGAAATTGTTTGCTGCACACTTTTAGCCCAAGGAGAATTTTGAAGAAAAGATTTTGAGATCACTTAATCACTCTTTTGTATCAACTAAAATGGAAGATCACTGGGGCTTTCAATTGTGTCACAGAACTTCAACGATTTCATGTAGTTGTTATTTTATTGTATAAGAGGTTTATGATTCATGTTTTACCATACTTATACTTACAAGGATGAGAATATTCCAGGGCTCTCATTAACTGAAGGCGTATCCCTTATAAAATGTTGAGTCAGATCTTCCCAGGGCTTCAGTGTCTCTTTGGAAGGGAAAACTTTCGAAGTGTTGTTAATTATTTCTCAGCTGATTCTTTATTGGTTTTGGTCTTGTTTTTTGTCCTCCCAATTTCTTTGGGTATGTTTTGCTCATCTTTTAAAAAAAATCAAACTTATTTTTAATAAATAAAAGCATAAAAATTGTTCATGTTAATGGAGTACTTTGCAATGTTTCAATATTTATATGTATTGCTTAATGTTTAGATCAGGTTAAGTACCATCCATGTTCTCAGACATTTATTATTTCATTATGAGGAAAATGTTTAACATTTTTTCTTCCAGTTTTTTGAAATTATGGTATATTCTTGTCACCTTTAGTGACCCTATTGTTTAATAACTCACCTATTAGAACTTCTTGCTCTTATCTAACAGTAACTTAGTATACATTGATCAATTTTCTCCATCCCCACCTCCAACTCTCCCCAGACTCTGGTAACCACCATTCTACTCTCTCAACTTCTATGAGATCCACTTTTTAAGATTCTACATATAAGTGAAATACTGCAGTACTTGTCTTTCCAGGCTTGGCTTCTTTCATTTAACATGATGATCTCCAGTTACATCCACATTGTTGCAAATGACAGGATTTCATTCTTTTTATGATTCATTAAGTAATATTCCATTGTGTATATGAGCCACATTTTCTTTATCTAGTCATCACTTGATGGACACTTGGGCTGTTTCCATTTCTTGACTATTGTGAATAGTACTAGTGAACATGGAGTATAGATGTTCTTTTGATGTACTGATTTTGCTTTCTTTAGATATATACCAGTTAGAGGAATTGATTTTTGAAGGAAGGTTAATCTGTTCCATGCTTTCTCAGAAAGGATAATTACCAATAATTAGAATTTTTTTAAAAGGGGTGGGTACTAGGGAGTTAACCCAGGGGTGCTTTGCCACTGAGTTACATACTCAGCTCTTTTTATTTTGTATTTTGAGGCAGGCTTGCTAAGTTGCTGATGTTGGTCTTCAACTTGTGATCCTCTTGCCTCAGCCTCCTGAGTCACTAGGATTACGGGCATGCACCACTATGCCCAGGTAGAAGTGATATTAAGTATTTGGGTTTAAAAAAAAGACAAGGCAGAGACCTCTAAGAACTTGAAAAGTAGGTTTAAGTAGAGCGCAGACACCATAAAGGCCACAAAAGGAAGTATTACTAATGTACTCATGACCAAAGACAATATTGATAAGAAGAAAGGAGAGAAGAACTTTGTCTCTTTTCCAATGGCTCAGGTACACTAAAGATTCCTCATCTGTATGATGGGAATGATAATAGTATGTACCTCACTTGATATGAGGAGTAAGCAATATGATAAATAAATCACCTAGAACAGTGCCGGGCACATAGTAAATAACATGTAAATATTGCTTACTATTATTGTAAAATTCTATATTTAGCATTCTAAGGATTTTGTTTAGTTCCTATCAAGTTTTTATGTTTATCTGCAAGTCCTTAACACATCTTTCAAACAATGCTTAGCTAGGTTTGCACACTTAATTGTTTGTATCTTGGCTACCTTTAGCATAAGATGACTTATTTCATTTATTGTTAAAGATACTGTAGGTGAGAGAACTTCATATTTTTGTCTTCAGTCATATTAGGATATAAAATATTATATAGTACATGTAGTTAGATGTCTGTCCCTTTTAAAAATTATCTAGGGACAAAGAGCCCATCCCACTGCTCTTCTTCTTCAGGATAATCAAAAACCTTGTGGTATCAAAAAGTTCCACAATCAGGGGCTGGGGTTGTGGCTCAATAGTATAGTGCTCACCTAGTGTGAGTGAGGCACTGGGTTCCATCCTCATCACCACATAAAAATAAATAAATAAAAATAACGACATTGTGTCCACCTACAACTAAAAAAATACTTTAAAAAAAGTACCACAATCAGTCTAAATAAGAATATTCATATCTATGTCCTTCCAAGGCCTAACTCTTTCTACCATTCTATTGTCTTAATAATGAGTTTTATATGCAAATACTTCCCTGTCATATGGATATATTTAGTTATATGGGCCTCTATAAGTATTAAATCAAATGTCTAAAGGAAATAAGGTCCAAGAATACCATTACAGAGAAATATTTTACAATGTCAAAAAGATTTCCAAGTCCCAGCCATTGAAAAATATAGGTTAGGCAATACTTGAATTAACCACTTCATTGTAGCAAAAATAATTTTTATTAAATGGGAATTCATTATAATAGGATACATGATCAATAGATAGACAAAGATAGATAGGAAAGTAGATAAATAGACTTTGCATCTTTACTTATGAAATTCATTTTGTATGTTAAGTTGCAAAATAAGCACACAAACCAATATACACATATATTAGAGGTACAAGGTAGAAAATGAAAACTTATTTTCTTTTTCCCATTTAGAATATAGCACTACTTACTTTCCCACAAATATGTTGAACAGTCTTTGACCCTCATTTTATCTGTATTTAATGAACTATCTGAAGTTTTAAATACAAAAAAATCTTATCAATCACAAATTTTATGATAGAAACAATATGATATAAATATTCATAATGCTCAAGATTATTTAGTTTATCATGTAACATTTGGAATTTTTTAAATAAGCAAACTAAATGTATAATATAATTTTCTAGCAGTAGCAATAAAAAGACATTGCCAGTATCCCCTTGAATTTCTGAACAAGTGAAGCTTTTTAAATTTAACTTTATTTTATTTATTTTTCTTTTAATGTGGTGCTGAGGATCAAACCCAGTGCCTCACACATCCCAGGCAAGTGCTCTGCCATCCCCCAGATATAGCTTTCTGACCATGACAATCAACAAAATCACAAACACATGTACTACACCCATAAATGGGATTGCACAACCCATAATAAGAATTCAGTCACATCACAGATGTGATCAGACGGTTGACAGAAAAATTAAGTGGCTAAACACATTTATCATGTCCCAGTACATTAATCTGAACATGGCTATGAATATTTACATATGAGCATATACTTGAGTGTAGAAAGGCATACTTACAGAAAATGTGCATACAAATAAATCAAAATTGACATAACAGTTTACAAAAAAATTCTCAGTGTCTTTTTTTTTTCTAGTACTAGAATTCAAGCCAGAGATGCTCCACCACTGAGCTACATCCCCAGTCTTTTTTTTTTTTTTTTTTAGATGGGATCCACCAATATTGTAGAGGCTGGCCTCAAATGTGTGATCCTTCTGCCTCACCCTTTTGAGCAACTGGAATTATAGGCATGTACCACCATGCCCAGCTTCTCAGCCTCTTCTAAGTTCACAGGAAATGAGAGTAGAATTACTCTAAGAAGAGATAATCCATTGCATTAATATGAAAGATGGAGGGCATAGGGTAGAAAAACAAATTCTTCCTCTCTTCCCAGAAGACGTTGGAAAGCTTTCTTCCCACTCCCAAATTTACAGCTGTTTCATTCCCAATTATAAGTTTGAAAGTGGGATAGTTTGAGCCAAATTTTCTCCAGTATCTGCCAATTAGAGATGGATAGTGAATCACTCATTCAATCAAGTACTTACTGAGTATCCACACTAGGTGCTTGGTTTACATTGCTGAACAAAACCAATGTTGTCCTTAAATTTAAGGAGTTTAAACTCTTGTAGAGAAGCACAGAGAAAAGAAACACACAAACAAATAGGTGCATATAGTGCAAAGGAAGTATTAGCTAATGTTTTGAATAAATAATTAAGAATCACCTAAGGAATTTTGGAAGATTTGAGTTTACCAGTCCATATTTCCAGTGTCTAACCGTGATCTGTGATCTTTAAATGATCATTCTAGTTCATTGTAGCCACAATTCTTAGAACATGACCATCTGCATCAGGATTACTTGGTGTTTGAATTAACCTTTTCCAAAGCTCCTCAGATCATTATAATGGACTCTAAAATTCAGGACTCACTGATCTATGTGACCTTTTATTTATTTGGTTTTTTTTCTTATGTGAGTGTGGGGTCTCTCTCTCTCTCACCCCCCCCCCTTTTCTGGACATGCTGTGTTGAACCCAGGATCTCATACATGCTAAACATGTGCTCTACCACTGAGCTACATGTACCCATTAGAAAGATACTTCCTAGTAAAACAGCAAACTCTATCCATCATTGTCCAGACACATGACAGCAGCAGCACAATACATTTCTAAGGGTCACTTTTTTGTTTTTGTTTTGGAACTGGAGATTGAACCAAGGGGAGCTTTACCACTAAGCTACATCCTCAGCCTTTTTTTGTTTTGTTTTGTTTTTGATTTTGTGACAGGATCTTGCTAAGTTGCTTAGGGCCTCGCTAAATTACTGAGACTAGCCTCCAACTTGCCATCCTCCAGTCTAACCTCCCAAGTGACTGGGATTATGGACATGTACCATTGTACCCAGCTTAAGGGTCACTTTCTTTCTTTTTTTCTTTTGTGCATGCGAGCAAGCACTCTTACCCACTAAGCTGTAGCCCCAGTCCCTAAGGGTCACTTTGTATTACTGTTTTCTTGACCAAGATCCCATAAAGTAATATAGTCATCTCAGCAGATATAAAAGGGAGTGTGAGAATTTTCATAATCCTTTAAAAATATTTTTAATGTTAAAGGTCTTACGAGGATATTGATGTGTTAGTGATCTAATCTCCATACCCCAGTTATGCAAACTATTCATCACTGGCTTCTCATTGTCCTTTGGGCTTAGGACAATTTACTTTTAATAGGAAATGTTACTAGATAAATGAATAAAGTAAATTAAGTTACTTTTCATAGGAAATTTTGTAGATAAATGTTACTAGATAATTTAAATTAATTAAAGTTCAAATCATATATTTTTCAAAGTATGAACTTTCATTACCTCTATTACCCCATTTACATTCTCCTTCACTGGGCAATTATTATGGATTTTCAGTTACCTTTCTCTTTCATTGATAGTGAGTAAGGGTAGGAAGTCAGCAGTCTGGAGTCTAGATCTATCTCTACTACTGTATGATGCACAAACACTGGCAAATCAATAAACAACTCCCACAGTTTTATTCTTTCCTTTATTCTTTATCCATTCATCTATTCATTCCTTCAACCAATATATATTAAGCACCTTCTTTGTATCAGATACTTTTTAAAAATTTTATGTTGTCATTAGTCCATTATAATTGTACATAATAACAGGGTTCATTGTGACATATTCATATATGCACTGTATCAGATACTCTTCTAATTACTATGGCTGGAGCAGAGAAAATAGACATGAAATTTATATGCATGGGAAAAGATTAACAATAAATAAAATAGAGTGAAGTGCAGAGTAGGTTAGATGCTATTAAATTTTATGAAGTAAAATAAAATGGTGATGTTAATTGGGAAAATGAGAGAGCGAGAGAAAGAAATATACAAGTACAGTGTTTTGTTAATGGTGCTTGTACAAGGTCACGTAATCCTGATCGATAATATCAGCATTAGGTTTGTGTTTATGATGATTTAAAATATGCTATCCTTCCTCCATGAATCTAAAAATAGCAAAGGTTTAAAGAAGACTCATTAATGGATTAAAACCAAAATTATGTAACCAAAATGTCTACACCTTATTCCTAGATGTGTTCCTTGTTGCTTGTGCAAGAGGCAAACAATAATCAACACCTGTCATGTTTGTTTTTGCTAATTTGGGGCTGTGTCTTTTAAGCAGCAGGATGGAGTCAGGTAATATTCTCAAGAGGTGTTCCTCTTCCATTTATGGTCTAATTTAGCCACATTTCTTTGAAATGTAAGAGGCTATTCTGGCTCCATATCAAACAGGCCACACACCAAGGACAATGGTTTCTGTTACACCAGAGGAATATTTCTCACAACAAAGAGTTCTTGTGTCTCAGCTAAGAGCCATGGGTATCAGAATTGTAGAATAATATTACCTCAGAGCTAATGATGTTGTTTTGCCTTGAATTTTCTTCTTAAGATGAAAGATGCTTTTCTAGCTTATAGAGATCCATTTTAATACTTTCATACCAAGATCTTAAGATGTTTATTTGCAATGAGAGAATCATGGTTATTGGTAAGTGGTTGCAAATATCTGGAAGATACAGTGAATGCTAGAGATCTGATATGCAAATTGCTGACATTTTTCAAAATTCTAATTCTCATAAACCTTAAAAGTTAGATATTGGAAATTCACAGAAAAATTCTTGGATTTGTAAAAAAAAGAGTATGTCTGTAAACACAAACTGAAACAACTTAGAACAAATGAAAATGAAAAATAAATTCACACTGCATATTCTACACCTATATTTCCTATGTAGTATGAATTATTTTTTGGACAGTTAAAAATGTTATGCCTGGATATGGGTATTCCTGGATTCAAGTCCTAATTCCTGCTGCATAATTATATTAATTTAAGCAGGTTTAGTTGTCAGGGGTGTAACTTAGTGGTAGAGCACTTGCCTAGCATGCATGAAGCCCAGGGTTCAATCCTCAGCACCACAAAAATAAATATTCTTCTGTAAACCTCACCTTTTTTTTAAAACCTATAAACTCCAAAGGAGACAAACCACATTTAGTTATTAATATTAAGCATTACATGTTTAACATAATGATATCATCTCACAAATTTCTCAGGCATAACTATAATTGTTTCTTTCTGTTACCTCTTAAATTAATTAAAGAATTAAATCAATTATTGTGCAATCGGGGTTAAATAGGGCTAGTGGCTTTGAAAGAGCACATTGTTCCATAAATGATCTCATTTGAGAAGTTGGCAATAAGTATTTAATCAAGTTAAAGACAATTTTGCCAAGGCCCACAGTGTGTGACTGAAATACCCCTAGTCAGACTGGAAAAAGGTTTGTTCTCATAAACAGAGACAGCACAGAACGGTAAAAATTAAAAAAAAAAGATGATTGCTGGGATAGGAAGACTAAATGATCAGCAATTGGAGAACAGGGACAATGTGGTTCTGGGACAGAAGAGTAAAATTAGCTTTGTACTTGACATATATCATATGATATGGTGTGCATGTAGTAAAATTTCTTTGGAAATTATTTATTTGAAATCCTTGGCTAAATTCTGTTAAGAATATTTGCTTTCTTCGTGTATTTTCAAACAGGTCTAAGTATAAATCTTGTTATAGATTAATAATGTTGATATAAATTTGCTATTAACATAATTTCACTGAGACTATATGAATGATTTAGACATGTCTATATTCCTCAAATAATTGGGAAGAAACCTGTGAGTTTATAAGCAAGGTTTGAGAACTAGAAGAGAACTTAAAATTGCTCAGTTCCCTCGTTTTAGGGATTTGGAAACTAAGGCTCAGTGAGATGAATTGATGAATGACAGAGCTAACTACTGAGCCAGGATTGAAGTCCATTTCCAAGGTCTAACCATTGAAACTAACTTTTAAAACTAAAAGAGCACAAGGCACTTAGGGCTTCCTAATCAGAGTTGACCTTGGTTCTGTCAGGAACTGACAAATCTGACAAATTTACAGTGTTTGGGTTTTAATGTCAGGAAGCACCTAATTCTTGACTTAGCACATATTTAGGCATAGTGTCTAAAGCTTTCAGCTGCGTGTGATGATTCTTAAAATGGGAATGTGAACAGAAGAATAACTTAAGGGATTTGACAGATGTTTCAGGTCAGTAAATTGTTGCCTTACACAAAGAGAAGTGTCAAATAATGCTCATGTTCTTTAGAGTCAATTAAGTGAAAACCCATCTTTTCTATACAAAGTCAGATATGTCATGACATCGGTTATCACATAAAAACACTATTTACCTATATTATGCTGCTGTTGGTCATGGTAAAGACAATATATTACCTTAGCACTAAAAAACAAAACAAAACAAAACTTTCTCGTTCTCTACATTTCTACTTTGTATTTCGAAATCCTTGACTCTTAAAACTTAGGAACCATTTTGTTTGAATTAAGTAGATATCTACCAAAGAAGTATTTCGATAAAAACATTTATATGATGTTAAGTACCCCATGGTGTCAGGCACTCATATAGGGGTGTGTGTGTGTGTGTGTGTGTGTACACATACACATTTAGGTATCATACACAAGTGACAGAGAGTTGTAAGACATTATTCTTACCCCGGATGTGTACAGAAAGAGATGCTAAAACAAAAACAAGAAAACAAAAAACAACACAATGTAGTCTAGATCAAATGACAAATGTACAATAAGTGTCACGTGAGGTAAGAGAATGGAGGGATGGCTAGAGATTATTGGTCAGAGAGGATCTTACTGAGACATTAGCCAACTCAAATGACATTTTCTTTCTTTCTTTTTTGGGGGGAGGCTACTGGGGATTGAACCCAGGGGTACTTTCTTACTGAGCCGCATCCCAGCCCCTCCATATATTTTATCTAGATCAGGGTCCCACTAAGTTGCTGAAGCTGGCTTTGAATTCCCAATCTTCCTGTTTTAGCCTCCCAAACTGCTGGGATTACAGGAGTGCACCACCGCACCTCCCTTCAAATTTTCTTGAGCTCAAAGTTGAAACTAGTGAATTTGAAGAGACAGAAAACTTTTAGCTTTATTTTCAGTGTGTTAATTTCTCCACCAAGATCATATTATATTTCCCATAAGGATGTTGAAATAAGAAGAAAGAAAATCATTAAGAAATCATTTGCTTCAAAATGATGTAGTATTAAATTGTATATGTCTACTTTCTATCTTTGCAAAAGTTTCAAAAGCCAAGAAAAACTTCAAAGTGATCAAAAAGAATAAAGTACAGATCTAAAGCCCTTCAGTTTTAGTGTATGGATGCTGAAGCAAACTTATATTATCTACTTTTTAGGAGAAAAGTAGGAGGTTTTGGCTTTTCAAATGATTGCCTACACTAGAACACTATTAAATCACTTTTCAGTGATCTGAAGTGGCAAGTAATCTTGTCTTTCACCCCCAGTGTCCTGTGCTAGTGGTCCTTTAATACCTTCAGCTGGTATTTCCAGGGACTTGTAGCTATAAATTTCAGACAGAAAGTAATTTAAAAAGCTATCAAAGTCCTTGTTCTGGTGTCTCCTTTTCCTCCACTTTCTCCTGAGGCAATCCAACTACTTTCATATTTTTTGTTACCATCTGCTAATGACACTCAAATCTGAAATCCAGACCACAAGCTTTTTTCACACTTTGAGCACCTTAACTTCAGATTTTGTGCCAAGAAGAAGGCTTATCTTTTTCTGAAAAAGCATGTCAAAGACAAAAGAAACTGGTCAGTACCCAGGAAACAAGATATAAAGGTTGCGAGTTAGGCATGTAACCAAATCATTTAATCTAAAGGAAACAGCGCAGAAACTGGGATTCACCATAAATCCAAATTGATTAAATGATATTTTATCCTGTTGTATTTATCTTAGTGTGTTCCATGGGATATCATGACTGTTTAATTTTATTCCATAGTCATTTTTATTTTTATTTTTGAATTATTATTATTATTATTAGTTACAAGGAATTAAACCCAGGGGTGCTTAACTACTGAGCCACATCTCCAGCTCTTTCTATTTTTATTTTTTTTAAATTTAGAGACAGGGTCTTGCTAAGTTGTTTAGGGCCTTGCTAAGTTGCTGAGGCTGGCTTTGAACTCACAATCCTTCTGCCTCAGCTCCCAGAGTCACTCAGATCCCAGGCATCAGCCACCGCTCCTGGCTCCATAGCAATTTTTAAAAATCTGTTTCTCTTTTGGTTCCTGCTTGCCTGCTCTCATACTTAGTGCCACTGTTGATTCATTATTAGAGTCCTGTATCTGTCTCCACCCTCTTTTCTTCTGTCATTTCCTGTCCTCAATTTCAATTTGGAAGCACAATTTCATCCCATCAAAAAAATTTAGAAAAATTCCTATGCCTCACCACAAAGTGATTAATTTATAGTGATTGTCCAGCTAAAATATATAATTTCTGATTTTTAAAATAAACTTATATAAATATTTTAAATTACATATTAGTGTTAGTCAACTTTCTGTTGCTATGACAAAATACCTGATGGAAATCAATTTTAAAGAAGAAAATACTTACTTTGGTTCATGATTTCAGAGGTTTCAGACCATAGTCAACTGGCTTTTAGGCCAATGGTGAGAGAACATTATGGTGGGGAGCATGTGGTGGAGCAAAGCTACTCAGCTCAAGGGAGGTGAGAACAGAGAGGATGGGGTGGGGGCATAATATGTTCTTCAAGGGCACACCCACAATGACCCACTTCTTCCAACTAGAGCCCACCTCTCAAAGGTTGAACCACCTATCAATATATTGCCAAAGGCTGGGGACGAAGTCTTTTGCACATAGCCTTTGGGGGATACTTCAGATTCAAATATTAAAAATCACATAAACTATGAGTCAATAAAGTGAACAAAATATGGCATAATAAAACTAATGAATTTCTTATGTAGGTGTTCTTAGGTAGAATGGCTAAGCCTGTTTTTTGAAGCCTTGGTATTCCTGATGTTCAAAATAGGCCTCTGAGCAGGTATGATTTGAGTGGCACTGCAAAAGATACCTTGTCTTCCCATGCCAACCAAAGTGTCTCCTTGTAACCTGTCATTTTTACAACTGCAAATAATAGAAATCTGATTTTAATTTAAAATGCCTAACTAAAATGTAGATATTAGTAATGAGAGAAAGAGATTTAAAAGTACCCCAAAGATCAATTTTGTCCTATCATAATTTCCTGATACACCATGCCATATGTGTTCTAGAAAGTTAACATGTTAATGTTTATAGAATGCTGTGAAGTATTAAGTTTTTGGATATCAAAAGGATCTTTATGGTGATAGTAATATGATATAATGTTCAAAGAGCATACAGATGTCAAATGTACTTATGGGACACTTGTATCAGGGAAACACTTAAATATTTCCTGTGTTTCATGACATTTCTCCCTCCATTTTTCCCGGCAGTATCTGCCATATGGAAAAGACAAGGGTCATGGTAATGTTTCTCCATTTCAGGCACTCATTACAAAAATTTAATTCATTGAGAAATATATTAGCCTATTAAATCTTCAGTTTCCCTATCAAAGCTAAATGTCATATCAGTATTTCTCTAAATCCATAGATCAACTAGAAGATAGAAGAAAAGATGTTGCTGGAAGCTACTTCATGGAAAACTTTGTTATTTTCTGATTAGTTTCTACCTGTATCCAGCATGTGTTTTCATTAGTCATCCATTAAAAAACACCAGCTCATTCTCTCAGCCTTCAGAGTTCTTCTTGGTAAAACAACCATTTCTTCTTAGTGTTCTCTTTTTTCTACTGAACACAGACACAAAATTTGAGACATTTTTCATCACACAAGCTTCTTTCTTCTCCCCACTCCCCACTTTTTTTTTGTCCTGGGGATTGAACTCAGGGGTGCTTAACCACTGAGCCACATCCCCAGCCCCCCCCCCACCCTTTTAAAAAAATTTATTTAGAGACAGGTCTCACTGAGTTGTTTAGGGCCTCACTAAGTTGCTGAAACTGGCTTTGAATTGTGATCCTCCTGCCCTAGCCTCCTGAGCCTCTGGGATTACAGGCATGTACACCATGCCTGGCTTCTCCCTTGCTATTCTATGAATGTGTTGTTACTACCTCATTTACTTTTCAGTAGAAATAAAGCATTATCTAGAGTGGTAGCCAGCCAGAATTCTGTGGTTTCTTTGTTGGTTATCCCAGTTCTGTTTCCCTGCTCCATGCCTGGTTTATATATTTAGTAAATCTATATTATAGAAACCAGGCTATATCCTATGAAGCCCTCTCTAGTGTCTCAGAGTCAGAATATGTTTAAATAAAATGATGCAAAGGGTATCTTGTTAAACCCCAGTGACCTGGTCATGAACTGAACTGGTTGATCCTAATTTTCAATCTTTCCCTGAAAGATTGAATACCAATTTACAAATTGAATAATGATGGTGAATAGTTGATATTTTTAAGTAAAAATAGAAATATCAAATAGTATGACAAGTATTTGCATGTTTACAAGATTGACAAGAGATCCTTAAGCAGTTAAGTTTATGATTAATTAGTGATAAAAAACACATTATAGACTTATAAAGTCAAAAAGCAGCTTCATCTAATTAAATTCTTTGTATTCATAGAAAGTTGCATCACCACTTCACAAATGAAAATCTACCAAAAGACACTTTATATACACTCAAAATAAATTTCACAATCTCCTTTATTAGTGCATGAAAGCATTTGAAACTTTGCCCTTGGTGATTAAATACTGTCAGAAACAGGCTCAGGAAATAAGGATTTGGAAATGCTTGACAAAATCTTGGTGGAGGTGGTCCATTAATACCCCTTCATAAATTTCTTCTAAAGTAGGATAAAATAGACGAGCAAAAAATCCTATCCCCATCTGGCAGTCTAGTTCAGCAGATTGAGTCCAAATTCACCAGTCTAAGGCAAAGGTCTACAGTTGAAACTTGGAGTATCTGGACAGTCCAAGGGAACTGGCTGTGATGTCATATCCTGTGTTTTCAATATTGTTGATACTCAGCCTTGAGAGAAGATATAACCCAGGTGAAAATTTGAATGCAGAGGAATCTGGAACTGAGATGAAATGTGGAAAGTCAAAAGTAGATACTCTGCTTCCAAGCAGAACAACAAATTATGATTCTGGTCAGCCAAAGATCTCTTTTTGAAGCAAAGATGCTAGAAGAGCAAAGCAACTGAGAAGTCATGTGGTGAGAAAGCTACTAAGTAGCCTGGCCACAGAAACAGTGTTGGTTGTCAGGAGTTGGTAATATACTACTAGGTCTGTCTCTCCTTAGTTGAGAGTCTGGGCGGGGCTGATCATGTCAATAATGAAGTGAATTATGACATCATTACAGTATGTAAACACTGATATCTATGGCATTAACTTGTCCAATGGAAAACATTACATAGGACAAGGACAGGATGTAACCTCAAGAAATTTACAGTCTACTAGGAGATAGAAACAAAATTACAGCACACAGATATGCAGAGTAAAATGGAAATACATAGGAATGAGTGATTAACTATATATATATGGAGTTTTAGAAATGGATTCCCAGGTGAAACACTGTCTCAGCTGGGTCTTTAATCACAAATAGGAATTTGCCTGTGAGGCAAATATCAAAGAGATATTTTTACAAGTGTCATTCTGGGTAAAATGGCAAAATGTAAAAGACAAAAGGAGAAAACAGCGAGAGATAACACTGGAGTACATTGCAGTACGTTGCAGATTGTAGTAGAGATAAAATTTGAATAATCTCAGATGTCAGAATATCTTAATTCTTTACAGCACATTGTGATCTCTTTACTCAAACTTTTTCTTGATAGACTGAAGAAATATCTATTTAAGAATACTTGTAAACCATCATTAATGTTGTAGTTCCCTAAAAGCTAAGCAACATGATCTAATGAAATCCTATAGATTTATTCTCATAACATTGGTAATAGGGATAGGGACTTTTCCTGTGAAGTCCTGGAACCTAAAACTATGCTTAAACTGGGTGTGGTGGTGCATACCTGTAATCCCAGTGGCTTGGGAGGATTGTAAATTCAAAGTCATTCTTAACCAAAATGAGGCACTAAGCAACTCAGTGAGAACCTGTCTCTAAATAAAATACAAAATAGGGCTGGGGATGTGACTCAGGGGATGTGCCCCTGAGTTCAATCCCAATTTCTCCACAAAAATTTATAAGACATCAGATTGCACTATGAGATTAATAACTAAGAAGTCAAAATGTGACTTAAGACCACTAAGAAAACAGGGTATTAGTAATCAACATCGATAATATTGCTAAGTTATAGATAAAATGACAAAATATTAATGAACCTTAAATCATCCTAACCCATACTGGAGCCATGTGTTATCAACTCAAAGAAAATCTGTGCCTTTCTATCAAGTTCTACAGAACGTATAATATAGAGCACTATATGTGTAATATCTAACATACATAATGCACACATAATCTCATGTAATAAATAGTATTCTAATTCATAGGCATTTTTCCTCTGCTAAAATAAAGTTTTAACCAACCCATCAGGTTTTGCAAAGAATATCAACTAATAGTTGTCTTTTCTGTGTATCCTTCATTTCTGTTTCTCTTTGCCTGCACTGCCTTATTTCAGTCTATTTGACCATAAGTTTTCATTATGTCTCCTTTCAAAACCAATGTATGCCATTTAGAACAGCCAAAGAGATATTTCCTGATGCCTAGAAAGAGATGATGGTACTTCCGACAATTAGGTACATTTCCTTGATCTTTTCTCCAAGTTCCAGATCACAACTAAGACAGTTCCTTTTGCATTACCTTCAAGTAACAGAGTATATAAAAGTGCTGGAAGCTCTTTAAAATTCCATACATATGGTGTTTCCATATTTTCCTTCCTATTTGTTTTCAAAATTAGCATCTCTATTCTCTATATTAGTAATATGATTCTAGTGTGCAGAATTTTCTACAAATATAATTTCTAAACTCTGAGATTATAGAAAATTAGGAAACATCAGCAGAAATCACAGACTAAGGACTTCCAAAATTCTATCCTCCATAAAAGCAACAAGAGGTCTGAGGATGTATGCAGCTCAGTGGTAGACCACTTATCTAGCATGAGTGAGACCTTGGTTCAATCTCCAGCAATACATGCACACAAAGCAACAATCCAATTTACAAAGATTGTCAAAACCAATCTTTTAAGGACTCTGGAAATTAACTAAAGGCTTGTAATGACCAGAGAGTGTTTAAGAAAAAAGCCCAAATATTGGCAAGGCTATTTATCTCTGTGGTATTTTTAACTTGTCCTATTCCCATTCCTCCTTTCAGGTTTCAGAGTAGCTTTGAAAACCAACCACTCTGCAATCATGGTGAAAACCAGGAGCCTAGCAGCTACTGGGGGGGTGGGGAGGGAGAGGGGATTACCATTCCTTTAGAGTCTCATTTCCAGAAAATCATCATTTTTTGTCTTGTCAAGCAAATTCCTTAGAAGAATTAACATTAATCCTTCCAAAACTCTTCCAAAAAATAAGAGAAAACTCTTCCAAACTGATTCTATAATGTCAGTATTAATTCTGTTATCAAAACCAAAGATAACAAAAGAAAACCATAGATCAGTACCCCTTCACAATGATACATGCAGAAATCCATAACAATATAATAGCAAACTAAATTTAGCAATTCATAAAAAGGATTAAACATCATGACAATGATGTTATTCCTGAAATGTAATGTTTATTCAGCATGTGAAAATCAATCAATATAATGTGTCATAAGAGTAAAGTATTTAGCAAGGCTCTAAGCAACTTAGTGAGACCCTGTTTCAAAATTAAAAATAAAATAAGAAGGGCTGAGGATGTAGCTCAGTGGTTAAGTGCCCCTGGGTTCAATCCCCTGGTACAAAGAGAGAGAGAGAGAGAGAGAGAGAGAGAGAGAGAGAGAGAGAGAGAGAACTATCTGATACACACAAAAATCCAACACCCTTTCATGATAAAAAAAAAACAAGCTAAAAATACAAGGGAAATTCCTCAATCTGATAAAGAGCTTTGTGAAAATTGAAGCTTTGTGTCAAGTGAAGGATGCATACATATGGGTTTGTTGTGTTTATTTGAATTAGAAACTCTTGTCTCCTTTTGAAAATAGAGTATCTCAGTGCCTAATGAAATAAAACTCCATGAAATTTTCAAATTCTCTATGAAATTTTTTTAGTGGCTGGGGCAAAATGCTTTTTTTTTTTTTTTTTTTTTGGTACTGGAGATTAAACCCAGAGGCACTCAACCACTGAGCCATATCCCCAGCCCTATTTTGTATTTTATTTAGAGACAGAGTCTCACTGAGTTGCTTAGGATCTCACTGAGTTGCTTAGCACCTCACTTTTGCTGAGGCTGGCTTTGAACCCTCTGTCTTCCTAACTCAGCCTCCCAAGCTGCTGGGATTACAAGCATGTACTGCTGCGCCAGGTGCAAAATGCTTTTTAAATCCCGTTTTCTTTCCAATAGCAATGTCTTTCAAGAAAGCTAATGGCTATTCTTACTAATTTGCTTATTTCATGTAGCTAGAATAGAAACTTTTTTTGTATACCTGAATTCTTGTTTCAATCCTCAGCATTAATTCCATCCCTGATAACTTCAAGCAAAAGCACTGAACATAAGATTTCATCATCTCCATCAATCCATCATTCAGCTATATCTCACCTCTCTTCTTAGCTCTCTAGGTCAGTGGTTGGCTAACTAAGTGCAATGGACCAATTCTTTCAGGTTGCCTGCTTTGATAAATACAATTTTATTAGAATACAGCCACACACATTCTTTTGAGGATTGTCTATGATTGTTTTCACCCAATAGCAGTAGGGTTAAGTGGTTGCATTAGAGAACATACAGCTCAGCAAGACAAAAATCTATACCATTTAGCCTTTTACAGAAAACATTTGCCATTGTCTGGTTTAAGATGAAGTTCTAGAATCTCAACATTTTTGTTTGCTTGTTTCATTTTGTTTTGCTTTTCACTGGGCTTTCTTCTCTCTATATTGCTATAATTGAAAAAAAAAATGCCCTTCTACTCCATGTATGCTTTCCTTTTGCCCGATTTATTTTTTATCACATAATAATGTTCTCTGTAAAACCATGATAATAAGCATATCATTGGCCATCTGAAACATTATTTCCCTCTACCTAGTATATATTAAGAATTAACTTTATTAAATGAATAAAGTTACATGGATAAAACCCCTCAAACTAGACACCCCCCACAGCATATATAGAAATATTCTATGAAAATGTTATCACTTTCTAGTCCCTTTTAGAAGCTTTGAGGAGTTTCTATATTCTGTTAAAATTTCATAGTCACTTTTAATCTATTTTCATTCTGCAGAATAAACTGTTTCAATAGAGAATAAATTAAAAGAGTAAAAGAGTAGCACATTGGTAAAATTTAGAATGTGTGAATGTTTGCAAATTGAACACATGAAAAGTAATGAAGAAGCATTGATTTCAACCCATGATGCAAAATATAGGAGATCTTGGAAGCATTCACGAATCACTGCAGTTCACTAGGAGATGTATTTCCAAGCCTTCAGTGATTACTGCAAGTAAACAACAGGATCACTAACTAGAGATAAACCATGTGAATAAAGGTTACAAGATAATAAACAGAAGCAAATAAGAGAATCCAACTAAGGCTGTAGATGGTGTCTTTGAATTAACAGTACATTGATTGCTGCTTGGTGTGGTGGCACATGCCTATAATTCCAGCAGTTTGGGAGGCTGAGGCAGGAGGATCATGAGTTGAAAGCCAGCTTCAGCAACTCAACAATGCCCTAAGCAACTTAGCGAGACCCTGTTTCTAAATAAAATATAAGAAAAAGCTGGGGATGTGGCTCAGTGGTTGAATGCTCCTGGGTTCAATCCCTGGTACCAAAAAAATAAAAATAAATAAAAAAGCTAGTATCTATAGTATCTATAGCTACTAACTTTGACGTGGATGATTGATAAATATTAATATATAAATTTAAAATAAATGTCCTAAATATTTAGCTTAAAATTTGCCATAGAAAATAATGTATCCCATCAAATTCCATAGTAAGTTAATCAGTCACAACCAAAGTTAAAAACATAGGTCTAAAATTTATTTAGAAATCTAATATTTAACAAAAATCTGCATTTTTTTGTATTTATGAGGAGGTTTTTAGAGATTGAATGAATATCTGTAAAAACATTATTCAAAAGAACACTTTACAGTTTAGTCTTCAGTGGGCAGTAGAATGATAGAGTAGCTACATTACTTATTATTCAAACATTTGGGAAATGTTAATCCCGCTAGTATGGTCAAGACTAAGTAAATTATAAAGACCAGATACTCTTTTTTTTTAAGTATATTTTCTTGAACCAGGAGTGGTGGTGAATTTCCACAATCCCAGTGCCTCAGAAGGCTGAGGCAGGAGGATCACAAGTTTGAGGCCAGCCTAGGCAATATAGTAAGACCCTGTCTCAGAATAAACAGGAAAATCTAGAGACAAAATTAAAGCCATGATTATATTTTTTTCCTTGGTCTCTATCATTTCTTTTCTCACATTACGGATAGAGTAGGGCCATGTAGTATAAATATAGCTGAAGTCCTCATTAATGTATACTTGGTTAGGCAGAGAGCACCAGGGAAAAATTCATGATTTCTTCTTTGTTTTTATCCCTTTTCCATCATTCAAGATCTGTAAAATTGTTGAATCTTCCATTCAGGTCTAAAGAAAGTATCAACAGGAAATTGAAACTCTTTACCCTTTGCCCATAGGAAAAGGTTTCAGGCCAGCTTGAAAGGAACTGGCCTAATCAGAAATCACACAGTTTCAAGATGTTGGGCAAATGTCAGAGGAGCAAATCCAAGATGTTTTTCAAAATATATTTGTAAATCATATTGAACCTCTCAGGTGTCAGTTCCTGGTAGAGCTATAGATTCACAAAGTTTTGCAGGTGGAAAAGTTCTCAGGGTTAAGGAGTAATTACATAACACAGAATTTGCTTAGCTGAAAGGATAGGGCTGATAAAATCTATCCTTAGCTGAGTCTATTTCAGAACATGGTGGTCACACTGCGTAACCATAGAACCTCAGATCTCAGGATGATGTCTCTAGGACTGCATTTTTGGCAACTAATTTGTGGTACACGTGAGATGGTTTGTTTCAACTGGGATAGACTAGACGAAAAAAAAAAGTGTGTACAGCCCATCTAGAGTCTTCCAGCAATAGAATTGCCTCTGCTGTCATGTAAGACACCTCTGTGCATATTATTTAGAGAGGCAAGCAGTCAGGTTGCCCAAAGTGGGAGTGGAGCTGGAGAGTATAACCCACGAAATATCTTGGCACCTGCAAGTGTTGGGAGGATTTTCTCCTTTTAAATAGATTGGTGAGAAACGATAGTTTTGAGATCTAAGGAAGAGGTGGCTTATTAGATTTCAGGCTTCTAGATCATATAGGCTATCAGTAAATCACAGCCAGTTTATCAGGAACAGAAGACAAGTTCGTAAGAAGTCTTTGCAACGTCATTCACACAGAAAAGCATCCATCAACGGCAAGTCCTTCAACAGAAACAGCAACTTCACAGTGTGGCAGTTGATCTTCCCATGGGCCGGGAGGTTGAACATCCTGCATAGTGCTGCCAGGAAATCCCTATTTCATACTAAGAGGGGGCCAGCTGGTTGCATATGTAGGATGTCCCATCTCCTGGCCCACTTCGTCGTGACAGATACCAGAAACATCACTCTACTTCACTGAAGAGCCATAAACTCTACTGGTCAAGGATAAAATCAATAGAAAGGCAGTCTGATCAATGTATTTTAATGAAGGGTATAGCACTAAGTATCAATTAGAACAATTTTGTTGGAAATGTTTTTCAGCTCTTCTATATCATTGATAATTTTTGGTCTTTGTACTTCAATTGCTGAGGGGGGAGTTAATATCTTAAAGTATATTGTGATTGTAATTTTGATTTTCTTTTGTTCTATCACTTTTTGCTTTATGAATTTTGCAGCTTAGTTATTAAGTGCATAAATGTTTGGGACTATTATGTTTCCTTTATGAATTGACATCTTTATGATTATAAAATTGTTACCCATTTTATCTGAAATTTCCTTTTTTGTTATTAATACATTAATTCCAGCATTTTTTGATTAGTATATGCAATATACACCTTTTATATCTTTTTACTATATACCTATCTATATTAGTATATTTAAATTTGTAGAGTTTGTTTATAGATAGCATGTAATTTTGTCAATTCCATCTCATTTTTAATCCAGGATTGCTGTTTCTTTCTTTAAATTGGCATTTTAAAACTGCTTACATTTAATAGAATTGTTGATTTGTTTGGATACATTTCTACCATTTTAAAATTTATTTTCTATTTATCCCTTCTCTTTTTTATTCCTTTGTTCCCAACTTCTGAATTATGTTTTTTTATTTGAGTATTCCATTTAATTGATTGCTTGGCTTTTTGACAATATTTTTTGGTAGTAAATGTGCTTTGGATCAGAATATATATATATATATATATATATATATATATATATATATATATATATATATACACACACACACACACACATACATACACATACCTAATGGTTAATAATTTCTTTATAGCTAATATTTTATCATTTTAAGTAAAATATAAAAAACTTACAATCATGTTTTCTTACCTTTCTCTGATTTGTCTTAGTTGTAATATAGACTACATCTCTATGCTTTCAGAATCTCATTAGACAATGTTATAAGTTTTGCTTCTGACAACCATATGTATTTTAAAGATTTAAAAATCCATTATATTTTTGCCATATATGCACCATTACTTTTGATCCCCTTCATTTCTAAAGTTTTCAAGTTTTTCTCTAGTATAATTTTCTTCTGCCTATAGAACACCCTTTAACATTTTTCAGAGTAAATCTTCTGGCAATGACTTCTTTAGTTACTCTTCATCTGAGAATTCTTTTTCCACACTCATTTGTGATTCTCACTGGATATAGTATTCTAAATTAGAAGTGCCTTTCTTTCAACTTTTTAAAATTATGATTACATTGCCTTCTGGCTTCCATATTTTCTGATAAAAAAGCTGAAGTCATTCAAATCATGGCTTTGCTGTATGTAAAGGGTAATTTTCTCAGGCTGCTTTCAAGATTTTTTTCCTTATCTCTTGTTTTCACCAATTTTATTATGATGTGTTTATCTATGTATGATTTTTTTTTAGTTTAACCATTTGACTTTTACAGACCTTTTTAACTCTGTTAATTTGTTTTTCACCAAATGTGGCATGCTTTGGACCATTATTTCTTCAAATAGTTTTTCTTTATCAATGTTTTTCCTTTCATATAGAATTTCAATGACACAAATATTAAACATAGATATTATCCTACCGGTCCTTAATATGTACATTTATTTTTAATTTTTTCCTACTTAGTTGTTCAGATTCAATAATTTATATTGATCTAACTTAAGTTTCCATGACTCTTATTGTCTCTGTTCTGTTATTAAACTTGTTCAATGATTTTTTTCTTTCAAATATTGTATTTTTTCAGCTCTTAAAGTTTTTATTTGATTCTTTTAAATTCTTACTAGTTTGGAACTCCTATCTTTCTATTCATTTCAAAAGAAACTCTCTCTTCCTTCATTAAACATGGTTATAGTAGCTGCTTTGAAAGTTCTTTGACTATAAATTCCAACATTTGGGCCATCTTAACGTTGTTTCTTTCTTTCTTTCTTTTTTAAATTCTCTTCTTCCTTTAAATTTTTTGAAATTTTTCTAAAATTCTATGATATTTGAGTAAAATGTTTTGTATCCTTGATACTTTCAATATTATGTTTTGAGATCATTGGGTTTTTTTTCTTTAATTGATGTGAAATTCACATTCCATAAATTAACCATTACCACTTAGAAAGGTAAAATTTAATAGTACTTAATACACTCACAGGAATGTCCACTCATCACTTCTTTCTAGTTCCAGGGTTTTGTTGCTGATGTTGTTGTGTGTGTGTGTATGCGTGTGCTTACGTGTGTGTGCACGTGTGCTAGGGATCAAGCCTTGGGCCTTGTACATGCTGTGCAAGCACTCTGTTATTGAGCCACATGTTCCAAGAAATTTTTATCACTCCCCCACAAATTCCATATCCATTAAGTAGTTGTTCTATATTATCTCATTCCCCAGCCCTTAGAAAACACTATTCTCTTATCAGTATCTAAGAACTTAGTTACTCTGCATGTTTTTATTTTCTTTTGTCTGACTAATTTATGAAAGCATCCATGTCTTAAAGGTTTGTTCATGATGCAGCATTTATCAATATTTCATTACTTTTTAAATCTCAGTAATATTCCATTGTGCATATATACCACGTTTTGTTTATCTGTTCATCCATTAATGAACATTTGGATTGCTTCTACCTCTTGACTATTGTGACTACTACAGCTATCAATATATTGAACAAATACCTATGAGAGCCTGCTTTCAATTCTTTTGAATGTATATCCAGAAATGGGATTACTGGATTATGTGATAGTTCTATTTTAAATTTTAGGATCCTCCATACTCTTTTCCATAGTAGTTGCACCATTTTACAATCCCACCAACACAGGGCAAGTGTCCCAGTTTTTACAGCCATTGGTAATTTTTAAGAATTTTTGTAATAGTCATCATAATTAGCATGAAGCAATATCTCAATGGCTTTAATTTGCATTTTCTTGACAATTAGTAGTCATCAGAGCTTGTTGTCCACTTGTATATCATTTTTAGAGAGATATCTATTCAAATCTTTTGCCTGTTTTTCAATCAGGTTTTTAAATTATTTGTTGTTGAGTTGTAGAAATTCTTCATCTATTCTGGATACTAACCCCTTAGATATGACTTATAAAAATTTCTCCAATTTTACAGATTGACTTTTCACTCTGTTAATTGTGTCTTTTGATGCAAAAAGTTTATAGTTTAATGTAGTTGTTTTTATCTATTTTTGTTTTTGTTGCCTATGATTTTGATGTCATTCCAAGAAATCATTGACAAGCCAAATGTAATGAAACTTTTAACCTATGTTTTCTATTTAAGAAAACATGGTCTGGGCTGTTGTCGTGGTTCAGTGGTAGCTTGTGTGAGGAACTGGGTTCGATCCTCAGCACCACATAAAAATAAAATGAAGATATTGTTTCCAACTAAAATAAATAAATATTAAAAAACAGAAAACATGGTCCTCTATTCCATTCCATTAGGCTGTTTGTTTCTTTTTATGCTAACACCATAGTGTTATGATTACTGTAGTTTTATAATATGTTTTAAAATCATGAAGTATTGGTCTTTCAATTTTATTCTATTAGAAGTCATTTGAGATTGCATATGAAATTTAGGATGATTTTTTTTCTATTTCCATAAAAAATGCCATTGGGATTTTGGTAAGGATGGTGTTGAATCTGTACGCTGCTTTTGACTTATGAATAACAGAAACTTATTTCTCACAATTCTGGAAGCTTGGAAACCTCATCAGATTTGGCATCTGGTGAAGATCCATTTATGGTTCATAGATGGTGATTTCTCACTTGTTCTCATGATGGAAGGAGGAATGGGTCTTTTTCAAGCCTCTTTTATGAGGCCACTAATCCCATTCAGAGAGACTCCATCCTAGTAACCTAATTTCTTCCCAAAGGCCAAGCCTCCTAACACCATCACTTTGGTGATTAGATTTCAACATATTATTTGGCGGGGGGATATTCATAGTACCAGGTCTTTTCAGATTTTCTCTAAGTTAATCCTTACACTTAGGCTTTTTAAAACTCTTTGTCTACATATCTTTCATACACTCAAGTTAGATATCAGCCCTAGGTGAATCTCAGCATCTTTTCAGTTCTTTGGCAAGAATATATTCTGTCCTGAACATGCCCCTGCCTTTCAAGAGTCCCTGGAATATTAAGGAACTTTTCAAATATCTCATACCCTCAAAATGTCACTCTTTGAATTTCTTACCAGGCTTTCAGCATTTTCATTCATCTATTTTTTGCTCCCAAATACACACACACACACACACATAAATTTTCTTTTCTTTTTTTTTTTTTTTTTGTCTCAGTTTGTTCATTTGTCTTTCAGTATTTATTGTGTAGGTGGGGTGGGGAGGGGTGTTCTGAGTTAAAGGGAAGTCTTTTGTAGCAGTCCTTCAGGGAAACCACAGTCAAATCAAAACAGATGTATCCCTGGGGTGAATGTGCATTGTGTTCCCTCTAGAACCAAGGTATCCACATTAGGAATGTGGACTGCCATCTCAAAACTGTCCCCCCAGTAAGGAATTGAGTGGATTACCGTAAGATAAAGTACTTCAAGACCACCGCCCCCCATGATGTTTCATTTAGCTTTCCCCTTATAAATGTTTGCTTGGTTGCTGTAAACCTTTGACTGTTAGAGTTCTAGTAAGGTTGATTTTGACAGTTTTTATCTCTTCTTTGGTGTTTCTTTCAATAGACATCCCCACAGTTCCCTGCTACATCATCTTTGCTCTCCTGACCCTGAGTCTTTTAAATATTCTCTTGAGAATATTGGTTTTTAGAATTAAAATAGGTCATCAGCCTCATCAGATTTAGAACCCAAGTCTCAACTCTTTTTTCTGTGGGCCTTGTTTCCAATGTCAGTTCGATTTTCAAAGCATTTGGAATGCTCCTTGGATCTGTCCCATGGGTGTTATTCAGGGGTCCCATATGGGACCTGGACAGTACTGTATATCATAGTCCAATTTTCAGTCTTTTGTTACATGGCTTTGGGTCATTTTTACAAATGTGTAGCTGATAGATGAGCCTAGGATTTAGGTGACCTATTCTCAAGCCTCTTCATCTCCTTGATTTTCACTACAGTGGACATTTCCTGGAACTCTGGTGAGAAAGTCAGATTTTTAGATTCTTCATATTGTGCATTTATTGTTTTGGAGTCTGCTTCAGGGACAAATGTAGGGAAATGAAAGAGAAAAAATAATTGGGCATTCCCTTCACACTCTTCAGACCTTGGTGGTCTTTTTTTTCTAGTTCACATGGTCAAACTGAGAGATTTTTTCTCTCAAAGGTTTAATTACCTGCACAACTCCTCCTGGTGTTGCCACTATTGGTGGACATCTTAGTGATTGATGCATGCTTTCATGGCAGGAGAGAAAAAGAAGAGCAAAGAAAATAATTTCTCTGTCTTATGCCTGTGTTCTCTGTCCTCTAAATTACCTCTTTACTTTATAGTTGATTGTCTTTTCTGTCCATTGGGGAAACTATGTTTCTTGGAGGTTTCTTTCTTCACATCCACTACACAGTTCTAATGATTTTGGCTGCATTAAAATCTAAGCCAGAAAATAATTTAGGGAGAGGAAACAGGAAAATCACTCTTAGTGATCCTTCTTTGATTTTGCCAACAGGTTTTAGTTGTATTCTGTAGGAGAGATCAGGTTGAATGTGCTCCCTCCAGAAATGGAAGACTATTAATGGGCAACTTTGTTAAAAATTCAAAAATTCATTTTATCACTTTTGTTTCTGTGTTATGAAAATAAAATTGATTTTTTTTACATGTTGGCTTTTTATCTAACAATCTTTCTAAATTTACTTATTAATTCTCAAAATGTATCTGTAAAGTTGTTTCATTTTTCTAAGTACACAGTCATGTTTTCATTTTTCTACTTAAATCCTCAATATTTTTATTTCTTTTACTTACCATAGCATGCTAATGAGTAACTCTGGTACAGGGCAGAATGGATGTTGTTATAGTGGACATTCTTGTCTCTTTCAAAACTCAAAGGAAAGACTTAGACTTTTAACTACTAAGTATAATATATGTTATAAACATTTGGTCAGTTTTCTTTGGGAGATTAAGAATTAAGGAGACTTAATTTAGTTTTCTAAAATTGATTTTATCACAAATCACATTGAATTATAGAAAAAAAATGTACATACATCATGTACACCCACAAGAATGGGTAGTTATACTCCATGAACGTATATGTCAAAATACATTCCACTATCATGTATAACTATAAAGAAAAAACCCACAGTAGGTATAGTGGCCCTACAGCCTACCAAACTAGAGGGGTTCACAAAAAAATCTTAATTTTTTTGAAGAAAGTATTTTAATATAGCACACTAATCAACTCAACTCTATATCAATACAGTTATAACATAATTTTTAACATGAAAAAAGCATATGAATATTGAATTGCAGGCTTGGGTAAAGTCAATAAATATGCGATCAGTAAAAATGAATAAATAGAAAATAGTAAGAAAAAAGAAAAATGTATATATTTACTTATTCACAGAATAAAATGACACACTTTTAAGCTTTCTTTTCAAGGTTAATCTTGCCTCATGAATGCTGCTGGGAAATAGTAATAATCCCTATATTTACCCCCAAAATCTGTATATGATTGATTTTTTATGCACATTTGGTACCATAAGTAAATAGATCTGTGTTTTCCCATCCCCCCCAAAAATATATATAGTATGACCTTCCATTTGTTTAGATGTAAATTCATATTTTTCCATAAGTTTTCATGGTTATTTCCTAATATAGGTCTTGAGTCTATCTTGCTAAAGTTTTAGTAAGATATTTTATGAATTCTCTCACTGTTGCTAATGGACTATTTTGTCTTTATTCCATTTCCAGCCTTGTTCTTAGACTATTTCAACCTCTAGATTATTTTATATTTATCTTGTATCATGTAATTTTCATGTACTAAATCCAGTACTGTTTTTAGAAAAGTGTCAGATTTGCTAGGCCTATGGTCACCCAAAAATAGACAACAGATAATTTGATCCCTTGCTTTCTAAAGCATAAGAAAATAAGATACAAATTATTCACAATATTATCTTGGTGAAAATTAATAAAATAATGAGTAATAGGATAAGTTGGCATCCTGTCCATTTCCCAAATTTAATGTTATTGATATGTATTGATGGCATTACTATTTTTAATGTTTATTGTTGGTTTTTGGTAAATTACCTTTATCATATTTATAAGAAGGCCCCTTTTATCCCTATATAATTGAAATTTTAATTAGAAGTAGTTTCTCCATTTAATCAAATTATCTTCATTACCTATTAAAAATCATAAAATTTCTTCACAATTGTTAACAAAGAATTTTATTAGTAAATTTCATGGTATTAAATCACCCTTGAATTCCTGAAATAACTCTTGTTTTTTCACGATGTATTATTCCTTTGATATTTTTACTGGACTCTGTTAATATTTTATTTGGGATTTTGAATCTATATCATTGAATGCTATTTGTCTCTAATGTTTTTTAAGTGTTTTTGGAGTTTTGCTATTTACACTATATTGTTTTATGAAATGCTCTGGGAAACTTTTAAATGTTATTATGGTTACTCATTTTTTCATGTATGTTAACTTAAACAAATTAATTATAATTTCTAATTTCCAAGTTCTAGAAATTGGAAATGTGATTATTGTGGTATTACTTCACAATTCTCCCCAAATTACTATACCTTTTAATTATATTGTCAGAATACTGGACTATTCTTTTCTCCAAGGCAAAGATTGTCTCCATTGCTTCATAGGAATAAAATCTTTTATATTTCTTTTAAACAAAAGAAATGAAAGATGAGAGTGTCATTTACTCCATCTTTACTACTTTTTTCAATATTGTTGGATATGTCTGTGATTCTGGAGTTATTAAAAATCATGTACTCCTTGAGTAAATGAGTGAATGAACATATAAAATATGAAATACTGTGTGCAATTGTTTCCTCTGAAAATCAGATTTTATTTCATCTAACTATGAATTTACTTGCCCCATGGAAAATGTGCAATAGTCTCTTTGTTATGTAACTCCTTCCAAACTTTCCATACATTCCTTATGTGAAATATGCATGAATCACATAAATTTACCCATCATTCCAAGCAGTATGGATTGAATAGTAGAAAAATAAAACAGGAAGTGATTGTTCACCCAATGGAACTTATATTCTAGTGATTATGGCAATAGAATTCTCCCACATAGTAATAGTGAAGACATACTTGTGCATTTAAAGCACAATTGGAAAAACAATTTTTGCAGGTGAAACATGTTGAGTAGAGTATCAAAATCTTCAACACAATCAACTTTCATGATAGATACAATCTGAGGAAGGTACAAAAAATTATTAACAATAATGAGCATCCACAAAGACATTTGGTCCAAAGAATTTCTGGTGATAGCTTTTCTTTATTGTACTGGTTAAATCCTACTGATTGGTAGTTATGGTCAAGTAAGCTGCTCTTGAATCAACCTTTCAGCAGATAAATAAATAAAACACAAAAACAAATTATCTGATTTACTGGAGAATAACCCAATACAGAATTCTGGAGGGTCTAAACACTTTGAAGAAAGTCATAACACTGATTGAGTTTCCAGCTTCCATGATGTATAATCTAAGTTGAAGATATAGTGTGCAATGATAGGTGGATAAAACTACAATAAATAATCTTCAGTTTTTGTGGTCTAAAGAACCTGAGAAAATAATTTGAGGAAATATCAACACTGAAAGGTGACAGAGTATCCAGGAATGGGTAGAGATAGAGGGACCACAAAATTTTTGTACAGTATTCAAAATATGCATAATTAAAACTTGATTCTTATAAGAAAAAGATATTAATTGTAATCCCCAGGCTAGCTACTAAGGAAAAAACTAAAACATTATACAGGGAAAAAAAATAAGAAGTGAATCGAGTAGTTTCTTATAAAAAGGTCAGTTAATCACAAATGAAGGCATTACTGAAGGAAATGATGGTATATATTATATAGAAAATGATGGAAGTAAATCTTTTCCTAACTGTAATTAGTTTAAATGTGAAATGTATTAAACTAAAATTAAAAGGCAGAGACTAACAGAGTGAGCAAAAATATATTATCCAACTATATACTTCCAACAAGAAACTCAATATCTCAGGACACCTGGATATTGACAGTGAAGGAATGTTCCATGTAAATAGTAACCAAAGGAGAGTTAAGTTAATGTCAAAAAAATAGAACTTATATGAAAGACAAAGGACATCATAAGTTCATAAAAAGGTAAAGTCACCAAGAAGATACAAAACCTATAAACATATATGCACCTAACAACAGAGCCCAACAAACACAGGAAGCAAAAAGTAAAAGAATTGAAACAAGAAAAAGAAAACATACCTACAATAATACCTGGAGACATCATACCCTATTTTAAACAATGTATAGACCAACTACACAGATAAATAAAGAGATAGAGGAATTAGAAAACTCTATAAAGGGCTGGGAATGTGGCTCAGTGGTAGAATGCTTGCTTACCATGTATGTATGGGTTCAATCCTCACTACTGAAAACACACACACACACACACAACTGTAAAGCAGCTAATTCTAATAGACATAGAGAATAATCCATCTAATAACATATAGAATGTTCTCTGAGATAGACCATATGTTTGGCCACTAAACAAATATAAATTAATTAAAATATTATTATTCAAAGTATATTCTCCACAATGGAGTAAAACTAGAAATCAGCAATTAGAAAGAAAATTGACAAATTTGAACATATACAGATATTAAACAGCATACTCACTATTAAATGGCCAATGAGTGAAAAAAGAAATCACAAAATAAAATTTTAAAATATTTTGAAAAAGAGTGAAATAAAAACTTACCAAAAATTATGGTATGCAGCAAAAACAGTGTTTAGAGGGAAATTTATACTATAAATGGCTACATTTATAAAGAAGAAAAGGGCTGAGAGTACAGCCCAATTATAGATCATGTTCTTAGCATATGTGAGGCCTTGGTTCCATTCCCAGCACCACAAAAATAAAGAAAAGGATTGGTTAAAAAAATCAGTAAAAGAAAGATCCTAAAGAAGGATATAACATAAATTTATATCCTTAAGATATAAAATAGAAAAAGAACTAGAATAAAAGAATAAGCTTCATTCAACTAGAAAAAAAATGATAAAGACAAATAAAATAGAGTATGGGAAAAATAAAGAATCTTAAGAATATCAGAAGTTGAGATTCTTTGAAAAGATCAAAAAAGTTGACAAACCTTTTAGCCAGAATGACTAAGAAACAAAAGTGATCACACAAATTATGAAAATAAGAAATGACAATAAGAGCATTTCTACTGACCTTCCAGAAATTAAATAGATTAGGAAAAAATATAATGAACAATTGTGCTCCAATAAAGTAGAAACCCAGAAGAAATAGTCTAAAGATAATTATAACAAGTAAAGACTTGAATCAGTTACCAAAACCTCCCAACAAGGAAAAGACAAGATGACTTCGTTGATGAATTTTACCAAACATTTAAAAAATTAACACCAGTCCTTCTCAAACTACATTTTATGAGACCAACTTTATCTTAATACTCAGGCCAGATAAAGACAGCACAAGAAAACCATAGACCAAGATCGTTTATGAATATAGATGCAAAAATTCTGAACAAAATATAAATGAACTCAATTCAGCATGATATTATGCACTATGACCAAGTGGGAATGTAAGAGCAGAGGGAAGTAAACAAGCCATAAGGTCATCTCCATTCCTGCAGAAAAATGTATTTGACAAAATCCATCACTCTTTTATGATGGAAAACAAAAACACTTAACAAACTAGAAATAGGAGAAAACTTCCTCAACATGATAAAAGGGATTAATGAAAATCCCCAGCTAATATCATAATTTCATAATCAGTAGTTTAAAAAAAGCTGAAAGAATTCCCTCTAAGACCGGGAATAAAGAGAAGATACCCACTTTCATTATTTCTATTCAGTGTTGTATTGGAAACTGTATCTAGAGAGATTAGGCAAGAAAAGGAAATAAAAGAGGAAAATTGAAAAAGAAGAAATAAATTATCTATATTTTCAGATAACATGATCTTATATAGGAAAATTAAAAACAAAAACAAAAACAAACCCACCCACCATATATATATATATATATATATATATATATATATATATATATATATATATATGATCTATATATGAGATCAATTCAGCAAAGTCACAAGAGACACTATTAATACACGAAAATCAAATCTAATTATATACAAGGCAGTAAACAATCCATAAAAAAAATGAAGTACTGATGCATGCTACAAAATGGATAAACCTCCAAATCATTATGCTAAGTGAAAGAAACCAGACACAAAAGGTTACAAATTCCAATTATATGAGATATCTAGATTAAGTAAGTTTATAAAAACAGAAAAAAAGATTATAGAGATTTCCCAGGGCTGGAGGAGGGAAGTAATGAGAGAGGGGCTGACTGGTTAATGGGAAGTGATTTCCTTTTTGAATAATTAAATTTTTGAGAACTAGAGAGAGGTGATGGTTGTACAATATTATGAATGTACTAAATGCCATTGGTTTGTACACTTTAAGTGATTCATTTGGGCTGGGCAATAAGCCACGGAGCCTTTTACCACTGATCTACATTCCAACCCCTTTTAATTTTTTTATATTTTGAAAGAGACAGGATCTATCTAAGTTACTGAGGCTGGCCTCCACGAACCTCCTACCTCCAACCTCCCCATTATAGGCAAGCTCCACAGTGTCTGGCAGTTTTATGTTGTATAAAGTTTACAGCAATAAAAATTTATGCAACACTGATAGCATCATCATCATCATCATTATGGAAATTAATGCTTCTGAAATTTCACTTTCTTTAAAAAGCTTAGATTAAGAATAAAAAATTAGAGCGCTAAAATTGAAAAGTGGATTTAGTCGATTTGAATAACATATTTTTGTCTTCTCTCTGTTCTCTTTCAGATTATGTCTGGCCACTACCTAGGTATTTGTGCCCCGTCTGGATTTCTTTAGATGTTTTATTTTCTACTGCGTCCATCATGCACCTCTGCGCTATATCGCTGGATCGGTATGTAGCAATACGTAATCCTATTGAGCATAGCCGTTTCAATTCGCGGACTAAGGCCATCATGAAGATTGCTATTGTTTGGGCAATTTCAATAGGTAAATATACTCCTGGCCATTAGAATTGCAACGGCTATGCTCAATACCTTCGGATTATGTACTGTGAACAACGTACAGACGTCGACTGGTAACGTTGTATATGGCTGGGATTGTTAGGAATTATTCTTAACCTATTTATCTGATATTTAGGTTAACAATAATGAAACAAATATGACAAATATGAACATACAGGATATGACAAATATGAACATATAGGTGTAAAGTTTTCATTTATAGTGCTAAGTTAGTTCTTACTTTAGTATGCCAACGAATTCTGCAACACAGATACAAAGCCTTGTGCATATTTAAAATGCGTTGACCATTACAAAGATTAAAAAAATCTAAATCTTGGAAAAGATACATTTGTCCCAGAATATTAGCCTTAATGTTTTAATTCTAATTCCACATCCTTTTCAGTGGAAAATTAATAATATGATCTGGATCTTTATGAAGAAAACAGGTCTCAATGTTTGCTAAATTTGTTAAACACAAAATATACTATTTCTCCTCAGCTTTAATTGTCTTCTTGAATTCTGGTTATACAGAGAGAGGAGAAACTATTGATTTTTTTAAGGATTTGGGGAAAAATTTTATTGGGATGTGGAGAAATTTAAAGAGACAGAAATGGTCATGTTATTGCTAATATTTAAGATATTCATAAATACTATACTAATGCTACTATTAAAGTAAAGCAGGTTAACTCATTGGATTTAGGGCTTTTACAGCCCTCTTTTATCTCCTTCCAGTTGAGCTTTTTCTTCTTTTGAAGAAAAATAATTTTTCTTCAAACCTATGTTTCTGTAAAAGATTTAGGTAAATTTGCCAACAAGATCAAAACCTCTGCACAATCTTCACTGATATCTTCTAGAAATTTGTCTCTGGGTTTATTGATGAATTTAATTTGGTTAAGTTATTTATTTTAAGTTTTAACATCGTTCTTTGTAGATTGTTCTATCAGTATATACAATACAAACACCTTTGGATAAGAAGCCATGAAATTTTTCACAAATATAAATGGATTCTATATATATAATTTGACTTAAAATTTTAAGAGTTCACAGATTTTAATGTCTCTACCCCAAGGTGCTCATCTAAAAAGAATCCAGTTCTTATGGTACTTACAAAAAAAGTATATACGTAAGTGAAATTAGAATACTAGGGTCATCGGTTTCTAGAAATGACAGTCTGGGTAATTTGCAATGACTCTTGGGCTAAAGAAAACTAAAAATATGAATAAAATACTAACATCTCAGATAATCTAATAAAATAGTGTGTGTTTATGTGGCCAAAATTTAGAGAAAGACAGAAGTCCGGGAAAAATTATGACATTTGGTTCACTTTTGCCAAAGATGTAATTGCCAATCTAAAGATATGACCAACAGATTGGGAAACATTTCATTGCCTCATCTTTGATCCACAAAGTTGGACCAAAGTAAGATTACAGAGTTTGGCAAGGGTCAGCCAATCTGAATTTAATTTTGGGATCCCAAAGACCTGTAGTCTAGGAATAAAGAAGGAAGAAGATTAAACATCTATGACATGAAATTCAACTCTGGTTCAAGTCATATAGGTAGCCAAGAAAAATCTTGAGCCTTGAAATTGGATTAACATGTTTTCATATTATTCATGTTTACAACTTATTTGGCATAAGCAACAAAAAAAATCTTAAGCTCCAATTACTTCTTTTAATAATTTTCAAATATAGTCACTGAAACACAGTGATAAGCAGATATAAAAGAAAAACGATACTTGAACCAGACATGGGACAATGAAATATAAAAGAAATGAACTTAAAGCTATTTAAGATGGTCGAGTTATCAGACATAGACTTTAAACAACCATTTGTAAGGTGAACATGGCAATTATAAGCTAAACTTAAATCTTTCAGCAAGAAACTGTTAAGGGTAACATTAAGATCTGAGAAACAACCAGAAAATTTGGAGCTTAAGTATAATATGAAAACCTAAGAATTCAGTGCCAGATTAGACATGGCTATAGAGAGAACTATTAGAGATTTGAAAGAAGAAACTCTGATGAATGAAGCATGGAAAATTACAAGGATAGAAAACAGAGATTAGAGTACAAGAGGATAGTAGACATACAGTATAGAACAAGAAGAGTTGCACAAGGAGAGAGAAGAAAGGCAGAAAACCAATATTAGAAGAGCTAATGGTTTTTAGAATTGATGAAAGACATTGATTCTCATATTTAAAAGCTCACCAAGTCTCAAACAGAATGAATAAAAGGCAATCAACATCTGGAACCATCAGAGTAATATTGATGAAAAAGAGAAAAAATTTAATATCAACCTTAGAGAAAAAAAATAGATAACTTCAGTATAGATAACTTCAGTAGAGCAATCATAAAATGGACAAATGTTTTCTCAATAGCAACAATAAAAGCCAGATGTTGGGATTATACTGTCAATACACAGAAAAAAAAAAAAGAATATTAAGCCAGAGTCACATTCTCATCAGAATTAAACCTCAAAAATTAAAGTGAAGTGAAGACAGTATAAGACAAGCAAAAACTGACAGAACATGCCAATAGCAGACTCCTACTTAAGGAAATACTAATGGGTGTGCTTAGAGCAGAGGAAAATGGTCACAGACGGAAGGTTAGATATACAGGAAGCAATTAAGAGCAGTGAAAATGGTAAATGTGTTCTTAAATATAAATAAGTATTGACTGTAGAGCACAATAACAATAATGTCTTCTGGGTCTCAAAGTATTTATTGACCTAAATGCATAAAATAATAGCCTATAAGTAAAGAGCATTGAAAATAAGCTTCTTTCATTGTCCAGGAGAAAGAGAAAAGGTGATATTTAATATTAAACTTTAATGAATAAAGTATAACTTGCACATTAAAGGGCAACTTCTAATAGAGTAGAAAAAAACATTTAACTTCCAAATTTAAAGTTATAATAAATCCAAAAGGAAGCATTAAAGTTAAAAAAAGAAACAGAGATGGTTGGAAAATAGAAAACACATATTCAATGGCAGAATTAAAACCAAATGCATCCCTAATTATATTAATTATAAATTAACTAAATATTCTAAGACTGGTCAGAATTTGCAAAAAGCAACCAACATATTTAAAGCATAAGGTAAATGAAAGCTTAAGGAAAGTGAGAGGCCAAAGGTCTTTCACCCAATGGAAATAATGGCATAGCTATATTAATATTTTCAGAATAGACTTTTTGACAAAAGAATTATTCTGTAGAAGGAAGGTCACTTTGTAATGATGAAAGACTTAAATTCACCTGGAAAATATAATGAATTCATAAGTACATAGTAATATGGTCTTAACATTTAGAAAGGAAACAAGACAGAATCACAAGGACAGACAGACAAATCTACACTCATGGTATAAGATGTTAATAAAACTCTCCCAGTGATTATATGAGGACAGTGAGCAAATGTGAACCTAGAAGTGAAAAATGCATATTCCTGCCATTTGCATACAAAAGACTTATAAAAAAATTGGCCACATATTTGGTCATAAATCAATCATCAATAAATTTGAATGGGTGGGATTCATAAAGTGCATTTTCTTTGTAATGCAAATAAGATAGAAATGATTAGCAGGCAGATAACTAGAAAATCTCCATATATTTGTAAATTAAGAAATTATTTCTCAACAAACTTTGACCACATGGATTTAGAATCCATGGATGATTCTTACCTGGCCTATTTATTACGAAGGTGATTGTGCAATGATGATTTTTCTCAATGTTATCATTTTTTTCTGCTTATATTAGTTGGCATTATACTCTAAGGAAGGATTTTCCCTCTAATTCTTTGTTATTTATTTATTCATATTAGTAGGGATTTCTAGATTGTTTAATATTCAATGTAGCATATGTGATTTGTTATTGCCTTTAATTATTTTTATGCTCAAATTGTCCCAGATTTCTCCAATGAGAACTCCTTTTGATATGTGTCATCAGTTTTTGAGAGCTTTCTTACTTTCTGACATAAATTATGCTAGGCTCACCTTTCACTTCCCATTATCCAGTCCTAAAATTAGCCATTTGTTTTTTACAAGGAACCATATTAGTGAGCAATTGCTTTATAAACTGGGAAATGAACATTAAGTATGCTTGTTGCTTTTGGGATATTATTGCTCCTATTTATCCATGCCTTTAATCACAATCCACTAACATAGGATTCCTCTGCTAATTCCTAATTTCTTATTTTTATTCATTTTTCTCATAGTGAAAAACCTGATTGCAAAAGCATTCATTTGCTTATTTATTTATTTTCAAAAGCCCACAGTGTATTTTAGAATTAATATACCCATACCACTATCAATTTTAAAAAATTCAGCGTCTAAAATTTCATGTGTATGTATGTGTGTCTATAAAATATTTTGCTCTGAAAGTTTATAGCATTGCGTTCAAAATTCTAGGGTTAGTTTCAATTCTTTTTGTTCCATGTGTTTTTGTTTTTGGTACCAAGAATTGAACTCAGGTATTCAAAACGAACCTACATCCCAATCCCTTTTTATTTCTTATGTTGAGCAGAATCTTGCTAAATTGCCCAAGCTGGCTCTGAACTTCAGAATCTCTCCCACTACTTTTCTTATGCCCAGCCACTTCATATGATGTTCTGACATTTTTATTTTAAATTTATTTTATATTATTTTTATATTTTTAAAAATATCTTAAACTAGATTAAGGAAGTTCCCTTTCATTCAATATTTTCTGTGACTTTTTGTAATGAATAGGTGTTAGTTTTCTAAAAGTCTTTTCTCCATCTAGTGGAATGATAATAGAATTTTTTTCTTTCTTCTGTTAGCATGGTTGATTGTATAAATTTTGAGTTGCAATCAATCATGCATTCCTGGAATAAATCCCACTTGATAATGAGAGCTTTCTTTTTTCTGTGTCATTGAATTCTGTTTGATGTTTCAATTAGAATTTTTGCTTCCATTCTCATGATAGATTTTGCTGTCATTTTCTTTTCTTTGGTGGTATTCTTGCCAAGTTTTGGTTTCAGGATTATGCAATTCTCATAAAATGAATTTCAAACTCACCCTCTCTCCTACCTTCTAAGTCTTTATAGAATTTGTCTTTTTTCATCTTTAAATGTTTGGAAGAACAAATGAATATAATCATAGAATGGTATAGCCATCTGAGCCTGTAGGGTCGTGTATGTGTGTGTGTGTGTGAGAGAGATGTGTATGTAAAAGGCCTTATTTATTTATTTAATTGCTTCAAAATGAATAGGAATATTACCATTTCTATTTCTTTTCATTTTTACTTTTGGTAAATTGTGATTTTAAAGGAATTTCATCTAAAGTTTCTAATTTATTGGCATAAAGTGGTATATAATAAATTGTCCTTTTATGTCTCCATAACCTATAGTGACTTCCTCTTTCATCCTAAGAATGGGTATCTCACTTTTCTCTTTTTCTGTTTATTTTTACTAAGAGTTTATAAATTTTATTTAATTTCTCCAAGAAATACCTTTTGATCACCAATTTTGTTCGTTGTCCATTTTTTATACTATTAATGTATGCTCTTATTTCCTTCTTTTAGCCTACTTTGGGCTTAATTTGATTTTTTTTTTCCTCTAAATTTTTAAGAAAAAAAAAAACTTGATTGGGTGACCCTGGACCTTTCTTAATGATCTAATACAAATATCTAAATCTATAAGTTTTCCTCAAAATTCTGCAACCAAAAAAAAAAAAAAAGGTTCAGAAGCGAATTAAAGAATTTTAAAAAAAATTAAAAAAGGTTAGGTTATGCTGCCATCAGATAAGGCTGATGACTCCATCATGAGATAGAGTGGTAGAGAAGAAACTTTTTGGTAATGAGCCAGCGAGTTGGAAAATGGAGGACTCTTGCTTGGAAAATGGAGGACTCTTGCCTGAAAGTTTCATCTTGCCCAGAGGTCACGGATGCTAAGCTTACATAGAGACTTTGCAGAAGTATATTTTTAGCCATAGCCAGGAGGGCGCCAGGGTAGTCAATTAATTCTGCAGCTACCAGCAACTCTGATGTCTTGATGTTATCTTAAAGGTCATGGACCTTCCTGGTTCCTGTAAATCTACAGAAACATTACTGATTAAGATTCTTATGACTGCTGTCTTTCTTGTTGCCCTTTCCCTGACAAAGCTGACTCTAGCAGTTAATTGTTCAGGGATAAGGCACAAGGGAAGCAAAGTGAGAGAGATTTGCTAGGGACAAGTTAACCCATTCAGCAACAAGTTAACCCATTCAATTTGCTTTTAATTGCGTCCCACAAACTTCACCATACATTTTCATTTTAGTTCAGAATATCTACTAATTGCCTCATGATTTCTTCTTTAATCCTTAGATTATTTACAAGTCAGTGGTTTACTTTTCACATTTGAGGAAAACTTGAAGATATATTTCTTACCAAGTTGTAGTTAATTCTGCAGTGGTCAGAATATCTATCTGTATATCTCTGTCTATCTGTATCTCTATAGTATGCTTCCATTATATGACTTTCATTGACATTGTCATTTGGTCCCAGCATATAGATTCTCAGGATAAATTCTCCTCATTGTGCATCAAACTAATGTTTTCTGATGTTGCTGAATGTGGTACCAGAATTTGTATTTTGCAAATTTTCTCTCCTTTCTTAAGTTAGTTTAAGAGTTGTGTTAAAATTTCCATCTGTGACTTGTCTATCTCTGCTTTTAGTTCTTTTAACATTTACTTTATAAGTTTGGGGGCAATGCTATTTTGTTTCTTTAATAAATATGACTATCTCTTCCTATAGGATTGAGGTTCTTATCATTAAGAAATATTTCTTTTTATCTCTCCTAATACTTTTTTCTCCTAAGATCTAATTTTTCTGATATACTAATTTCTTGTCAGTTATACTATTTCCTGTAGCATATCGTCTTCCAATCTTTTATTCTTAAACTGACTATTCTTATATTTTAAGTAAATCACTTATAAACAGAATCTAGCAGTTTATGATTTTTTAAAAAAATTCATTTAGTTATTTGTTCTAATCAGTTATACATGACAGCAGAATGCTGTTTGTTTCATTGTACACAAATGAAGCACAATTTTTCACTTCTCTGGTTGTACTCAAATTAGGGTCACACCATTCATGCAATCATACATGTACCTAGGGTAATGATGTCCGTCTCATTCCACCATCTTTCCTATCCCCGTTCCCCCTCCTCTCCCCTCCCTCCCCTTTGGCCCATCCAAAGTTCCTCTACTGGTCCCATGTCCTCCCCCATTATGGATTAGCATCCACTTATCAGAGATGTTTATGTTATGTTCCCTTTGTGATCTCAACTTAATTCTACTATCCTTAGAAAACTTTTTGTATGATTTTAATTCAGAAAATGGTTGATGATTGTTAAAGTCAAGAGTATGGTTAACATTGCTAAGTGTCCTATGTGCCCCTGGGAAAAAATAAATTTTGCTATTTTTGATTGGATTATATTTGTTAGAATTGACAAATAATTGCATTTGGATACATTATTCTTTATATATCAATAGTGCATGTTGTCCTATAATGTTGTTGAAGCCTTCTTTTTTGTATTGGATTTCTTTCTACTAATTCCATAGATTACTAACTAAGAGGTATTTAATTCTCTGACTGCATCTGTGGATTTTTCCACTTCTACTTTAAGTTCAACCAGATTTTACTCCATGAATTTTTAATCTATACCAATAGGTACACAATTAGAACTCACAAATATTCTTAACAAATTAAAATGTTATGATATTACTATAGCGATTCCAGCTGTTTTTTATCTAAAAATTTTTTTTAGTTATAGTTGCACACAATAACTTTATTTTATTTATTTATTTATTAATTTTTTAAAATTACACCTGGACACAATATCTTTATTTTGTTTATTTTTATGTGATGCTGAGGATCGAACCCAGTGCCTCGCATGTGCTAGGTGAGCACTCTACTGCTGAGCCACAACCCCAGCCCCTCCAGGTGTTTTTTTTATTAGTGTTAACATACTAAAATTTTTTTTCATCCTTTAATTTCCTCTTGTTGAGTTAATTCACATAAATTCACACTTTTAAAGTATAAAATTCACAAAATTGTATAACCATCCCCCCTAGCCAAGCTCACAACATTTCATCACCCCAAAGAGAAACTACTTACCTATTAGAGATTACTATTCACTCATCTTCTCTCTAGCCCTAGGCAAATACTTACCTATTTTTTGTCTCTATGAGTAGCTATATTCCAAACATTTCTTATAAAGATCATATACTATAAAGTCTTTTTATGTCTCACTTCTTTCAAGTAGCATATTTTCAAACTCTTCCATGTTTTATCAAGTGCCAGCATTTCCTTTGTCTTTATGGCTCTTCTGAATAATGGAATACTATTGTTTGGATATAATACAATATATGCATTCTTCTGTTTTCAGACTTTTCTTACTGTGAATAACACTGCTGTGAATAGTCATATACAAGTTTCTGTGTAGACATATAGACATTGAGATATTAGCAATTCTTATGAGTAGAATTCCAAGATTATATGATAACTATATTTTTAACATTTTTAGGAATGCCAACCTGTTTTCTAATGCAGCTGTACCATTTTAAGTTCCCATCAATCACGTGGGAGATACCAATTTTTTACATCCTCATCATGTCCATCTTTATAATTATTTTCATCCTGTTGCATGTAAAGTGAAATCTCATTTTGCAGTATTGATTTGTATTTCCCTAGTTGCTAAAGATATTGAGTATATTTTCATAATCATATTGGCCAGCTTTTGTTTTCTTTAGAGAAATGTACCATCAGATTCTTTACTTAATTTTAATTGGGTTATTTATCTTTTAACTGTAGAATTGTGAAAAATCTTTATTAGTCCTAGATTTTAAAAAATGCTTGAAAGGTATAAGATGCATAAGATATATGCTATTCTATTAGTTTTCCTTTCACTAGCCCTGTCCCCACAGGGTTCAAACTCAGGGACTTATGTTCTACCCCGCAACCACATCCCAGCCCTCCTTTCACTTCCTTCATGTTGTATTTTCACCATAAAGATTTTCATTCTGATGAATCAAAGTTATCTACTGTTGTTTCCTCAGTTGACTTTGGTTTTGGTGACATATCCAAGAAGGTTTTATCTGGCCCAAGATCAGAAATATTTACCGCTATGTTTTCTTCTAAGAGTTTTGATAATGATAGCTCTTTATATTTCAGTCTTTCATTTTGTTTTTTATAAACATGATGAGAGAAGGAAGAAACTTTCTTTGCAATGGTAAAGACAGTTTTTCACATTGAATTATATAGGCATTCTTGTCAAAAAAAAGTTGACAAAAAGAAATTCATTTCTGGACTCTTGGTTCTGTTCTATTGATCTATAATATTCTATTTCAGAACTACACAGTATTAATTACTGCAACTTCAGAGTGCATTTTAAAATGGGGAGGCTTGAATACTCCTAATTTGTTCTTTTTAAATATTGATTTGATGGGGCTGGGATTGTAGCTTAGTGGTAGAGCGCTTGCCTAGCATGTGTGAGGCACTGGATTTGATTCTCAGCACCACATATAAATAAATAAAGGTCCATCAACAACTAATAAAATATTTTAAAATAAATAAATAAATAAAAATAGTGATTTGACTTTCCTGGGTTCTTTGCAGTTCCATATGAATTTTATAAACAGTCTGTCAATTTCAAAATAAATAAATAAGCTATCTGGGACTTTGATAAGAATTAGTTGAGTCTTTAGATTAATTTCAAAAGTATTTCTATCTTAACAATATCAATATTTCAATTCAGGAGATATCTGTCCATGTGCTTGGATATTCTTTAATTTCTTTCAAAAATTGTAGTTTTCAATATTTAGGTCTTGAATTTCTTTTATTAAATTTATTCTTAAGTATTTTATTATTTTTGATGCTCATAAATGAAGGTGATTTCTTATTTCATTTTTGGTGGTTCAGTGCTAGCATATATAAATGTAAATGATTCTTTTTCATTGATTCTGTGTCCTAACAACTGTTGAATGCATTTTCTAGTACAAAGTCATTGCAATCTCCAAATAGCTTTGCTTCTTCCTTTAAAATCTAGATGCCTAAGTTTCTGTTCCTTAACTAAATGCCATACATAAAACCTGCAGTCCAATATTGAAGAGAAGTGGTCAAAACAAAGAAACATGACTTGTTCTTAGAAGGAAATCTTTCAAGTACAAAGTATGCTATTAGATGTAGATCTTTCAGTATTGCAAATTGAACTCGGGTGTTTTACCACTAACTACATCTCCAGCCCTTTTAAAATATTTTATTTGGAGGTAGGGTCTCACTAAATTGCTTAGGGCCTTACTGAGTTGCTTAGACTGGCCTTGAACTTGTTATTCTCCTGCCTTAGCCCCCAGAGTTGCTGAAATTATAGGCAAGCACCACTATGCTGGGCTTGTACATGTATTTTGTAAGATTGGGAAATCCACTCCTTCTAGCATGTTCCAATGTTTTATTATAAAAATGTATTGGATTTTATCCTTTACCATATTAATATGTTGTATTGTGCTGATTAATTTTCAATGTTGACACAATCTTGCATTCCTTGGATGAATCCCACTTGGCCATGGTGTATAATCATTTTTATATGTTGCAGGATTTCGTTAGCTAGTATTTTGTTGAGAATTTTTCTGTATATATATTAATAAAAGTTATTGTTTTCTGGTCCCCACACTCCTGGTAATGTCTTTGGTTTGTTTGTTTGTTTTTTTTTGTTTTTTAGTGGTGCTGGGGATTGAACCCAGGGCCTTGTGTATGTGAGGCCTGCACTCTACCAACTGAGCTTTAACCCCAGACTCCATGTCTTTCTTTTTTGTATCAAGATAATATTGGTTTCCTAGAATGAGATGGGAAATATTCTCTCCTTTTCTATTTTTTAGAAATATTGGAATGATTGGTGTTCATCTTTCTTTAGACACTTGATGGAACTTACCAAAGAAGCCATTTGGGCCTGGGCTTTTTCTTTGTGGGAAAGTATTTTTTATGACAAGTGAAAACTCTTTACTTGTTATAGGTCTATTCAGAGTTTGTGTTTATTAATGATTTAATCAATGCCTTGTGTTTTTTAAAAATGTGCCCACTTTATGTAGATTTTCCAATAGTTTGGTGTTCAGTTATCCATAGTATTCCCTTATGGTCCACTTTATTTTGGTTATATCCCCTCCTTTATTCATGTTTATAATAATTTGTGTGTTCATGCTTTCTTCTGGTCAGTATAAACATTTATTGATGCTAGAGATCTCCCTGGGGGTGGGGGAGAATTGTGTTGGTATTGATTTCCTTTATTATTTTTCTCTTCTAAATTCATTCATCCTGATTCTTTTTTTTTTTTCCTTGAGGGGAGGTATTGAGGATTGAACTCAGGGGTACTGGACCACTGAGCCACATCCCCAGCCCTATTTTGTATTTTATTTAGAGACAGGGCCTCACTGAGTTGCTTAGCACCTTACCATTACTGAGGCTGGCTTTGAACTCAAGATCGTCCTGCTTCAGCTACGTGTGTGCCACCACGCCAAGCCATCCTGATTCATTTTTGGTATTTCCTTCCTTTTGCTTGCTTTGGGTTTAGTTTGCTGTTCATTTTCTAGCTTTTAAAAAGGGAAGATCAGGACTGATTTGAGATTTTTTTTTAGGGTAAGCATCAGTTATGGGATATATCTTCTAATCACAGCTTTCACTGTATCTCATAAGTTTTCTTCTGCTGTGCTTCATTTTGTTTATCTCAAAATATTTTTAATTTCTCGGTATCTGCTTTGGATCATTAGTTTTATAGAATTGTGTTGCTTCATTCTCATGTACTGCAAATTTCCCAAATTTCCTGTTACTAATTTCCACTTTAATTCTATTGTGATATGAAAACTTAGCTTGAGTAATTTTGATCCTTTTAAATCAACTGAGAATTGTTTTTGACTTAACATATGATTTTGGGAGGAAAATGTTCCAGGTTCACTGGAAAAGAAAGTGTATTCTGTTGTTATTATTAGGTGGAATATCCTATGAATATCTGTTAGGTCTGGTTGGTTTACAGTATATAATTCTCTATTTCCTTATTAATTTTCTGTTTGCTGATTCAAACTATTTTAAACTTAGGTATTAAAGTCTCTCACTATTATTGTGGAATTGTCTACTTCTTTCAATTATGTTAGTTTTTGTCATGAATTTTGTGTCTCTTTCATTGGGTAAACATATATCTATAATTAATATATCATCTTAATGGATTGCCACTTTTATCAACATAAAAAGCTACATATTCTCTCAGCTTTCATTTAGCTAGGAACATGTTATTTCTTCTTCATTTTTGAAAAATAGCCTGGCTGAATACAGTAGTATTGGTTTACAATACTTTTATTTCAATTCTTTGGATATGCCATCTCATTGCCTCCTCCCCCCCACCTGCTCCCGCCATGCCCAATACTGGGGATTCAACAGAGGTGCACTCTGCCACTAAGCTACACCCCAGCCCATTTTTGTTTTGAGACAGGGTCTCACTAAGTTGTTGAGGCTGGCCTCTATTTTGCAATCCTCCTGCCTCAGCCTCCTGAATTGTAGGGGTTACAGGCATGTGCCACTGTGCCTGGCTCTTATTGTCTTCTTATGCCCCTATGAAATCAGTTAATTTTGTGGAGTATTCTGTAAAGATAATAAGTTGCTTCTCTCTTGCTGCTTTTGAGATTCTCTCATTTTCTTTGGATTTTGACAGTTTTAGTATGCTATTTCTACATGTGATATTCTTTGACTTTATTCTTCTTGGAGTTCATTGAGGTTTTTGGATTCATTGGAAAATGTTTTTGTTCAAATTAGGCAATTATTTTACAATTATTTCTTCAAATATTTTCTCCACCCCTTTTTCTGTCTTGACTTCCTTTATGGGGCACCCATTTTGCTTATTTTGGTACACTTGATGGTTGACCACAGGTTTCTGAAGTTCTCTTGATTTCTCTTGTTTATTCCTTTTGTTCATTAGAATGCATTATCTCAGTTGAGCTATCTTTGTATTGCTAATTTTGTCTTCAATATATCATCTCAATGGAATGATGCTTTTATCAGTATAAAAAGCAACAAATCAGCATTTGCTTAGGTGGAAACATCTAATTTCTTCTTCGTTTTTGAAAAAGAGCTTGGCTGGATATCATATTCTTGGTTTTTTTGTTTTGTTTGTTTTTTCACTGCTAGGGATTAAACCCAGGGGTGCTTTAAAATTGTGCTATATCCCCAGCCATTTTTTTTTTCATTTTTTATTTTGAGATGGGGTCTTACTAAGTTGCTTAGGGTCTCAGCTAAGTTGCTGAGGCTGGCCTCAAACTTGTGATCCTCCTGCCTCAGCCTCCCAAGTTATTGGGATTACAGGCATGCACCACCACACCTTGCTCACAATATTTATTTTAATATTTGTAAAATAGCACGTTCAAATTTGCTATTGAGCTTCTAGTTAATTTTTTATTTTTATTTTATTGTGTTTTCAAATTCAGAATTTCTACTTCATATGACTTTATAATTTCTATGTCTTTGTTGATATTCTCTGTTTGGTGAGATATCATTTTTATATTTTCTGTTGGTTCCTTAAGAAAAGCTTTATTTATTTCTTTGACTATATTTTAAATGCCTTTAAATCTTTGTCTAATGAATCCATCATCTAAGGTTTCCTCATAATTTCTGTTGATTGTTTTCTTCCATTGTATGGGCCATACTTTTGTATCATGTCTCATAATTTTTGTGCCACCTATACATTATTTTTTGATTTTTATTTTTGTATTTTTAATTGATACATGAAATTGCACATATTTATGGGATACCATATAATGTTTACATATATAAATACTTATTTCTCACTGCCTCTTGTTACCTTTTTTCTTTTTGATAATAGTCATTCTAAATGGAATAACATGCTATCTCATTATGATTTCATTTGTTTTTCCCTGATGATTAATGAAATTGAGCATTTTTTTTTCATATACATGCTGGCGATTTGCATATCTTCTTTGGGGAAATATTTGTATATATTTGCCCATTCTTTTTTTTAATGTTTATTTTTTAGTTTTAGGTGGACACAATATTTATTTTATTTTTATGTGGTGCTGAGGACCAAACCCAGTGTCCCGTACATGCCAGGCAAGCACGCTACCACTTGAGCCACATGTCCAGCCCCTTGCATGTTCTTTTAAACTGGATTATTTAAGGGTTTTGTTTTGTTTTTATATTCTGGATAGTAACCTCTTGTCAGAAGTATAGTTTGAAAATGTTTTCCTTAATTCTGTAGGATGTCCCTTCACTCTGTTAAGAGGCCACTTTTGTGTAGTATGATCATTTACCAATATTGATTCTTCCAATCCATGAACATAGGCTATCTTTCCATTGTGTGTGTGCATGTGTATTTTCTTCAATTCCTTTCATCAGTGTTTTATAGTATTCATGGTGGATATATTTCACCTCATTGGTTTAATATATTCTTAGGTATTTTATTTTTTTTATAGCTATTGAAAATGGAATTGTTTTCTTGTTCTTTTTCAGTAGTTTGCTGTTGAGGTCTAGCAACACTACTGATTTTCATATTTTGTATTCTTTAACTTTACTGAATTTTCTTTTACAAGTTTCAATAGCTTTTGGCAGTCTTTGTGGTTTTATGTATATAGGATTATATCATCTGCAAATGACAATTTAATTTTCTCCTTTCCTATCTGGATGCACTTTATTTCTTTCTCTTACCAGATTGTTCTGGCTAAGACTTCCCATAGTATGTTGAATAAAAGTAATACAAGTGGGCACCCTTGTCTTGTTACAAATCTTAGAAAGTTTTTTAGCTTTTTCCTATTCAGTGTGTTTATTGTGGGCTTGTTATATATGGACTTTATTATGTTTAGGTTTATTCCTTCTATACCCAATTTGTTGAGTGTTTGTATGTTGAATGTTAACAAATGCCTTTTCTTCATCTATATAGATCATCATAATTTTCCCTCTTTATCCTCTTGATGTGATGTTTCATGTTAATTTGGACAGGTTGAACCATTCTTACATCCCTGGGATTAATCTCCATCAACATTGTTGCACTTCAAGAAGTAGAAAACAAAACAAAAGTAGAAGAAAATAAATAATAAAGATTAGAAGGCTGGACATGGTGTTCCATACAATCTCAGTGACTCAAAAAGCTGAGGCATGAGGATTACAAGTTTGAGGCCAACTTAGCAACTTAGACCCTGTCTCAAAACTTTGAAAAATAACCTTTTAAATATGTTTTTGGATTCAATTTGCTAACATTTTGTTGAGAATTTTTGCATCTGTATTTATAAAAGCTATTGGTGTGTGTTTGTCTTTCTTGCTTGCTTTTTTTGATATGTTCTTGTCTGATTTTGGAATCAGGGTAATTTTATCTTCATAGAATGAGTTTGGAATAATTCTCTCATCTTTAATTTTTTAGAATAATTTGAGATGAATCAGTATTAGTTGTTTTAAAATGTTTGTTTTGGTACATTATAATTACACATAATGGAGACTCTTTGTTACATATTTATACATGCACACAATGTAACTTCATTCCCCAGTACCTCCCCTTTCTTTCTCTTACTCTTCCACTCTGATAATATTAGTTTTTGAAAAATCATTTGTTAGAACTCAGCAGTGAAACCATCTGGTCCTAGGCTTTTCTTTAATGGGAAGCTTTTATTAATAATTCATTTTTGTAACTTCTTATTGTTCCATTCAGAATTTCTTTTTCCTCATATTTCAGTCTTGGTAAGGTAAATGTGTCCATGAATTTGTCCATTTCCTCTAGATTATCAAACTTGTTGAAATATTATTATTAATAATAATCGCCAATAACCTTTGGACTTCTATGCTGTCTATTGGAATATCTCCTTTTTCATCCTCTGGTTTTATTTATTTCAGTCTCTCTCTCTCTCTCTCTCTCTCTCTCTCTCTCTCTCTCTCTTTCTTTTTTTAAATTTAGCTAATTTATTATTTATTTAGCTAATAATAACCTTCCTTGTCTCCTTTTACTGTCAATTTGGGTTCTTTTTAAAAAAATATTTATTTTTTAGTTGTAGTTGGATACAATATCTTTATTTATTTTTATGTGGTGCTAAGGATCGAACCTAGGACCTTGCCCATGCTAGATGAGCACTCTACCGCTGAGCTACAACCCCAGCCCCACAATTTAGGTTCTTTAAAAAAGGAGCCCTTCATTCTATTGATTTTTTATAGATTTTAGTCTCTATTTATTTATACTCCAATCTTTTATTTTTGGTACTAGGGATTGAGCCTAGAAATGCTTTACCAGCAACTACACCCCCACCCATTTTATTCTATTTTTCAAAGTTTTGAGACAGGGTCTAAGTTGCTAAGTTGGCCTCAAACTTGTAATCCTCATGCCTCAGCTTTTTGAGTCACTGAGATTGTATGGAACACCATGTCCAGCCTTCTAATCTTTATTATTTATTTTCTTCTACTTTTGTTTTGTTTTCTACTTCTTGAAGTGCAACAATGTTGTTTATTTGAGATTCTTCCAGCTATTTCAATGCAAATCCTGATTGTGTTATCTCCCTCTTTTACTACCTTTGCTGCATCCCATGTTTTAGTATATTGTGTTTCCATTTTCATTTATTTCAAAAAGATTTTTAATTTCCTCTTTAATTTCTTCTTTGTTATTTTGGTTGTTCAGAAGTAAATTACTTAATTTCCATGTGTTTTATAGTTTCCAATGTTTTTTGTTATTGATTTCTGGTTTTGTTGCAGTTGTCAGGAAGGATAATGGATATGACAATTTAAAAAAAAATTGAGACTTATCTTCTTTTCTATGATATGATCTATCCTAGAGAATTGTCCACATACAATTTAGAAGAATGTGCATTCTGCCACTGTTAAATGAAATATTCTGTAGATGCCTTTTAGGTCCATTTGGTCCATGGTACAGATTAAATGCTGTTTCTTTGCTTATTTTCTGTCTGAATGATGTGTCCATTGTCAAAAGTGGGACCTTAAAGTCCTCTGTTATTACTTAATTGGAGTCTATCTCTTTTTAGATCTATTAATATTTTTTATATAAATATTAGGTGTTCAGGTATTGAGTATGTATATAGTTATAATTATTATTTCCTCTTGCTGAATTTGTTCCTTTATCATTACATAATAACCTTCCTTGTCTCCTTTTACTGTTTTTTATTTAGTCTATTTTATCTGATAGAAGTGTGACTAATCTTTTTTGGGGATATATCTTTTTCAATTCCTTTACTTTCATTCTTTAGAGATGAAGTGATTTTCTTGTAAAATGCATATAGTTGGATATTTTTAATCCATTCTGTCACTCTATGCTTTTTAATTAGAGAATCTAATCCATTTATATTTAAGGTAATTGTCAATAGATGATTTCTTACTACTGCCATTTTGTTACTTCTTGTCTAGTTCTATTATAGTTCCTTTCTCTTTCCCTCTCTTACAGTCTTCCATTATGGTTCAGTAATTTACTATTGAGGTATGATTTGTTTTTTGCTTATTATTTTTGGTGCAGATGGTAGATTTTTGCTTTTTGGTTACCATGAGGCTTAAAAAAACCTCTCTTGTTTTCAACAAGCTATTTTCAAATAGTAGTTACTTAATATTGATCATAAAAATAGAGAAACAAAAAAAGAGATTAAAAAAAATACTAAGAAAACCCTGCACACGTACACTCCAAACCTGAATTTTTGATATCTTACATCTTTATATTGCCTACCTCTTAACATAATAGTTATTATTTTAATTGTTTTTATTTTTAGTCTTCACATTAAAGCTATAAATTGTTTATGGACCATGTGAACAATATTAGAGCATTCTGACTTTGCTTATACTGTTACTCTTACAAGTGAGTTTTATACCTTCTGATCTTTTCTTCTTACTCATTAGCATCTCTTTCAGTTTGAAAAACTCCTTTTAGCATTTCCTGTTAAACAAGTCTGATGATAATAAATGTTCTCAGCTTTTGCTTCCTTGGATTATCTTTGTCTTTCCTTCTCCTTTTTGAGGATAGCTTTACTGGGTACTGCATTCTTGGCTGTCAGTTTTTCTCCTTTCACACTGTGAAAACTTTATCCAACTCCCTCCTATGGTTTCTGTTGAGGAATCTCTTGTCAGGCTAATTGGAACACTGTTATATGTTTTTTGTTTTCATTTGTCTTTTTTTAAATTTTTTTATTTTTGATTCTTTTTTTTATTATTAGTTGTTCAAAACATTACAAAGCTCTTGACATATCATATTTCATACATTTGATTCAAGCAGATTATGAACTCCCATTTTTACCCCATATACATATTGCAGATTCACATCGGTTCCACATCCACTTTTTTACATACTGCCATACTAGTGTCTGTTGTATTCTGCTGCCCTTCCTATCCTCTACTACCCCCCTCCCCTCCCCTCCCCTCTCCTCCCATCTTCTCTCTCTACCCCATCTACTGTAATTCATTTCTCTCTCTCTTGTTTTTTCACCTTTCCCCTCACTTCCTCTTATATGTAATTTTATATAACAATGATGGTCTGCTTCCTTTACCATGCAATTTCCCTTCTCTCTCTCTTTCCCTCCCCCCTCTCGACCCTGTTTAATGGTGATCTTCTTCTCATGCTCTTCCTCCCTGCTCTGTTCTTAGTTACTCTCCTTATATCAAAGAAGACATTTGGCATTTGTTTTTTAGGGATTGGCTAGCTTCACTTAGCATAATCTGCTCTAATGCCATCCATTTCCCTGCAAATTCCATGATTTTGTCATTTTTTAGTGCAGAGTAATACTCCATTGTGTATAAATGCCACATTTTTTTTATCCATTCATCTATTGAAGGGCATCTAGGTTGGTTCCACAGTCTAGCTATTGTGAATTGTGCTGCTATGAACATCGATGTAGCAGTATCCCTATAGTACGCTCTTTTAAGGTTTTCATCTGTCTTGATGTCCTGAGAATCCTCTTCGCTTTTAACCTTTGAAAGCTTGATTATGTGTAGGGTAGACTTGGTTGAATTAATCTGACTGGGGAACCTTGACCTCCTTGTATTTGAATATTTGTATCTTCCTCTAGGTTTGGAAAGTTTTTTGTTATTATCTCCTTGAGTAAACTTTCTACTCTTTTGACATTCTTAAGCCCCTCTTGAATCCTTAAAGCATGAACATTTGCTCATATATTGCTATCCCAACATTACTGTAAGCTTTTTTACTTCCTTTTTTTTCTTTTTCATTGTAAAATAGCCTGCCTTCAAGCTCACTGATTCTTCTGTTTAATCTGTCCTCCTATTGATGCCTTCTATTATGTTTTTAATTTTTCTTAGTTTACTTTTCAGCTCTAGGATTTATTTGATTTTTTTTACAAATAACTCCAATCTTTTTATCAAGTTTCTTTTATATAATACTGACTCATTTTTCTGTTTTATTGAAGCTCTGTTAGTTTACTTAAAACAGTTATTTTGAATTATCTTAAGAGATTTCACATATTGGTTGCTATTTAGTCAATTCCTGGGGCCTTATTTTGTCTGTTAAGTAAGGTCATGGCTCCCTGAAAGGTCTTAATGCTTGTTGGCACCCAATGTCATTTGCACATTGAAGGATTAGATATTTAGTCCAGTCTTCATAGTCTTTGCTAGTTCCTATCCTTCCAGAAATTCTAAGCAGGCTGTTTATTTTCTAAAACTCTGTGTGCCTGAGGTTACTTCTGCTTTTTCAACACTTGATGGCACACCAAGTCCAAGTTTGCTATGAACACACAGTTGGCATCTTGTCACTCAGCAATAGAGGAAGCCCCAATCCCAAATATGTCCTAAATCAGCAGTTGATGTCTTGTTCAGGATGAACTAAGGGAGTGCTTTAAAAAGGGTAGTCTGTCCTCAAGCCTCCATCTGGGACCAGCCTTCCTTATGTACATGACTTTCTAGATTCCAGGAATGATTTTTAGGTTTAAAACAGCCCTATAACTAATTAGAACAATTTGTTTTTTTTAAAGCAGCCCTCTGGACATCTCATTCTACAACTTTTCTTTTAAATTCTTTGTTCAGCAATCTTTTTTCCCCCTTCTGTGGAATGAGGTCTCACTATGTTGTCAGGCTGTCTTCAAACTCCTGGACTCAAGGGATCCTCCTGCATCAATCTCCTGAGTAGTTGGCATACATAGAGATGTGTGCCTTTGTGCCTGGTGCATTTGTGTCTTTTATAATTTTTATCAATTTCTTAGTTTTCAGGGTACACATATGTCACATTCTTTGTTAAATTCACTCCCAAGTATATTTTTCTTTTTTATACTATTGTAAGTTTTTCTAATTTGTTTTTTGGTTAGTGCATTGTGGATGTCTAAAAATGTAACGTTTGTATGTTGATTTTGTGTCCTGTGACTTTATGGGATTTGTTCATTAGTTCTAATAGATTTTTTGGTGGAGACTAGCATTTTCTATAAATAATCATGACATTTGCAAACAGAAAGCTTTATTTATTCCTTTGTAATTTGGATCCCTTTTATTTCTTTTTCCTTCCTTATTGCTCTGGCTAGGACATCCAGTCCTATATTAAACAGATGCCATGAGAGTGAGCATGCTTTTCTCACCCTTGAACTTAAACAAAAAACTTTCAGCTTTTCATCATTGATCATGATGTTAGTTGTGAATTTGTCACATATAGCCTTTATTATATTGGGGTGCATAAGGATGTTGAATTTTATCAAATGTTTTTTCTGCAACTATTGAGATTATACAGTTTTTGTCCTTCATGTATCAATTTGGTATATCACTTTTATTGATCTGCACATACTGAACCATCCTTGCATCCCAGAGATAAACCCCACTTGATCATGATGTATGATTCTTTTAATATAAATGTTTGATTTGCTCTTCTAGTGTTTTATTGAGATTTTTCATTTATATTCATTAGTAATATTGGTCTGTCATTTTCTTTTCTCATACTGTGTGTGTGTGTGTGTGTGTGTGTGTGAATATTTGTTAGGCTTACAGTTTTGGTGACTGAAAAACAATGTGGCTATAGCTTCTGGTGACGGCCCCAGGGCTTCGTGACAACATGGAGGATGGCATCACATGGCAGGTGCACAAGCACAAGAGAGAGAGAGAGAGGAAAAGAAAAAGAATGAGAGAGGTGTCATTGGCAAGGGAGGAAGTCAGAGTGAAGCCAGGCTGACTATTTTATAACAACCTGCTCCCTTGAGAACTAATTTACTTCTTCTTCTTCTTTATTTTTTCCCCCTTGTACCATGAAATTTTTTGAGACTTGTTTTATGTCACAACATGTTTCAGTTTTTCCTGGCTAGTATTGCATAAATACTTGACTAGAAATTAACAATTATAAAACATTCCACACAACAGCAGAATATGATTTCTATCATGTTTTGAATGGCTTTACAGTACCTATCTATTCATTCTATTACTTTCTTAGAATTTAATATTGAAAAATCCCAGTGCAATTCTGACTGTAAATTAGGGGAAAGAGAGTCTTGTGAATTCACTACGTAAGTCTGAATAGAGTTTCTGTCTCATTGAATTGGAAGAGAAGAAAATCATAATAGGTTATTAATTGAACACTATAGACTCACCATTCATACTGAGCTTTAGTAGATTTTCTTTTTTTTCTTTTAATATTTTTTAGTTGTTGTAGATGAACACAATACCTTTATTTTATTTATTTATTTTTATATGGTGCTAAGGATTGAACCCAGTGCCTCACCCTTGCTAGGCAAGTGCTCTACCACTGAGCCACACCCCTAAATCCAGTAGATTTTCTTGAACAAATGTTTTTCCATATATTGTACCATTTCTGGAAACTTTCAATTGTCCTTTTGCAATTTTTACCACTTTTTCTGGAGAGGAAATCTGTAGAACTCCTCATGCGACCATGCAAAATTTCACTCTTTTTTTATATCTGAATAATATTTCATTCTATGGATATACATACTTACCTTCAGTTAGTTGGACACTTTAAAAATAGCTTATTTAGGGCTGGGGATGTAGCACAGCCTACCATGTGTGAGGCCTTGGGTTTAATCCCCATCACTCCTACCTCCACATACACACACAAATCTTCTTAAAAGTCTTTGCCTAGTCTGATATCTAGGCTTCCTCAGGGATAGTTTCTATTGATTGTTGTTCTTGTTATGTGTGAGTCACACTTGCTTATTTCTTTGAAATTCTTATTTTATCATCATCATTATTATTTTTTGCAATCTGGACTTTTAATTGTTTTTTAGTTGTTTATGGACCTTTATTTATTTATATGTGGTGCTGAGAATTGAACCCAGTGCCTCACACATGCTAGGCAAGCACTCTACCACTGAGCCACGACCCCTGCTCAAAAAGGTTTTTGTTTTGTTTTGGTTTGGTTTTTTTGGTGCTGAGGATTGAACCAGGGCCTTGTGCATGCAAGACAAGCACTCTACCAACTGAGCTATATCCCCCGCCTATAATCTGGACATTTTAAATGTTATGCTACAGCAGTACTGGAAATTAGATTTTCCCCATTTCCCATGATTTTTGTATCCACTATTTATTGTTCATTTCATGACTTCCTGAAGTAATTCTACAAAGCATACATTCTTTGTCAGTGAAGTCTCTGCTCCATTAACTTAATGACCAGCTAATTACTGGTTAGAGATTTCTTTTAATGTCGGGAACCAATAAATTCCCCAGTCTTTGCCAAAAGCTGTATTGTGGTTGGGGCACATCTTCAGCACTCACACAGGCAGTTTACCAATCTGCTATGGCCTTCACTTCCTGTTTGCACAGAGCCTCCAGGTTTAGCCAGAGTGAGAGTTTAGGGCCTTCTCAGGTCTTTACCAAGCAATTGCATACCCTTCCTTGGGAATGCACCCTACACCCACACCCACAGGTTTTCCTCTAAATAATGAGGAACTTGTTGGAGCTTTTTAAAACCCTTATGGACATGTTGTTCTTCAGGTTTTTTTCCCCAACTTTGTATCATCTATTGTTCTACCCAAATGTTAATGCCTTTGCCAGCTGGGATGTTAAAATATTTGCCAGTAAATGTTTCCCAGAAATGTCCCTCAGGGACAGGTTTTAAGGACTCAGTGGTTGATCTCCCAATCATACTCAAAAAATGACAAGCCTTTTGAGCTGGGTCATTGAGGATACTACCAGAAAAGTCAAATAATGACAATTATTTGGGTCCATAACTTTTAAAGATGGATTATTCCATTTTACCTCCTCCAGTATCAACATATCAGCTGTTATTTTTCATGGCTGCCACTGATCTGGAGAGCAGGCAATGGGAGAGGATTATTTTTTACCAATACTGAGACATTTTTCTTCAATGAATGTTTCTTATGTTGCGGCAACTCTTTGGTTAGTTTCCATAATTCTGAAAATGTTGGCTGTTTTTTTTCCAAGTTATCTATTGTTTTTATGGGGGGGGGGAAATTTTTGAACATCCTAACTGCCATTTTCATAGATATCACTCCTAGTTTCCTTTTGTTTTAAATACATTTGTTAATAAGCCATTTGAATTCCACTATTAGGTTTTTAGGCATATTTGTCTGCATTGTTTTTAAAATCATTATGCTAGAAAATGCAAAATAACTTTTAATTTACCTGAATCTACTAAATGTTAGTCTTGATTTACTTCCCAGAATGAGAAATACAGTAAACTTACAAAAGGATAGTTACATTTAACCATCCTCATCATTTGTATGTTGTCAAATAAATGACATGTATGTTATAAATACACTTATAGAATATCATAAATTTCACTTTAAATAATGTTTTCATAAAATTAATAGTAAAATTAAGAGTTTACATATATTATATCATATTTAATCACATATTCACTCATCTTTTCATGTGCCTTTTATTATTTCTTGCTCATGTCATTCCTTTTATCCTCGAGGACTTGCTTTAGCATTATTTATAATGCAGATCTATTACCAATAAGTCTTTCTTTGTTATTTGAAAAATGTTTCCATTTCACTTTCAATTTTGAGTGATAGTTTCACCGGACATAGAATTATCAATTTACTGTTATTTTGTTTCAGGTCTTCGAATTTGACATTTGTGGGAATTCTGGCTTTCATATTTTCTGATGATGTCAGCTGATAACTATTGTTTCCCTGTATGCAATAAATCTTTCCTTATTGGTGCTTTCAAAATTTTCTTACTATCTTTTGTTCGGTTTATTAGTTTGTTTTGCTGTGCTGGGCATTTAATCTAGAGCCTCACACATACTGAGCAAGTGCCATACTGCTGAACTACACCACCAACTCACTTACTGTCTTTTAAATTGAGTAGACTATGATGTTTCTAGGTGTGACTTCTTTGTTTATTAGCTTCCGAGATCAGATGAGATCAGGGTGGTATGGCTGTAGACTACTTTGTTTATTATAGTCAGAGTTCATTCAGTTTTATAGAAATGTAGATTGAGATTTTTTACCAACTTGTGAAATCGCCAGCCACTATTTCTTCAAATACTTTTGCTGCTCTTTTCTTTCCTCTCTATCTGTGTGTTTGCACTCAGGTTTTATTTTTCCTTATCCTTTCACTCTCTGTTCACTGATTATTTTGGTCTTTAAAATTTGCAATTATGTTGTCTAGTGATTCTTGGGTTCACTAGGACAGCCAGTCCCTGCTTGGCCTTTATTTCCCTGTTACCATAATCAAGAAATATCTCCAGATAGAAAGAGTGGGGTGTTCATAAGTGTTATGTTTTCCCCTTCTAGTTAAAATCACAGTCCCATTCCAATTATTGCCAATGGTGTGAAAAGAGTTGTTGCATAATGCCATTAAATTTTATAGTTGTTTTTGACAAAATGACAAGTGGGTACCAGGAATTCTGTCATGGCTAAACACATGAATTCAACTTTTAAAAATTATTTTTATCATTGTGCTTACATTTGAATGAGTTTTATTGATCTTCATATTTACCAATCATTGCCTCTATAGTTAATCCCATCCATTTTTTGTTTTACTTTAAGATAATATATTTTGAAATCATAAGATTTCTTTTTTTTCTTTAGTTTACACATTATCCTGAAATTTTCATTTCTACAACCACTATATATTTTCTGTTGAATTATGTAACATTTATGATAAAGTTATTGTCTGTTGATTTTATCTTCCTGGTTATGTGTGGATCTGTTCCTATTGACTCATCTTCCTCCTTATTATGGGTTACATTTTTCTGTTTTTTTTTTTGTTGTTGTTGTTGTTGTTTATCTAGTAATTTTGTAAAATGTTCTTGAGAAAGCCTTGGTTTTTATTTTTTGCTTTTTTAAAATATTCTTTGGTTGTCAATGGACCTTTATTTCATTTATTTTTATGTGGTGCTGAGAATCGAACCCAGTGCCTCACACATGCTAGGCAAGTGCTCTACCACTGAGCCAAACCCCAGCCCTCTATTTTTTTGCTTTTTTAAAGGTGGGCTCCAGGTTTGCATTTAGTCTGAGACAAATCCTATAATCTTAAGAAATGGGCCTTTCTCCTAAGGCATTCTCTTTCCTAGGATCAGTGAAAAACCCAAAGTGTTTACTGAGCTCTTCTAAATTGATGTGATGCAAAGTCATAAGTCTGTTTCTCCTGCAATAAATAATTATTAACAACTCTAGTAAATACTTTAAATCTCTCAAGTGTTACTTGCTCTATGGGTTCCTTGGAGCCTTGCTCATAGGAGACAGGTATCAAGCAATAATTTGAGGGAACTTTGTGTTGAAATTCAAGCTCCCCTTCCCTATGACTTCTCCTTTCTCTGATTATACCCTTCAAATCCCAGATTTCTGGCAGCCTTTTACTTCTGTCCTCTGATTTCTCGGTTCAGTTGGGCAACAACTTTCTCCTTGAGCTTTAAATCCATGCTATAGAACACCCTCAGAAGAGACATACCAATTTCAAATTCAATGAACACGATTCCCATCTTTTGGTATTGAGTCTTGTGGTTTATTCCTACTTCTTGCTCACTTTCAGTACCTTCAAATAGTTTTGTTGTTGTGGTTCTAAAGTTTGTTCAGAGCTTATGATTTCTATTAGTATGCTCTTTCATAGGCTCTTCCTCCATTATTATAAAATGATAGTCTTTTGTTACCAGTTTTTATAATTGTTTATGTCAGGAAATTTAACCTGATTTTGACACCAGCTCCTGCATCATGACTATAACTGAGAGCTTGTGTGTAGCCAATAATTGAAATGTGAGACTTGCCTCAACTACAAATGTAGACAATAACACAGAAAGTGAAGTATCTATATTACTATCACCAATAGGAACCATAGGTATTTGCAGAACATTTCAGTTGCAGCAGACATAGTGACATATGACAGATATTCTTCACTATTTCCAAATTTCAATAGTTATTAGATCCACTACTAGAACTTGTTATTTAACATGCTAATTAAAAAGCGCATATAAGGCTGAAAATGTAGCTCAGGGGTAGAGTGCTTGCTTAGCATGTGTGAGACCCTAATCATGAGCACTTCTCTCTCTCTCTCTCTCTCTCTCTCTCTCTCTCTCTCTCTCTTTCTCTCTCTCTCTCTCTCTCTCACACACACACACACACACAAACAGTACATATATAGTCATTTGATCCATCATTTGTAAACTTTCTTCTCTGTGTTTTTAAGTTCTCCCACTCTACTATATTACCTTTAAGGAGTGAGCTCCTTGTGATACATTAAAAGCAAATTTCCCTTCATCTTCATTAGCTTGCAAGTAGTAGTGTGGTCATATTTCAGTGCTACTTCACATTTCACTTCCTCATGCCCTCAGCCATATTGCATTTGAATACCAGAACCTCCCTCATCTACTCGCCCCTCTCTCACCTACTTGCCCTCAGATTTCTTTTTTTTTTAAAGATGCCAGTCCAGCCAGCATGCTTTTTATTTATTTATTTATTTTAATATTTATTTTTTAGTTTTCGGCGGACACAACATCTTTGCTTGTATGTGGTGCTGAGGATCGAACCTGGGCCACACGCATGCCAGGCGAGCGCGCTACCACTTGAGCCACATTCCCAGCCCATTGCCCTCAGATTTCTATGGAGCATATTTTACGATCCTTGGACATTTCTCTTGCCAGCTCATGGACTTCCCTTTCTCACACTTTCCTGTGTCATCTTGTTTTAGGTCAAATTCTTCCAAGCTATTTAAGGACTTAGCACTATTGTGGTGGTCACTGTCATTTATTCATACATGCCTAATGTTCCTACTTTTCCCAAACTAAAAATCCTTGAGGTTCAAAGTTGAGTATGAATTCCTTGAAATTCTCACCATGCCAACATGATACCAAATTATTGATCAAAGCATACAAAGTGCTTCTTTCTCCAACTTCTAGTAGCACTTTATCTATCTTTATCTGAGATAACCCTACTTGTCTGTTTTGTGTCTATGTTCTCTGAAAGTATTCCTTCATCTTCTGCTGTCAATTAGTATGTTCAAGGGACTCATTTATGACTCTGTGAGGCAATGGACCACTCAGGTCATCCTGATGTCATATGGTCCTCCTAGGTCTATTTGAGAAAAAATCCTCTCTATGCCAAACAACTCAGAAAAAGACATACCTCTGAGGAATCTCTGCAGTTCAACAATAATTACCCTAATCTATATTTCCTTTTTGATATTGGCTAAGATGTCCTAGGAAATTTATACTATTGCCTTTCATATCACCATTTACTTATTATTCATCTCTTGGTAATGTTTCCTATGCCACCATAATTGTTCTCTCTATTGTTGAGAGCCACAGCCGAAGGGGCCCCAGCAAACTTCCAGCTGCCAGCAATCCAGCTGCCGGCTGATGATTGGCTCACAGCGGCCCCAGCAACATCTAGCTGATTGGCTCCTCGGCCCCAGCAACATCTAGCTGATTGGCTCCTCTGCGGTGATGCTCATTGGACTGTTTCCCTGCCCTTTCAGACCACGGAGCTGCTCATTGGGGGACTTTTTTGGCTCTGCCCACGTGACCCAGCCAATCGGCCTCAAGAGCAGGAGGATTGTGGGAGGTGGGGAGAAGCTTGTGGGGAGAGAGAGAGGCTTGTAAAAAGCCGGTGGTGGCAGTTGAGGCTCTGAGGGGTTTTTCCTGAGAGGCTGTTTGTTTGGCGTGTTTGGTTCTAAAAATAAAGTTAGTTTCTTTTGACAAGTGGCTCCTGATTGTGCCCAGCCAGACTGCGGCATCTATATTCAATAGGCACCTCCTTGTTTTCAAAGACAGAGGAAATGTTTCAAATTCTAGACTCCTCTGTGACATCTGAGGGATTTTCTTCAGAACCCTCTCTCCCTTCGGCTGTTACAACATAATTTATCATTTGCACAGAATTATTACCATGCTGCACAGAATTATTACCATTTTAAATAAAATGATGATTCATTTTATTTTAAATCATTTTGCAAATTTTGCTGCAGTGGTTTTGATCTTAACATAAGATATCAAAAGAAGGTTTTCAGCCCAGGTTTACTAACAATGACAACTATTTAATGACAGCTACCTGGCCAACAATATTTGCTAGATACTACCATTGTAAGATGCATCCTAAGTTCAAAGAGGTTAAAAATTGCAAGAAGCATGAATTTTAAAATTATGGGCAAATTGTATTATTATCTGATGGTTTGAAGAAAACTAATCTGTGTTGCTTGAATTCAAGGCTTTAGGAAACAATAGAAACATCTTTATATATTTTTTAAAGTTAGTTTCTTTGCAGTAAAAGAACTTCATTAAATAATGGGCTTTTGCAGAGATTTGAATTAGATAATGCATGTAAAGTATACAATGCAGATAAAGTTTAACTATAAACACTTATAATAAGCAGTCAATGAATGACAGTAGTAATAGCAGTAGCAGTAGAAGTAGTTTTTGTAGTAGTAATAACAGCAGTAGCAGTAGAAGTAGTTTTTGTAGTAGTAGTAATAGCAGTAGAAGTAGAAGTACTTTTTGTAGTAGTAGTAATAGCAGTAGCAGTAGAAGTAGTTTTTGTAGTAGTATAATATATCATATTTTCAATAAAATAGTGGTAGCAGTAGCAGTAGCATGAGATACTTTTAATAAAATTTGAATTATATATTATTGAATTTAATGTTTTTAAAGTGCTAAATAAGACTTTATATGTTTATTGAAGATACTTTTTTCTGAGTTTAAGTGGCCTTAATAAAAAAATAACCATTTTTTTTTTAGGATTTTGCAAGAACTAAAGAAGACAATGCATGCAAATATTTGATCATTTATTATTTGAAGTAGTACCTGATATTTGCAGCAGGATATGAATTATGACTTGTTTTGTTGCTTATAAAATTCTAAGGAAGATGATATAGAAGTTATTGAAGTTAATCTCAGAAACATTAAGTGATTCCATTAATAATTAATAATTCTTAGTGTGTTTTCTGGTCTTGGTTGAATAAAATAGTTTGTGAAAGTATATAACAATTATAAAATACCTGGCTCAGTGTGTGAAAAATAGGAATCACTAAATAAAAAGTAATTATAATTATTCCAATTGTTGTTATTGGTATATGATTTTTTCAATGGTAGTTCATTTCTACTTTTTCTCCTTGGCCAAATCAAGTATTTAAAAAAATAATTTAAAAAATACCCCATTATATTTGCTTATTTTACTTAACTTTTCTGAAGTTAACTTCATCTAATAATATGTGCCTTTCAAAATTTTATGGAAATGAATGATAATGCATTTAAAGTGTTTTATTATTAGTATTGCCGTGGTTTATACTTACCTGATATTATCGTAGCACATGGATTACTATTGTTTGATATTATCATCATAGCAAATGAATTACTATTGTTTGAACTTAAAATGCTAAGGAAGATTTACACATTTGCTGGGTTGATTCTTCAGAGTCTCAATAACTTTATCTATTAACAAAGAACAGCAGTTCTCAAACTTTTTGGTGTCAAGACCCCTTTACACCCTTCAAAATATTTGAGTACTACAAAGAGCTTTATTTTTACATGGGTTGTACCTACTGATATTTATCATATTAGAAATTAAAACTAGAAATGCTTAAAGTTTTGATGATTCATTTTATTTTAAGTAACAACAGCAATAATAGTTGTGTTAATGTTAACAATTTTATGAAAGGTAACTCTAATTTCAAGAAACATCAGAAGACGGGGATTTTTTAAAAGAACTTTATTTATTTATTTATTTGGTGCTGAAGACAAATGGTTAGAAAAGCAAAAGCTAAAAAACTTTCTGAAAATCTCTGAGGCCCCAGGGTCCTTGAACCACAGTTTGAGAACTGCTGGTACTTACCTTTTAATTTTTTTAAGGTATTGAATAAGAGAGTCTATGCATGATATATTGTCGTTAATACTGCTTATATTGTTGTTTTCGTTATTTATAATCTGATATTGCCAAAAGATATTGAATTTCTTCATGTTTGTTGACTGCATTCATGGTTTCTAAAAACAAAACTTATGATGGTATAGACTTGGTAAAGTGGTTAAGCTACTTCACCAAATATTATCTGACATACAGAGTCTTTACCCAAATCGAGATAACACATTTAATTCTGTGTTGTCCATATATGTACCAGGCTCAGTGCCTGGTAGAGAAGATTGGCAACTCTTAACCTGGTTAAACCCTTTTAACTGGGTGTGATAGTGCATGCCTATAGTCCCAATGACTTGGGAGGCTGAGGCAGGAGGATTCCAAGTTCCAGAACAACCTAGGCAAAATAGTGAGACCCTGTCTCAAAATAAAAAATAAAAAGGGCTGGGGATGTAGCTCAGTAGTATGGTGCCACTAAGTTCATTCCCCAGTATGGGGGCTGGGGGGAGAAAGAATCACCCTTTCCTCAATGTACAAAAGTTATACAAAGAGAGGCCAGGAATAAAATTGGCCTCACGTATCCAATAACAACTTCAGTTCACCTACAATGACTCTGCTCCCCTCTTCTGTTGTCCCTTGACAAGGCCTACTTTTAGGCCCAAGAGTCCTTTATGAAAGTGACTAAATCTTTTAACAGAAGCAAGCTAACACTTTTCTAGAGCTGGGCTCTGAGTGATGTTGACTTCCAGATTTTACAGCCAGTATATGAGGCCTTCCCCCAGAGACTTCAGGTGTCTCTAGGAATATCTAGAAGATGGTGCAATATTTCGTGTGGGAAGTTGAATCTCCACACCTCAGTGTATTTACCCTAGGGAGGGTACCTCCAGAGTGAAGGCAAATTCTCCAGCCTCAGAATCTAGTTTCCACATTGCTAGGAGGGAGGAGGGGGCAGGCACTGGAGAGGGTACTCACCTCTTTTACACCCTCTGCTGCTCTTGCTGGAGGATCCTGGGAAGGAATAATAGGTTTCCAAAAACATTTTGTCAGAAAATAGCATTTTGGTCAAACCATAAGGAAGAAGGCTAAGTGTTTCCACTCAGGGGTCCAAGTCTTTTGCTCTACCTATCATCGCTTCCAAAGGTAGCAATGGTCACAAAGTCTTGGGGACTTTTTTGGTCTGAAGTCTTTTTCTTTTTCTTTCTTTTTAAATATTTTTAGTTGTCAGTGGGCCTATAATTTATTTACTTATATGTGGTGCTGAGAATTGAACCCAGTGCCTCACACATGCTAGGCAAGTGATCTAACACTGAGCCACCACCCCAGCCCCCACTGAGCCACCACTACAGCCTCTAAAGTCTTAATAGACATGTTATTATTGTCTGCTTCAGAGAATACGTCTAGATCTTCTTATCACTTTTTTACTTTTTAAAAATTATTAATTTTTTTGTAATGGAGATTTTTCAAAGATTACAGAAGTAGAATTATATAATAAAGTACTCCCATCATCTAGTTCCAGTATTAATTTATCAGTTTATAGACTATCATGTTTCATCAATACTCCCATCCATTTCTCCTTCCCATATTATCTTGAAATAAATTCTAGACATCATATCATTCTTAAATATTTTAATATGTCTAGCTGAAAATATAAAAGCTATTTTTCTAAACAAGTGCAGTATTAACACCTCACCTAAAAACTGGTGCACAATAACTATTAATCATATAATTGAAAGGCCAATTGTCCAAATTCCCAATTATTCATGAATATTTTTGTTTGCATCAAGATCCTAAGCAGGTCCACAGTATAATTATTTGGTAGTTTTTTTGTTTTTTTTTTTTTTTTTAGTTGTAGTTGGATACAATATCTTTATTTATTTATTTTTATGTGGTGCTGAGGATCGAACCCAGGGCCTCACCCATGCTAGGCCAAGCGCTCTACTGCTGAGCCACAACCCCAGCCCTATTTGGTAGATTTTTAAAGTATGTCTAAATTAGTATGTTCTCAAAGGTTTACTCCTATAAAGTTTTTTTAATTGTAGATGGACGCATCTTTATTTTATTTATTTATTTTTATGTGGTGCTGAGAATTGAACCCAGTACCTCACACATGATGGGTAAGCACTCTACCACTGAGATACAACCCAGCCTCTCCTATAAAGTTTTTGAGAACCCATTTTCTCTCTTTTTTTTTTTTTTTTTTTGTAGTGCTGGGGATTGAACCAGAGCATTATGCATGCATGGCAGGCACTCTACTCTGAGCTATATCCCCAGCCTTCTTTTCTTAATATCATATTAGCTTCCTTAACTCCAGAAAACTTCCAGCAACCTAACTCTTTGCTAAAACATTTCATTAAGGATAAGCCAATACTGACTTCTTTTAGGCAAGCTTGATCTATATTCTTTCTAGAAATTATCTTATATTTATGACTTTTTCAATATAGGATCTAGCGATACAGCTGGTAGCTTTCTTACCTGCTTCTTTTACCTTAAGAAATATAAAAAAATATAACCCATGTGGTTCTGTTGTACTTTATGCTCCCAAGTGCTCCTGAAATTCTCACAAGTGTTTCATCAAACTTGGTGAAAAATAACCTTCTCTATTCCCCTTCTGATACCTGTCACTCTTCCTAACCAGTGTTCAAAGTTCTCCTTACTAGTATGGGGCATTGTGTTACAATGTCTCCCAGAGACTTCAGGTCTTTCTTACTTTCTTGAATGGCATGCCTAGGTTCAGAGATGTAGGTAGGAATGGACCCTAATACTCAAAGGATTCTTGTCACATTCTTTACACTGTGTCTAGAAATTCAATGTGTGAGGAAGAAGCCTTACGGATCATTACCCAAACACTCTTTCTCATATCTTGCTAGGGATTAAACACCAACCAACATCCTCAGCAAGCTCTAGCAAAGAAATATTGACCATTTTTTTCTCCTGGATCATGTAGCTCAACATTTTAGATCGAACTAGAAGTGTTAAAACAACAAGTAGGGCCTTTCAGTGCCAGGCTCCCCAAACTTTTTATGTGTTCCCTGAAGTCAGCATCTATCTCTGTGAGCACACTGTTTCTGTCTTCTCTCACGGTTCATGATGTAGAGACCCAACAGCCCAGGATTCCTAAGGATCTCTGAAACCACCCCCAATTGCAATCTGAATCTTCCTCACCTTCAACTTCCTGTGGACACAAGATAGGGTAAATTAACAGTAAAATTTGAATTTTACTTGCAAATTATCACAACTCACTGATACAGGATCTTTTCCAAATCTACTTGAGTTATTTCTGAAAAATTTCTAGATTTTATACTTAGGCCTAGGTACAAGATCACCTTCTGCCCCAATGGCCTCATAGATAATTTCTGCCTATTTACTGAAGGAAGTACTATCTTTCAGTATTCTTATAAACAAAAATGCTCAAAATTCGACCTTGAAATAGGAGAACCATATCTCTCCCAATTTGGCATTTCTCTCCCTCCTTCCTCCATTCCCCTAGGGATCTAATCCCCAGGGCCTCTTATTCATAAACCCATATTATCACTGAGCTATACCCCCAGCCTCTCTCTATCTCCTGTCCTTGAAACAAATGCTGCTTATGCCCAGATATTGAAAAACAAACAATCAAGAAACCTTACTAAAAAAAGAATATTTTTGGTTTCTGCTTATATTTTAGCATAATGGTCAGATAGAGTCCAGTCAACCCTTAAATGCTATGTCATTTTTTTAATCGAATTTGGAAGACATATGCTTAAAAAAAAGAATGATTGGCTTTGGTAATGTCATTGCAAACAGATGTGAATGTATTCCTTGTTTCAACAAATACCCATTGAGTGCCTTCTGAGCTGAGACAGTCCTAAGAACTGGAAACATGACAGAGCAGACTCAGTCTGCTCTTAGACATAACCATATCGAATACCTTATCTCAATAATGGTGATTCCATGCCTTCTATAGAAATTTAAGGAGAAGGCATTCCTAAGAAGAAGAAAGCTATCAATCATTTTCTGTTATCATTCTGCTACCATTTCATGAGACTACTAATTATACCATGAATAGCTATCAACAAACATCCCCTAAATTTCCTTCAATGAAATGCAAATGAACGTTATCCTGATGCACAAATCTGTTCAATCCTTCCATATGCTTTAGCAACATCCCAGTTTCTTTTTATTTCTTTAGGTGTCTCAGTTCCCATCCCCGTGATTGGACTGAGGGATGAAGACAAGGTGTTCGTCAACAACACGACGTGCGTGCTTAACGACCCAAACTTCGTTCTGATCGGCTCCTTCGTGGCGTTCTTCATCCCGCTGACGATCATGGTGATCACCTATTGCCTGACGATCTACGTTCTGCGCAGACAAGCCCAGATGCTGCTGCAAGGCCGCTCGGAGGAGGAGCTGCAGGGAATCGGCTTGGATTTTCTGAAGTGCTGCAAGAGGAACACCGCTGACGAAGAGCCCCCGGCGAACCCCAATCCTGATACGAATGTTGTGCGCAAAAGAAAGAAGAAGGAAAAGCGCCCCAGGGGCACCATGCAGGCGATCAACAATGAAAAGAAAGCGTCGAAAGTCCTTGGCATTGTGTTCTTTGTGTTTCTGATCATGTGGTGCCCCTTTTTCATTACCAATATTCTGTCGGTTCTTTGCGAGAAAGCCTGTAACCAAAAGCTCATGGAAAAGCTTCTGAATGTGTTTGTTTGGATTGGCTATGTATGTTCAGGAATTAATCCTCTGGTGTACACTCTGTTCAACAAAGTTTACCGAAGGGCTTTCTCCAACTATTTGCGCTGCAATTATAAGCCTGACAAAAAGCCTCCTATCAGGCAGATACCGATATCCAGAGTTGCTGCCACTGCTTTGTCTGGGAGGGAGCTTAACGTTAACATTTATCGCCATACCAACGAACCTGCTGTTAGGAAGCCTAAAGCCAGCGAGCCAGGTATAGAGATGCAGGTTGAGAATCTGGAGCTCCCAGAAAATCCCTCCAATGTGGTTAGCGAGAGGATTAGTAGTGTGTAGGACAAAGCAACACAGTCGTCCTACAGTGAGGCTACGCGTGTAGGAAAAATTTCTTCTCTAATTTCTGTCGGTCATAACTAATGTAAATATTGCTGTCTAAAAAAGTGTTTTATATATAGCTTTGCAACCCTGTACTTTACAATCATGCCTACAACAGTGAGATTTAGGGTTCTATATTTACTGTTTATAATAGATGGAGACTAAGTTATTTTGATTCTTTGATGAATAAAGTGTTTGTGTTTTTTCATTCCCTCCCTCCCTTACTTCCTTCTTTCCTTTCTTCCTTCCTGTGTCTCTTTCTCTATTTCCTTTGGGCATGTGGAAACGTTGATGTTCTTCTCAGGTGGCATTTGCAGGAGACCAGAATGATGCACGTGACAGTGGTTACATTTCAACCACACCTAAATTGGCAAATTCAGTGGAATCTCTTTCCCGGTTAACAGTAAATATGTACTTTAAACTCTTGCTCTGCTTCATCTACACACATAAACACAGTCAAATAGGTTCTGCCTAGTGCAACATCCATCAGTGAGTCAAAGGCAGAACTTAGCCTTGATGTTACATATAGGGGCAAAATTTGACATTGTCGGAATGTTGTGTCGGTATTTTGCTGCAATGTCTGTCCCCAAACATAGTGGTATTTTAACATAGCAGCTGGTTAACCAGGACTACAGAAGTGGAAGGATGACAAAGAGAAATATACACCAAAAAGCTTTTCACTTCTTAAGGACAATGTTCAAATTCTGATTCTTACCACAAGCAAACTGGAATTAGTGTTTTCATTCTGGTCCTTAGTAAATACCTAATTCCGTAAATAAACTGGGAAACGAGACCCCAGAGTTATTTCCCATTCCAGGATTCAACATCAATTGGGTTTTGATCTCAGAATTCTGGAAATTCGTGTGCTACACACAAAGTGAAATTAGCATTTTGAGCCTTATTAAAATATTTTCTTAATTATGGTACCTCTATCTATAGGACCCAATTTAGCAGTCCGTTTTTAAGTAAAACTTATATAGGAAGGCGTAGACAGCGAGAACCTGGGAAGTTTTACTTGATCAAGGACTACCGAATTAGGCCCTTAGAATGTGAAAAAAGTAATTAAAAATACGCTTTTACTGAACTCTGGGAATAACAGAAATACAGAGTTTCCATTGGGATTTTAAACAAAATTTATCTCATTTTCAGATCCTTCCAAACTCTCTAGTGCAGGAAAAGGCTGCAGCTTATTTGTGAAAGTGGCAAGCTCTTCATTGTACTGCAATTAATGTACCAGAAATTTAAATCTTTGTTCAAATATAGTGTTGTGCTATAATAAGTGTTGGCCATTGTTTCATTCGTGGGCCTGCTGCTCTCTAAGAATTCAGTACCATTTTAGTAGTTTGTAAACCATGACAGGTTTTCAAGCATTGCTAAATTAAGACCATTAAGTCTATGCTGTGTGCAGAGTATACGCGTGTTTGCAGTAACTGTGTTTCCATGTGTGTCCATTTCACACAACTGTGGATAAATTTCCGAAGAATTCATGATGCTATTTCTTATGCCTGACAGTTACTTGCACACCTTGGAGTGTGCCTCTTAGTATCTTAACACTGGTGAATGCAGAATCTGAATTTCCAAAACCCCTGGTCTGTGTCCTCAACACACAGCATAGAAAAATCCAACAGTTCTGCCACTGGGGCAGTGGAGAGCGGCTGTATTCGAGGAAACTCATACAGTCTCTATTTGATTTACAACACTGCCAGATGTCAGTCAATTGCTTGAGCATGCCCAAATATAACATGAAAGTCAAGTCTACCTGCCTGTTAGGTCAGTTGAACTGCATGTTAAAACAATTACCTGAAATTGAATGAGGTGATCTAATTCTTACTGAAACGAAGATGTCTGAAGACCCAGCATGCATCCAGCATGAGTTCTGCACATACAGATGGTGCCCTGCATGTACTCCATGTATGTTGCATGAATCCATTGATATGTTTTAATGTAGGGCAGAGTAGCTGATACAAAAAGGACTGAAGAAAATCTTCCGGCAGTCCTTTCAAAGACCATGCATTCAGATCTGAAGTAGCGTGAGTAGGAGAGAAAATTGGAAACATCTGATTTCTTAACTATCAGGGCAAGCTCATAGCACATGTTTTAAAGAGAATTGAAATATAAATCGTGGATTTCTAAAAGCACTAGCAATAAGTTGAATGATAATAGCTTATAGCACATTTGTTAATAACTCTTATGTCATCAAGTAGTAGTACTTAATAGTACCCAACACAGTAATTATCTTCAAATTGTGTGCTATTCGTAAGTTCTGTGCAGTTTGGTATGAAACAAATATAATCATTTGGGATATAAATCTTACAGTTCAATGTTAAATCTACAAAATTTTATAAATGTTTTAAAAAAAAGTGTGTGATAAATGTAAACGTGGTGAATTTACTGTCAAACAAATCATTTTGAAGTACTATTATATATGTATAACTGTTAAGACACGTGCAACAGACTGCCTTATATTATTTCCTGTAATTCTTCTCCTTTGTCAAATGGTACTTTTTGTGAATGGTTGCAAAGTGTTGTCTTATTCTTGATTCCTGTATGTTATCCATTCCAAGTTTTTGTGATACTTCCTATTAATTTATTAAATTTATTAAATGTTCGCTAAGACTTCATGTGTCTTTTTTTCCCGCGAACCGTTCAAGGAGAAAATATACTCCTTTACTGCAATTTCTTTGAAAAGGAAATTACCAAGACAAACACCAATAGAAAATATTACTTTTTCTGACTCATTATGTATGTACTCAAAAATCAAGGGAAAAACAATGAAGAGGTGTGATCGATGCAAGCCATATCAGAAGAGCATCTCCAATTCCTCATGAGGAAACTAGCTGCACTCCCAAATTATCCTACCCTCCTTCCTTGAACAGAGGCTGGGTGGCTCATGTTCTCTCCTTGCTGTAGGAATCATACTGTCTTCGTACCAGATTCTAAGGTCCCCAAGGGCAGAAAGGACAATATGTCTATGGATGGTTTTATCTCCAACATTTAGCAGCTACTTTACATTCAACAGATATGCACTGAGCATTAATATTGGTGGACATTGTATAATCTCTTCCTGTTGCTAAAATGGGCCGTACAACTCCCTGCTGTTCAGTCATGCAGTGTGGAACAGTCACTTTCATTGAGCTCTTATCTCAGATGACTTTGGACACCTCTGAAATCATCAGAACCACAATACTAAGCAATTCTCTTCCTCTGTATCTTGAGTCAGGGATTAAAAAATATATTGGCCTTTTCTCTCAAGGTAAATACCTTCCTAGTGCTGGGTGAGCCTCTGTGATGCTGATGTGACAATGGTGGCCTGAGAAAAAAACAGCAATATCATTCCTTTACTATGAGTAGGTTCCCAGAAAGGTCGAGAAATAAAGGCTGAATTGACACTTGAAGCAATTGTCACTGCTGCCTATGGCCAGAAAGATCTTGTACCATGGAAGCTGGAGGTTACCCATGCCCAACACTGAGGCGATGGAGAGGGGCTGAAATTTCTTGATGGGCCCTGTACTTAATGGCCCAGTACCACCAGTGAAAGAAAAGGTGGGTGGGAGGATATTAAAGCACCTCCATTCATGGCATTGGAAGGTCATTTATGGTCTGAGGAAAGGGAGAAAGATGCTTCTTGGCATCAAGTAGCAGTGAGTTTCTAATATACAGTTTTCCATCTCCAACTTTGTCCAGTGCAATTTCCAAAGATGAGACCCATTTCTCCTTGTATGTATCACCTACACATATGTTAACATATCACCTAGAGACCTAAATATATTTAAAAGAGGTATTTTTTGCCTACCAACGGGAGTAGGTAGCATTATAGTGGTTCTCAAATATCACGGGATCCATATCACACACTTAAAACACACATAGCTCTGTGTTAGCCAGCTTTTCATCACTATGACCAAAAGGCCCAACAAGAACAATTTTAGAGGAAGAGAAGTTGAGTTTGAGCTCATGGTTTCAGAACCAATTCATTACCCTAGGCCTGAGGTGAGGCACCACATCATGGTGGAAGGGCATGGCAGAGGAAAATTGTTCAGATCATGGCAGCCAGAAAGCACAGAGAGAGAGAAGAGCCATAGACAAGACATAAAATCCCCAAGGGCATGCCCCCAGTGACCTACTTCCTCCAGCCATGCCCCACCTGCCTACAGTTATCATCCAGTAATCCATTCAAATTCTTAATCCAAGCCGGGCATGGTGGCGCATGCCTGTAATCCCAGCAGCTTGGGAGGCTGAGGCAGGAGGATCTCAAGTTCAAAGTCAGCCTCAGCAATTTAGTGAGGCCCTAAGCAACTCAGTGAGACCCTGTCTCTAAATAAAAATATAAAAAAGTATATTTATATAAAATATATAAAACTCCATTTTAAATGCCCCAAACAAATCCTAATTCTTTTTCCTCCTTGAAATTTCTAACACTACCTTAACATCTGTCACAGGTTAAGAGCCCAATCCCACAAGACTGCCTCTTTCCCACTTCAGTTACCGCTTGCAAATATTGAATACCTAGATTACCCACACTTTCATTCTCCTTGGTTACAAATTGAGTGTTCCCATAACCCCCTCCCTCCTCAGGGTTTATAACTTTCTGTCATAGCTCATAAAATTCACTGAAATGCTTTAATCATGCTTACCAGTTTATTATGAAAGATACAAATGAATGACCAGATGAAGAAGTATATGGGACAAGGTCTATCTCAATGAAGTTAGGGTACAAACCTCCTGACACATATATGAGATCACCAATATAGAATTATCTGAATCTTATTGTTTAGGAATTTTTATAGAGGCTTCATCTCATAGGCATGATCAATTATTAACTCAATTTCTAGCCCCATACCCCTTCCTGAAGGACAGTGATATGGGTGAAATTTGAATGTTTTTATTCATGGCTTGGTGTTTCTTAGACCATCCCCCCAACCTGAAGCTATCCAAGAGTCTACTAAGAATTGTATTGTTAGAATAAAAGATGTTCCTATCACCCAGGAGATTCCAAGGGACTTCAGAGCTCTATATAAGATGTTCCTATCACCTCCATTACTCAGGAAATTACAGGAGTTTGCAAGAACTGAAGGCAGAGACCAAATTTGTGTTTCTTATTATGTCACAACTGTTATAGTTAAAGCAACGTCCTGGGATTTCATAAACTGACTTCCAGACCACTCATGTATAATCGAATCAAGATTTTATTGAAGCACACTGGTGGTGACTGACCAGAACATAAAGCTGTTCCCCTGATCAGCCCCAGACAACTGCAAGGGTGCTCCTTATAAGCCTGAAAACCACCAAATGATGTTTGGGGGTCGAGCCAATGCAAGCAAGCCAAGTTACAGCAGCGGGAGAGTGCAGTCAGGCGGAGGGACGCTTAGCCAATCACAATTAGCCCAGTCACCCCAGTTATAGAAACAGAGCCCTGTTACCCTAGTTACAGAGACAATGCCCCATTAGGTAATTCAGTGTTCTTAAGGGTTTCTATAGCAAAAGGAAAAGAACAACTTGCCCCAGTCATGACCTTTCTATTTGGCATGGTTGTTTTACAAAATGGAGTCACTTTTGCTCGACTATCACACAACCACCTAGTCTACCACCTATATAACATGAAACAAACTGCTTGGTTGCTACTTCCGTCAAAATCAAGGCAATTGGAGGTGAAAGGAAATAAACTATTTTGTTTATGATTTCTTCTTAAATATACTTTCAACTCAGCAGCTTGACAGGATTCTTAGATTTATGAATGCACTTGAATAGTTTAAGCTAAACTGCAGTTAAAAAAAAAAATCCCAAACTCACATCAGTGTAACAAAAACAAAATACTCATTTTTGGTCCAATGTGGACCACTAGGAAACCTCTCCTTAGAGTTAGCCCAGAAAAAACACTGACTAAGGCTCTATCTTTACATATGTGTCCACATAGCAGAGGGAACTTTATGAACCTCTTTGTTCCACTAAAGATAATCCTACCTTTAATTTTCAATTTAATGTTAAATATATTCATATCCTAGCAAGGTGTGGAGGCACACATTGTAATCCCAGCAACTTAGGAGGCTGAGGCAGGAGAATCCCAAATTTGAGGCCAGCCTCAGCAACTTAGGGAGACCCTGTCTCTAAATAAAAAATAAATAAAAGGGACTGGGGATGTAGCTTAGGGGTAAAGTGCCACTGGATTCAATCTCCAGTACTATATATATATATTCATATTCTCATACTTTAACTATGATTTTATTTCTATTCTTAACCTTGTCTTTAAACCTCTCAGTATATATAGTCCTACCTCTGCTCTTAATGTTAGAAATAATCTTAACCCTATTTTCTCCACATTCTAACACCACCTCTATAATCTTGCCTTTCTGCATGTGCTTTCTGCAAATTCTAACATTACAACAATCCCTATCCCTATCAAGATTCAATGCTTCCCCTGCTAAATCCTCCTTTAGGCCCAAACAAAGGAACTTCTAAACTTACAATTAGGTCCAAGCTCTAGCACTGTGTTAGTCAACTTTTCATCACTGAGATGAACTTAATGGAGGAAAGATTTATTTTGGATCATGATTTCAGGGGTCTCAGTCCATGATCAGCCAACTTCATTGCAGAAACATTATGGCAGAAGAGCACAGTGAAGGAAATGAAAGCTGCTCAGCTCATGGCAAGTAGGAAGTGGATGGAGGGAAGGGGATGGAGAGAAAATAAAATTTTCCAGGGTATACCTGGTGACCAACTTCCTTCAACTAGTTTCCAATTCCCATTAGTCCATCCAGCTATCAGTGGATTAATCCATTTGACCAATTGATTTTTGATAAAGTCAAAACTCTCATAATGCAATCACTTTCCAAAATTCCCACCTCTTAGCTCATGAGACTTAGTGGACATTCCAGATCCAAACCATAAAAAGCACTAATTATTTCCATCTTATTCTAGAACTCTTTTGTGTGTGTGTGTGTGTATGTGTATGAAGATCTTTTCTTTTTCTTTTTCCTTTTTTTTTTTTTTAGAAAAAGGGGGGGGGGAGATTTATTGCTTTGTCAGCAAAGGAGAAACACAGGGGAGTCTTGTCCCAAAGGCTGTGATTCTGCCCATCAGCAGAAACAGGGGGCTTTTACAGAGGTGATTCAAAGCTACATTCTACATGTTTTCTGTCTGGAATTGTAATTTACTTGCTAATTTGGGACACAGTCATTTCTAAGATCTGATACCATCCCCAAAATCTGGAATACTTCATTCATATGGTGGATATATACTCAAGGACAGATAATTCTAAGATGGGGAATAAAGGTAATCTTGTTTCCCCTGAAATTAGGGAGGGGGAGAGATTAGGGAGGAACAGGGAGAGAGAGAAAGAGAAAGAAACATGTCCATTTAAAAAATGAGTTGCAGTGGCAGAGCAGCAAGGGCTATACTCAAAGCATAAAGTGGGCCACTGTTACATTTCCCCACTGTCAATTTCTACATTCCATTTCTATGAAAAAAATGGGCAATGACATCTCAAGCTGAAAGAGGGAGAAGTTGGGGGAAGTTTGGGTCACTTTGGGAAGTAACCCGAAGTTCTTGTTCTCTTTTAGATGGGGTGTGGACTGTTAAGGTTGTTCAGCATCAAAGCAGTTCAGAAGTCTACAGAGGCAGACAGCAGGTGACTGGACAAGGCATACATAGGGCAGGGATCACAACAATAAACAAGACAGCAAAGCATTACATTTTTGTAAACAATTAGCATGTAAGCAATTAGTATTTCAGTCAGTCTCTGCAAACCATAAAGACAGTAACTGGTATCAGTGGAAAACAGATCAACTTTATCAATGTGGGAGGTTAGAAAGATTTGTAGGTCTATGAGATCAGACTCAAAAATTAAATCAGAACAAACTTGTGACTCTAGAATCCTTTATGATCATTATTTTTAGGCACTCCAACACAAGAACCCTTCCTCTATAGCCTCCAGCTTTACTTATGTTGTGGTAGGGCTGACACAAGTGTACATCCTAAGTTACACTTAAAAGAAAATGTTTTTTCCTTTTAAATGTCCATGTAGGACTGTGTTCAAGGTATACTGTCCTGCCAGGAGTTTAAGACCAAGTTGGTCAAAACTGACCATGTTTCTATCTACTCTTAAGAGTCATCTGAGATTCCTCAGAGATCACTCTTGGGGATGTGTGCAAAGCCTCTTGGCTCCTTTAGCTTTCCTCTACCAGTGGTGCCATTTGTAAGGACGGGTTAGGGTCTTGGTCTGACCATATGTGAATTCTCATGGAAGCACTGGGGATATTTCCTTCTCCAATGACCCTCCTCTTTGAAGAATGTGTAGTGGTTGACTTCCTGTTCTCTAGGGTCCTCTCAATCTCCCTGATCAGCAGATTGGGTGACTCACCAGAGTTTCAGGGCCCAGAGAGTGGTCCCATCATTCTCTGGGTCCTGGTTGAACTTAGATAGCAACGACCAAAATGTTGGCTTCTTTTTCCATGGCCCTTTCACTTCCTTGATTTTGGTCTCAAGTTTTTGGTTTTAAACACCCAGCAACACTGTTTCACCAGTTTTAAAGTGGGCATTAACAGGTTATAACTTCAATATTTATAATTTTACAGTTGCCACTTTCATTTAATTGGGTCTAGTATTAGTACTGGAAGTCAGCATTTTATACTACCCCTCCTGTAGGTGATGGCTTATTATCTCCAATTAACCCATGTTGACAGTTTTTTTTAGAAGCATATCTCTGCAAAATACTAACAGACAACAGTTATAAAGTTTACAAGGAAAAATATAAAATGAAATTAAAAGAGTAAAAACATATTCAGTTTGTGTAATAGCTATAAATCAAGAAAAATAATTTTTATAATCTTGAACTCTTACTTAATTATATATTATATTCCCTGCAAATCACAGTAATCTTTACAACAAAAAATCAATATTTTGAACATACTTTAAATGAGCTGAAATCTAGCCTATTTTGGAACCATTTTACTCCATGTTAGAATGGAGTGAGGTGGGAGTCAGAGTCTTATCTCAGGTAAGGTGGGGCTCTTCGCAAATAACACAATACAACATTACATTTGAAAAGTGAATCAAAGAAAGGCTAAGAGAGTTTTAACTCTTTTTGTGGATAAAGTGGCAGAATGCTTCCATATTTTACTAAGTCATCTTTAAACAGACCAGGCTTTCCTTATTATCTTCCAAAATGCATTTAAATTCCAATTCCAGTATGAATAATAACACAAAATTGTATGCATAATTTATTGACAACAATTACTGATTACTTTATCCAGCTATAAAATATCCAATGACATGAATAAATATCAACCATATTTGTTATTTATATACTAATCTGAGACTTTTGCTAGAGATAATTTTAGTTTGGATAACCAACTTGGCAAAGTGCTCTCCTAAACTTAACATTTAACCAAGTTTAACTTTTAAAATACAATTTAGAATTCAAAGTGTATAATAACAATAATCACAGGTCTGCATGGGTTAACAAAAATCAAAGGATAGCCTAAAATGTCTTACACATTTAGGAAACTCTTAATGATCAGAAATTGACTTAGTCAAAGGAAACAGATGTAAGGCAGGTCTTCAATGATAGTGTGGCTCTTCTATGTCAGATAAAATACATAAAAGAGAGACTTATTGGTTATCTTGCCAATAAACTTACATAAGTTTTTATTTTATAAACCTTTACATAATAGTTAGACAAGGCTTAGGCAGATATACTTCTCAGATGCATACATATACTTAGTAACATATATTTAGGGTGTCAACTATATTGTTATAACCTAAGTAACAGTTGTTTGTTTAACCAGTTGCAAAGTAATCATTTATGACTTTAAAACAGGTATCAATGCTAATTCCTTTAAGAATTAGTGTTCCCAAGTAATAAAACCTAACAAATACAAGAAAATTATCTGGATAGATAATTTTGCTTTATATAAGTACATAAAAGTTCAAATAACTTTGACTGTGCTAATTATAGCCAATTTAATCACAAAGACTTTTTGAGATTTACCTTTCACAAACCTTCTGTGACTTACTTAGACATTTACAACTTTATATCCTTAATTTCATCCTCTTTCATCTTGGACTTTAGCCCAAGAATATTACTTCACCAGACAAAATACTTTTTCATCCAGAAATATTTCTTACACCTTCTAATTTTCTGAACTAGAATCTATTTCCATACCTATAATTCTCTTTTATCTTTTCTAGTTTTGGACCCTTTCTTAAATTTACATTCTCAAATAATCTTTATGAATATTATCTACATTTACACAACAAATTTACACAACAAATTTCATCCCAGGAGAGGGATCTGACAATCTGGCATATACCAAAACCATCTTAATCTTTTCTCTCCCAGGTTGCATTCAAGGGGTTGGGGCACAGAATATTTTTGAGCCTGACCTTTCTGCCTAGTCATTATCATAATGGCATCAATTTTAAGTGAGTTTCTCACTGTCAATTGTACCCAGAGGCTCCTTTTGGGCCTTTTTCTTATACTAAGCATACTGATATGCAATGGAGGAGGCCCTTTCCATCCTTTTCTTTTTTTTTTTTTCTTTCTTTCTTTCTTTTGTGTGTGTGTGTGTGTGTGTGCATGATGCTGGGGATTTAACCCAGGACCTTGTACATATGAGACAAGCCCTCCACCAACTGAGCTATATTCCCAGCTCTCACTTTCCATTCTGTTTTTTTTTTTTTTTTTTTTTTTTAGGCTTCCTTGAAGATCCTACAAAACATGGGTTGGCCTTTGTTTCTGTCTTTTTCTTTTCTGGGTGGAGTTATTTATTCTGCCAGTCTCCCTAGGCATTTAGTTTGATGGGATACTGTTATAGGAAGAATTGCTCTCCCCCAGTGATGAATATCCCCTGGCCAAAAGGGGAAATTTTAAGATTTTTAAAAGAGAGATTATTCCTGTTCCCAGGGTATAAATTGACAATTCTGAAATGTATCACCCCTCCTTTGTGGCCAGTAGCCTCCACCCTCCATGGGCAAAAGGGGCTGGAAGGTAGGACAGAGGCCAGGTTCTCTTTGGCCATTTTCCTATAGCCCAGGCAGTTTTTCTGGGACTTTTTTTCCCCCAGTTTAGGGCTAGTGTCCTTGACCACAGTGAGATGATCTACAGCTACCTGGGATCAGGCTGAGAAACAGTGCTAGGAGTGCCAACACTGGGCTTAAGATTTATTTATTTATTTATTTATTTATTTATTTATTTATTTATTTATTTATTTATTATCTTTTTTGTACCAGGGATTGAGCCATATTCCCAGCCTTTGTGTGTGTGTGTGTGTGTGTGTGTGTGCATATTATTTAGAGACAGGGTCTCCCTGAGTTGCTTAGCACCTCATCATTGCTGAGGCTGGCTTTGAACTTGAGATCTCCTGCCTCAGCCTCCCTAGTTGCTGGGATTACAAGCATGCACCACTGCACCCGACAAGATTTAAATCTTTTTAACCCTTTCTTCTGGTGTCCTGCTATCCTTGCACACCAGAGGCAGTGCCTTTTGGCACCTTCAACTTACTGACAGTTCAGACCCCTTATAATATAATACAACTGCATAAATGCCCATACATGCCGCAGTCCGGCTGCAGCAAAATAACCGGAGGGCGACAAGCAATTTGTGAAGACTGATACAGCAGGAGTGGGAGCCGTTTATTGTAGGACAAGAGGGGTATATATCCATTACACACAGCTTATCTTAATTAACATAAACTAGATACAGCAGTCAACCAATAAGGAATCTCCACACTTAATGGCTCGCTGGCATTACTTCACAAACCACTCCCTCTGGCAAAATGCCAGGCGCCATCTTGACTTGTTTACAGACCCTAACACATACATAGAGAATTTCTTTCATATATCTTATCTCTGAAAGACCAACTTCAACATCAAGATTGTATAATAATCCAGAAAAACTATTCAAAGGCCAGACTGTTTCAGTAAACCAGGCTGGTAGGTTTTGTCTTAGGCTAGTTTCTATTTCTTGGGAATAAGAATAGTATTCATAAACTGGAGGTGGGAAAAAGGAAGATGGCTACAATTATGCTAACAATTACTATTTCAACAAATTTATCCTAACATTAATTAAATTTTCCTGGCTAAAAACTCTGACTTTAGGGCTGGGGTTGTAGCTCAGTGGTAGAGCACTCACCTAGCACATGCAAGGCCCTGGATTCAATCCTCATTACCACATAAAAATAAATACATAAAATAAAGGTATTGTGTCCAACTACAACTAAAAAAAATATGACTTTATTTAAATGTTTAATTCATTAAATATATACTTTTATGTAAAAACAAGTTAAGCCGTATTAACTGGAATATTCTTTCCATGTAGGAGAATATAACAGAGGCAGTCAATGCAAAGACTTAAAGAGAAAAAACAAAACAAAACAAAAAAACCAGGATGCTATAGTTTGGATCTAAAATGTCTCACAAAGAACCATGAGTTAGAGTCTTAGACCCAACTTTATACTACTGGGAGGTTGTAGAGTCTTTCAGAGGTAAGGCCTAGTATGAGGTCCTTAGGTCACTGGGGGCATGCCCCCAAAGTGGATTGTGAGACACTGGCTTCTTCCTCTTTGTTTTTGATCTTTAGCTCATGATATAAGCAGTTTGGTTTCATTATGTGCTTCTACCACAGGACCAATGCAATGGAGCAAACTGATTATAGACTGGAACTTCCAAAACTGTGAGCCAAAATAAACATTTTCTCTTTATAAGTTGATTATCACTGGTGTCTTGTTATAGCAATAGAAAACTAATGTACAGATGAAACATTAAATTCCAAAACCTACTAGGACATTAGATTATGGAACTGGCAATAATTTATGCAAAACTTGCCTTTAGAGTCTAATTTTGATGTCTTCACTGTGCGGTCAGGGTTTTTGTTGTTGTTGTTATTGATATTGTTTAGTACTGGGGATTGAACTCAGGGCTTCACTCATGCTAGGCACACACTCTACCACTGAGTTACACCCCACGCCACTGTATTTTGTTTGTTTGTTTGTTCGTTTGTTTGTTTTGGGTTTTTTTGTTACCAGGGATTGAACCCAGGGGTGCTTAACCACTGAGCCACATCCCCACCCCTTTTTTTTCCTATTTTATCTAGAAACAGGGTCTCACTGAGTTGCTCAGTACCTCACTAAGTTGCTGAGGCTGGCTTTGAACTCACAATCCTCCTGCCTCAGCCTCTGAGCCACTGGAATTATAGGCATCAGCCACTGTGCCCAGCCCTACTGTAGGGTTTTAAAGATAAGTTAACAGGAGCTAGGGGTGTGGCTCAGTGGTAGAGTGCTTGCCTGGCACATGTGAGGCACTGGGTTTGATCCTCAGCACATTAAAAATAAACTAAAATTAAAAAAAGAAGATAAGTTAACAGATTAATAAGTGTCATGGTGTGAGAAACACGCTCACCTGTCCAAACCCAAGGAATGAACTAAAAGACACAAGGAACAGTAAAAATCAAGGATTTCCTTTATGATAGTCTTGCATGATGGGGTGACTGGTGGTCAGGGAGCCCCAGATTGGGAACAACCTGTGTTTTATACCCTGTAATGCAAGATGCCTCTCCCACTTCCTCATTGGCTGAGTACTATGGGGTACACAATCTTCTTGAACATCACCTAGGTTTTACTCTCTCCTATTGGGCTATTTAAAGAAATACACTTTTAGTTGTCCCCACCTCCCTTTGGTCCTTTGTGCTGGGAAAGTCCCATTGGATTGAGTGCCTTTTGGCATGTGTACTATTTATCTCTGTTGGTCAGGCAAGGGGGAAGGGGGTGCTTCTTTCTCCCCTCCTGTTTGTTAAGGGGCTGTAAATTTTTACACTCTGGTGTTAGCAATTTGTAAATTTTATTCTGCTCTCCCCTCCACTTGCCTTTCTTATGTTCCAAGTCATTTTGCATTTAAAGCTAAATACTGTATTTTGAAAATGGACCACCAGGATTTTCTATTTCTTACAAGGGGTATAGGATCTGTTGGGGTTCAGAAATAATACCCCAAAGCATGGCACTTTAGCATGCTAAGTACTTTGAACTGAATAAAATTGGAACTTCTCAGAAGCAAGAATTTCCCTCTGACCTTCTCTGGCCCTCTTTCCTCCCTCAGAGCAGATCATAGAAACTAGAACTTCCCTCCTACAGAGCCAGCCATAAAGTCTAGAAAGGTCACTCTCTGATCCACCTCCTTTAAACGTAGGATGTAGGGCCTTCATTTCACAAGGGTCTTACCCCACACCCAGAGGAGAAGGAGTACTACAGAGAGGTCAAAAAAAATCTGAACAAAGAGGCCTGGCTAAAGATACTCCCAGTTTATTATCATCAGATCATACACTTCTTATCCAATCACATTTCTTCATGCTATCCATTTTTCACTGAAGTTAAGCATAAAAGTGTAGACTTTTCCTGGGTCTTTCGGTCTTAGTATCTGAAGCCTCTCAAATCATATAAAACTTTATTAAATAAATTCATTAAACTTTTCTCTTGTCAATCTGATTTATGTTAGTTAAAGGGTATTGGTGGTGCACGCTTGTGATACCAGCTACTGGGGAGGCTGAGGCAGGAAGATCATGCATTCAAGTCCAGCCTCAGCAACTTAGCAACACCTTGATTCAAAATCAAAATAAAACGGACTCAAAATAAAATGTATTCAGTGGTAGAGTGCCCCTGGGTTCAATCTCTAGTCCCCAAAAGGAAAAAAAGGACATTAGAAGACCTCAGAAGCATTCTCAGACTCAAAGTCTCTTTCACCTGTGTCATTCTCCCCAAGAGTGAATCATAAAACCAGAATTATTCTTTTCTCAAGCAGGTGATAGAAACTAGAACTCCCTTTCCCAAAGCAAGTCATAAAGCCTAAAAATATCATTCTAATCTTCCCCACGTTTCTTTCCAGGAGCTTGCAATAATAAAATTCTCTGACTTACCCTTCTCTGGTAATAGGTCAGAAGACCCTGGTTCCAGAGGGGTCCTGCCTTATACTTTGGAGGAAATGTGCTACAAATGAGAGGCCAAGAGTCTGAACAAACAAGGTTTTCTGGGTTTCCCCACCCAGTATATTAGATTACATCCTTTGTGTTGGGTGCAATGGCACACTCCTGTCATCCCAGCAGCTTTAGAGGCTGAGGCAGAAGGATTGCAAGTTCAAAGGCAGTCTCCACAAATTAGCAAGACCCTGTCTCTAAATAAAAAAAAATAAAAGGGCTGCGGGGGGGAGGTATCTCAGTGGTTGAGCATCCCTGAGTTCAATCCCCAGGACCAAAGAGAAAGAGAGAGAAAGAGAGAAGGAAAGAAGGAAGGAAGGAAGTATAGATAGATTGATTCTTTGTGTCCAATCACATTTCTTACATAGCTATACCTGCTTCACTGGACCTAAATACAAAATGGGCATTTCCCCCTGTATCTTTATATCTTCATTCTGAAGATTCCAGCATCACATAAAACTACGATTAAACAAACCTGTTATGCTTTTATCTTATTAACCTGTCTTTCTTCATAGAGTTATTGGCTATGACAGTTATGGTGTCAGGGGATACCCACTTTCTGCCTTTTTGTTCTTAAAGTGTGAACTACTCCATTTTCAATCATCTCTAAGTTCCACTTGCCCACAAATGCTCATTCCTTTCTTCCTTTTAATCTGTAGCACAGTTTTGTTTTAATTTTTTTTTAGCAATAAATGAAATCAACATTGCAGGAAACAATACAGGACAGTATTTTATTTGGATTTTTTTTTCACAGTTGAGGTATAGTCTGTAAGTGTGGGACTAACAGCAGGAGTGGAGATGGATAGCAAATAGATATGAGGGAATTGGGGCATGTTTTAGACAGCTTTTTTGCTGCTCTGACTAAAGGATCTGATCAGAACAATTATAGAGGAGGAAAAGTTTATTTAAGGGCTCACAGTTTCAGAGATCTTAGTCCATAGAAGACTGGCTCCATTCTTCAGGGCCCAAGATAAGGCAGAACATCATGGCAGAAGAGTGTGGCAGAGGGAAGCAGCTTACATGGTAATCAGGAAGCAGAGAGAGGGACTCCACTTACCAGATACAAATAGGTACCACAAAGCCACTCCCCAATTCCCACCTCCTCCAGCCACACCCTACCACTTCAGTTACCATTCAGTTAATCTCTATCCAGGGATTAAATCAGTGATTGGGTTAAGACTCTTACAACCCAATCATTCCTCTTCTGAACCTTCTTGCACTGTCTCACATGTGAGCTTTTGATGGACACCTCACATCCAAATCATAATGGGATGATGGAAAGATTCTAAAACTGGATTGTGGTTGTGGCAGCACAACTCTAATAATCTACTAAAAATTATTGAACCATACATTTAGAACAAATGTCTACATTTGTAATGTGTGCTCTCTGAGCAATACACTATACCTAGTACTGAATCCAAAGACACACCCATAGTGGTTTGGGCAACCTTTGGGTAAACTACAGCCCACTTTTCCACTAGAGCCTCATGACAGCCTGTATTTCTTATCTAAATCAAAACTAAGGATTTTAACATTTCCGTTGGTTTCTCTAAAATATTTCCACTTTTGTTTACACTAGATTACTGTGTTCCTACCTTCAGGGTTTTTGAAATGGACATAAACCAACCAGTTGCCTTCTGGTTCTGATGTTCAATTCAGAAATGAAACTTCAGGAATATGGTGACTTTAACAACTGGAATGAGAGCCAAATGCCTAGGAAGCATTTGAACTAAAAGTAGCTGAAAAGTACACACATTTCTACACAGCTTCTCAGTCCTTCCTCCTAGCCTTCCAAGTAATGTCATGGGACAAAAGCTATCTCAGAGAAGTATTGTCTCAAGAGAAAACACTGGATTTTTCACATTGTTGTAGAGAACACTTTTTGGTTCAATTTGTGAATGTCTTGTCTCATTTCTGTGCCATAAGTCAATCATTAGTTCTACTCCCAGGTGTATGCTACTTTCCCTTAAGTAATTAAAGTACAGAAAATAACATATTACTTTCACATTAATAATAAGATGTGGTCATTGAATTTACACAGAAGTCTATTTTTGCTGGCCAGCTGTTTAGAAAAGGCTGATAACTAAGTGAAACCAGCAGCAACAAAAGAAATAGTAGACCAGATAGAGTTTAACAGAGCCAGAAAAAGAGACATATAAAAAAAGGCCCTAAGAGTACACTCATCTGGAGGTTCTGGAAGGCTACTCATATGTGGTAGGCTGTACCAACACAGGAGTGACTACACTGGGCACTTGAGGGCGTCCTGGTCAACATGGGACACACATAAATGTATTCTCCAAGCTATACACACATTTCTGTATAAAGGGTAGATGTTTTACTGGCTCAAAGAACTGGAGCAACAGATATGACAGATCACTGGCAAAACACTCAGCTATGTTGACCCTAGGGATGATTTCTATGAAACCAGGCATAAAAATAAAGAGGAAAAACTATAGTTGTATCATCAAAGGCTGCACACTGTGGGAAAAATTGATTTAACAGAAAAATCCTGGATATATTATGGAAAATATCCAGGCTGGGTGCAGTGGCACATGCCTGTAATCCCAGGGCCTCAAGACGCTGAGACAAGAGGATCACAAGTTCCAAGCCAGCCTCAGCAACTTAGCAAGTCCCTGTCTCAGAATAAAATATCAAAAGGGCTCGGTAGTAAAGTGCCCCTGTGTTCAACTCATGGTATCAAAAAAAAAAAAAAAGAAAAGAAAAGACTCAGTTATGTGTGTGTGTGTGTGTGTGTGTGTGTGTGTGTGTGTGTGTGTAGAGAGAGAGAGAGAGAGAGAGAGAGAATGAAATATTGGGAGGAATATATGTGAGAGAAATATATATATTAAGCCAAGTGACAGGATCATTTGAACCGTGGTCAGGAAAAAAGTAGGCATAGAATTTAACTCTGTGGGAGCTCAGATGTTAGTCAAAGTGCAAAGCAAACAAACAAAAAAACCACAAACTTCCAAGTTGCTAGAATAAAACATGCTACGAATTTCTAAACTAGACAAGTAATACTACTCTACAGCTGGTCACATGGTGAGGATGGGGGTAAGGGGCCTCTTTAGCCTGCAGCCTATGTTTATGGTCCCACCTGTAATGTCCAGCTGCCCCAACCTGACCCCACCCAGCTCTACCCAGCCCAACCCATCTCGAGTATATGGCACCAAAGGAACTGGCTTCAGGGTCCCCATAATCAGCCTGTCTCTGCAGCTCCTGGTGTGAGGTTCTCCCCTGATCTGAGAATGGCTACCTCACATATGAGCCAGTGGCTGTGCCTATGGGATGGTGTACAAAGCCTGAGATCCCCACAGTGGCCCTCGAGAGTGTGAGAGTCTCCAACAGAGAAGGAGCTGGAGGTGGCCTTCCCATCAGCACAATTTGTGAGGTGGCCTTATTGAAGCGCCTGGAGGCTTTTGAACATCCCAGTGTTGTCTGGCTAATGGATGCCTGTACCACTTCCATGACCAGGAGATCAAGGTGACCCTAATGTTTGAGCATGATGCCCAAGACCTAAGGACCTATCTGAACAAAGCAGACACCGCCACCAGGCTTTCCAGCTGAGGCTGTCAAGGATCTGATGCACTAGTTTCTAACAGGCCTAGATTTTCTTCATGCCAATTACATCATTCATCGAGACCTAAAGCCAGAGAATATTCTGGTGCCAAATGGTGGGACAGTCAAGCTGGCAGACTTTGGTCTGGCCAGAATATACAGCTACCAGATGGCCCTTACACCTGTGGTTGTTACACTCTGGTCTGTGCTCCCAAAGTTCTCTGCAGTCTACATATGCAACCCCTCTGGACATGTGGAGCACTGGCTATATCTTTGCAGAGATGTTTCCTCAGAAACCTCTCTTCTGTAGAAACTCTGAAGCTGATCAACTGGGCAAAAAAAATTTTTTTTTTTACCTGACTGGGCTAGAGGATGACTGGCCCGAGATATATGTCTACCCCAAGAGCCTTTCCCCCCAGAGCATCTAGTCCGGCACAGTCAGTGGTTCCTGAGATGGAGGGGTCTGGAGCTCACTTACTGCTGGAAATGCTGACTTTTAACCCACACAAGTGAATCTCTGCCTTCCGAGCCCTGTGGCATTCTTATCTACATGAGGAAGGTGATCTTGAGTGAGCACTGGACCGGCTGCCACAGAAGGAAGAGATGCTGCCATCTTCCTCCTTCTGGACATTGAGTGGAGAGAACTCCATTGAGGAGGCAACCTCTGCCTTTCTCTCTGAAGCTGTGAAGACTCCAGATTTAAAATATATATATATATATATATTTTAGTTGTAGTTGGACACAATACCTTTATTTTATTTATTTATTTTTATGTGGTGCTGAGGATCGAACCCAGAGCCTTGCATGTGCTAGGCGAGCGCTCTACCGCTGAGCCAAAACCCCAGCCCCAAAACTCCAACTTTTACAGAGAAGATTTTGCTGTTGGAGTCCATACATTAATTATGGGTTTGTTCAAGCCATTAAGGCAGGGAAGCTGCTTATCTGGGTGAAATTCCCCAGTTAAAGTAAAGCCCAGATCATGCTGGTGCCCTGACCTTGCTCACAGCCTTAGGATCAATCAGCCTCCCAGAGATGCCCGTAACCTGCCAAACACCAAACAACCTGTTACTGCAATACCCCTGCCACACCAAGAAACAAGCACCAAAACAACACACCTCCCACACTGAAACTTTATCCCTGCCTTTGATGTACTTCCCCTTAAATACAGAATTAGGGCCTTTTTCAGTTGCTCAGTTCCAGTAATTATCAGGGCTAGAAGACCCATCAGAAGCCCTGCTTTTTAAATCTAATCTTTGGCTTTGGCTTTTATTTCTTGCTGATTATTTCAGACTTTTTATTTTCTCAGGCCGCTCACACCTCCTGAGCAGGAACATGCTCTGCTCGGGTGCTGGTCACCCCATCATTCTGGTGCCTTAATGACATTTTTTCACCCACCCCTCCTTTTGAGACTTATCCTTCTCCTGCCCTGCTATTTCTATACACTAAGGGGTCTATCTCTCCTCCCCTTCCCTATCTTGATATTGGGGTCCTTTTTTAAATACAGGAAAACAAGACAAACAAATATGGTCTTAAAAAAAAGCAAATAATACTGCTCTAAAAAAAAAAAGAATGTCAATAAACAAAATAGAAATAAGAACCAAATAGAAATTCTAGTTGAAAAGTACAAGAACTGAAATAAAACATTCACTAAAGGGATTTTGGCAGTTTTTTAACAGAGTAAACACAAAGTTACAACATGACCATACACAGCAAACTTATTTGTAATAGCCCAAAAGTGGAAAAAATTCAAATATCCATCAACTGCTTGTATTATGTCTATAAAATGAAATTTTTGGCAATAAAAAGGAATGCAGTACTGCTACGTGTTACAACATGAACCAGCCTTGAAAACATGCTGAGAGAAAGAAGCCAGACACAAAATATTACACGTTGTATGATTATGTTTATACAAAAGTCCAGAATCAGCAAACCCATAAAACAGAAAATGGATTAACTGTTGACTAGGGCTGAGGATAGGAACCTGAATTAATTATAAATTGGAAATGTGAGCTCATACCAGGACAAATAAAATACTAAAAAATTTCAATTATACACTTAAAACTGGAAGATGGTGAATTTTATGATATATAATGAAAAATCAAGAAAGCTTATTAAAATTTACGTGTATTTTGTCAACCTAAAATGAAGAGCAAAGAGACTGACTCTTCAAAACAAAAATTTAAGCCAGGCTTGGTTGTGCACATGTGTAATCCCAGCAGCTCAGGAAGATGGCAAGTTTGAGGCCAGCTGGGGCAATTTAGCGAGACCTGTCTCAAATATAAAAATTAAAAAAGACTGAGGATGTGGCTCAATGGTAAAGTGCCCCTAGATTAAATCCCCTGTAGTAAAAAAAAAAAAAGGAAGAAGAAGATTTAATTTGGAAATGACAAGGGATGCCATGGGGGGCCATGGGCGTATCCAAGGAGGCACAAGAAGGTAGAGGGTTTTTTTTAAAGGTAGAATGAGGAATAGTGCCAAAATTATCTCGAAACAATAATCCTTGGCTACAAGATCAATAAGAAGAGTGGTGTCAGTTGTGAGAAATAGAAAGTCCAGTGGTCCATTTTCAGAATATAGTATTTAGCCTTAAATGTAAAAAGGTAAGAAAGGCAACCTGTAGCACACCTCTCTAAATTCCTGGATCCAATCTCTAGAGGATAGTCTGAATGTATCCAATTCTAGCCATTTTGAGGTTCCCAGCCTGCATCCAATCTTAGCTTTTTAAACTATAGCCCTTCCCTTTGCCCACCTAATTTTCACATTAGCCAATTGCATAGATTATAACCCTGAGCTCCTCCTATCAGAGCAAGAGCACAGTGCTGCCCTTAGGGATAAAAGCAGGTGAATTGCTTGCTTGCAAGACTTTGTCCCATAGCACACTCTTTAATGGAAGTAAAGTTTGTGTTCCCAAGCAAATTCTGAGCACATGTTTGATTCCTTGCAGCACCCCAGTGTTTCTAACAAGTCCAAAGTGGAACAGGCAGATTCTGGGTAGGCACCCTCACAGAAGTGTTATTTTGGTGGTGGATTTTGTATAAAGTTGTGGTTTGGCAGTCTTTTGTGATAACTTTTGTTATCAAACAGTGATAGTTGAGCAAAAGTGACTCCATTTTGTTTAGTAACTCCATTTTGTAAAACAACCACACCAAATAGAAAGGTCATGACTGGGCAAGTTGTTCTTTTCTTTTGCTATGGAAACCCTTAAGAACATAGAACTACTTAATGGGGCATTGTTTCTGTAACTAGCAGAACTCAGGGCTGTGTTTCTATAATTGGAGTGACTGGGCTAATTGTGATTGGCTAAGCATCCTGCCGCCTGACTGCACTCTCCCACTTCTGTAACTTGGCTTGCTTGCATTGGCTAGACCCCCAAACGTCCCTTTTGCAGTTTTCAGGCTTAAAAGGGGCACCCTTACAATTGTTCAAGGTTGACTGGTCAGTCGCCACCGGGTGCTTCAATAAAGACTTGATTCCATTATATGTGAGTGGTCTGGAAGTTAATTTATGAAACCCCGGGACATTGCTGTAACTATAACAAAACAAATATGCATAAGGACTTCTTTTCATGGCCTCCAAACTTCATTTTTGTAATAGTTTGACATAAGTGACTCCATATGATTCTAACAACTTACATAACACAGAAATACATAATAGGGAAGAAAAAACTAATTTCCTACTAATATTCATAGTCCTTAGTTAGGATGAACCTCTGTAATAAAAGCAGACGGACAAGGCAAAAACAAACAGCAGTTCCTTAACATGTATAGCCAATATATAGTAAATATAAGGAGACACCCAGAGAAATAAGTAAAACCTCAGAGTGATGGCTTTGAATTCAAGCTTAAATATCATCTTCAACCAAAATAAAAAAAAAAAGCATATTGGAGAGGCTAGTAAAGGAGAGGTGACCAGGAAAATCAGGATTGAGCCATGAGAACATGAGGTTAAGGGGAAAATTCTATAAAATGGGCCCACTGTGCTGACCACCACATGCTTTTACTTTTTTAAAAAAGCAATTTACCTGAAGCTCTGCCTGGTTTAAGTGAACAGGATATATTACTTGCCTCATTAAACTACCTGTTATCGTCAGGAGAAATGCAAGCACAGAATAATGATGCCAGTAAGAGGAACTCAAGTTACCACATACATTTGCATAAATGTGTTGAAGTAAACTCTAATTCTTTTAAATTCTTTCCTATAATTATTTTCCCATATTTGGTTCCAATTAAGTTTATGCTTTCTCCATAAACTTCTTGACAATTTTTGACAGCTAGCTACTTCCATATTTAACAAATTATATTTCTTTAATACATTGATTTAATTCAGGCACTTTTTCAGTATTTATATGAGTTGGTTTAATTTCCTAATGCTTATTTTAATTTTTTAAAATTTTAATGTGTATTTCTCTCATGACATGAATGAAGAATACTTTTTCCTTTGTCACCTGTAGTATGAGATACAAATTATACTTTTTAGTCTTTCATTTTTATTTGCCTTCTAACAAACTTTCTTGAATATTTTAAGGAGTTTTGATATATATATTGTTATTGGTACCCCAGGCCAGAGGCTTTGCTAGGGTTCCTGTGAATTAGATTCTGCTGGCTGCCCACACTAGAAATAAGAAAATCACATAAAAAGGAATAAATGAATTTAATCACAGTTTGGCCAAAACTGGAAAGGCAGCTAACTTGCTTCTGCCCATTTTACAGGAATGTTAAAATTTATAAGAACTAAAACCAGGAAATACACATCTGTAGATTTAGCCAGGCTGTGCCAGTCAGAGAATATAATTCCAGTTTTCCAGCCTATTTGGTATCCCACCAGGCTTTGGGGACTGTTCCTCAATTTCCATTCCTGGCATGAGAATGGTGAGATTGGAATATGGGATGGAGAAAAATAATCAGGAAATGAAAGAACAAAAACCAGTTGGAGGCTTTTAATTTCCAAGACCATATTACAATATTATAATTTTCTTTCGTACATTACTTAGATTATATGTGAAAGTGTTTGGGGCATTCATATTAATTTTCATAATCTTATTTCATTATCTATTAATACTAAAGTTTACTCATTTTATTGAGCAATGCCATTGCTTTAATGCTATGTTCTTATTTCTGAAGCTCTTGATTTAGTTCCATTTTCAGTTTTCTAAAGTTTTTTTCTTTTCTTTTTTTTTTTTTTTTGTACTGTGCATTGAATCCAGAGATGCTTTACCACTGAGCCCCCACCCCACCCTTTTTATTTTTTGAGACAGGGTCTAGATAAATTGCCCAGATTGGTCTCCAACTTGTGATCCTCCTTCTTCAGCCTCCCAAGTCAATGGGATTACAAGAGTGTGCCACCACAGATCGCAGTAGATTTTACAATCTGAAAACACAAGTGTTTTTGTCACCAAAGGGGGATCCAAAGAAATATCAGGAGTGGAAGAGACCGCTATTTAGAATATGTCACTGTATGTGCATCGAAGAGGTCTCCAGTAATGAAGGAGACCTCTACTTGGACCTTCTATACTGCAGGAAAGAGTTTAAGGATGTATCAGGTAGGAGTAGCAGATAGTTTTATTATAAAAAGAAAATACACACTCCAGAATGGGATTGCAGGCAAAAAGAGAGCATGTGTGCCACCTAGTCTTCCTCTGGGGTTTTACCATTTATAGAAGGACAGTAGCTAAGAGTCTGAACTGAGTGGAGTCAGGGCAGGGTTATGCAATTTTGTACCAGTTTTTTTTTAATATTTGTTTTTTTAAATTGTAGTTGGACAGAATACCCTTATTTTATTTATTTATTTTTATGTGGTGTCGAGGATCGAACCTAGGGCCTCACATATGCTAGGCGTGTGCTCCACTGCTAAGCCACAACCCCAACCCTTGTACCAGTTTTCCTTGTGTTTGTGCATTGCCCTAGCATGTTCTAATCCTGCATTTTAGCTCTCCACCCAGGGGTGGGGTCTTACTATTATAATTAGGGGAGGGTCATTTCTCTATTGCTAAAGTGTTTAATGTGCATGCTCCCTAAAGGAGTGGTTCCTCCAGATGCCTTGTGGTTATCTAGTTATCTTATGATTTTGTTGCTTTTTTTTCAGGCAGGAACAATGAGGATACAAGGACACAGGATGGATTGCTCACCAGTTGTTTGTTCTGCATTCCAATAGCTTATGGACACTTCTCTTTTGAGACTCAGTGTTCTCTCTGTATCCCTAAATTCTTATTTCATTTTTATTGCTAAGGAAAAATTTTCCATTATTTTTTTACTGTTCCTTCTGAGTCATCTACTCTATTTTATATTTCTAGGATGCCTGTAATATGCATATTAGATGATCTGTACCAATTTTCATGTCTCATCCTTTTATTCATGATATTCATGTTTATATTTACATCCTATTTTTTTTTTCTGACTGATCCTCAAATTACTCAAACTGAACTTTGATTTACTGATTTTATGTTCTGAATTAACCAACGTATTATGGAGTATGTTTTTAAATTTTTTTTTAGTTGTGGGTGGACACAATACCTTTATTTTATTTCTTTATTTTTATGTGGTGCTGAGGATCAAACCCAGTGCCTTACACATGTTAGGCAAGCGCTCTACCGCTGAGCCACAGCCACAGTCCTGGAGTGTATTTTTTTTAATATTTATTTTTTAGTTATAGGTGGACACAATACCTTTATTTTATTTTTTTTAATATGGTGCTGAGGATCGAGCCCAGTGCCTCACACATGCTAGGCGAGCGATCTGCCTCTGAGCCACAATCCCAGCCCCCCTGGAGTATATTTTTAAATTTGTGTTTTTTATCTAAATGTCATTATCCAATCTCAAATTGATTCCTTTTTGTGGATGCAATATTCTCTTATGCACTTTAGCTGTGCAACACTACCCAGAATTATTAGAATGGTTATCTAACCAGTTAGTGCACTAGTTACAATGTTGTATGAATATTTTAGTCACCTACTCTTACCTTATTTAACAATAACTTAGATTTAATGAAAGATTGTGCTTTGGGACTGGGGATATAGGTCCAGAGTAGAGGGTTGCTTAGCATGTGCAAGCCCCAGGTTCAACCCTCAGTAAAATAAAACTGTGTGGTATGGGACATTTATTTTTCTGTAATACATATATCATATTATGTCAAAATGTATATCCTGTAATTTAATTTGACTGGATTTGAGAGGGCCCTGTCAGCTTCAGGATACATGACAAGGACAACCACACATGTTCTCTAGGATATCCCTGAATTAACTGAGAAAGTATACAAGGCCACAAAATTGCATGACTCTGGAAGACTAAATGATAACGACTCCTGGAGTTGTGCCCTGCAAAACTGCTGAGTCAGGTATGATGGCTATGGTAAAACAATCCGAGACAAAATGGTAGATAAACTCTCAGGCCTCAATGCGTAATCTGTCTAAATATTTTTCCTTACCCTCTCCACTCCTTGAACAACCTATGAAATGTTCCTTTCCTCACCTTCCTATTTTTAATCAAATTGACCACAAAGACCAGGTGTAGGTTGGTACCAAGATGCCTCCAAGGATCTTCCTCTACCTCAGCTACTCAAGAAAAGGCTAGCCCCTTCTTTTGTTAAGGGTCCAACCTGAACTTTTTCCTCCATCATAGCTGTTTCCCTTCTCCTCAAGGTGAACCCTTTCCATTTTCTCTCCGCAGTTGATGCCTTGCCTGTGTTCATGCTCTTTGACTGGATTTCATTTCTATAGTCAATAGGTTAGATTTCTCAACTCCAATATCGATGACAGAAAGCCTCCTATTTAATTGGCATGCTTGTTCGCAATTGGGAATCTATTATAACTAAGGATCTCACTTTAGTTATTATGAGTTCCCATATTGAATATCTTGCTAAAATCTGGAATACCTCCCTACTTTATGCTAGATCCATCTAATTCTTTGACTGGAAAAGATAACCCCAATGTCAGACTTTATAGACAAATTGTGCTGGTAACTGCTTTGAAGGGACAATGGTCTGAGGATTACTTTTTTAAAAATATTATTTTAGTTGTCAATGCAACTTTATTTTATTTATTTATGTGTGGTGTTGAGAATCAAATCCAGTGCCTCACACATGCTAGGCAAATGCTCTACCACTGAACTAAAACCCCAGCCCTGATGTTGACTTTTCTAAACTGAGGCAGGATTAGTTGACAATAATAAAATTTAGTTTTTCCATTTCACATTTCATCTTCATTCAAAGAAGGGAAGTAGCCAGGCATAGTGCCACATGCCTGCAAACCCAGTGACTTGTGAGATTGAGACAGGAGAATTGCAAGTTTGAGGCCAACCTCAACACCTTAGCAAGACTCTCAGCAACTTAGTGAGACCCAGTCTCAAAATAAAAAATTAAAAAGGGCTGAGAATGTAGCTCAGTGGTAAAGTGCCCCCTGGGTTCAATCCCCAGTAACACATACACATATGAGGCAAGCATTTTTTTTTTCCCTATTCTATAGTGGAAACATTAAAAAGTTGTATGCATATATGATTTCTAGAGAATGAGATATTTGGGGAATTTGCATATTAATGTGGATCCATTTCCTGCCCTTGTTTTCAACATATATAAATCATCTCTTAGAGTTGAGTGCTCAGAGATTTCTGATTTCTGATATTATGCTCTGGAAATGCTAGTGACAGTTTTTCCCTCTCATCTCTTCCTAGGAGAAGGAATGACTTTCACATGACCAACTTCCAAAAATCTCTTGGTAAGGGTTAAGCAGGATTATCTAAGTGTCTTCTGAAGGGGTAAGTCTGAGAGTGAAGGATGGGACCAACTCCTCAGGATGCTAATACATAGATTTCTTATTCTCAATTAGTTCCTATTGCTTTCTCGTAGTCAGTCCCTGTAATTGCCTCCTTTATAAATTTTTTCTTTTGTGTGCTTGGAATATCAAGGTGATAGCAAAACCCCTATATTTGCTCACATCTTTTATACATCTTGTAGAAATTTGAGCCTGCTGCTGGCAACCTTCCTTACTTTCTTAGTTTATATCTAGAATTTGCACAAATTATTGTATCACTTTATTTAATACGAATTCATAAGGCAGAAATGTTCAGTATGTGGGATATAATTGCCATCTTGAACAGGAAGCCCTCATGGCTTTTATTAAAATGCCAAATATAAACTGGGTGTGGTGGTTCATGTCTGTAATCCCAGCAGTTTGGAAGGCTAAGGCAGGAGGATTGCAAGTTCAAAGCCAGCCTCAGCAATTTAGCAAGGCCTAAGCAAAAAAAGTGAGACTATATCTCAAAATATGAGGCCAAATGATTTAGCACCCCTGGTTCAATCCCTGATAACTCCCCCCACACACACACAATAAAAAGCCACAAATAGAGTACACAAGAAATAAACTACAGAAATTAAAATCACTAAATAACAGTTTGCATATGAATTATATTCAAAATATATTCCTACCAATCAAGTATAGTATTGTAACAGTGGTCCACTTTGTGCTTTGAATATAGCCTTTGCTTCTCTGCCACTGCAAATTATTTTTTTAAAGAACTTATTTATTTCTCTTCCTCTCTCCCTGCTCCTCCTGAATCTCTCCCCCTTCTTAATCTCAGGGGAAACAGGATTACCTTTCTTCCCCTATCCTAGGCAGATTTATTTGTCCTTGAGTACACACCCACCATAGAAATGAAGTAATCCAGACTTTGGGGATGGTATCAGAAGATCTCAAAAATGACTATCTCCCAAATTAACAAATAAATTACAACTCCAGACAGAAAACATGTGGAATGTAGCCTTTGAATCACCTCTTTAAAAGTCCCCTGTTCCTGCTGATGGGTGGAATCACAGTCTTTGGGACAGGACTTCCCTGTGTTTCTCCTTTGCTGAAAAAGCAATAAATTATCTTTTTTCCTTTTTCTCAAAATTGTGACATCACTGGGTGCAGTGGCACACATCTGTAATCCCAACAGCTTGGAGTCTTAGGCAGGAAGATAATGAGCACAAAGTCAGCCTCAACAATTTGGTGAGGCCCTAAGCAAATCAAGCCCTTGTACAAAAAACAAACAAACAAAACAAAACCCTCATGTCCTTATTATTGGATTGGCATCAGGGACAAGGACCAAGCTTTTGGCAAAAGTATCACTGAAAAGAATCACTATAAAATGTTATATATTTTATCACATAAGGTTCTATTATACATAAAACAATTAGAGTAATTATAGGAAATTCATTGATTTCTTTTAAAATAATCACAATAAATATAATCCAGTTTAGAGTATTCATATAAAAATCAACTAAATAGGCGCTGGAGATGTGCCTCTATGATAAAGTATTTGCCTGGCATGTGTGAGGCCCAAGGGTTTGACCCCCCAGTACCACAAAAATAAAAGAAAAACAAAAAAGCAAAAACTAAATAGCTGTGAGTGTATCTCAATGGTAGAGTGGTTGCTTTGCATGCACCCTTACTAGGTTCTATCCCTGGCACTATTAAAAAAAAAAAAAAAAAAAAAAAACCAAAGATTAAAAATAAATAAATAAAGAAAAGACTACTATGTATCCTAAATTCTAAACTTAGATGATCATATTTTTTTCATTCTTTATGTCACTAATAATCTGCTATGCAATGTGGCCATTCAATAGAGGATTGTGGAGAGCAGTGACTGAGGTTGGGGGTCTCTGATGGCCTCATGGCTGTGGCACGCTTGGTGCCTGAGAACCTTTCTGTGCCAGGGTACAGGATGCCCAGTTGCCATGGTAATGCTCTGCCTGAGGACACTCTGTACAAAGTCTTATAGGCTTCAACCTTTATCTCAGGCATATAGCTCCCAAGAATAGAGAAATTCTCATGCTACACAACCACAATGTTTCACCAGCTCCTCTGCTCCTGAGGCTGCCTGCTTAATAGTAACTTTAAAAAATGAACCTCCTTGAGCACTACACAAAGCTATAACATTGCACATTGCAACTGTGGAAAAGCTGCATAGATGTTTCTAATTCTATAACTTTCCTGAGTACAATGAATAATGCTTGCATAGTCTTTACCCTGATAATGAGACCTATAAATAAAAATTGCTGGTGTAACTCTTGAGATCTGCTTCTCCATCAGAGAGCAGCACTCCACCTGATCCCAGCTTTATCTTCAAATCTCTGTGTGTGAGTCTTTATTTTCTAATTCCCCATCGCCCCTTGCTGGAACCATGAGGCTGGCTGTGCTGCTTGCGGCATAGGATTATACAAAATATTTGACATGACAAACTGTACAGATTGCTACTCCCTTATCTGTTGAACTATTGGAATTCTTGGGCCAGTTTGTCAAAATTCTCTTCAAACTACTTTAAGACTGTTTTTATTAACTTAATTTCATTGTAACCAAAGTACCCAATAAGAACAACTTAGAGGAGGAAAATATTAATTTGGCTCACAGTTCAGAGGCCTAAGTCCATAGATATCCAACTCTATTGGTCTGGGCCCAAAGTGAGCAGCAGCACATCATGGGGGAAGAATATGGTGGAGGAAAACTGCTCATCTCATGGCAGCCAGGAAGAAGAGAGAGGGAAGGAGGAAAAGGCCACAGAAAAGATGCACCCTTCTGGTCCACATGCACAGTGACCCACCTCCTCCAGCTATGCCCCACCTGCCTATAGTTACTACCCAATCAGTCCATTCAAACTAGGATGAACTGATTAGGATATGGTTCTCATGCTCCAATCACTTCACCTCTGAATATTCCTGCATAAACAGGAGCTTTGGGGGAAACTATCATACCCCAGCCATAACATTTTCACTGGTAGTTAAAAGTTAATTTCAGTAAACTCTGTAATTGTCCACACATCTTCCATGTGAGGTGTAGGAAAGTTGATATCAATGAGTAAAAATTCAAATTAGTATTAGAAGTACATTTTTATATAATCAACTTCACTATGTAAGATAGTGAAACAGTCAAGTCACTTGAAACAGTCAAGTGCATGAGATTTGCATGATAATGTGTTCAAGTTCTCACAAAAACCACAATTTCACATTTTATGATGTGACAGCCAATTTCCTCTTTGGAATTACTCTCTGGTAGGTCTCCTTCTCCTTCTCCTTCTCCTTCTCCTTCTCCTTCTCCTTCTCCTTCTCTTCTCCTTCTTCGTGCTGGGGATTGAATCCAGGGCCTTGTGTGTGAGAGGCAAGTACTCTACCAACTGAGCTATATCCCCAGAGTGGTTATTTTCTTCTTGACAAGAAAAGATAATCAAACTGTTTTAAAAAAATTCACATTTAGCTTTAAGTCAATAATCATGTATTTATTTATTTTACTCAACAAACATTTGTTGAACAATTACTATTTGCCTGACACATATTAAGGTACTGGGGATACAATGTGAATGAAACAGACAAAAAAAAAATTCTATACACTCCATTGAGAAGAAACTTTTTTCATGGTACTGTGGATGGAATCAGGGCCTCATGCATGCTAGACAAGTGCTCTACCACTGAGCCACATCCCTAGCCCTGAAATACATACTTTTATTTATTAGTGCATATTAACAACACTCTAATGGATTTCATTGTGGCATATTGAAAAACCAGCCTCTATCTCAGAGCAAAGCCTGTCCAAGAAAGGGACATGACCTTTGTCCTTGGAAAATCCCACAGAGCACTCCTAGGCACATTCCCACCCTGCTAAGTTGTTTATCTACAAATAACAGGAGAGATCTGCTGCGCCAGATGTCCCTGACTCAGTCAGGCTAGGTGGGGATCCATAGCAGCCCCCTAGCAGCCACCAATCAGCATGAGACAGGGAAATACCTGGGATGCCAGATGACCCTCCCAGTAGTTTATGGTGGTTGATAACATATTGGGAAACCATGTAGTTTAGCACGTACACCCCTCTTGGCTTAAACCAATCAGTTCAAACGAATACCCCTTTTGCACTGACCAATCACCCCTACCCAACTTGTTCCCGCCAGTGAATGTGCTAATCATGTTTTAGAGTTGTTATTTGATTTTCCCGCAGTGTGTGATGATTTGCTAAGGGATGCTATGATGTATGTGAAGTCCCTGCCCTCTCCAAAAAATGTATAAAAATGCTGCAAACCCTGGGCTCGGGGCCTCTCAGCGTCACCAGTTGCTGTGTGTGCGTGCGGAGGACCGAGCTAGCTCGCAATAAACACCTCTTTGCTGCTTGCATCCATCTTGGGTCTCTGGTGGTCTTTGGGGGTCCCGAATTCAAGCATAACAATATTCTTACAAGGCATACTTTTAACTAGGTCACACAGCATGTTATATAACGACAACTGTGGGTAGGGTATTCATTTTAAAATGAAGAGGGATATACAGGGTTGTGGTAAAGGAGTACAATGTATGTGTTAGGGGACAATTCTGGCGATTGAACCCAGGAACATTTTATCACTGGACTACATTGTCACCACTTTTTATTTTACTGTAAAACAAGGTCTCACTAAGTTGCTAACTTGTAATCCTCCAACTTCAGCCTTTGAGGTCCCTGTGATTACAGGTGTGCACTCAGATGAAACTCAAAGATCAGAGAAAGCAATATTTGAGGGAGGGAGAGAGTGTATGTGCTGTATTAGGGATTGAATCCAGGCCCTCAAGCATGCTAGGAAAAAGTTCTACTACTGAGCAACATCTCCAGCCCAGTTATTTTTATTTTTCATTCTGAGACAGAGTCTCACTAAGTTTCTGAGGCCCAAGTTACTGAGAGTGACATTGAATGTGTGATCCTCCTGTCTCAGTCTCCGGAGTCACTGGGATTATCCATGTGTGCCATAATACCACACTACCAGATATATATATATATATATATATATATATATATATATATATATATATATATATATATATATATATATTTTTTTTTTAAGAGAGAGAGAGAGAATTTTTTAATATTTATTTTTTAGTTTTCAGTGGACACAACATCTTTATTTTATTTTTATGTGGTGCTGAGGATCGAACCCAGCGCCCCCTGTATGCCAGACGAGTGCATCATTGCTTGAGCTACATCCCCATTCCAACCAGATATATTTTTAAGTTGCAAGCTGTACATCAACTTTTCCCTAAAATCAAATCCTGCACTTTCTACCTGTTTGTTCTGCTTCCTCTTCTCTGTAACATGGATCATCCTATAACATAGAGTATTTACCAACATTTTATTGTGTAATTTAATCTAATATAATATAGGTCTGAAGTAGTGCTTGACACAGAGTAAATGGTTAAATAAGTACTTATTGAATGAATTAACAATGCCGATCACATTAAATTTATGACCACATATCTCAAGTGGATTATCCATAATGTCTAATAATCCAACTATGCTTTTTCTGTATGTTTTCTCCCCTATTTCAAACAATTTTCTCACTTTTTTTTTTTGATACTGGGGATTGAATTCAGGGGCACTCAAGCACTGAGTCACATCCCCAGCCCTTTTTTAATTTTAGAGACAGGGTCTTACTGAGTTGCTTAAAGTATCACTAAACTGCTCAGGCTGGCTTTGAACTAGCAATCCTCCTACCTCAGCCTCCTGAGCTGCTGGCATTACAGGTGTGCACCTGGCTTTTCCCACTTCTTAAATATTCAAGATTCCCCTTCTCTCACCTAATACTTGATTCACATTTATTTGACAAAATAGAAGCAACCATGCCAATTCAGGGCTAACTACCCTCAAACCTTGCCCAGGAACATGTAAGCTACCTAAATTCTCTGTTTTGCTGCAATATCCCAATAAACTGGAGGGCAGGAGAGGTGCACTGCTCCTTTCCTTTCTGAGGGCATCCTCTCTCTTCCTTGAGAGTGTCCCCTTTTCCCCTTTCCTATCCCTTCTAATAAACTCATACCTGTTACTCTGAAATCTTTGACTTGATCACAAAAATCAGGGTTTAAAGGGACTTCTATGCACTGCCTCAGTTTCCTAGAAGGCCCAAGCCCTGCAACAATCTCATTTATATTTTATTTGAATTTTCTAATTTGAAGATGACACCATTAATTGGCCAATTGAACAACTCATTTTTTTGTGTGTCAGGATATTAGTTTATATTTATCTGTAGGCCCCTTTTCTATCATGCTCATTCCAAATTTTTTTTCTCAACTTTACTTTTAAATTGCAATTTTTATGGAATTTGAGTCCAAAGACATTTTTAATTTTTATGATCAAAGATACTTTTTCATTACTTAATAGCTTTTGAGATGTCAGTGCTTTAACAAAAGCCATCTTGTAAGGGTCCGGTGAAGCATCAGAGGAAGAGACCACCAAGAGACTGACTCATGCAATTGCAGAAGGGGATTTATTGGGGATCCATTCCAGCGCGCTGGGGCTCCATGCTCACTCAAGAAGGGAGAGAAGCCCAGAGCCCAGAGCAGGGGCTGAGCACTGCTTAAGTACACTTCTTGGGGAGGGCGGGGACTTTACATACATCACAGTCTCCTTTAACAAATCATCATACACCGCGCGAAAATCAAACAACAATTCCTAAACATGATTAGTTCATTCATTGGCGGGAACAGGTCAGGCGGGGGTGATTGGTTACTCCTAAGAGGGGTACACATTCAAACTGATTGGTTTAGGCCCTGCGATGCCTAAGTGCAAGATAGCACAGGGCCCTAGGCTATTAATCAACTAAATGGCCAGTAGGGCATTGTCTTAACTGCCTCAGGAATTTCAGGTTCTGGGTGTAGCAGAGGAACTTAACAATACCTAGTCCTTCACTTTAACTTCAATTTCTTTTACCCTTACAATCTGCCCTCTAAAATTACTTGAAAATATGTTTTGCCAGAATTCCTACCCAAGGTTTAAGGTTACAGTTTTTAAAACATAAACCTTAGATTTAACAAATCCTTGTGGCAGAACAACACAATAATTTCAAAGAAAAACAAACAAACCAAAAACAAACAAACAAACAAAAACATGAAACATAAATATCTTAGAAAAAAATGGTAAACATTCTTTTAATTCTGCAGTTTTTAAACCAGGCTGCTCATTATAATCATGTGGGGAGCTTTTTAAAAGGATGGATTCCTTGTTCTCAGCCCCTGACATTTGGATTTAATTAGTTTAGGGTTGGAGCCAGACATCAGTATTTTTTTTAAACTCATCACATGATAAAACACTACTGGTGTTGATAACATCTGTTTCAAATGTATAACAGCACTCCAAACAAAAGATAGACCAGTGCTACCTCAAACTGGGACCTATGGCTTCCCTGAGAGCCCTCTCCATTGCTGTAGTTATGAAACCTGCAGGTTAAATATCCTGCTACCAAAGAAATAGAAGATGATGCCTTTGTCAAACACAAGGTGGGGAGATAAGAAAAGGTTGACAGTTAAAAAAAAAAAGTTTACTAACCATTTACTAAAACACAAGGAGACAGACAGACAGACACACACACACACACACACACAACCTACCGTAGATAAAGATGGTATTATTGAACAAGGACTTCCTGCCTTACGGGCATAGAAGGCAATAGTAAGACACCTGGTTTTGCAAAAAGAAAAATTTTATTGTGTAGTCAACTGGCAAGGAGATTAGGAGCTATAAAGCTCAAATCTTCCTCCATGATTGCTTGGTAGTGAGGTAGTTTTGGGGAAGGAAAAGGGAGGAAAGCTGCTTGTTCATTGGGTGACAAGAAGGGCTGCATGTTCCTTTTCAGGATGAATTATTTTCTGCTTAGGGGATTTTGAGCTTGTGACATCATTGATTTGTCCACCTGGCTTCTGTTTGTTTCTTATTTTATTTTTGGGGCCGGGGGTGGGTACTGGAGATGAAACCCAGGGCACTTTACCACTGAGCTACATTCCCAGCCCTTTTTATTTGTTTATTTATGTATTCTTTTGAGACAGGGTCTCACTAAGTTCTTAGGGTCTTGCTAAGTGGCAGAGGCTGGCTTCAAACTTGTGACCCTCCTGATTCTGCTTCCTGAGTCAGCAGGATTATAGGCATGTGCTGCTCCACCTGGCTTCATGTCCATTCTTGAAACATGGGTTCCAAACAGTAAGAATCATTAGGGAAGGACCTGGAGATTTTTCCTGGAAGACAACTTAAGGCATATGTGTCTGGGTGTGTCCAGGCCTTAGTCCATTTTGATGGTGTTCAGGACACACTACATCAAATACATCACCTTGATATTTAAGAAAACAGCAGAAACAGGAAGAACAACTGTTATAAATAAACAAATATGTATATAGATAAACATATATGTGTGTATATATACAAATACATAGTTTTTGAATATATGAGATAATAGAAATAAATAATATTTAGCTAGAAATGAAATTCTGAGTCACAGAGATGACTCAGACTCTCTGACCTTTTCAGTCTGGTTTCTCCTAAAGCAGATTTTCCTTGGAAGTGATCATGAGACAGGGACCAGACATAAGACAAAAAATAACAAATAAACAGCCAGGTGTGGTGGCACACACCTGTAATTCCAGTGACTCGGGAGGCTGAGGCAGGAGGATAGTGAGTTCAAAGCCAGCCTCAAAAACTTAGTGAGGCACTTACCAACTCAGCAAGACCCTGCCTGTAAATAAAATACAAAAAAGGGCTGGGGATGGTAGCCCAGTTGTTATGCGTCCCTGGGTTTAATCCCCTGTACAAAAAAAAAAAAAAAAAAAAAAAATAGCAGATAAACTTTCACATCTTCATTCATAATCTCTACCTACTAAACATCTTTTCCTACTCCCCCACTCACTGTGTATGGAATGTGTCTCTTCTTAGGCTCCTGTTCTTAATTACATCAACAGTAAGCATCAGGTGTAGGGCCTTACCAAAAGATATGGAAGAGTCTCTTCCACTGGAAAGAAATTCCTAAAGGAATTATCATAAAAATACCAGAGGCTTCCTACCCCAGCCTCTCAATAAAAAGTTGGGCCATTCTTTTGTTTGTTTGGGGGCAATTTTGACTACTCTATCAGTCTGGACTGTCCCTTACACTGGAAGAAGCCCTCCCCCTCCTTTTCTTTTTCAGATTTGAACCTTTACCTGTATATTCATACTCTCTTGGTGTTCATTTTTTTGCCAACACCAAGTCAAAAGTTCCCATCTTCTCTATAAAGAAGACCCTTATTCTGGAGGTGTCCATGTTATGCCTGGAGGAAACACCTTTACCTCTGAAGAAACAGGAAACACAAGAGAAGAAGCAGAATGAGAAGACCTTGCTAAGTTCCCCCTAGTATTTACCATTGGATCATACCCTCTGTTCAATCATGCTAATGCACATCTGTCCACTTGTTAGGAGACAGACAGATGGAGATGGTGGGAACACGAGGTTAAGAGAATAATTCTATAAAATGGGCCAACTGAGCTGAACCCCACATGCTTTCTGGACCCCCACATGCTTTCTTTGCCAAAAAACAATTTATCTGAGGCCCTGCCTGGCCTAAGTGGACAGGATATGTCACATTCCTCAACAAATGACCTGCTATCTACAAGGAAGTAGGCAGGAAATAACATTGATAAGAGGAATTTACTTTGAAGGGAGACACTTTGTGACCCTTTTCACAGACCAGATCCCTGAAGATAAGGATAATTCCTCCTAACCATAAAACCTATAGGAATGCATGGTGTAGAATCCAATTAAAACCAGTCAGCATGGGCCAAAGTGACCTAGAGTTGTCATGACAATAGGTACTTGAAAGTCTGGTGTCAACTTGCTGTCAGTCAAAAGTCAAGAGGTGGACATGGTGGGACTCTCTGGAAACTTCTCTGGAATCCCCAATAAAGGAATGCAGGAGACGCACATTTGTCCCTCCCCTCTGTGAGAGGACCCACTCTCTCCCTTAAGAGTGTCTCCTTTCCCTTTTCCTATCCCTTTCAATAAATTCATGCCTGTTACTCTGAGTGACATGTCTGAAATCTTTTTGACCTGATCACAAGAATTGGGGTATTAAAGGGGGTCTTTACACTGCTTCAGTTTCTTGGAGGACCCAGCTCTGCTACACAATCTTCATAAAACCTAAGCATAAAAGTACACAGGTTTTCCTGTCTCTTTGGGTCTTCATTTCTGATGCTTTCCATGTCACTATAATTTTTTATTAAATAAATTTTTTGCTTTTCTCTTAATAATTGTTTATTACAGTTACTTTGGCCATGAACTTTGTGATGACTGAGAAAAATATACAATTTTGTCTTCTTTATAATATTTATATTAATAGCTAGCAAAATATACTTTAATGAACTGGTTGTATAGCTCAAGTGGTAGAGCACTTGCCTAACGTGTACAAAGCCCTGGATTCGATCCCTACCACTAAAAAAAGAAAAAGAAAAAGAAAAGAAGAAAAAAGAAGAGTACTACATAATGATAAAATGTTTAATTGGCTCAGAAAATATAATGATCCTAATGAAACTGACTAAATACATTAGCAACACTGAAGGAACTAATAAATTTATAGTCAGTTATGATTTTGATATTGTAAGGATCCCGCGAAATGTCGGAGAAAGAGACCACCAAGTGACCACTCATGCAATTGGCAGAAGGGGGGATTTATTGAACCAGCATGCTGGGGCTCCGTGCCCACTCAAGAAGGAAAAGCAGCCCAGAGCCCCGAGCAGGGGCTGAGCACTGCTTAAGTACACTTTTTGGGGAGGGCGGAGGGCCTTGTATACATCAGAACAAATCATCATGAGGCACGGGAAAATTGAACAACAACTCCTAAACATGATTGGTTCATTCATTGGCGGGAACAGGTCAGGCTGGAGTGATAGGTCTTTCCTAAGGAGGGGGTTACATTTAAACTGATTGGTCCAGGCCCTGCAATGCCTACGTGCGACCACACAGAGCCCTTATTAAACAACCAATAGTCAGGGGAAATATTTACTGGGCAGTTCCAAGCATTGTCTCAACAGCTACAGAAATTTCAGGTTTTGCAGGTAGCATAAATACCTAACAATACCTAATCCTTTACATTTTAACTCAGACCTTGCAGCTTAGAAACTTTACAACACCCGGTCTTTTACCCTTTAAATTTTATGCTTTAACTTCAATTTCTTTTACCCTTACAATATCAGGTGTCCCTCAAAAGTCAATGTGTGAGACAATGCAAGAAAGTTTAGAGGTGAAATGATTTGATTATGAAAGGTATAATGTAATTGGTGCATTAATTCTCTGATAGGGATTAACTGAGTGGTAATTGTAGCCATGTAGGTTGTGGATGAAGGAGATAGGTCATGGGGGGGCATGTTTTGGGGAGATATATTTTGTCCTTGTGGAGTGGAGCTCTCTCTCTGCTTCCTGATGCCATGTTCCTGGCTGCTTTCCTCCGCCATACTATTCTGCCATGATGTTCTACCTCACCTCAGGCCCCTAGGAATGGAGTCAGTCAACTATGTGATAAAGGGCTGGGGCCTTCTGGGAAACTGAGACAGTATGAAGACACCCCCTCTTTGAACACTGATTCTTGTTATCAAGTCAGAAAGATTTCAGACATGCTGCTCAGAGTAATACGAGTTTATTGAAGGGATTAAAAAAGGGAAAAGGGAACATTTGCAAGGGAAAGAGTGGGTCCTCCCATAGAGGACCTCCCACTGTCCCTCTCCTGCACTCCACTTTCATTAGGGATGCAAGATCCTAGAGAAGTTTCCAGAGAGTCCCACCCAAGTCTACCTCTTTACTTTTCACTGACAGCAGAATCACATCAGACTTCCAAGTCCCCACTGCCATGACAACTCTAGTTTACTTTGGCCTGTGCTGACTGGTTCTAATGTCTTCCTTAACCATAAATTCTTACAGATTTTATGCTTAGGAGGAATCATCCTTATCTCTCTGAGTTTTGGGATCTGGCCTATGAAAAGGGTCACAAAAGTCTTCCCCTTCAGAGTAACTTGGGTTCTTCTTATCAACGTTATATTGGGCCTGCATTTCTCCTGCACATAGCAGTTAGTTTGCTGGTGAATGTTGAAACAGAAAAAGCACTCAGAGGCAGCCAGGAAAAGGGTCTCAGAGAAGAAAAGGAAGAAGAGAGAATAGGGAAGTCAAGTTTTTGACCCCAGCTATTCCTACTCACAAGGATAGTTCCTGAGCCCCTAGAAAAGACCAACTACAAAAGGTACATTCTCTTGGACCAGAGACCCTCACCTTCACTCTTATGCTGATTAAGGCTTAGAAATCAATTTTCTCCAGATTTTCTGAAGAAGGAAAAATAGAGAGAATTGACTGGATCCCTTTCTGAATCCTATATCCCATCAATCATCTACAGAAACAGGTCAAGTCCATAAAAAACCCTAGAAACACACACTCATGAACATCTGTCTCTTGAGACCTCCTTCCTCTTCTGGAGCTCTGCTTTCATTCTTTCTATTATTCTAATAAATCCTGTTACTTTTCTCTCACCCTTATGTCCATAGATTTCATTCTTTGAATTTGTGAGGCAAAGAACACACCTGACATCCATGCTCTGTGTTATAATGTGACATAACCTGTCCACTAAGGCCAGGCAGGGTTGCAGGTAAATTGCCTCTTGGAAAAGAAAGCTTATGGGGATCAGAACAGTTGACCCATTTTATAGAATTACTCCTTTAACCTCATGTTTCCAACACTCACATCTGTCTGCCCACTATCATGTGGACTGAGTTCTCTGAAACTGTGAGTTCCCAAATTAACTTTTCCTCCTTAACATTGTTCTTGTTAGGTCTTTTGGTCTCAGTGGTGAAAAGGTGACTAAAACACAGTGTTATGGTTTGGATGTGAGATATCCCCCAAAAGCTTATGTGTAAGACAATGCAAGAAGGATTAGAGGAGAAATGATTGGGTTATGAAAGCCTTAACCTAATCAGTGTGTTAATCCCCTGATAGAATTAACTGACTGGTAATTGAAGTGGTAGGGTATGGCTGGAGGAGGTGGGTATTTGGGGGGTGTCTATGGGGTATACAGTTTGTCTTGTGTGTGTGTGTGTGTGTGTGTGTATAATCTTTTAGTCACAGCAGTGAAAAATCTGACTAAAATACACAGTCATGTGAAAGAATTCAAAATGATTTCCTAAATTGCTGATGGTTTGAGCAGAAAAAAAGTAAGAATAGAAGATTTGAATGACACTAGAAACAATCTTTGTTCATATATACAACTCAGTGTTCATATATACAACTAAACACTCCAAAAATATGGAATATAACTTCTCAAGCATACATGGGATATTTACAAAATGGATTATGTGCTAAGTGATAAGAAAGTTGACACAACATTTAAAATAATTAGTTTTGCTCAGTCTCAGATAAATCTAACTCATTACATTAACAGATCAAAGGAGTGAAAAAATTTGATCATCTTGTAAGGAAGGAGGATGACTTTTCTCTCCACACTTGAGAGTTCTTAGTTGGAAAAGACTCCTGTAACAAAAGAAAGATTAGCATGAGAAAACGAAAATAAGTTTATTACATATTTATTTAAGATCTACCTGGGAGACACCCAAGAATTATTCACAAAGAGCTGGCTTTGAGTTCCAGGTTATATAGTATCTTCAACAAACAACAGTACATTTTTAGAGAACTGACAAGACAAAATAGGACTCAAAGTGTTTAGGGGCAGCAAATTGTTGGAAGGCAAATAAATGGGAAATGAAGGTTAGTTGTAAAGTATGTGAATGTAGATCCCTCAAATGCCATCTCCAGGCTGGTGAAGGTCTAAAGCTATTTGCAGTGATTAGTCTTTGTGTACCCTGGCAGAGAGGAAAAGCAGGATATTTTTTTATTTGGGAGAATTATTAAATTATTTATTTGTTTATTTATTTATTTTGCAGTACTTGGGATCAAATCCAGGGTTTCCTGCATACCAGGTAAGTGCTCTGCCATGGAGCTACATCCCATGCCCTGTGTGTAAATTTATCTTCTGCTTTTAGGCAATAAAGAGAGGGCAGATAGTTTTCATCCACCTGTTTCTTCTCAATTGTCTTCGGGTCAAAACAATCCTCATGCCAAAGAAGTGTGTTTTGGGGTGACTTATTCTGGTATCCCATAATATCAATCAATGAAGAAAAAACATCTGGTAAAATGCAACCTATAGAAAATGATGAACAGAAAAAACTTCCTTAACTTCTTAAGCATATCTGTCAGTTTAGGGACACCACGATGGTGGAGGCAGAGTACAAGAAAAATGCCACTGGAGGACAAGAAAGGGAAATGAGTCATTATGGCCCTGTTTACTATATGTCCCATTATCATGACAACTCCGGCCACAGGGTCAGTATTCTAAAATAACCATTGGGGATAAAGTGGACAATATTCTAATTAGATATCATAAGGTAACCAACTGGAACAAATGGAGTAAGGTCTTCAATAAGGTCTATGCAGGGAGGAAACTGCCTTACAGCTCAGCATATAAAACAAAAATTCCTAGACATCATGCCCTTAAACTCCCCCACCCCTTTCCACTTTATCTTATGGAGTGCTACTTTCACCTTCACCTTCAATAAATCTGTGTTTTGTCCATTACTTCTGTGTGTCTTGCTCAATTCGTTGTTCAGAACACCAAGGACCTGGACCACAACTGGATATCCCAAAGATAACATACTACCAAAAATGTATAAAAGGGGCTGGGGATGTGGCTCAAGCAGTAGCGCGCTCACCTGGCACTGGGTTCAATCCTCAGCACCACATACAAAGATGTTGTGTCCGCTGAAAACTAAAAAATAAATATTAAAACATTCTCTCTCAAAAAAAAAATTATAGAAAACATCATTCTTATGAGTGTAACATGATAGCCACTCCCTTTAAGATCAAGAAAATGGTAAGGATGTATACTATTACTGCTTCTATTTAATATAAATCTAATTAATATGAATCTCAGCAATTTAGTAAGACCCTAAGCAACTTAGCAAGACCCTGTCTCAAAAAAATTTAAAAAGGACTAGGGAGGTGACTTAGTGGTAAAGTGCCCTTGAGTTCAATTCCTAATCCAAAAAAAATAAATAAAACAAAATTAATGCAGAAGAATAAAGGATCAAAATGGATAAGAAACATCTAAAGAAGAATAAATAACCAGCATGATATAACAAAAACAATTATAAGATTTGAAATGAACAAATTATTATTTGAAACAACATGATTTCTAAATTAAAAACCCAAAGTTATATATATAATTAGTTTTAGAAATCAGAAGAATTAGCAAGGTAGCTAGGTGAGTAAATTCAAATAAATTTTACTCATTTCTAGCAACAATAAACACTTAATAAAATTAATTACTTGAAAAGATGTCACGGAAAATTATACCAAATATATGATGTACCTATAAATAAATCTAACAAAAAATGTGCAAGTCTGGTATGGAAGAAATTATCTCATTGAAAAATATATAAAACACAAATAAATACAGAAAAAAAAAAAAACTACAAACAGCTTAATTCTACCCAAGTTGATCTGGAGAGTCAAGAACTTCTCATCAAAATCCCAACAGCATTATTTATGTAACATGACAAGATGGTTCTAAAGTTAATGTTGAAGGCCTGATATGGTGGTGCACCAGTAATCCCAGCAACTCTGGAGGCTGAGGCAGAGAGATCGCAATTTCCAGATCCTCCTGCCTCAGCAATTTAGTAAGACCCTAAGCAACTTACAAGACCCTGTCTCAAAATAAAAATTAAAAAAGGACTAGAGAGTTAACAGTGTAAAGTGTCCTTGGATTCAACTCCTAGTTCAAAAAATAAATAAAAGAAAATTAATGCAAAAGAAAGGATCAAAAATGGATAAGAAAAATCTAAAGAATAAATTTTGAGCATTCGTCCTACAAGACATCAAGTCATATTATAAAACTATAGTAATTAAGATGCAGGTGTTTTAGACCTGATGCTTACAAGATTCATGGGGAACAGGAGGACTTCATAATAATAATAAATTATTTAAAGTATTAAATTAGGAATAGAAACAAATGTTTATATGAAATGAGAAAAATCAAAAGAATTCAAAACTTAAGCTGACATGGTAAAACTCATAGTAATAATATGATAATTTAACAAAAACTGTTTGATGCAATCTTATAATTCCTCTTTACTACTTTTTTTTGATCTCATATCTTTGATTAACCTTTTTATAACAATCATTTTGATATATTATGTATGGTTATGATATATATGTGCATTTGATATATATGATTTGACTATGATATACATATTTATTTGTTTATTTATTTATTACTATTTATTTATATATGTTTTACCACTGAGCTGCATCTCCAGCCCTTTTTATTTATATATTTTTATTTTGAGACAGAGTCTTGCTAAATTGGCTGAGGATCTCTCTAAATTGCTGAGGCTGACCTGGAATTTGCAATCCTCCTGCCTTAGCCTCCTGAGTTGCTGAGGTTACAGGCATGCCATCATGCCTGGCTATAATATTGTTTTCTATAGAGAGTATAGAAAGATTTCTCAGTCATAGTATGGTTGGTAAAAGTGTTTTTTAAAATAAATATCATGTCCAAGTATAACTAAATAATATTTAAAAACAAATATTATTTGAACTGACAAAACTAATTACCCAGAATAATTCAAAAGCATTTCAAAACCATTGCTCTGTTGGATTGAGCTACACAGTTATGTAATCAAGTAACTCTTATACTACATACATTCATAATTAATGAAAAGGAGTTTTTATCAAAAGGAAATTTTAGGGCTGGGGCTGTAGCTCAATGGTAGAGCACTTGCCTCACACGTGTGAGTCACTGGGTTCGAACCTCAGCAACACATAAAAATAAACGAATAAATATATAGTGTCCATCTACAACTAAAAAATATTGAAAAAAAGAAAATTTTATCAATGGAATATTTTTTATAGGCTATTTTACTGGCTTCCTGGCAATTTTGTATTATTTTTTCTGTCACTGATAGACTTCTCCAAGATATGATACATAAGATATAAGATGATCCAATGTAGGATGAATAAAGAATGCAACTTTTTAAAATTTACTATTTTAATTTTTAAAAATATTATTGTTAGCCAGGCATGGACTGAGGCAGAAGGATCTCAAGGTCAGATCTAACCTCAGAAATTTAGCAAGGCCCTAAGCAACTTAACAAGATCCTGACTCTAAATTAAAAAAAAAAAAAAAAATTAAAAAGCAGCTAGGGATGTGGCTCAATGGCTAAGTGCCCCTGGGTTTAATTCCTGGTACAAAAAGAAAAACCCCAAAACACACACACACACACACACACACACACACACACACATAACTGTTATGTGTTGGTACCTTATAAGAATTCTAATAAATTGAGGCTGGGATATAGCTCGGTTTGTAGAGTGCTGGCCTTGCATGCACAGGGCCATGGGTTCAATCCCCAACACCACTAATAATAATAATAATAATAATAATAATAATAATAATAATAATAATAATAATAATTTATTCTGGTAAATTATGTTTTATTGATTACAACTAAAAAAAAAGAAAAAAACAAATATATAGTGCATTTCTAATTTTCTATACTGGATTATCTAAGGAGACAATGTTAATTTAAATAGGTGTTGATGAGAACTGAATTCTCCACTCAAGATCGCATACATCTATAAATGGAACATACTTTACAGACAACATTCTGATATACATTACAAACAGTTTTTCCTGCAGAGCTCAAATAGCTCCGTTATCAGAAGCCATAGAATATATTCATACAGCAATATAGCTGTTGGCCCACATCTTCCTTTTATGATACCAGATAAATCAATAGCATGGGCAATAAAGATGTTCTCAAGGACAATAGGTATATTCCTGTAATATTGTATAATGTTATGCAATTCATGCATAAAAAGCATTTGAAAAAATTAATACACATTTAAGATTTTTAAAACTTTTAGTTAGAAGTAGAGGAATATTACAAGTTAATAAACTTAAAAAGAGTATCTACTGCTTGGTGTGGTGGTTCATACCTGTAATCCCAACAACTATAGAGACTGAGGCAGGAATATTGCATGTTCAAGGCCAGCCTCAGCAACTTAGCAAGAACCAGTCTCAAAATTAAAATAAATAAATAAATAAGACTGGAGATGTAGCTTATTGGCAAAGCACCCTTGGGTTCAATCCCCAGTACAAAAATAAAAAATCTACAGGAAATATACAGCTAATATCATATCTCTAAAATCAGGAACAAAGCAAAAATTATCATTCTCACCATTTGTTTCCCTAGTACTGGGATTATAGGTGCGTAACACTGCACTACGCTCCATTCTCACTACTCTTACTTAATATCATATAGTAGAAGTTCTAGATGCTACATTAATGCAATAAACAGAAATGTGTACATGGAAATAAAGAACTAAAACTGGAGCTGGGGTTGTGGCTCAGTGGAAGAGTGCTCACCTAGTACGTGCAAGGCCCTGGGTTTGATTCTCAGTACAACATAAAAATAAATAAATAAAATAAAGTAATGTGTCCAACTACAACTAAAACATATTTTTTAAAAAAGAGCTAGATCACTCCTGCAAGGTAGGCGGGCCTGCAACCCACCGGGAGAAGAAGAGCACCGGTCTGCTGAGAGGCAGAGCCGCCCCCCACCCCCCGCGCCTGCCAGGTAGGCGGAACTGTGACCACCAACAGAAAAGGCCCAGTGGCCCGCGGCGGGACAGAGCTTCCAATCACTCCTGCAAGGTAGGCTGGCCTGCGACCCACAGGCAGAAGAGGAGCAGCGGCCTGCTGAGAGGCAGAGCCGCCCCCCACCCCCCGCGCCTGCCAGGTAGGCGGAACTGTGACCACCAACAGAAAAGGCCCAGTGGCCCGCGGCGGGACAGAGCTTCCAATCACTCCTGCAAGGTAGGCGGGCCTGCGACCCACAGGCAGAAGAGGAGCAGCGGCCTGCTGAGAGGCAGAGCCGCCCCCTCCCCCTGCACCGGCAAGGTAGACAGAACTGTGACCACCCACAGAGCAGGCCCAGCGGCCTGCTTAGGGGCAGAGCCGCCCCCCACCCCCCGCGCCTGCCAGGTAGGCGGAATTGTGACCACCGACAGAAAAGGCCGAGTGGCCCGCGGAGGGGCAGAGCTTCCAATCACTCCTGCAAGGTAGGCGGGCCTGCAACCCACCGGCAGAAGAGGAGCAGTGGCCTGCTGAGAGGCAGAGCCGCCCCCTCCCCCCGCGCCTGCAAGGTAGACGGAACTGTGACCACCATCAGAACAGGCCAGTCCTGCAACCGACAGACAGAACAGGCCCAGTGGCCTGAGGAAGGGTAGAGCCGCCCCGCCCCCCGCACCTGCAAGGTAGGCGGACCTGCGACCCACTGGCAGAACAGCCCCAGAGGCCTGCAGAGGGGCAGTGCCGCTGCCTGCGCCTGCAAAGTAGGCAGAACTGCGACCACCGACAGAACAAGCCTAGCGGCCCGCAGAGGGACAGAGCCGCCGCCCGCGCCTGCAAGGTAGGCGGACCTGCTACCGACTGGCAGAGCAGGCCCAGTGGCCTGCCGGCGTGGTAGGCACATTGCCCCAATTGGAGGAGGGGCAGAGCCGCCGCCCGCGCCTGCAAGGGAGACTTTGCAACTATACAAGACCAATATAAATATATAGGGGGAAAATTCAATAGCACAACAGTTTCACCAAGAAGAAAGGAACGCGAACAGTATGAAGAGACAAGGAAAGAAAGGACCACAAGCAATGCAGGTCAACTCAACGTTAGAAGAGGTAATAGCTGCAGCAGATGGAATGTCAGATAAAGAATTCAGGATATACATGCTTCAGATGATCTGGAGTCTCAAGGAAGACATCAGACAGCAAAATCAGACAATGAAAGATCACTTCAACAATGAATTACATAAACAAATCCAAGAAGCAAAAGATCAACTATACAGGGAGATAGAGGTTATAAAAAACAAACAAACAGAAATCCTAGAAATGCAGGAAGCAATAAACCAACTTAAAAACTCAATTGAGAATACTACCAGCAGAGTAGAACACTTAGAAGATAGAACATCAGACAATGAAGATAAAGTATTTCAACTTGAAAAGAACATAGACAACTCAGCAAGAATGTTAAGAAACCATGAGCAGAACATCCAAGAAATATGGGATAATATCAAGAGACCAAATTTAAGAGTCATTGGGATACAGGAAGGGACAGAGTTTCAAACCAAAGGAATGAGCAATCTATTCAATGAAATAATACGAGAAAACTTCCCAGACTTGAAGAATGAGACAGAATCCCAAATCCTAGAAGCCTACAGGACGCCGAATGTGCAAAATCATAAGAGACCCACACCTAGACACATTATAATGAAGATGCCCAACATACAGAATAAGGAGACAATTTTAAAAGCTACAAGAGAAAGGAAGCAGATCACATTTAGGGGTAAGCCAATCAGGATAACAGCTGATCTTTCAACACAGACTCTGAAAGCTAGAAGATCCTGGAATAACATATTTCAAACACTGAAAGAAAATGGGTTCCAACCAAGAATTGTGTTTCCAGCGAAATTAAGCTTCAAGATGGAAGATGAAATTAAAACCTTCCACGATAAACAAAAGTTAAAAGAATTTGCAGCTAGAAAACCATCTCTTCTAAACATCCTTGGCAAAACATTACAGGAAGAGGAAATGGAAAATAACAATGAAAACCAACAGTGGGAGGTAGGACAGTAAAGGGGGGAAAAATAATCAAAGAGGAAAACAAATCATGTTTAGTAACATAAATAAAAAAATATGGCTGGAAGAACAACCCATATCTCAATAATAACCCTAAATGTTAATGGCTTAAACTCACCAATCAAGAGACACAGGCTAGTAGAATGGATCACAAAACAAGACCCAACAATATGCTGCCTACAGGAGACGCATTTGATAGGAAAAGACATACATAGGCTGAAGGTGAAAGGTTGGGAAAAATCATATCACTCATATGGACTTCAGAAACAAGCAGGAGTGTCCATACTCATATCAAATAAAATAGATTTCAAGCCAAAGTTAATCAAAAGGGATAAAGAGGGACACTACATACTGCTTAAGGGAACCATACACCAACAAGACATAACAATCATAAATATATATGCCCCAAACAATGGTGCAGCTATGTTCATCAAACAAACTCTTCTCAAGTTCAAGAGTCTAATAGACCACCATACAATAATCATGGGAGACTTCAACACACCTCTCTCGCCACTGGACAGATCTTCCAAACAAAAGTTGAATAAGGAAACTATAGAACTCAATAACACAATTAATAACCTAGACTTAATTGACATATATAGAATATACCACCCAACATCAAGCAGTTACACATTTTTCTCAGCAGCACATGGATCCTTCTCAAAACTAGATCATATATTATGTCACAGGGAAACTCTTAGACAATACAAAGGAGTAGAGATAATACCATGCATCCTATCTGATCATAATGGAATGGAACTGAAAATCAACGATAAAAGAAGGAAGGAAAAAGAATACATCACTTGGAGAATGAACAATAGGTTACTGAATGATCAATGGGTTATAGAAGACATCAAGGAGGAAATTAAAAAATTCTTAGAGATTAATGAAAACACTGACACAACATATCGGAATCTATGGGACACATTGAAAGCAGTTCTAAGAGGAAAATTCATTGCTTGGAGTTCATTCCTTAAAAAAAGAAAAAACAATAAATAAATGATCTCATACTTCATCTCAAAATCCTAGAAAAAGAAGAGCAAAACAACAGCAAAAGAAGTAGAAGGCAAGAAATAATTAAAATCAGAGCTGAAATTAATGAAATCGAAACAAAAGAAACAATTGAAAAAATTGACAAAACTAAAAGTTGGTTCTTTGAAAAAATAAACAAAATCGACAGACCCTTAGCCATGCTAGCAAAGAGAAGAAGAGAGAGAACTCAAATTACTAGCATACGGGATGAAAAAGGCAATATCACAACAGACACTTCAGATATACAGAAGATAATCAAAAATTATTTTGAATCCTTATACTCCAATAAATTAGAAGATAGTGAAGGCATCGATAAATTTCTTAAGTCATATGACCTGCCCAGATTGAGTCAGGAGGATATAGACAACCTAAACAGACCTATATCAATAGAGGAAATAGAAGAAACCATCAAAAGACTACCAACTAAGAAAAGCCCAGGACCGGATGGGTATACAGCAGAGTTTTACAAAACCTTTAAAGAGGAACTAATACCAATACTTTTCAAGCTACTTCGGGAAATAGAAAGAGGGAGAACTTCCAAATTCATTCTACGAGGCCAACATCACCCTGATACCTAAACCAGACAAAGACACTTCAAAGAAAGAAAACTACAGACCAATATCTCTAATGAACCTAGATGCAAAAATCCTCAATAAAATTCTGGCGAATCGGATACAAAAACATATCAAAAAAATTGTGCACCATGATCAAGTAGGATTCATCCCTGGGATGCAAGGCTGGTTCAATATACGGAAATCAATAAATGTTATTCACCACATCAATAGACTTAAAAATAAGAACCATATGATCATCTTGATAGATGCGGAAAAAGCATTCGACAAAGTACAGCATCCCTTTATGTTCAAAACTCTAGAAAAACTAGGGATAACAGGAACATACCTCAATATTGTAAAAGCAATCTATGCTAAGCCTCAGGCTAGCATCATTCTGAATGGAGAAAAATTGAAGGCATTCCCTCTAAAATCTGGAACAAGACAGGGATGCCCTCTCTCACCACTTCTGTTCAACATAGTTCTCGAAACACTGGCCAGAGCAATTAGACAGACAAAAGAAATTAAAGGCATCAAAATAGGAAAAGAAGAACTTAAATTATCACTATTTGCAGATGACATGATTCTATACCTAGCAGACCCAAAAGGGTCTACAAAGAAACTATTAGAGCTAATAAATGAATTCAGCAAAGTGGCAGGATATAAAATCAACACGCATAAATCAAAGGCATTCCTGTATATCAGCGACAAATCCTCTGAAATGGAAATGAGGACAACCACTCCATTCACAATATCTTCAAAAAAAATAAAATACTTGGGAATCAACCTAACAAAAGAGGTGAAAGACTTATACAATGAAAACTACAGAACCCTAAAGAGAGAAATAGAAGAAGGTCTTAGAAGATGGAAAAATATACCCTGTTCATGGATAGGCAGAACTAACATCATCAAAATGGCGATATTACCAAAAGTTCTCTATAGGTTTAATGCAATGCCAATCAAAATCCCAACGGCATTTCTTGTAGAAATAGAGAAAGCAATCATGAAATTCATATGGAAAAATAAAAGACCCAGAATAGCAAAAACAACTCTAAGCAGGAAGTGTGAATCAGGCGGTATAGCGATACCAGACTTCAAACTATACTACAGAGCAATAGTAACAAAAACAGCATGGTACTGGTACCAAAACAGGCGGGTGGACCAATGGTACAGAATAGAGGACACAGAAACCAATCCACAAAACTACAACTACCTTATATTTGATAAAGGGGCTAAAAGCATGCAATGGAGGAAGGATAGCATCTTCAACAAATGGTGCTGGGAAAACTGGAAATCCATATGCAACAAAATGAAACTGAATCCCTTTCTCTCGCCATGCACAAAAGTTAATTCAAAATGGATCAAGGAGCTTGATATCAAATCAGAGACACGCCGTCTGATAGAAGAAAAAGTTGGCTATGATCTACATACTGTGGGGTCGGGCTCCAAATTCCTCAATAGGACACCCATAGCACAAAAGTTAATAACTAGAATCAACAAATGGGACTTACTCAAACTAAAAAGTTTTTTCTCAGCAAAACAAACAATAAGAGAGGTAAATAGGGAGCCTACACCCTGGGAACAAATCTTTACTCCTCACACTTCAGATAGAGCCCTAATATCCAGAGTATACAAAAAACTCAAAAAATTAGACAATAAGAGAACAAACAACCCAATCAACAAATGGGCCAAGGACCTGAACAGACACTTCTCAGAGGAGGACATACAATCAATCAACAAGTACATGAAAAAATGCTCACCATCTCTAGCAGTTAGAGAAATGCAAATCAAAACCACCCTAAGATACCATCTCACTCCAGTTAGATTGGCAGCCATTATGAAGTCAAACAACAACAAGTGCTGGCGAGGATGTGGGGAAAAGGGTACACTTGTACATTGCTGGTGGGACTGCAAATTGGTGCAGCCAATTTGGAAAGCAGTATGGAGATTTCTTGGAAAGCTGGGAATGGAGCCACCATTTGACCCAGCTATTCCCCTTCTTGGTCTATTCCCTAAAGACCTAAAAAGAGATGCTACAGGGACACTGCTACATCGATGTTCATAGCAGCACAATTCACAATAGCAAGACTGTGGAACCAACCTAGACGCCCTTCAATAGATGAATGGATAAAAAAAATGTGGCATTTATACACAATGGAGTATTACTCTGCATTAAAAAATGACAAAATCATAGAATTTACAGGGAAATGGATGGCATTAGAGCAGATTATGCTAAGTGAAGCTAGCCAATCCCTAAAAAACAAATGCCAAATGTCTTCTTTGATATAAGGAGAGTAACTAAGAACAGAGTAGGGTCGAAGAGCATGAGAAGAAGATTAATATTAAACAGGGATGAGAGGTGGGAGGGAAAGGGAGAGAGAAGGGAAATTGCATGGAAATGGAAGGAGACCCTCAGAGTTATACAAAAGTACATACAAGAGGAAGTGAGGGGAAAGGGAAAAATAATACAAGGGGGACAAATGAATGTCACTAGAGGGGGCAGAGAGAGAAGAGGGGGGGTAGTAGAGGATAGGAAAGGCAGCAGAACACAACAGACACTAGTATGGCAATATGTAAATCAATGGATGTGTAACTGATGTAATTCTGCAATCTGTATATGGGGTAAAAATGGGAGCTCATAACCCACTTGAATCAAAGTGTGAAATATGATATATCAAGAACTATGTAATGTTTTGAACAGCCAACAATAATAAATTAAAAAAAAATAAATAAAAAAGAACTAAAACTGTTCTTACTTGCAGATGGCATTGCTACATAGAAAGTCCCAAGAAATCTAGCAAAAAGTTATTCCTAGAACTACTAAGTGCATTAGTCAATATCACAGGATTAAAACCACCACACACCAAAAAGTCAGTCACATTTTAAAATACTAGCAATGAACATGCAAAATTAAACATAAAATATCAAGTAAAATTGCTGCAATGAAAATAAAATATTTAGGTATAAACAATAAAATATTGTATGGTGAAATTATAAAATGCTAATGAAATAAATTAAAGAAGCCAACTAGATGTAAAGAAACATATTCTTCTCATGAATTGGGAGCCTCAGCACAAAAAAGATGAAAATTCTTCCCAAATTGACATACAGGTTCAAGGCAATTTGCTTTTAAAATCCCAGCAAAATTTCCTAGAGATACAGAAAAACTTATTCTCAAGTCTATATATAAAGATACAAGAAGGCACCAGAATAGCTAAAACAGTCTTGACAGGTCCTAGAATAGCTAAAATCAATTCAACAAAATGAATAAAGTGGGAGGAAAGATTTAACCTGATATTAAGGCCATCTATATAACTACAGTAATCAAAAAAGTGGGGGCATAGGCACATGGATAAACATGGCCAATGAAACAGAATAGAGAGACCAGAAAATGACCCTTAAAAATATGTCCAGTTGATTTTTGACAAAGTGCAAAAGCAAATCAATGGAAGAAGGATAATTTTTCCAAAAATCTTTGCTGGAACAACTGGACATCAACAGGTAAAAAATATCAACATTACCCTAAACTTCCCATTTAATCAAAAATTAACTCAAAATGTATCCGAGGCTTAAATATAAAAACTAAAACTATAATATTTCTTTCAAAAAATAAATGAAAATCTTTATATTAGGCAAAAGCATCTTATACTTGATAACTAAAGCAAAATTTTAAAAAGGAAAAATTGATAAACTAGACCTCCTCAAAATTAAAATTTTCCTCTGCAAAAGATCCTGAATGTTAAAAGGATAAAAAGACTAATTACAGACTGGGAGAAAATATGTTCTGATTATATTTCTGACAAAGACTTGTATCTGGAATATATAATAAACTCTTATAACTCAAGGGCAAAACAACAAAAACTAAAGAATCTGTTTTATTCAGTTTTTAATTGCTGTGACCAAAAAAACCTGACAAGAACAACATAGAGGGGAAAAAGTTTACTTGGGGGCTCACAATTTCCAAGGTCTTAGTTCATAGATGGCCAACTCCATTCCTCAGGGACAAAGATGAGGGAAAGCATCATGGTGGAAGAGTGTGCTCGGGGAAAGCCGCTGGGAACGTGGCACTAAGAAAGAGAGAGAGAGAGAGAGAGAGAGAGAGAGAGAGAGCGCACTTCACTCAACAAGGATAAAACATATACCCCCAAAGGTTTCCCCCAATGACTTACCTCCTCCAGCCACACCCTACTTGTCTATAGTCACAATTCAGTTAATCCCTATCAGGGGATCAATGCACCGATTAGGTTAAGGCTAAGGTTTTCTAACCCAATCATTTCACCTCTAAACCTTTTTTGCATTGTCTCACATATAAGCTTTTGGGGACACCTCATATCTAAACCATAACAGAATTCAGATAGAAAATGGACACAATATATGAAGAAACATTTCACTGAAGAGTGAAAATAAACCCATCAAAGATAATTAATATCATTTGCCATTAAAGAAATACAAATAATAATGCACCAATAAAATTGTGAAAAAAGTCTATTTATAAAATAGATTTTGTATTTATAAAAAGAAATACAAACAAACCCACCACAAGGAGATATAACTATACACCTCTCAGATTGGCTAAAATAAAAAAATAGTGATTGTTGAGAGCCACAGCCAAAGGGGCCCCAGCAAACTTCCAGCTGCCAGCACTAGCTGCCAGCTGATGATTGGCTCACAGCGGCCCCAGCAAACTTTTAGCTGCCAACTGATTGGCTCCTCTGCAGTGATACTCATTGGGTTGTTTCTCCACCCTTTCAGACCACGGAGCTGCTCATTGGGGGACTTTTTTGGCCCCGCCCACGCGACCCAGCCAATCGCCTCAAGAGCAGGAGGAGTGGGGGAGGTGGAGAGGCTTGTGGGAAGCCGGTGGTGGCAGTTGGGCTCTGAGGGTTTTTCCTGAGGAGCTGTGTGGTGTGGTATGTGTGTTCTAAAAATAAAGTTCGTTTCTTTTGACAAGTGGCTCCTGAATTGTGCCCAGCCAGACTGCGGCAAGTGATAACACTAAATGTTGGTGAGGATGTGGAAAACTGTACACTCATGAATTGCTACTAGGAACATAAAATGGTATAGCTACTCTGGAAAAGATTTGGGCAGTTTCTTATAAAACTAAACACTCTACCATGTGACTCAATGATGGCTTAGGTTTACCCAAAAACCTGTATAAGATCATTCATAACAACTTTATTCATACCAGCTAAAAACAAGAAATGACTCTAATGTCTTTAACAGGTTGTGATGGTTCATTTCATATATCAATTTGGCTAGTGTATTTGTCCAGTTATTTGGTCAAATATTAGTCTAGATATTGCTGGAAAGATATTTTGTAGATATTATTAACATTTATAGTTAGTTGACTTTCAGTTTACCCTTAATAAGTTTTGTCAGAGTAAAGCTTATTAAACTATGTAGTTTTAAGAGTAAAAATTGGTTTAGGAAAAAAAGAGTAGAACAGTGACACTTCACAGAAAACCCTGAAACAGACTCTACTGCCCATGAAAATTTGCTATATGATAAAGATGGCATTTCAATCAGAGAGGAAAAATTGATTTCTTAAGAATTGGTATTAGTATAACTCAATCTCCATAGGAAAACAAAATTGTTCCTGTTACTCACAAAATACACATAAGTACTTAAAGAAAATATAAAAAATTTTTCTATCACCTGGAAATAGGGAAAATTTTCCAAAATTATAACTCCTAAACAATAAATAATATTAATTAAATTTTTTTTTAAAAAACTTACACAAAAAGAAGAACCATAAGCATAGTTTATAAAAGACTAATGAAAAACTGGAAATAGCCAGGCAGGCTTGTAATCCTAGTGGCTCTGGAGAATGAGGCAGGAGGATTGTGAGTTCAAAGCCAGCCTCAGCAATTTAGGGAGGCCCTAAGCAACTCAGTGAGACCCTGTGTCTAAACAAAATACAAAAAGGGCTGAGGATGTAGCTCAGTGGTTAAGCGCCCCTGGGTTCAATCCCTGGCCAAAAAAAAAAAAAAAAAAAAAAAAGAACTGGAAATAATAATGTTTTTAAGGTATATCAAAAAGAAAAGTTAACATTTCTAATATATGAACAGCACTGAGAAGAAAACTAATGATTCCATGGAAAAACAGATAAAAGATATATAAGGAGAGAATTCACAGAAAAAGAAATGAAATGATCCTTCACCATATAAAAAAGACTAACAACTTGTTAATATTAAGAGAAAATTAGGCGTTGGGATTGTGGCTCAGGGGTAGAGTGCTCCCCTAGCACGGGCGGGACCGGGGTTCGATTCTCAGCACCACATAAAAATAAAGGCATTGTATTGTGTCCATCTACACCTAAAAATAAATTTTAAAAGAGAAAAGTATACTTTTAACTTTTTCTTATAGAAAATTTCAAACATATATCAAAATAGAAAGAGTATAGTGAACTCCCATGTAACCATTATTCAGGTTCAATAATTATCAAGAGAAATGCTGTGGTATACACGAAAGTGAGCCATCCAGATCAAAATCCTCTTCAATTTCAGGACTGAATCACTTTTTGAAACGATAACTGAAAACGGAATGAGTCCCTTTGCAGGAATTGCCCTCAGGGTTTCGATAAATTGCTAAGGTTAGCTTTGAACTTGTAGTTTCTCCTTCCTTAGTCTCCCCAGCTTCTGGGACTACAGGTGTGTCCCCTTGTCTCTGGCTAATATCCCTTTTCTGAGAATAACCCACATTCAATGATGATCAATGAGGAGATATAAACTTCTGACCACTTACTTCAAATCAGAACCCTCCTTAAAGGTAAGCTCAATTCCAGAGTTTTCTCTGAGAGTTGTTGAGGCCTTTGTTACATAAGCATCATAGTAAAACTTCTTACTCTGCCCAGCCCTTTTCTATCAATTCAGAATCTGTTTCCTGGGGAACCAATCTGCAACAAATATGAATCAAAATACATTGAGGAGCTGTTTCTCATTTATCAGATTGGCAAACATCCAAAATTTTGACAACACACTCTATTGGCAAGTATGTAGAGGAAATGGTTTATTATGCATTGGTAGTGGTAAATCAAAATGATACAATTCATCTGAAGAGGAAATGGCAACGTTTAGTAAAATTCTCCATGTATTTATCACTTAACACAGAAAATACTAGTTCAAGCAAATTATCTCAAAGATAAACTGAAAATATGGCATGATATGTACACAAGACTTTTTTTTTTCTTTCAGTACTAGGGATTGAACGCAGGAGTTCTCTACCACTGAACAATATCCCCAACCTTTTTCATTTTTTATTTTGAGACAGGGTCTTGCTAAGTTGCCCAGCTGCCCTAGAACATCAATTCTGCTGCCTAAATCTCTGGGGTTGCAGGTGTGAACCACCACACCTGGCACAAATTTATTCTTTGTAGTTCCATTTATAAGAGCAAAAGTCTGTAAAAGATTCAAGTATCCATGAATACAGGGATTTTTATTTTTTTATTAATGTTATTTTAATTGACAAATAATTGTATACATTTATGGGTTATAGAGTGATATTCTGATATGTGTGTGTATGTGTGTGTGTGTGTGTGTGCATAATGTGGGATGACTAAATCAAGCTAATTAATACTTCAACTTGAATAATACTCACATAATGAAGTACTAAACAAAAAAAGAAGAGTTCATTTCAATGAAGGGATCCCCAGGACACATTGTTAAGTGAAAAAACCAAAGCAACAAACAGAATGTGTATTTCCTTCTATCTAAGAAAAAGGAAAGACAAATCTATATATTCATTTGCTTATCTTAAAACATGACTGAAAAATATTAAAGAAAGCCTAAATAGAGGGAGAGATACCTTGTGTTTATAGGTTAGGAAGACTCATAATTATAAACATGTTAATTCTTTTCATATTGATATGCAATTATAATACAATCCCAAATGAAATTTCAAAAGGCTTTTACTTACAATGTCATAAGCTAATTCTAAATTTCTTATGGAAATAAAAAGGACCCAGAATTGCCAAAAACCTTTGAAAAATCACAAAATTGTAAAACTGATACTACCTGTTTTCAAGGCTTTATTGTAAATATAGGCAAATAAATCAATAAAACAGAATAAGAAGTCCAGTATAAATCCAAAAATGGGCAACTGATTCTTGATACAGGTTCAAAAACAATTCAGTGAAGAAATAATAGTCTTTGGGGGCAGGGGCTGTGTGAGGCACTGAGTTCAATTCCCAGCACCACATAAAAATAAGTAAAATAAAGGTCTATCAACAACTACAAAAATTTTTAAAAAAAAGAAAAATAACAGTCTTTTAAACAAACTGTGATGGAGTAATTACATATTTGTATAGAAAATATTGACCTCAATTCATAATTCACATCATATACAAATATTAAATTATAGGCTGAAAATCTAAAACCTTATACTATAGGCTTTTAGAAGAAAATGTCAGAGAAATAATTTGCAATTTTGCAGCAGGAAAAGATTTCTTGGATACAACACTAAACACATGATCCACAAAAAGACAAATTGGACTTCAGTGATTTTAAAAACTTATACACTTTGAAAGACATGCTCTTTTTTCTTTCTTTCCTTTTTTTTTTTTTTTTTTTTTTTTGGTGCTGAGGTTTGAACCCAGGGCCTCACACATACTAAGCTCAAACTGTTAGCACAAAATGACCAGGCCAGAGCAAACTTCATGGGTCAGCTCAGCTTTTTCTTTAGGAATGGAGTGATACCTCTGATGGACCCACTTTCCTGGTGGAAAATGAGGCACTAGCCAAAGGAGAAGTATAGGCTTATATAGGTTACACTGAGAGGTGACTTAATAAATGAGCATGTCAGTTTTGGCACTCAGAAATTTGGGGTCAGTTTTACTGGCAGAAATGGGAGGGGGTCTGGGGTCAGTGGTCAGTATCTGGGATTTATCTTACTGGGCCAGATGGAGGGTCTGCGTCAGTAGCTGGTATCTGGGAAAGAATTCATTTAGAAAAAGATCAATGCTTTGGCCTCTTCCCAGAGATATTTCAGACTTGATGGATACCTACTCCCTGGGGCCTGTTTCCTCACTTGGAAAGAATGTATTGGGAAAGGATCAATGTATTGTCTTCTTCCTCATCCCTTCTCCCCAGGCTACACTACTTTGGGGTTTGTCATTTTCCATGCTCTGCCACTGAGCTATACCCCAGCCTCTGAAAAACACTGTTAAGAGAAGGGAAAGACCAGCTATAGACTGGAAAATATGTTTGCCAATTACAAATCTGTTGAAAGACTTGATTCCAAAATACATAAAGAACTCTAAAACCTCAATAAGAAAACAACCCAATTTTTAAAAAGACAAAAAATTTAAACAGACCTTAATTAAAGAAGATATATACATGACTAATAGGTGCTAATGTAATGCAAGTTAAAAATCACAATAGAATCTATACCCCAGATACCTATCAGAATGGCTAAAATGTAAAACACCAAGCACACCAACTTTTAGCAAGGCTGTGGAACAATTAGAACTCTCATACACTTCTTGCAGGAATGTAAAATGATACAATTAAGAAAAACAATTCAGCATTTTTCTCAAAAAGTTAAACTACCATATAATCAAGCAATTTTACTCCAATACAAAGACTTGTGTACAATTTTTTGTAGCAGCTTGGTCATAGCCAAAACCTGAAAACACTCTAAATGTTTATCAACAGGTAGATGATTAAAAAAACTTTGGTATAATCATACAGTGTAATAAAATCTGGCAATAAAAATAAACTATTTATACATGTTATGTCATAGAAGTCTAACAGTAATGTTTCTATAATGAATATATGATATGCTATATAGTTTTCTATTATTGAAAGTTAGTCAACTTGCTGTTTTATTTTTAAGAAGTGTTCTTTTTATTTTCTTCTCAGTCCAATTAGAAGGGCAGTCATCAAGAATATAAATAATAGGGCTGGGGTTGTGGCTCAGTGGTAGAGTGCTTGCCTAGCATGTGTGAGGCCTTGAGTTCAATCCTCAGCACCACATAAAGATAAATAAAGGTACTGTGTCCATCTACAACTATAAAATATTTTTAAAAGGAATATAAATAATAAGTTGGGTGCAGTGGTGCATGCCTGCAATCCCAGCTACGTGGGAGGCTGAGATAGGGGAGTCACAAGTTTGTAACTAGCCTTGACAACTTAGCAAGACCCTGTTTCAAAATAAAAAATAAATAAAAAGGGTTGAGGATACAGGTCAATGGTAGAATGCCCCTTGTTCAGTCCCCAGTACCAAAGGGGGAAGATATATATATATATATATATATATATATATATATATATATATATATATAAATGCTAGCAAGGATGTGGGGGAAAAAGGATTATTTTGCACTGTTGGTGGGATTGTAAATTTAGTACAACCACTATGAAAATCAGTATAGGGGTCCCTCATAAAACTAGGAATGGACCCACCATAGGACCCAGCTATCCCACTCCTTGGCATTTTTTTTTCAAAAGAATTAAAATCAACATACTATAGTAATGTATGTATACCCATGTTTATAGCAGCACCATTCACAATAGCCAAATTACAGAAATAGCCTATGAGTCTATCAACAAATGAATGGATTACAAATATGGTATAAATACACAATGGAGTTTTACTTAGTCTTAAAGAATGAAATTATGTCATTTGCTGGTAAATGGATAGAACTAGAGAACATGATGTTAAGTGAAATAAGCTAGACCCAGAAAATCAAAGGTCATGTGTTATCTCTTAAATGTGGAAACTAGAGAGAAAAAAGGAAAAGAAAGGTGGTATCTCATGAAAATCAAAGGGTGTGGGGCTGGGATTGTGGCTCAGTGGTACAGTGCTCACCTAGCATGCGTGAGGCACTGGGTTCGATCCTCAGCACCACATAAAGATGAAATAAAGATATTGTGTCCACCTAAAACTTAAAAAAAAGAAAGAAAGAAAGAATAAAAAGAAAATCAAAGGGTGATCAATAGAGTAGAGGAAGGGGACCAAGGGAAGAGAGAAAGGGAGGGCAAAGGTGAGGTACTTGGGAATGAAATTGAGCAAATTATGTTATGTGCATGTACAAACATGTGACAATGAATCCCAAATTATCTCGTACCAATTAAAAAATTTAAAGGAGAAAAACCTCTCAGCTTTCACAACTCCATAGAAATGGAGTCTAATTATTCTATGTATTAGTCAACCTTGCCTCATTACAACAAAATACCTGAAGTGGCTGACTTTATAAAGAGAAAATTTTATTTAGCTCACAGTTTTGGAGGCCAAAAGTCCAAATAGCATAATTCAGGTTCAGTTACCACCCCTTGGTTGCTTTACTTCATGGCCCAGAGAACAATGGTGGTTGCACATGCACAGACAAGCAGGTGATGTCTTTTCCAACTAGGATCAAAGAGAGCTGGGTGGGACCAAACTCAGGCTTTTTTTTTTTTTTTTCCCTCAGTTCTGGGAATTGTTGTGTCACTCTGGGTAGTTCTACCACTGAGCTATATCCCCAGCCCTTTTACTTTTTATTTCAACACAGGGTCTTATTAAGTTGCCAAGATTGGCCTCTTGAACTTGGAATCCTGTCCCAGCCTCCTGAATAGCTGGGATTACAGGTGTGTACCACTGTGCCCAGTTTAAACTCAGGCTTTTATAACTTTTATAATTTTCAAGAGAATTACCAAGGAGTCCTATGAGAAATACCTTTTCAGGGTACACCCGCAAATGACCTAAGGACCTCCCACTAGGCCCCACCTCCCAGAGATCTACCACTTTACAGTAGCACCAGACTATAGACCAAGTTTTTAACACATAAGCTTTGGGGGGAAAGTCAACTTCTAAGCCATAGCATTATACTACTCTTTATTAAGGAAAAATGCAAAAGCTACTATGAAATATTAATACCTTGTAAGGATGACAGTATCCTGATATTGAATTGCCTTGTGGTTGAAGTGTTCTCGTCTCAGATCTCTCACTTTTAATCACTACTGTGGAGAGTGGTGATCTAAATCACGGCCTGTCTGACTCTTGTGGCTGTGTTTGCACTGGAAGCTGCCTTGGAAGGTATAGGTCAAGATGCTCCAGTTGCTAGGGTAACACTGGCCAGGATGGCTACTTGGGAAGGAACCTGGCTCTGTCAAGGCCTTGAGTTAGGCACTTTCTTCCAGGGATAGTAATGTCCCTAATGTCTCCGCCAGTCCTGCATTCTTCAGACTGCTTTGCCAAAACTTTCCCACAAATAACCTTTTTTGGGAGGGCGGGTAATGGGGATCAAACTCAAGGATACTCAACCACTGAGCCATATCCCCAGCCCTATTTTGTATTTTATTTAGAGAGAGTGTCTCACTGAGTTGCTTATTAGCACCTCACTTTTGCTGAGGCTGGCTTTGAACTCACCATCCTCCTGTCTCAACCTCCGTAGCAGCTGGAGTTACAGTTATGCACCACCAAGTCTGGCACAAATAACCTTTCAATGAAACCTATATAATAAACTTGCTGAGCTAGCTCTGGAGTCTGTTAAGCCTCACCAGGGCTTGGCTACCTACCTGATCCCAGCTTTTTCTCCCTATGTGTGTCTGTCTTTTCATTATACCCAATTATCCCTCCTCCAATATCTCTTTAATTAATGATCAAGAAAGATGAGAAGGTTGTGACACACTGCATTATTAAAAAAAAAAATTCTTCTCAAGCCACACCTACCACTCCATTCAAGACAACCTATTAACCCTGTGATGCAAGTTCTTTCTGATGAACCCAACTTCTATGTATAACTATAAAGCTCTAATAAAAATGTTTAAGACATTGCCAAAGTGCATGCAAAATGTCTGTCTAATCATTCCCATTGATCTACAAATATGTTAAATACATAGGATGTGTAAGGGAATAAAAGCCCCTGCTCTCATTTCATTCTAGTGGAGAAAAAAAAAAGGAACAAAACAAATGACTGCCCTGGTGTATATTTTGGTTTTTAAATGGAGTGATCAAGAAGTTCTCTCCCTGACAAGTCATATTTTAGCAAAGACCTAAACAACATGAGAGAGAGAATGATGTAAATATATTTGGGGAACAGTATTTCAGCCAGAGAGTGTCAGGAGAAAAAGTTGGAGAAGTAACAAGTGACAAGATCATATAAAGTCTCTGGATTTGAAGGTTTTGAACAAGAGAATGATAAGAACTGATTTTAAAACATGATTTTAGTTTCTGTGTTGAATAGAATGTGAGGAGGCAAGGATACCAGTTAGGGGTTAGTGTAATTACTTTGCTGTTTTTTTTTTTTTTTTTTTTTTTTTGGTTGTTGTTGTTTATTTGTTTGTTTTTAAGAAACAGATTTATTTAGGAGATTTATTTAGAAGAACAGATACACACTTCAGGGAGAATGTGAACTATCTTAGGGAAGAGAAATTTAGGGGGTAAAGTAAGAAATACATACTCAAGGGAGAATGCAGGCCATTTCCAGAGGGAAACAATTTAATAATAGTGAGAAGTGGTTGGATTCAGAATATAGTTTGCAAGGTGGATCCAACAAGATCTGTTAATGCATTGAATATTGGGTGGGAAATACAGGAGATAAGAGAATAATTCTGCGGAAAGCCACCTGTGAAATATATGAGGACCTTCTCTCCGTATGGTAGCCAGGAAGATTTAGGTTTGGCATTGCAATCTATATGTGGTTCTCCTGATAGATTGCCCAATGCACATGACCTTTATCTCTGCTCTACTAGGAAGATCCCTCATAGTTTCTCTGGAGATGGGCGTAACCCTTTGGGAATTGGATAGCCCGCTTTTAACCTTATCTGATGAAGAACATTCTATGGAAGGCCTTTGATGTTTCCTGTTATAAATAAAGCAGACACAAGCTCCATTTGGCCATAGTCTAGAAGCTCTATCCATCTGCTCAGCTTGCCCATCCTGCCCCTCCTCTTGAAACTACTTTCTGTGTCCTGTGGTTTTTTTCGTAATTCTATTTTTTCTAGCTTTTATTTATGAGCAGCCCATTCCATCAAGGGGACCCCCATTTCCATCACCCATGCAGGATGTGGGTGAGATAATTCTACATTGATTAACTGAGTAAATTTTGCTATATTACACTGAGATGACGAACACTTATCTCAGAGATAAGAGAATAATTTGATTTGATGGATGAAAATGGAGAACATCATGCTGAGTGAAATAAGACAGACTCAGAAAATCAAAGGTTGAATGTTTTCTCTCATATGTACAAGCCAGAATAAAATAAAGGAAAGGGGGAGGGAAGGATAGGCAACATAAAGATATAGGGAAGATCAGTAGTGTAGAAGAAGGAGATCAAGAGGCGGAGTGAAGAGACCAGAAAGGGGAGGTGATGTGGAATTAATTCTTAAAAAATTGTTATATATGCATATATAAATATACCATAGGGAATTTCACCTTTATGAATAAGTAAAAAGAACCAATCAAATACGAATAAATAGAAGAGTGAAAGGAAGTCTAGCAGAGTAAGGAAGGAGAATGGGGGAGGGGAGGGAAGGCAGGAGGGAAAAGGAGAGAAAAAAGGGAGGGATCAGGAAAGGACATGGAATTCCATTTATGCATGCTTATGTTGGTATGAACCCAACTTCCATGTATAACCATAAAGCTCTAACAAAAATTTTTAAAAATTTGATTTAAACATTTTTAATGAACATGTGTATACAACTATATGACATCTGTATACATACAAATACACATACACACACAAACACACATATAGATGTTTTAAAACATAGCTGGATCTCTGCTTTTGTGTTTTGCTCTTCACAAAGTTTTAAAAAGCTCTTCACTTCAGTATATAAATATAAATCCCATTCTTTATAATGTCTTCATAATATTCCATAGTATGAATAAGCCATAATGTAAGCATTTCCCTAATTGAACATCATTTAAGTTTGTTACTATTTTGTTGTTGTTGATGTTAAAATAATGCTTCAATGCACATACTTCTATCTATATCCTCATAATTTGAGGATGTATTTTGTGTGGTTTCCACAACCATTTAGTCAGGATTCTCCTTATTATTAATAATCTTTTCTTCGGACGGTGGGTAGCAGAGATTGAACTCAGGGACACTCAACCACTGAGCCACATCCTCAGCCCTATTTGTATTTTATTTAGAGACAGGGTCTCACTGAGTTGCTTAGCACCTCGCTTTTTGCTGAGGCTGGCTTTGAACTCACAATCCTCCTGCCTTGGTCTCCTGAGCTGCTGGGATTACAGGCGTGAGCCACAGTACCTAGCAATAATTATTTTGAGGGAAAGAATTTTTCATTGTTTTTCTAACATTAACCAAGAGACTGTGTATCTGATTATATCACAGCTCAACCAGGAATAAGGGACCCCTCCTGGTCTTTCAAATTAAAGCAATTTAATACCGAGCTTTGTTGGGAGATGGATGTGCTAAGAAGTCAAAGAGGGGAAAGTGAGGCAACTCAGAGATGACCGGAAGCCATGCTCACTCCTATGGAGTGAGGAACTATTATTACCAGAGCCCAGAAGCTGGGACAATATTGCAGGACCGGACCTAGAATCAAGGCCAGAGCTAGTACCATAGAAGAGGAGACCATTCAATGGGAGATGAAGCCACAGGAGGCAATCAGCCATTGATGGGGGTGTTCCAGGAAGCAGAGAAAAAGAAACTCTATTTGTTTCTTTCTCACACCCTTCAATATTCCAGTGCCTCAAATTTACCTAACCTTCTCTGAAAGGAAAGGGCAAAGATATCAAGGACAGACGACTTGTTTTGACATAAAATAGAGCAAGGAAATAGATTCTAGAACAAATAATTGTTCAGAGCAGAGATCAAGGTATACAGTTCAATTAAGGGAGAGTTGTACACAAATATGGAGAATGGAGAATTTTTCCAACTTTCTCATAATTTGATTAGTTCTTGGTTTACATTTATAGATCAATATTCTATTTCATGCTTTGATTTTTAAAATTATTTTAATGGCTTTATTTTATTTGTTTATTTTTTATGTGGTGCTAAGGATCAAACTCAGTGCCTCACACATGTCAGGCAAGCTCTCTGCCACTGAGCTACAGCCCCAGCCCTGATTTTTTAAATTCTTGATACTGGGGAGACAAAGTCTTAAAGGAGAAAATACAGATATTACAATCCTGGCAAGTTCTAACAATTATGACTTTAAAATTGTCTTTCAACTTTTCAATGCAAAAACAGACACTGAAAAAGGAAAATGAAGAAGAGAAATTATTGTAGTATAATCTGTCGTTAGAGATGAATTTATTTTCTTGGTTTAATTCTTTGGGGGAATTATTCTGGTCCTCAAATTAATATATTCCCAAATGTAAACTAACCTCCCCTCCCTAAAAGGAATGATTGTGACTGAACAGAGAAGGGAGATCCTGGACGCCTTAGTTTAAATTGGCTTATCTTATGTGTTTGTACTTGCCAAAGCTGTTTGACACAAATCTTATTTTGTCTGAAGAACAGTTTGGATAGACAGCTCATGCGTGTTTCTTTTCAAGCATTAAGTTGGTTAGGAACTTGCCTGAACAATACTTTATTTTCAAGGTTCTGCACCTTCGACATTGCTCCCTACATAAGTCAATTTCTCCCCCATGGCTCATCTACCATTTCACACTATTGCTGAATGACAGGAAAACACTTCTCTGTCTGACAACACTGATCACAACTTAGTTGAAAGACTGAATTATTTCTTTCCTCTATGGACAGATACACTATTATGTAGGAATTGATGGAGGTTCCATTCATAGGTATTGAAGGAATTAAAGTAGTTGTCCCTTTTATCCAGCAAGAATCTTATATCATTGTAAGCAAGCTGCAAGCCTCTACAGAACTCTCCTGACTATTTAGGTATTGACAATGAGAAGAACAACTGAAATGCTCCAGACAGATGAATCCCAAAGACCTGTCTACACCCTGTGCAGGATCAATGTCCTCATAACCACAGGGAAAATTTGTTTTAAAAAGAACAAAAACAACAACAAAAAAGATTTCTACACTAATCACTCAGCCCAGGACATATTCACTTACTAGGATTGGGTGGGGCTCAGGAATTTGTATTTCAAAAAACTCTTTTCATGTTTCTGATAATCAGTCAAACTTGGGAAACAATCCTGCCAACGGTAATCAGATTGTGTTGATTCATTTCAAAGACATCACCAGTGTTAAAAGAAAAGTAAATTTCCACATACATAAAAATTTCTCAAAACCACATTGAAATTGTCAATAGCCTAGAGGAACTTAAGCAGACATGATGACTAAATTGTCAGCCCTATTTTGTATTTTATTTAGAGACAGGGTTTCACTGAGTTGCTCAGCACCTCACTGTTGCTGAGGCTGGCTTTAATACATAAAAATTTCTCAAAACCACATTGAAATTGTCAATAGCCTAGAGGAACTTAAGCAGACATGATGACTAAATGATAATATGTAGTTCATAATGTGGTGTTCTGAATGGGATCCTGGAACAGAAAAGGGACATTAAGTAAAAATAAGAAGTTTGAATAAAGTATGACTTTTCTTTAATAATAATGTATGTTCATTAACTGTAACAAATGTATCATCATGACTTGAGATGTTAATAATAGGGGAAACTGGGTATGGGTATATGGCAACATTTGACCATATTTGCAAATTTTCTGTAAATCTAAGGCTGTTCTACAATCTTAAGTTAGTGTGGGATTTTTGTTACAACTAATGAAACAATATAGATTTTTACTTACATCCATGTTTTTATTCTGATTTCCTCAGTTTTTATCTAATGTTATTTTTCTGTTCCAGAATCTCATTCAAAACACCACAGTACATTTGGTCATCATGTTGGTCCATTTGGTATGGTTATTATCTCCAAAGTTGCAATTTCCAAATAAGACCACACTCAAAAATTTTGCTTGGATGTGAATTTTGGAGGGATAATGTTTACCCCAAGTATATTCTGTCTGACATTAATATAGCAACTCCCACTGTCTGACAGTTTAAATAATATATCTTTTCCCACTCAATTGCTTTTTAACCTACTTACATTTGTGAATCTTAAAAGTGTCTCTTATAGACACAGACTTAGATAATTTTTTAATCCATTCTGTCAATCTCAGTCAATGTGTAAATTGTTCTTATCTATATGCATTTAATGTAATTATTGATGAGGTGAAATATATAGGTGCCATTTGCCATTTTTTTTCTGTCTTATGTCATTTTACCTCTCTCTATTCCTCCATTACTAACTTTTTCATATGTTAAATAGACAGTTTCTAGAGTACCATTTTCTTTTGGGTGGGGTGGGGTGCTGCTACCAGGGATTGAACTCAGGGGCACTTGACCACTGAGCCACATCCCCAGCCCAATTTTGTATTTTATTTAGAGACAGGGTCTCACTAAATTGCTCAGCACCTCACTGTTGCTGAGGCTGGCTTTGAACTTGTGATCCTCCTGTCTCAAGGCCTCCTGAGCCACTGGAATTACAGCCATGTGCCACTGTGCTTGTAGAATACCATTTTAATTCCCTTGTTTATTATAATTTATTTTAGTTATACTTTTAGTGGGTGCCCTGGATATTATAATTAACAACTTAATTTATAATCTTAATTATAATTATACATATATAATTATATATTATTAATTATAATAGTCATATAAATACCATGTTAACTTCATCAGAATACAATATGTTGCCCTAATAGAGATCCATTTTCCCCCTATTTTGTGCTGTTATTATCATATAAACCGCATCTACAAAAGTTTTTTGCCCCCCATAGTTATATAATTATTGATTTTATAGTTGTCTTAAATCAGAAAAGATTTTTAAAAAGCTACAAACAACAAAAAAATGACATTTACTCTATTATTTATATTTATCTTTATAGTTACCTTTGTTGGTTTCTTTATTTCTTTGTATAGATTTGAGTTACTGTCTAGTGTCCCCTAACTTCCACCAGAAAGACTACCCTTCTATTTCCCATAGATCAAGTCTAAGGAGTTAATACTGTTTTTTCCTTATGTGGGAACGTCTTAATTTTCCCTTAATTTTTGAAGGACAGTTTTGTCAGTTATAGAATTCTTAGTGGACAGTTTCTTATTTCAGGACTCTGTGTCATCTGACTTCCTGCTAGCCTCCATGGTTTCTTAAGAGAAATCAGTTGTTAATATTAACAAGAATCTCTTCTATGCAACTTTTCTCTTGTCACTTTCGAAATTCATTATCTTTGGTTTTTCAACAGTTCAGTTAAGTTTTAGGTATGAATTTCTTTGAGTTTATCCTCTTTGGAGTTTGTTGAGCCTTTTGCGTTGGTACAAAATGTGTTTCATCACTTTCTTTTGGGGGAGGGTACTGGGGTTTGAACTCAGGGGTACTTAACCACTGAGCCACGCCCCCAGCTCTTTTCTGTATTTTATTTAGAGACAGAGTCTCATTGAGTTGCTTAGCACCTCGATAAATTTCTGAGGCTGCCTCAGCCTTTCCAGACACTGGGATTATAGACCTGCACCACTGCGCCCATTATTTCTTGAGTAATTTGTTTTTTTCTCTCTCTCTTCTTGTCCTCTAGTACTGCCCTTATACATATGTTGATAGGCTTCATTGGGTCATGCTAGTGTCTACCATGTCCTCTAATAGTCATAGTTCTCCCCCTCCTCCTCCTCCTCCTATCCCTGCCTTTCCTCCACCTCCTCCTCATCTTCTCTATTCCTCAGACTCAGTATTCCCAAGTGTTGTGAGTTTCCTTCTTTTTTTTTTTTTTTTGGTAGTGCTGAGGATTGAACCTAGGGCCTTGTGCATGTGAGGCAAGCTCTCTATCAACTGAGCTATATCCTCAGCCTGTGAGTTTTCTTCTTATGGTTTCTTTCAAATTTGGTTTTGCATTCTCTATGTTGAGAGTGGCCATAAGCCAAGATAGCCACTCTCTAGGAGATCCCTGACCAGGAGAAGGTTAGTTTCAGGTATATTAATTAGGTGAGACACAATAAGAAGGTAAACTCAAAATTCATGAAGCAAATGAAATTTATTATTTATAGGTTCCAGAGAGGTTCGTAGTGAGGACAGGAAGTCCCGAGATAACTGGGAACTTAACCAAAAGCTAAGAAGCAAGTCAGCGAGAGCTTTATTAAGATCCATGTGCAGTATGCCTTGTGCTTTTATATGGCACTTTTGGACACACAAAGTAAGGTTTGAGACCAGTCTGGGCAAAAGAGCGAGAACCCATCTTAAAAAATCAAAACATTCCCATTAATTGTGATTTTACTTATGTAAAAATCTGAACAAATTGAAGGGATGATGACTATCTTGTTTACTACTTTTTCCCCTGCACATGAACAATTCCCAACACTCATACACTCAACAAACATTTATTAAACGTGCGGTTGAATCAATGAATGGCTTCTCTTTTGGGCGGTGGTGTTGGGGGGTCAAACCCAGGGTCTGCAACTGACTACATCCCCAGACTTTTCATTTTTACTTCATTTTACCTTATTTATTTTTTTGTGGGGGGCGGGGGGAGGTATGGGAGATTGAACTCAGGGGCACTCGCCCACTGAGCCACATCCCCAACCCTATTTTGTATTTTATTTAGAGACAAGGTCTCACTGAGTTGCTTACTGCCTCACAGTTGCTGAGGCTGGCTTTGGACTCACCATCCTCCTGCCTCAGCCTCCTGAGCTTCTACGATTACAGGCATGTGCCATCATGGGCGGCTCATTTTTATTTTGAGGCAGAGTCTTGATGAGTTGCTTAGGGCCTTCCTAAATTGCTATTGAACTTGAAATCCTCCTGCCTCAGCCTCTGGAAAAGCTGGGGTTACAGATGTGTGCTACTGCACCCAGTATATGAATAGCTTCTTTAATGTGTTTTCTAAGCAATCCTGTTCAATCTAGCACTTAGATGGCTTAAATCAACAACAACAATGAAAACAGCTTGATTATGCTTTTATTTTTACCTTCTTGAGGTTTTCATTGTCATACTTTATGAAATTATAAGAAAATGTCATTTCTTATGTATCTCATAATGTTGTGTTATGAAGCATCATTGGCCAGAGAATAAAATGGTTACTAATAGATAGCTAAAGAGTGGTTCAATAATAAAAATCACTAATAAAAAAATTAAATGCTAACAAAAAATAAGCTCTAGGACTATTACTCTAAGAGATTGTGGGTGGAAAATCATACATTGCTGACACCCAGTGGAAATCAGATAAAAAGCAAGCTTGGTTTATATAGTGATTTTTCATTTTCAAATATAGTGAGTGATTTTACTCTCTTTGGCACATTTGTTTTCTTTTATATTTTATATACATGATACTCATTTAATGATTTTAGGGGAAAGTCCATAAATTTCTAAGAAAATGTTGTTTATTAACCTATCATTAAGAAACAAGCTAGGGAGGCTGGGGTTGCGAGGCCCTGGGTTCGATCCTCAGCACCACATAAAAATAAATAAATAAAATAAAGGTATGTGTCTAACTACAACTAAAAAATAAATATTAAAAAAAAAGAAGAAGAAAGAAAGAACCAAGCTGAGCATGGTGGTACATGCCTATAATCCCAGAGTCTGGAGGCTGTGCTGGAGGTTCACAAGTTTGAGATCAGTGTGACAACTTAGGGAGATTCTATCGCAAAATAAAGAATAAAAAGGGATAGGGATGGAGCTCAGAGGTAGAGCTCCCCTGGGTTCCATCCCCATACCACACACAAAAAAAAATAAATAAATAAATAGAAAAAAAGAAAGAAGAAGGGAAAGAAAATGAAATAAGGCTCAATCCCTAACATTGGGTGGGGATAGGGTGGGGGAGTACCAGCTCCAATATTTTAGTGCAATTTCAAGCATAATTGTCATAATTAAGCATGATGTCATAACAACAGTGTTTTGGTATCCAAATAAACTGCTAGGTTTTTTTGTCTTGCACATGGAAAGGTATACCCATGTAATATTAAAACCATAAAAGAGGCAAATGGAAAAGTAGAGGAAGTCATTTTCATGTGGGTACTATCTAATAATATTTTGCATTTATCTAATTCTTTAATCAATTTGGAGGCTGTATGTGTGTGTGTGTGTGTGTGTGTGTGTGTGTGTGTACTGGGACTTTACACATACTAGGCAAACATTCTTCCACTAAGTCATATCCCAACCCACAAAACATTTTAAGTGCCTTACATGAAACTTCAGTGCACTACAAGGTGTCTCCTTTTTTTGGATAGAATTAGCATGCAAACGTTAAATAAAGAATCAAAAGTCCACTCTAATATTTTCATCCCTTGTTTAACTACTAAAAGTACAGTGAATCCTTTTGTTGTTCATGAAGTACATAAAAACTCCTAAAAAAGCCAGGTACAATGGCACATGCCTATAATCCCAGAGGCTCAGGAGGCTGAGGCAGAAGGATGGCAAGTTCAAAGCCAGCCTCAGCAACTTAACAAGGCCCTAAGCAAATTAACAAGACCCTGTCTCAAAATGAAAAATAAAAAGGGAGGTGGAAATGTGACTTAATGGTTAAGTGCCCCTGGGTCCAATTCCCAGTACAAAAAAAAGAAAAAGAGAAAAGAAAAACCATGACAACTAGAGATCACTGTCACCATTGTTGTAAATCTTGCCTCTTGTCAAAGGTCTGAGCAAAGTCTTTTGTTCTGTTTAATGTCAAGAGAGCAGCTGTTTCAAGAAATCTGTCAACTGAAAACCAAAACCACATTCACAAGACAGCTGGAAGAAATGTGTATTTGCACTAGTAGGGAAGCCAAAGGAAATAAGAACTTTGGCTTTGATGTTTTAGCTTTAGGTGAATCGCACAGTGATCATAGGCCTCTAGCATGGTGGTTCTTAAACTTTGTGTTTCACAGAGCAGTAAAATTTCAAAACCTCAGAGTTCTGATATAGGTTTAACACATTTAAAATTTCTAAATGCAGAGGATCCCTGACTTTTATAATTTTCAACTTTGCAATGTTGGAAAAGCAATATACATGCAGTAAAAACCATTTCACTTTCAGTATTCTCTTCAATAAATGACTTCAATAAATGACTATTTAAACTTTATTATGAAATACGTTTTGCATTAGGTGATTTCGCCCAACCATAGGCTAATGTAAGTGTTTTGAATACATTTAACTTAGGCCAGGCTAAGCTATGATGTTTGGTAGATGAGGTGTGTTAATGTATTCTCAATTTAAGATATTTTCAATTTATAATAGCTTTCTTGGGATGGGACTCCTACCCCTTTTAGGTTAAGAAGCATCTTTATAGGGATTTTTAAAAATCATTTATCAAGCCATTATGTCATTTCCTTAAGTCCCACAAATGTAGAAATTGTTAGAAATACCAGGGTGCTGCAAGGAATCAAACAAGTGTTTGGTAGCTTGGCATGACAAGAGTGGTACAGAACAAACACACTTGGGCAGGCAGTCTGCCTCTTTTATCCCTAATGCAACACTGTCCCCTTGCTCTGATAGGAGGAATTTGGAGTTACCATTTACACAATTGTCTAATTTAAAAATTGGGGTGGGTGAAGGAAAAGACTAGTTAAAATGGCTGCAATTGGATCTCAAAATGGCTATGACTGGATCTTACATCCCAATTAAGGCTAAATACTATATCCTGAAAATGGACCACGGAACTTCCTATTATTCACAGAATGAAATAATCTGTCTAAAGGGCAATCCTTCTCAAGAAATTGTAAGAGTGGTCCACTTCATGCTCTGAATATAACCCTTGCTGTTATGGCCATTGAGGCTTATCTTAAAAGAATATTTTTTCTTCTTGTCCCTTTTCCAAATTAACAAGTGAATCACAATCCCCACCGAAGAGAACACCCAAAATGTAGTCTTTGCATAGCTTCTTCCTGGGGGCTGGTATGTATCTCAGTGGTAGAGTGCTTACGTAGCACACTCAAGGTTCTGGGTTCTAATTCTCAGTACTGCTTTAAAAATAAAGCTAAGGCCCTTTGTTATTCTGGGTGGGCAGAATCACAGCTTCTGGACAGGAATCCCCTGTGCTACTCTTTGTTAGCAAAACAATAAAACCTCTTTTTCTCTTTTCTCAAAACTGTGTTCTCATTATTGGACTGGCATCAGGGAAAAGGACTGAGCTTTTGGTAACAAAATGACAATTGTCAGTCATACCATTTTGTTTTCCCCACTTTTCACAGACTAGTGAAAACATAGTCAAGTACCAGCAATTGGAAACCTCTACTCAACAATAGTTTGTCAAGTCTTGCTGTCACTATGTAGGAAATGTGGCTTCTATGAGAGGTTGTTTAATTTACCAAAGTGTATATCTTAAGGAATGGGATCAGAATTATATGGAAATTTAGAATTATGTAGAAAATTCTTCATTGGTTACAAAAGATATGCAAATAAAGCCGTGCATGCCTGAAATCCCAGCAGCTCAGGAGGCTGATACAGGAGGATACAGGAGGAGTTCAAAGCCAGCCTCAGCAAAAGCAAGGCGCTAAGCAACTCAGTGAGACCCTGTCTCTAAATAAAATACAAAATAGGGTTAGGGATGTGGCTCAGTGGTGGAGTGCCCCTGAGTTCAATCCCCAGTACCAAAAAATAAATAAATAAAAATAAAAAAGATATGCAAATAAAAAAGTCATCACAACTTATTTGAAAAAAAAAACACCTGTTTAAGTGCATTATGTTCACTACTTCATTTAATTCTCACAACCATTGTATAAGTAGGAACTAACATTAGCCCCAATACTGTAGTAGAGAAAACTGAAGCTGAAGCTCTGAGAGGTTAAGTAAGTTACCTAAGGTTACAAGATTGGCAAAGGACCAATAAAATATTTGAAGACAAGGAATTTGAATCCAGAGTCTTCAGTGTTGATCAAACTATAATTCTGGATCTCAATATTTCAATTGCTTTGCTTTCATAGGTAAAATGTTACCAAAATCTCGGTCCTTGTCCCTGATGTCAATCCAATAACACGGACACAGTTTTAAGAAAAAGGAAAAAGAAGTTTTATTGCTTTTCTAGCAAAGGAGAAACACAGGGGACTTCTGTCCAAGGGGCTGTGATTTTGCCCATCAGCAGGAACCTGGAGGCTTTGAAAGAGGTGACTCAAAGGCTATATTCCATGTGTTCTCTGTCTGGAGTTGTAATTCACTTGTTAATTTTGGAGTCAGTCATTTCTGAGACCTTCTGGTGCCATCCCCAAAGTCTGGATTACTTCATTCCTATGGTGAGTGTGTGCTCAGGGACAGATAACTGTGGCTAGGATGGGGAAGAAAGGTAATCCTGTTTCCCCTGAGATTAGGGAGGGGGAGAGATTAGGGAGGAGCAGGGAGAGAGGAAGAAAAAGAAACGTCCATTTTAAGAATAAGTTGCAGTGGTAGAGCAGCAAAGGTAGTGGGCCACTGTTACACAAGTTGGCTACATTTCCATTTTGACATCAGCAAAGAGCATACACTTCCACATCTCTGGAGACCTTACAAGTCATTTCAAGGGAGTAGGAATAGAGGAGTTGGTTGCCTTGTTTCTCCTTCATTTAGAGGAGAATATAGAATACAAATTAAGTTATTACCATGTTACAGCAAAAAGTTATTGTTACCAAAATCTCAGTCCCTGCCCTCCGCACCCCCCCCACGCCCACACCAATCCAATAATGAGAACACAATTTTGAGAAAAAGGATAAAGAAGTTTTACTGCTTTGCCAACAAAGGAGAAACACAAGGGACTCCAGAAACTGTGATTCTGCCCATCAGGGAGAACACTTCCTTTTAAAGAAGTGATTCATTCCAGGTGTTCAATGGGGGGGGGGGGGGCTTGTGATTCACTTGTTAATTTGGGAGCTAGCCCTTTCTTAGATCTTCTGGCAGCATCTCTGAATTCTGAATTACTTGGTTCCTGTGGTGGGTGTATGATCAAAGACAGATAACTCAGCCTAGAATGGGAAAAAAATTAATCCTGTTTCCTGCCCCCAGGTTAAGGAGAGAGAGAGGGAGAAGAAAACTTGTCCATTTGAAAATAGGCCTCAGTGGCAGAGCAGCAAGGTCTATACTCAAAGCATGAGGTTTCTTTTTTTTTTTAATATTTATTTTTTTAGTTTTTGGTGGACACATCTTTATTTTATTTTTATGTGGTGCTGAGGATCGAACCCAGCACCCCGCGCATGCCAGGCGAGCAAGTTTACTGCTTGAGCCATTTCCCTAGTCCCAGCATGAGGTTTCTTTATCATTTTGAACCAACCGATCCTCCATAGGTGGAACCATAAATAAGCAACTACTTTGCTCAGTAAGCACTGCGTTGCTGTGTGCAAGCACTGGCTTTTAATTTTGGACAATACAAAGAAGTAAATGCTATCTGGTCTCTGCTTTCAACAATACATGTAGAGAATAAACTGTGGGTTCCAAGCCTGCTTGTCTGCTTACATCATTTATAAATTTGTTATCTCCTTAGAAAGACTTTTTAAAGAGAGCAAAACATTTAATATATTATTTCTACTTGTTTTATGACTTTTAATATTCATAATCAATTTGCTAATGTTGTGATTAAATAAGCAGCATGCACAAACATATGGTGTGATATTTGCACATTGCAAATTTCATAAAGCCTCTAGAGTCAAGAAGCTATTAATGGAGCCACGTGCAGTGCCATACACCTGTAATCCCAGCAGCTCAGGAGGCTGAGTTAGGAGGATCATGAGTTCAAAGCCAGCCTCAGCAAAAGCAAGGTGCTAAGCAACTCAGTGAGACCCTGCCTCTAAATAAAAGACAAATAGGGCTGGGGATGTGGCTCAGTGGTTGAGTGCTCTTGAGTTCCATCCCTGGTACCCCCTGCCAAAAGAAGCTATTATTGTTCAATAGTGCTACCAAGAGAGATTTTCAATGTGAAGAGCACTGAGGTTAAGAGCTCTTGTTTCCATGTGGAAGATCCATTTAAATTCCTGTTCTTGGGGTTTTTCTTTCTAAAGAGTCTTTCTCGAAAATCTGTGCAATATGTTGGACAATTGGAAGAAGCCCACTCTCAAGAAACCTAAGACCATCAAGGATGGGTCCAAGAGAAAGGAAGACTGAATAGCTTAAACAAACTGTGTTTTAGACTTTAAGGCCATTAGGGATCAAGACCTTGGAGCCTGCAACCTCTTACTATGTAGAATGACCAGCAGGTCATTTAAACTTCCCAAGATTTAAGCTTCTTATATTGAAAAATTTAAAGATAAGTCTGGGCATGGTGGTGCACACCTGTAATCCCAGAAGCTCAGGAGGCTGAGGCAGGAGGATTGTGAGGATTGTGAGTTGGAGGCCAGCCTCAGCAATTTAGCAAGGCCCTAAGCAATTTAGTGAGACCCTTTCTGTAAATAAAAAATAAGAAGGGCTGGGGATGTGGTTCAGTGGTTAGGTGACTCTGGATTCAATCCCCAGTACCCCCCACCAAAAAAAAAAAAAAAAAAAATTAAAGACAAAAGTACCTATAGCAGTGTTGTGAGCATTAATTGATATAATTAAACTGCTTTGCACACATTAGACACATATTAATTGCTCAAAATAAAGCAGCTATAATTATCCTTAAAAGAGTGGTAAGATTTCAGGTGCCAAAATTAGAGTGTAATGCTGGGAGAGAGGACATAAGTGAGAGGACAAAGTTCAAGAGAACCAAGATAAGTTTGGAGTCAAAATAGAGCTGTTTTTCAAAGTAGATACCCTGAGGGTACACACCATAATTTCATCCATGACCTTGTTGCTCAAGGCATGATTGGAACTAATCTTCTAGGATTTTCTTTAGAGTCTGTTAGCCAAAAACACAATAAAAAGGATTCTTTCTAGGAACTACACTTCAATTTTGCTATTAACCAGTCTGAACACTGATTTATAATTCAGCCTTGGTTGCAAGTTCTTTTGGGAAGTTTTCCCAACTCTGAAGACAAGGTTTTCTCACCTGGAGGTTATTAAAAATTTTTATGACTCTCAGCATAACTGTTCCTCCTTTCTATTACGTTTCTCTGCCAAATTTCAATTCATTGTTAGGTGACTTCTCTTTCAAAGAAATGGCACTATTCATTTTGATCTGATCTTAAGGATAAACAATTTGGTGGGTGAAAGCAAAAGAGTATAAAAGAGGGGCTCTGCCTTGGAACCAGGATATATTGCATATACTTAAGCAGAGTTATTATCCTACTAATATAATGTAGGAGATGCTATTTACTGCTGATGCATTTGGGACTGAGGGTAAAAATCCCCAAAAGACACCAAGAAAGGAACACATAGAACATGCATAGAAAATGATAATTAGTTCAGCTTGCCCAAAGTGAAATGTCGTTACTAAAGCATTATGGGAGATAAATATAGAGACTGGGACATAAAACAGTGGCATAAATAGAAAGCAAGCTGCAAAGTGTTTGATTTAAACTAAACCATATCCGTAAAGTATGTTCAACAAGAACATACCAAATGCTACAATTAAAAGCTAGTTATTTCTATATATATATATATATATATTGCTTTATAAAGAACCATTTTTTATAAAGAACCATTTTATATTTTTTTATAAAGAACCATTTTAAATGTAGAGATGGACAAATGCAAGAGAACAGAACAAGTTATAGAATGTAAACACTAATCAAAGGAAAGCTACTGTAGCAAAATTAATATCACATAAACTAGATTTTAAGGCAAAAATAATCATTAGACATAAATAGTAAATATTTAATAATGAAAATGTTTAAATTGCTCATGAGCACAGTAACAAAAACTTTAAATTAAAAAATTGGTTATGATAGTAATCCAGCAACTCTGGAAGCTAAGGCAAGAGGATTGCAAGTTCAAGGCCAGCCTCAGCAGCCTAGAGAGACTCTCACTGAGTTGCTTAGTGCCTCTCAAAAAACATAAAGGGTTGTGTACTCAGTGGCAAAATGCCCTTGGGTTCAATCTCCAGTGCCACAAAAATAAACAAAAACTCTGAAAGCCAGTCACGGTACCCTTGAGCTCAACTAGCAGTAAAGTAAAAATGACACATCCATATGAAATAATCACAGCAGTAAGGGCTCAAGAGATCTTATCCAGGGATATAAACCTTAGATACACATTTGATCCTCTAGGAATACTTGCCAAAATACTGATTCCTGGGCTCAAACCCAGACTACAGGATCAGACTCACTGGGAAGGGGCCCTGTCATCTATATATGTGGCAAGTCCTGCTGGGGATTCTAGCACAGAGCAAGGGTTTGAAATCTAGTCCAGTCTTTTCATTTTACAAATAAGGAAACTATTGCTGGTGGCCTTTATGCTAATTAATTACAATGACTCTTTTCCTGGTCATGAAGTAATACAGTTTCATTGTCGAAAGTCTGAAAAAAGTGAGGAAATATCAAGAAAATTAAAGTCACCAATAATCACGTCTCCCAGAGATAATCACCCTTGGCATTGGGAATATCTTCTCCTGTCTTTATTCTTGACAGATGACAATGGATATATAACTTGAACTGTAGCTTTTCTTCACTTAATAGTCTAGGTATTTTAAGATGACAAATTCATAAGAATATCAACAAAGATGAACAAAACTGAGATTTAAAAAAAATATATTACCAAGGTAAATAAATAGCTCAGGAATGTCAAGGTCATGACCAGGACTCAGGTAATCTGATCCTGGTGCAGTACTTGCTTCACCCAAGAAGTTTGCTATCTCTGGATAATTCACGCCTTAAAGGGAGTCCAGGCCAGGATAAAGAGATACTAAGGCCAGCCCCCAAGTGATGACCCACTTAGAGAAAGTCCTGTTTAATAACCAGCAAGAGCCAGCTTATTTATAGAGACAAATAACAATAAACTAATGACATAGCTGTTGAACTGATTAGGTTGCACAATAGATAAATGAGAGGGCTGTTTGATCTCCAAAATATTACTTTGTCAATACAGCTTATATAATCCTGGAGAAATAACCTCCCAGATGAAAATTGTTTGTACTCCTTACATGTAACTGGAATCCTTTGGCCCCAGAGGTCTATCATTCTTCAAAGAATGAGCCAGAAAGCAAACTTTTCAGCCAATGTGAGTTGGGTAGGTCTAGAGGAGCTATGTGCTAACCAGTTGAAATGTGAGTCTGAATTCAGATTCTCTGTGACACAGATTTAGGTGCATATCCTAGTGCCCAAGTGGAAAGTGTACAAGAACTTACATATTCTTCCAGTGCTTGCTTAGCTGAGTCTGGCACACAATTGCTGCTCAACACCCCAAGTTCTATAAGGCAGGTGCTATTACTATCCCCATTTAATGGGTCAGGAAACTGAGACACAGTTCAATGGCTTGACCAGAGTCACATGGTTAATAAATAGCGAATCCTAGAATTCAAACTCAGTCTCTTAATCTGAAACTGCCTTTCAATATAACACAACAACTGTTTTATCTGATAAATTAATTGTTTTGTTGGTATTGGTGATTAAATTCAGGGGTCCCTTACCACTGAGCTACATCCCTAGTTCTTTTAATTATTATTATTTTTTTTTTTATTTTGAGAAAGGATCTCACTATTTTGCTGAGGCTGGCCTTGAACTTGTTATCCTCCTGCCTCAGCTTCCTGCATCACCGGGATTACAAGCATATGCCACTGTTCCTGTCTATAACAACAATTAAAAAAAAAAAAAGATTCTTCTCATTTTTCACTCATCACTTCCAGCTTAAGAAGAAATTACTGCAATTTATCATATTAACAGAACAAAGGAAGAAAAATGTGATCATCTCAACAGAGGCTAAAAAATACCTAAGATTCAATTCACATTTCTAGTGAAGACTCTTAGAAAAACTAGAAATAGAAGGGAAAAAACTTAATCTAGTAAATGGTATCCACCCAAAAAACCCATACATATAGATACACAGTACATATATGCACACATATACATAATAAACCCAGGGCTTAAATGTAGAATGTTGAAAGCTTTCTCTGTAAGTTTGAGAAAGACAAAAAAAAAATGTCTGAAGGTCTATCATTTATACTCAGCAGTACACTGGAGGTCCTGGCCTTCAATAAAGCAAGAAAAATAGATAATAAGTATTTGAAAAGAGAGAAATAAAATTGACCTCATTTTCAAAGACATAATTGTGTATGCAGAAAATCCAAAGAACATTCAGATAAAGTACTAGGCAAGTGAGTTTAGCAAGCATGCAGCTGTTTTTTGTTGTTGTTTTTTTTGTTTTAATTAGTTACATATGACAGTACAATGACCTTGACATATCATACATTTGAATCAGATGGGGTATAATTTCTCATTATTCTGAGTGTACAGGTTGCAGAATCACATTGGTCATGAAGTTACATATATACACACAGCAATAATAATGTCTATTTCATTCTACTATCTTTCCTATCCCCCCCATCCCCTCCCCTCCCCTCCCATCACTTCTCTCTACCCAATCTAAGGTAACACAAATCTTTTTTTTTTTTTTTTTTTTTTATTGCTTCCTTTTCACCCTGTTGGGGAGGGAGGCATTCCCAACCTAGGGTTATGGGGTTTGCTCAAGAGGTGATATCCACACTGGACAGATGAGATCCGCAGCAGGTAATTGGTCCCATGTAGCCACAGCCTGAAGGGAAAGAACACTGCATATCACACGAGGCCAATGGGCTTGTACTCAGGAATGGAATGAATAGCAGGACTGTCAAGCAAGGCAGGCTGTAGAATATCAAAAGAATGAGGTGACCCTTGATTTCTTAAGAGGAAGTTCTTGTATTGTTTCAATTATTCTGCAGATGTGCAGGGAACTAAAATACACTCCCGCGCGGATGAGCAGGAACTGTGCCTGGTCCATTTGATGGAGAGTGTTGTTTGGCTAGGGGATCTTATCCAAGGGAACTTATCCTTATACAAAACAGAGCAGAATGGGGGAGAGAACTTGCAGTTAGGCCATTAGAGTCCCTCTGGTTTTACCATAAGTCAAGGCAGCAAATAATCTTGGGCCTTAATTTCAGGCCTTCAACCATAGCTAAACACATGATCAATCTTTTTTTAAAAAATCTATTCCATACATCAGGAACAAACAATATGAAGGATTAAAATGCATACATTTTGCAATGTATTAATGGCTGCAGATGTAACTCAACAGTGGAGCTGTTTGTCTAGCATGTTCTGGGTTCAATCCCCAGTACCACCAAAACAACCAAAAAAAAAAAAAAATTAACAAATACCTACTAATATATCTCATGAAGAAAATGTAAGAATTTTACACAGAAAACAATAAAACATTTTGGAAAGACATGAAAGAAAACAGGAGTGTCATATTATGTTAATGAATTACAACACAATATTCTAAAGATAACATTCCACCACAAAGTAATCTATATATTCAGTGCAATCTCAAAAAAATTCCAGCAATTTTTTTGTGGAAGCTGGGAAACTAGTGCTATAGCATATTTGGAAAAGCAAAGGTCCAAGAAGATGCAAATTTTTGGATGATGTTGGGTGCAGAGCAGGCTGAACAGATGTTGGCTGCAAGATAGCCCACACACTCAAACCCCCCTCTATCTGGTCCTTTATCACCTGTTTGCCTCAAGTCTGAACATTCAACTCTGCTTAAGGCTGAACACTTAACCCCCCCTTGGGCCAACAAGGCAGCTTGCAGACCCAGAGGCCCCTTTAGATTTGGGCTATAAAAACTCCCTCCTGCCAGGCCCCCCCCTCTCTCCCTCTCTCTCTCTTGCTCTTTCTCTCTTGCTCTCTCTCTCTTGCTCTTTATCTTTCTTACGCGCACTCTCTGTCTCTCTCTTGCTCTTGCTCTCTCCCTGTTCATCTCTTCTCTTTTCTCTCTCTCTCTTTCCTTCTTTCCTTTCTCTTTGTTGCACTGCTGCAATAAAGATCTTTTGGTTGCTCCGAGTGTTTTGGTCACTTTCCTTTCAGATGAAATAGAAGAAAGCTGGAGGACTTATACAATCAGACATCAAAAGTCATAAAATTATAGTAATTAGCACACTGCCATAAAGATGGCACAGTAAACCACTGCAACTAAATGAAAAGTCCAAAGTAGATTCACACTTATTCAATCACTTGGATTATGACAATGTTAGCAATGAAGAGAAGTGGAAAAAGGACTTTTTAAAAAAAATAAGTAGTATTGGATCAATTGAATATCTATACGACAAACAAAAAAGCATTTTGGCTTTACTAGAAACACAAGTCAGTTCTAAGTGGACTGTAGGTCTAAATGTAAATAGTAAAACAATAAAGTTTATAGAGGAGGTAATATTAAATGTGTCTTCATGACCTTGGGGTAATAACTGTTAAATAGGACTTGTAAAATATTAAACAAAAAGGAAATGATTGTGAACCATGTTAAAATTAAGGATATCTGTTCATTGATGTTACAACAAAGAAACTAAAACTCAGCCACTGTGAAAGATGTTTTCAAAACACATAACTGGCTGGGGTTGTGGCTCAGAGGTAGAGTGCTTGCCTAGCATGTGTGAGGCACTGGGTTCAATCCACAGCACCACATAAAAATAAAACACATAACTAGCCAACAAGTTATATCCATAGGGATAAAGAGCTCATAAAAATCAATAAAAGTGGGCTGGGGATGTGGCTCAAGCGGTAGCACGCTTGCCTGGCATGTGCGGGGTGCTAGGTTTGATCCTCAGCACCACATAAAAATAAAATAAAGATGTTGTGTCCATCAAAAACTAAAAAATAAATATTTTTTAAAAATTCTCTCTCTCTCTCTCTCTCTCTCTCTCTCTCTCTCTCTCTCTCTCTCTCTGTCTCTCTCTCCCTTAAAAAAAAATCAATAAAAGTGACAGATGACCCAATAAAAAATTAAGCAGAAGACTTGATCAAGTATTTTGCAAAAGAATATGGCCAATAAACATAACAAATCTTCATTCCCACTACCAATAAAAGAATTGCAAGAGAAAGGCATGATGAAATGTAATCACAAAAACATGAGAATAGGAAAAATTAAAAAGACTGATAATGCCAAGTGTGAGTGACTATGTAGAATAACTATAACTCTTATAAGTTGCTGGTGGGAATGTTAAATGTTACAAACACTTGGGAAAAGAGACTGGTTTTGGTCTTTGGGTTTGGGGTTTTGATTTGTTTTTGTCTTTGTTTTGGGGATACTGGGTATTGATCTCAGGGGTGCTTTACCACTGAGCTACATACTCAGCCATTTTTATTTTTATTTTTTAAATTTTGACCCAGGCTTTCACTAAATTGCTGAGGCTAGTCTCCAACTGGGGATCATTCTGCCTCAGACTCCTGAGATGCTGGGACTGCAGGCATGTGTCATGGTGCCCAGCAAGAGACTTTGTATTTTTAAGCATACATTCATAATAAGACCTAAAAATTCATTCTTTACCTAAGGGAAACAAAAACATGTCTTTATATAAATGATTGGATATTAATATTCACTGCAGCTTTATCTATAATAGCCAGATGCAGAAACAACCTGAATAGTCATTAGTCAATGAATGGATTAATACATTGCATATCTGTGATAATCTGAACCTGGAATGTCCCCCGAAGGCCTCTGTGTTTAGACTTGGTCCTCAGGATGGTGATTGGAACATGGTGGAAAATTTAGGAGGTGGGACTTAGTGGAAGATTTTAAGTCATTGAGGATATGCTGTTGAAAGGGATTATAAAATCCTGGTCTCTTCACTTTCTTTCTCCCTTCCTTCCTTCCTTCCTTCCTTCCTTCCTTCCTTTCTTTTTTTCTTCCTTCCTTTCTTTCTTTCTTTCCTCTGCACCTAGCCATGAGGTGAGTGGGCTTCCTCTGACACAGGCTTCTATCCTGATCTGTCATGACAGTCCAAAGCAACAGGGCCAATCAGTCATGAACTGAAACTCCATAATGGTGAGTCAAAATAAACCTTTCCTCTTTTTATGTTGATCATCTCAGTTATTTTGTTATAGTAATGGAAAGTTGTCAAACACAGCATTCAAACAACTGAAGACCACTTAAAAATAGAAAAAAAATACTTACACATATGACAACAGAGATGAATCTCTAAACCATTAAGCAAACTCAAAGATAACAGACTTAAAAGCCTGCATGTTCAATGGTTCCATTAAAACAACATTCTGTAAAAGGAAAAAGTATAGGGATGGTACATAGATCAGTGGATGTTAAAAGTTAGTGGCAGGGAAATAAGTTTGAATGCAAAGGATCATGAGGAGAATTTGGCAATGATGAAATGTTCTGAATCTTAATTGTGATGGCATTTACATAAGTGGGAATATTTTAAGCCTCATCTTAGTGTGCATTGTAAATGGGAGCATTTTATTGAATGTGAATTAAACTATAATGAAATCAATCTTTAAAGCTAAATTTAAAAGTGCTAAAGAAGTTAATAACGAATGAAGTCCTTATTTTAAATGCTATTTAATCAGAAATACATTCAGTTTAAGTTAACAAAATTATATTGCAAAAGAGAAAAAATAATAAATGTTCATCAAAGACACAAGCACATTGATGCATGCCTGTCTCCCCTTCCCCAACTACTTGGGAGGCTGAGGCAAGAGGATCCCTTGAGCCCCAGGAGGCTAGGAGGAGCCTGGGCAATACAGGGAGCTCCTATCTGTTTAAACAAAGAAGCAAACAAAGACACAATCAAAATAATAGGCTAAAAAGGCAAGGGGCACATTATAGGAGAAAATAATTGTAAAACAAAACTGGCAGGGGATGTGATTAAAAAAAAATTCTCTCCTTTGTAAAAACAATGAGAAAACTGACAAAATTGGTCAGAATCAGCATTTCCAGAACTCAGCAAACCAATCAAAACTTTGAAGCAGGGCTGGGGTTGTGGCTCAGAGATAGAGTGCTTGCCTAACATGTGTGAGGCACTGGGTTCGTTCGATCCTCAGCACCACATAAAGTAAAATAAAGACATTGCGTCTACCTATAACTAAAAAATAAATTTTAAAAAAAGTCTGAAGCAATCCAGGGAAATTTTATTTATTTGTTTGTTTGTTTGTTTATTTATTAATTTATTTGAGCTGTCTTGAGAAAATGAGCGCTTTGGGGTATTTTAACTTGCAATATACCTATTTCCTTCTCTCTAGCTCTGGAATAACCTTGAAAATTAATAGCTAGCTGTTATGGGGGAAATCAGCAGCCTGGCAATCACTGGAGGGGTAGAACAGGATGTGAAGTCCTTTAAAGCCTCATTCCCAGAGAAATGTCATTACTTTACATAACTGGTAATTCCCTAGAACAATCTAATTGGAGACTGTCTTCATTGGACCTGATTCAGAGCTTGCCAAATGCTGAAAGCCTTTTCCTTGGGAAAATTTGATGAAAGTTTTTTGTTTATTTGTTTTTGAAGTACTGGGGATTGAACCCAGGGGTGCTCTACCACAGAGCTCCATCCCCAGTCCTTTTTATTTTTTTTTTTATTTTGAGACAGGGTCTCATTAAATTGCTGAGGCTGGCCTCCAATTTGCAATCCTCCTGCCTCAGCTTCCCAAGTAGCTGGGATTACAGATGAACAGGCATGTATTACTGCACCAGGTTTGATGGAAGCATTTAGAGGTTGTAAGTTTGAATTTGAATTTGAGGCTGCCTAAAGGGGTTAGTAAGAGTTGGGGCAAATGTTAGGCTAACCAAAAACCTAAAAAGGAAAAGCTGGGGAATGATATATCCATAGGGGATTTGAAAATCTCTAACATATTCCTGGGAATTCAGAAAACCACAAGCATATGTTGGGCCAAGCACATATCCAGAGACATGCACATGTTCAGGAAAGATCTGCAATGGCCCTAAGCTGTCATATCTGGCTGATCGTAAACCCTGAACAAAGAAGTGAAGGCTTAAGCAGTGTTGTCAGTTACCTGGCTGAGTGTCCTAGTGTATCCTGAAATGCAAACAAAGCCTCTACTGGAAGGCTAATTGGTTCCAGGTATGTAAGGAAATTTCTGTCAAATCATCAGTTTCTAAATTAGTTACATGAGCAGAGACCAGTGAATAGGCACAAAGAAGAATAAAGACTTTACAGAATTAGTTGAATGAAACAGTTAAGAAATAATCAGCAACAATGTTAAAAATAAAAACAAAAACAAATATTGGAGCAGGGCAAGAGTCTGATTTCCAGGACTGATACGTTATATTCATTAAAATGTCCAGTTTTAAATAAATAACTTATGAGACACAAAAAAATACAAGAAAATACAGTCCATACACAGGAAAAAAAGAAAGCATAGAAATGATCCCAAGGAAGCCAGATGTTGAACATATTAGACAAAAATGATAAGTCTGCTCTTTTAAATATGATGAAAGAATTAAAAGATTCATGTTTTTAAAACTAGATAAAATCTAGGGCTGGGCATGGTGACACACACTTTTAATCCTGGTGGCCAAGGAGGCTAAGGCAGGAGGATCATAAGTTCACGGCCAGCCTCAGCAACTTAGCTAGGCCCTAAGAAACTTAGTGAGACCCTGTCTCAAAATAAAAAGGACTCAGTGGTTAAGCACCCCTCCAACTTGTGATCCTCCTGCCTTAGCCTCCTGAGTAGCTGGGACTATAGGAGTATGCCACTGTGCCCAGCAATAAATATCATTCTTAATATTCTTAATGATTAAAAGGTTAAAAGACTCCTTTTTGGTGGTGGGGGTACTGGGAATGGATCAGGGGTGCTCAAACACCAAACCATATCCCCAGCCCTATTTTATTTTGACTCAGGGTCTTGCAAAATTGCTAAGGGCCTTGCTAAATTGCTGAGGCTTGCTGAGAGGCAAAGAACCTCACCGCCCCCCCACTGGCACCAAGGCCAAATTTGGGGGCCAACAGAGGTGAGGCAAAGAACATCACCCCCCAACTGGTGCAAAGGCCAAATTTGGGGGCCAACAGAGGTGAGGCAAAGAACCTCACCCTCCACACACACTGGTGCAAAGGCCTATCCACAAGTATGGCAATATGTTGAACCAGTAGTCAATAATGGGTAAGATCCAATTGCAATGGTACCAACCTAAGACAGGAGGCTGACGTCTTGAGGTCAGCTCATCCGATGATGGGTAAGGACCATATGTAGAATTGGACAACCTAAGACAGGCACAGTCCCTTAACCACATGCTTGGTGTTTAATTAAACAGAAGGGGGAGATGCTGAAAGCCATAGCAGAGTAGGAATGACGCATGGCATTTTTGCCAGAATGGAGTGGTTGAGAGGTCAAACCAGCAAGCCATTGAGATAATGATGGTTATGTTAAGCTGTGTATTCAATTGTATATTAGACCCCTGCTGTCCGCCTCAGGCACCGGCTACTTTGGAGTTCTCTTGCTACTTTGGAGTTCCCCCCTGGAATTCCTGGGGAGTTCGTGTTGGTTGGGGAAGTGCCTGAGGAGGGATTTCCGGTTGGTGTGTGGTGTGTCCCGGGGAAGGCCGCGTGCGTGGAGTTCGCGGGAGTTTGGAAATAAAGTTTGTTCCTGTTTGAGTGGCTCCTGATTTGTGCCCAGCCAGACTGCGGCAGAGGCTGACATTGAACTTGTGATCCTCCTGCCTTAGCCTTGAGCGCCACTGGGACTCCAGGCCTGTGCCACTGCACCCAACTAAAACACTCCCTTTAAAATCAAATAGAAAACAATGATACTCTTATTATTGTTTCTATTCAATAATGCAGTAAATTAGCCAGAGCAATAAAGCAAGAGAAACAAATCAAACATATGAGGTTAACTCACTACAACATTGTTGGACAAAGTTCTATGCTTCTTTTCCATAGTGAAGAATTTTCCCAGTCCCCTTGCAATTAGGTGGGACCAAGAGACTAATTCTGACTAATAGAATGTACGTGTACATGATGTGTGTCATTTCTTGATCAAGATATTAGGTATGCTTCCTGCATACTCTTTTACCTAGAAACAAAGGATTCCAGAGGTCTAAGAGATGACAAACCTTCAAGACAAAAAGATATCTGTTCTTGACTCATCCCTGAACATGCACATTCTAGTTTTCATTAATGACAAATCTCAGTGTTAGGACACTGAGATTTAAGGGTGTACTTTTCAGAAGAGCAACTCCTAATTAATACATTCATAATCATCTATAGAGAAAAATGCAAGGATATATAAAATGCAAAAAAAATTACAAATCAATAGAAATAAATACCTATTTAGAAAAACAAGTGCATGTATTTTTTAAAAAATGAATTTTCATACCAAAAGCAAATAGAAAACATACTTTTTTAAAAAAATCATTTGAATATTGACAAAATATTAAGATATATTGTTATAAAACTAATAGAGTTGTGCAAGATCTTTATATAGAAAATTTTGAAACTTTATTGAGAGAAGATGGAAATCTGGAGAAATATTTCTGTTTGTGGACAGAAGTCTGCAATTATACATATATCAATTTTACCAAAATGTGCATATAGATTCAACATTTTTTTTCCTTTTGGTATCAGGGATTGAACCCAGGGGTACTTTACCACTGAGCCACATTCTTGGCCCTTTTTATTTTTTATTTTTGAGACAGGGTCTTGCTAAGTTGCTTAGGGTCTCACTAAGTTGCTAAGGCTGGCCTCTAACTTGCAATCCTCTTGCCTCAGCCTCCTGGGTTGCTAGGATGACAGGCATGAACCACTATGCCTAGGTCATGATATTTTAATAAAATTCCCAACGGGGTTTATTTTTAAAAGAAATTTGTCAAGCTGATTCTAAAATTTATATGTGACAACAAAGGTCCAGAATAGCTAAGACATTCCTGAAGAAGAACAAAGAGGAGGAGGACAACCAGAGTACCATATGGTATGAAAATGCGCCCTACCAGATCTCAAGACTGATTATAAAGCCATAGAAATGAAGAGAAAATGTGGTTTAACCAGAGACACAAACAAATGGATCAATGGAACAGAACAGGAAGCCCAGACACATACTCATTCATACTGGAAATAATATATGGCAGAGCTCCTTGTAATTCAGTGGGGTAAGGAGAAATGGTTGAATATGATATATTGGGATAAATCTGTTGCCTTTTCAGAGAAAAATAAATTTGGAATGCTATTACACACGATGTCCAACACTTCATTCAAAATGTAGGAAAGAATTAAATATGAAAGACAAAACTTATAAAATTTCTAGAAAGAACTATAAAAAGAATGCTCTTATGACCTTAGCATAGGGAATGGTTTCTTAAAAAAAAACAAAAAAACCAAACAAACAAAAAAAAGTAACCATAGCACCTATTTCTTTTTCTTTCTTTTTTGGTGCCAAGGATTGAACTCAGAGGCAATCAACCACTGAGCCACATCCCCAGCTCTATTTTTATATTTTATTTAGAGACAGGGTCTCACTGAGTTGCTGAGGCTGGCTTTGAACTCTCGATCCTCCTGTCTCAGCCTCCACTGCGATTACAGACATGCACCACCACCCCTGGCCATAGCACCTATTTCTTATTTCCAACTTCTGCATCTTATTTTACATAATTGTAACTTCCTGACTTGTTGTTTACTCTACTGTATTGTTAATTATTTGTGGATATATCTTATTAATTTCATCTTCACCCTCCCAGGCACATAATAACTGAAAATCACACAGGAGAAGAGAGAGTCTCAGGAAGGAGTGAGCAAGATTTGCTTATCCCTTGATTAGGCTCTCTAGTGTTCTTTCCTGACAGCTACCTGTTTTCTTCCCCTGTTAATTATGTGAAGTGACATTTACCCATGTATAACACCATCTTCCTCATTCATGCCGGGTTTTTCATAAACCACTCTTTTAAAAAGAAATATTTTATTAGTTGTACTTGGACACAATACCTTTATTTTACTTATTTATTTTTATGTGGTACTGAGGATGGAATCCAGCGCCTCGCACATGCTAGGCAAGTGCTCTACCACTGAGCCACAACCCCAGCCCCTCATAAACCACTCTTGATCATCTTCTCCCATTTATAAACAATCCCATATCCCATTCCTTCAAGGCCTGAATTTCTAGGCTTTGAAATGGAGTGATTAAGAAAAAAAAATAGAATTCTCTGAAAAACTAAAGGAAAATCCATAAGACACATTTCCCAGCATTATTTGTTCATTTCTAAATTGGATCTCTAGAGACTAATCTACAAGACAGACTTGAAAGTTTCAATTACAGTTCTGAATGAGAGAACAACATCACTACAGACCATTCTTAGATCTCAAGGAGAAGGTAATCTGGCCTAATTCTCCTTCCAACATGACAATTTCTTTGGTCACATCAGGACATGTAATTAATCTGCTTAACTCTAATCCTTCGAACATAGTATTCCTGATGACAAGGCACTTCACTGTCTGACAGGGAAGTCTGTTCTATTTTGTTTTGTTCTAGCTAATTTTTCTAAAACTAGGAAATGGAACACATGGCCTTTAGGCAATAGAACTTTTCCACACTTCTGTAGGGGGTTTCCCAAAGTATTTTCTCCAGAAAGTTTTTGACAACATGACCCCCTCGATTGCATAACAAATTACAAACTCAGAATGCCCTAAAGCCTCTTATATAAGGACAAGCAACTAGTCGAAGCTAGTTACCGTCCTCTAAATTCTGCATTCCAAAAATGTTGAGTCATTGAAAAAGACGTAAGAAGTTGAATTATGAAAATTTTATATCAACAGCTTTATAGGGTGTGTCAATAATGGAATTATCAATGAATCAGAGACAAATGCTTAAGGCTGCTTTAGAAAAGAGTATAAACAAGACGTAGGGACTGAGTGTCACTCATTTCATTAAAAGAATCAAAATATGTCAGAAACTTTCTCCAGAGATCACATAGTCCAACTGTATTGAGCAGAATGCAAGAACTGCGGGTGTAGCTCAGAGGTAGAGAGTGAGGCCCTTTCCCAGCAGAGGAAGAAAAGAAAAAAAATTAAACGGAAAAATACTAGTCTTACAAGAGATTTTAAATCAGAGGGAATGTAACCGGAAGCTCTGTCCCTTCCCCAATGCCAATCATTGCCAATTTAATAATGAGGACATGGTTTTGAGAAAAAGAAAAAAGAAGTTCTATTGCTTTGCTAGAAAAGGGGAAACACAGGGGACTCCTGTCCCAAAGGCTGTGATTTTCAGGAGGATACCAGGGGCTTTTAAAGGAACTTGAAGGGTTCCATTCCAGGTGTGCTCTGGTAGGGGGCACCTGGCTGTGTGTTAGGATTCACATGTTAATTTGGGAGATATTTACTTCCCTGATCCTCAGCAGGCATCTCCTGCCTGTAGTGGGTGTGTTCGAGGGCAATTAACTAGGGGAAGAAAAGAAAACACTATCTCCCTAATCTTGTTAGGACAGGGAAAAGGGAGAAGAGAGTAGAGAGAAGGAAAAAAAAAAAAAATATATATATATATATATATATATATATATATATATATATATATATATATATATATAAATTCTACCATTTTTTTAAAGTAAGCCTTAGAGTTATGAGGGCTACATTTAGAAGGTGAAGGGACCACTGTTACAGGAAGTCATAGTTAATACAAGTAAAATGACACCTCATACTAAATTCCACTTTAAAAGACTCCAGATGACATTAATACATTACATGATGGGTGAAAAAAATCTGTTCAACATTGCTTCACTTAGTGTATCCCAAACACATCTAGCCATAACCAATCTTTTTTAGTAACATCTAGAAAAATATTAGTTAATAAACTCAAACATACTCCAAGAAATACTCAAGAAACACTAATTGAATTCTCCCATGTTAAAGATGAGGGGTCAAAAAGACTCAAAAGTATTTCCAAAAGGGCTGGTGATGGGGCTGGGGCTAAGTGTTAGGGCACTCACCTAGCAGGTGCAAGGAGCTTGGCTTAATCTTTAGCACCACACAAAATAAATAAATAAATAAAAATAAAGGTATTGTGTCCAACCACAACTTAAAAAAAAAAAAAACAAAAAAAAGTATTTGTGAAATGCCCAAGTCAACAAAACTTAGCGGCAGAGCTAGGATTACAACTGTAAGGGTCCGGCGAAACGTCGGAGGAAGAGACCACAAGAGACTGGCTTCATGCAATAAGCAGGAGGGAGTTTATTGAGGATCCAATTCAGCATGCTGAGGTGCCCCAGTCCGGCTGGCTGTAGCAAAATAACCGGGGGGTGACGAATAACTTGTGTACGTTGATACAGCAGGAGTAGGAGCCGTTTATTGCAGGACAGGAGCAGTATTTATACATTCCACACAGCTTATCTAATTAGCATAAACTAGATACATCAGTCAACCAATAAGGAATCTCCACACTTAATGGCTTGCTTTTGTTACTTCTCAAACCACTCCCTCTGGCATTTTGCCAGGCACCATCCAGACTTCTTTATGAACTCTAACATTTTCCAGGCGCCATCCTGACTTGTTTACAGACTCTAACACTGAGGCTCCGGGCAGGCTCGCTCAAGAAGGGAGGGCAGCCCAGAGCCCCGAGCAGGGGCTGAGCACTGCTTAAGTACACTTTTTTGGGGAGGGCGGGGATTTTACATACATCACAGTCTCCTTTAACAAATCATCATACACCGCGGGAAAATCAAACAACAATTCCTAAACATGATTAGTTCATTCATTGGCGGGAACAGGTCGGGCGGGGGTGATAGGTCAGTTCTAAACGGGGTACACATTCAGACTGATTGGTCTAGACCCTGCAATGCCTACGTGTGAGATCGCACAGAGCCCTGAATTATTAAACAACCAAGCAGTCAGGGGGAATATTTACTGGGCGGTTCCAAGCATTGTCTTAACAGCTACAGGAATTTCAGGTTAACAATACCTAATCCTTTACATTTTAACTCAGGCCTTGCAGCCTAGAAACTTTATACAATGCCCGGTCTTTTACACTTTAACTTCAATTTCTTTTACCCTTACAACATGAGGTTATAAGTCTAGAGCTTTCTTTTTTTTTCCTGCCTTTAGTGTCTCCAAATCTGTGAGGAAAGATTTGTGAAGGGACTGTAGCCACAAATTAGCTTCTTGGCACTCTCCTTCACTCCCTCTTTGTTTTGTTGCTGCTGTTATTCTTGTTGTTTGTTGTTTGTTTTGTTTTGTTTTGTTTTGGTACCAGGGATTGAACCCAGAGGCACTTAACCACTGAGTCATATCCTCAGCCCTTTTTAATTTTTGAGAGAGTGTCTGGGTAAGTAACCTAGGGCCTTGCTAAGTTGCTGAGGCTGGCCTGGAACTTGTGATCCTCCTATATCAGCCTCCTGAGTCACTGAGATTACAGGCATGCTCCACCACACCTGGTTTCATTCCCTCTTTAAGGAAAATTTACCTTCTTATATCAGTGATTTGCAACCAGATAGATGTTGATGGAGTCTCTAGGGTTAGCAGGGGTATATCGTAAAGCACATTAACTGTCAAAATACACTTTTAAATTAATTAACTAGTTAATTAATTTATATGTTGCTGTATTGGAGATTGAACCCAATGATACTCTACCAGTGAGCTACATCCCCAGCCCATTTGTTTATTATTTTGAGGCAGGGTCTGGCTAAGTTGCTGAGGCTGGCCTGGAACTTGTGATCCTCCTGCCTTAGCCTTCTAAATTGCTTGGAATACAGGCATGCACCACCACACCTAGCTTAAAATATACTTTTTTATTTGGAAAGGAAAAACAACTAAAATTATTTCCAATTTTAAATAATAAGAGAAAAAAATGACATCCTTTGCCTAATACACATATAGGTTTTAAAATGTTGGAAAATACAATATATGAAGGGAACATAAGTTAGCCTTATACAAGGCTTTCTGAAGGAAATAGCATTAGACCTAAAAAGAACAAATAATAGCCAGCCAAGCCAAAGCAAGACTGTATGAAGGATGTTCCAGGCAAAGACAGTGGTGCATTTCAAAGATTAAAGGCAACAGAGATCATGTTACAACTATGAAACTACAAGTAGTCCAGTGTGGCAAAGAGGGGATTAGGGAAGACAGAGAAAGAGAGAAAGATACAAAGAGAGACAAGGGAGTAGGGTGAAGCATATTCATTCAGAAACAAGCAACATAGTGAAAAACTAATGAAGGGTCAGATGGTGGAACATTGTCTTCCATGTAATGGAAAGTTCCATGTAATTAGAAAGTTTAAGCTGGGAAGTTATATAAATTATATATAAGTCATATAATGAGATTTATATTATAGAAAAATTCCTCAGGGGAGTTGGGTGCTGTAGCCTGTAATCCTAGCAACTCAGGAGGCAGAGACAGATGCAGGAGGATCACAAATTCAAAGCCAGCCTCAGCAACTTAGTGAGGCCTCTGCAACTTGGCGAAAACCTGTCTCAAAATAAAATATAAAAGAAGGGCTGGGGATGTGGCTCAGTAGTTAAGAGCCCTTGGGTTCAATCCCTGGTACCAAAAAAAAAAAAAAAAATCCTCATCCTCAGGGGAAAAAATCCACACTTTCTCACAAAAGGAATTTTTTATTGTGCTCAAATTTCTATGTTCCTTAATTTCTACTGTCTTAAACAATACGATCTCTGCTACACATGTTGAATAGGGTCTAAAGAGGTATTGTTTTTAGAGGGGCGGGTACCAGGGATTGAACTCAGGGGCACTGGACTACTGAGCCACATCCCCAGCCCTATTTTGTATTTTATTTAGAGACAGGGTCTCTCTGAGTTGCTTAGTGCCTTGCCGTTACTGAGGCTGGCTTTGAACTCGTGATCCTCCTGCCTCAGCCTCTGGCTAAAGAGAGATTTTTGACAATCTAAATCAGTCAGGAATTAAAGTTCTAAAGTTAATACACCAGGGATGGTGCAATGACTCATAAGCAATAGCATAAATTGCTGAAATCAATAAGTATTTCAGTCGGGTCACCAAGAGTATAGTTCCTAAGGAATTATGTGCCTGTCATTTCTGTAAGACAGTAGATTCAGTGGAGACATTTTATTTTTAAAACTGTGTTTACATTTGTAATATTCTAATTGTAGAAATGAAACATTTAAATTTTTCTTTCATAATTTATCCCAACTCATCATTGTCATGGAATCAACTGTCCACCAAAAAATTATCTCAACTCTAGGAAGTTCATTAAGGAAGTTCATTACTTTTTTTGAAGATCCTGTAATAACTGCATTGTAGTGATCCTCATGATCAATCTACCTGAACAGCATTTGTTTCATAAGGAATCATTTCAATGAAAACACCCAACAATACTAAGGCGTTGTCTCACTTAATTGCCAAGGAACTGACATAACTGCAATGCCATCTGACCATTCTTTGGGGCCTTAAATTCTCTGTTATCAACTCCCTATAAAAACATAATTAATAATTACACTAGAAAAGAATAATATAGCAGTTTCTATGTGCTAGACATTATATGTGTTATCTCATGTATGCACAAAGTCCTTTACAAAATTCCATTAGTTAGATGCTTCTATTATCCCAGTTTAATAGATGAGGAAGTTAACCCTTAGTAAATTAACCATGATCACACAGCAGTCATGTGCTGGGAATTGTACACTCAATTTATAAGCACTGTATCTTTTTTTTTTTTTTTTCTTGCTACTGGGGTTGAACTCAGGGACACTCAAGCACTGAACCTCATTCCCAGCCCTATTTTGTATTTTATTTAGAGACCCTGTCTCACTGAGTTGCTTAGTACCTTGCTGTTGCTGAGGCTGGCTTTGAACTCCTGATCCTCCAGCCTCAGCCTCTGGAGCTGCCGGGATTACATGGAATGGGCCACCTCTCCTGGTGCACTATATCATTTAACCTTCAAACTAACTTATCAAAAAGGTAACATTAGGGGACGGGATTGTGACTCAGTGGGAGAGCTCTTGCCTAGTATGTGAGAGGCACTGGGTTCGATTCTCAGCACCACATAAAAATAAATACACAAAATAAAGGCATTGTATCTATCTACAACTAAAATAAAATTTTAAAAAAGTAACATTATCCATATTTTATAGATGAAGAAACTGAAGCTCAAATTTTTTATTTAAATTGCCAGTGGTAATGTAAATTAAAAAAGCAGAGGGAGGATTCAGATCCAGATTTGCCTGATTCTAAATCTGTGTGTTTAGCAGTTGGTAGTTTCCAGTAGTTTCTAGCAATTCCCTATAGAACTCCAAGGCTCTGAGGATGTGGATCAAAGATCACAAAGGTAGACAGATGGGTTGGCAAGGCAAACAGAAGGGAGGCTAAGAAGGCATGCCTTTCTTTTCCCACTCCTTTTATACTTCAACTGGTATGACTTTACTTTTATCTGTTTTACATGTTAGTGTTTAAGATTTCAAAGGAAAAAAGCACTTCTTTTTTTTTGTACTGGGAATTGAACCCAGGGGTGCTTTATCAGTGAGGTACATACCCAGTCCTTTTTAGTTTTTGAGACAAGGTTTTGCTAAATTGTTGAGGATCTTGCAGAGGCTGGCCTCAGCCTTCCCAGTTGCTGGGATTAGAGGCATGCACCACACCACCCAGTTTCTTTTCACCATTTTTTTTTACAAGTTATAAATACATTGCTGCACATGTTCATCTGCCACAGTCTGGCTGGGCACAATCAGGAGCCACTTGTCAAAAGAAACTAACTTTATTTTTAGAACCACACACGCCAAACAAAATAGCCTCTCAGGAAAAACCCTCAGAGCCTCAACTGCCACCACCGGCTTTCCACAAGCCTCTCTCTCCCACACAAGCTTCTCTCCACCTCCCACAATCCTCCTGCTCTTGAGGCCGATTGGCTGGGTCACGTGGGCGGAGCCAAAAAAAGTCCCCCAATGAGCAGCTCCGTGGTCTGAAAGGGCAGGGAAACAGCCCAATGAGCATCACCGCAGAGGAGCCAATCAGCTAGATGTTGCTGGGGCCGCTGTGAGCCAATCATCAGCCGGCAGCTGGAAGTTTGCTGGGGCCCCTTCGGCTGTGGCTCTCAACATCTCCCCCTCTCTGTTTAAACAAAAAGCATGTGGCTTAGGGACCGTGCCTGCCTTAGGTTGTCCAATAGTACATATGGTCCTTACCCGTTAGGTTGGTACCATTGCAATTGGATCTTACCCGTCATTGACTACTGGTCCAATATACAGCCACACCTGTGGAGAGGTCTTTGTACCAGCGGGGGGGTGAGGTTCTTTGCCTCACCTCTGTTGGCCCCCAAATTTTAACTGGACAATCATGACAAGCAGAAGGGAGGAAGATACACCAAGCCAATTGACGGCTCCTTTTGGAAAAATTGTACCACCGATGACATCATCAGCAAAAATACCCCAACACTACCACAAGTCGCTGCACCAACAGATAGTTCACAATGCATACAGGTGAGTTCACAATGTGTCCAGGCAAGTTCTGCAAGCAGTTCAGTGATGGCTATTGCAGAAGCTGTAGATTGGTTTTATCTTTGACTTCACCAGCACTGGGATGAAGATAGGAATTCTGGCAATAATGGCTAAAGAAAAAATTATGTAACATTACAGAAGGTACTAAAAGAAAACAATTTTCTTAACAATTTACATTGTCTTCACCGGCACTGGGATGAAGATAGGAATTCTGGCAATAATGGCTAAAGAAAAAATTATGTAACATTACAGAAGGCACTAAAAGAAAACAATTTTCTTAACAATTTACATTATCTTTAAGAGAATTATTAAATATAATGAAAAGGAAAGGTGAAAGTAAACAAACAGATCTGTTAACCTTCTTTTTTGTTTACATATTAAAACAATCCTCAACAGTTGTTTACCCAATTTAAATTAAACCATATAAATCACGTGAAAAAAAATATTTGGATCCATTTTATCATGAGGGCTCATCATATATGATATATGGACATACATACATTCAAACATATAACACAAAACACAAGTGTGCACACATAATATAATACATACAACACATAACATTATAGTAAAGGCCTTATAACTTTTTACAGGTGAAATCTCCATTGCAATGTTTAAAAACTCTATAGTCAAAAAATAGAACTGATCAGCAAAACATTAACCTAGGTCTGTATGAGCTCAAAAAACAAAATAGAACTTCATGATATGGCAAAGGGCAATAATAAAATAGATATTGAAAAAAGCATCCTGGTTCTGTTGCAGATGTAAGAATAGCCAAACTGGAGTTTTGGATATCAGTTGTTATGGATTTGAGCCAAATCATCTTCTTTTTGGTCTGTAGAAATCGCTTTAGTTAATCTTTCTGGAATCCAAATTGGCTGCTGTTCTCCCTGTGGAAACACACAAACAGACCCCCGACTCCAGACAATTACTGGGTCAGGACCTTTCCATTGTCCTGTTAGAATATCCTTCCAAAGTACCTTGGGCTTATGTACATTTTTTGGACACATATGCCTTTCCGCAGCACTAAGTCCTGATGAATCCAAATTTAAAAAGTTTAGAGTAAAAAGGGTTATTTTAAGTTTATCTTTGGGGAATATATACCCCTTCCCAATTCCTTCTTTTTGCTTTAATAAGTACATTTTAATAGTTTGATGAGCTCTTTCAACTATGCCTTGTCCCTGTGAATTGTATGGGATTCCTGTTATATGAGTAATGCCAAATGTTGAGCAAAATTGTTTAAAAGAGGTAGAAGTATAACCAGGGGCATTATCTGTTTTTAACTGTTTTGGAACACCCACAGTGGCAAAATTTTGTAAGCAATGAGCTATAACATCTTTAGTATTTTCTCCGGCATGAAGGGAGCCCATCAAAAATCCAGAAGACGTATCAACTGTAACATGCAAATATTTTAATTTTCCAAATTCTGGCAAGTGTGTGATGTCCATCTGCCAAATATGGTTAGGTATCAATCCTCTAGGATTGACTCCAAGATTAACTTGTGGTAAAAAGGTCACACAATTTTGACATTGTTTTATTATTTGTCTAGCTTGTTCCTTAGTTATTTTAAAACGCTTTTGTAAAGTATTAGCATTGACATGGAACTTTTTATGAAAATTTATAGCTTCTTCTAGTGTAGAGAAAATATGTATGTCATGTGTAGTTTTATCTGCTAAATCATTGCCCAAACTAAGGGCTCCAGGCAATCCTGTATGTGCCCTGATATGTCCTATAAAGAATGGATCTTTTCTGTCCCAGATTAGACTTTGTATAGTGGAAAGCAAAGAGAAAACAGTAGAAGAAGGGGAAATCCTACCAGCATCTTCAAGAGATACTATAGCATTAACTACATACTGACTATCAGAAAATAAATTAAATACAGATTCTTTACATCACAAAAGCTTGTAAAACTGCATTAAGCTCTACCTTTTGAGCTGATTGTTTGGGTACTAAAAATGTAAAAGTTTGATCAGGGGTAACTACTGCTGCTGTACCATTATTTGACCCATCAGTGAATATATTTGGAGCATTCATGATAGGTGTTTTTCTTGTCATTTTTGGAAAAATTACAGGATGCAATGACCAAAAAGACAATAAAGGATTAGATGGTAAGTGGTTATCAAATGAAATATTAGATTTGCACATGATTATTGCCCAAGTATTTAACTCATTAGCTAACTCATCAATTTGATTCATAGTATATGGAGTAATAATTTTATTGGGAGAAATTCCAAACACTCCCTTTGCTGCTTTTATTCCTTTGAGTATTAATTGTCCTACAGCCTCAGGATACCTAGTAAGAATAGTGTTAGGAGAATAAGATAAATGTATCCATAATAATGGACCTTCTTGCCAAAATACTCCTGTAGGAATATTTTTTGTTGGTAGTACAATAAATAATAAAGGCAAACTTATATCAATTCTATCCAAATGCATATTTTCCATATATGTTTCAATGATTTTTAATGCCTTTCTTGCTTCAGGCGTTAACATTCGGGGTGAATTTGGATCTGATGGACCTTTTAGGATATCAAATAAAGGTCCCAACTCTCCTGTTGGTATACCTAAATAAGGCCTTATCCAATTTATGTCTCCTAATAACTTTTGAAAGTCATTAAGTGATTTGAGTTGATCTACTCGTATTTGAATTTTTGGTGGACGGACCATGGTTGAGGATAATAGAACTCCTAAATAATTAATTGGAAAATTTAATTGTACTTTATCTATTGCTATCTCTAGATTATAATTTTTTAATATGTTTGTAAGTGTGGCATAACATTCTAGCAACGTGGTTTTATCTTTGTGTGCTAATAATACATCATCCATATAGTGAAATATTTGTAGTTCAGGACTTTGATTTCTAAGTGGCTGGATTACTTTGTTAACATAAATTTGACACATAGTTGGGCTGTTAGCCATCCCTTGAGGGAGTACTTTCCATTCATATCTCTGATCAGGACCTTCATGATTCAGTGCAGGGATAGTAAATGCAAAACGTGGACTATCCTCAGGATGAATTGGAATTGAAAAAAAAAACAATCTTTAATATCTATAACTAAAACATACCAGGTTTTTGGCAAAGCAGACAATTGAGGAATCCCTGATTGAGCAGGTCCCATAATAACCATCTCATTATTAATGGCTCTTAAATCTTGCAATAATCTCCATTTACCAGATTTCTTTTTGATGACAAAAATGGGAGTATTATGGGGAGATACAGAAGGTTGTATATGTCCTTCTGCTAATTGTTGTTTGACCAGGTCATGGGCTGCTTGTATCTTTTCTTTAGTCAGGGGCCACTGAGGAACCCATACTGGTCTTTCTGATTTCCAAGTAATTTTTATTGTCTCAGTGGCCCTTTCTGAAAATCCAACCCATGTCTGTCTGTTCCTTGATCTATTTGTATTGGTGCTGCTATACCTTGTTCTTGTTTTTCTAATCTTTTTCCTTTCCTAAAACCTTGTCTAGTCATAATAGTGGGTGCATTTTGGTTGATGTTATTTGTTAATGTCAAACCTAATTGATCTAGGACATCTCGTCCCCATAAATTTACGGGAAGATGATCCAATACATATGGCTGTATAGTTCCTTCACATCCTTCAGGATCCTTCTAATCTAATACCATTGCACTTCTATGGGGATTAGTTGCCACTCCTAGGCCTCGAAGCGTTTGAGTGGCTTGTTGTAATGGCCAATGTTTTGGCCATTCTTGACGAGAGATGATGCTAAGGTCTGTGCCTGTATCCAGTAGCCCATTAAATTCATGTCCTTGAATATTTAGTTTTAGCATGGGGCGAGAATCTAAATTTAAAGAAAGCATAGCCCAGTCTACACCTGTGGAGCCTAATCCCTTGGAACCTCTTTCGACAGTACGACTGGAAAATTTATCATGTAGGCTGGGTATTATTAGTAACTGTGCTATTCTATCTCCTGGTGAAATTACTGATATACCCTTTGGAGAACTGGCTATAATTTTTATTTCACCTTCATAATCGGGATCAATTACCCCAGGACTTATCATAAGTCCTTTTAGAGTAGAAGAGCTGCGTCCCAATAATAAGCCTACTGTTCCTTTGGGAAGAGGTCCTTTCACCCCTGTGGGAATGATTTGAACTCCCATCTCTGGAGTTAGTACTGCTCTGGCGGAGGCGCAGATGTCCAACCCTGTGCTCCCTCTGGTTTGTCTGATGAGGGATCTGATGGACAATGTGTCCTGGGCACTACCCTGATGGGGTTGCTGGGTTCCTCCAGTGCTCCGTATATTTGTGGTTTTGGGCCCCAGAGCATTGGGCCACCCTGTCCATTTTTTGGCAATGGAGCCCGATGCCTTTCTCCACGATATCGTGGATAAACACCTGGTCCTTGTTCGTTTTTTGATAATGGAGTACCCTCTATGGTGGTTTGAGAACGGCATTCATTAGCCCAATGTCTCCCTCTACAGCATCGTGGGCAAATACCTGGTATTCTACTCCTTTGATACCTAGTTTTGTTAAACCCTCCTCCAATGGGGCAATTCCTTTTAAAATGTCCTGTTTGTTCACAATTGTAGCATGTTCTTGGCCTGGCATCTGAAGCCTGTTTTACTGCAGCTGCCACAATTTGCCCTTGTTCATTAATGTCTCTGGCATCTAAAGCCTGTTTTACTGCAGCTCCCACGACTTGCTCTTGTTCATTAATGTCTCTACATAATTTAATATATGTGTTTAAATCTTCATGTTTCCATGGTCTAATGATATCTCTGCACCAACGATTCGCTTGCTCATAAGCCAGGTGTTTTAGTAATGGCATTGCTTGTTCTGTATTCCCAAAAACTCTGATAGCTGTTTGAATAAGCCTATCTACAAATTCAGCATAAGGTTCATTAGCTCCTTGTATTACCTTAGATAATTGACCTTGTAAACCTCCATGTCCTTGTAAAGTCTTCCATGCCTTAATTGCATCTACAGCAATTTGTGCATATACACCAGGATCATATGCAATTTGTTGCTGCTGATCCTCATAAGGTCCCTTTCCTAACAACATATCTAGATTTCTCTGAGGATAACCAGCTGCTGCATTTCGCCTAGCCGTCTCCTTGCAAAATTCCTCATTGGCAACCTTCCATAACAGGTATTGTCCTCCATTTAGCACAGCTTTACACATATTAGCCCAATCTGCTGGCGTCATTTTCAAGTTGGTAATGGATTCAACCATGCTTACAGTGAAGGGTGCTTGAGGACCATAGGTTGTTACAGCCTCTTTTAGCTGCTTCACTTTTTTGAAAGTTAAAGCATGGTGAATTCACTGCCCTCCTGCCTGCTCAAATACAGGGCATGTTAATATTTGAGATCCTGTCTCAGGATCCCAACTATCAACTGCGAGGGTTGGGAGCCTCCCAGCATATGGAGGTGGCCTTGTTAGTTGGACACTTACGTCCTCTGGTGATAGAAAGGTGTTAGTAGCAGTCTCCTGTAGAGGTGGTGCTGTTGGTTGGACACTTACACCCTCTGGTGATAGAAAGGTGTTAGTAGCAGTCTCCTGTTGTAACTTTCCCCCTGATGGCTTTTTCTGTTTTACACTTTCTTTCTCTGTCTGACTAACTTGAGAGGCCTTCTCTTTTACTTGAATCTTTTCCTCTGTCTGACTAGCTTGAGAGGCCTTCTCTTTTACTTGAATCTTTTCCTCTGTCTGACTAGCTTGAGAGGCCTTCTCTTCTACTTGAATCTTTTCCTCTGTCTGACTAGCTTGAGAGGCCTTCTCTTCTACTTGAATCTTTTCCTCTGTCTGACTAGCTTGAGAGGCCTTCTCTTTTACTTGAATCATTATGTCTTCTCCTTCCTCTACCATTGTCTGAACTGAAGGCTTTGGACTAAGCAAACAAGATATGAACGTCCACAATGGCAATGTGCCAACTGGCAGAGTCCCTGGGCTTTTCTTTTCTATTCTTTTTAAATCTGCACCATGATGGTTCCATTGTGATATATTTAACAACTCCTCCTTAAAAAGCCATGGGCTACATTTTTGTATTGTATCAACGTATGCCCTGATTGTTCTTGATTTTACTGAGATGCCTCCTTCCTCTAACAATTTACTTAACACTCTTTCAGTTTGTTTTTTACTAATTTCTGATCCTGTATTTCTACTATAATACAACCCAACAAGATAACGCCTAACAAAACTGAAACAGAGTGAAACAAAATTGCAACAACACAAAATCATTATAATAGCCTCCTGAAATGTCCATCCGTCCTTTCTCCCTATCTGTTCCTCAGATGTGAGCGGTTTTTCTTCCATCTTACACATCTCCAGGGACAGGCAACTTAAAACAAAAGTGAAACAAAATAACAAAAGAGGAATCTTAAAATGGCTACCCATCCTCTTGCCCTGCCCTCAGGGGTGAGCAGTTTCACTTACCCTCAGTCGCTCCCTGTGCGGCCCACCAAATGCCGCAGTCTGGCTGGGCACAATCAGGAGCCACTTGTCAAAAGAAACTAACTTTATTTTTAGAACCACACATGCCAAACAAAACAGCCTCTCAGGAAAAACCCTCAGAGCCTCAACTGCCACCACCGGCTTTCCACAAGCCTCTCTCTCCCACACAAGCTTCTCTCCACCTCCCACAATCCTCCTGCTCTTGAGGCCGATTGGCTGGGTCACGTGGGCGGAGCCAAAAAAGTCCCCCAATGAGCAGCTCCGTGGTCTGAAAGGGCAGGGAAACAGCCCAATGAGCATCACCGCAGAGGAGCCAATCAGCTAGATGTTGCTGGGGCTGCTGTGAGCCAATCATCAGCCGGCAGCTGGAAGTTTGCTGGAGCCCCTTCGGCTGTGGCTCTCAACATTTTGTGCCCAGCCAGACTGCGGCACTATCATTTTTTTTTACAAGTTATAAATACATTGCTGCACATGTTTATCCACCAGCACCTTAACAAAGATTAGTTGACAATTATTTCCTCACAACACTCGGGAATAAGAATTCAGAATGACACTGAGAACAGCACAGCTCTGAAGACCTGGTACAGAATCTGTCAGGGAAGTCTAGGGACTGGGGATTTTATATGATGCACAGATCCCTTTTTTCTCTCTCCTATGTGATCATTACAATCTGATTCCATGAGTCAAAAAGAAGCATCCTCAGCTCACAGTTGCAATGCCAAGTTTCCTGCCCCCTAATGTCTATCACTCAACTTTAGACTCCAAGTCATAAAAACCCATCTGGTGAATAGTTAGGTCACACTTCCCTGTTCTGCCCAGAAACAGGGGGATGGGCTTCATGAAAATTAAATGTCCTTGACTCTACCTCAAGATGCCTACATCATAGAAATCAAATAGATCCAAGAACAATATTTCCTAAATATCTTCCATGGAGCCTATTAAGAAAACTCCTTGAAAAAATAGTTCCCTGGACAAGTTAGTGCTGGAATTGCTTCCTAAGCTATGTGGCTCAAAGATAGATCTATAATTAATCATCCAAACTGAACCATTTCTGAGTGTCAACAGGGATTTTATGAATAATTACACTAGGGCAATAAACATATACCGGAAATGTCCAGGGCAAATTTGGACTTAGATTTAAACTGCTGTTCAGCCCACAACTTCCAAATTGATTCAGCCAACCCAAATTTTTCTCCTTATAATACCTGCTAACATCATGAGAATCCAATATTCAGAATATACTTTGGGGGACTTTAAACTTAGAAGTCTTTTTTTTTTTTAAAGAAATGAGGTATTTAAGTTCTTTTATTTATTTATTTATTGTGGTGCTGGGCTCAAACCCAGGGCCTTATGCATGTGAGGCAAGTGCTCTACCAACTGAGCTATATCCCCAGCCCTAAACTTAGAAATCTTAGGACAATCTGCATGAGATGTAATAGACCAATGCTTCTCAATCATTTCCTGTCAGTGTATTCAGAGGACAGAACTGCTGATATTTTTTGAGGCACAGAGAGGTAAGTGGATGAGGCTCCAAGTAGCCACAAAGGATTGGCCATGGGAATGGGTGTTGCTGAGTCACTAGCTCAGCACTCCTGCAGTCCTCTGAGACATATTTTGGTCAGAAAGTTGTGAATAGACCAAAATACACCCACAAATAGCCTCCGTGTGTTTCTCTTCCTTGAAGACCAATGCAGATGATTAAGTTAAATGAAGGCAAGGGAGGATTTAGAGTTTTTTGTTGTTGTTGTTCTGTTTTTTTACCCCTCCTTTTTAGCCATTTCTTGGCCTCTTTTGTTCCCAGGATTTTAATCAGTGTCAAAGATCTTGAAAAAAAAAATGATGAAAAATAACAATTCTTCTAACTGATCAGATAATACTTTATTTCTAACATGAAGACACTGATGAAAAGGGCCAGGGGTATAGCTCAATGGTAGAGCACATGCCTAGCATGTACAAGGCCCTGAATCCAGTCACCACCATGGCAATAAATAAATAACACACACACACATACACACACACACATGGTTTCATAGAAAAACAGAAATCATGTTAGGTATTTTTCTTTGGCGGGGGTACTAGTGCTTGAACTCAGGGGCACTTGCCCTCTGAGTGACATCCCCAGCCCAATTTTTTGTCTTTTATTTAGAGACAGGGTCTCACTGAATTGTTTAGTGCCTCATTTTTTGCTGAGGCTGGCTTTGACTCACGATCCTCCTGCCTCAACCTCCTGAGCTGCTAGGATTACAGACCTGCCCCCCCAAGCCTGGCTCAGGTATTTAACATAGATTCTGATACAAGGAATTGGTTAAATAGGCAGTGGAATGTTGAAGAAGCAAGAAGGGGAACATGAAGGTAATGGAGAGGCCTGGCTGAGCTGGGCTCAGACCTCTGAAGAGGACATGCTGCCCACATGATTCTGGCTCATGGAAGGGGCTCTGGAGTGCTAAAAGAAACTGAAGACTAGCCAGGAATGGTGGTGCACACCTATAATGCCAGTGACTCGGAAGGCTGAGGCAGGAAGATCGAAAGTTCAAAAGCAGCCTCAGCAACTTGGTGGTGCCCTGAGCAACTTAGCGAGGCCCTGTCTCAAAATATAATCTAAAAAGGGCTGGTGTCAGGGGCTAGAAGGAAATTCTCCTTCAAAGAATAGCCTGACAGCCCCCTGGGAGACATCCTGCAGCTACCTATCTCCCTGGAACATCCTGCGGTTATCAGGATCATCAGACATCTTGCAGCTGGCAGTTTTACCACCCATATCCAGCAATTGCTGATTAGAGAGCTTCCCCATCCCCAGCATATAAATACCCCTGTGTGAATAATAAAAGTTTGCAGCTTGATCAGAACTCCTGTCTTGCTGTCACCTCTCGTGTCTCTTGTCCCTTCATTCCTCCCCATCTAGGTTCGCTGCCCACGTTGATGTGTCCTGCCGGTCGGGACAGGCTGGGCATGTGGCTCAGTGGTTAAGCACACCTGGGTTCCATCTCTGGTATGAAAAAAGAGAGTCAAGACTGGAAGAGCTCTTCCTGGGGTAATGCTGACAAGGGCAGCAAGCAAAACAGGAAGGAGCAATTTCTTTGTCCCCTTTCCCAGCCTTCTCTAGTTCCCTCTTTTTGGCAGCACCTCATAGAAAACAAGCAAAGATGACATGTGGTTTGTAGATCCCAGGCCCAGCATCTCCAGGAATGTGGAAACGTAGATAAGGACACAGCAGCTTAATAACTGACCTACATTCCAACTGAGGGGGATGGAGAGAGGAAGGTAAAGGTCATATTCTTTCCACATCTACATCTCCTGGCCCCGAGCCTGGGAAGGGAGCAGAAAAGGGAGGGGACAGAGGGATGAATTGCCTGACCTCAAAATTGCTCTTCATTTGTCTTGGACTATTATAACTATTTTCAGAAAACTTCCTAACTGAGCATAATGATTTCCAAAACTGTATTTCAAGGAGTTTTGTTTTGTTTTGCCATGGAAGCCAGTGTAGAGACAGCTAGAATCTCTGCAATGTGGGCAAGCCAAGCATGAAACACTGTTATCTTTCCTTCCAGGATATTCTGAAGGTATAGGAACACTGAGGAGACGGACAGGAGGGACAAGCTCTCCTGCTGGCCTCAAATAGGCATATATGAGCCCATTGGCCTGAAAGTCTAGGGTGCCATGGACTCAGAGAACAATATATAAAGCCTGGGCCTTAGAATCAGCTTTTAATATATGATATATATTTATATATCATACATAACTTATAAAAAAGGGTTTAGAAGTCATTTAGTTATAAAGCATATTGTGGCAAATAAACTATAGTATAGCCATTGGAATTCTTGGCATTATTTCTAAGCTACCTGTCAACTGGTTCAGGTCTTCACCAGCAATTCCAGTCACTTAACTGTGGAAACATTTGGAAGACATAAGGTGCTGTATCTCCAGGTACTGGATTTACCATAGGCAACAGCAAATATTCCCTTCCAGAGATCCTTGCCGTTGAATTGAGGACCTGATTCTCAAATAGCTTTTGATTAGTCTAGATTAAGTTAACTCAAAAATTCCACAAAATTTTGTGGATAGGGGTCAGATTTAAATGGGAATTTGAGCTGGGCATGGTGGTGCATGCCTGTAATCCCAGTGGCTCAGGAGGCTGAGGCAGGAGGATCACAGGTTCAAAGCCAGCCTCAGCAACTTAGCAAAGTTGTAAGCAGCCTGGTGAGACCCTGTCTCAAAAAATAAAAAGGGCTGGGGATGTGGCTCAGTGCTCCAGAGTTCAATCCCCATTAACCCCCCTCCACACACACAAAAAAAAAAGGTCTGAGGATGTAACAGAGTGGTAAAGCACTCCTGTGTTCAATACCCTGTGCCCACCCCCCCCAAAAAAACGTTGCTTTGAAATTTTCTGTGATTAAGAGGTATGAAAGGAAGAAAATTACTTGGGAGGAAAACATGGCAAATTTTCCCATATTTTCTTTTCAGGAGGGAAAAGAATAATTTTAAACTGTTTAAAGTAAGGAAACAAACTAATGGGTTAGTGTCCTGCCACATGCTTTGACACTATATTTCCATTCCACAATGATCATTTTGTCCTGTTCGGCTCTTCAGTTCAAAGTCAGGCGCTATGCTCTTGACAGCCAGGACTCCAAAATTTATTCCAAAGAGGGTCACACTCTTGTTTCTTTTCCCAAAGTTTCTCTGGAAGGGGGGAAGTCAAAAGGTACCCCTTCACCCGAGCCAAAGAGGACACATTATAGTGTTCCCGGGACCAGGAAGAATACAGTGGGCCTCAAATTAAAAGTTATAGTCTGGGATTATAAAGTGATAAAACATTTAAAACTAACATTCAGAAATGTAGTCTATTTTAATAATCATAGAATTGGGGTGTTATAGGCCTTTAATCTTAGCTCCTTCACTCTCTGTCCATATTGCCATTAGCAATTGACTGAGCAGCACTTGAGGAAGTAGAAATATGAATTTCACCATCGTTGTTTTGTTTTGTTTTTGGTGCAGGGAACTGAATCTAGGACTTCACAAATGTGATGTAAGCACTCTGTCACTGAGCTATGTGCCCAACCGCTAGCTTGCTTCTTCTTGACCATGGACTGTGTCATGATTCAGTCAGTCTACTAGGTTATCAGAGAGTAGGATCAAAACTGTCCCCTAAACAAGGGGCTAAATGCCCAGCCCAATGGTCTCTTTTTTATTGCCTCATATAATGACTGGCCTTCTCACTTCTAAATATTTTTTTTCATGCTTGAGGATTATAAAGAATAGCTTGTTTCTCCTGTGATATATATACACAATGGAATATTACTCAGTATTAAAAGAGAATAGAATTATGGCATTTGCAGATAAATGGATGGAATTGCAGAATATCATGCTAAGTGAAGTAAGCCAATCAAAAACAAACAAACAAAGGCTGAATGTTCTCTATGGGTGTTAATCCATAATGAGAGGCGGGGCATGAGATGAGTGGAGGAACTTTGGATGGGGTAAAGGGTGGGGGGTAAGGGGGTAGGAAAGATAGTGGAGTGAGATGGATAATATTACCCTAGGTACATGTATGATTGCACAAATGGTGTGACCCTACTTCATGTACAACCTGAGAAGTGAAAAATTCTGCTCCATTTGTATACAATAAATCGAAGAACTTTCTATTGTCATCTATAACTGATTAGAACTAATAAAAAATGAAAATAACCAAAAAAAAGAATATCTTGTTTCTCATTCATCATCAGCTCTGTCACAGATTTTTGAATAAATAAGCAGTAGACAAATCTAAGCCCAGGACATAAAGACATCATCTTCAAGTTAATGTCACTTCATTTTTGAGGTGAAAGGTGAAAGGGCTTTGGAGCCATTAATATATCTTGAAGTGAGTTGTCCCTGGAATACTCTCTTGGGAGATGTAGTTAGCTGTGGTAAAAGAAAAAAAAAAATTAAAATAAACGAAAGAGTTTTTTCCCAGTCAAATAATTTTGGAAAATGCTGGCAGCTATTTTCTGAGTGTTACTTCATATATTAGTATAATAAAGGCTTGGCCAATTCCTTGGTTAAAAAAATAGAAGATTTGACTTCACTTAACCTATAATTATTCCACTTATTTGATCCTAGAATTCTTTTTCCATGGAACAGTTACTAAGCCAGACGAACTTTGCCTCAGCAACAGCAAGGCACTAAGCAACTCAATGAGATTCTGTCACTAAATAAAATATAAAATAGGGCTGGGGATGTGGCCCAGTGATTGACTACCCCTGAGTTCAATACCCAGCACCCAGCACCCCTCCCCCCAAAAATATACACAGCACATGTACATGTATTAATCTGAAGACCCCTTTCTCACACTTACCACAATATTCATGTTATAACTGGAGAAACTAATCTTGCACTTAAAATAGTTCTCATTTCTATGAGGATTGCAAGGCAGTAAGTCCAGCTGTCTAATAGGGCCAGTGGCACATACTGACCAGACAGCAGAGGAAGATGAGGGAGAATCTTTCATGGAAAACAGCAAAGTTCCCTGGCCCATATGAGAATATAACTTTTGCTTTTGGCCTCATTAATAGCATGTTCTCAACAGCTGAACAAACCAACCTCAGACAGAATAACACACCCCTTAGCAATATGCAATCCCCCAGTGACCTCTGCTCTTTAAACTTTGGAGTTATTATTACTGAGTAGAACAACTCTTGTCAATTTGGAAAGTTACTTTGCAAACTAATGATGTCTGCTGCAGAAAAGAGTTAGCAGACATCTTTGAAATTAGCCCTTTAAAAAGTACAAATCTGTACTTCAGTTCCTCTTTCTTAGCTGGCACTATGGTCTGGATGTTTATCTCTCTCCGACAAATGCAAATGTTGTACACTTATCCCCAATGTGATAGTGTAAGGAGGTAGGGCCTTTTGAAAGTGATCAGGTAATAAGGGCAGAGCCTTCAATAATCACTTTAGTGCCCTTATAAATAGGTCCTAGAGAGATTCTTTGCCCCTTCTACCAAGTAGCAAGCAGGCAGCAACTATGAACCAGAAAATGGGTCCTCTCCAGACATCTAATGTGCCATCACCTTAATCCCAAATTTACAGCCTCCAGAATTAGGAGAAAAAAATTTCTCTAGTTTATAAGTTACCCAGTCAATAGTATTTTGTTATAGAAACCTGAAAGGATTAAGACAGCTGCTATCATATTTTCAGCACAAATTTTTCCCTCAAAAGTGTTTTATTGGGTCAGAATTCTATTTGCCCACAGTAAACAATTTGCAGACCAAGGTCCTTTAAAATTATTATGTTAGGCAATTGCTCAATGCAGCACATTAAGAAAACAAACTATAAAAACTTTCTATGTTTCTTAACGAATATAAAGTTGCAAAGGTTGATTTCTTTTCTTTTCTTTTTTGGGAGGGTGGGGCAGGGGGTGCCAGGGATTGAACTCAGGGGCACTCAATCACTGAGCTACATCTCCAGCCCTATTTTGTATTTTGTTTAGTGACAGGGTCTCACTGAGTTGCTTAGCCCTTCCCCGTTGCTGAGGCTGGTTGTGAACTTGTGATCTTCCTGCCTCAGTTTTCCTAGCCACTGGAATTACAGGCAGGCACCAGGCATAGCCGCAAAGGTTAATTTCTATCAAGTGAAGGGCATGAATGAAAAAGCACTTCACTCATGCCATTATGTCTTCCTTTATATCCAAGAGTTTTAACCTTCTAGCCATTTACTAAGTCTCTATTCATTTCCTTTAGGGTAATATAATGGATAAAGGTCTAAAGAGGAGTTGCTTCTGTACCTCCCCACAACTGATTTACTACATAATTCTTGGAAATTGCTTAACCTTTCTGGGTCCCAAACTCCTTCTCAATTGCTATGCTATCCATAAATTTCTAGGAAGAGCTTAAATCCTACAGTCCATTCTTCCAACTACCTCACTTATTAAATTCTGAGAATGAGCACAGGTTAGGACAATCAAGCCTAAAATATACTTAGTCCATCCACAAAAATTGGTTCTCTCTTATGAAGAGGAAATGGGGTTCAAATTTTTCCCTTCTCATAGTATAATCCTTATGAAATTGACTCTGCTAATTCACTCCTTTCTAGCATGGTTTCTATACAGCCAGGATTTCCACAAATTTGAAAAGAGACACATCCCCCTAAATATACAAACAAACCCCATGAATCTCAAACTAAACACCTTAGACAAAAATTAACTGAAAATGAACCACAGGTATAAATTTAAAATATAAAACTTTTAAAATATAAGAACTGGGCACAGTAGTTCATGTCAATAATCCCAGTGTTTTAGGAGGCTGAGGTAAGAGGATTGCAAGTCCAAGGCCAGCCTTGTCAACTTATTGAGACCCTGTCTCAAAATTAAAAAGGACTAGGGATGTAGCTCAGTAGTACAGTGACCCTAGGTTCAATCCCCAGTGCAGAGGAAAAAAACAAAACTGTATAGTAGTTCCCTCTTATCCATAGGGTATATATTCAAAGACCACCAATAGATGCCTCAAACCACAGATAGTATCAGACCTTATACACACACACATACCTATGATAAAATTTTTTGTACACACACATACCTATGATAAAATTTTATTTATGAACTAGGCATAGTAAGGCACTAACAATCACTACTAATAAAGTAGAACAATTATAACAACACACTGAAATAGAAGTTATGTGAATGTGTTCTCCCCCCCAACCCGCCCCCGCCATATCTTATTGTACCACCCTCTTCCTTTTTCTTGTTGATCCAGGGTCAATGAGAAGGAACTCTTTTATACAAGTATTCATAGCAGCTTTTTTCACAATAGCCAAAACCCAAAATCAACCCAGTGCCTTTTAATGGAAGAGTAGATAAAAACTACTATGGTATATCTATATTATGGAATTCTTCTCAGCAATAAAAAGGAACAAACTGTTGACACATACAACTTGGATGGATCTCAAGGGACTTATTCTGAGAAAAAAAAATTCAATTTCAAAAAGTTCATGTGCTATAAGCTTTCATTTATATGACATTCTCAAAATTGTAAAATTATAGAGAAGAGATTAGTGATATGCTAGAGGGTATGGACTTGGGGAGGGGAGGGGTGGCTACAAATAGGCAGCAAATGGCTCCTTATGGTCATAGAACAGATCTGTGTGTTGATATCTTGATTGTGGTCTGCACATGTGATAAAACTGCATACAACTACACACACACACACACACACACACACACGTGCATAAAACTAGTCAAATCTAGCCAGGCATGGTAGCACATGCTTATAATCCCAGCAACTCAGTAGGCTGAGGCAGGAGGATCACAAATTCAAAGCCAGCCTCTAGCAATTTAGCAAGGCCCTAAGAAATTCAGTGAGACCCTATCTCAAAATTATATATATATATAAAGGTTAGGGATGTGGCTCAGTGGTTAAGGGCCCCTGGGTTCAATCCCCAGTGCAAAAGAAAAAAACCTAGTCAAATTTAAATAAACTATTTGAATTATACCAATGTTGTTTTTCTGGTTTTAATATTGTTCTATGTGGTTACCACTGGGAGAAACTGGATGAAAGGTACATGGGACCTCTTTTCTGCATATAAGTTTTTGTGAATCTATAACCATTGCAAAATTGTTGTTCTTAGAATAACATTAAAATATTTGATCATGGAATACAAGGCCTTGTAGTACCGACTCCTACATTTTTTTCCTTTTTTTTTTTTTTTTTGGTACTGAGAATTGAACCCAAGGGCACTTTACCACTGAGCTACAGTCCCAGCTCGTTTTATTTATTTATTTTTCATTTTGACACAGGGTCTTGATAAGTTGTTAGGGGCTTGCTAAGTTGCTGAGGCTGACTTTGAACTTGTGATCCTCCTGCCTCAGCCTCCCAAATCACTGGTATTAGAGATGTGCGCCACCTCATCCAGCTTTGATTACCTTTTACTAAAATCCCTGGCACACAGAGGACAACAGCTTACTGAACAAATAGACCTGAAATCATTGTTATCTCAAGCAAAAGGAATATCATAATTGATAACTAAAATCAAGGGGAAAATCCACTTTTTTCCAAGGCCACAGCCAAGGAAGTATAATAAGTATTATTTTCTTTTATTAGGCTTTGGAAGAACCCATTTCTCAATTTTATGCTCTTCTCTACATCCATCTAAAATCTTCATAAACTCAATGTCCTCATGATATTTCCTGCCTGCTCAGTATCCCAAGTGCCATCCCACTGTGTCATAGTTATCTTTTTTTCTAGCCTTTTGAAATAAAGAAAAATAGCATAAAATAATATAAAGAAAAAAAAAGGGAAGAATACTCAGATGGGGGTCTTATTCCAGTACTTCCACTGATTAGGTGAATTTGGACCAATTGGTTCCCATTTCAGAGCCTCGATTTTCTCATCTGTAACAGACAGAAATTGGACTAGAATATAATTACTAAAGAGTCTTTGAATTCTGGTATTTGTGTGTGATTCTAAAACAACAACAACAAAATACTGACTTGGTTTCTATTCCTCTATGGTACTTCTGTTTTCTGAGGAGCAGTATCTGATACTAGGTTATCTATATGATAAACCAATACCTACCAACATACTACCAATTATTGAGTTATTCCTGCCACAGAACAGGAAGTATTAACTCAATAAAAATATGTCTCTTTAATGAGCTCTTTCTCTTGAGGAAAAGAACTAAGGGTAAAGATTTCACAGGTTTTGATATTCTGGTGATAAGAGGACTTGTGATAAGATGGGCTTTTTGATGATATCTTTCCAAAATTAAGCATTCATTTATGGATTAAAAAGGATAGCCGTAGTCTAGATCTGATTTCACTTCAAAATATTGTAAGTATATAAAAACCAGCAGTCTTTATTTTTACTCCCTGGTAATATAAATAATTTAATTGTCCAACTTGAATTATTATATTTCATAGAAAGACAAGCATAGTTGCCCCAATTCTTGTTTCTCTGGCCCTAGTTTCCCTAAGTACAATCACTTCCTATGATCTGCTGTGCAGCAAGTTCCCTGTCTATAGACTCAGACTCAAGAAGATTTATGGATTGAAACTATTGATTTCTACTTTTATGTAGTTGGATGAGCTACTTGTGAGTTGTCCTTTAAACTGCCATCAGGCTCCTGTTATCTTCATGAGGATTGATTCACTAAAATAAAATTTTGTGTTCTAAGTCACTCAGTGAGCAAGATGTACAAACTATCCTAACTGCCTTTTTTTTTTTTTTTTTTTTTTTGCAGTGGTGGGGATGGAACCTAGGGCCCCTCAGTGCTAGGCAAGTGTTCTGCCATAGAGCTATGTCCCCACCTCCACCCCCAACTGTTTTGTTGTTGTTTATTTTTGGTACTAGGGATTGAACCCAGGGGCATTTAACCACTGAGCAACATCCCCAGCCCTTACTTTTCTCTTTTGAGACAGGATCTTGCTAAATTGCTTAGGGACTCATTAAGAGAATTTCTGAGTCTGGCTTTGAATTTGCTGATCCTGTGCCTCGGCTTCCCAAACCACTGGGATTACAGGTGTGCCCCACTTCACCTGGCCTTCCAACTGTTTTTTTTGTTTTTAATTTTTTTTAATATTTATTTTTTAATTGCAACTGGACACAATATCTTTACTTTATTTATTTATTTTTATGTGGTGCTGAGGATCGAACCCAGGGCCTCACTCCTGCTAGGTGAGCGCTGTACTGCTGAGCCACAATCCCAGCCCCCAACTGTTTTCTAAACACAACTCCCTTTACAAGCATAAGGTTCACATACTACTTGATAAATATCTAGAAACATCCAGCCTGGCACCCCACTGTAACCTATACTTAGTATCCATCAATTGAATTTTTCTTTCTTTCACTACATAGTCTCCACTAATGAAAGAAGAAAACAACTAAAATAATTATTAGTTAATACTAAGATACCAAAGGTTGATAAAAGCAAGGTGCTCAGGAAACTGTCTCAAGAGTACTTTTAAAAAGAATGCAAATTGATGCTCAAGTGTATGAATTTCACTGTATGTAAATTAGTGAAAGAGAGATTGAGAGAATGCAGAAAGGTACAGCTGGGCACTAGTGGAGGTCATTTGTGGTACTTAGAGAAATAGGTGACCTGGCTAGCTCTTCAAATGAAAAATGTAAACATATTGGGGGAAAATCTAGTTAAGTCTCCACAAATATCCATATATTTAAAGAAACATTAAATAATATTCAGGTTAAGGAGTAAATGAAGGTAAAACCCCAGAACACTGAAATTGACTTTTGTCTCAAAGGAATTTGATGACATCAAGCTTACTTGCAGTCTCATGGGATCATCTAAGTGCTATAAGCCAATAGAAGACCTCGAATAAAACAAGGATAGCAAACTTTATCTCCAGTATAAGGATAACCAATATATAATAAGTACTTAGTATGTATTCTACAGTTTTAAAGATGATAAGGTTATTTAGGCCTTCTTTAATTTCCAAGAAATTTTATAGTTTATTTGCTTGAAATTCTGAGGGGTTAAAAAGCACTTAAGGATAAAGTAGAATTAAACTCACCCCAATATCCCAACTCCCAGAGAGAGAAAGTTGGAGGACTACAAGTCAGACTATTGATTTTGAATTTTGATCGTGAGTAGAAAGAGAAACTGCCCTGAGAATTCATACCTATAGCTAGCTTACATAAGGGTCAGTAGCTTCAATTCACATTAACTGCATTGTCCCACAAAACTTGAAAGAATTTAATTTATAGTGATTCCAGACTGGCAAAATTGAAGACTTCCACTGAAGAAATGTCCTTTCTCCCAGCCCTCAAAAATTTTTTCCACAGAATTTTTTCTGAGAAAAATAACCAGATTACACCCACACAAGCCTTAAATAGTCTACAAAATAAAGCCCCATGATCAATAAATACCAAAGACAATAGTCAGAAGAATTAGAAAATTAGAACATCATACATTGAAATTATTAGATATGAAATATGAAATAAAATTCTTTAATATACTTTAATAAACCAAAGAGATACTTGAACATATGAACAAAGATTAAGCAAATAAAGTATGCAATTTCTTAGAAATTAAAGACTACCAAGCAGGATGCGGTGGCACACGTCTGTAATCTCAGCAACTCAGGAGGCTAAGGCAGGAGGATCGCCAAGGCACTTAGCAACTCAGTTAAACCCTGTCTCTAAATAAAATATAAAAAAAGGGCTGAGCACTAAAAAATGACAAAATCATGGCATTTGCAGGGAAATGGATGGCACTAGAGCAGATTATGCTAAGTGAAGCTAGCCAATCCCTAAAAAATAAATGCCAAATGTTATCTTTGATATAAGGAGAGCAACTAAGAACAGAGCAGGGAGGAAGAGCATGAGAAGAAGATCACTATTAAACAGGGATGAGAGGGGGGAGGGAAAGGGAGAGAGAAGGGAAATTGCATGGTAAAGGAAGGAAACCCTCATTGTTATACAAAATTACATATAAGAGGAAGTGAGGGGAAAAGGGAAAAAAAAACAAGAGAGAGAAATGAATTACAGTAGATGGGGTAGAGAGAGAAGATGGGGGGAGGGGAGGGGGGATAGTAGAGGATAGGAAAGGCAGCAGAATACAACACACGCTAGTATGGCAATATGTAAAAAAGTGGATGTGTAACCGATGTGAATCTGCAATATGTATACGGGGTAAAAACGGGAGTTCATAATCCGCGTAAATCAAATGTATGAAATATGATATGTCAAGAGCTTTGTAATGTTTTGAACAACTAATAATAAAAAATAATAAAATAAAAAGGGCTGAGGATGTAGCTCAGTGGTTAAGCATCCCTGGACTAAAAAAAACAATTAAAAAATATATATATATATACACACACATATATAAAAAGAAATTAATTGCAGAATGCATACCAAGTTCTTATTTTATATTTGTTAAATTAATAAATGAATATAAATAAATGTCTCCAAAAACACTGAAATTGGATGGTGGTAATAGATAACATGCAGAAAACATCCTTGGTGGCAGATCACATTCAGAGCCAACAGAACAAATAGGTCTCTAGGGTCATTAGCATAGGAAGGTAAAACCATGTACACCTTGCTTGTAACCAGCCTGAAGTATGCAGGGTGTCAATATTGCCCAGTCAGTAAAGACTTCTTAAACTCTATAAGCACTATAGAGTAGCAAGAAGACAAAAAAAATATGGTAACACATATAGTATTTGCAATTGTGATATAAGGTGGAAGAAATTCTGAGTGGTAAAAAGCATTTCAGCTGTTGATCTTTGTCTGCTAAAGGGAAAGAAAGCGTAAACCAGATGACAATATGCCAAACAGTTTGGTTTTAAAAAAAAGAGAAGCACCCTTGTATTTCAAGGGTAATTGGAAGCCGGGCCTGGTGGCACACACCTGTAATTCCAGTGGCTCAGGAGGCTGAGGAAGGAGGATCATGAATTCAAAGCCAGCCTCAGCAACAGTGAGGCATTAAGCAACTCAGTGAGACCCTGTCTCTAAATAAAAGACAAAATAGGGCTGGGGATGTGGTTCAGTGGTTGAGTGCCCCTGAGTTCAATCCCCAGTACCAAAAAAAAATAGTGAGGATAGGGGCTGGATTGTAGCTCAGTGGTGGAGTACTTGCCTACCTTGGACGAGAGAAGAGAGAACTTCTACCATGCAGGTGGGGGCCTGATAGCAGAAAAGTTAAAAAAAAAATTCAAAGAATTTTGGTGTGCTGGTTTCTGAGCTTATATATGGTTCTGGGTAGAGCATGGAGCAAAATTTATGTAAAACAGGCATTGAAAAAGTATCAAGGCTAAGCTTTTCTATAACTTCCACCTGGGTTCACCCCAATCTTCCCTTTTCCTCCACCTCTGGGACAAAAGAGTTGGCTGGAGGTGAGCTTTAAGGTCCTTTACATTTGAAGTAGGCTTTGCTTGTGCTCATTAATATGTCTACTGGTTAGCCTCCTGGTGTGACTTCTGCATATGAACAAGAAGACCTCAATTGGGATCCATCTCTGATTTTTCTTGTTCATTACTGGCTTAAAGTGCTTCCCAGTCCTGGGAGCCATTGTGTATCCCCCCAAACAGCTGGTCTAGGAAGAACTACCTGAGTTAAAGAGGAGTAATTTTAAAGGAACCAATGTATATGTAAATGTACTACCAGAAAATAAATCAAAGAGTAGAAAAAGGTAAAGAAATAACAGATGAAGAGTAATCACTAAAATATATTGTTGTGGATGGGGGCAAATCCTTATTAGACATATTGCTAAGAATTCAAAAAATTTGATGGGGAAAAGTGTCTTACCTTTAAAAAGCAAATACAAAACAAGAAATCGACACAAAAGTGCTTAAGAAAGAAAAACAAGTTTGATGTGAGTTGGAAGAGATCAGGAAAGACGTGAAAGAGAAAAATCAAGCTATTTCAAGAATTAAGACTACCCTGGAAGCAGTGAGTGAAGAGACATTATCAAAACCACCATAAGGGATAAAGAAGATTGGCTTGAGAAAAGTAATCCACGATATTGAAGAAAGAACATAAAAGAACTAGGAAGAAACAATTGACTTTTTAAGACATAAATAGGAGCTTCAACACATTATTGATTTCCCACAAAAAGAGACAAGAAGAAATTAGAACAGGATTGGGGATAGCTCAGTTGGTAGAGTGCTTGTCTTGTATTCATAAGGCCCTGGGTTTAATCCCCAGCACCACAAAAAAAAAAAAAAGAAAGAAAGAAAGAAAAGAAATTAGAACAGAAAACTTATTCAAAACCACATTAGAAAATTTTCTGAAATTCAAAGAAACAATAAGAATATCTTAGTAAATTTCCTGGCTTTCAAAGACATAGGAATACTCCTTTGAACACTCTGGAACAAACAAACATGAAGGAAGATGTAAGGAAACAACTGAATGAAGGAAATAAAAAGAGAAGAGAGACTCAACAGTAATATAGCTGTTTATTCGGGGCAAACCTGCAGAGAAGATCCCAGTGGGACTGGAGCTTACAGCCTAGGAAAATTATAGGGGAGTGAAGGGATGCGGGAATTTTTGTAGTTTGGCCATTGCTAGAGTATTGATTGTCAGAAAAATGTCCTTGTAGTCATCTCTTTGTGGTGGTCACTGTTCCATGTGGAACACGGTGTTTCTCAAGATTTCACTCCCAGATAACAATTCCTGTTACAGAGTATTATCTGCCTTTTAGGTCAGGCTGACCATCGTTCTGGGTCAGAATGACCCTGCGGTGACAGTTGTTCTAACACGGAGGGTATGTTTCAAAATAGTGTTGCCTAAGTTCTCCCTAACAGAGGGGGTCTTTATCGGGCTAACCTTAAATTTTTACATTGAAGCACTAAGTGATACAGAAAAGGAAAATAGAGTAATTAGACAAATATCTTCAAATACACATGAAATCAAGGAATGAGTCCTTTATGGGGGGAAAAAAAGTACTAGAGGATTAATTGAGCAAACCAAGAACTAATTAAATAAAGAGCAGCAAAAAGTTCTGGTAAGCACTGAATCTATTAAACATAGAATTAATTATAAGGCAGCTGTGGAAATTATGGTAATAAAATGCAATGTAAATAAATGCTACAAGAAATGGAAATATAGAAGTGATATCTTGATAGTGATGAAAAAGGGAATGGGGCCATTTCATGAAAGGAAAAGGAAAGACCAGTAGAGTAAAGGGAAGAGACCAGGGGGAGGGAAGAGGAGAGGGAAAGGAGAAATACTGGGGAATGATATTGACCAAATTACATGATTATATCATGTGCATGAACAAATATGTACCAACTAATTTCGTTATTATGTATAAATATAGTATCCCAATTTAAAAAGTACACTAATGAAATTAAAACGGTGAAACACTACTACGTACTTATGAGAATTATCCAAATACAAAAATCTGACAATACCAACTGCGTGTGAGGACGCAGATCATCAGGAACACTCATTCATTGCTGATGAGGATGCAAAATGGTACAGCTACTCTGGAAATAAGTTTAGCAATTCATAATAAAACTAAACACAGTCTTAACATATGATCTAACAAGGATGTTCACAGGTGTTTACCCAACTAATGCAAAAACTTATGCCCACACAAAAACCTGCATGCAAATTTCATAGCAGCATTATTCATATGTGGGGGGAAAATCTACCTGGAAACAACCAAGTATTCTTCATGAGCTGAATGGGTAAATTCACTTGTGGATCAACATAATGGAACATTATTCAGCAGTAAAAAAAAAAAGAACTATCAAACCATAAAAAGACATGGGTAAAACTTAAATGCACCATGTTAAGTGAAATAAGCTAGTCTGAAAAATGATACATATGACATGATTTCACTTATGTGACATTCTAGAAAAGGTAAAACCATGGAGTAAAAATATCATCAATTGCCAGGAATCCAGAGGGAATGGGATGAGGATTCAATAGGTGACAGACAGGAGAATTTTTAGGGCAGTGAAACTATTTCGTATAAGTTTGTTGGGTAAATACATGACCCTATATATTTGTCAAAATTTATAGAATTGTACAGCACAAAGTATGAACCTTAATATTTGCACATTTAAAGAAATCATTTAGGTCAGGGGAATCTCAAATGGAATGCAGAATGTGACAACACAATGTCTGTATTATAAATGTAGGAAACAATCTCACTGAAGAGAGTGGTGAATAACATGGCTCACCTAAGTAACTAGAAATGAGTGGAGTCTGTAAAATAAACTGTCATGAGCACTCTAGCCAATGATGTTGTTCTCATAGGGGTACAGGTTCTTAATGCTGACACCACCGTTTGTATTTGAACAATCAGGTAGATGGCAAATGGTGGAAGACAGGTTCCTTATGGTTGGAATGGGAAGCAGCAGATAAACAAAATGAAAGGTAACAATGATCCATGGGGTGAGAGGTTACTGTTGGGTATATATCAATACGATTGTGTCTTTAACCTTTATACACATGGATGGTTGAATATAGAAATATTTGTGTATGTACACTAATGAGTATACATGCATCTATTTCTTTGTGCTATTATCTGAAAGGGCCCAAAATAAATGATATTCTCAAAAACCTAAAAGAAATAAGCAGGTAGCAACAAATATATCTAGTGGCCACATCTTGGTTTCTAATACTCCTTTCTAATAAAAGGGACCAGATTCCTCAGAGAAATGATTAATTCAAAGATTTAGGGAAGAAACATGGAAGAGGAAATACTGTGGGTGGAGGGAAGCCCTATAATGATGGGAATATGTCAAAGGGAGACAGACAAGAATTCCAAATGGTCAAAATGCAACAATAAGAGCCACAAGGGAGATAAGAGGAGTAGAGGAAGGGGATAGAAGGAGAGGGGGGAGGAATGGGAAAAGGAAGGAACTTTTGAATAAAATTGACCAAATTGGGGCTGCCAATGTGGCTCAGTGGTAGAGTGCTTGTCTATCATGCATGAGGCCCTGGGTTTGACTCCCAGAACTCCCCACCAAAATTTTTAACATTTATTTTTTAGTTTTAGGTGAACACAATACCTTTATTTTATTTTTATGTGGTGCTAAGGATCGAACATTGTACTTCATGCTTGCTAGGCAAGAAGTGTTCAACCTCTGAGCTACAGCCCCAGCCCCAGCACCAAAATAAATTAATCCAATTAGCTATGCACTTATATGAATATACCACAGTGAATTTCATCTTTATATATATATCATCAATATCAACAGTGACTAGTGATCTAGTGATGCTGGTAGTGTGGAGCTTTGATATGGTGTAGTGGAAATGCCACTTTACCCTTATGGTCTTCCTCCCCCCAAAAAAACTTATCACCAGACTGATCATGAGGGAAAAAAAATACAAATCCTAACTGAGGCACATTCTGTAAAATTCCTGAGCAGTACTCTCCAACATTGTCAAGGCCATCAAAAGCAAAGAAAGTCTGAGAAATTGAAAGAATCAAGAGAAGCCTAAAGAAGCACAACTAAACAATGTAATATTTTACTCTACATGGGTTCTTGGGTCAGAGAAATGGTAGGTAAAAACTAAGGAGGTCTGTAAAAAGAGCATACTACAGGGACACAGCCACATCAATGTTTATAGCAGCACAATTCACAATAGCTAGACTGTGGAACCAACCTAGATGCCCTTTGATAGATGAATGGATTAAAAAATGTGGCATTTATACACAATGGAATATTACTTAGCACTAAAAAATAACAAGATCATGGAATTTGCAGGGAAATGGATGGCATTAGAGCAGATTATGCTAAGTGAAGTTAGCCAATCCCTAAAAAAAATGCTGAATGTCTTCTCTGATATAAGGGGGGTGACTCAAAATGGAATAGGGAGGAAGAGCATGAGAAGAAGATTACCACTAAATAGGGAAGAGAGGTGGGAGGGAAAAGGAGGGAGAAGGGGAGTTGCACGGAAGATGGAAGGAGACCCTCATCGTTATACAGAATACATGTATGATGTTGTGAGGAGAAAAAAAAAAGAAGTGTGTCACATTAGATTGGGTAGAGAGAAGTGAGGGGAGGGGAGGAGAGAAGTAGGGGGATAGGAAGGGCAGCAGAATAGAAGAGACATTATGATTGCTGTATGTATATAGGTGACTCTATGACCAGTGTGATTCTGCAATCTGTACAATCAGAAAAATAAGAAATTATACCCCAATTGATTCATATGTATGAATTGCCAAGATCATTGTAATGTCATGTGTAGCTAATTAAAAAAAAAAAAAAAAAACTAAGGAGGTCTGAATGTATGGACTTTAGTAAAGAATAATGTGTGAGATATATGGGAACTCTGCATATCACCCTTGCATTTTTTTTTTGTGAATCTAAAACTATTATAGATTTTAAGTTTGTTTTAAAAAGTAAGTGATGGCCAGGCCTGGTGGTGCATTCCTGTGATCCCAGTGAACTCTACCCAAGAGGTTAAGGTAGGAGGATCTTTAGTTTGAGGCCTGCCTGGGCAACTTAAGGAAACCATGTCTCAAAATTAAAAATCAAAAAGACTAGGGATGGAGCTCAGTAGTAAAGGGCCCCTCAGCTCAATCCTCAGTTCTGAAAAAAATAAAAAATACAGTCATGGAGGCAATGTCTACATTATTTGCTTATGAGATAAGTTTATATCTAGAGAATTCAAGAAAACAATTACTATATACTTTGAGAATTGAACACAATGGTGAGATTAAAAAATATATAAACAACCTCCTAGAACCAAATGAAAATGTGAATACAACATACCAGAATCTATGGAATACAGTGAAGAAAGTTCTAAGAGGGAAGTTTATAGCTGTAAGTACTAAAAACTCAGAGCTATAAATTATTTGTTTGAAAATTACATTTCAAATAAATAACCTAATGAAGTATCTCAAGTTCTTAAGGAGGCAAGAATAAACCAAATCCAAACCAGTAGAAGGAAAGAAATAATAAAGTTCAAAGCTGAAAATAATGAAATAGAAACCAAAAGAATGGTGTGGAATATCAATGAAACAAAGAGTTTATTCTTTGAAAAGATAAACAAGATTGAAAAGCTCTTAGTTCATCTAATCAAAAAAAAGAGAGAAGACCCAAATTAAATAAAATTAGAGATGAAAATGGGGTATTACAATAGATACCACTAAAACCCAAGGGATTATTAGGGACTACTTTGAAAATTTATATTCCAATAAGTTGGAATATCTAGAAGAAATGGACAAATTTTTAGACACAAAAAATCTACAAAAGTTGAACCAAGAGGATATTAAAAAAACTAAACATATCCAACCACAAGATTTAAACAGTAATAAAAAGTCTCTCAACCACAAAAAGCCCAGGACCAGATGGATTCACTGCTGAATTTTACCAGACCTTCAAAGAAAAATTAACTTCAATACTCCTCTATTTCATGAAATGGAAAGAGAAGGAATGCTTCCAAACTCATCCTCTGAAGCCAGTGTTACCCTATATCAAAACCAGATAGGGACGGAAAAACAACAAAAGAAAAAAAAAATACAGATCAACAACTTTGATGAACATAGATGTAAAAATCTTCAGTAAAATACTTGCAAACCAAATTCTTCAGCACACAAAAGATCATACATCTGATCAAGCTGATTTCATTCCATGGATACAAGGATGGTCCAACATATACAAATCAATAAACATAATGCATGACATCAACAGAATGAAGGATAAAAATCATATGATCATCTCAATAGGTGTAGAAAAAGCCTCGACAAAATTCAACACCTGTTCCTGATAAAAAGCCCTAAAGAAACTAGATATAGAAGTATCTTACTTCAACATAATAAAGGCTACATATGAAAAACCCATAGCCAACATCACATTGAATGGGGGAAAACTGAAAGCATTTTCTCTATAATCAGGAAAAAGACAAGAATGTCCATTCTCACCACTCCTATTTTCATAATAGTACTTGGAATTTAGCCAGAGCTCTTAGGAAAGAGAAGGAATTGAAAAGTATACAAATAAGAATGGAAGAAGTCAAATAATCCCTTATTATCCTGTACTTTAAAGATCTTAAAGACTCCACCAAATGACTTTTAGGCCTTATAAATAAATTCAACACAGTAACATGATACAAAATCAACATACAAAAATCAGTAGCTTTTCTATACACCAATAAGGAACCTGCTGAGAAAGAAATTAGAATAAAATCCATTCACGACAGTTTCAAAAGAAATATTTAGGAATAAAATCAATCAAGGGAGTGAAAGACCTCTACAATGAAAATTATACAACACTGAAGAAAGAAACAGAAGACACTATACAAAAGAAAAACAGCCTTTGTTCATGGATTGGCAGAATTAATATTGTTAAAATGGCCATATTGCCAAAAGCAATCTACAGATTCAAGGCAATCCCCATCCAAATACCAATAACATTCTTCACAGAACTAGAAAAAAATCCTAAAATAATATGAAAGAATAAAAGATCCAAAATAGCATATATATATATATATATATATATATATATATATATATATATATATATATATATATATTACACACACAGAGAGAGAGAGAGAGAGATAGTTCTTATATATTAACAGACAGTTACATTTATAATGGGAAAAAAGATACCATTTACAAAAGCTACAAGCAGATAATTACTTAGGAATAAGTTTAAAAAGAAACATGCAATGTCTGTTTAACAACTTTGAAATGCAACTGAAAAACACAATCTAGGACTTAACAAAATGGGAAGGCACCCATTTTCTTAGGTAGGAAAACACAGTTTTAGACCAAATTGTTCTATAATTACAATGAATATCAATAAATAAATACCAGTAGAATTGGGGTAGAGAATGAAACAAGCAAATTCTAAAATATATGCAGAAAAAAAATATAATAAGTACACCCCTGGGTTCAATCCCCAGTATTGCACACACACACACAAAAAAAAAAAAAAAGAGAGAGAGAGAGAGAGAGAGAGAGATTTCCAAGAAAGAAGAGGGATGGCTATCCTTATGATATTAAAATGTTTTATTGGGGCTGGGGATGTGGCTCAAGCGGTAGCGTGCTCGCCTGGCATGTGAGGGCCGCTGGGTTGGATCCTCAGCACCACATACAAACAAAGATGTTGTGTCCGCCGAAAACTAAAAAATAAATATTAAAAAAATTCTCTCTCTCTCTCTCTCTCTCTCTCTCTCTTTAAAAAAAATAAAAATAAAAAAGAAAGGAAGCCTTCGTCTATTTTTTTTTAAACATATTTATAATGGCTGCAGTGAAGTCTGTGTCTATTAAATCCAACATCAGAATCCCTCAAAGGCAGCTGTCGTTTCTTTTGCCTGTTTTTTCTGTGTATGGGTCACATTTTCCTGTTTCTTTGCATATTTTATAGTTTTCTGTTGAAAACCAGACATTTTAGATAATATATTATAGTTATTCTGATCCCCTCAATGTTTGTTGTTTATTTGTTTAGGTACTTGATTAGTTTTTTAATAAAGTACATTCCTTCCCCTAAGTGTAGCCTCCAATGTTGCTCTTCAGAGGGCACAGCCTTGAGCTTGCTCTGACCTCTCCTTCCCCATCTCTCTCTTTTTCTCTCTCTTTGGGAATTGAACCTAGGGCCTTGCACATGCTAGACAAGTGCTCTACCACTAAGCTATACCCTCAGCTCTCTTTTACTCTGCTTTATGGTTTAGACTTGAGGTGTCCCCCCAAAGCTCATGTGTGAGTCAGTGAAAGAAGGTTCAGAGGTGAAATAATTAGATAATGAGAGTTGTAACCCAGTCAGTGGATTAATCCACTGATAGGGATTAACTGGGTGGTAACTGAAGGCAGGTGGTGTATGGCTAGAGGAGGTGGGTCATTGGAGGTGTGCCTTTGGGGTTTATATTTTGTCCCTGGTGAATAGAGCCCTCCCTCTCTCTCTATTTCTCTCCCCTGTCCCTTCTTTATTGTCATGTCCTGAGTTGCTTTCCTCTGTCACATCTTTCTGCCATGATGTTCTGCCTCGCTTTGGGCTCAGAGCAATGGAATCAGCCATCTATGGACTGGGACCTCTGAAATTGTGAGCCCCAGATAAACTTTACCTCCTCTATGTTGTTCTTAGCAGATATTTTGGTCACAGTAGCAAAACAGCTGACTAAAACACTCTTTTTTCTATGATCTCCCTGTTAAGTTTCTGGTTTGCCTGCCTCATACCCAGTTGTTAGCCTACACTAATTATTAGTTGTTTACTCCACTGTTTTCCACAATGACCTGGAGCATAAATTCTTCCACAGTGTAGTACTATTAAATGCTGTCCCACTGTTAGGACAGTCTTTGAGACCTGTTGTTGAGGTTTACTACCAATATCAAGGTGGCTTTTCTTAGCTGCATTCTCTTTTAACTTGATCTTTTTTTTTTTTTTCTCATTTGCTGTCATGAGAATACCAATTTCCTCCTAACTGTTCACTAGAAAGATATGCTTTTTCTAAATATGGCCCTTAGACTTGAACTTTCCCATTCTCTATCTGAAAAAAATGTCAGTTCCCTTAAGGAGAGCTACAAAGCTTTCTGTTCTTATGGCTTTATCTCCACATTGGCAGAAACTCTGTATTATTGTTCTGTGAATAGGGGCAGGAATCTATAGTGGTACCTCTTACAGGCAGGACTATGGACATGGAATGCATCCCTGGTCTTCTTAGCTTTTCCTTTCTTCTGAGGGTGTAGCTTCTACCTACAAGCAAGCTGAGGTGACGGTTATTGGGGTCCAGTTTTCTTGGCCTGCTATGCATGGGATAAACTGTCTGTCCTACAAGTGATATGTGGGTAAAGGCCAGACCTCTCTTCCTGGAATAGAGCTTCTGCAGTATAGAGCTAGAAAGTATAAGGAAAGTTGGTAACCAATCCTTCTGGAAAGAAACCATACCCTTATATTGAAAGCTGGGAAAAGATGGAGCCCTGTGCTATTGGCTACAGTTAGTTACTTAGAGTAGGTTCCATTTCACTGAGCTGGATGAGGTGGGGAGAATAGTTTATGGTTCAAATGTCATAAACTCTAGCTGTTCTTACTAAGATTCAATAGATTTTCTTGAATAAATTTTCCTCTATTTAATGGAAACTTTTGGAACAATTTCCACAGAATTTAAATATTTGGTTGTTTTCTTTTTTAATTATTACGGTTATTCTTATGGCAAACAGAATCCAGAGATTATCAGGTCACTAATCTCGAAGTGCTTTTTCAAATAATTTCTTTTTAGAAAGAATGTCTTAGGACTATTACAAGGATGAAAATAATAATGAGGGCTGGGATTTTGGCTCAGCGGTAGAGCACTCGCCTAGCACGGGAGGGACACAGATTCGATCCTCAGCACCACATAAAAATAAAGGCATTGTGTTGTGTCCATATACACCTAAAAATATAATAAATGTTTAAAAATTTTTTTAAAAAAGAAAATAACAATGAATTCCCATTCTAGTTCCACTTTAGACAAAAAAAATTTTTTTTAAAGAGAGAGAGAAAGAATTTTTTTTAATATTTATTTTTTAGTTTTCGGTGGACACAACATCTTTATTTTATTTTTTTTAATGTGGTGCTGAAAATCGAACCCAGCGTCCCGCGTATGCCAGGTAAGCGCGCTATCGCTTGAGCCACATCCCCAGTCCAAGACAAAAATTTTAACCTGCACTTTTCTTCATTTATAATGAGAACTAAACACCACTCTGATTGCAGTAAGAATCAAAAGATCATTAAAATACAGTCATGTGTCAGTAAACAAAGGGAATAATACTTTCTGAGAAATTAATCCTCAGGTTATTTGTTTTGTAGTGTGATCATCATAGAGTGCATTTACACAAACTAAGATGGCTTCAGTATCACTAGGTGATATAATCTTATGGTAGCACCATCATATATGTGGTCTATCATTGACTGAAATGTCATTATGTGGTGCATAACAATAGCATATATAAAGCACCTAACACAGAATTGACTCATAGCAGATGTGATAAATGTCACTTCTCTCCCCTTCATGCAGATGACCCTCAGTCTGGATAGCTATATGTTTACACTAGCAGAGTATCTGAATTATGGCCTATGTGTAATAAATATTGAATAGGATTTAAGATGGACTGATGAATGGAAGAATGAATGAAATGATCAGAGTGATTTCTAAGTTTACAATCTCTAATTTATCAATATAAAAAATATGGGTGATGTTCACATTTTAATGGTATAGTCTAAACAGTCTAATCAGAACTGATGCTCTCAGGGGTGGCTACATAATTAGCAGGGCAGAGTAGAGAAAGCAATATGGGGCCTTCTCTTCAAACATTATTAAGAATTTCAACATGGCAAATCATTAAACCATGTTTGGGGCTATTCCAACCATGGGGTCCTTTGTAATTACACAGGACACATAACCCATGAAACTATCCTTGCTCACCTCAGCCCTGGAGTAAGGTTCTGAAGGACTCCTCCTGCTATAATAGGTGTTATACTTTAGTTGATGGATCTGGGAGATCTTAGGAGAAGGGTACCAAGTGAAGGGCTGAAGCAGCCCCAGGTGCAGAAGACAGATGACTTAGGACTATGACCTAGGGCACTGTCTGTATACCTAGCATTTGGGAAAAATTCAATTTCTTAAAATTCCATCATAATGCAATAAAAAAGGCAGTTCACAAAATTCAACTTCATTAAGTTTGGGTTCACATTATTGCAAGGTTAGTAAACCTACACAGGCTAGCAGGTCAGGAATTCCAGGGAACCTTTTCTAAGATTCAATGGATATTGATTCTCACATCCAATTTGTTGAGAGCAATGCTGTTTGGGACTTCTAGGATTATGTCAGTCATTCCAGAAATCCTCTGATGAGAAAGGCCTGTTATGCATGCCCTGAACAGGGGAATTAGAATGCTAGCTCTCCAAAACCCACTCAGCACCCCAGAATGGAGTTGCCTGCCATTTCCCTGCTTGACTTTGACCTCTCTCCGACACATCCCTTTCTCCTCCCCAATATTCCCTAAGCATACCAACAACAATTTTGGCAAGCCCTGGTTTAACAGCAATTGTCTATCATATTATATCTTAATTCATATTACCATAGGGATTTTAATGTTTAATAATGACAGGTCTACTTACAGAAAGAGTGGCGCATTATATCATTGATTACAAGATAGTAGTTAAAAAATAATATTGTGGTTTACACTTCCGTTTTAGTTATTTTTCCCTTTTAGAGATGATCAATGGCAATGATATTCACAATTGTTGCCCTGCTTATGAGCTTATCTCTCCATTAAATTTTTTTAGGAATTTTCATTCTAAAATACTATTATATATCCATGTTTTTCAAGTTGAATGTGCAAATGAATCACTGGAGGATGTAGTTAAAATGTAGATTGCTGAGTAAATCTTGGTTGGAGAGTTTTTAATAAGCTCCCAGGTGATGCCTACTCTACTCTGAATAATATTAAATAGAAAATAGTCCTAACTAAAACCTGGCTCTTTTTTTTTTTTTTTTTTTTGGTTTTAGATGGACACAATACCTTCATTTTACTTATTTATTTATTTATTTTCTAATGTGGTACTGAAGATCAAACCCAGTGCCTCACACATCCTGGGCAAGTGCTTTACCACTGAGCTACAACCCTAGCCCCCAAACCTGGCTTTTGATTGTAATCTGTAGTCCATTATTCCCTAAATTTTAAAGCAACTATCTACACCTCGGTAGTCTACACTGAGGTAGACTCTGAAGTTTGTGTGTACTTTTAAAAGGATTCTTACCAATTTCACAGGCTTTTACCTTTTGGTCTTTGAACCAAACCAAAACAAAACACAAACAAAAAAACCCCACACCGTCTGAAATTAAGAAAGGCTGTCTGCTCTTAGTATGGGAAATTCCCAAGCTTTTTCTTGTAGTTTATGACCTCTGAATTTCTCAAATATGACCCCTAGCCATTTCTTTATTTTCAGCCTTAAAGCACTGCATTCTTCCCACTTTTTTCTTTCATAAAATATGAAGCACATACTTAGGACTATGAATGTATTTAAAACTTTTTGCTTCCAAATGGTCCTCTTCTCAAGTTACTTTTAAAGCCAAATGATCTTATTAATGGTGAATACTTTTGTCCAGAGTGCAATTTAAAACAAGTAAAAAAAAAAAAACCAACAACAACAACAAAAAAAACACAACAACCTCATTTTTCAAAACTCTGTAATATCTCCAGACTCAGGGCAAGCTGGAAAATCACATCACTTTATTAATACATCATTGAATAGAAATTTCACCTATCCCTTGACTTCTCTATGTGCATCACTATCACTACAGATTTATGAGGAAAACAAAAACTTCATAAAATCCAGTAAATTTACTACTAGCTGAGGGTTTCAGTACTCTAAAACTTATTTAGATGCAACAAAGTTTTACAGTAACATGTAATCAACATTTGAAGTTCCATTTAATAAAACTCATTTTAACCTTCAGCCATATAACTAGAAATTGGTAAGTCAGCATAGTGTCTCTTGATGAGAAAAAGCTTCTTTTTTTGTGAGAAAAATCTGAAATTTAGAAAGAGCTCTGTTATTAATAAATCATCAATAATTCAGAGAAAAAAAAAAACAAAGCATTCAGCAGACAAAGTGAAGCATTTCATGCACACTCATAGTATTAAGATTTTTTTCCCTTCAATTTACAACTTCTCCTTAAAGCCCACCAACCCATAGTGATCCCCTCCTCTTCTGAAATTTTATAACATTATCAGTCCAACTCAAATAGCAATTATTTAAAGTCATCTCAGAGTCTGGGCCTGGTGGCTCACACCTGTAATCCCAGCAACTAGGGAGCCTGAGGCAAGAAGATTGCAAGTTCTTAGCAATTTAGCAAAGAACCTCTACAACTTAGACCCTGTCTCAAAATAAAAAATAAAGTAAAATAAAATAGTTTAAAAAAAAAAAAAGGACTGAAGACGGGCGTGGTGGCCTGTAATCACAGTGGCTTAGGAGGCTGATGCAGGAGGATCGTGAGTTCAAAGCCAGCCTCAGCAATTTAAAGAAGTGCTAAGCAACTCAATGAGACTCTGTCTGTAAAGAAAATACAAAATAGGGGACTGGGGTTGTGGCTTAGTGGTAGAGCGCTCGCCTAACGTGTGAGGCACTGGGTTCTATCCTCAGCACCACATAAAAAAAAATAAATAAACAAAATAAAGGCATTGTGTCCATCTACAACTAAAAAAAAAAAAAAAAAAAAAAAAAAACTCAGTGGTCAAGTGCCCCCGAGTTCAATCCCTGGTGCCCTCTCTCTCCCAGCCAAAAAGGAATGAAGATAGAACCCATTAGTAAAGCACCCCTGGGTTTGATTCTCACTACCAAAAAAAAAAAAGTAGTATTACAGGTTATGTTTTTGCATGGATTTTGCCTCCTCCTACTAGTGCAAGAGTTCCAAGGGCAGGCTGCATGTTTTATCATTTTGGCACGTCTCCTACCTAGACCCACACTAGTAGTGTACTTCACTCTATGACCATTTTCCATCACTCTACTTTCTCCCAATCCTTTGTTTTCCCTGTAACTCTTTCAATGTTCACTAATCTAGAAGTAAATAGTATTTCATATTCTGAACATGATTCTCCTATTTTGATAAAACTAACACCACACCAAATTCCAAAATGTAGCCTTTTTGGTCAATTTTTGGAATTACTGTATTTTTCTGAAGACATCATAATCTATACAGCATCAATTGTGTACCCACAGTGAGGAGGCAAAGTTATAAAATGTAGGCCCACCAGTTAAAAACAAAGGACTTTTTTTGTTATCTACTGTCTCAATCTAAACATTATAATGTTACACAACTTACCTTTTTCAGTACAGCTTTCTGTTTATACAAAAGCAGACAAGTTATTAATAAAATAAAAAATGAAACAAAAATAAATGGTATCACAAAAAATACCATAGTTTTCATCCGTACGCCATCTAGGATTAAAAATCATACAAAAGGGAGACTGTTAGAGGCTTATATCTAATTTTTAAAAACATTTCTTCCTTTTTTTAATTGTAGTTGTATGCAATATCTTTATTTTATTTATTTATTTTTATGTGGCGCTGAGGATCGAACCCAGGGCTTCGCATGTGCTAGGCAAGGGCTCTACCGCTGAGCCATAACCCCAGCCCCAGCCACAACCCCAGCCCCTTATAACTAATTTTTGAAATCAAATTATTTTATAAATAAAGTTCTAGTTAATGGTGAAGAGTTGCATTAAACCTTGCAACCCGGCAGCCCCTGCTGTGTTTGTCAGTGTATAGATGCCACAGTGGTATTTCAGTATATATCATTCCATTCATTTGTGAACTACTTGTTTATACAATTACTTTATTGAACTGTGACTTTTTTCTGGATAGTATCAAAGATAGAACCCAGGACCTTGGCATGCTAGGCAGTTACTCTATCACTGAGCACCGTCCCCTAGTCCCTGAACTGTGACTTCTTTTAATTTCAATCAGAAAAATAACTACCCTAAGTGCATTTCCTGATATGATTCTGTTTAAAATTTGACCTTGTGAATTTTCATTTAAAAATAGCACTGGGCGGGGCTGGGGATGTGACTCAAGCTGTAGTGCCCGGGTTCGATTCTCAGCACCACATACAAACAAAGATGTTATGTCCGCCAAGAACTAAAAAATAAATATTAAAAAATTCTCTCTCTCTTAAAAAAAAAATACCACTGGGCACGGTTGTGCATGCCTTTAATTCCATCAACCCAGAAAGCTGAAGCATAAGGATTGAAAGTTTGAGGACAGCCCAGGAAACCTAGTGAGATCCTGTCTCAAAATTTAAAATAAAAAGTAATAAGGAGTGGGAATTGAGCTCACTGGTAGAATGCCCTGGTGTTCAATCTCCAGTGTTAAATAAGTAAATAATAAAATATTAGTCGAGTGATTAAACAAATATGTTCTGTAAATCTTTTAACTCTCAGCAAATCAAATGTTTACTTATATCACCTGATGCTGTAAGGAGCAGGAGCTCCTCTTCAATAAAAATATATGTGTGCATGAGGAATGGAGCTAGTCTTTTTTTAACAGTAGATAAATTTTTATTCAGCCTCTTAGCTCACAGCATGAGATAAAAGAAAAACAGTTCTTCTTAATCAATATTTTACAAAGCTACAGTAAAATATTTTACACTTCAGGAATTTATAAGGGATTACATTTCTCAAAAGTTGGGATCCAGTAAACAAATTTTAACTCCTTGAATTTTCTAGGTGACCCTTTCTTTATGAAAGTAACAAGTTCTAATTACCTATATAAATTTTAGGGCCAAGTTTTATCACTGGTGCTGTCTTTAGATCTGAAATGCTGCTATTTCAATCATCATTCAGTAATTCTACCTTAAAAATGAGTTTTGCATTTGGCAGAATCTGGGCATCAGACTGTTCTTTCTTCTCATAAACCCATTCTGATTCAGTCTCCAGTATAGCCTTTTGTTCTTTACTCATAGCCAGAAGTGATTTATCTCATCCTCTGATAACTTGGACTATTCCAACCTTAAAACTTGAAGGCTTGACATTTTTCTTCTTCTTTGGACTCATTTGAATATTAGTATCAACAACAGTCCTGTCCTGTAGTGTTCTAGTGTATCAACAATGAACATCTCCCTTTTTTAGAAAAGTTGGTTTTATTCCCTGCCCCTTGTGTGTATGTGTGTGTGTGTGGGGGGGGGGGGGGGGGCGGGGAGCAGATACTAGAGATTGCACCCAGGGCCATGATTCCATTAAGCCACATCTCCAGCTTTTTGACACACGGTCTCTCCAAATTTACTGAGGCTGTCCTGGAACTTGAGATCCTTCTGACCCAGCCTAGGATTATCAGCATGTGCCACCACACCTGGCTATCTTTCTGTTTTAGAACAGATTCTATGAATTTGGGTGGCCCCTCATCTGGAGTCTCTTTCACACTTGCTTTCTTTTGAGTTAAGCTTCACATTTTTCACTCGCTGGAACACTTATAATTTTGGCATCACTAAAATGCTTACTTTCAAAAAGATGGTAATAGACTTTAACTAAATGTCCTTATTAGCTGTCTGGCTACAATTTCAGTGTTTCCTAGTAAATTATGCTCTTCAAGAAATGACTGTGAGCCGGGCATAGTGGTGCATGCCTGTAATCCCAGGGGCTGGGGAGGCTGAGGCAGGAGGATCGCAAGTTCAAAACCAGTCTCAGCAAAAGTGAGGTGCTAAGCAACTTCGAGAGACCCTGTCTCTAAATAAAAATACAAAATAGGGCTGGGGATGTGGTTCAATGGTTCAGTGCCCCTGAGTTCAATCCCTGGTACCAAAAAAAGTAAAAAAAAAAAAAAAAGAAAGAAATGACTGTGAGGGCTGGGGTTGTGGCCCAGGGGTAGAGCACTTGCCTAGCATGTGTGAGGCCCTGGGTTTAATTTTCAGAACCACATATAAATAAATAAAAATAAAAGTCCATCAACAACTAAAAAAAAAAAAAAAGAAAGAAAGAAAGAAAAGAAATGACTGTGAACTGTGGCTCTGCCAAAACTTGTTAAAGTCCTTCTTGTACAGATGCTTACTGCACTGCCCCCTGCAAACAGCCTCCCTCCCCATGCCTCTGCTTTTGGAGCTAATCTTTCAAGGTCATCTTCCTCCTTCTTTTTTTAATATAGTGAGGCTAGTCTCCAACTTCTTAAAAGCTACAAACACAGGCCACCATGCCAGGTTCAAGATTACATTTGTACTTTTTTTTTTTTTTAATGTTATCTCACATTTTAGAGTCTACAGGGAAAGCCAAGGTTTTTCTTTTCTGTTTTATTATTTTAGAAATGAGGTTTTAATGGTTTTGAATAGCAAGAAATCATGAGACAAACTCAAAAGGAAACAGTTTGTCCTTTCCCAACTAGAATCTCCCACTTGTTTTGGAGTAATATACGCCATGTTAAATCAAATTCAAGGCCAGCCTGGGCAACTTGATGTGACCCTGTCTCAAAATAAAATATAAAAATGTCTGGGGATGTAGCTTAGAGGAATAGTACTCTTAGGTTCAATTCCAAGTACCAAAAACAAACAAACAAAAAAATCCTAAAGAACTAAGACAACATGATACTCAAGAAATTCTTTGTTCCTAATTTCATTAAAATTCTACTAAGCCAGGTTCCTTGGTGCATGACTGTAATCCCAGCGGCTCGGGGGGCTGAGGCAAAAATATCACAGGTTTAAAGCCAGCCTCGGCAATTTAGAGAGGCCCTTAGTAATTTAACAAGACCCTGTCTCAAAATAAAATACAAAAAATGATTGGGGATATGACTCAGTGGCTGAGTACCCCTGGGTCCAATCCCTGATATTCCCCCCAAAATAAATAAACAAATAAATAAATAAATACATATTACTGATAAGATTGTGTATAAACCACACAAAAGGATATATATTTGAAGGATCTGGTTAAAAATTTGCCATATCCATTTTATACAATGCACTGACTAATGACAAAATGTCATCAGAACATAACATTACAGAGTCTCCAGATTTCTAATAGCCGTGGCAAAAATGAAAAATGTAAGATCAGAAATGTTCTTTCTGGGGCTGGGGTTGTGGCTCAGCGGTAGAGCACTGGTCTAGTATGGGCAAGGCCCTGAATTTGATTCTCGGCACCACATAAAAATAAATAAATAAAATACGGGGCTGGGGTTGTGGCTCAGAGGTAGAGCACTTGCCTAGCATGCATGAGGCCCTGGGTTGGATCCTCAGCACCACATTAAAAAATATATATATATTGCGTCCAACTATAACTAAAACATAAATATTTAAAAATAAATAAATAGGGGCTGGGGTTGTGGCTCAGTGGCAGAGCGCTTGCCTAGCATGTGTGAGGCACTGGGTTTGATTCTCAGCACCACATATAAATAAATAAAGGTCCATCAACAGCTAATAAAATATAAAATAAAGGTATTGTGTCCAGCTACAACTATGTTCTTTCGGAATCTGTATATAACTCTTGGTTAACTGAGTTCTACCCTGTCCTGCTTATTTTTTCTCTATAATCCTTAGTGATTATGTATTTGGCTTCTTTGTTTATTGCCTGTCTCCCCAACTTGGGAATAAAATGTAAATTCCACGAATGTACGGATTTCTTTACGGCTGGACATGAAATGGTTGAAAAGAATCTGACACACAATAACTGCTTAATAAGTTTGACAAATGAAAAAGAACAATACTATCACTATATTCACAGAGAGACAATAGTCAGAGATTCCACTATAGAAGGACCACATGAAAGGAGATTCATGGGCCAAGTGTGGTGGCGCACATCTGTAATCCCAGAGTCTCGGGAGGCTGAGGCAGGAGGATCTCAAATTCAAAGCCAGATTCAGCAATTTAACGAGGCCCTCAGCAACTCAGTGAGACCCTGTCACTAAATAAAATATTTAAAAAGGGCTGGGGATGTGGCTCAGTGGTTAAACACACATGGGTTCAATCTCAGTACCAAAAAAAAAAAAAAAAGTATGATTTATATAGAAAGGCCAGCGTATCTGTATATGTATTTATAGCTGCATCAGTATTTATATTCCTGGAAGAGCAATGCTGAGTTGATTTCTTTCAATTTTGAACCATTATTAGTAATTTCTACTAATTAAGCTAATATATTCTGAAACACTACCATATTTTGCTTCACTTTCTAGGCTTTTTCTTTTATACTGCTATATAATTTGAATGTTCATGTCACTTTAAATTAGTATTGTAGGTGACTAGAATGTGTATTTTACCAATCATAACTTCTTGTTAGAAAAATATCTCTTAGGCATAGTACTAGACACTTGGAAATAAGTGTATGAAGACCTAGCCTTACTTTAAGATTTCTGTTCTCTTGAAATCTGAAAGCATAAGAAAATATTGATTACTATAGTCTCCTGCCCTCCCCTGACAAAAAATAATTTTTTTCTTCCCTTCCTTACATATATTTTAATTTTTTTTGCTATAGTGATGATAAATATATTCTCTTTACCAACAGTTAAAAAAACAAGATTGTTGCTGGGCACAGTGGCACATGCCTGTAATCCCAGCTGCTAGGGAGGCTAAGGCAGGAGGATCATGAGTTCAAAGCCAGCCTCAGCAACAGGAGGCACTAAGCAACTCAATGAGACCCTGTCTCTAAATAAAATACAAAAGAGGGTTGGGGATGTGGCTCAGTGGTCGAGTGCCCCTGAGTTCAATCCCCGGTACCAAAAAATAACACGATCGTGCATAACAAGACTTCTATTTCTACATGAATATAGACTTTCAAGAAATCTGTGTTTGGTTGAGGTGTTTGCTAACTTTTCTTCTCCATTGATAGACTACGCAGGAGACATTGCTCTCCATAACTGCAAAATACATTGAGAGAAAATTAATTTGCTAGCAAACAGCTACAGTTAATTAGTTACTGTCATTTTAGCTCATACCTACTATCCAGCATTCTTCGTCACTCCACTCACTCCAAAGTCCATCTTCTGAGCAATAAATATTCACTTTGCTTCTTATTAAAAAGCAGAGTTGTTGGCTTTCATTTGATGTTCTCGGGATGTGGATTTCATTTTCAATTGTGGTGGTCTAAAAGCCAAGGGAAAAAAAATGAGATGTCATTATTTAATCTAATTTTAATTAGAGAAATTCCATCTGTCATTTTCAATGTGGGTTTGGCTTTTTTTTTTTAAGAAAATATATGCATCGAAAGAACAGAAAGGTATAATCCTAGCAGTGATTATCTCTCTGTATGGTGGGGTTTTTTCAATCTTTTTTTTCTTCCCTTCCTTATCTATATTTTAATTTTTTTGCTAAAGTGATGATAAAGACAGCATGTGTGAGAGGGCAAAATTCCTTGGTGTTTATAATGTCCATTATAATAGACTAGTGTGAAATCTCCCTGTTCCTATAAACTGGAAGATGCTATATCCACTGAGTTTCCAAAAGACAGAACCATCATGTAAATGTGGTTTCTATGGAAACTATAGAGTTCATATACATAAGCTGGTTTTTTTTTCCCTCTTGTTCTTACTCCATAAGACATGTGTAATAGTGCTTGGATTGACATGAAACTATCATTGCAGATACAAGAATATCTCAAATTGGGTGATTTCACAGGGGAAAAAAAAAAACACTAAAGTAATTACTTCAATTTTGCATTTCTAAGAGCTGAAAGCTTTTCCCATCCAAAATAACAGTTTTTCATTTGTTGTAACTTATCATAATGTAGTGTAGATTAAGTCAACTGGGAATCATATCTTGATTACAGTTCTAGCTGTGTAATTTGATTATGAAGTCAATTCACCTCTCTGGGACCTGTAAGTCAATTCAACAACTAGTTTTCTCCTTTGTATACGAAATGAATTAATTAGAATTAGTGGCTTACTTTTTCCCACCACTCTCTAAGTTGGAAACCATGAATAAAATTAGCATATAACAATGTGGGGTTAAACAACAAATACCACATTGTTGATGCTGTTTGGTAGTTTGTCTTAGAACTCTTCCCTACTTCCCCTGTGCTAAGCCCCTCTTCCCTGGTTAAACCAGTCCCTTAGAGTAGTGCCATATTCTAATTTTGACCTCATGGTTTTTCCTCAAGAATTGTTTTTGTGCTGGGCATGGTGACACACTCTGGGGCAGGAGGATATGAGTTCAAAGCCATCCTCAGCAACTTGGCAAGACATTGTCTCTAAATAAAATATAAAAAAGGCTGGGGATGTGGCTCATTAGTTAAGCCCCTCTGAGTTCAATCCCTGGTCCCCCCAAAATAATTGGTTTTTTGTCTGTGTTGGGTTTTTTTGTTTGTTTATTTTTATCTGAGGCCTCTTCACAATCCATTTTAGTCCCTTGGTAACTTTCATTTATTGATTAAAAATTGGAAACAAGTGACTAGATTATCTCCAAAATCCAATATTGTTTTAAAATCAGTATGACTGATTATGCTTTCAGACTGGAAACATCTTTATTTTGTCCACTAGATTTGAGTTTCTGGAAATTAAACTAAGATACATGTCATGTTTCATTCTTTTTGTGGCTAGCAAATGATTTGTGTTCTCAAGTGTCCTAATTTATGTAAAAAAATGCTATGTTTTGACTTTCCTAAATAAATTCAATGTTCGTACCATCCAGGAAGTTTCATCTCCTGTGAGCACAACTTCATAAATGAAACACTTAGCTGGAATGGGTCCTTTAGGTATGCTCCATTTCAGGTTAATTTCAAATATATTCTTCACAGTAAGATTAAGATAGTCTGGTGGCAAAGGTTTAACTGAAAAGCAGAAGGAAACCATTTTACCATGGAGGTTGTTAAAATTAGAACCTTATCCAAAGGTGGGGACATCTAGTATCAGAAACTTCCAGGGTTAAAGGAGGTGGCTCAAGATTATTTATTGCCTATGATATGAATTAAAATCATAATCACTTGCCAATCAAAATGAGTTTATTGAGAAACTTGGCTATTTTGGAACTCATTTTTTAAATATATCTTATGCTGATAAATACTTAAACCCAAGAGAAAAGTTAGAAGATCCAAACCATTCTGATAATTTTCCCAGTTTGTAGCTTAAGAAACAATAACCACAACCAGTACTACCACAACTCGTACTAAATGCTAACCCCTTATGTTGTGCTTATGACAATCAGACAGTGTAACAGGGATGCTGCAACATGATCTCATTCATGTCTCACATTAAATCTATGAGGTAGTCACCTATTATTTTCATTTTACTAATATGGGAATTGAAACACATGTTAAAAAAAACTTGCCCAAAGTTGCACAACTAGAAAGTGGTTGATTCAACATTCAAACCTACTTGTGGCTGACTCTAGAACCTGTCACTCTTTTCACTGTTAGAACGGAGAACAGACTCAGAAAATAGCCAACCATTTGCATATCATGGCCTGGGAATAAGAGATTCCATAATTACTCTGTCACTCACACTGAACCAAGTACCATATGCAAATTCTTTGATGCTGGGAAATAAATTATGATTTCTAAATGAAAATGATGCTGTATACTTCATTCCATTTCCTGTTTTCCATATGTCCTCATACACTAGACTGCCTTGATTTTTCTGGCTTTGCACTTCCATGAGTCTCTTCATCTCTCTTTCTCTCATTCCCTATCTGCCTCTATCTCTCTCTCCCTCAAGTGGTTGGGAAAAAAAAAAAAAGAAGAAGAATTTGAAGTTGTTTGTTTATATCACCTATATTTTGAAGTTGGAAAATGAAATAGCTGGATCTGATAGGCTTGGATTCTGATGATCCATTAACACAGACAAAGAAATCTTTATAGTCTGATGACTCCAAAGAGGGAAAAGTGCATCCAACATTTACTCCATTAGACTTGATATAATCGACACACTGTGATGTATGTTCCAAGCCCTCATACCTGTAAAAAGAAGTATTGCAAGAATTGTGTTTAACAGTACCTGCTAGTGTCATGGTGCTTCATTTTCAATTATCTTAAAAATCCTTGTGAATAAAAAAAAACATTTAATAACAAAATATTTAGCACCTAGTATATGCTGCATGCTACAAGTACTAAGGATTCAACAGTAGGGAAAGCAGATATAGACTATAATTTCATGGAGCTTACAATCTGATGGTAGTCTGCACACAATCTCAAAGATGAAACGAGGATTCTTACTCATGTAATTACATCATGTTGACTCACCAACAGGATTTGAGAATCAAAGAATAAGATTCCTACTAAGAAATCCTAGGGTTTATATAAATAATCATGCATGATGCTGCCTTTTTAATATTTTACTTGGAAAATTATTGTGAAAGAAAGCACATCAAAAAGTAGACTTACAAAATATTGTTTTTTTTAATAAAATGAATGAAAATCCTCTGAGTATACAAAACACATTAAGATATAAATCTCAGAAAGTCAACTGTGGGTGGGGGGAAGAAAAGGAGAAGTTGTTTGGCAAGTACATGTCTAATTTTCCCATTCTCCTAAACAAGAAATGTCATTTAAAGTTAACCTCATTCCGGTAATACTGTTAATGGGAATTAGGAGTGGGCGGTTCCATACTGATTTCTAAAGCAATAAATGCCTGGTTTATCTTCCTAAAAAATAGCTTGCAATGCAAAATGTGACATTTGCTTTAAAAGCAGTCAAAGTCTGTTTTGAAATTGGGCCAAGATAGAAACTGATAAGATGATAGTGAAAAGAGCTTGACTCTACTAAATTAATTTTATGCCAAATATTGACTTCAGGCAGAGTTTGCAAAATTGTAGTCTTATGATTAGTTCACCTGATTAGAGTTTGGAAGACTTGACTTTTTACAGACTTACTTTGTGCCAGTGGAGAAGCCCAGGCCACCCACTTTTCCCCACTCTCTAAAATGTTAGTATTTATTCCCCCCATTCCACTAAGTGAAGTTAAATTTGCATTGAACATGACCCATTGCATTCAAGAGAGTAGTTCCTTTGTCTTATTCATACTTTTATCTTGGAACTCAGTAGATGCTTAATATTTGTTGAATTAAGAACAAATAATTTAGACCTTCAAAAGTTACCCATCCACTTCTAGGTGAGGAAACTGAGGCCCCCAAAGGGGAAATTATGCACTCAAGGCCAACAAGTTAAATGATGCCAGAGCCGGGATTAGAATCTAGTTCTCAGGAGTATTAATAATTTATACCTAGTCATGCATACAGTTTTCTAAAGAAAGATGTCATGATAATTTGAACCTAAAGCTCACAAACAGCATCATTGTGTCCTCTCTTGATTTTATTTTATTTAATAAATGCATAAGTTTTGGTACTTACCTACCAATTTACCAATGCTATCATTTGTTTCATTCATTTATTTAATATGTAATGCTAATCTCCTGTGAGCATAGCACTCTGGAGATGGTCAAAAGAAATATAAGAAACAATTTATGCCCACCAACTCCAAAAAGTTGAAGAGACAAAGCACACATGCACAATTTTATTTATTTTTTTTTAGAGAGAAATTTTTTAATATTTATTTTTTAGTTTTCGGCGGACACAACATCTTTGTTTGTATGTGGTGTTGAGGATCGAACCCGGGCCGCATGCATGCCAGGCCAGCGCGCTACCACTTGAGCCACATCCCCAGCCCATGCACAATTTTAAATACCATCTAAACAATAAATAATTGAGAGCTATAAAAAGTAATAGTTCAAAGAAAAAAAACCTGAACAGAAGTTGACATGATCAATAAAATGTCCATGAAATTGGAGAGTAGACTGGTTTTGAAGGATGAATAAGAGTTGGTAAAAGAGAGAGCCAGAGGGCATCCCAGATGGCAACACATATATAGGCATAAAAGGGCATAAACTCAGGTGAGAAAACAATGTAGAGATGGATCTAAATGGAGTGGTACATTTGCATTGGTGATAATAGAAAGTACTATTGGAAAGGCAGTGACACAAGGAAGCAGAGACTTGAATGGCAGGCTAGAATTCACCCTGGGGGCAATCTGTAGCTCCCAGAGGTTTTTGAACACAGGGGTGGCATATAAAAATGGCCATGTAAGAAGATAAAGCTGGCTACAGTGTGCAGAACGAACAGCAAGGAGTCAGACTGGAAGGGGAGGGATTGGAAGCAGAGCCATCATCATTTGGGAGGCTATGACAATCAACCAGATGTGAAATGAGGGGAGACTAAAGTGAGCTTCTTACGATAGAGATGAGGAATGAAAAATAGATGTGCAACTTTGCAAAGGAGTATCAGTACCTGGGATCGTGCTACTATGAAACAAGCAAGGAAAGAAGGAAACAGAAGAGTTAAGATGGCTTTAAGTTTAAAAGCCTCAGTGACAGTTAACAAAGGTAAGGAGCCAGAAAATGGATACTGTTTAATAACTAATTTTTAAAGGGGCAAGAATACAGGGAGTGGTGGTGCATGCCTATAAACCCAGTGTCTCAGGAGGCTGAGGCAGGAGGATCATGAGTTCAAAGCCAGCAACTTAGTGAGGCACTAAGCACCTCAGTAAGACCCTGTCTCTAAACGTAAAAAAGGGCTGGGGATGTAGCTCAATGGTTAAGTTCAATCCCTGGTACCCCCCTCCAAAAAAAAGAGTAAAATAAAAAGGCAAGAATACAAAATACACCCAAATGTTTTAGATTATAGCTCTATCTATCTAAAGGATACAAAATTTAATCAAGTATAAAAACAACATTCTATGATCTCACTCATAGAATGCCTTATAGAATCTGCAGCCCAAACCCACTTACTCCCATTGAAAACCCCAAGTAAATTTTTAGGGGGGAGGTACTGAGGATTGAACTTAGGGGCACTCGACCACTGAGCCACATCCCCAGCCCTATTATTTTGTATTTTATTTAGAGACAGGGTCTCACTGAGTTGCTCAGCACCTCACTTTTGCTGAGGTTGGCTTTGAACTCGCGATCCTCCTGCCTCATCCTCTTGAGCCACAGGGATTACAGGTATGTGCCACCATGCCAGGCAAAAACTCCAAGTAATTATAATCAACACCATCAGAAATACAAATCTGATAAATACAGTGAACTTAATTTAGTGGAAATATAGTAAAACATATTGTGGACTGATTTGGTAGATATTTTTCTAACATGGAATTCCAACTATAAAAATACTTACCAATAAAACAAGGTGTAATTGGTATCCAAATGTGCACCTATGCCAGGTTTCCAAGAACAGATTAAATATTGCCAGTTGTAATATACACAAACCATGTCCTGAATTTTAGTTTCCAGACTTCCTAAGAAATGAAAGAACTATGAATACTTCAAAGACATGATAATGAATCATTTGCAAATTCATTATGAAATTTTATTTCACTTCCTTTGGCCTCACTACTTCATTTAGCAATCAACATAATGGGAATATTTTGAGAGGAAGTTATTGGAACTCACTGACACTAACAGATGCCAAAATATTAAATTGATAATTCTATGATGCTGTGAGGAGTTGAGCAAATACACATTTACTAACACGACCCCCATACTGGCGATTGTATTAATGTATTAAGATGTAGGGGTTTTTTTTGGGGGGGTACCAGGGATTGAACTCAGGGGCACTCAACCACTGAGCCACATCCCCAGCCGTATTTTGTATTTTTATTTAGAGACAGGGTCTCATTGAGTTGCTTAGCATCTCGCTTTTGCTGAGGTTGGCTTTGAACTTTCAATCCTCCTGCTTCAGCCTCCTGAGCTGCTGGGATTACAGGCGTGTGCCACCAACACCCAGCAAGATATAGGTTTTTGTCAAACATCTTTACTGAATTAAATGATTCAGAAAGGCATGTCACTCGCTACTAAGAAGGATTCTATTTTGTGCCACACTGTCACTGGATCTATCATATATACGTTCTGGTGCCCAAGATTTAAGGAAGTTATCCCCTACGTAGATTGTTCTGGTAACATTAAATGTAAAAAGGGAGCCTTGTTTTAACCTTGTTCTGATGTCCAATAAGTAGCTTCTGACCATGAACTTTGCACTTCTGATCCATTTGTGCATTGCCTTGACAAAAGTGTGTGTATCTTTGCTTCAATCCCTTGGTTAAGATCAAACCCATCTTTATAATACAGGTTCTTAGTAATGATGGTCTGTTTGATAAAAAGACAAGACAAAGTCAAACTTAGAAACAGCCATGGTATAGTGAATCACACTAATAAAACTGAGAGGTTATTGATACCCTGGAAAGTTCCCAACATCTAAGATACTCCTGGTGATTATCTCCTCTGTTGCTCCAGAAATATTTGCAGCAGAGATCACCTCTGTATATCATATCATTTGATAAGATTATTTGAATCTTAGCATCTAATTCAAAACAAAAACAAAAACTTCTGGAAGAGAAAAAAGGTTCTATGTCTGTAACCAGCTTGGAACCAATTTGAGGAATTTCACATACCATATGTACATTACATGGCAAATGATTTAACCCTTGACCCTTCCAATATAATATGAAGCCTTCAGGAATCACATAAAGTAAAATCCTGGAGGTAGCTGAAGAAAGATGGACAAATTGTAAGATCCTGGAGGATGAAAATCATATATTATTTAATTCTTATATTCCTGATATCTTACAGAGTGGCTAGTTCAAAAAGTTGCTAAATAAATGTTTATTTGAATTGTCCCTTGAAACTACCTAGCTGAATTATGGAAGTAACAGGATGCTTTCTACCACAGGAATTTTCAAATGAACGTGATTGCCAAGGAAGTAAATAGTTCATAATTCAATCAACTTTCATTAAGAACTTACTACAATACATGCAAAGAACCAAGTTGTGTTTGGTGGGGCACAACTTGGAGTCAAGTTGCTTGACTCCTACAGAGAAAAAAACCCACAATACAGTAGCATATATAAAACCCATGTCTAAATCTATAAGTACTATGGATAAATATGGTCTGAGTGTATCCCCCAGGGGGTTCATGTGTTTGAAGCTTGGTCCTCAGTGTGACAATGTTGGGAGGTGGTGGAAACTTTGAAAGGCAGAGTGTAGCAGAAGGTGATTAGGTTATTGGGGGCACTGCCCTCAGAAGAAAATAATGTAATTCTCTTAAGATGCCAATTAATTCCTATAAGAGTTTCATATTATAAAACGTTAAGACTGGTCCCTTCTCACTCTCTGGCTTCCTATCTCACCATGTGATCCCTCCCTTTCACACATGCTTCCACTGTAATGCCATCAGCCTTTAGTCCCTCAACAGAGACTGAACAAATGGGCCACACAATCTTAGACCTTCATCCTCCACCACTATGAGCCAAATAAACCTTTTTTTTTCATTATATATCACCCAGCCTCAGGCATTTTATTATAGCAATGGAAAATGGACTAAAATAATAAGTAATTATAAAATATGGTGAAACAAGTGCTCTTCCAGTTCATATTCCATGGGACCAAGTATCTTTTTTCCTGTATCTCCAGTGGTAGTCTTAACAGTAGATGGGGCGAAAACATATTTAGCAGGATAGGAGATATACACAGACATGGTAGTTTGTTTTATACTAATTAGAACTATTGCAATATGAGAATTAGAGTAGACACAGTAGTCAGAAGAATCACAAGAAAATACCTAATGATAACTCTAATATTGTAAGTACATGCTTTACTTACTTTCCATCTTTTGCTATTGATGTTTCTGTACTGTAATTCGTATTCTATTGTGCATTCCTTAAAATTTTCCAGAGCCAGTGGAGGTTGCCATTGTAAATAAAGATATCCTAAATATCCAGGATCCACTATCACAAAATCCTGAGGAGGATTAACTAAAATAAAATCAATAAAATATTTTAACTTTTTCTTTGTATTTTATGACAAAGATTAGTAAATACAGATTATCTCTAAATGTCCATCAATGATAAATAGATAGACAAAATAGAGTACATCTACGCAATATTATTATATTATTTAGCCACAAAAAGGAGTGAAGTACTAACACATGCTGCAACATGGAAGAATTTATATTTTGCTAAGCGAAAGAAGCCAGTCACAAAAGACCATATATTCTATAATTCTATTCATATAAAATATTTAGAATGGGAAAATCCATAGACATAATAGATGAGTGGTTGTCAGAGGCTACAGGGAGCGGAGAATATAATGTGATTGTTTAAGGAGTTTCTTCAAAAATATTCTGGAATTTGATAGTGGTAGTTATTTCATAACTTTGTGAATGTACTAAAAACTACTATATAGTATTTTTGAAAAAGGTGAGTTTTATGTTATATAAATTATATCTCAATCTAGATTACTGCTACATCGTTGTTCTCTCTTTTAACAAATCACGTAAGTGCCAGGCGCAATGGCACATGATTGTAATCCCAGCGGCTTGGGAGGCTGAGATGGGAGGATCATGAACTCAAAGCCAGCCTCAGAAAAAGGTGCTAAGCAACTCATTGAGATCCTGTCTGTAAATTAAATACAAAATAGGGCTGGGGATGTGGCTCAGTGGTCAAGTGTCCCTAAATTCAATCCCCAGAACCCTCCCCCGCCAAAAAAAAAAGAGAAATCACAAAAGCAAAATGTGACCTTGGTGGGTGGCATTAGTGGAATATTGATGAGCATAGCTGCTTTCCAAAATGTAACTTTGATTCTCTGGAAACTGTTTGTACAGAAATAAAAAATTCAACGTGGAGGGCTGGGGCTTCAGCTCAGTGGTAGAGCACCTGGTTTGCACGTGTGAGGCACCTGGTTCCATCCGGCAGCACCACGTAAAAATAAATAAATAAATAAATATATTGTGTTCATCTACAACTTATAAAACAAAAAAATTCAACATAGAGTTTTCCCAGTCATGTACACAAGAACTTGGTCTAGGATGGGAGAATTTTATTATATAAATGTCTCTAATAGCAATAACTAATTAGTATTAATTCAGTGTTTAGTATACACATAAAATATTGTGGCAAACACAAAAAAGAGGAATGGAAAAATATAAAATATGTCTTCTATGGATAAGTGCCTTAGAATTTGGAGAACAGATCTTATTGCCACTTTCCGGTTAATTGAATCCTCCAACCTAATGAAATTTCTGAGTTGTCCCAAAAAATCTAGTAGCACCATAATAGTGCCCTCATGTTACCTTTTTGCTAATTATTTCCTCTCATTTCTGCCACATTATCATTTTAATTCCTCACTTTATAATCCATATCTAGGTGACGAAATGAATTCACAGAAAGAAATTGTTGCACGGATTATGATGTGACCTGGGACCCGCCCCCCCAGGTACCTATAAAGAAGATCTCTATGGAGGATGAAATGACAATCCTGTTGTTTCGATCCTTATGGCTAGAAATCTTCATCAAGTGCATTATTCTAATTATCTTTGTCATTAAACATGATTGAAAAGTTCTATAATTATTTCTACATTTCACTTTAAATTGTTATATTCTTATTTATCTAATTTTCATAAAAGTAAGGAGAATTATCACGGAAAGATTTGAGTTGGTTAAATATCAGGCAATAAGTTTTCAGATATCCAACCTTCTTTTTTTTTTTTTTTTTAGGAAAGACTATACAAGAGGTATGGAAAGTGCTTTTTTTGTTGTTGTTTGTTTGGTTTATTTTGTTATTCCTGAGATAATTTTTTGAGGGTACTAGAGATTGAACCTAGGGGTGTTTAACCACTGATTCTCACCCCCAGCCCATTTTATCTATCTATCTATCTATTTATTTATTATTTATCTATTATTTTGTGCTGGGTATTGAACCCAGGGCCTTGTGATTTGAGACAAGTACTCTGCCAACTGAGCTATATCCCCAGCCCATTTTTTATTTTGAGACAGGGCCTCACTAAATTGCTGAGGCTGGCTTTGAACTGGTAATCTTCCTGCCTCAGTCTCCCAAGCTGCTAGGATTACAGGTATGCACCACATGCCTGGTTTATTTCTTATTTTGCTTAGGGCCTCAAGTTGCTGAGGGATTCTTGGAATTTGTAATCCTCTGGTCTTAGCCTCCTGAGTAGCTGGGATTACAACTGTGGGCCACCACACCTGGCTTCCTGAAATAATTTTTAAGAACAATCCACCTACCAGTTATGCACTTCCATAAGGTAGATTGAAAAGACAGTTAATATCCCTAATTTTAAGACTACTCCATTAACATCGATTTCATTTGTTGTTTTACCTTTTATTTCTGTGCTTGAAGAGAAAGTAGAGCTAAATTCTGTGCAAATTAGAAAGATAAATAGGCATCTAAGATCCAAACAAATGAAAGCCATTTCTCTAAGATTTAGTATCTTGAAATCTTCTCTCTAGGAAAGAAAATTACAAAACTGAAATATTTTACTACAAATAACAAAGTGAATTAATGTGATGAACAATACTTTTGGGAGCTCTCTGTGTGCTTTCTACCAAGAATTGGGAAATCTGCCCCACTTGAGCTGTGGAAATAGAAATAATCAAGTCTGTCACAAGTGGAATCAGAATGGGAGAATTCTGGTCTCATCTTTCTAATAAGAGTAAAAACAAAGCAAAACAAACCCAAGAAGACCTTCAACCCCTCACCCATACACATTCACACTTTCTACATGCTTTGGACATTTTAAGATGACTTCAAATAGCCTTCATCATGAAGGAGTCAGGCCCACCAGAGCATTTTTATTGGTGCATGGGGCAGGGGAGCAGTTACAACATTAGTCTCCATAGCAATCATCTGCCCAGCAACATAGAAAACATACTGACACTCTTCTGAGAAAAAAAAAAAAACATTGGAAGCTGACTACTGAGAAAGCCTTAGATAATTTTGCTGTATTTCTTCATAACTATTAAATCATCATCTTCTTCTCTCACACTTGTCCCACTTCTACCTTTGTCTCCTGGATCAGGAGATAACATCACCATCCTCCCAGTTTTCTGAATCAGTAACTTGAAAGTCTCCCTCAAATCCTTGCACACCATTAGCACTATTACTTTCTCACTTGAGTATCTTACCATCAAAGATCTCCTTGTCCAGTCTTTCCTGCCTCCAGCCCCTTGTCCACACAACCTACAGAAAGGATGGTCTTTCTAAAGGGCAAATGTAAGCTTATTGCCTTTTTTTTTTTTTTTTTTTTTTGGTGCTGGGGATTGAACCCAGGGCCTTGAGCATGTGAGGCAAGCACTCTACCAACTGAGCTATATCCACAGCCCTTATTACCTCTTTTTAGAAAGTATAACATTTCACTGTCACAGAATACAAGATAATCATTATTTTATCCTTGAAGAATACTGTTTCTGTGATCAAAATGTAAAGGATTCATGCCTACAAATACTTACTTAATAAAATTGCCCAAGATTATACAGCAAATTAGTAATAGAGTTGGATGTACAACAGAGAGCCTATGATTCCCAGCATGGTATACTTTCACCTTATTATGTTGGGCCCAAATGCTTGGCTCACTGTTATAAAAGCTTTCCTCTGGGACCACAGTGTTTAAGTCTTCCTTCAATTAGCTAATCAGACTGAAGCAACACTATGCTATTGTTTTTTTATTCTAAGCCTCATAAAAGCACAAGAGGATTCCATTTTTCTTACTGAGATTCAACAAATATTCCTCTCCTCATTTCCTCCTTCCCCATTCACTAGCCCCTAGCTGCCCACTAATTCATCTGTAAGTACTAGGTAGAGTTGGTTACCAAAAGATTACAGCTCTTCCCCAGAGCTACTCCCAGAGATTAAGATGAACACACTGGTTTCTGTTGGGCTCAAGGCATTAAATTGGGCAAAGAAATGTTTCCATGTCCTGTAAGGACTAATATAGTCAAGTTTCCCTTAAAATGCTATCAAAGAGAGCCTAACCAAGCTCTCTCTCCTCTCTCCAGCTGTTCTTAAAATTTTCATAGCTCTGCATAATGTACAGCATAAACGCTAAGTAGAGAGTTAAAAAGTCATTTGCTTCTGTTTTATAGAGGCCAGTGAAATCTGATTACAACTATTAAAAAGCATTTCCTGGATCGACTCAACACATTAAAGCATACAAAACAGAAAAGCTGGCTTCTGGAGTCCTTCATAGAAAGATCCACAAAAGGAGCTCCTGAGTTACATCTAGGGTCCAACCTAGACTTTCCCAAATGAGCTCATGTAAATCCTATCATTGGCTTCTGAGTTCTAGGGTTGTCACTAGTACAGTGAGGGGCTTTATATATTGTATGGTTACCAGGAAAACTTGAATCTTCTCAGGGAGCAAGGGAGGTAGACCTGAAGACAAAGGGAAGATGGGGAAGGAAATGCAGACATCTGAGATTTGAAAAGTTTCTGGTATACTCTATACCTCCCTGTCCACACTTAAGAACCACTTATCTGGTCTTAACTGTTTATTTTTTAAAATGAGGAAATAGGGCTGGGGTTGTGGCTCAGCGGTAGAGCACTGGCCTAGCACATGCAAGGCCCTGGGTTCCATCCTCAGCACCACATAAAAATAAATAAATAAAATAAAGGTATTGTGTCCAACTACAACTAAAAAATAAATATTAAAAAAAATGAGGAAATAACAACCAGAGATGTCCAAACTCACATAACTTATGGTGCAGAGCTAGGACTGAAAACCAGGTCTCTTGAACCCTTTGCACTAAGAATGAATAAATTTTCTTGTCCTGAGTCTGTCCTAATTTACAAAAAGCATCCTTCATCCAACCTTCCTCAACCTGCTGTCACCACACAAACCATCAACCAGACCACCCAGATTTATTATCATGACACTTCTGGCACATGAGTAATTCAATATATATGGATTGAATACTTTCTTTTTGCCACATACTATTCCAGATAAATCTTGCATAAGGTACGAGATTGAATGGCAACAGTCAAAATATCTATAATAATAATAATAATACCTTCTGCCATTTATTCAGCATTCACAGCATCCCAAGAACTGTTCAGTGCTAAGCACTATACACATATTAACTCAGACAACACCATATAATGTTCAGTCAGCCTTGGACATTATGGCGCAATTTTTAGTTTCATCTTAAAGACCAGGAATTGAGACATAGAGAAGGTAAACAACTTCTGTCAAGTCACACACACCATAAATGAGGAGGTTTGGATCTGAATCTAGACTAGTGCCAGAGCCCTTGATGGCCATCACTACACGGGGCTAAATATGAAGAGTAGACTTCTATTTTCAACATACTCAGTTTCACAAAACATTATTGCTGACAGCTTCCCAATGGCAATGTCTTTTGGAACGGCAAACCTAAAGCAATTTCCTCTTTTCAGCCTTGCTTTCCCACTTCTTCAAAGTCACGTAGGTTAATCTCCTCACAGAAGACTTAGCTGGGTCAGGGAGGTATAGCCGTAGTAAAGTGTTTGCCTAGCTTGTGAGAGGCCCTGAGTTCCATTCTTAGCAGTACCCAAAAAAAAAAAAAAATTGGCCGGATAATCCTTGCATTATTGGAGAAACTCCAGGTACTTACCAATACTATGGTTTCTCAAGAAGTGGATTATCATAAGCAGTTATCACAGGCTCTCCTTTTCTTTCCTCTCCACTTCAGAGACATTCATTAGAATCTCTACTATTTTTCTTCTTGTTTGATAACGAAGCACATTGAAAAAATTAGATAGGTGTTCCTGAAATAGCCAGAGGGCCAAAACATAAATACCACAAGTTATAAGATGAGGAGGTTATGGGTGGTGCTAAAAGCCATCTAAAGCAAATTTAGAATCACCGCAAGGTGTTGCAAAAGTTGACAGGACTAATTATTCTTTGGATAAAGTAACAGATTTATGGCCGAGGAGCTTCTTATAATCAAAGGCACAGTGGTGCACACTGCCTCAGCTGCTATGCTTCGAAGCAAATTACATCTCAATTTGCATGTATAAAATGGAGGTAATGACACAAGCCTGGCATGGGGTGTCTTAAAGATTAAGTATGTGAAACTGCTTTGAGAACAGTAGATTACTCTATATACTTAAGGGTTTGCTTCTGAGAACTTTGTCACTAAGTAAAACTTGAAAATAAGCTTCAACCTACATATTTGTTCCTAACAATTCAGGTTTTATATTCTACTGTTGATAACTAGGCACTTACAATTAATCCTCAATTTCTACCATCCTTGCTGACCTATTATTCTGCATTTATTAATCTTTGTCTTAATAACAATAATTTCTTGCATTTGTCGAGCTTTGTATAATTTATAAAGAACTTGTTGAATTCTGTTAATAAATCTGAACATGCATAAAATTGTTATTGAATATTTACAAAATGTAAAACTAGGTCTTAGAGAGATTATCGGACTAGTACAGATTCTCACAGCTGGTAAAATCCATACAAAAAGGAAAGGAAAGAGAAATAAGGCACAGAAAAATGTACTAAGGGTAATAATGTATAATACACCTTTTTTTTTTTTTTTTGGGTAGAGAGGATTGAACCCAGGGGTACTCTACAACTGAGCCACATGCTCAGACCTTTTTATTTTTTATTTTGAGACAGGGTCTTGTGAAGTTGCTTAGGGCCTCACTAAGTTTGCTGAGGTTGGCTTTGAACTTTCTATCCTCCTACCTCAGCCTCTCACCACACTGGGATTATAGGCATGCACCTCCATGCCTGGCAATATGCTTTTTTTTTTTTTTTAAGAAAAATTTCTTCTCTATATTGTCAAAAGAGAAGAAGAAGGAGGAGAAGGGGAAGGAGGAGAAGGAGGAAGAGAAGTTGTTTTCTCTGAAGTATCTGAAATAATCATAGGCTTTTGAATTTATTCTATTTTAAAGGAAATGACTAAGTGGCAGAAATAAATAATTATTTATTAGAAAATGATGAATGAAATTTTGCAAAGTCACTAAAGTGATTTCTTTAAAAAGGGGGGGCACATAAACCAGGAGCAATGGCATATGCCTCCAGCCCCAGCTTCTGGGGGGCTGAGGCAAAAGGATCACAAGTTTGAGGCCAGCCTGGGTAACTCAGTGGGACCCTGTCTCAAAAATAAAAATAAAAAGGGTTGGAAATGTAACTCAGTGGTAAAACTCCCCTGAGTTCCATCCCCAGTACCACACACAAATGAATAAAAATTAAAATGACATGGGCATGATTTTCTGTTACTTTTAAGTAATAAAAAAATAATCAGTGTTACAAAATTTGATACTTTCCATTCACACTTTTTAAAGTACCTAAAAATATCAACTAAAACATTTAGAATAGGGATTGGGGAGAAAAGAAATTAGGATAATAGATGTTGAGAGCCACAGCCGAAGGGGCCCCAGCAAACTTTCAGACTGCCGGCTGATGATTGGCTCACAGCGGCCCCAGCAACTTCTAGCTGATTGGCTCCTCTGCGGTGATGCTCATTGGGCTGTTTCCCTGCCCTTTCAGAAAATCCAACCCATGTCTGTCTGTTCCTTGATCTATTTGTATTGGTGCTGCTATACCTTGTTCTTGTTTTTCTAATCTTTTTCCTTTCCTAAAACCTTGTCTAGTCATAATAGTGGGTGCATTTTGGTTGATGGTATTTGTTAATGTCAAACCTAATTGATCTAGGACATCTCGTCCCCATAAATTTATGGGAAGATGATCCAATACATATGGCTGTATAGTTCCTTCACATCCTTCAGGATCCTTCCAATCTAATACCATTGCACTTCTATGGGGATTAGTCCCCACTCCTAGGCCTCGAAGCATTTGAGTGGCTTGTTGTAATGGCCAATGTTTTGGCCATTCTTGACGAGAGATGATGCTAAGGTCTGTGCCTGTATCCAGTAGCCCATTAAATTCATGTCCTTGAATATTTAGTTTTAGCATGGGGCGAGAATCTAAATTTAAAGAAAGCATAGCCCAATCTACACCTGTGGAGCCTAATCCCTTGGAACCTCTTTCTACAGCACGACTGGAAAACTTATCATGTAGGCTGGGTATTATTAGTAACTGTGCTATTCTATCTCCTGGTGAAATTACTGATATACCCTTTGGAGAACTGGCTATAATTTTTATTTCACCTTCATAATCGGGATCAATTACCCCAGGACTTATCATAAGTCCTTTTAGAGTAGAAGAGCTGCGTCCCAATAATAAGCCTACTGTTCCTTTGGGAAGAGGTCCTTTCACCCCTGTGGGAATGATTTGAACTCCCATCTCTGGAGTTAGTACTGCTCTGGCGGAGGCGCAGATGTCCAACCCTGCGCTCCCTCTGGTTTGTCTGATGAGGGATCTGATGGACAATGTGTCCTGGGCACTACCCTGATGGGGTTGCTGGGTTCCTCCATGGTGTTTCTGGGTTCCTCCAGTGCCCCGTATATTTGTGGTTTGGGGCCCAGCCTACATGATAAATTTTCCAGTCGTGCTGTAGAAGGAGGTTCCAAGGGATTAGGCTCCACAGGTGTAGATTGGGCTATGCTTTCTTTAAATTTAGATTTTCGCCCCATGCTAAAACTAAATATTCAAGGACATGAATTTAATAGGCTACTGGATACAGGTGCAGACCTTAGCATCATCTCTCGTCAAGAATGGCCAAAACATTGGCCATTACAACAAGCCACTCAAACGCTGCAAGGCCTAGGAGTGGGGACTAATCCCCATAGAAGTGCAATGGTATTAGATTGGAAGGATCCTGAAGGATGTGAAGGAACTATACAGCCATATGTATTGGAACATCTTCCCCGTAAATTTATGGGGACGAGATGTTCTAGATCAATTAGGTTTAACATTAACAAATACCATCAACCAAAATGCACCCACTATTATGACTAGACAAGGTTTTAGGAAAGGAAAAAGATTAGAAAAACAAGAACAAGGTATAGCAGCACCAATACAAATAGATCAAGGAACAGACAGACATGGGTTGGATTTTCTGAGAGGGCAGGAAAACAGCCCAATGAGCACCACCGCAGAGGAGCCAATCAGCTAGAAGTTGCTGGGGCCGCTGTGAGCCAATCATCAGCTGGCAGTCTGAAAGTTTGCTGGGGCCCCTTCGGCTGTGGCTCTCAACAAATAGAGAAGGAGATCTTGAGGAGAGAGAAATGGAAAAGTACCACGATTACATATTTTGTTTTGTTTGAACCCACCACTTCACATGTGCTAGGCAGGTGCTCTACCACTGACCTACATTCCAGCCCCTAGGATTGAATACTTACCCGACATCTGCAGGTGAAATGATCAACCAATAGGTTCTCACATGAGAAAGCATTGACCAGGAGACCTGGGCTCTGGCATCAGCTTTGCCAGGTAACTTTGGAAAATTATAACAGCGATCATAGTTTATTTAGTCCTTATTAAATGTCCACCTCTGCATCAGGTGCTTGATATGGATTAGCTCATTTGAGTCTCCCAAACATTGATATTATTATCTTAATATTACAATTTTACAAATGAGGCATTTGAGGCTCAGAAAATTTAAGTAAACTTCTCAAGTTCATAAAACTTAAACAAGAAAAGATGTCTATATCTGATTTTAAAGACCATGCTCCTTTAACATATAATACTGTCTTTCAACTAGTCTCATTCTGAGATGATCAATTTTCTCTCATATAAGTTATCCCTAAGATAACATTCTCAATTTCATCAGCTAATCTGCTGTGTATCCAATTACTATTTCAGGATGTGACTCAAGAGCACTGGCTTCCTGGATAACAAATCTTGCTTCAAGGAGACCATCCAACACGTTTAATGTCTACTCATAGCTTCTGGAGTATGGCCATGACTCAACCTCATAATCAAAGAATCTGGAACCTGCCAGGCCTTGAGATCTAACAACATGCTGAGATCGATACATGGCGATCATCAGCCTATGACCTAGTGGTGAGTCAAACCTAATTTCATTTTTAAAATAACATATCCTGCAGTGTAGAAGCTTATAAAGAATGCTGAGGATGATTTTATGTACATTCAAACACAAAAGGCATTAAAACAGATTTATCATGTTTGCCATTAGTCACGTAGTATAAGTAATTTCCTACAAAAGACACAAGGCATTTAAGCACATGCAGAAAGGTAAAGTAAGTGTAGACAAATGAAATACATATAGAGTTTATTTTTAACAAATATCATTATAACATCCAGTTTTACATAGCATGATTATATTTGTATCCCTTCTAAGATTATATACTAACATTGATATATGTTGATATTTATTGAATATGTTCAATAAATCTTGGCAAAACATAAGTAGTCATTCTACTCCATAATTATTTAGATGCTTTCCAGTATGATATCCTGAATTCATCCAGCTAACAAGTTTCCTGAAGTGCTGTCAAAGCTAGACAATTCAGTTTTGTGCTACTATGGCAACATCCAAGTTTACAGTGTTAATTCATGAAGCATTTTACACAGTTCAGAATTTGTTCTTATTCCAAGAAGGTCAGAGATTTGTTATTTTATAATCCCACCCAACAAATCACCAACAAACCTTTAAAAAACAGTGCATTAAAATAATTTTTATGACCTTGAGGGGGAAAAACTGTAGGTCATCACTTAGTAAATATTCCTTAAAACAAGTCAAATTCTTATTATTAATATACCTTACTTTCTATCCAAATGAAGTCCCAGCTGAAGACCAATGCACTCACTGTCCTGCATTGCTGCTCTGGAATTAGCAAAACAATCTCTTTTGTTCAACAATCCTCCACACTCCCAGATGCTCCCAAATACTTGCTTGCAAATAGACAGCATGTACTGTACCCAAAACATCCACGTCATGTAATTTCTTCAAAAGTAAGTAGTAGGATGTGCTCCACCCTCTTAACACTCAGTAAAAACAGAATATGAAATGTGCAATAGCAGGTTTTATAATCTTTTGAGATTATTCCACGAATGTGCTATTTTATGTCCATAAAGTATAGATTGTAAGAATATGGAAATGTGGTATTATATTACATATAGGACCTTCAGTTAATAAAAACAAATATTTCTATCATTATTCAAAAATTGTTTTGGGGACACTACTATATACCAAGCCCTGTCATAGGTCCTGGGCCTACAAGCAGTGAACAAAACAGAGTACCTACCCTCATTTCTGGTGTGGGAGACAGACAATAAACATATTAGATAAGTTGTGTAAAGGTAAATAAGAGGATAACAAGGAAGAGGGTGATGGAGGTTAATTTTAGAAAGGCTGGGTAGGGAATGCCTCTCTGTAAGAGTGACATGAAAGACCTCAATGAGGGAATGGATTAGGGAAAGAATCTTCCAGGTAGAAGAAAAGCACTCTTTTAAACCCTAAAGCAGAAATCATTTTAGTAGTTCCTGGAATAGCAAGACCAGTAGGATAGAAAATAGGAAAGGTTAGAAGATAATTTCACAAGTATAGGCAGAGGTAATGAATTTACCATCTATTTTTAGTGAAATGGGAAGTGATTAGACAGTTGTGAGCAGAGTGATATGATGAAAATTACATTTTAAAAACTATTGTATGTATTTAAAAAATAAAAGCAATTTTAAAAAAACTATCATATGGATGGAAGAAAAAAATAGACAGAATAACCCAGACTAGAGCAAACAGTGACTCGGACCAGGTTGATAGCGGCGAAGATGCTCATAGAATTTACTGGTGAATTGAGTGTGGAGTATCACAAAATGATGCCTCTATTTTTACCATGGGCAATGAGATAATTGTTTAAGGGGTCTAGGGATGATAGTTAAGAGTTAAGTTTTGGATGGTTAAATTTGAGCTGCCTAACTAATATCCAAGAGGAGAAGATAAGTAGGCAGTTCGATACTTGACTCCAGAGATTGGGGAAAAGATCAGAGATATAGATAAAATCTGGGGAATCATCCGCAGAAAGACAGTATTTAAAACCATAGAATCAACTAAAGTCACCTATGGTATAGTGTAGATGAGATAACGAAAAGAGGGCCATAGACTAGTGTCCTCAAATATCCAGAGGTTAAATAGATAAGGAGGTGCGAGGAAGGGAGACCAAGAAGAGGCCAAAGAAGTAAGAGGAAATTTCAGAGTTTGAGGTATCTCAGAAACCAAGTGGGGGAAGTTTCAAGTATAGAGTAATAGACAATGTCAAAAGCTGTTGATAGGTAAAATATGATGAGGCCTGAGAATGGCCTATGGCGCTTAGCAAAATATAGATAATTGGTGACATTAGTAAGGGAATCCATTCAGTGGATATCGGGGGTTAAACTAAGAGTCAAGTGAGTTCAAAAAAGAATGGATGGGGACTGGGGTTGTGTCTCAGTGGTAGAGCGCTTACCTAGAACGTGTGAGGCACTGGGTTTGAGATTCTCAGCACCACATATAAATGAATAAACGAATGAATGAATAACATGAATTACATTCATCTACAACTAAAAACATATATATATTTAAAAACAAGAATGGAATGGGCGCCATGGCACATGCGTGTAATCCCAGTGGTTCAGGAGGTTAAGGAAGAAGGATCGCAAGTTCAAAGCCAGTTTCAGCAAAGGCAAGGTACTAAGCAGCTCAGTGAGACCCTGTCTCTAAATAAAATATAGAGCTGGGGATGTGGCTCTGTGGTCAAGTGTCCCTGAATTCAATCCCCAGGACCACCCCACCCAAAAAAAAAAAAAAAAGAATGAAGAGGTAAAAACTGAAGAGAGTGAATATACATAACCATTAGGGGGAAAAAAAAAAGCCAAAACGTGTTTCCTATTTCCACACAGTCAGCACAATACAGATTACTTCATCTCTGGTCATCAAAACGTGTGGGAACCACTCAGTTCTCCAGCAGATACCAGCTAGGTATCTTGAATCCAGTTAACTTTGGCATTACCAACCTGAAGATAGCATCAGATGCTACAGGTTGAGGGCTCAGTCCCCAAGACTGCCCCTCCACTTCACATGCCAATCACAAGCCCTTGGTAATGACCTGTGTAGGACAGAACTGCTATAAATCAGTGTTGCCTTGAGTTTGATTCATTTTTTAGAATGGCTCACAGAACTCAGGGAAACACTTTACTTTCCTTCATTTAATATAAATGATATTACAAAGGATACAAATAGCCAGATGGAAAAGACAAGCGAGCGAGGCGTGTGAGAATAAGAGCTGAGTTTTCATGCCCTCCCCAGGCCCTTACACCTGTTCAGCTATCCAGAAGCTCCTAAACCCAGACCTTTGGCTTTTATGGAGGCTTTAATAAGAAGGCAAGGTTGATTAAATCATTGGCCATTGGTAATCAACTCAATCTTAGCTTCTTTCCCCTCACTGGAGGTGGGGCATTGTGGGAGAAAGGCTGGAAGTTCCAAATTTCTAATCATATATTTGGTTTCTATAGCAAATTTGGTTCCTATAGCCCCCACCCTGAGGTTAATTAGAAGCCCCCAATCATCAGTAGCCATACCATTAACATACATACTTATTGTTCAAGAGATTCGAAGGGTCTTAGGAGCTATGTGCCAGGAAACTGGACAAAGGTCAAATTTACAAATAAAAATCTTATAAATCACAATATCACAGTTCACCCCTATCTTTGTTTTTTGTTTTTTAGTACTGGGGATTGAACCCAGGGATGTTTCACATGAGACACATTCCCCATGTCTTTTTAATTGTGTTTTGTTTTTAAACAGGGTCTTGCTAAGTTGCTTAGAACCTCGCAAAGTTTCTGGGGCTGGCCTCAAACTTGCCATCCTCCTGCCTCAGTCTCTTGAGTTGTTGGGATCACAGGCATTAGCCACCAATTTTTGAACACAGATATCTTATATCAAAATGATTGTGCCCCTGAGTTCAATCCTTGATAGCAAAAAAAAAAAAAAAAAAGATTACATAAATCAAAAGATACTGGCACGTTACTATAATCCCAACTCAGTCATTAATAGAGTTCAGTCCAACATCACATCATATGAAAATGTCTCCCAGGGGAGGGCATTTGGGTTTGCAGGCTTCCAAACCATACTCTATCTCCCTTGAGAAATTTTCTATGAAGGGACATAAGGAGCTATAGCTTGGGAAAAAAATATCTCTGGGTTCTTCCCTCTTTAATGAAGGAATGATACGCTGGGGATGTAGCTCAGTGGTAGAGCAATTTTCCTGCAGGTGCAAGAACCTGGGTTTCATCCCCAGCACCACAAAATATATATGTCTATATGGACAATGTTTCACACGAAGGCCCAATTCTGCCCATACTTGGATTGTTGCCATTCCTCTTTAATTTGAGGGAAATATGTCAGAGTACTTTATAAAAAGAGTATCATGCCAAGGAAAGTATTTGTCTGGGGAAATTAGAAACTACCAAAGTTTACTTTCACCAATAATTATTTAAATAAATACTTCCCATCTGTTCAAATTGTTTTGCAAAGCTATCTCCAACTTCTTGCATTTCTAACAAAATATTACTTTTGAAACCCTGTCATTTCTCCAGACTCTACCATTCCTTTCTCCTTATAATATGAAGTTTCACTTCTTCTTTTTTCTTTTTTTTTCTAAATTTGTGTTCTGCAGCAAAAGTCATCAGAAACAATTTTAACTATATTCTGAGAAATTCTGGGTCTAGTTCTGATTTCAAAATGCAGGATAGGAACATATAACCTTTATTGCATTTTTAAAACTTTGAGGGATCAAACAATATGGCTGAACATACCCCTAAAGAGTTTCAGTAAGTGCTTATCTGCAGGCAAGATTTTTTTTTTTTATTTTGGTTTAGAGAGGCAGGCTGTTTGGAATGGAGACCATGGAGAGTAGCATGATTTCAGTCTCTTGCTCTTTGCTTCTCCTTTCTGCCCCTCTTTCTCCAGGCCTATTTCTCATCTTTTCTTCTTTCTAATTTCTTTTTGCATTTTCTCTCTCTTTTCCTTAAGAAATTAACCTATTCTTCTCTTTTCCACTAAGTAGAAATTAATATATTTTGGATTACTAGCTGTTTTTATTTTTTTAAATACCAAGGCAATTTCTCTTCTCAAAATGTTTTTCATTTGTTCTTGGTTTTCCCACAATATTTTCCATACATCGCTTGAAGACTAAACCCAGCATTTTTTTTTTTTTTTTGCAGGGGGTGGGGGTGTACTGGACATTGAACTCAGGGGCACTTGACCACCAAGCCACATCCTCAGCCCTTTTCATATTTTATTTACAGACAGGGTCTCACTGAGTTGCTTAGCACCTCACTTTTACCGAGGCTGGCTTTGAACTCATGATACTCCTGCCTCAGCCTCCTGAGCCATTGGGATTATAGGTGTGTGCCACCACACCCAGGCTCATAAGCTTACTTTCTTAAAGTGATTATGAAAAAGTTCTTTTCTGTTCATATGTGGGCAGAGCTTCACTGTTTTTCAGCAGACTTATCATCTGTCATAGAAATGGATTTCCTGCTTGGAGAGGCTTGATGCTTTATAACTTCTTAAAACGTCAACCCACTTTCTCACTGGTTTTGTTTTGTTTTTTAAAAAAAAATTTAATTGTAGTTGGTACAAAAACTTTATTTATTTTTATATGGTGCTGAGGACTGAATCCAGCACCTCACATGTGCAAGGCAATTGCTCTACCACTGAGCTACAGCCCCAGCTCTTTTCTCACTGGTTTTGATAGCTGTTTTTGAGTCTAGTCAGACAATGCTTCCTAAAGTGACTTTAGAGTCTCAGCAAAATGCAGCCTCAGAGTCTATTTTTATAATCTGGGCCTAGCTTCACCTTTGCTTACTGTATTAGTGCCGATGTGGTCACAGGCATTCGTGCAGATCTTCGTTTCTCAGGCATTTCCTAACTTTGCATTTTGAATCCAATGCTGCAGATAGGAAAACAGGCAAAACCCAATATTCTCTGACAGGGCAGACCAAAAAAACAGTTATTATAAAGTGTGTGTCTGCTGTCAGGTGACTGGTAGAAATATAAACCGATGCAATCACTTTGGGAGATGGCATAACTGAAATTACTAGCTGCCCCCTGGTATTTATTCTCCTCTCTTCCAGTAGTAATGGAACTGCCAGGTTTTAGCTGGGCACATAGCCACATAAAATGATCACCAGGTTTTTGAGTGTCCTTTTGGATATACATGGCATATGAATAAGTTCTAGCCTAAGATATACAAATGAAAGTGTCATCACTCATCTCGTTAGTTTGGTCTAGAGAATGGATCTTTTCTCCCCTTCCCATTTTCCCCTTTTCTCCATCCTACTTGTTAGAATGTAGTCTTGGTACTGAGCCACCTTTGATCAAGCAGATGAGGGAAACACCCTAGGAATGGCAGAACAACAAGTTCAGAGCAGCGCATGGCCCCTGTTGACCTTCTGCAGTAAACTGCAAGCTCTTCATGCAGCCCTAGATCAGCATGTCCCCAGGCAGTTAAGTGAGAAAAAAAAACCCTGCTCTCTCATCAAAACAGAACCTGTAACTTAAAACTAATTGGAGGAGTATTTAGCATTGTGTACCAAAATCTTTTAAAAGTTCTTATCCTTTTGCCCCCCAATTTCTAATAGAAGAATATACTTCTGTGGTCCAACTTGTCTTTTTCTACATAATCTTTTTTTCTCTCTCTCTTTTTGGTACCAGGGATTAAGCCCAGGGGTGATTAACCACTGAGCCACATCCCCAGACCTTCTTATATTTTATTTAGAGACAAGGTCTTGCTAAGTTGCTTAGGGCCTCCCTAAATTGCTGAGGCTGACTTTGAACTTGCAGTCCTTCTGCCTCAGCCCGCCCCCCCAGCATCTACTGAAAGGATAAAAGAAACTGAAGTTAAAATGTAAAGGACCAGGTATTGTAAAGTTTCTGAACTGTACTCAGAACCTGACATTCCTGTGGTAGTTAAGACAATTCCCGGAACTGCCCATTAGATATGTGTCGAAATTCCCCCTGACCACTTAGTTGCTTAACAACCTGGACCCTGTGCAGCTCTGCACGTAGGCACCTCAGGGCCCAAACCAATCAGTTTGAATGTATCCCCCTCCTTAGGAATGGCCTATCACTCTCGCCCGACCTGTTCCCGCCAATGAATGTGCTAATCATGTTTGAGAGTTGTTGTTTGATTTTCCCGCGCCTCATGATGATTTGCTCTGATGTATGCAAAGCCCCTGCCCTCCCCAAAAAGTGTACTTAAGCACTGCTTAACCCCTGCTCGGGGCTCTTGGCCGCTCTCCCTTCTTGAGTGAGCACAGAGCCCCAGCGCGCTGGATCTTCAATAAACCCCCTTTTGCTGTTGCATGAGTCGGTCTCTTGGTGGTCTCTTCCTCCATCGTTCGCCGGTCCCTTACACTACATAACCTTTGAGTCTAAAGCTCCTGTAGCCTATCTGCACAAAGTCACATTAATAGCCTCTACAGCACTTCCTTGGCTAAAGCTCTGACCAAGTACCTGGGAAATAAAACATATCGAACCACCCTATTTGTAAATATTATAACCACAAAAGGCCAAGGGGACAAAATACAATGTGATATCACTTTAATATCCTCCTCTGAGGCCTTTAAAGTGCTTACTGTTGTTAAAAAAAAGGGTATCTATGTCCTGGAGAACCTTCTGGTGGTTCTGCTACTATGAGCTGCTCACCAGCGTCGCAGCACTTCTACCATCAACAGCTATTGCCACAGTTTTCTGAATGACATTGTGTTATTGTACTGAAACACTTTGAATCCTATGCTGTATCCACCTTTTCCAGTGGTTGACAGCTCACCCCACATGCTTTGGTTATTATCAGAATGCCCTGGAGTTCAAGTTTTCTTGCACTAAATCAATGCTAATTGTATCAACAGTGAACACTGTTCTTCCAAAAGTGCTAAAGAAGCTTCCAGAATTAGTTTGACCTCTGCTGGATGAACAAGATAATCATGCCAAGGGAGAAGAGAAGTGCTTGTAGTATCACACCTATAAAGCAGGGCTTTGGCTCCCTTTGACTGAGTATCCACAGGGTTCTCAGAATGACTAGTACCTCCTACCCTCTAGAACCACTCCACCCTTTTTTTTTTCTTTTTGGTACCAGAGATCGAACCCAGGGGCACTTACCCACTGAGCCACATCCCCAATCTTTTTTGTATTTTATTTAGAGACAGAGCCTCACTAAGTTGCTGAGGCTGGCTTTGAACTCATGATCCTCCTGCCTCAGCCTCCCAAGCTACTGGGATTGCAGGTGTGTGCCACAGTGACCCATACTCCACAATTTTACCCCCACTAGTTTTCTTGATACTTACCACCCAAAGATAATGAGATATATATACAAATTTACAAACCCAAACATGTACTTGGCCTTCATCATCTATTGCCATGGCTTATCTGCAGATGCAGACACAGAGCCAAGGAAGGTAAATGATGTTCCCACAACCTCCTTTTCTCCTGGCTTCTGTTTTGCAAATATTGCCATTATGAACATCTTCCTGCTTTGCAAAACTTTCAATTCACAGACTTGTCTCTTGTTTTTAAAATCCATCAACCAGATTTTGCCTTCTTCCCTTCTCTATTCAACCCAAACTACATTACTGAATTTGCCTCTTTGCCTATTTCTGGTTTGTTTTGTTTTGTATTTTGGTACGGGGAATTGAACTGAGGGATGCTTAAGCACTGAGGCACATTCCCAGCCCTTTTTATTTTTTTAGTTTGAGACAGGGTCTCCCAAAGTTATATAGGGCCTCGATAAGTTGCTGAGGCTGGCCTCGAACTTGCAATCCTCCTGCCTCAGCCTCCAGAATTGCTGGGTTTGTAGGCGTGCACCATCACACCCAGCTCTTCTGCCTGTTTTATATCATAACTTCCTAGAAAAAAAATCCCCACCCTGCATGAATCTCTTAGACTTTCTTTATGCCAGTACCTCACCAGGTGATTGCTGATAAAAGAATTATCACAAGGGCTGGGGATATGTCTCAGTTGGTAGAGTGCTTGCCTCGCATGCACAAGGCTTGGGGTTCAGTCCCCAGCACCACCAAAAAATAAAAGAAAAATAAATATCACAAGACATTAATTCTGTGCTAGATTCAAAACATTCCATTTTAAATCAGCCTACAGTACTATTCAAAAGCCCTATTACATAGCTCTATTTAAATTCATTCTATACTTTTCATACTTTTTTTTAGGCGGGGGGGGGGGGTACCAGGCATTGAACCCAGGGGCACTTAACCACTGAACCACATCCCCAGACCTTTTTTATTTTGAGACAGGGTCTTGTTAAGTTGCTTAGAGCCTCACTAAGTTGTTGAGACTGGAAATTCATCCCATTCCTGAAAATGACAAACCTCTCCCCCTCTTTAACTTCTCATTCCTTCTCCCCCAACTCAGTGCATGACCTTGCCTCTTATTTTAAAAACAAATTGAAATTAATAGATGGAAATTCCCTCATCTTTCTAATTTGAAGCAAGAAACTTCCCACATCCACTCTTTCTTACCTCTTGCTATAATAAAGGAGGTATATTTTCTGTTATCTATATCCTCATATGTATTTTGAATTCTGTTTTCCTCTTCTTTTCTATATTTTCAACATACATAAAATGCATGTATGAATATACATATCTCAGGAGACCTCCCCTTAACATTGAAACGTGCTCGTTTCTCCCCAATCTTAAAAATAAAAACAAACTACCTTACCCACATATTTACCTTCAGCTATTGTCCCAGTGCTCCCATCTTATTGAGAGCCAAATTTCCAGAAAGAGTTGTCCTTGTTATTTTTATTAAAGCTTCCCTCTTGTTCTTCATCACTCCATTCCCTCATCTAACCAGAATCCATGACTCTTGTGAAACAGTTCTCACCAGTATAACTAACGACCTCCACAGTGATGAATCCAATCAGATTTTCCATTCCAATCTTGTGTAATCTCTCACAGCACCCACCTGTTTTCTATTACCCTTCTTGAAACACTCTTCCCTTGGTTTTCCTTCTACCTCTCTGGCCATTCTTTTCATTTAGTTTTCAGATTCATTCTTTACTTACCTAATAGTGAATTACAGAGTCTTCTGAAGTTTGGTCCAAGATGTTCATCTCTTCTGATTCTACATTCTCCCTAGGTGATTTTATCCATCATATAGTTTCCACTATCATCTGTGCCAATGACTTTCCAATGTTTGACTCTCACCTGAACTACTATCCTCAGTGCCAGACTTATATATTCCATTGTTTTCTCAAAATTTTAATTGGAAATCTCAATCATACCTCAAATGCAAAATGCCAAATACCAAAATCATGACCTTCGACAGAATAGAAGATACAGAGACCAATCCACATAAATACAGTTATCTCATACTAGACAAAGACACCAAAAACATACATTGGATAAAAGATAGCCTCTTCAACAAATGGTGCTGGGAAAACTGGAAATCTGTATGTAGCAAAATGAAATGAAACCCCTAACTCTCACCCTGCACAAAACTCAACTCAAAGTAGATCAAGGACCTAGGAATTAGACCAGAGACCCTGTGCCTAATAGAAGAAAAAGTGGGCCCAAATCTTCACCATGTTGGCTTAGGACCTGACTTCCTTAACAAGACTCCTAAAGCACAAGAAGTAAAATCAAGAATCAACAAATGTGATGGAATCAAACTTAAAAGCTTCTTCACAGCAAAGTAAATAATCAAGAATGTGAAGAGAGAGCCTACAGAATGGGAGAAATCTTTGCCACCTGCACCTCAGACAGAGCATTAATCTCCACAATGTATAAAGAACTCAAAAAACTTAATACAAAAAAACCAAACAACCCAATCAAATGGGCAAAGGAACCAGATACTTCACAGAAGAAGAAACAAGAATGGTCAACAAGCATATAAAAATATTCAACATATCTAGCAATTAGAGAAATGCAAATTAAAACTATATTGAGATTTCATCTTACTCCAGTCAGAATGGAAACTGTTAAGAATATAAATAACAATAAATGTTGGTGAGGATGTGGGGGGAAAAGGTACACTCTTATATTGCTGGTGGGACTGCAAATTTGTGCACTCACTCTGGAAAGCAGTATGGAGATTCCTCAGAAAACTTGGAATGGAACCACCATTTGACCCAGTTATCCCACTCCTAATTTTATACCCAAAGGACTTAAAATCAGCATATTACAGTGATGTGGCCACATCAATGTTCATAGCAGCTCAATTCACAATAGCTAAACTATGGAACCAACCTAGGTACCCTTTGACAGATGAATGGATAAAGAAAATGTGGTATATATACACAATGGAATATTACTCAGCCATAAAAAGAATGAAATTATGGCATTTGTGGTAAATAGGTGGAACTGGAGACTATCATGCTAAGTGAAATAAACCAATCCCCCCCAAATCAAAGGTCAAATGTTTTCTTTGTTATGCAGATGCTAACTCACAATAAGGGAGTGGGTAAGGAAGAATAGAAGTACTTTGGATTTGACAAAGGGGAATGAAGGGAAGGGAGAGGAGATGGGAATAGGAAAAACAGTAGAATGAATGGACATTACTATCCTATGTGCATATGATTACATGACCAATATAATTCTACATCATGTACAACCAGAAGAATGAGAAGTTACACTCCATATATATATAATATGTCCAAATACATTCTACTATCATGTATAACTAGTAAGAACAATTTTTTAAAAATTATGACCTTCCATCTGAAAATAAGTGCTCTTGCAGCATCCATGCACCAGTATAAGCCAAAAGCCAGAGTCTCCCTCAACATCTACATCCTTCATATCCGATCCATAATCAAGTCCTGTCCATTTGTCAAATATCCCTTGAAACTACTTATGTCCAATTTCTCCTCAATTCTAACCCGAATCTCCACCATCATTTCATAATTGCCTAGACTATTATAATAGCTTCTTTTTAAAAACAAAAAAAAAAATGTTTTTTGTAGGTGTAGATGAACATCATGCTTTTATTTTATTTATTTATTTTTATGTGGTGCTAAGGATGAAACCCAGTGCCTCACACATGCTAGGCAAGCACTCTGCCACTGAATTACAGCCCCAGCCCTACAGTAGCTTTTTTTTTTTTAAATTTATTTTTATGTGGCACCGAGGATCGAACCCAGCGTCTCGCACATGTTAGGCTAGCGCTCTACTGCTGAGCCACAACCCCAGCCCCCTACAACTGCATCTTAATACATCTCCCTGAATTCACTCCAGCCCCACTTCATCTATTTCCACGCTGCAGGCAGAGTGTATATCTTGGTGTTTAAAGTGCAAATCTAATTATGCAATTTCCATGGTAAAAATTGATTATGGCTTCCTTATTATAGGATAAAGATCAAAATCCTTGGCTTGGTCCTCAAGGCTATAAATATTATAGCACCTATCCTTCAGCTGCTTCTTAGAAGCTGTCCTGTTTCTGTTCTGCACTCTGACCACAGGGCTCACGTACATGCTGTTCTTCATCTACTTGGAGTATTCTTATCTCTTGTTGTTCCCCTTGGAACAGTTAACACCTACTCATGTTATTATCTCAATTTTACACAAGAAACTGAGACACAGACAAGTAACTGGCCCAAGATGACACAAGTAGTGAAAGGAAAGAAACAGGATTCAAACACAGTCTGATTCTATAGCCTGTGGTTTTTTGGTTTTTTTTAATATTTATGTTTTAGGTGTATATGGACACAACACAATGCCTTTAATTTTATCGTGGTGCTGAGGATCGAACCCGGGTCCCACCCATGCTAGGCAAGTGCTCTACCGCTGAGCCACAATCCCAGCCCCTAGCCTGTGTTTTTAAACATTATAATATATTGCCACTGGGAAACTTTCCTTCATAGTAGAGTTGACAATTATTTATTAAATCTTGTAGTTATTAAACTAACATCCATTCCTTTTGATTAAGCATTCCATCTTTACTGCCACTACTTTTATCCTAGCCATCACCATCTCTTCCTCTTTTTTTTTTGGGGGGGGAGGTAGGTGGGTGGGTATCAGGGATTGAACCTAGGTGCACTTAACCACTGAGCCACATCCTCAACGCTTTTGCTTTTTCATTTTGAGACAGTATCTCACTAAGTTGTTTAGGGTCTCGCTAACTTGCTGAGGCTGGCTTTGAACTTGTGATTCTCCTGCCTCAGCCTCCAGAGTCTCTGGGATTACACTGTGCTCCACTCACCAACATCTCTTGATGGATTAACTACAATAACCTCCAGATGCATTTTCCACCTTACCATAAGCAGGGCCCAACCATTTTCTCCACTGTAGCTGGCATAACCTTTAAAAAAATATATCCAAATGTAGTCACTGGCTTCCCATTCCTCTAGAGAATAATTTATAATGACAACTCACAATTAAATGTGCTCAAAGAATGCCAGTGACTCTCTAACACCCCATGGTATTAAATCACTTAATCTTCTCTCTCTCTCTCTCTCTCTCTCTCTCTCTCTCTCTCTCTCTCTCTCTCTCTCCATATATATATCATGAGATCATGAGATACATACTGGTATCACATTTTACCTATAAGTCACTGAAGCACAGAGAGACTACAAATGAGCAAGCCAAGATTCAAAGCCAGATGGTGTCTTTTAAGACTCTGTGACTTTAACCTCCATGCTGTATTATCTCTTATAAAATATCATGCAAACCCTTTTGTATGGCACTCAATGCTTCTCACTCTCTGTACCCACTAACATTTTCACACTCATCTCTTCCTTATAGGTCTTGAAAAGTGGGACCCTGTTTAAGTCCTAAGCCTTGATACCAATCAAATCTTTACACAGCCTAATCATTGAGATCACTTCTGGTCATTGAGATTTTGTTCAGGTGGTGTTTCCTTCTATATATTCTCTGTGCTAGCTCCTCCAGACTAGATTGTGTGAGTCTCCTCTGTACCCTCTACTGAAATCTTAGGGAATCAAACCAATATTTTAAAAGGCATTCATCAACTTGTACAATATTGCATACCTGTAATCCCAGCTGCTTGGAAGCCTGAGGTAGGAGGATCATGAGTTTGAGGCCAGCATCAGCAACTTAGTGAGACCCTAAGCAATTTAGTGAGACCCTGTCTTAAAATAAAAAGGGCTGGGGATATGGCTCAGAAGTGAAGCTACCCTGGGTTCAATTTCTGGTACCAAATAAATAAATAAAATAAAAGGTACTCACCTCTTAGTAAAGAGGACAATCTCAAAAAACAAGTATAAGGAAACATTTTGAGCTAAGCCTTGTGTTTTGCTCTAAGATTTTTCTCTTTTTCTCCTCATTTCAAAAAGATTGCTGAGCCATTTTATTATTCCTTACATAATGGGACCCCTTCTCCCCTGTTGCCAGGACCAAAAGCAAAAATTCACAAACTCAAGCTCATGGGAGAGATGATGCTTAGGAATGTCAGTGAGTGTCTCAAGAGAACAGATAAAATTCCTTTTAGGGTACTGAAAGGAAAGGAAGGGACACACACTTCAGACAAAAAGAATTCAGGGGTCTGGTAAGGTTAGAGGTGACAGGGAAAATAGGGAAAAGCTCAACGTTTGATGACCCAAGATAAGAGTTTATAAGACAAAAGTTGACATGTATCTGTTGCATTTGAAAATAAGAAGTAATTGGTGACCCCAGTAAAGGCGGTTATATGTGTAGACCAGTTTTCTGTTCCTTTGACAGCACTGGGGATCAAACCCAGGGTCTCACGCATGCCAGGCAAGCACTCTACCACCAAATCAAATGGATCCCCCCACTTTTTTATTTGTTCTTTTTAGTTATACATGACAGTAGAATGTATTTTAACATGTCATATATACATGAAGTGTAACTTCCTATTCTTGTGGTTGAACATGATGTGGAGTTACACTGGTCATGTATTCACATATGAACATAGAAAAGGGAGAGGACGGGAGAGGAAGCTCAAAGGCTTCAAAAGCTCAGTGGATGTTCTGTGCCCTAGACACAGGGAACCCCATTTTAGTAATGATCTAGTGCCCCAAGCATAGCACAGGAAGAGGAGCCGCAAATATGAAAGAACCATCAGTAGGTTAAGACAAAATGGCATATCAAAGAGTATATTAGGAAGTTGACAGAAGATTAATGATCAAAACCAAAAGGGACTCCTTGGTATTTTGGAGTTGCCTAAGGCCTCAAATATTTGTATAACCCAACAGGCTGCTCCAATGTTGACTAAAATTGTATATCTTACTTTTCCTGGAAGAACATTGAATAGAAGATAGTTTAAAGAACATTGTGTGGAATTTCTGCCAGACCCAAGTTGTGGACTAGATTGACACTAATGTCAATTATAAGATGTGGTTAAATTCCAGGAAGGAGGCAAGCAATTAGAAGCACAGAGTACAGGTACTCTTGGGTCTTGGGAGTTGTGGTCACGTAAGAGTCCTTATGAAAAGCAGGACCTATGCTATCTCAAAGATGAGGACGTGGTATTTATTTGTCAAAGAAGGTGATGAGGGAAGGCTTTTTCCTCAGTGAGAATTAATTGAGCAAATACAGAGAATTGATAAAGCTTAACTCATTCAGGGAGCTACAAGTCATTTGTCTTGGCCACAATATGAGATGTACATAGGAAGGAATGCTTTTTGAGCCATGTTAAAAGATTTTGGACTTTATCATGAGGGTTATAAAAAGGTACTGAAGGGCTGGGGTTGTGGCTCAGTGGTAAAGCGCTTGCCTAGCATGTGTGAGGCACTGGGTTCAATTCTCAGCACCACATAGAAATAAACAAACAAACAAACAAATAAAACAAAGGTCAATCGACAACCAAAAAAAAATGTATAAAAGAAAATACAAAATAGATACTGAAGGTGTTTTAAACCTGAGGGTTATGTCTAATAGCTCAGTTTAAAACATGCAAAATTTAGGAATATGGCTTTTGCCACCCTTAGGAGAACAGATATGAGAGGGGCAAAAAGAGAGAAACAACTTAGGAGGCTTTTTCAACAGTTTAGGATAGAGAAGATGAAGGCCCATACTATGATAACAATATTGCTTTTTTAAAAAGATGGAACACAGTGGGGAGCAGTGGACCACACCCATAATCCCAGCAACTCAGGAGGTTGAGGCAGAGGATAGCAAGTTCTGAGCCAGGAGGATTGCAAGTTTGAGGCTAGCCTCAACAATTTGGCAAGGCCTTCTCTCAAAATAAAAAATAAAAATGGTTGGAGATGTAGCCCAGTGGTAGAGCTCCCCTAGACTCAGTTTTCTGTACCACCAAAAATGAATAAATAAAAAGAACATATACATTGTAAGAAGGTAAAACAGGCCTTAGTGATCGATTGAAAATGGAGAAGACAACTGGAGAGCTGCAGAGATGTTTGGGCAGTTGAATTTACTCAGGAATGAGACTAGTGACCAGAAAAGCAGAAAGGCAGGACAGGCTGGTATCATGAAAACTAATACAGCAAAACATTTCAAGGAGAGAATATTAAAAAGCTGAATACTGGACTGGGGTTGTGGCTCAGTGGTAGAGTGCTTGCCTAGCATGCATGAGGCCCTGGGTTTGATCCTCAGCACCACATATAAATAAATAAATAAATAAATAAAATAAAGCCATTCTGTCCATCTACAACTACGAAAAAATTTTTAGACAATTTTTAAAAAAGCTGAGTACTTGGCAATGTGAAACAGTGGGGAGAGTGCATGGGGGAAAGTAAGACAAAAATTGAAATGTATCTGTTGCCTTTGAAAATAAGAAGTAATTGGTGGCCTCAGTAAAGGCGGTTGGTTGTATTATAGACCAGTTTTCTGTTCCTTTGGAAGCACTGGGCATCAAACCCAGGGTCTCATGCATGCCAGGCAAGTGCTCTACCACTGAACCACATCCCCAGCCCCATGGACCCCTTTTTTTATTTGTTCTTTTTAGTTATACATGACAGTAGAATCTATTTTGACACATCATTCATATAGAGTCTAACTTCCCATTCTTGTGGTTGTGCCTGATGTGGAGTTTCACTGGTCGTGTATTCATATATGAACTTAGGAAAGTTATGTCTGATTCATTCTACTGTCTTTCCTATTTCCATTCCCCCTATTCAATGCAGTGAATCTTCACTTCTCACCCCGCAACACATCTATTGTATGTTATTATCCACATATCAGAGAGAACATTTGACCTTTGGTTTCTTTTGGGATTGACTTATTTCACACATAGCATGATAATCTCCAGTTCCATCTATTTACGGGCAAATGCCATATTTTCATTCTTCTTTATGGCTGAGTAAAATTCCATGTGTATAGGTACCACATTTTCTTTATCCGTTCATCTATTGAAGAGCACCTCCAATGCTTCCATAGCTTAACTACGGTGAATTGAGCTGCTCTGAACATTGATTGGCTGTGTCTCTATAGTGTGCTGATTTTAAGTCCTTTAAGTTTATGCTGAAGAGTGGAATAACTGGGTCAAATGATGGTTCCATTACAAGTTTTCTAAGGAGTGGTTGCACCAATTTGCAGTCCCACCAGCAATATATGATTGTACTTTCCCCCCCACATCCTCACCAACATTTATTGCTACTTGTATTCTTAATAAATGCCGTTCTGACTGGAGGGAGATGAAATCTCAGTGTAGTTTAAATTTGCATTGCTCTAGTTGCTAGTGATGTTGAGCATTTTTTCATATATTTGTTGACCATTCGTATTTCTTCTGTGAGGTGCCTTGGACTCTTTTTCTATAGAACCTTGGTTATATGGGTTGTAAAGGAGTTTGTTGTACAGTCAAGGTCAAGAAAAGATGTCTCTCTCTCTCTCTCCCCTCTTTCTTTGCTGAGAAAAGAACTCAGAGGAAGAGGTACAATATTTTGAAGAGTAAGGGAGTAATTATGAAAAAGATACTTGAGAAAACCAGAAGAGGGCATGGGTTTGGAAACAGAGATTAAACTTGGACTGGTGGAGGGATAGTTTTCCTCAGAGATAGGACAAAAGCATGGGTGAAGGTGCAAATTGAGGTATTTGTAAAATACAAGGTAGAAGAATAAAAGGTCCAGGCACACCTGGTGGCTTTTATTTTCTATGCAAAATAGGAGATGAGCTCACTTCCTGAGAATAAATGGGAGGAGTAAGTAGGAGGCTTAAAAAGAAAACAGAGGGGGCTGGGCATGTGGCTCAGTGCCAGTATGCTAGCCTAACAAGGCCCTAGGTTCAATTCCCCAGCACCGCCAAAAGACACCCCACCACCAGCACAAAAAGAAGAAGAAGAAGAAGAAGAAGAAGAAGAAGAAGAAGAAGAAGAAGAAGAAGAAGAAGAAGAAGAAGAAGAAGAAGAAGAAGAAGAATCTGAGTAGGAACATGTAGAAGGATGACTTGGTTAACAGTGACTCATTCTTCAGACCTCAGATGAGCTGCCACCTGTGTAGTGAGGCCTTGTCACATGCTTTCAAAGCACTGACTACCTTCCCTTTAGAGACTTACCATGAGATTATCTGATTAAGTTCTGCTCCAATAGACAATACTCCATGAGTTCAGGGATCATATATTTTGCTCACTATGTACCATTCAACTCTTAATTTTTTAACAGAGGTCCACTTTTGAATACAGCCCTTGCTGCTTATTTTAAAAGGGACCTGTTTTTCTTTTTCTCTCCTCCCTTTCCTCCTCCCTAATCTGGGGGCGGGGAACAAGATTACCTTATCTGTCCTCCACAACAAGTGAATCCTAACACACCATCCGGGGCCCACCTGGGCCCCCCTGCCAGGCACACCTGGAATGTAGCCCTTGAATAGCTTTTTAAAAAGCCCTCTGTTTTCCAGGATGGGCTGAATCCCAGCCTCTGAAACAGGAGTCCCCTGTTGTTTCTTCTTTGCTAGCAAAGCAATAAAACTTGTTTCTCCTTTGCTAGCAAAGCAATAAAACTTCTTTTTCCTTTTTCTCAAAACTGTGGATTGGCATGGGGTCAAGGACCAAGCCTTCTCTCCAGCATAAATCTTGAACCCACACACAGATTTGAAACATAATTCCACAGAGCTTATCTTCTCATGATTACCTCAGAGTGACTGTAGAAGCTGCATGGAATGATGGAAAGAGCCACATAGATCTGGGCAAGACACTTCGGCTTTCTAACTCTCAATTTTCTTATCAATAAAATGAAAGCAGTAACACTTGCCATCATACAGCTAAGGAAGCACATAGAATGTCTTTGGTAGGTGCCTTCTGCTTCCATAGCCAGGAGCCACCTCCTAATGAATTCCTTGAAGACCCTGAAAAACACATCAGGAGGAACAAGCTACCCATCCCCGCTCAGCTCCTGTTACAACAGGTGATATATTCCTCTGATTTTCAAAAACTAACCCCCAAATCATCTTTTGGTCAAAAGGTAAGATTTTAGCATCAAAAAGAAATAAATCAATCCTGTATGTGTTTCGCCTCTCCTTTGTTTGTTCCCACTATTTAGTCATTTCTAACAGTTTTATTGTCTTTCATAACATTAGGCACAGTCAGGACTCAGGCTTCTTTTACAGCTGAAGAAAGTAAAATAGGGAAGAGTGGGGTGTCTGTTCCAAGCTAGCAGAGCTATATGGAGGAGACCTGGCAAACAGATCTCTTGGTCCTGAGTTTAGTACTTTTCCCACTTAAAATAAAAATAATAATAATAAATCATCCATGTTACTTACTTGTCTGGAACTCTTTATAACATTCTATAGTTAAATAATATTTCAATCAAAAATAGGCAGTAAGTCCTTGGTGATGATGTCTTTGTTTCATGTACCTTCTTACATATTAATAGAAGAAAACTAATCTGGAAGCATCCAAAGTGAGTGTAGTGTGTAAAAGTGACGTTCATATTCAAGTGTTAACTATGTGTTCTTTCAGAGGGAAACAAGTATCAAAGGTATAAGGTGCTAGAACATTTCAGAGTAAAAGCAGTGAAAATTGGAACTCTTACTTTAATAACCCTACTATATACATAATCATAATATATAAACAAATGAAATCATGCATATAGAGGACATGTATGTTCTGTAAGTTAAATCAAAACATCATGCAAAGATAGATGAAATCATTTATTTTAGAAGAGCTCTGTGGTTATCTCTAGGCTTAAGAGAGAAAAGTTATTACAAAGTGGAACATTCCCATTTATAGGGGAAAAAAATCACACAGAAAATAATCTCAGAGAACTGTAAAATACAACTAACCTTACCATCTAAAATGGACCAGACTTGCATACAAAAAGTATACTTTTCATGGTAAAGAAAGACTAATCAGAAAATAAAAATTAAAGCAATACTGCTGTCTATACATGATGATCTAGCAACCATTAAAATAGCTTAATGCAAAAGGGCAATATTTCCCCAAAATATTTTTATATCAAATCAAAGAATTTTTGCCACAAAAAGATTCATGAACCTATAAAGCAAAGATAAAGAAAACAAAATAATTATTCAAAACAAATTACCTCTCACCCCAAAATTCCTCCCCCAATTTAAAGTTTCAGACTTACTCTATGTGAATAATGTGTCCAGTTGTAATCAAATTCATCTGCAATAGCACTAAAGTCTAACTCAACAAACAGCTTCTTTGCTGAATGGGTTTTAAATGACCCTAGAACTTAAGCTTTGATTTTATGTAGGAGGAGCCCTGCTTTATCCAGGAAAAGTTGCAACTGTCATGAAAAAATTTGCATTTAAAGCAGATCAGCATTCAAGTTTATATTTGCAAAAAATTCAGAGGAAAATATAAAGTTCATCTGACTGACTTTCTTTCTCTTTTAATTAGTTCCTGATATGGCCTCTTAGTATGCCAATGTTATTTTACTATATGACTCACCACACTGGGAACTAAAAGATAATCCAAAGGTAAGTATATGAATGGCAGATTTATGTTTTCTTCAGAATATACTACCCAAAGGCATCATTATTTTAAGTTTCAAATATCTTTAAGTACGAAAAGAGTCATAAATAGACAAGTCCCCAAACCTAAATTCTCCTCTAGGCTCTGGCTCCCACGGACTCTGTTTGAAAAAATATTTATTTATATTGTAGGGATGGGCGATGTAGCTCAGTGGTAGAGTGGGCACTTAGCATGCTCAAGGACCTGGGTTCTAATCTCTAACACCATCACATAAAATAATTATAATCGTAAAAATTTTTGAATGAAATCTCAGAAGTCATCCATTCTAACCTTCTGTTCCCAAACAAAAGTTGACTCTGTACTTTCCCTAAGAAATGGTCAGTTTTGCTGGGCACGGTGGCACATGCCTGTAATCCCGGTGGCTTGGGAAGCTGAGACAGGAGGATCATGAGTTCAAAGCCAGCCTCAGCAATGGTGAGGTGCTAAGCAACACAGTGAGAACCTGTCTCTAAATAAAATAAATTCCCGGTACCAAAAAAAGAAATGGTCAGTTTTCTCATATGTAAAATGAGCCAGAAGAACTAGATAATGTCTAAATTTCTTCTGATTTTCCCAAATCCTTGATGTTAAAATTCAGTGTCACATATACATTTCTTTTTCCATTGAAAGTTTATCAAATCTTTCTTTACATAACCTGACAAGATTTTATTTCAGCCCTGATAAAATGAAGAGACTCAGGCCAACACCAAATTGTCCTTCATCCTTCAAGTCTCCATAAATTTTTTTTTTCCTGCCCCGATTCAATCTCCAAGCCCAATAACCATGCAGACCCATAAGAACTCAGAGTACTTTGGGGGTGGGGTACATGGAATTGATCTCCAGGGCACTCAACCACTGAACTACATCTGCAACCCTATTTTGTATTTTATTTAGAGACAGGGTCTCACTGAGTTGCTTAGCGCCTCGCTTTTGCTGAGGCTGGCTTTTATTCTCCTGTCTCAACCTCTCGAGCTGCTGGGAATACAGGCATGCGCCACTGTGCCCAGCTCTCAGAGTACTTTTGGATGCTTTTCTAGAATAGATGAAATGTCAGTTATTCATTCCAAAATAAGAATGACAAGATTAGATCCAGTTTCTATACCACCTAATATTCCAAAGGATTAAAAATCATCTCCTTTGCTTCAGAACACAGGTTCAGACCTAACAGAGTCTTTCAGATTCTAAAGATATATTTTACATTAAATACATAAACAAGTAAAAAGCAAGAAGTCTGAATGAAGAAGGGGAATGCATACATTCTTTTCTCCATTGTGAACTTTATGTTTTACCCCCAAGATATTTGTCTTTTCATTTGTATTCATTTCTATAGTTAATGCTTCTCCCTGAATTGAACTTGGAAAGACAGGAAGAAACTAATTGTTTAGGGAATTTAGCATTTGCTTTTCAGATATCAGCTACTTTGGCTCTTTTGTAATCATTTTTGTCAGAAAGTATTTATCAGACCCTACATAGAGGATTTTATTATCAGAATTTGCTGACACCATAGTAAGAAAAAGGAGATCTAGATTCAAAATGTTTTTTCCTTTTCCTGAAATTGCAATTCCAATGAACTCATTTGTCTTTTTTATTAGAAACAAACAAGAAAAACTCCAGGAAATTTTTTTCAAGCTTCTTGTTTTCCCTGAATCTTCTATTACTTGCAAATATTTTACCATACTAAACTTAACTTTCAATGCTATGGATCCAGTTTCAAGGTATTCTTATTATATCCATAATATTAGAGAGATACCATTCAAAATAATACAAGCATAATATCTTAGAAAGATACAGTGCCTTTGTTTGTAGATATGAAAGCCGTAACTTCAATTTAGTTAATAAAATACAATTTAATTATGTACCATGTCTCAGTTGTTAAAGTTCATTAGATAGTCTCTTCTTTTTTTTAATATTTATTTTTTAGGTGTAGATGGACACAACACAATGCCTCTATTTTCTCTTTTTATGTGGTGCTTGAGGATCAAACCCAGGTCCCAGCCCTAGATAGTCTCTTCTTGATTTGTTAACTCAGTGAAAGTATAAGCTAAACTTTGTTCCTTGGTGAGAGAAATACACTAAAAAGACAATTCATTTTGATTTACTAAAAGTCCTATTTGAATGCTTTCTAGTGGAATCAACAAAATATACTCTTAGCTTTGGAATTGCCAATGATCCTTCTATACTTGGTCCTTGTCATTCTTTAATCTCTGCTGGAGACAATGGGCATGTTGTAACTCCTAAGAAAAAGCTCTAGGAGTAAACATGAATGAGGCAGAGAAAAGAGGTTGGGCAAGACTAGCTGGGAAAGCCCCTCCTTAGCTGGAGGCTGGTCTACGGCAAAATTGGGAGAGAGTATAAACCTAAATTTGATGCACAACAGGGTCAGAGTCACCCAAGGGACACAGTGAAGAGATATATAAAAGCCTCAGGGGAGGGAAATTCTCCAGGACAATTAGGGCCAAGTCATTCTTTTGGGAAAACTGGGCAAGATGATACAAATTGTTCTGAAAGTAGTCAGCAATTCCTGGAAAGGGGCCAGCAGAAACTAGGCAAAAAGATTTAGACCTAAGCCCCAATTTCATATCAGAGTCAATTAAAAAAATGGTGGGTCAATGGATCAGAGTTAAAGCATGATGCTCATGAAGGTTCCCATGGGCTTAAATCAAATCCAAAGGCAGAGCACACACTAGGCCATTTTCAGATTTCTATCTGCTTACAAAGAATGGATCAGATTGGTGCTGATACTTCCTAGTCAGACATTATTAAATGCAGTTAGGGTAGGGCTGGGGTAAACAAGTACCTTCCATGGCTTCTCTAGCAAGGACATCTAAACTATTTTATCCATTATCCCCCTCATATAACCAAGTAGATACTATTTCATTTTTACAAATGGGCATAACTCAAGTTTCAAAATAGCTAAGTGGTAGATCACTTGCCCACCAAGTACAAGACCTTAGTATCATTCAAAAAAAAAAAAAAAAAAGCTGGGTGCTGGTGCATGCCTGTAGTCCCAGCGGCTAGGGAGGCTGAGGCAGGAGGATCGCAAGTTCAAAGTCAGCCTCAGCAACAGCACGGCGCTAAGCAACTCAGTGAGACCCTGTCTCTAAATAAAATACAAAATAGGGCTGGGGATGTGGTTCAGTGGCCAAGTGCCTCTGAGTTCAATCCCTGGTACTCCTACCCCCCAAAAAAATGTTTCCATAGGTTAAGTTACTCTCCAAAAGTCAAAATTCAGAAGACATAAAATCCAGGTCACCTAGATTTGACACCTAGTTTTGTGTTTTTTTTACAAAGTCACTCCACTGCCAAAATTTTCTGACCTCTCAATAGCTAAAATCATTGACTATCAGGGGTCATGATATCTCTTTCATTGTGTAAAAGCTCTGTAACACTAAGTACTCTGTTGACCATCAGAACAGGAAATAAGTATTTCTGAACTGTTGTTCAAATGAGGAAATCAGCAGAGTCAATATAGTTGTTTCTTTGTATCCATGGAGACTGGTTCCAGGACATCCCTCATACCAAAATAGAAGGTGCTCAAATCCCTTACATAAAATAGCATAGTATTTGTATAAAATCTATGTATATCCTCCCTTATACTTTAGATCATCTCTAGATTGCTTATAATACCTAGTGCAATATAAATCTATGCAAATAGTTCTTATACTGTGCTGTATAAGGAACAATGATAAGAAAAATAAGTCTGTATATATGCAGCACAGACCCAAAATTAAATTTAAAAAATATATTTTCTATCCATGTTTTGTTTGAATCCATAGATCCCAAGATAAGGGAGCGGGGACCACTGTATTTAATTCCTCAAACTGTTATTGAAGTAGGAGTTTAGGGATAGCAAGATGGTGGAGGCAGGATCCAAGAATAAGGCCAGCTGGAGTACAAGATGTAGATGAGTCATCATATTTCTGTTTAAGATAAGCCCTATGGGCCGGGGATATAGCTCAGTTGGTAGAGTGTTTGCCTTCCATGAACACGGCCCTGGGTTCAATCCCCAGCACCACACAAAAAAGATAAGTCCTATTACCATGAGAGTCCCACACACACAAGGGCTTGGCTTAACACCATGACAAGTGTGCCATAAATTTTGTATTCTAATCAGATGAAAATTAAGTAACCAATGGAAACTATATTCTAGTTAGGTGAAAATAAATTAACCAATGGGAACAAATGCAGCTAGGTCTTCAATCACAGCTCAGCATATAAAAGATATACTTGGGCCCTTGAGGGCCCCTCCTTTTCCCCCTCCCCCAATCTGCTTTACAGAGTGTTGCTATCTTTTTTACTTTCAATAAATCTATGCTCTGTCACTTAATTGTGCTTATCTTGCTCAGCCATCCTCCTCCTCCTCCTCCTCCTCCTCCTCCTCCTCCTCCTCCTCCTCCTCCACCTCCTCCTGTACCAGGGAATGAACCCAGAGGGACTTAACCACTGAGCCATAATTCCAAGCCTTTTAATTTTTGATTTTGAGACAGGGTCTCACCAAGTTGCTTAGGGCCTTGCTAAATTGCTGAGGCTGGCTTTGAACTCGTGATCCTCCTGCCTCAGCCTCTTGAGCCTCTGGGATTACAGGTGTGTTCCTCAGGACTGGTTCTTGTTCTTGATGTCATTAGGGAAACACGGAACCTGAACTCCAACTGGATACCCTACAGGTATCATTATTTCCTTTGTAAGATTAAAGAGTATTACATATACAAAAATAAGAAAAATAAACAACCATTGATTATTTAGTGTATATGTATATATACATGTACACATATGATTTTAAACAAAATTTTAAATTTGATAGCAGCTTTGAAACATTCATGTAAATGTCTACTTTTAAGATTCCAAGGGTGTTTTGTTTTGTTTTGTAGTACTGGGGATTAAATCCAGAGGCACTGTACTACTGAGCTACATCCTCAGTCCTTTTAATTTTTTTTATTTTGCGTCAGGGTCTCACTAAGTTACATAGAGCCTCCTGCTAAGTTGCTGAGGCTGGCCTCCAACTTGCAATCCTCTTCCCTCAGCCTCCTGAGTAGCTGAAATTACAGGTTTGAACCACTGCACTCAGCTTCCAAGAGCCTTAAATCATAATGTCCCTGGAAAATTGACTTGAAAAGTTATTTGGTAAAGGTACATATTATACAGAAGAGTCCTGAAGAGAAAAATATCTTGTGAGATGGAGGGCATAAAGGCTGCCTGCTTTCTCCCAAATCTAGTTTTATTTTTGCTGAAGCCAGTTTATAATTTCTAAAGTCTTCTGCAGACTAGCACAGATAACATCTGGAGACAACAGCTGAGATTCCCAAGAAACCCACAGAAGCCAGGGAGAACAGTTAGCAACATTAGGGTACAGTCTCCAGATGCTTGTCTGGAATAAGAATTAACACCAAACAGGCCAGGGGTGTAGCTCAGTGGTAAAGCACTTGCCCAACTTTCAAGAGGCCCTGGGTTCTATCTCCAGCATCACATAAGTAAATAAAAATTCAAACATTATTACAAGCCAGGCACTATGGCTCCTGCCAGCTACTTGGGAGGCTGAAGCTGAAAAATCACAAGTTAAAGGCCAGGCTTGGCAACTTAGTGAAACCCTTCCTTAAAATTAAAACAAACAAACAAAACTAAACGCAGAAAGGGCTTGGGATATAGTTCAGGGGTAGGATGCCCCTGGGTTCAATCACTAGTACTGCAAATAAATAAATAAATAAGGAATTAATATCAAACAGGCTTGAATACAGACCACAGAGGTCAGCAGAGTCAGATTATTTTCCAGTGGACATTTACAAGTCAACACCAAGAGAGATGCCAGAGTACAAAGATGAGTTAGAAGTTGTCTCATGTTGCTCAAGTTGTTCCCTAGGAAGAGGGATAGAAACTACAAGGTATTGAATATTTACAGTAGAGTTGAGAAGAATACTCTATAACAGAGGGAATCATTGGCACCTAAGGGAGCTCAGAGGTGAGAACAACCAATTCTACCCTGTGCAGTTGTTAGGCAGTGGCTAGCAATAAGCAGTGAAATGCATGATAAGGTTGCAAAGTGTTCCTTAAGTTATTTTAGGGGCTTCTTTTTTGGGGGGGTGGTACTAAGGATTGAACACAGGGGCACTTGACTACCCAGCCACATCCCCAGCCCTATTTTGTATTTTATTTAGAGACAGGGTTTCACTGAGTTGCTTAGTGCCTCATTTTTGCTGAGGCTGGCTTTAAACTCATGATCTTCCTGCCTCAGCCTCCTAAGCCCCTGGGATTACAAATATGCGCCACAGTGCCCAGCTTTAAGGTCTTTAAAATATCCTCAGAGTGGATGAGAAATCCAATCAATCTGTAGAAAATAAACAAAGCAAGGGAGCTAGTTGGAAATCACATGAAGAGAAAAGAATTAATGGGACTAACTCTTAACAGGGTCCATTGAGGTTGATGTGAAGCTAAGAACTATGTCTCTAGGTGTCTCCATTTTCTGGCAAGGAAAATTCCTTTAGTAGTGCAGGCACACTAAGGTAACTTCTGACCAGCCATTGACCCCAGTGTTCACAGTACCATGGGATGAAGCCCCCCCTAAATAGGATGGCCACCATGACAGTTCTGGAGAGGACCAACTAAGGTCAAAAACTTCACCACCCTATATGAAGGAGGAGTTGAACACCTGATTGGCAAAGAGTACAGAAGGTGGTCCCCAGTTCTCCTGCTGAACATCAAACAGTAATAAACTTGGAGACAGTGTTGTCTCCTTTGTTGTTCTTTGCACAGAGATGCCCCCCCCTGCTTAAGCCTCTCTTTGCTTTTTCTTTACTTTCACCTCACTTTCTCTTTACTTTCATTTATAATAGAATTCTCTTACATGGCTTTTTTTTTTTTTCTTCGTCTTCTTCATACATGGCTTTTGGTGTCTGACTTTAAATTTTCTTTTGTAGGAACACAAGAACCGAGGTGTGGAGTTTCAGCTCCCTATTTTCCTGTGACATAGTGAAAAGAGCAAGCATCTTCAGGCAGAGAGGGCTTGGTGGACTACCCTTGTTCCTGATATATCAAGTTATATAATACTAAAAAATACATTTGGCCTTTGCCTTGGATCCCTGCACAGAGTGCCTAAAACTCTTGAAATTTACGGAGTGATAGGAATGCTTTTTGTTATTCATCAGGAGTCCCTTGTACATACTGAGGCAACTCTTTGGAGGCTGGAGGCCAGTAGCCACAGGTTCCAACCAGAGGGTTGGTACTTTCAGCCTCACCCCTGACCTCCACGGAAGGACAGGGGCTGGAGATGGAGGTCATCAACATTAGCCAATGATTTAATCAATCAAGTCTACATCATGGAGTCTCCATGAAAATCCTAAATGAAACACTCCAAGACTTTGGTGTAGACAAAGATTTTTTTGAATAAGACCTCGAAAGCACAGCAATAAAAGCAAAAATGAATGGGATATCAAACAGAGGAGCTTCTGCACAGCAAAGGAAACAATGGGCAGTGAAGACAACCTTCGGAATGGAAGAAAATATTTACAAACTAACCATCCAACAAAGGATCAATATCCAGAAAACATAAGGAACTAAAACAGCTCAATTAAAAAAAAATAATAATCCAATTTTAAAATGGGCAAGTGATCTGAACGTTTATTTCTCAAAGAACTACAGATGGCCAATAAATATATGAAAAAATGCTCCATGTCACTATTCATCAGAAAAATGCAAATCAAAAGTACAACGAGATATCATCTCATTTCAGCTAGAATGACTATTATAAAAAAGATGAAAGATGGTGGTGTACGCTTGTAATCCCAGAGGTTCCAGAGGCTAAGACAGGAAGATTGTGATTTCAAAGCCAGCCTCAGCAAAAGCAAGGTCCTAAGCAACTCAATGAGACCCTGTCTCTAAATAAAATACAAAATAGGGTTGGGGATGTGGCTCAGTGGTAGAGTGCCCCTAAGTTCAATCCCTGGTACCCCCACCCCCCCAAAAAAAATGAAAGATGAATATTGCTAAATGAAATACTGGGATGCTGCAAGGAATTAAACATGAACTCAGAAGTAGCTCGGTAAGGCAAACTACTTCTGCAGAGGGTGTACTATCAAACCTGGCAAGCAAACACACTTGGGTAGGCAGTCCACTTTTTTATCTGTAACACAGCATTGCCCCTTGCTCTGATAGAAAGAGCTCAGGGATACAATCTACAAAACTAGCTAATTTGAAAATTGGGGAGGGTAAACAGAAGGTCTATAGTTAAAATGGCTATGATTGGATCGTATATCCCAATTAATGCTAAATACTATATTTTGAAAATAGACCATCAGACTTTCTATTTCTCACATGAAGATGAGGAGGAAAGAGAACTCTTGCATACCATTGGTGGGAGTATAAATTAGTATAGCCATTATGGAAAACAGTATGGAGGTTCCTCAAGGAATTAAAAATAAAATGGTGATAAAACTCAACAATCCCATTACTAGGTCTATATCCAATATAAATGAAGTCATTATGTTGAAGACACATCTGCACTCCAATGTTCATTGTAGCACTAATTCACAATAGCCAATAAATGGAAACAATCTAAGTGCTCATGAACTAATGAATGGATAAAGAAAATCTACCTAAAGGAATACTATTCCACCATAAAAAGAATGAAATCCTATCATTTGTAGCTACTTGGATGGAACTGATGAACGATATGTTCAGTGAAAAAAGCCAGGCATAGAAATACAAGTCTGGAATATTCTCACTCATTTGTGGAAGCTGAAAAATTGATCTCATAGAAAAGAGTAGAATAGTGGTCACTAGAACCTAGTGAAGGGAATCGGGAGGGGGAACAGAGAGAGGTTAGATAACAGATACAAAAAAAATGGAAGAAATTAGTTCTTGTGTCCTATATAGTACAGTAGAGTAACTATAGTTACAAATAATTTATGACATAATTCATAACAACTAAGAGTTCAAAGTTTCTCAACAAAGAGAAATGATAATTATTAGAGAAGATGGAAAACCTAATTACCTTGATTTGACCATTATGTATTGAATACATGCACTGAATTATCATACTGTACCCCATAAATGTATACAAATATTATTTTAGGAAATTTTTTTTTAAAACCTCAAAACAAAAAACTAAATGAGGGTTCACTCAGAGAGCTCCAGGTTGGCAAACACATCTAAGTGCTGGAACAATGGCATGAGTCTAGAGAGGACATGGAAGCTCCATATTGCTCTATCCTATACCTTGCCCTACACAACTCTTTCATTTGTTGTATCCTTTAGGATAAACTGGTAGTGCTAAGTAAAGTGTTTTCCTGAGTTCTTGGAGTTATTCTAGTAAACTATTGAACCTGGGGGTGGGGGGTGGGTATGGGAACAGCCAAATCACAGCCAATTGGGCAGAAACACTGGGACTTGCTATTGGCATCTGAGGTAGGTGCAGTCTTGTGGGATTGAGCCTCTTATCTCTGGGGTTTTTATTAACTAAGTATAGCTAACATCAGAATTGAATTGAGTTGTTGGACACCCAGTTGATATCAGAGAATCTGAGATTTAGAGAATTGGTGGGTGTCAGAAAACACTCTAGAGCAGTCAGCCTTTATCAGTCATATTGCTCACCTTCTGCAAAGGCCTATATCTTTTAGGAAGTTAATCAAGATAAATTTGTCTGGAAAACTGTGGCAGAGTCTGCTAATTATTTCCCAGTATCTATTCTCCTATTTTTTTTTCTTTCAGTGATAGAAATTCATGAGTTTTAGCTGTGGGCACAGTCTCCCTATTAGAGACTGCATTTTTCTTTTTCTATTTTTAAATATTTTTAGTTGTCGTTGGATACAATATCTTTAATTAATTAATTTTTTTTTGTGGTGCTGAGGTTTGAACCCAGGGCTTTGCATGTGCCAGATGAGCGCTCTACTGCTGAGCCACAACCCCAGCCTGAGACTGCATTTTTCAGATTTCACTGCAGTTTGGTTCGAAGATAAGACTAAAACTTAGACAATGATAGGCAAAAAGTGACATGTACTTTTCTTTCCCTCCTCCTACTCAATCAGCAAGCTATAACCCAGCTGTGAAAGTGGGCACCTTATTGGACCACCAGGTCAACACACTAGGAGATGGGCAAAAAAACAATGCAGAAGGATCCTGGGCCTTGGGTGACCTGCACAAGTGCTGCCTGTCTGCCTTTTAGCCTGTTGCTTCAGTCTGAAGTCTCTTGATCATAGCAACTTACCCTGTACCCAATATAGAATAAAATCTTCATTAAAGCACTAATGGATATTAAAGTGTTCTTCACAAGGATATTAACACATGGAATCCAAAAATCAAAGGATACACTAAACCTAAAGGGGAATATGTGCTAATGATGTTTCAAACCCAGTGATAGTTAAGGGAGTGTTTCACTTAGCTTTTTGTTGAGGACCAAAATACTTGTTAAGAACAACATAGAGGAGAAAAAGTTTATTTTGGCTCATGGTTTCAGAGGCTTAGTCTGTGGTGGGCAGACTCCATAGCTCTGGGTCCCAGGAGAGGCAGAAGGGCATGGCAGAGGAAAGTAGCTCAGGAACATAGAACCAGAAAAAGAGAAAAGCTCCACTCACCAGGGACAAAATATAAACCCCAAAGGCATGCCCCCAGTGATCTGCTTCCTCCAACCATACCCTATCTGCCTACAGTTGCCACCCAGTTAATCCATGTCAGTGGATAAGTCTACTGATTAGGTCACATCTCTCATAATCAAATCATTTCACCTCTGAAAATTCAAGTACTGTATCACATGAGCTTTTGGGGTGTACTTTATATATAAACCATAACACGGAGGTTTGTTTTCTACTTTTTCTTTGATTTCCCTTTAAATACTAACAAACAGTAATTGCCTACTGTCACTCTTTTTTGGGGAGGTTACAGGGATTGAACTCAGGGGCACTCAACCACTGAACCACATCCCCAGCCCCAATTTGTATTTTATTTAGAGACAGGGTCTCACTGAGTTTCTTAGCACCCGCCCCCCGCCCTTTGCTGAGACTGGCTTTGAACTCACAATCCTCCTCCCTCCGCCTCCTGAAACACTGGGATTACAGGTGTGTGCCACCGCACCTGGCCTATTACTCCTTTAAGCTCAACACTGACTAAACTTTCACGTGTCTCTCACCTTGGTATTAATTCCATTAAGTAAGGGAATAGTGCCTTATTTGTCTCTATAAATCTAGTTCCTAGAGTATAGCAAATGTTCAATAATGCAAGATATTCATTGAATACAACCCTATTTCCAATTTTTTTTAGTTCTTATACACATAATTTTATTCTAATAATGTAAATAAAGGAAAACAATAGAAATAACGTAATAGACTATACCGTTAGTCTAAACTACATGTCAAGACAGTATGTTCAATAATTACTCAGGTTTTAGTCCTCACAACAACCCTGTTATGTAAATACTACTATAGTAGTCTCCTCTTATTAGCAGGGGATACAAGTACCCCCAGTCGATGCCTGAAATCATAGATAGTATTGAACCCTGTATATATGCTTTTGTCTATATATACATATCTATGATAAAGTTTAATTTACAAATTAGGCATAGCAAGAGATTAACAATAATTAAATGAAATTGAATAATTACAATGATGTGTTATAATTAAAGCTATGTTTTGTTTTTGTTTTGTGGTGCTGGGGATTGAACCCAGGGCCTCATGGATGTGAGGCAAGCATTCTACCAACTGAGCTATATCCCCAGCCCTAAAGCTATATATTCTTATTGTGCTGTTCTCACCCTTCTTCTCACCCACAGTTGATAATGGGTAACTTAAATCATGGAAAGACAAACCTCAGACGATATAAGGACTACTGTATTGACATTCCTATTTTACACACGAGAAAACTCAGGGTTGGCCAAGTTAAATAACTTTCCCAAGGTCTCACATTTAGGAAGGAAAACATTATAGACATAAAATAGATTTCAGAAGATCAGTTTGAATGTAGTAAATTATCTGTCAGAGAATTTATTAATCAATCATATTTCTAAATTTGCTATTGTCAAAAATTCAAACACAAGGGTATAACTTGTCCCACAAAATTACATATATCCATTATATAGATTCAAAATTACTAAAATAGCAAAATATTTATTAATCTATCATGAAATGAGAACTGCTATTCCTCCATTCAAAAAATCAAGAAGTTATCATCTTCACAGTCTTAAACTAGTTAAGACTGAAACAAATCTAAAATCTTTAACTCCCTCTTTGAAAGACAAGGAATTGAAGGTCCTAAAAGGAGAGATCTAATCAAGTTAGTTAATGACAAAGTCTATATAAAAATCCATTTCCATATATCACACTGCCATTTTAGTATTAAATATTCTTTAATTTATTTGAACCATTTGAAAATAATCCACAGAATATGATAGAACCTTTTTCTATATAAATTCATTAAAATAGACTAGGCTATCCTTCAATATTGCCAGATATGATGAGCCTTTATTACCTAATTTTTTTTCCAGGAATATAAAATTACAAAACCACTTTTTACCATTGATCCCCTCTAGTGTCTAAATGGCAGTAGTTTTTCAATGAAAAGAGTTCTGAGAAAAAATTGTATAAAATTTTACCAAAAAATAGTGATCTTTCTTGGTTTCTCTTTGGTAATCCTGAGACAGGAACAAACACATGATGAACTTTTTAATCAACTATTAACAGGAAACCAGAGTGTACACATGTGATCCTTGGATTAAGTCTTAATAAAATTAGGAAGTTAAGACCCAGCTGGAGTCTGAACAATGAACAGAAAATTCCTAACAGCCAGCACACACCATAATTTTCAGGAAGAATAAAAATCTAAAATGCATATTAATTTTTTCAAGTTGTCATTTTAATAATGGCATGTGTGTTTTAAAAATGCTTCAATGGGTTACTAAACAGCATTTTGAAATCATTTCATCTACAAATCTTTCCATGGAATTTAGAACAAAATCACAGATTTTAGGAATCACACTCACTGTCTATTAACACTGACTTTGAAGTGGTATTATCACCAGAAAAGAGAACAGCGAAATTGCTTACAGTTAATATTAGGATGATCTCATTAACTATTTTACATTGGCAGTGTGTCTTTGAAGAAATGTTTTAGTTCTTTGCTCAGACTAAGATCTACTCTCTCCCTAGTTATTGCCATTTAGAGCTTCATTCATTTATTGAGTTGGTCAGTCATTTTTTTCAATAAATAGTTATTGAATTCTGTGCTAGATAATTGAGAAATAGCAATGAACACATTCCTGCACTCATTGAGCCTACATTCTCGTAATGGAGATAGACCATAAACACATAAACAAGCAAAAATGTATTAGGGGGATGGGGTTATAGCTCGGTGGTAGAGTGCTTGCATAGCATGCTTGCATAGCAGGTGTGAGGCACTGAGTTCCATCCCCAGCACCACAAAAAAAAAAAAAAAAAAACTAAACAAACTGTTGAGAGCAGAGCTGCAAACTATTTTCCTTGGTTCTGTGCTGCTTTCTAGCACACACATGTGGCCCAAATTTAGAAGACATGGAAAAACTGACAGAAATACAGATGAACACACTAAATTAATCAACCTGTTTTATCCCATGGTATGCTGGCTAAGAACCTTAAATCTAGAGCCAATCTGCCTGGGTTTGAATCTCAGCTCCATCATTTACTAACCATATGACCCTGGAGAATATACTAAAGTTCTCTATGCCTCAGTTTCCTCATCTTTAAAACAAGGATAGACAATATAGCACTTGCTTTACAAGGTTATAGTAAGAATTAAGTGAAATAATATGTGTAAAGCACCTGCTATGTGCCAGGAACATAGTAAGCCTATATATGAATTATGTAATTGGAAGTTTTGATTGGAAGAATGGGCAGCAGGGTGAATGAAATAAAATTGATCTGTCCATTAATTTGTCAGGATTTACCCCTTTGTAGGTGGGATAAATCCCAATACTGGCATCCCTTCTTTGTATCAAGCTCCCAAAGCAGGGATTTTTTGCTCTGAAAAAAACCCCACTGATACTCACATAAAGTACTCAAGAGGGCTATGTGGGGAAGAAGCAGGTCTGTGTTATTCTTTCATATTTGCATACCATGACTAATTCTCATCTCAAGGATTTTGCACAACACAGACTGGTATATGTTAGTGATGTATAATGAATAACTGTATGAACACAGGAATGCATGTTAGGGTGAAATAATAATTCTCAGAAGAGAGATGAAACACAATGATGAAACAACAAAAGGGAGGGAGATAGGGAATTGCCAAATCACCACAAGACCTCATGGCCACACTTGGCAACTGTGCAGAAGCCTCTTGGATTTTTTTTTCCCCCTTAGCAAATGAAACATTTTCTGTAAATACTTCACAGAAATTCCTCAAGTCCCACCGTTGAAACATGAGGTTCCTCCTCTGGAGAAATCAAAGCAGGGAGTATTTCAGGATAGACATCCGTAGATAATTCAAAGTCCCCAAACATCAAATAACAGATCCCTTCCTTGCTTCATCAATTCCATATGCCAGAATGGGTTGCAGAAACTCAGGAATACAGAAGACAAAATAAAGAAGTTTAAGGAAGCCAGTGAAGAAAACCAGTGATCATTTCTACTTTCTTCTGAAGGTTTGAAACAACAAATTAGGAAAACAGAGTAGTAGAGAAAATCCCACAAAATTTTTAAGCAAAATTAGTCACACATATTAACTTGATTTCTGCCTGCTGTCAAGGTGTTTATAGAGACTTAAATATTCTTTGCACTCTTCAATTAGTATTATGTTGTCATTTTTTTCCAAATCCAATGCAATCTCCACTTAGCAACCATAAGATCAAAATGCAAATTGAGCTGGGTTAGTCTTCCGCTTAAAACATATTCAACTACTTTTCAATTTCTACATGGTACCCAAGATTCCTCATGATTAAGCCTCTGCTTATCTTTACTCAGATCCTTTCATGTCTCAATAAAGTCATACTAAACACTTTGCCTTTCCCTAAATATTATTTGAACTTCTTATGAAGCTTCATTACCTTTGAATTAGAACCTCCCTCAAAATATAGGACAAGCATGTTGACAAGAAGTCTAGATAGAAAATACTTTTAATAATCAAAGGAGAAGATAAAGAGATTTTCATATTTGTCATTCAAAACTCCACTCAACACTTTTCTGAAACCCATACCCTGGGTTTCTAAAGACTCATGGAAAAATGCTTTCCTTGCCTGGATCACGCATGTGATCCCAGCAATTTTGTAGGCTGAGGTAGGAGGATCTGAAGTCTGAGGCCAGGCTGGGCAACTTAGCAAATCCTGTCTCAAAACTTAAAAAAAAAATAAACATAGCTCCATAGTAGAGTGCTCCTGGGTTTAATGCCCAATAATAATAAAAAAAAATGCTTTCTTCCATTTAGTAGACTGCATCATAATTGTCTGTTTATCTCTCTACCTTCTGAAATGGAACTGGACTGTGAGATTCTTGAGGATAAGAAATATGTATTTGAGTTCTTTTAGTGCATATTTGGTGGAAAGGATGGGTCAGAGGGAGGAAAACTATGAGAGAAGAAAGTAGAGAGGGCTAGAGTTATCTGAAAAGAGGCAGAATTTGAGATGGGCCTAGTAAACATGGCTTTTCTTCAGGAAAAAAATCGATGATAATGTGTAAATTTGGGTCATATGCTTTTTTCTTCATCTAATGTATCCATGACATAAGCCTTTCACATTATCATGAGCCCTTTAGGCTGCCACATTGCTTAACAAATCTCATTTGCTTTGTTGCCCAAATGCTTGACCACATAGACCCATTCTCTAGCTCCTAACTGTATAGATGCTGTTTAGTATGGACATTTTAGAAAAGAATTCAATAGTCGTGAACATTCTTTTTAATACGGTTTGATATAATTTACACATATAATTTCTTAACTATTGTCTATGATATTATATTTAATAAAATGCAAATTCTCATTATACCAAGCATTTGTTTCTATTTCCATGCATGGTAAATCAGTATCTTTCCTTTTTCCTTCTCCCTGCTTATATTCTAGAATTCCAAAAGAAAAGGGTCCTCTTTAAAGTCATAGGAAATATCTCCCGTATTAGTCTCCCTCAGAGATGGTACACTTCTTGCGTCCCTTTTCTGAATCATCTCTCACTTCCATATGACTGTCCGTGGACTACTGGATTTTTAGTCCTAACAGACATATACAAACTCATGCTACTTTACCAGACAAATAACCTTGAAAATAGAGCAAGATATAATGATACGCATTTAAAGAACTCTAGATTGTGAATTAGGGATCTGAGTTCGGGCCTTAATGCTACTATTAGCTTAGGCAATGACTTTCATCAACAGTAAAGTAAGCTATATGACCTTGAGTGTCAAATTCAACTCTCATTACGTTCCACAAAATACCTTTAGATAGACTTTACTTTATTATTATAAGTATATTTAGTTTATACAGTTTATTATAAATTTTAAGAAAATTAAAACTTACCTTTCCAAACATGCGTGGAAATCCAGCTACTTCTTGTGAATTATCTTTACCAGCCCTATGTAAAGAGAGCAATATGGGTTAAAAGCAAATCGACTTACAGGAAAAGAAATTTTAATCTGTAAAATTTCTGATGGTATCTGTGGAAAAGAAAATAGTCAAATAAATACTGTTTTGTAAAACATTTAAGGTAATATAACTTGTGTGGACTGGCATAGCTCATGTTGTATTCCTTCCTTTCAAAGAGACTGGGTAATATTGATACTAATTATCACAGATGAGATGATAATTACTCAGACAATAAAAATATATACTAATCATATTATTCAGACTTCCATAGTATTATGTTTGGAAGTGAGAGGAGACAACTAAAGATTATAGTTTTTATAGACGATATCCTTTTTAAAAAATACATCACTTAACCAGGCTAGCGATACAGCTCAGTTGGTAGAGTGCTTGCCCCGCATGCACAAGGCCCTGGGTTCAGTCCCTGGCACCACCAAAAAACAAACAACAAATATATATAGATACACACACACCCACACCCACACACATATATATGTATATACTGGTTATATATTGGTTAAGTGATATATATATATATATATATATATATATACACACACACACACACACACACACACACATATCACTTAACCAATATTTGAAGTGCAAAGCAGACCAGTTGTACTACAGTATTAAATAAGGACAATGTGGTTCCAAAAGTGCTGGTGCACAAAGTCATACAGAAGAAACCTTACGGTCACTAGGTCTTGCTGCTACACTCAAATCATCATGGACAGATTAGACTCGCCTATTTATGAACCTCTCTAGAGGAAAAGATTCCACAACTTTCCTCAAGAACCATTTCCAATATTTCGCAATCAAGATTCCTCTTCAAGTGTAACCAAAATCTTTCATGGCCCTTCTTAAGTCCATTTAATCATCTAAGAATAATGAAAATATTTATTGACCCTCTCTTGCATCTGAGTCATTGGTACATTTTAGGACAAGAATTAAAGTGTAACTCAGGCTTCTCTTCTGGGTCAATGAATACAGTTCCTTCAATGTTCCCCTCAGAGGGCATCTCTTATATTCTGTGTCTGTTTCTTTAGATAAATGTCTTACTTCAGGATTCTGGTGAGTTCTGCCTGCATTTGATTTTCTCTTCCTGTGTTTTGTACTCTAAACTTGGTATTTATAATTTTGATGGAGTCTACAGTTTCTGCTCCTTCCTTAACATTATCTTTTAGGATAGTATGAAGAAATATTGCTCGGATTTATCCAAAATATAGTTCATTACCACAGTGTAAAAACAATACAAATTAAAAAGTCCTGGCTCCCACTCACAAAAGAAAACAAGGGCAATGCAGTTTTAGTTTGTGGTATCCTGTCTGGAGGCCAAGAAATTATTCAAGTGGTATTTCTCGGGAAATAAATGTTTAGACTCCTGGGAGGAAGCCAGAAAGCTGGAGTGGTGATGCGGTTCTTCGCTCTCCAAGTCTTATGTCACCAGAGAAATATTTTGGCTCAGCACTAGATCCTCGTCCTCATTTTCAGTCCACTTCAGCTTGTAAAGTTAAGTTCTTTGGAGAATTTCTAGGGCATTCCAAGGTGTATTTTTATGGCTTCCTTGTCATATGTTATAAATTTGAAATTTGAACTTTTGGAATTTATGAAGGTACAAAGACTGTCTTTATAACATACTGCTCACTAACACAAGATCTAATGACTCTCTAGGGCTTCTGTCTTCCATTGCTGAATGAGATTCTCACAAGGAAAGGAAATGGTGCTGGCTGGATTTAATGCTGACATGGGGACTAACCATAACATGGACAGAATAGATATCACTATTGTAATGAGCTTGAAGGGTCCGTAAAAGATCAGTTTAGAGGCCAGTCTCAGTGGCACACACACCTACAATCCCAGTGATTTGGGAAGGCTGAGGCAGGAGGATTTTAAGTTCAAGACCAGCTTCAGCAAGTTAGTGAGACTGTCTCAAAATAAAAAGGGTTGGGGATGTAGCGCAGTGTTACATAAAGCGCTCCTGGGTTCAATCCCCAGTACAAAAAAAGAAAAAAAGAAGTTAATCTAAATCAGGATCTCACTTGCTCCTTTAGGTTCTCAATTGTCTCTTCAAAAGATCTACCTTGTTGCCACTCTATTTAGAATTGCAATCTGTACCACCCCCATTCCCGGCAGTACACCTACTATTCTTTTTGATTGATTGAGTGAGTGAGTGATTTTTTTGTGTGTGATGCTGGGGATTGAACCTAGGGCCTTGTGCATGCAAGGCAAGCACTCTACCAACTGAGCTATATCCCCAGCCCCATATTTTTTATTTTTATATTTTGGTACTGGGAGTTGAACCCAGGGGCCTTTTACCACTGGGATACACCTTAGCACTATTTATTTTTATTTTTAAAAATTTGAGACAGGGTCTCGCTCAGTTGCTTAGGGCTTCTCTACGTTGCTAAGGCTGGCTTTGAACTTACGATCTTCCTCCTCGCCTCTTGAATCCCTGGAATTACAGACCTGCATCATGGTGCCTGGCTATTCTTTTTAATTTAATTTAACCAATAAAATGGTAAGATTTTTGGCAGGGAGAGTTCCAGGTATTGAATTCAGGGGCACTCGACCACTGAGCCACATCCCCAGCCCTACTTTCTATTTTATTTAGACAGCGTCTCACTTAGAACCCCACCTTTGCCAAGGCTGGCTTTGAACTCATGATCTTGCTCTCTCAGCCTCCCAAGCTGCTGGGATTACAGACATGCACCACTGAGCCTAGCAAAATGGTAAATATTTATTGTGTATAAGTTATTGCATATTTATATACTCTTCTGAATGCATATGCATTATGTATTGGTTAAATTGAGCTAATTAACATGCACTATCTCGTGTACTTATCAATTTTCTAACTGAAAATTTGTATACTCTGGCCAACATCTCACTACCTTCTGATATCCACCATTTTACTCTGCTTCTAAGAGTTCAAGTTTTTTAAGTTTCACATTTAAGTGAGAACATGTAGTACTCTTCTTTCTATGCCTGGCTTATTTCATTCAGCATGATATCCTCTAGTTCTACGCGTGTTGTTGCAAATGACAGATGTTCCTTCTTTTTTAATATTGAGCAGTTTTCCATTGCGTATTATGTACTACATTCTCTTTATCCATTCATCACCTGATGGACACTTACTTAGTTTGTTTTATTTCTTCACTACTGTGAATAGCGCTGCAATAAACATGGATATGCAGATGCCTCTTCAAAATACTGATTTAATTTCCTTTAAACATATGACTATTAGTGATATAGCTGGATCAAATGGTAGTTCTAGCTTTAATTATTTTTTAAAATGTCACGCTGTCTTCCATAATGGCTGTCCTAATTTACTTTCCTACCAACATTGTGCCAGAGAGTTCCCTTTTCTCCACATCCTCACCAGCAATTGTTATCTTTCTTTTTTTTGTTACTAACCATTTGAAAAAAACATGTACTATTTCTATTTTTTCAAAGCATGTGTTTCCTTCTAATATCCGATATTAATTTATTTGCTTGTTTATCATTTATTACCTCACTCTTCTAGATTTTAAGCTCTATGAGGCTGATATTTGGGGTTATTTTGTTCACTGGTGAATCTTAAGTACCTAAAACAGTGCCATAGATATAAGTGTTCAATAAATATGTTCTAAATGAATGAATGAATTGAACAATCACTCTGAAAGAATACTTGTTTTTTGTGTTTTTTTTGTACTAGAGATTGAACCAATGGGCATTTTGCCACTGAGCCACATCCCCAGCCCTTTTGATTATTTTTTAAATTTATTTTTTATTAGTTCTAATCAGTCATATATGACAGCAAAAAGCTTTTTGATTTATTGTACACAAATGGAACACAACTTTTCATTTCTCTGGTTGTACACAATGTAGAGTCACACAATATGTGCAGTCATACCTAAGGTAATGATGTCCATCTCATTCCACCATCTTTCCTACCCCCATTTCCCCTTCCCCACCCCTTCACTACCCTTTGTCCAATCAAATTTCCTCCATTCTCCCCACTTCCCCCATCCCAATTATGGATCAGCATCCACTTATCAGACAGAATATTTGGCCTTTGTTTTTTGGGACTGGCTTACTTTGTTTAATGTGATATTCTTCACCTCATCCATTTACCTGCAAATGCCATGATTTTATTCTCTTTTAATGCTGAGTAATCTTCCATTGTGTATATATATATACCACATTTTTTTTATCCATTCATCCACTGAAGGGCATCTAGGTTGCTTCCACAGTTTAGCTATTGTGAATTGTGCAGCTATCAACATTGATGTGACCAGCCCTTTTTATTTTGAGACAGGGTATCACTAAGTTGCTTAGGGTCTGGCTAAATTGCTGAAACTTGCCTTAAACTTGTGATCCTCCTGTATCAGCCTCGAAAGTCACTGGGATTAAGGTGTGCACCACCCTGCCTGGTACTTTTTTTTTTTTTTTAGTGCATAATAATTACACAAAATAGTGAGTTTCATTGGACATGTTCTATTTTGATAAACTAGTGAAGCCAGCAATCATCAATTAAATCATTAAGTGGAAAACAGAAATAGAAAGTATAATTAATTTAATTACAAGTACTTATCAGATGTTGCTTTCATTTATTCAGAAATGTTGCCCAGCCGGGCAGGGAGGCACATGCCTGTAATCCCACCAGCTTTGGAGGCTGAAGCAGGAGGATCATAAATTCAAAGCCAGGCTCAGCAACTCAGTGAGGACCTAAGCAATTTAGTGAGACCCTGTCACTAAATAAAAAATAAAAAGGGCTGGGAATGTGGCTTAGTGGTTAAGCACACCTGGGTTCAATTTCCTGTATCAAAAAAAAAAAAAAAAAAAGTTGCCAAAACATTGATTCAGTGCTTATGAGCTATACTTGATCATCATTTACATGGATTTGTATATATTGATATAGATGTCCACATATGTATTTATAAACACTTAAACAAGGGTACACATGCAAGAAGCACAGGAGGGGAGCTGGGGTTGTGGCTCAGTGGTAGAGCTCTTGCCTAGCATGTGTGAGGCACTGGGTTCAATTGTCAGCACCACATAAAAATAAATAAACAAAATAAAGGTCCACCAACGTCTGAAAAAATATACATATTTTTTTTAAAAAAGCAATAGAGGGTGAAAAAAGAGCATAGTAGAAAGAAAGTGAGAATAAAATGGACTGTTTTGTGAAGTGGTAGGAGAGCAGGTGGTTCATGGAGAACTGAAGGGACAATACAAAAATGTTCAGGAAAAGAAATGAGAGGTAATATTAGGGCATAATCAGAAAATATCTCACCTGGGTCTCTCATGAACCTTAACTTTGATCAGGTAGGCTAGGTCAGCCTCTCTTCACATAAACCTCATTCCTGTTCTTAAGATTCCCCATCTACTAAAACCTGAAGTTTGAATACCAGTCCCCTTCCCCCCTCAGCACCACATCTTTCTGGCTTTGTTTGGCTTGATTAAACTGCTAGAGTGCATTCCTGAAACTAAAAGGAAAAACAGGTATTCAGTTACTTTACTTAAAATAGAAATGAAGTATTAGATTTGAACTACCCTGTGACCATATGCTTCCACATTTTCAGGAAATGAGGTCTCACACAGAACAGATTTCCCCTTTGTGTTTTCCACTTGTGTTTTCCACTTTAATTCTTATCTCTAAATGAGTTCTTTTAAAGTAGAATTCACTAAAACAAGAACAAAGAGAATGCTGACACCACTTGAACTCAGAGAGGCATTTGGAAATTTCTACATCTCCCATTCAAAAAAAAAATTCTGCAACCTTTATGGTATATTCATTCTAACAATTTATTTGCTCAAACAATTGGATGAAAGTGTCAGCAATTCTAGAGGTAACCATGCCAAAAGACATTTATTTTAATGTCCAGTTCCTAACTATCACTGTCTTTTTTTTTTCTTCGTTTTTCATGATATTAAGCTTCAAGAGTAGTTTACATTTGAAAAATAATACAAATGAATCAGAGCTATACATGGCTTTAAATTTTATATTTATTTTTATTTTTTACACAAGAAGCCACTGGAATAACTAGAGCAGGAACTGTTCACCGCTTTTTCTAGATGAGAAAAATAAAAGTGCATTTATCAAGAACATATAACCAAAAATTGTCCCCTTTGTAATAGAATTCAGGATGTCTTATTCCTTGCTGACTTGAATTTGTATTTTCACTTAGCATATATTAACTGAGTAACAACCACTACAAACCCCAAAGCTATGTTCTTTAGGTACAAATATAAGGGCAGTTTCTCTGCCCTCAGGGAAATTAGTGTCTACTAGAGAGGAGGGACATATAAATAAATATATATTATAATATTGTAGGATAAAGGGTTATGTTAAGATAGTGGTCTCCAAAGTTTATCATTGACACACCCCACTGTGTTTTCTTATTTTGAACATTTCCCCTCAATAGATGTATGTTGATTTAGAAATTACATACATTCAGGCTCATAATGAGCTAATATCTTAAGGCATAAAATATCTAGGGTGAAGCTTACTGTTATTATACAGGATACAAATTTTATATGTGACGGTCTTCTTGCTAATTTTTAAATTTTAAAAAATTGCTTTTAGTTATACATGGACACAAAATCTTTATTTTGTTTATTTTATTTCCATGTGGTGCTGAAGATTGAACCCAGTGCCTCACATGTGTGAGGCATACACTCTGCCACTGAGCCACAACCCTAGCCCTTAATTTTTAAATTTGAAGATATTTTTATAGGAATAATTAGATCATCATGGTTTTGATTTGTTTTGTATTTATCCTAATGATGTGTCTGACCAAGAATGCTGTCAATTTGTTGTCCACTTGTGTTTACTACTAGTAATACCTTCAATATTCTTTGCATGAATTTTTTAGAACCATTTTCTGAGTGTTAGTTTATTTGTAACTAGATGATGCGATAGGGAAATCTAACTGGGAATATGTAAACTGCAATATCTTGCAATAAGGTGAACATAAACTAATAAATGTGTCCTTGTACTTTCCTCTAGATTTTGGGGGGAGCTTTAACACTGAGCCATATCCTCAACCCTTTTTATTTTATTTTTTTTTTAATTTTGAGGCAGAGTCTTGCTAAGTTGCTTAGGTCCTCACTAAATTGCTGAGGCTGACCTCAAACTTGTGATCCTCCCAGACTCAACCTCCAGAATCTCTGAGATTACAGTCTGTAGTGTACAGTTTCCTCTAGACTTTTGCCCTAAGATACTCCAGAAAAATTATATGACTTTCCAGGTGACCCTGTATCATCAAACAGGTCATGTGATGGTAACTTTGTTTATATATAATATAAATGTGTTTGTGCCTGTGTAGTTGTTTATATAATTTTTGTTATTATGTGTAGTAAAACATAGATACATTATTTTTATAAAAGTAATATAAATAGGCATTCTTATATTTCTACTCACAACCTCAATGCCAATCTAAAACAACCCCTAGAGTACATATTTCTAGTTTTGAATATCACTACACCAGTCTCTTCTTTTGTCAGAATATAAATTTCTAAATTTTGAAAGATTTCCCTAAAAAGTTAGGACTGGACTGAGAGTGTAGCTTAGTGGTAGAGTATCTGCTTAGCAGGTGTAAGGCCCTGGGTTCCATCCCTAGCACCAAAACAAACAAGAAAAAGAAGAACAAGAAGAGGAGGAGGAGAAGTGGAGGAGAGGAAGGAAGAGGAAAAGAGGAAGAGGAATGGAAGGAAAGGAGGAAGGAAGGGAGGGAGGGAGAAAAGAAGGGAGGGAAAGAAACAAAAATACAAAACTTGTTTCCATTGCTTTCTCATCCCTAACCGGAACATCATCTAATATGATGTCTCAAATTCAATCCCCAAGACTTCTAGCTAAGCTTTACTCTATTTACTCATTTTTAGAGATGACTTAGAGTATAAGAGAAAGTCATAAGTTGATGATTAGACAAATGAGATGCTTCTAATAGTTGACTAAGGTTACATAGCTTATGTGTGACTTTACTGGGGGATTTACTGAGTTCCAAGTAATTACACTTCACTATGAATCACAAAAGATTACAAATGTAAACAAGCATGATATGTTAAATCAAATATATCTTAAAAGAGGCATTCTGGGGGGGCTGGGGTTGTGGCTCAGTGGTAGAATGCTCTCCTAGCATGCATGAGGCAATGGGTTCAATCCTCAACACCACATAAAAATAAAATAAAGATATTGTGTCCACCTACAAATAAAAAATAAATATTAAAAAAGGTATTCTGTATCAGAAGATGTTAAAGGTGGGGCTGGGGTTGTGGCTCAGTGGTAGAGCGCTTGCCTCGCATGCATGAGGCACTGGGTTCGAACCTCAACACTACATAAAAATAAAATAAAGGGCTGGGGTTGTGGCTCAGTGGTAGAGCGTTTGCCTAGCATGTATGAGGCACTGGGTTCGATTCTCAGCACCACATGAAAATAAATAAAATAAAGTCCATCAACAACTAAAAAAATATTTAAAAAATAAAATAAAATAAAAATATTGTGTCCACCTATAACTAAAAAATAAATATCAAAAAAATGTTAAAGTCAGAAGACAGGCTTGAATTTGAATCCTATTTGAATTTGAATCCTGATCCAGCTATTTAGAAACTGTGTGGTCTTAGGAAGGTGGTTTAACTCTCTGAGCTTCAGTTTCTCTTATGTGTTAAATGGAAGTAATATAATCTACCTTATCAGAATTTCTTTTTGTAAAAACACAGCAGTCTAGATGTTTGGTACATGAATATTAATTAAAATTTTAAATGAAGCAGAGCATGGTAGCTTACACCTGCAATCCCAGTTACCCAGGAGCCTGAGGCAGGAGGATTACAAGTTTGAGGCCAGCCTCCTCAACTCAGCAAGACCCTGTCTCAAAATTTTAAAAATAAAATAAAAAGGGCTGGGATGTAGCTCAGTGGTAGAGGACTCCTGGGTTCAATCCCCAATACCACACAAAAAAGTAAATGAATAAAAATATGTGTAAATAGAGACATTCTATAGTTTAGCATTCCACAGAAATTTTACATTCTAGGAGCTCTTCCATGAATGAGTAAGTGGAATGGCTCATTAATTAACTATTTTTGAGCACCTACTCTATGCTAAGCATTTTGCTACATATTATGTAGCTTTCAAGGAATGTGGTAGGATAGACTAAACTTCCTTAACTCATAAACCCCAACATGATAAAACAGAAGGTTAGTTCTTATTAGCAGTCTACATGAGTATTGTGATCATTGATAACCATTATGGTTTTGGGTTTTTTTTTTTTAAATTGTAGTTGTAAATGAATAGCATGCCTTTATTTTATTTGCTTATTTTTGTATGAAGTGCTTAGGATGGAACCCAGTGCCTCACATGTGCTAGACAAGTGCTCTGCCTCTTAGACCCAGCCCTAGCCCAGCCATTCTGTTGGAGTTTTTTTGTTTGTTTGCTTGGGTTTTTTTTTTTTTTTTTAGTTGTAGTGAACACAATAACTTTATTTTATTTTTATGTGGTGCTGAGAATTGAACCTAGCACCTCACGCATGCTAGACAAACACTCTACCAGTGAGCCACAACCTCATCCCCCACCATTCTGTTTTTATTTTATTTTTTAATATTTATTTTTAGTTATAGGTGGACACAATATCTTTATTTTATTTATGTGGTGCTGAGGATCTAACTCAGTGCCTCACGCATGGTAGGCGAGTGCTCTACCTCTGAGCCACCGCCACAGCCACAGCCCCCCCACCATTCTATTTTTAACATGTAGTTTCCAACCTTGCTTTGGTTGTCAGCACTCCTTCCCATGGGGCAGCAAATGAAGTCTGGAAGTGTATGTGTAGAGGTTCTATGGGCACGTCCTGGAATTAACACAAGTAACTTCTGGTATCACATCATTGGAGGGAACTTAGTCAAATGGCCTAACCTAACTACAAGGGAAACTGGGAAATGTAGTTCAACTGTATGCCAAGGAAAAGGGGAGAACAGAGATTGGTAGGTAGTCATCAGTCTGCAGTTGATTTTTGGAAAAGAAACACAGAGAGCCCACAATGTCTGTGCGTGTACTGAACCAATTTATAAAAAGGCTGGGGGATATACTCATACTTCGGCTATTGGAGGGAAGTCTCACAACACAAACCATTGTGCTTGCATATCTTCCAATTTATTATAGACACATCTACATTTTCATTCATTCAAATTGTTCTTTTCCAAAGGGATCACAGAATAACCTCATGCTAAAGCAGATGATTTTCTCATGGCCTGACAAGGTCTGTACTTTCTCTAAGACTCTCCTTTTTCTCCAGAACATCTTTAAGATGAGAGTGTCCTTAAAAAGAATTAAGCCTCTATGTGTTCTCCTCCAATATTTTCCAAAGGCATCTTGGCTGGTTCTTGTAATTCTTTAAAGCAATAAAGCAGAAGTATCTGCCCCTGAAATAAACACTGTTCCCTTGCAGTAGCAGAGAAAAGCCAATTCAAAGGGAATATACACACAGAGAGTAAGATAAAGACATTCGCTGAACAGTCAGTTTTTGCGTAACTAAAAAAGCTAATTTTCAAGCCTGTATACATATCTGATAATCATATTTCACTGGAAAAGAATCTGAGAATAAGCTAGCAATTAGGTGATCATGGATACAAAAAGAATTTCCTTAAATAGACTAAAATCCTCCTTTCCTGAATGCAGTGGTAAAGCAGCTGTTCCTTCTGAGAAGGGTTTTATGTTGTTTGTATTGATTGGAAGTCTTCATTCCTCTGAGATTGAAATTATAGTTCTCAGTTTGCACACCTATCCCTGAATCTGTACATGTGTGGGTGTACACTTAGATATTACACCTCTGCCCATATGTCCACCACACTTCACTTTGACTATCCTGCTGAAAGTGCTAATATCTTCTGAGAAACAACCATCAACAAGTCAGATCAGACTGGGGTAGCTGGCAGAGGAGGTTTGATAGGAAGGCAGATATGAAAATAAGAAGTATTGAGGTGGAGCACAAAGAACGCCCTTGTAGAAATGGCGATGCAAATTCCATTAAGCCATTAGGAATTCATTCTTTGGGCCTACAAAGCTTGCAGTAAAATACAAATGCCTGTGGACCCAGGCTGATAGTACATGCCAGTAATCCAAGCAGCTTGGGAGGCTGAGGCAGAAGGATTGTGAATTCAAAGCCAGCCTCAGCATGTTGGTGAGGCCCTGAGCAACTTAGTGAGACCTTGTCTCAAAATAAAAAATTAAAAGTGCTGGGGATGTGGCTCTGTGGTTTAGTACCCCTGGATTCAATCCCCAGTACAAACAAACAAAAACCAGCAAAGGGCAAGGTCCTGTAAGAAGAAAGATCAGGCTGGCATAAAGGGGAGGAAAGAGCAATGGTAGGAAGGTGGAGGTGGAAATAGGCTCAACAAGAATATAAGGTATAAATAGAAAAATTTGTTTGCTGAAATTTGATTGGATCATCTCTAGGTCTTCTGGTTCCCTATTGGTTTTTCTTTTTCTGCATCTTCCTATGCTATTCTTGCTATTTGGGGAATCTCTTTTCTATTACTCCTAATCCAGATCCAGGGTTGATCCAGCAAATTGAAGGATCTATCACACTAAAAGACATAGACCCAGCGTGACATTTCTCAGCACAAACAGAAGAAGGAAACCAGCACAGAAAACCAAGTTATAAGGAAGGGAAATATGAAGAATAGGCACATAGCTATTATGTCTGTCTTTTTCCCATTAGAGTGCTTCAATCTCAGTTTGTTTTCTCAGTTTAAGTAATATTCAGAATCAAAATTACACTAGTCAAGCTCTAGAATAGGAGAAATCAAGCTGAGTACGGTGGCACATGCCTGTAATCAGAGCGGCATAGGAGGCTGAGGCAGGAGGATCTCGAATTCGAAGCCAGCCTCAGTAATTTAGCAAGGCCCTGAGCAACTTAGCTAGACCCTGCCTCTAAATAAAATACAAAATAGGGCTGGGGATGTGGCTTATCCCCAGGGGTTAAGCAGGGGTTAAAATCAGGGTTAAGCACCCCTGATTTTAATCCCTGGTACCCTCTCCTCCTGGAGGGGGGGGAAGAATAAGAGAAACCAGGGGATAGTTCAGGGAGAGAATCTTTTAAAAAAGAATAGCATCTGGGAAGACTGATTATAAACCCTTCCCTCGACATAAACAAAGAAGAAATTGGCAGTGGAGTTTCTAAAAGAAGGAACTTGTTTTGGATTGTGGGGTGGGGAATACCCGTGCCTTGAAACTGGCAAAAATACCCTAGAACTCTGAAAGTTTTATTTCATAAATCTGTCACCTCTTGTTAAAAACTATTTTCAATTTTATAAAAAATAATCAACACTCTGTAGCTTCAAGATTTCTTATCCCACTTTCCTAGGAACATTTAAGATACACATCATTGTTTACAAGTCATGACCTAAAAAACTCTGATGAAAATAGAGATCTTGTTACCAATATCTTCTCTACTGTTGTTGAAATACTGCATATACTATATTATTCTTGGAAGGCACAGATCATGACTATAATTAAGGAAATGTTCTTAAGAACCCAGAGTTTTCTTGGGTGTTATTAGTATATAGCCAGCTGTGCAGTGCGTGCTGCTCAATGTCATATCATAGGCTTATTTTCTCCCTTTGTTCATTATTTTTTCTTCTCTAGGGGATTTATTTTTAGAATCCATTGAAATTAAAGAGTTCAGTGGAATTTGGTATAATAAATAAAAACAGCTTTGACATAAAAAAAACCTAAGAAATTTGAGAAAAAGAAAATAATTGATTTGTCTTTGCTGGGACTAATATAACAAACCCAAGGCTTCCAAGGAAAGAGAAACATTTTATCTAATTAACCCTTGCAAATCCTTAACATTTAAGAGTCTGTGCTTGAGTATTCTTATTTGACTGAGAAATTAAATGGCTCAAGTCAGTTCCTAAAAAATATCAAAGAGTAGGTGCACAAATCCATCAGGAACAGGTCTTCCCTGGAGTTTTAATTCATGTTTGCTCATCAATGTGTAGCCCTGGAATGAGTGAATACTGGTTATCACTAGGTTAAAATAGTTTGCTGTCATGCCCTTCTGGAACTTGTGTATTGTTCATATCCTTATTCTAGTAGGAATATATGATAAAATGGGACCTCATGGAAAATGGGGGGAAAAAAATCAAATGAAACTGTGGTGCACACCTGTAATCCCAGAGATTCAGGAGACTGAGGGAGAAGGATTGAAACTTCAAGGCCAGTTTCCAAAATTCAGTGAGACCCCTGTCTCAAATGAAAAGTAAAAAGGACTAGGGATTAAGCTCACTGGTGGTGTGCTACCAGGTTTGATTCCTAGCACACACATCCCTACCCACATACAAAAATTAAATGAAATTACAATACACAATTGTACTCTTTAGGCAATGCAAATTCACTTTCAAATCTGAATCTACTACTAATTTCCTTATATAATTAATGGCATCACCGTCAATATGGTTCATGTCAAAAAAGCCCAGAATATTCTTGACTTCTCTTCCAATGCCAACATATAGCCAGCCATTCATCAAGTTTGAGGACTGGGATGTCTGAATAGTATTTTACGTTGTGTCGTACATGCTTTCTATTCTTTTTAATTTTTTTTTAAATTTTTAAAATTTTTTCTTTTTCTTTTTTCCAACCAATTTCTGCTATTTTAACATTTTTAAAAATTTTTTCTTGATGTGTGTGTGTGTGTGTGTTTTATGTACTCTACTGTCTTCCCACTTACTTGTCTACCCAAATTTACTTCCTCTCCTTTCTCCTGCTACTAATCTTCCTCTTTAGATTTCTCCTTCACACTTCCCAAGATATAATAACTCTATATCCTCACCTCTTACCTCCTCAGCATGTCATCCTACTCCTCACCCCTGGTTCTTTGTCCACCATCAAAAACTGTAAACCCTTTTACAAACCTACTGAGTATATTGTAGATAATAATTGATTTCACCATCTCTGAACATTGTGACCAAACTATAAACGTCTTATTAGCAAACATTTGCTTTTAGGGTGTATATTGTTTATACTGGGATCTGATAACATTGTCCTTCACCTCAAAGGGGAGGTATTGGAACCCTACAGGGGCACTAAAAGCCTATAGAGTAAAAATAGTAAAGCCTAGGATCCACAGCACCAGAAAGGAAGACACATGAGCAACATGAAAGACAAGGGAAGAAAGTGCCCCAAACAAATCAAGATACCACATTATTAGAATCCATGCCCAGCACAGCAGATGAAATGTCAGAGAAGGAGTTCAGGACGTAAATAATTAAAATGTTTTGTGAATTTAGGGTTGATATGAGAGCAAATATAGGTAGCAAAAGATCATTTTGACAAAGAGCTACATAAACAAATAAAGGAAGTAAAGATTACTTCAATATGAAGATAGAAGTTAAAAAAAAATAAAATAAAAACCAAACAGAACTCCTTGAAATGAAAGAAAGAATAAACCAAATTAAAAGTTCAATTGAAAGCATCACCAACAGATTAGACCACTTGGAAGACAGGACCTTAGACAATGAAGACAAAATATATAATCTTAAAAAGAATGTAGACCACACAGTGAAAATGGTAAGAAACCATGAGCAGAACATTCAAGTAATATGGGATAGCATTAAACAAAACAAATTTAAGAGTTATTGGAATAGAGGAAGGAATAGAGTTCCAAACCAAGGAATGAGCAATCTATTCAATGAAATAATATCAGAAAATTTTCCAAACATGAAGAATAAATTGGAAAACCAAATTCAAGAGGCTTATAGGATGTCAAATATACAAAATCACAATAGAACCACACCAAGGCACATTATAATAAAAATGCCTAACATACAGAATAAGGAGTGAATATTAAAAGCCACAAGAGAAAGGAATCAGATTAATATAGGGGGAACCAATTAGAATATGTGCAGAGTTTTCAACCCAGGCCCTGAAAGCTAGAAGGTCCTGGAACAACATATATCAACCTCTGAAAGAATGGATTCCAACACCAAGAATCTTATATCCAGCAAAATTAAGCTTTAGATTTGATGATGTAATTAAAACCTTCCATGATAAACAGAAGCTAAAAGATACAACTCAAGAGCCTGCACTAGAGAATATCCTCGGCAAAATATTCCATGAAGAAGAATTGAAAAACAACAATGAAAATCAGCAAAGGGAGGTATTACACTAAGTGAAAAATGAATCAAAGGAGAAACCAAGTCAAGTTAAATACCAAAAAATAAACAAAAATGGCTGGAAATACAAATCATGTCTCAATAGTAACCCTGAATGTTAATAGCCTAAACTCACCAATCAAAAGACATAAACTGGCAGATTGGATTTACAAAAAAGACCCAACAATATGCTGCCTACAACAGACTCATCTCATAGGATGAGTGAAAGGTTGGGAAAAATCATACCACTCACATGGACTGTAGAAGAAAGCAGGGGTTTCCATCTTCATATCAAATAAAGTAGACTTCAAGCTAAAGTTAATCAAAGGGATAAAGAAGGATATTTCATAGTGCTTAAGGGAACAATTCATCAACAAGACATAGCAATTATAAATTTGTATGCCCCAAACAATGGAGTGTCTATGTTCATCAAACACACCCTTCTCAGATTCAAGAGTCAAATAGGTCACAACACAATAATTCTGGATGACTTTAACACACCTCTTTCACCACTGGATAGATCATTCAAACAAAAGTTGAACAAAGAAACTATGGATCTCAATAATACAATCAATAACTTAAACTTAACTGACATCTATTGAATATTTCATCCTTCAATGAACAAATACACTTTATTCTCAGCAACACATTGATCCTTCTCTAAAATAGACCATATATTATACCACAAAGCAACTCTTAGCAAATAAAAAAAAGTAGAGATACTACCCTGCATTCTATAAGATCATAATGGAATGAAAGTTGAAATAAATGATAAAATAAAATATAAAAGCTACTATAACACCTGGAGACTAAATAATATGGTACTGAATCAACAATGGGTTGCAAAAGACACCAAGGAGGAGAATAAAAAATTCTTAGAGGTAAATGAGAACACTGATACAAGGTATTGAAATCTCTGGGACACAATGAAGGAAGTATTAAGAGAAAAGTTCATTGCATGGAGTTCATTCCTTAAAAGAAGAAAATGTTGGACTGGGGTTGTGGCTCAGTGGTAGAGTGCTCACTCGGCACGTGCAAGGCCCTGGGTTCTATCCTCAGCACCACATAAAAATAAATAAATAAAATAAAGGTATTGTGTCCAACTACAACTAAAAAATAAATATTTTTTAAAAGAAGAAAAAAAGTCAACAAATACATGACTTAACATTACATCTCAAAGTCCTAGAAAAAGAAGAACAAATCAACACCAAAAACAGTAGAAGTCAGGAAATGATTAAAATCAGAGCTGAAACCAATGAAATTGAAACAAAAGAAACAATTGAAAAAATTGACAAAACAAAAAGTTGGTTCTTTGAAAAAATAAATAAAATTGGCAGACCCTTAGCCACGCTAACAAAGAGAAGGAGAGAGAAAACTCAAATTACTAAGATACTTGACAAAAAAGGAAATATCACAACAGACACTACAGAAATACAGAAGATAATTAGAAATTATTTTGAAAACTTATACTTCAATAAAATAGAAAATATTGAAGGCATTGTCAAATTTCTAGAGTCAATCTATGATTTGCCCAAGTTGAATCAGGATAATATACACAATTTAAACAGATCAATTTCAAGTGATAAAATAAAAGATGCCATCAGAAGCCTACCAACCAAGAAAAGCCCAGGAGAGATGGATACACAGCCAAATTCTATAAGACCTTTAAAGAAGAACTAATACCAATACTCTTCAATTTATTTCACAAAATAGAAAAAGAGGGAGCATTCCCAAACTCATTCTATGAGGCCAATGTCACCCTGATTCCAAACGAGGCAAAGACACATCAAAGAAAGAAAACTTCAGACCAATATCTCTAATGAACATAGATGCAAAAATTCTCAATAAAATTTTGGTAAACTGAATACAAAAACATATCAAAAAGATAGTGTGCCATGATTAAGTGGAGTTCATTCCAGGGGTGCAAGGTTAGTTCAACATACAGAAATCAATAAATGTAATTCATCACATCAATAGACTTAAAGATAAGAACCATATGATCATCTCAGTAGATGCAGAAAAAGCATTCAACCTAATACATGTTCAAAACACTAGAAAAACTAGGGATAATTGGAACATATCTCAACATTGTAAAACCTATCTATGCTAAGGCCTAGGCCAACACCATCCTAAATGGAGAAAAATTGAAAGGATTCCCTCTAAAAACTGGAACAAGACAGGGTTGCCCTCTTTCACCACTTTTATTTAACATAGTTCTTGAGACACTGGCCAGAGCAATTACATGAAAGAAATTAAAGGGATACAGATAGGAAAAGAAGAACTCAAATTAGCACTAATTGCCAATGATATGATTCTATACATAGAAGACCCAAAAAGCTCCACCAGAAAACTTCTAGAACTAGTAAATGAATTCAGCAAAGTAGCAGGATACAAAATCAACACCCATAAATCAAAGGCATTTCTGTATATCAGTGACAAATCCTCTGAGAGGGAAACAAAACAAGGAAAACTACCCCATTTACAATAGCCTCAAAAAAAAAAAAAATTGGGAATCAACCTAACAAAAGAGGTCAAAGACCTCTATAATGAAAACTACAGAACACTAAAGAAAGAAATTAAAGAAGACCTTAAAAGATGGAAAGATCTCCCTTGTTCTTGGATAGGCAGAATTAATGTTGTCAAAAATGACCATACACACTACCAAAAGCACTATACAGATTTAATGAAATTCTATCCAAAATCCCAAAGACATTTCTCATAGAAATAGAAAAAGCAGTCATGAAATTCATCTGGAAAAATAAGAGACCCAAAATAGCTAAAGCTATCCTTAGCAAGAAGAGTGAAGCAGGTGGCATCACTATACCAGACCTTAAACTATACTATAGAGCAATAGTGTCAAAAACAGCATGATGTTGGCACCAAAACAGACTGGTAAACCAATGGTACAGAATAGAGGACACAAGAAATTAACCCACATAATTACAGTTATCTTATATTAGACAAAGGCTCCAAAAACATACATTGGAGAAAAGATAGCCTATTCAGCAAATGGTGCTGGGAAAACTGGAAATCCATGTGCAACAAAATGAAATTAAACCCCTATCTCTCACCATGCACAAAACTCAACTGAAAGTGGATCAAGGACCTAGGAATTAAACCAGAGACTCTGCCTCTAATAGAAGAAAAAGTAGGCCCTAATCTTCATCATGTGGGATTAGGCCCCAACTTCCTTAATAAGACTCCTATAGAGCAAAAATTAAAACCAAGAATCAATAAATGGATGGATTCAAACTAAAAAGTTTCTTCTCAGCAAAAGAAACAATCAGTGAGGTGAATAGAGAGCCTACATCTTGGGAGCAAATTTTTACCCCTCACACATCAGATACAGCACTAATCTCTAGGGTATATAAAGAACTCAAAAAGCTAAACACCAAAATAACAAATAACCCAATCAATAAATGGACCAAGGAACTGAACAGACACTTCTCAGAAGGTGATATACAATCAATCAACAAATACATGAAAAAATGTTCAACATCTCTAGCAATTAGAGAAATGCAAATCAAAACTACTCTTAAGATTTCATCTCACTCCAACCAGAATGGCAGCTATCAAGAATACAAATCACAATAAATGAGAATGTCTGGGAAAAGGCACACTCTTACATTGCTGGTGGGACTGCAAATTGGTACAACCAATCTGGAAAGCAGTATGGAGATTCCTTGGAAAACTTGGAATGGAACCACCATTTGACCCAGCTATCCCACTCCTCAGTTTATACCCAAAGGACTTAAAAACAGCACACTACAGGGAGACAGCCACATCAATGTTCATTGCAGCACAATTCACAATAGCTAAACTGTGGAACCAACCTATATGCCCTTCAGTGGATGAATGGATAAAGAAACTGTGAGATATATATATATATATAATGGAATTGTTGGCCATTTTGTCTTTTCTGTTCATTTGCCCATTTGTTGAAGGTGTTACTCATTGTTTTGGTGTTTTGTTGTTGTTGTTGCTTTGTGATATAGGTTATCAAACCCAGGAGGGTTCTACCACTGAGCTACATCCCCAGCCCTTTTTATTTTTTATTTTGAGGCAGGGTCTCACTGAATCCTCCTACCTCGGCTTCTAGAGTTGCTAGGATTGCAGGTGTGCACCACCACACCTGGCTGGTGTTGAGTATTTTTTTAGTTCTTTATGTATTCTGGATATTTATCCTTTCAGAAGACTAGCGGTTACTTAACTCTCTATTTCACACAATTGAAAAGTCAATAAACACATGAGAATTTTACAGAATTTAATGAAGAACATTTGGCCTGTGAATTTATAAATTGGAGCCATCTGTGATTCATGATCAATGATTTATATATAGTTCCCAGGGTTTAATATTTCTACACAGTCTTTATTATCATACTATCTTAAAAACTGGAATAGGCAGGAATGATTTCATGGCTAGCATTTCTAAGAAACTTGACATAGTTCTAGACTTTTTATATACCATTCAGTGATTGAATAAATTCATACTAGGTAAGTAATTTTATTTATTTATTTATTTGTTGAGGGGTGGGTACCAGGGATTGAACTCAGAGGCAGTCAACCACTGAACCACATTGCCAGCCTTATTTTATATTTTATAGAGACAGAGTCTCACTGAGTTGCTTAGTTTCTCAATTTTGCTGAGGCTGGGTTTGAACTTGAGATCCTCCTGCCTCAGCCCCCCCCCCAAGCTGCTGGGATTATAGACATGTACTACCATGCCTGACTGTAGGTAAGTCATTTTAAAACCAGTGCAGGACTTCATGTATGTATAATTTGTTGAAATACATTCTACTGTCAAGTATAACTAAAAAGAACAAATAAAAAATAAATATAAATAAATAAAATAAAACCAGTGCACAAGAATGTGTTAAAGGGAGCTCACATTAGTTTGTATTATGGCAGGGGGTAAGGAGGTGGGGAGAAGGGTGTTGGCAAAGGGTGCCCTGAGAAACCCTCTGCATGAATGATGAATTTGTATTTGCCAAGCAGGGAGAAGAGGTTTTGGGAATCATTTCTTTTTGAGATCTGGGAATATTAATTAAATGTACTTACCCATAGTTCAAATTTCTATTGAGCTTTAACTAGGTACTAGGCACCATGTTACTTGCTAAAAACATAACAATATAAACTGTCTGCTGTGTTACAGAATACTAGAGGAGAATTCTAGAGGACACTTTACAGCCAAATGATAAAAAAGCTATCCATGGGAGATTTGCATTTCAGGCATTGTACAAAAGTTCTGATACATTGATGAGGCTACTGAAAAGAAATGAGGCCCACATGGTTAGAGCATGGTTAATTGAGAGAAGAAAGAGAGTAAAGTTGACATTGAAAAAGTAAGTCAGCATTTATTAAAAGTGAGATGTTCTAAGCAAGGGGATGACATGATAATTTGTCTTCAATATACCACTTGAATTTTCCATTTGGAGTATGAATTGGAGAAACAGATGTGGAAGGGAGGCCAGTTAGGAGGCTTTGTAGCCCTCATAATGATGGAGATGTAGAAAATGAGATATAAATTCAGATAAATTCTAGAAATAAAACTGACAAGTCTTACTAATGACTAGATATGGAAAATTAGGTTAGAACCAAAGATGACCCTCTGTTTCCTGTCATGGGCCATTTACTTCTATGGGTCTAAATGTGTTCAAGGACAGGGTACAGAATCAATAGTTCTTTACCAGTTATTTTAGGTTTGAGATGTCTGAGATACTGCAAGGAGATAACAAGTAGGAAATTGGATACAGAGATTTAAAACTATGAAGAAAAGGTTGAGCTGAAGATAAAAGTTATAAGGATATAGTTCAGTGGTTCTCACCCCTGACTGAAAATGGGAATAGTCTGAGAGGCTTTTAAAAAATACTAAAGTTATTCTTCAATCCCTAGTGTTTGTGATTTAATTGGTCTGAAATGGGCATTAACATTTTTCCAAAGCTCCCTAGATGATTCTACATGTAGTCAGGGTTGAGAAACATTGACATAGATAGCAATGGATGGGACTACCAGAGGAAAAGGTATAGATAGAGGAGATGCACAGGAATGAAGCTTAAAGATGAAAGTTACTCAAAAGTGAAATTCATAAGCAGCTACAGCACAATCTTTTTTTGTCCCCCAGTACCACCCAGATGTGCTCTCTACCACTGAGTTACGTCCCCAGCCCTTTTTATTTTTTATTTTGAGACAGGGTCTCACTAAGTTGCCTATGCTGGCCTCAAACTTGCATAACTCCTATCTCAGCCTCCCACTGGGATTATAGGTGTGTACCACCATGGCCGGCACAAACCATAATCTTTTGGAGTACTGATTAAATATACAGATTGCTAGGCTTCATCCAGAGCTATTACATTAGAACATTTGAAAATGTAGGCCTACAAATCTGCATTTTAACAAGTTGTACAGTAATTTTAATGTGCACTAATGTTTGAGAAGTACTCATTTAGAAGAAGAGTAGGAGTAGCCAGGGGGATAAGGAGACTGTTAGAGTCTGTAAACAAGTCAAGATGGCGCCTGGCATTTTGCAGAGGGAGTGGTTTGTGAAGTAACGCCAGTGAGCCATTAAGTGTGGAGATTCCTTATTGGTTGACTGCTGTATCTAGTTTATGTTAATTAAGATAAGCTGTGTGGAATGTGTATATACCCCTCCTGTTCTACAATAAATGGCTCCCACTCCTGCTGTATCAATCTACACAAGTTAAGTTGCTCGCCACCCCCCCACCGCCCTGTTATTTTGCTGCAGCCGGACTGCGGCAGGAGACAAACTAGAAGACCATTGTATCTCAAAAAAAAAAAAAAAAACGAGAGGAGAATGTTTCAAACAGTGAGGGGTTAACTATAATGAAAGCTGCTGAGAGATCAAAAGTGTTGAAAACTAACAAATGGTTATCTGGCAATATGGAGGTCATGGTGGTTTTGATAAGTAAAGCATTAATGTAGGAAACTAAAATAGAGTGTTTTTACGAGTGAAAGGGATGATGGGTATGGTGGCACACACCTGTAATCCCAGTGACCCGGGAGGCTGAGGCAAGAGGATCACAAATTCAAAGCTGGCCTCAGCAACTTAATGAGGCCCTAAAGATTTAGTTGAGACCCTGTCTCAGTCTCAAAAATAAAAGAGCCAGGGATGTGGCTCATTGGTTAGGCATCCCTGGGTTCAATCCATGATATCAAAATAAATACCAAAAAAAAGGGGGGTGGGGGAGGGGGAGTCAGGCATGGTGGCACACATCTGTAGTCCCACAAACTTGGAAGGTTGAGGCAAAAGTATCATAAGACTGCAGCCAGCCACAGAAACATAACAAGACTATGTCTTAGGAAAAAAAAAATGAATGAGTGGTATTATGGTTTGGATGTGTGGTGTCCCCCGAAAGCTTTTTATGTGTGAGACAACATAAGAACATTCAGAGGTAAAATGATTTAGATTATGAGAGCCTTTACCCAATCAGTGAATTAATTCTCTGGTAGGGATTGAGTGGTAACTGAAGGCAGATTAGGTGTGGCTAGAAGAGGTATGCCATTGGGGGAATGCCTCTGGGGTATATATTGGTGAGCTGAGCTTAGTCTCTCTCTGCTTCCTGATCACCAGGTGACCCGTTTCCCTCTGCCACACTCTTCCCCCATGCTGTTCTGCCTCATTTCAAGCCCCAAGGAATGGAGCTGGCTGTCTGTGGAATGTGACTTCTGAAACCGTGAGCCCCCAAATAAAATTTTCCTCCTCTAAAATTGTGTTTGTCAGGTCTTTTAGTCACAGCAACAAAAAATCTGACTAAAACAGATGGTGACGGAGTACTCTTTTAAGAGATTTGGATCTGAGGGCAAGGAGAAAAATGAGCAAATTTCTTGGTGCCGTGCAGGAATTTATGATTCTTTCAAGGGGAAGTACTAGCATAAGCTTTTTGAATGTTGAAGGTGTCAATCTAGGTAGAGAGGGAGAAATCAAAGATTTAGGAACAATAATTTTTAAAAGAGAGAAATACTTAGAGGTTATTTAGGCTTTTGATAAGTACATCTTCCATTAATTAATTCCCAATTAGTTCTATTTACACATTGAGTAAGATAACAGTCTACACATGATATTGTTCCCCAAGTTTCATTCCATTCCCAGTTTCCAATCATAAGAGAATAAGGGAATTTAACACATGCAGAAGCAAAATAAGTCAGATTATTATGTAGATGTACTTCAAAAGGAGAGGAATGAGATACATCTAACGTGAAATTTCCAGTCCATACAGTGAGTTTCCCAGATACTGCCCATAATTTCCATATATCCCCTTGAATATTGGAAAACTTTATATGCTGTAACATTGGAGGGACCAAAGCATAATGTTGCATTTTAATTGTCTCATTACCCCAAGCATTTATTGTCCCATTATGTCGATGCCATCTTAAAGTATGATTTGACCAACTTTCTATAAATTCAGAATGATCAGGACTCCAATCAACTATAGTGATATTTTGATATTTGACTACTGTTTTAGGGTGATGATCATGACATTTTTCCCACTCTAAATGAGTTAAAAATTTCAAAATATTTAGCTGCACATAAAAGAAGATGAGTTCTGACAAAGCATTCTTCAGATGATAGCCATGATTGATTAACATACATATTAGAGGTAGTAAATCCTCGGGAAGATATTATGACAGTAAAAACAACAGTAGAATAACTACGATAATTAACTCCCCAAGTATTATAGAAATGAGAGTCATTATGTGCTATAAGAGGCAAACAGAAAGAACGAGCCCCTATACACAATGGGACTCCTTCAACAGCTACAGTTATATTTGAAATATTATACAGATTTTTATGGAATGGAATATCTTCAATTCCCCCACATACAGGAGGGGGGGAAAATTGGTATTATTAGAACACACACGAACTTCAGGTTCTCCCCAGGAAACACTGCACACCAAAGGAGGATTAGGAACATAGGCCCAATAAGCAAAAGAATGAGCAGAAACTATACTTACCGGGCAATTAATAACTGCAAGCATAGCTAAAAAAAGATTAACAGGATTTAAAGGCTGATTTGCCTTTTGAAGGGTTTTTTCAGCTTCTTGAGTCAACTTTTTCATCTGTCCCCATGTTGGGGGGTCTGCTGTTCTCGTTGCCATCGTAGAAGTTCTCTGCATTGCCAGCTCCTGAAATTGTCTGACAAATGGGTCGTTCATTCTGCAATTTGATAAGTCTTGAAGGTACACAGAAAGGTGTTTTACCTGTAGAAATAAGAGCAAACCCCCTTCCCATGTGGTGCAACAACCCAGAAATCCATTCTTTATTTTCATCCCTGTACCATATAGGTATTTCCGATTTTAGAAATAATGGTTGAGATTTAAATGTAGAGAAATGTTGCTGAGCTGCAGGAACCTCAGAAGCTGACCAGACATTTAAAAAATTTAAAGTTAGTAAAGTTTTATGAAGTATATTTTGAGGTGTATAAGCCATAGCCATATCCCCCCTTTTTATTTTTAGTATATATATTCTCTTAACATACGGTTTGCCCTTTCTATAATAGCTTGAACCTGACTATTATAAGGTATGCCAAATGTATGTGTAATGTCATATTTTTGTAAAAATGAATGTAATTTTTGTGAGGTATATGCAGGTGCATTGTCAGTTTTAAGTTCTCTAGGAATTCCCATGATAGCAAAATAAGATAATAAATGAGAAATGACTGCATCAGCTTTTTCTGAAGATAATGCTGTGGCCCATTGAAAATGAGTATGAGTGTCAATAGTATGATGTACATAACTTAGTCTTCCAAATGACTGAATTATAACAACATCCATTTGCCAAAGGGCATTAGGATGGAGTCCCCGTGGATTAACACCAGGAGGACAGTAAGGAATATTAAAAGGAGCACATGATGAACAGTTAGCTACAATTTCACGTGCTTGTTTTTGAGTTATTTTGTATTTTTTGTAAAGACATTTAGTGTTTGTATGATGTAAAGCATGTTCTAGATGAGCCTTTTGTAAGGGGAATAATAGCTGATCAATATTTTGATTTCCTCTAGGTAATGGTCCTGGCAGTGTAGAATGTGCTCTGATATGAGTAAAATAATACTGAAATAGTTCTCTGTAACAATAATCTTTGTGTAAAAGCAAATAGTTTTTTAATAACAGTTTTTAGATTAATAGGAAGGCTAACTGAAGGTAAATGTGTGCACACCAAAACTGCATACTGAGAGTCAGAAACAATATTAAGAGGAACATTTGAAAAATCTAATAAAGCTAAGGTAATAGCCCATAATTCAGCAGGTTGAACAGAGGAAAACTCATGAGGTTATACTTTAGAAGCTATAGAAGTCAAATATCCTGCTGAAGTTTTGTTAGCATCAGTAAAAACAGTAATACCAGAAAGAGGAATCGAAGAAATAGGGTTTACTAATATCATAGAATGTTTTCTAAAAAATTCAAAGACTTTAGATTTAGGATATTGAGTAAAGCTCCAGAATAACCAGCTAGAGCAATTTGCCAATTATCATTTAATTGTAAATTGTAAGTAATTTGTTGTTGAGTTATTTGAGTAATAATTTGATTTGGCTCTCTACCACTCAATTGTAACAATCTAGATCTACCTTTAATTATTAAAAAGGCTAGTTTATCCATATATGTAGTTAATCGTTTATTATACTTATTAGGTAAAAAAATCCATTCTATTATATGATCATTTTGAGTTAGTACTCCAGACTGGGAGTGAGGAGTATGGAAAAGAATTAGTTGTACAGATTTTTCTAAGTCTATATAAGAAAATATCCTTCATTTAAACGTTGTTCAACTAAAGTTAACTCTTGCAATGCTTGTTTAGTTAAAGTTCTAGGACTATGTAGTTCAGAATTACCTTCTAAAGTAGCAAATAAATGTTGCAATTGATAAGTAGGGATTCCTATGGTTGAACGAATCCAATTGATATCTCCCAGTAATTTTTGAAAATCATTAAGAGTCTTTAAATTATCTTTTCTTATTTGAACCTTTTGAGGCTTAATTTTTTGTTTATCCAAAACAAATCCTAAATATGAATAAGGAAAATCAATTTGCACTTTCTCTGGAGCTATTTGTAATCCAAATTTAGATAAAGCTTTTAGAACTGCTTTATAAAAATGGTCACGTTCAATGTTAGTAGGGGCTGCTAATAAAAGATCATCCATATAATGATATAAAATATAATGATGGAATTGTTGTCGAGCTGGTTCTAAGGCTCTGGCAACAAATTCCTGACATAAGGTAGGACTATTAATCATGCCTTGAGGTAACACAGTCCATTGATAACGTTTAGCAGGTTGATGATTATTATATTCAGGTACTGTAAAAGCAAATTTTTCCTTATCCTTAGGTTGGAGAGGGATTGTAAAAAAACCAATCTTTTAAATCAATAACAGAAATTGACCATTTATTTGGAATCATAGCAGGAGAGGGAAGTCCTAATTGTAATCCTCCCATAGGTTTAATACATTTATTAATTTCACTTAAATCTGTCAATAAATTCCATTTTCCAGACTTTTTCTTAACAACAAATACAGGGGAATTCCAAGGTGATGTGGAATATTCAATATGTCCCGCCTGTAATTGTTCAGTAACTAATTGTTTTAATGCCTCCAGCTTTTCTTTTTTTAAAGGCCACTGCTCAATCCATTTAGGAGTACTGGTTAACCAGGTTAATGGCATAGCTTGAGGGGACTGACAGTGGCTACAAGTTTTTTGAAGGAATATTAATGTGTGCTCCAAGCTGAGATAAAATATCACGGCCCCAAATATGAATTGGAACATTGATTATGTAAAAGGCTGTTAAAAATCCAATATTTTCTAAGGTATGACATGATAAAGGGCCAGAACTGACCCACACATCTGTTATTGCCCCTAATCCATTTAATGTTATTTGACATTTTTGTTTAGGCCATTCTTGTGGCCATTGTCTTATAGAGATAACTGAGACATCAGCTCCAGTATCTATTAACCCTTCAAAATATTTTCCTTGAATAATTAGAGTTAAAGAGGGTCTCTGATCAGTAATTAAGGTTTCCCAAAATATATTTTTTTCTGTATTATTAAATCCTCCAGTCCTTGATTGATTTTTAGAAGGAAATAATTAAAAGGTAACAGCAAAATCTGCGCTATTTGTTCTCCACTGATCAAAGAAAGGGTTTGAGTAGAATATGCCATGATGAAAATTTCATCTGTAAAATCAGGATCAACAATGCCAGGAATAACATGAATGCCTCTTAAGGCAGAACTACTACGTCCAACAATTAATCCAAAACTCTTAGAGAGAAGAGGTCCAAAAACACCAGTCTTTATTTTATAAATTCCACCTCCAGGAGATATCAAGACATTTTCATTAATTGGTAAATCAGCAGCAGCACTTTGTTGAGTAGCCGCATAAAGATTATCAATAGTTAACTTTGTACTATCCTGGGGTTGTTTGGTGGGTGGCCCAACTTGGGAGTCACAGATGCCTGAAACAAATGAGAAATGATCCCCAGTATTGTTTATGGGCCCCAGGGATGACGGCCCATTGAGTAGTTTCCCTACAGGGGCAAAGGGTTTCCATCTTTATCTGTCTTAGAATGACATTCATTTGTCCAATGTTTGCCTCATTTACATAGTGGGCAAACTTCAGTAGGTGTCCTTTCTGCACTGGGAGATATACTATTGTTACTATTGTTACCTTTTTTCTTACAATCCTTTTTAAAATGACCTGCTTTTCCACAATTGAAACAAGTTCCTGATTTATTGGGTTTAAGGGCTCCAGCCATGGCTGCAGCAAAAACAGAAGCTTGATGTTCAATTCCTCCCACTCCAGCACAAGCTCTCACATATTCACTTAATGAGGCGTTTTGCCCTTTTAATGGCCCCAAAATACGCTTACATTCAGGATTTGCATTTTCAAATGCTAATGTTTCCAATAATACCTTTGCTATTTGATTTTGACCTACTGCCCTCATTACAGCAGTATGCAGTCTAGCAAGAAAATCAGTATAAGGTTCAGTAGCCCCTTGTACAGTTTTAGTAAAGGAAGGTTGTGCTTGACCAGTGGGTATCACACGTCTCCAAGCTCTTAAGAAAACCTGTCGAACTTGTTGAAGATCTGGATTTGTATATTGAGCCTGCTCTCTAAAGGCGCGGTAATTACCCTCCCCCATTAACTTATCCTCCATAGGTCCTGGTGGATTTTGAGCCTCATTCTCTCGAGCTTGTTTTCGTGCCTCATCTTCCCACCAACTTCTCAATTGTAACCACTGAGATCCCTCCAAAACTATTTTGGCTAATGCCTCCCAATCCAAAGGAATGAGTAGTTTAGAAGTTCCCAAATTTTCTAACATACCTAACACAAAAGGAGACTGAGGGCCATATTGAGAGACTGCAGCTTTTAAATCCTTAATAAACTTGTATTCCACTGCAGTATAGTGAACATCAATCACTGGGGGATTTTGAAGGTTTTGTTGTCTAGTTATAGGAAACAAATGTGGTGGATCAACAAAACCACCAGGGGGAGCTGCAAGATCATCATCATCATGTATCATAGTAAGAGGAAATGAAAAAACGTTGTTCTCTACCCACATCAACTCTATACCTTGTCATTGGAAAGAGAGAAGCATTAGAAGGAGTAGTAGGTTTAAGAGAGGACCTTTGCTTTTTTAATTTCATTTTTTCCACAAAGGCCTCCATAATTTCTTTCGTACTGGAGTCACTATCTGAACTTTCTGAATCTTCTTCATCACCCAGATCTGATTTAGGAGAGTCATCTATAATATCACAAATATCTTCCTTGGGCTCCATTTTGTTAACCTTATTATCAGATTCTGATGTATTAACTTGGCTTTCACAAAGAGAGCCCTTTTCATTATTGTTTTCTAATAATTGTAATGCCTGAGTAATAGCGCTACACAATGTCCAAATCTTCAAAGAAATAACATTTCCAGCCTGATGCTGCTTACGGAGCTCTTTCTGAACCAATTTCCATTCCCCTAAATTTAACTGGACCTTAGTTTGATACTGGAACTAGTGACAATGACATTCTATAATTTTAAATAACTCCTTGAGTCTCTTATGAGATGTTTTCACACCTATGGAATACAATAATCCTTGTAGTAACTCCACATATTGTTCCTTTAAGGACTGGGAGTTTCCCATGTTAGTTCTGAAAGTCCCCCTAAAGTCTCTTTCAACCCAGGGCGATACCCTTTCAATATTTTGTTAGTTCCGAAAGTCCCCCTTTCGTTTTCTTAACCCGGGGTGCTTACCCTTTCGGTGCTGGATCCTGCCAACTACGCCAAATGTTGCAGTAACTCACTTGCAGGTCAGCATGAGAAAAGAAAGAAGAAGAAGAGCAAGCAAAACAGCAGCAGAAAAAAAGTCCTTTATTGTGTACAAGCAATCTTTTTATAGTATTGTGAACAAAGAAGGCAGCCTTCCAACATCAATAAATCAGGTCTTTCAGCTAATCAAACATAGCATACAGAAGTTTTACTTTCTAATCAGAAGTGACCCCCTTCTCATGGCTAATCTACTCTCGGCCTGGAGTATGTTGAGCTTTGCTCTTTGTTAAGAACAGATAATAAAATTTTTCTCAGCGCCCTCCTAGCCCACTTGGCAGAACATCCCGTTTGCAGGCAAGTCCTCCCAAGGGCAGCAGACACCTCGTTTTCAAGCATGTCTGCTGTTACCTTATCTAAACCTTGAAGGAGCCTCTCCTTTGCGAGAAGGCCCTCCCAAGGACAGCAGACACCTCGTTTTCAAGCATGTCCACTGTTACCTATCTATACCTTGACAGAATATCCCGTTTGCAGGCAAACTCCATCAAGGACAGTAATAGTAGCGCAGTCACATCGGATTCTCTGCAACTTCTGATCAAAATTGTAGTAATTTACTTTAGTCTTTGTTTTCTGCTATTATTCTTCAATCCCATTCATTACTTAGCTCTCGTTTTTTTTACTAATTGGATATATGAAGCAGTGAGTTATTTGTTACTTTTAATGAAAACCGTCATATTATGTACAAAAGTAGGTGATGCCAATAGCTGAATTATGGAATCAACCCAGGTGTCCATCAATAGATGGATGGACTAAGAAATTGTGGTATATATATAAAACCTATTATTTATACACACACACACACACACACACAAAATGGGTTTTACTCAGCCATAATAAGAGAATGAAATTATGGAACTTGCCAGCAAATGGATGAAAATGAAGAATATCAGGCTAAGTGAAATAAGCCAGACTCAGAAACTCAAAGGTTGAATGTTTTCTCTCATATGTAGAAGCCAGAGTAAAATAAAGAAAAGGGGGAAGGAAGGAAAGATAGGATAACATAAATGGAAGATCAGTAGTGTAGAAGAAGGAGATCAAGAGGCAGAGTGGAGGGCTGGGTTAGGGGAGGCAATGTGGAATGAATTCTTAAAAAAAACTTTAAAAATCGTGTTATGTGCATATATAAATATACCACAGGGAATTTCACCTTTATGCATACATAAAAAGAATCAATCAAATATAAGTAAATAGATGAGCCAATGAAGTCTAGTGGAGTAGAGGAAGGAGAAGGGGAGAAGGAAAGAAAGATAATAGGGAAAACGAAGAAGGAAAAGTGGGGGTCGTGAACTGAAATCAAATTCCACGCATGTTTGAGTTGTTGAGATGAATCCAATTATTATGTATAACTATAAAACTGATAAATAAAAATATGTGAAGTATAATTCAAATAATAAGTATCAGTCTTTTTGGGCTGCTATAACAGAGCACCATAGACTGATGGCTTTAAAACAGCAGAAATTTATTTCTCAAGGTTCTGGAGGGTGGAAAGTCCAAGATCAAGGTACTAGCAGAACTTAATGAATGGTGAGCCCACTTTCTGGTTCATAGACATTCATCTTCTCTGTGTCCTCACATGTCTGAAGGGAAAAGGGAATTTTCTGAACTCTTTTATGATATTAATCCCATTCATGAGTTTTCTGCCCTCATATCATAATAATCTCTCAAAAGCCTCACTTCTTTTTTTTGTTGTTGTTTAAATATGTTTTAGTTGTCAATGGACCTTTATTTTATTTATTTATATGTGGTGCTGAGAATCGAACCCAGTGCCTCACACATGCTAGGAAAGCACTCTGCCACTGAGCCACAACCCCATAAGCCTCACTTCTAAATAACTAAACAATAAGGATTAGGATTTCAACAGATGAATTTGGGGAGGGGGGCATAAATATTCAGTCTACAGCAATCTGCTCCCGGCATACCCCTACCCCAATTCAAGTCCTTCTTATACCAAAATACATTAATTACATCCCAACAGTCCCCAAAGTCTTAACTCATTGCGAGAAGCCATTCATGAAATACATGAGGATCTTCTCTCATCATGGTAGCCAGGAAGAGACAGGCCTGGCATTGGGAACATTCCATGGCTCTCCCTTGGCAATAGATTGCCTAATGCACATGACCTTTTCCTCCACTCTGCTAGGAAGGTTCCTCATAGTAGCTTTCTAGAAAAATAGTTTCTCTTCTAGAAACACCCTTACAGACACACATAGAAAGCTACTATGAGGGACTACTATGAGGGGATGGGTGTAACTGTTAGGAACTGAACAGCCCACTTTGACCCTTTTTGGAGAACATTCTATAGAAGGTCTTTGATGTCTCTAGATGTAAATAAAGCAGGCAGGAGTGCCATTTTGCCAGAAGCTTGAACTGTCTGATCAGCTTGGCCATCCTGCCCCCAGTTTTGAAACTACTTTCTGTGTTCTGCAGTTTTTCTGCTGTTTTATTTCTCTTAGCTTTTATTTTTCAGTCAGCCCATTCCACCAAAGGGAACCCCATTTCCACTGCCCATGCAGGATGTGGGTGGGAACTCATTCTAGCATCAATGTAAAAGTCTAAAGTCCAATGTCTCTAAATATCATCTTAATTAGATAGAGGGTAAGACTAAAGGTATGATACTAAGAAAAATTCCCTGCTAGTTGTGAACATGTGAAGTCTAACACAAGAACAAATAGGATATGAGTGATTTATTTTGAGGGATTGGCTCACACAATTACAACAGCTGAGAAGTCCCATAATCTGCCATCTGCAAAGTGGAGGTCCAGGAAATCTGGTGGTATACTTTAGTCCAAGCCCGAAGGCCTGACAACCAAGGGGACCAATAGTATAAGTCCCAATCCAAGTCCAAAGGTCCAAGAACAAGGGGTGTTGAGGGCAGGGGAAGACGGATATTCAAACTCAAGTAGAGATAGTGAATTTACCTTTACTCCATCAGTTTGTGTTCTCTGGGCCTATTACACATTGGATGGTGACCATTTGTATTAGCAAGGGTGAACTTCTTTGCTGAATCTACAGATTCAAATACTAATTTCTTCTAGAAACACCCTTACAGACACACATAGAAATAACATGTTACCAGCTATCTGGGCATCCCCTAGTCTAGTCAAACTGCTACATAAAATTAAGAGTCACAGTAAGTAATAATCTCTGTAAAGTATTTACATTTTTAAAAGTCTGCTTAGAAAGTAGAATTCTTAAACACGGAACTTTCTATGGAACAGTACAATAACTGGTAGTCTCTTGAACATAATAATATCTTATTAATCAGTACATACCTAGCCCTACAGAGAGAGCTTGGTATGAATTAGATACTTAGGTATTTTCTGAATGAATTATAAGTCAAGTGTTGAGACATGCAATGGTACATAATGTTTATTATTTCAAAGACATAATTTCACCAAATTTAGCAAGGTATGAAAATTTTTAATATTAATAATCAAAATGAAAATATGTTTATGGGATGCTATCCTGTGGACATATACACAGAAAACAGATATATACATATGTCACAAAGCAAACATAGTTTAATTTACAAAAGTAAGCAACTATAACAATTCCTTAGAAGGAACACAGAACTTCATTTCTTATAGGTGATATAGTAGAATAAATATTCTTTGATGTTTGAAAGACTTAGAATCCTAGATTTTCCCTGCTACAACATGGCTAAACTTGGATAGATTACATAACCTGTGGTTTAAGTTTTCTCATCTATAAAAGCAGGATAATGACAATACCCACCTCATAGGGTTATTCTGAGGATTTATATCAGATAATGCTTGAAAACATACAGCACAATGTTGCATACATATCTAAGAACTCAATAAATGTCAGGACTTATTTAGTAGTCCCACCTCATTCCTTTCTCAACAAAATATTATTTTATCAAGTTTGACTTAAAACACTTAAATTTAGGCCACAGTGCTAATGAAGATAATTTATGGTATTCCTGTTTTTCTTTAAGATGAATTATCAGGTTGAAAAGTATAGAAGCAATTTTAAAGAGATATATTGCTTTAATGAAAATATCTCATTGAAAGAAGAATGTTTCTCAGTTGCAGCTTTGCCATAGGAAGAAAGAAAAATAAACAACATATGTGTACCCAACATTAGAGCAACTAAATATATGAAGTGAATATTAACTGAACTGAAAGGAGAAATAAACAGCAACAGAGAATATTAGGGGACTTCAATACCCCACTGTCAACTATGAATATATCATCCTGACAGAAAATCAATAAGGAAACAGTGGGTTTGAACAACACTACAGACCAAATGGATTTAACAGACATACAAAGAACATTCCATCCATCTAACAGCAGCATAGTACATATTCATTTTAAGTGCACGCAGAACAGGTCTTATGTTAGGCCACAAAACAAGTCTTACCAAAATGGAGAAATTTGAAATCCCATCAAGTATCTTTTTGGACCATATTGGTATGAAACTAGAAATCAATAACAAGAAGAAAACTGAAAATTTCACAAATATATGGATATTAAATACTACATTTTGAACCAATAGCTCAAAGAACAACCAACAAGATAAAACAAAAATTGAGACAAACAAAAAGGAAAACACAACATACAAAACTTTATATGAATAGCAAAAGCAGTTCTCAGAGAAGTTTAAGGAAATAAGTGTTTACAGTTAGACAAAGTAAGATCTCACATAAAGCACCTAACTTTACACCTCAAGGAGCTAGAAAGGGAACAAACTAAAATGAATGTTGGCAAAGAAAAACAAACAAACAAAAAAAAAAAAGAAAAGAAAATATTAAAAAGAAGAGTGGAAATAGAGGATACAGAGACTAGGAAAACAATAGAAAATATCTATGAAACTAAGAAGTAATTTTTTTGAAAAAATAAAATTGACAAACCTTTAGTAAGATTAAGGGGAAAAAAAAGAAGACCCAAATAGATAAATTATAAATGAAAGAGGAGATATTACAATGGATATCACAGAAATACAAAGGATCACACTACTATAAACAACTATACAACAACAAATTGGATCAACATGAAGAAATGGATAAACTCCTAAAACATGCTACCTTTCAAGAATGAATAATGAAGAAATAGAAAATCAAAGCAGACCAATAACAAATAAAGAAACTGAATCAATAATCAAATAACTCTTCTTTTTATATATCAGGGATTGAACCCAGGGGCACTTAACCACTGAGCCACATCCCTAGCCCTTTTTATATTTTTGTTAGAGACAGGGTCTCACTGAGTTTCTTACGGGCCTTGCTAAGTTGCTGAGGCTGGCTTTGGGCTAAGATTGTCCTGTCTCAGCCTCCTGAGCTTCTGGGATTACAGGTGTGTGCCACTCAAAGAACTCCAACAAAGAAAAATCCAGGGCCTAATGTTTTCACTGGCGAGTTCTACCAAATATTTAAGAAAGAATTACCACCAATCCTCTTCAAATTTTACAAAGTTCAAAAAGAAAGAAAACTTCAGTCTCATTTTATGAGAGATCAGCATTACTCAGACACTAAAGTAAGACAAGAAAAGAATAAAAGAAAATTATAGATCAATACCCCTGATGAACATAGATTTTAAAATCCTTAATAAAATACTAGTGAAATAAATTCAATAGCACATTTAAAGATCATAAATCATGACCAAGTGTGGTTTATCCCTTAGATATAAGAATGGCTACTTACACAAATCAATATATGTAATAACAAAAAATAAATAAATGAAATATATGTGATGCAACACAGAATGAAGGATAAAGATCATATGATTTTCCTTATAGAGGCTGAGAAACCATTTGGCAAAATTCAATACCATTTGTGGTAAGAACTGTGAACAAATTAGGTATATAAGAATTGTACCTCAACAAAATTAAGACCATATATGACAAGTCCACAATTAGCATCATACTCCATAGTGAAAAGTTGAAAGCTTTTCCTCTAAGGTCAGAAAGGGGAGTCTCTTCAATAACTGGTATTGGAAAAACTCGATATCATATGCAGAAATATGAAATTGCACCTTTATCTCACACTATATACAAAAATCAACTCAAAATGCATTAGAACTTAAAATCAAGACCTGGAATTTTAAAACCACTGGAAGAAAAAAAAAAAGGGGAAAAGCTTTCCAACACTGCTCTGTGCAATGATTTCTTGGCTATGATCTCAAAGGCACAAGCAAAAAAAGCAAAAAGGGACAAATAGAATTGAATCAAACCAAAAAAAAAAAAAAAAAAAGAAAGAAAGAAAATAAAAGCCTTCTGCACTCTGCACAGCAAAGAAACAATTAACAGAGTAAAAAGATGATCTACAGAATGACAGAAAATGCTTACAAGGTATACACTGGATAATTTGATAATATCAAAATATATCAGATATTCAGACAACTCAATAGCAAAAAATAAAAATAAATCCCCCAAATAGCCTATAATCTTAACAACTCAGGAAGCTAAAGCAGGAGGATTGCAAGTTTGAGGCCAGCCTTGATAATTTAGGAAGGCCCTCAGCAATTTAGCAAGTTCCTGTCTCAAAAAATAAAAGGGGCTGGGGACATAGCTTAGTGGTAGAGCGCCACTGGATTCAATTCCCAGTAACAAAACAACAAGAACAAAAAAATCTGATTAAAAATGGGCATAGGATCTGAATAGATATTTCTCAAAAGAAGACATGAAAAAGGCCAGTAGATACATGAAAAATTCAGCATTACTACTCATCAGAGATCAAAACCATAATGGTATATCATCTCACATGTGTTAGGACAGCTACCAAAAGATAAATGATTGTTGGTGAGGATGTGGAGAAAAGGGAACAAACCCTTGCACACTGTTGGGGAAAACATAAACTGACATAGCCATTTTGGAAAACAGTATGGAGGTTCATCAAACAATTAAAAATAGGATTACATGGGATATAGCAATCCCACTTCTGGATACATATCCCAGGCAAATGAAACTGTGTCTTTAAGAGATATCTGTACTCCCATGTTCACTGAATTGTTATTTATTACAGTCAAAAATGACATCAACCTCAATGTTCTTCAACAGACAAATGGATAAAGAAGAAAAGTGGTGTACACACACACACACACACACACACACACACACACCCAGGGCAGGTGGGGGAGACTATTGGTCAAGAAAGACCGAGAGGCTATATTTGTAGCTCAGTGGTAGAGCACTTGCCCAGCACATGTGAAGCCCTGGGTTCAATCCTCAGTACCACATAAAAATAAATAAAATAAAGGTATTGTGTAATCTATAACTAAAAATATTTTTTAAAAAATATGGAAATTGTCATTTGGGACAATAGGGATGAACCTACAGAGCACTACACCAAGTGAAATAAACCAGGCATAGAAAGACAAATATTCTAAGATTTTATTTGCAAATGGAAACCAAAACTATTGAACTAATATTAGAAGAGACGAGAATGACGGTTGCTATATTCTGAATGTTCGTGTCCTCCCCACATCCATATGTTGAAACCTTATCCCCAGTGTGATGGTTTTAAGATGTGGGCCTTCTGGGAAATTATTGGGTTATGATGATGGAGCCCTCCTGAATGGCACTGGTGCCTTACAAAAGAGGAGCAAATGAGCTTGTTACTTCCACCATATGAGGACACAGGGGGAAAATGCCATTTATGAATCAGAAAGTGGGCCATCAACAGACATTGAATCTACCTCTTGATTTTGGACTTCCCAGCCTCCAGAATTATAAAAATTAAATTTCAAGTTTATGGCATTCTGCTATTGGACTAATATGGTTGTTACTAGGTTTTAGGGGTGGGAGAAATGTAGATATGTTGGTAAAGGGGTGCAAAGTTTTAGTTATGCAGGATGAATAAATTCTAGAGATCTATGGTGACTATAGTTAATTGTATACTTGAAATATGGCAAGCTAAAGTAGATCTTAAATGTTCTCACCACAAAAAAAGGTGCATCTGTGAGACAGTGGATATGTTAATTAGCTTGATAGTGGTTATCATTTCAAGATGTACATGTATGTTAAAACATTACCATGCCACCGGGCGCAGTGGTACGCACCTGTAATCCCAGAGACTTAGGAGGCTGAGACGGGAGGATCGCGAATTCAAAGCCAGCCTCAGCAAAAGCAAGGTGCTAGGCAACTCAAGGAGACCCTGTCTCTAAATAAAATACAAAATAGGGCTAGGATATGGCTCAGTGGCCGGGTGCTCCTGAGTTCAATCCCTGGTATCCCTTCAGCCCTGAAAAAAAAAAAAAAAAACCCACCATGTAGGAAGGAAGGAAGTCAAATTATCTGTTTGCAGACAACATGATTCTAAGAAAAACTTAAACACTCCACCAAAAGACCGTTAGAACTGATAAATGAATTTACTAAAGCTACAGGACACAACATCAGCATGCAAATATTGGTAGCATTTTACACACGAATAACAAATGTGGTAACAAAGAAACTTCATTCATAATAGCTACCAAAAATATAAAATACATAGAAATAAATCTACCTGAGGAAGTGAATGATTTCTGCAATGAAAATTACAGAACACTAATGAAAGAAATTGAAAACACAAAAAACAGAAAGACTTCCCATATTTACTGATTGGAAGAATTGATACTGTTAAATATTCACACTACCCAAAGCAACTTACAAATTCAAAGCAATCTCCACCAAACTATCAATGGCTTTCCTCACACGAATTTTAAAAATAATAAAATTCATATGATAGCACAAAAGACACAAAATAGCCAAAGCAATCTTGAGCATAAAGACAAAGCTAGAGGTGTCACAATATCTGAACTCAAAACATACTACAGGATTTTATTAAACAAGACAGAATGGTACTGTCGTAAAAAACTAACACATAGAAAAATGGAACAGAACAGAAAACCCAGAAATAAATCCACACATCTATACCCAATTGATTCTTGACAAAGGCACCAAAACCTCGAAAAATGACAACCTTTACAATAAATGGTGCTAGGAAAACTGGATATCCATATTTGCAGAGGAATCAAACTAGGCCCCTTTTCCTCGCCATATAAAAAATAAACTCAAAATGTATCCAACTTAAATGTAAGCTCTGAAAATATGAAAGTAGTAGAAGAAAACAAGAAATGCTTCAAGACATTGGTATAATCAATGATTGTTTGGGTGAGATCCTAAAAGCACAGGTAATAAAAGCAAAATTAGATAAATGGGATTATTAAAAAAAAAACAACTAAAAATCCTTTGCACAACAAAGGAAACAATCGATGGAGTAAAGCGACAACTTACAGAATGAGAGAAAATATTTGCAAACTATTCATCTGACAAGAGATTAATATCCAGAATATATAAGGAATTCAAAAACTAAATTCAAAACCTCCAGAATAATCTTACTAAAAATGAGCAAATAATCTGAATACACATTTCTCAAAAGAAGATATATAGGGCTGAGTATACAGCTCAGCTGGTAGAGTGTTTGCCTTGCATGCACTAGGCCCTCAGTTCAATCTCCAGCACCACACAAAAAAAAAGATATACAAATTAACAATGCTCAATATCACTAGTCATCAGGGAAATGCAAATCAAAACCACAGTGAGAGATTGCCTCATTCTAGTAAGAAAAAAGAAAATAACAAATGCTGTGAACATACAAACGAAAGGGAACTTATTCACTGTTAATGGCATAATACACTTATTATGGAGAACAGTAAGGAGGTTTGTCAAAACACTAAAAATAGATCTACCGTATGACCTAGCTATGCAGTGTCTGGATATCTATCCAAAGGAAATGAGATCAGTTTGTCAAAAAGATACCTGTATTCCCATGCTTATTGCAGCACTATTCACAAGAGCCAAGAGATGAAATTAACCAAAGTGTGTATCAACAGATAAATGGATAAAGAAAATGTGGTATACATACACAATGGAATATTATTTAGCCCTGTTATTCACACCAAAATTGATAAAACTGGAAGACATGACCTTAAGTGAAATAAACTGGATAAAGAAAGACAAATACCACATGTTCTCACTCATATGTGGTAACTGAAAAAGTTAATCTCAAAGAAGATTGGAATACTGGTTTCTGGAGACTAGGAAGGGTAGCATGTAGTGGGGACAGAGGCTGGTTGGATAAAGGATACCAAAATATAACTAAGATAAGAATGATAAGTCCTAGTGTTCTACAGCATAGTAGGGCGACTACAGTTGAGAACAAGCATATATTTTATGAAGAGCCTAAAGAGAAGAGTTCAAAGGCCCAAAATATAAAGAAATAATAAGGAGATGGAAATGCTAATTACCCTCATTTGGCCATTCCACATTATATACATGTACTAAATTTCATACAGTATAATTATTCATGTGTCAAAAGAAAAAAAGGAAAGAATAAATCATGTTGTTCACCTTAAATATCTAGAACATTCACTTTTCAACTATACTTCAATAAATCTAGGAAAAAATGAAATGGGTGTATATGTGTGTGTGTGTGTGTGTGTGTGTGTGATTGGTTTTAACTGTTGGAACCATCTAGTAGTAATGAATATTCAATTACAAAATTCATTACTGAGAAGTAAACAAAATTGCATGCAAAATATAAGAATGAAAACTAAATTTCAAGGGTAGTATTTAATAGTATCAATGTTAATTATGTATGTTTTAATACAACAGCTAAAACCCAGCAATCTTGTAAACCTCAAGACCTACAATATCAACAACTGGTATGATGTAAGTGCTCAAAAAGGTGTTTTAAATTAGCTAATTTATTTTTTTCACCATATTGTGAATAAGTGGTCATAAAAATTTTAAACTGAAGGACTTGTAAAAAACCAAAATCATATATCCAACCAAGTTTCAGTACAATGTGTAAACAATCCAGAGATTTGGCCAATTTGGTGCTTAAAAATTGTTCAAATCATAATTCTGAGCCTCAGCTCCTTAGCCTGAAAAAATGAAGAATGGTAATAACAGAAATTATAAAATTGTTTTATGGTGTTAAAATTTTTTATGATTGGGGCTGGGGTTGTGGCTCAGTGGTAGAGCACTTGCCTTGCACATGTGAGGCCCTGGGTTCTACCCTCAGCACCACGTAAAAATAAATAAGTGAAATAAAGGTGTCTCCTTCTACAACTAAAAAATTATTTTTAAAAAATTATGATTATACCTAGTAACATACCATGAATTCTTCTTTATCTAATCCACAGAAAAACTGGAAATTTTGATGATAAAAAGTACCAACAAATTATACTCATATTTTTTTAATATTTATTATTTTAATTGTAGTTGGACATAATACCTTTATTTATTTATTTATTTTTATGTGGTGCTGAGGATCGAACCCAGGGCCCCACATGTGCTAGGCGAGCACTCTACTGCTGAGCCACAATCCCAGCCCATATACTCATATTTTAAAATATATATTTATGGGTATATTTAATTTACTAATCATCATCATCATCATCATCATCATATTCAAGTATGTGACATTTTATAATATGAGTTACTGCATGACACAAATTTCTACTCAGGGGTTAATTTTACATGTTAAAGATTATGAATGAGAAGCTGGGCATGGTGGCACACGCCTGTAATCCCAGTAACTGGGGAGGCTGAGGCAGGAAGAGCGGGAGTTCAAAGCCAGCCTCAGAAGATTAGTGAGGCCCTAAGCAACTCAGCGAGACCCTGTCTCTAAAATAAAATATTAAAAAGGGGTGGGGATGTGGCTCAGTATTTAAGCACCCTGGGTTCAATCCCCAGTACCCCCCCCAAAAAAAAAGATTATGAATGAGAGACAAACATAGGTACAGACATATAAATTGCATTATTTATAACTCAATTAAAAATCAAAGTAAATGAGAGCTGGAGTTGTGGCTCAGAGGTAGAGCACTCGTCTACCATGTGGGAAGCCCTGGGTTCGATCCTCTGTACCACATATAAATAAATAAAATAAAGATTTAAAAAAATCAAAGTAAATGAGTAGTATCTTGCCAAGAAAGACATTTGGCTGCTCTTGGTATTTCATACTGGCTTGAATTTTAATTTGTTTTTTAACTAGCAATTTATCAAGTACCTTTGTAAGGCTATTCAATTAAATAAAATGATTCCAAGTGTTTTAAATCAGAAAAATTATTTTACAAAAAAATACTCTTTCTCATTTGTTTTACAAGGGATAGAATATAATCTATATCAAAATTTAAGCTCTGATAATAGATCACAAATATTTAAAATTAAATATATACATTTGTATACTTGTATATCATCTTCATATACAAAGTAACCTGAATAGATAATGTTGCTTTCAAATTAAAATTAAGGTAGATGTGCTGTCTAGCAAGAGAATGGAATGGCTGACATTAAGATCATGAGAGAGGCTGGGGTTGTGGCTCAGTGATAGAGCGCTTGACTAGCATGTGTGAGGCCCTGGGTTCAATCCACAGCACCACATAAAAATAAATAGAATAAAGGTATTGTGTCCAACTACATCTAAAAGAATAAATATTTAAAAAAAGCTCATGAGAAATGAACGTAGTTTTCCAAGTATGACAAAAGAGGGAACTGTTATGCTTTAATATTGTTAATGTAACATGACATTAACTTGTCTAGATATATATATATGATCATTTTATAATTACATATTATTCAGGCAACTAACTTCCTTTACCCTGAAAATTCTATGGCCATGTATGTTTAAATTGTTTTTAGGGTCTGGTGTTTCAGCTCAGGGGTAGAGTGCTTGTGTAGCAAGTTCTAGTACCTGGGTTTCATTCCTAGAATCACACACACACACACACACACACACACACACACACACACACATGCACGCGCATGCACGTTTTAAAAACAAAATGAAACAGTACTGATCTCAACATAAAGTCTACCTTTTCCCATAAAGTCCTTAATACAGATCTATTAAAAATGTTAACTCTCTGTTGTAAAGATTCTAAAAGCATTAGTCAAAATACCAAACTACTATTGTATAGTAGATTGATATTACTATCACATTAGAAAATCTATGAGGCCTTATTACTATGGATAGTCCCATTCTTGACCTGTTGAATCAATCTGTATTTGATTAACAAGATCTCCAGGTGATCCATACACACACACACACACACTAAAGTTTAAGCATCACTGTCCTAAAGCATAATTTTCATTACTAGTTCATAAATTATACAATATTATTTTGTATTTATTTGCCTTAGAAATGACTTAGATCTGTCTGAATAAAGATTTAGAAAATTCAAATTGCTATTGAAAAAATTATTTCTATTTATTTACATAAGTACAAAACCAATAAATTTCTCACCTCTTTTAGTAGATAATTGATACATCTCAATGGAATAGAGTAAAAATAATTTTTCCCTAACGTTATAAGGTGGAGTAATCAAAATAATTCATTTGAGAAACCAAGAAAATATTATATAAAAACTTAAATTTAAAAATAATCACATTTTAAAGCATTTTCTCTTTTCATTTTATTAACTTTCAAATTGTTCAGTTAGTAGTTTTCTATCCTAAAATGCTTATGTCAGAATTCTGATGACCTATTTCTCATAGCTTATGTTTCATAAATTATGCTAAAATTCTCAAAATTACTTATGTCAGAGATAGTCATTCTAAACTTATTTTCTAATACAACAAGACTTTATTTTGCTAAAACAGAGACTTAATGTTAAACACACACACACACACACACACACCCCTGTGAAAATTCATGAGCATAGGAATGTTTTCATGTTTTATAACACAGGAGTAGAAAATACCTTAAGAAACATATAGCTTTTGCTATTTTCAGTTCACCAAGTCCAGAAGATATCTGGATACTTCTAAATTAATGTAATCTGCAAGAATGCATCAGTCCTTTGGAGTGGTCTGGACATTGGGATAGATGCCTGAGGATTCTAGGACCATTTCATATAGAATATCAGAACTGTAGATTTACTAAAGCAGAAAACAAGCTTAGCTAAAGGTGAATCAAAATTTTTGATAGAATAGTTTTCAAACATCTTCTGCTAAGTATTTACTCACTTTAGTTTTTCTTTAACTCTGAGAGTTTAAGGTGCAATATTATCTTTAATAACATTTACTTGAATGACTTTTTACTTCTGGAATCAATCATAATTACAAACAAATAATAGTTATTTTAAGATATGTGAATTTTTTAAAAATTAGAACTACCTGAAAGTGGAAGATTATACTTCTTATCACAGGAGCTTATAAGCAATTCAGTCGTATGACTAGCGCTCTGTGATTAAAAAAAAAAAATCACAATGTTTGACCTATTCTTTAATTTTATAGAATTGTTGCTTAAATTTGTTATATAGAGTTTATCTTTTGGGGGGGGGGGCGGTGGTACTGGGGATTGAACTCAGGAGCACTCAACCAATGAGCCACATCCCAGCCCTATTTCGTATTTTATTTAGAGACAGGGTCTCACTGAGTTGTAACCTCACTTTTGCTGAGGCTGGCTTTTAACTCGTAATCCTGGGATTACAGGCATGCACCACCGCACCCGGCAAGAGTATCTTATATAAAGATAACATTACTTTGTGAAAACATCCTAGAAAATTATTGCTTTTGAAGAAACTTTTATCTTCTGAAAATAGAAATGATGTAAAGGGAATTTGGACTCTTAAAACAATTTATGTTATTTTGATATGGGGTATACCTATTTTGCCCAGGATGTCCTCGAATTTGTGGGATCAAGATCATCCTGCCTCATCCTCCAAATTACAGATGTGCGCTATTGCACCCAACTGAAACAATCCACTTTGAATATCCTCTCAAAGTCTGATGGAATTCTTACAAAGTCTGTTTCTACACTTGGGAATAAACACTGGCTCTTTTGATTAAAAAAAAAAAAGGATGATGTGATGGGTAGAGAATTGATAATGAGAAAATAAACCCCACGCTAAATTTTTTTCATTCAACTTTATCCACAGTTTGCATCGGTAATATACATTTAGTGCTCCATTTACTTTTAAATGCATCAGAAAATCCATTATGATAGATCTGTGAGCAATACAAACTTTTCTGAATTCTTCAAAAAATTCAGTTATAAAAGTCATTAACTAGCATTCTATAAAGATAATTATTAAACAAATGGCAATGCATTTTTACTCCTTATTTCAATTGTAACATATCCACCATCACTTCTTTCTTGTGCCATAGTCATAAAATTTAACAGAAAGAGCTATCTATTGAATTTTTAAGGGTCCAATAAAAATTTTAGTCTGATTAGTCAACCCTCATGAAATCACAAATCCATTCAAATAAAGATAATCATTCTTAATTCAATAACTGATGAAGTAAATATATAATAACAATAAAAACATTTAGGATAAATTTTACACATAAAAACTACTAAAAGAAATACATCAGAACCTTGGTATACTGTTGTCCTCAGGGACTTGTGAAATTGCTTCAGAGGTGGTGTTGCCCTCTGACACAACACTAAATGAAATGTCATGGTATGGACCTCCACTGGACCCATCTTAAGTGGAATTTGGATTTGCAAAAAGGATGCTACAATGAGGTTCTGGTGTATTTTCTCTTTAAAGGAATAATTAACTGACAAGGGAAATGCAATAAGGGAATGGCCTACGATTTCACTACTATTTTAATGATATGAAATAGGAAAATACTTGTAAAGTAACTAACACTAGATTAATAATAAGAGGAAATCGATAGCATGATAACTATAAAAGAAGTATGAATGATTGTTGCAGTTTTTAGTGGTTACTTAATTTGTAACACTGTCAAACTTCTAAATTAGAAACTTATCAACTAAGGTACATACTGGCCATTTCTTGTATATTCCAAGTTTTCACTAGGGAGATCATGTCAATGAGGTTTGTTTTTTTGTGTTTTTTAAAAGACACAACTGAAAAGGAAAAATTAGCTCAAATATTTAAAGTAATAAATTACTAATAATTTAATTCTTATACCTTACAGTCATAAGAAGCTTTAATTCTTCAAAAGCTCCAATTTGACCCTTGGGGAGTGTAAAGAATATCTGTATTCTAAAGCCAAAATTTAATTATATGGCTTCATGCCAACTGATAAAAAATAGTAGAGTTGTTCCTAAGTCAACCCTTACTATACCATTTGGCACACTAGTTTTTACCTTTTATATATACCCTTCGAAATACCCAGGCCAACATTTTTAATAAGTTGCATCCATATTAAGAGGTAACAAGTGCAAATGATCACATACTTAAGATATGATGCTTGGCTACTACAAAAGTAATTAAGGTTCTTTTATAGGAAAATGAGTTATTCATTACAGTAATGTTTTTGAAAAATTCCTGCACTACTACCAACATAAATTTATCCATCTCTAAGTCAAACAAGAACTTTGTGTGACGTAGTATCTCATGAAAATATTTTTGGAACAGTCTATGTTTAACTCAACATCAAGTTAATTGAGGAGCATCGGTGTACAAGATCCACAAATGGTCAGATTTTGAATAAAAACTTATTCCTCAATTGCTGCTCTCTGAATATAGCTAATGGTAGCACTGATGTAATGTTCCTGAAAATCAAGATACAAATCCAAACTTTGGCAGTTTTATCAAAATGTCCTTCATAATTAGTACTTCACTAGTTCTCAAAAATCTTACTGCTTTGTGTAACATTTTCAATACAGAAATAAAATACTCTTCAAATAATACACTTTAAAAATGATTAAGTTTTGCAAAATTAAATAGCATAAATTAAGCATATTAACATTTTTTGTTTTTGTTTTGTTTTGTTTTGCTTTTTTACAACATGAAATAACCAATTTAAGGAAAACTGTAATGGACTAACTAAAAAACCATGATGTCACGATGTGAGGCACATTTAAATCCTCACATAGTATTGACCTTACAAAACCTACTAAAATAGTTTAAAGTTCTGTTGACTCTATTGATACAAAAAAGAAATTGCAAAAATGCTTAAGACTATATAAGATTCATCAATTACACAGGCACTTCACATGTAAACAATCTACAGTACAACTGAAAATAGTTTGGCACCAACCTATAATACTAAAAGAATTTAATAAAATGCCAGAGTTCGGTTTTTTCCTACTCATTTTTTTCTAGAAAACTAAGAACAAAGATGAAAGAAGTTGTGTATAAACTAGAATTAGAAGTGTATTAAATAACTCAAATATAGAATTGTTTTAAATGGCTAAAAAAGATTACCATTTTCCAGATGTTTACTAGTATGTTATGATGTAAAAAAATTAAACCTAATGTGATTATTAAATTGGATACATATTTTAAATTGAGTATCAATCTGCATTTTGAAAAATAACCAAGGTTATTAACTGATAGTAAAAAGAAAATTTGAATTCATCAAAAACTCTTATTAAATTAATCCAGTTTTCCCCCAAAAGAAGCTTGGGCAATTCAGTTTCAATTTGATGTTTTAATGTAATTTTTGTAAAAACCCTAAGGCTTGACCTAAGGCAAATGATTTTTGACTGGACATTTTTATTCATGAATTTGAGATATCTGAAATTGCTTCAAATAAATGAAACTACACACTTATAATTTTTAAAATGTTATCAAGCCATAGAAAGTTGAGATGCCTTGGTCGTAGGTAATTCAAGGAGGGCCTGAACCGTGACGCCAACTTTCACAAGACCTCGTTCTTCCAAAATATGATGAGGCAAACAGAGTCTTTCCTGGAAAAGAAAAAAAAAGATATTTGAACATTCAATATTTTGTGTGTGGTTAAACTTAGTTGGAATCGGATTGTTTTTTCTTGTGTGTATGTGTGTGTGCAGTGCTGGGGATGGAACCCGGGGGCTCACATATGTTGCCAAAGGCTCTACCACTGAGTTACATCCTCAACCCTCAGAATCAGATTTTTAAAGTATACTTTCTGTAAAACTTCAAGTAAAAAATGCACAATTCTGTTTTCTCTAGTAAATATTGTAATCTAATGTGTTTTGGTTCTTAACTTACACTAAGTAAAGGATTATAGAGGCTGGCCTTCTCTGAAATGCTATCACTTTACAACTAAACCTCTTTCTCTACACAGAAAATATCTGTAAAGGAAGAGGTCACCACTCCTGCATTTCCCATTCACTACTCAACTACTGCTATTTTACAGCTGCCTCTAAAGAATCTACCCACTAAAATTACTCTAGTAAAAAAAAAAAATCAGCAATGTCTTCTTAAATGTTAAATGTTGCACATGCCTACTTGACTGCTATATCATTTTGAGCCTTTAATTAATGCCTTTCTTGAAACCTTACCTCTTCTTTATGTTGTATGACCTCATTCTTTTTATTTCTTCAACTTTTCTGACAGCAAATTGTGCAATAGCTTTCATTAGCTTTCATCGATCCTATTCTAATATCCTAAATGCTTCCAAGGATTCTGTTGTCACTCTCTTCTCTTTTTACACTGTATCCATTCCTTGTATTTTCATTTATTCTCTTAGTTTTAATTATCCCTCATAATGACTTCCAAATCTTCATTTCCTCCCCAAATCTCTCTATCAAGCAAATGCCAACTAAACAGCCAAACATGTGTCCAATAAACATATAAAAATCAATATGTCCACAACAGAACTACTTCTACTAAATTAGTTTATCCTTCTGTATTTTATATCTTGGTCAGTAAAAAACTATTCAATTTCTACCAATATAAACATAGGAATCATAATAGCTTTCCTTGTCTTCCTTACTCCCTTAATATATTCATAAAATACCACTGATGATATCTTTAAAGAGTTCTCAAAAACTATCCTGTGCACAGAGGTACGTGCCTGTAATCTCAGAGACTTGGAAGGCTGAGGCAGGAGAATTGCAAGTTCAAGGCCAGCTTCAGCATTGTAGCAAGACCCTATCTCAGAATAAAAAATAAAAAGCATTGGAGGTGGAGCTCAGTGGTAGTAACATGCCCCTGGATTCAATCCCCTGTACTTCAAAACAAACAAAATAAATAAAAGAGTTTCCTAAAAACTATCTTATCATCTCCATTTTTATTGCTCCATTTAGTGTTCTCATGGTATTTTACATACTTATTCAAATCACCACTGAAGAGTATAATGAGGAAAGGAGAAATGTTTCAAATTAGGGACTTTAGTACCTACCTTAGAAACTAGAAAAAGAGCAAATTAAATCAATGCCAAATAGAAAGAAGGAAACAATGAAGATGAGAGAAAAATGCTAGAAAGAAAAAAAAAAATCAATGAAACTAAAATGTAGTTCATTGAGAAGAATTTTAAAAATTCATAAGCCTTTATTTAGGCCAATCAGGAAAAAGAGACTTAGCAATATCAGTAATAACAGACATCACAAGTTATTCTACAAATACAATGATAGTAAGGAGATACTATAAACAATGTTATAAGATAAATTTGACAAATTAGAAGAAATGGATAAATTCTCTGAAAGATAAAATATACTGAAACTCATACAAGAATAGATAACCAGAATATATCTCTATCTGTTAAAGAAATTTAAACTGTAGTATAAAACATTTCCACAGGGGCCGGGAGTATAGCTCAGTTGGTAGAGTGCTTGCCTTGCGTGCATAAGGCCCTGGGTTCAATCCCCAGCACCACAAAAAAAAAAAAAAAAAAAAAAGTTCCACAAAGAAAATCCCTGGCCTAGATAGACTATTCATAAATTTCATTAGATGAAAGAAATGATATCAATTCTGCGCAAATGTTTAAGAAAAATCAAGAGGAAAGGAATACATATTCCAGGAAGTTGGCACTACCTTAATACCAACAAAGACATTAAAAGAAAACTAAAAACCAGTATCCCTATAAACAAACAAGCAAAAATCTAACAAAATTTTAACAAACTGATCCAATAATATAAAAAAACAATAACAACATCAAGAAAAAAACCCACCACGATCAAGTGGGGTTTAATCTAAGAATGCAGGGTTGAACTAACATTTGAAAAATCAATGAATGTGATTTATAATAGTAACAAACTAAAATGAAAATAACATGCTCACATCAGTTGATGAAGAAAAAGCATTTGATGAGTTCATTTATTCAGGGACAGGGTAGGGAGTTAGCAATGCTGGTGGAATGTGATGGACATCATTATCCAAAGTACATGTATGAAGACACAAATTGGTGTAAACATGCTTTATATACAACCAGAGGTATGAAAAATTGTGCTCTTTATGTGTAATATGAATTGTAATGCATTCCTCTGTCACTTATTTAAAAATAAAAGATAAAATAAAATAAAAAAGCATTTGATGAAATCCAAGATCCATTTGGTAAGAACTTTAGGAAACTAGGAATGTAAGAGTACTCCCTAAACCTCATACAGATCATCTGTGAAAATCTCACAGCTAACATCGTACTTAAGGGTGAAAGACTGAAATTGTCCTAAAAAAATCAGAAGACAAGGATGTCCATGTTTGCCATTTGTATTCAACATTGTGCTAGGATATCTGGCCAGGGTAATCAGACAAGACAAGATAAAACAAGAAAAGACATTCAGATCAGAAAGAAAGAAGAAAAGCTGTTTCTATTCACAGAAAATATGAACAACCATATACAAAATTCTGTGAAATCTACAAAAAGCTACTAAAACGGATAGGTACATTTAGCAAAATTGTAAGATATAGATTAATATATAAAGACTGATTATATTTCTATATATTAGAAACAAAGAGTGAGATATTAAATTACAACTGAACAATCACATACAATAGCATGTAAAATACAAAAGTATAAAATACTTCAGGACAAATACACAAGATCTATACAGTAAAAACTACAAAACATTGTTGAGGGAATTAAAGAATACCTTAGTAAGGATATACTTGGTGTATGGAAAGACTCAATATTGTTATCATTCCACCTATGTTGTTCTATATGTTAAACACAACTTCTATAATAATCTAATTTTTTTTAAAATTTTTGTGTAGAAGTTGGCAAAATATTCTAGATTTATATGGAAATACAAAAGATCAAGAATAGCCGAAATAGCTATAAAAAGGAAGAAGAAAGTTAGAGTGCTAATACTATTTGATTTTAAAATGTGTAGTAAGCAAGATGTTGTTTTACCAATGTACATATAGGGAAAAAAAATGTCAATGGAACAAAATAAAGAATCCAGAAACAGACTCACAGATAAATGGAAAAATGGTTTTTGATACAGAGGCAAAGGAAGATGAATGGAGAAAGAATAGATTTTTAAACAAATTTTGCAGGAAAAACTGAATGCAGGGAAACTCCTCAAACTCATGAAACGGCATCTACAAAAAAACCACAGTTGATATCATACTAAAAGATGAGAGATTAAATGCTTACAATCAAGAACAAAGTGGTGCATACTTGTAATCCCAGTGGCTCAAGAGGCTGAGGCAGGAGGATCACAAGTTCAAAGTCAGCCTCAGCAACTTACTGAGGGACTAAGCAACCTAGCAATCCCCTATCTCTAAATAAAATATAAAAAAGGGCTGGGGATGTGGCTCAGTAGTTAAGTGCCTCTGGGTTAAATCCCTGGTACCAAAAAAAAAAAAAAAAAAAGAATGTCGATAGGAAATAAACAATTGAGAGTCCTTACATTTATGGTCAACTAACTTCTGACAAGGGTACCAAGACAATTCAATGAGAGGAAGAAGAGTCTTATCAACAAATGGTGCTAGGAAAATAAACATCTGCATGTAAAAGAATGAATTTGGAACACTACCTCACACCATGCACAAAACTGTACTAAAAAAGGATTATAAACCTAAATGTTAAGCACAAAACTATAAAACTTTTAGAAGAAAATATAGATGTAAATCTTCATGACCTTGAATTAAGTAATGTCTTCTTAGCTATACTATCAAAATCACAAGAAACAGAAGAAAAATGAATAAACTGTATCTCAACAAATAAAAAAACTTTTGTGCTGCAAATGATAACATTAAGAAAGTGAAAAGACAACCCACAGCATAGGAGAAAATAAATGCAAATCCTGTACCTCATAAGTGATTTGTATTTGGAATATATAAAGAATACCCATGACTCAATAACTATAAGATAAATAATCCAATTAATAAATGGATGCAGGTTTTGAATACAAATTTCTTTAAAGAATATGCACAAATTATCAATAAGCATATGAAAAGATGTTCAACATCATTTACTATTAGAAAAATGCAAATTGAAAATATAATGAGCTATTACTTTGTACCTGCTACAATAGCTAGGATAAAAAGGTAGACAGTAACCATTGTTGGTGAGGATGAAGAGAAATGAGAACCCTAACTCATTGCTGGTGGGTATGTAAAATGGTGCAGCCACTTTGGAAAACATCTTGGCAGTTCTTCAAAAAGACGAACATAGTTACCTTGACCTAGTAATTCCACTCCTAGGTTTATAACCAGGAGAACTGAAAATAAGTGTTCAAATGAAAACTTGTTCTTAGATGTTCACAGCAGCATTATTTATAATAAATGATGAGTGGTAACAACCCAAATGTCCACCAACTGACAAATGGACAAACAAAATGTGGTATATGCATACAATGGAATACTACTCAGCATTAATAAGAAATGAAGTACTGTTTTATGCCACAGCACAGAACCCCTGAAAACATTATACTAAGTGAAAAAAGTCAGACACAAAAGGCTCCATAATGTATGATTTCATTATATGTAATGTTCAGAATAAGCAAATACACGGAGACAGAACAGGAAGGGACAGTCAATGCATTGTAAGGGGTTTCTCTCTAGGGTAACAAAAATATTCTACACTTAGATTATTATGAATGTTGCCCAATTCTGTGACTATACTAAAAACCATTTAATTGTATGTTTTAAATCAATGAATGCTATGTATGTTAATTATATTTCAGGAAAGATGTTAAAAGAACAATCAATGCATGAGCCCAATCCCAGGCTGAAAAAAGAGCTTTAGCTTTGACAATATGCAAGAATTAACTCAAAATTGATCATAGACATAAAATGTAAAACCTAAGATTATAAAACTTCTAGAAGTAAACAGGAGGAAATCTTTGTGACTGTGGGTTATGCAAAGATTTCTTAGGTTTGAGAAAAAAAGATAATCCACTAAAAAAAGAAGAAAAAAAAAAGACAAACTGTACTTCAAAACTTTAAAATGTCTGCTCTTTGAAAGACACAGACAATCCAAAAACTAGGATACATTATCTGTGAGTCACAGGTCTTATAAAGAACTTGGTCCATAATTTATGAAGAACAACCCAATTTTAAAAATAGATAATTATTGGGCTGGGATGTAGCTCAGTGGCAAAGCACCTGCCTTGCATTCACAAAGCCCTGGGTTCGACCCCTAGTTAAAAAAAAAAAAGAGAGAAAAATACATAAAATATTTTAAAAATCTATATTAAAAGGCAAGTTATAGTAAGTAATAATAACAGATAAAAGGTTAGAAAATACACTTCCAAAAAGAAGATACACAGATGGCAACTAAGTACTTGAAAAGATGATCAATACTGTTAGTCTTCAGGGAAGTGCAAATTAAAATTGTATTGGGAGGCCAATAAATACCTATTTACAATGACTAAAAACTTAAAAAGGTCAGTCATACAGAAGTGGTGAGGATACGGAGAAAATGAAATTTCATATACTGCCGATAATACTGTGAAATAGTACAACTGGTTTAGAAGAGAATTTTGTACTTTTCTTAAAATGTTAAGCACCTACTTACTAAAGGCTGCAGGTATTCCACTGCCAGGTATTTACTAAAAATTAAAGAATACAAATATCCACACAAAGACTTATACACAACTGTACACAGCAGCTTTATTTTTATAACCCCTAAAACTGGAAACAATCCCAATATCTACCAACAGGCCAATGGATCAACAAATTGTGAAATTCTACTCAGAAACAAAACAGAATGGCCTATTTAAATATGCAACAATACTGACATGTCTTAAAATAATCATGCCAAGTAAAAGAAAAAAAAACAACACATTGTATTAGTGCATTAATATAAAAACTCTAGAAAAATGCAAACTAATCTATTATGTTATAAAGCCAATTAGTGGTTGCCTAGAGAAGGAAGGATTGCAGAGGGAGAGGAGGAAACTTTTGAGGATAATGGATATGTTCATTACTTTGATGGTGATGATGATTTCATGGTATATGTATATATCAACATTTATTAGGGCTGAGGATGATAGAGTGCTTGCCCAGCATGTGTGAGGCCTTGGGTTCAACATCCCAGCACCACATATCCCCAAAATGGATAAAATCATATACCTTATTTACATGTCCTTTATTTTACACCTATTATATCACAACAAGGATGTTAAAAACTAGAAAATATCCTAGAACAAAAAGAATTAAGTGAAAAAGATTGTATATTACCACTTATGTGTTCATGGAAACAAAAATTCTTAAAATGAAAATGCAAAATAAGAAAATAAATGTAATGTAATAATAGCTGGAAAAAAAAACTGTCCTAAGTATTCTATTTTCTCATTAAGAGTAAGGGCACAAAAAAGAATTAACCAAGATCTTTAAGAATTAAAAATTTAAGGGCCTGGGTATAGCTCAGTTAGTACAGTGCTTGCCTCACATGCACAAGGCCCTGGGTTCAATCCCCAGCACCACATCATACACACACAAAAATAAATAAATAAATAAATATTTAAAACGTCACATGTTAAGCATAGAAAAAAGGTAATAATAATTCCTGCATTACATATACACTACATTTGCTCCCTTGAAGAAAGAGGCTAAAATGGAATCTGAAGACTAGATTATGATGACACTGTTCAAAAGACCTAACAAGCACAATTGTGTTCTGTTTACAGTGTGATTTCCCTCACCAGTCAGTCATGTTAAGGTTGGGTTTGTAAAACTTTTTGTTTTAAATGCAACATTTTTATTAAACATTTTTGTAAATTAGGGTCTAATTTCCAATTTCCAACCTTAATTTCCAATATATATTTATAATACTGCTTTTGTAACAGACCAACACTCCGGAAAGATGTATTTCACAGAATTGCTTTCACCTTCCCTCCCTAATCTTTTAGGGAGCCATCTTTTTTTTTTTTAAGTTGTAGATGGACACAATATCTTTGTTTTACTTATTTATTTATTTTTTTATGTGGTGCTGAGAATCAAACCCAGTGCCTCACACATGTGAGGAAAGCGTTCAAGCCCTGAGCTATACAAACTTTTATATGGTAGTCTAAACTCCTGAAAGAGGCCTCTGAAATGTTCCTTCTCTCCTCAGCTTCTAGGAATTAACTTGCAGAAAGGCAATGCAGCTGTCTGAAAGGAAAATGGCAGGTTGAAGCCAGGATTCCTTTCAATGAGGAGGAAAACAGGAGCCCAGGAAAGAAAGAACCTGCCCATTATCTCATGTGGCCTCCTTTCCCCCCATAAAAACTCTTCAGGTGGGCTGGGGATGTGGCTCAAGTGGTAGCCCTGGCATGTACGGGGTTCTGGGTTCAATCCTCAGCACCACATAAAAGTAAAATAAAGATGTGTCCACCAAAAACTAAAAAATAAATATTAAAAAATTCTCTCTCAAAAAAAAAAAAAAAACTCTTCATGCCCTTGAGCCCTCTGAGATAGAGATTTCAAGGGGGAAGGAAGAAGAAATCCTCTCTGTCTTTTTTGGGGCTGACTTTGAATAAACCCGTTTCCTTCCACTAATTTTGGTCTCCCTAGTCTTTGGGTGAGCATCGAACAATAGAACCTTAAATTCGGATAAAAATTTAATCATTAATTTTATAACACTGTAATTATTATGTGAAACACAAGCTAATTTCCACAAATTTCAAAGTTTGCCCTTGCAGATATTATCATACTAGGTACTAACATTTTCAATATCATTTTAAATAAAGCTTAAAATGCTGTTACACTAATGCCAATCTTCCAGTCAGAGGTCTATCCATTGATTAATAGAGGAATCTAAATGTTCCCCAGCAGGAAAAAAAAATGATAGTAGCATTGCCATTACAACCAAACTGTAATATGGCTACTACGCATGGTTAGTTAACTTTTCCATAAGACAGCTGTTTTATAAATTGTTTTGAAAACATTTATTACACAACTTCTGCAATTATCTACAGCAACATAGTAAAAAGAAGGTACAGTAACAGCTGCTCCTTTCAAACTGGAAAACTTATAACAATAGCTGAGTCAGCTATTGTCATGATAACCTGGTTAAGCTATTTCTCCATCTCAACCGCCCAGAGGCAATCACCTCATGCTGATAACGGAAGCTAAACAGAAACTGCCCCCCAAAGCCCTAGCTCCTGGCACAAGGATGCCAAAAGAACCTGAAAAAACAGATTTGTAACTCCACACAGTATGGTGTATATGCATATCTCTGAGCTCCCTGCTTTTGTTCTTTTTTCCTATTCAATACTAAACTTCTATGTGTTCAGGGAAGGCAAATTAGCTGTGATCCCAGTTTATATGAAAATACAAATGAATTCATTTTTTATATCATTTTTCTCTTAATTGCAATATAGGTGGGCAACCAAATCCAGCCCACGGAACCCCCAGAGCCAAGCCTCTGGGTTGGGGGGCGGGGATTAACACCAAGAGACAGTATCAATGTTCATATTTTGAAAACATTATTAAATGCTATTTTGAAGACTCTAATTTGCATGCAACAAATTAATATTTAAATAATCATTCTGTTGGATAAATAATTACCTGTGAGACACCCAACTTTTTACAAGCATCAAGAAAATTTTCTACATTTCTTCGACATTTTGCCATGCTCAGCTTGGGCTGTAAAGTAAGGTTGGGGGAAGAAAGATTTATTTTCAAGCATTTTTATACAGAACTTAACCAAAACTGAAATTTTAATTTACTGAGGTACAGTGTATTATTTAAAGACCGTTATAGGAAGCTATATTTTCCTGTGATAAATAGAAAGCCCAGTGGTCCATTTTTAGAATATAGTATTTAGCCTTAATTGGATTCAATTGTAGCCATATTAATTTTAGCCCTTCCCTTTTCCCACCCCAATTTTAAAATTAGCTAATCATGTAGATTAGAACCCCCAGCTCTTCCAATCAAAAGCAAAGGGCAGCACTGCATTAAGGATAAAAACTGCCTGCCCAGGTGTGTTATACTAGACAGGTTCTGGTAGCATGCCCTTCTGGTAGGAGTAAATGCCTTGTCCACCCACTTTTGAGCACTGGTGTTTGATTTCTTGTGGCACCTCGGTATTTCTAACATTCCTTTGGAGAACTATAGATAAAACTTACCACTGCTGGTGATGGTACATGAATACTAGCTACAGAGCGTGGCCTTATATGATTGGCTAAATGGCAAAGGACAACCCCATCCATCAGTGCAGCTCCAATGTCATCAGGCAAAATAACTTTTAACCTGGATTCAAGATTCTATAAAGAAATGGATACAAATCAGATATTTTACCTAAGCATATATTAAATATTTATATTACTAATTGTTATTTAATCAAAAAATTTTCAAGAACATTGAAAATAAACCCATATACCTCACTAATTTTTCTAAGTTAAACCCATTTCTATAAAGCAAGTCTTTTTTTTTTTTTGTCTTTTTTGAAACTGGGGGTCAAACCCAGGGCTTTGCAAGTGCAAGGCAGACGCTTTGCCACTGAGCTACATCCCAGCCCTAAAGCAAGTCTTAAAGGTCAATCTGACTTACATTGCGAAGTTGTCTTATTTGCTCTCGTTCTTCCCTTAAGTGTTCCATCTTTCTTCTCATTGTGAATCCTGGATCTGCAGCCCCATATTCCTGGCGAGATGAGCGGCTAAAAGCTTTATAAAAACAGAAATTTACCAACTTATTTCAAAGCTAATTAAAGGAACAACCACTGATGGAGAAAGAAGCATGACAAAAAGAATCAGTACAAAATTACATAAATCACTATGACTTATTAATACATTCAAAATATTTTCCAAGTGTATCTTTGAATACCACCTATATAACTGAAAGCAACAGAGAACAAAAGTATAATGATTTCTATCACCGACACATGTTCTTACTTAAACATGTTATTAGAAACTTATGATCCAGGTTAAATATGAGTACTGAACATATGTCAACCTTTATCTTTAAAGAAAAAAAGGAAATTATTTTTGAAGGTCAATATAGTTATTCAGGAATAAAAACTATAATTCAATACCTTGCCAAGTAACATGGATCCATTTTCTTTTGGGTTTGCCAAATGTGAAAAGATCCCTTTTTAAAAAACTATAATATAATGGAGTGTTATAATTTCAAACAGTGTTTGTTCTGCTGGCAGAGGGGTCATTCTAACAGCAGTCACAGCACAGTAGAAATAAGACTGCAGTATATCTAAGCCAAAGAGCTGAGGTTTCAGGAGCTTGAAGGTAAAGAGGAAGAAAGAAATGAGAATGGGAATTGGAAAGACAAGTTTAAGAGAAAATCACTTTTAGGAGAGGGGAAAGAATCTATGGTGTAATTAAAACTATGGATATTACAAATGGATATTATATGGATATTACAAAACTGGGATATTACAACTTGAAACAAAATTAATTAATTTGATTTAAAGAATATATATTTACCTGATCTAGGCTTTAAGCCAAAGGGACCATGTGAAAAGCCATCAGTTCTGTCATATTCCTAAAAACAGAAAACAAATAAACCCTTTTCTTTCAAATAATCAAGATGCTTATTCATATCCGTTCCAATTTGAAGAATTACATATTTTTTCCATGACAAGTGGAAAAGAGAAAGGCAACTTGCATTTCAATTTAAGCTGATACATTTTACTTTTAAAAGGTCAATAAATACTTGCTAGCTGACCTGCCTACATATGCCTTTAAATACTGTCTCACAGTATGAGGAAAAAGAAATTATTAACCAAAGTATATAAATAGATATTATTTTTTGAAAAAAGGAACCAGATTAAAGTCTCCAAAATAGTGAAGTATGCTTCAATGAAGAGATATGTGAATTTACCAACTCAGTATCTATGTGTTTTTTGTTTGTTTGTTTGTTTTTGTGGTACTGGGGAGAGAACCCAGGGGCCCTATGCCACTGAGCTGCATCCTTAGCCCTTTTATTTTATTTTACTTTTTTTTTGTACTGGGGAATCAAACCCAGAGCTTTGTGCAGGCAAGGAAGGCACTCTACCAACTGAGCTATATCTCCAGCACCTTATTCCACATTTTTTACTGGTGCATTATAGTTATGCACAATGGTGGGATTTGTTGTTACATATTCATACATGCATACGATATAAAATATAATTTGGCCACTATCTCTCCCCTGCACTTTCCTCCTTCCTCCCTTCTCTCACCCCCTAGTCCCTTTCTTTTATTCTACTGATTTTATTTTTTGTTTTGCGACAGGATCTTGCTAAGCTGTGGAGGCTGGTCTCGAACTTGTGATCCTCCTCCTCAGTCCCTGGGACCAATCTTCATATTTACATTAACAGGAGCTGCAGAATGATTGAGGATGATAAATTATTATCTGCTCTATTTGAATGCATTATTTCAAAGTGCTTCTATATACTGTGGTATGCTGGGAAAATATATGTGTTATATTAAACAAATCTGAACTTTGAGTCAGAAAGCTCAGGCTCTGTCTTAAACACACTTAATTTTTCTGTGATTGATTTTTTATCTTTCAAATGAAATTTCTATGAAGAATAAATAAGATAACTGTTAGGGAGAACTTGACATAGGCAACACCATTTTGAAACATACTCCATCTTAGAACAAGAGTCACCTCACAGTCACTGTGACTTGGCCTGACCTTAAACTCCAGACATACTCCATCATTATGAAAATAAACCACAAACACTCCGTCATCATACAAAAGAAAATTGTTAGCTGAAATCCTGAAAACACCTGGTCTGACAAGGAACAGTGACCACCTCAAAGAATGGAGGTGTCCACCATAAGGACCCTTCCCTACCCTTCCCTGGCCAACCCCTAGCAACAGCCTAATCCCTCACCCCTTCCCCTATATCTACCCCAGGCTGTAAGTAGAAGAGGGGTCACAGCCTCCACTGGGCCACCCTCTGCGGATTTATCCCAAATAAACCTGTATTACTGTTGAGCCACCTCTCATCTCTTTATTTCCTTTATTCCTTTTTTCCTTACAGCAAATACATGAAAGTACTTTGTAAATTAAGAAGGAATAAAATAATGTAATCTTATTACATTATTAGTGGCAACTTATTTAATTTGTACAACTCTGGGAAGTAGGCAGGGCCTAGGCTCTAATCACTATTCTGCCATTTATTGGGCATGCTTTTTGGGAAAATTATCTATCTCTTCAGCTGTAAAATGATGAAGATGACACCTAGTCATGGGACTAATTTTGGGTTCAAACATATTAGTAACACTTTGCTAAAACAATACACTAATTAGTTTTACCATTTCCTTCCTTCTTTTTTCTTCTTCTTCCCCCACCCGCCTCCTCTACTGAGGATTGAACCCATGGGCATTCTACCACTGAGCCACATCTTCAGCCCTTTTATTTTTTTATTTTGAGAAAGAGCCTTGCTAAATTGCTGAGGGTGGCCTTGAACCTGTGGTTCTCCTGCTTCAGCTTCTTGAATCACTGGTATTACAGGTATTTGCCACTGGGCCTAGCCCGCCATTTTCTTTTCACATAAAATTGAAACAACTGGAATTCTGTAGATTATTTGAATCTTCTGTCAATTAACATGATATGCAATTCAAGTTGAATGTTAGTTGATCTACAAAAACACATGCTTATCACTCTATCCATCCATACTTACTATTTGTCTTCATTTTTTGGTTAAATTGTTATGAATACCTTGCAAAAAAAATCACTTATCCAAATGCAGCAAAAATATATTATAAAAGCAATATAACTTATCTGAGAAAATTGGCACTAATAATCTCCCCTGTGAGCACCGACCTTAAAATCATAAAGCAGCTAGGCAACAAGGACTAATCACTTACTCCTTATAAATTAAAAGATTTACAAAAGTATGTGACCAAGATTAATTCTATAATATCCTAATTTAAAGTATTTTCTAAACACATATAAACCATTTTACCTTCCATACAAATAATTTAGAATTGTGTTTATAAAACTCATGCCCAACAAGTCTATATAAAAGTTTTATAATGCAAATCATCCAAAACAATAGATAGAGAATCCTGGCTCTCTACAAAAGTAATGCCACTTACATAGAATGAAATACTTATTCAGTTAATTTGGACCATCCAAACATTTAGATAATATCCTGAATTCACCAAATGAATGCATATTTTTCTATTTAATACTGCCAATACACTTTAGAACACTAAGGTAATCTGAATAGAAGAGATACTGTTTAGAATGTTTTAATTTTAAATCTGTGGTAAAGCATGAAGTCAAACTAATTTAGAAGAATCGATCATTCAAACCTCCAGAATATTTAGTTGAGATTTTACAAACTGTGTTTTTTATAGATGGGCTCTCCTTGGGATCCCCTGCCCCTTAAGGAAATGTGTAACCTTTTGTCGATAGGAACAACCCACCTCAGGGATGTTTCTCGTGGAAAAAGGAAGTTTCTCTTGCATTGCTTTCAGACCAATTGGTTACAAAGAAAACCAATGGCCATTGCACAATGCTGTAGTGTCTTTTTCAAAGTAAAATTTTAAAGTTATTAAAATATGGATGAATCAGAAAGCACACATTTCATAGAAGTGCCTTATTTTCTATGATCTACAGATATTTTCCACAGAAAATCACAGATAAGTGATATTTAGCATGAATATTTATTTTTAAAATATATTATAGACTAGAAATTTGTACATACTGACCTATCATAGATTTTAAAATAGAGGTGAATACTTTACTTCATGAAAAAAAAAAAGAAAAAGATGAAATTAAAGAGAAAGAGGCAAGGAAGAACCCCATGTAAAACACAGAAAACATATAAAAAACACATATAAACATTTAAAACATATAAAAACAGAACTTGTACCTCAGATGATACTGGAGATTGTGGTGACATATTAGCATTATCACTGTCTTGCTAAAATATAAAAATAAAAAGATGAAAGATGAAATTAAAATATAAAACAATGATTTAAACATATAAAAGGAAACCTGAAAATTGTTTTGATCAACTGCTAAAGGAAGAGTCTAGATCATACCATCTAACATCTTGCAACTCAAAATGTGTTCTGTGAACCAACAGCATAGGCATTCTCTGAGAGTTTGTTGGAAATGCAGAATCTGAGGACCCAACCAATACCAAATCAGAATCTACATAAAACTCCCAAGTAATTCATTAATTATTTTAAAGTTTGAGAAGTACTATCTACACACAAGAGTAATGATATGTTACAATTTGAGACATGTAAATGATGACATGCAAAAGTTCCATCACACCAAATTATGTGAATCAATATATGCTTAGAAATACTTAATTGAATAAATCATGAAATGGTCCACAATTTTTGAATAACTATTCTACTGCCAACCACATACAAAATCTTGACATTCAACCTGTAATGTGCACAACACATTGAACATTTACTCATTCAACAAATGATTATGATTAGCTACTATGTCAGACACTGGAAGACACTGGGAGTATTGATTTTTTTTTTTCCTTTTGGTACTGAGGACTGAATCCAGGGCCACTTTACCAATAAACCACATCCCTGGCCCTTTTTATTTTTATTTTTTAATTTTGAGACAGGGTCTTACTAATTTGCTGTGGGTCTTGGTAAGTTGCTGAGGCTGACCTTGAAGCTATGGTCCTCCTGCCTCAGCCTCCAGAGCCTCTAGGATTACAGGCATGCACCAGTGCACCCAGTTACAGGAGTAATGAAATTTAGTAAAATATTATCTTTTAAGAATCTCTCAATGTAGAGGGAAAATAGATTTATGTGTGCAGATAATACAACATGCTTAACTCTATGCATGGGATATTATGAGGCACAGATAAAAGGACTTTGGGGAAGAGCAGGGATGAAAGAAGGCTTAACCACTAAGTCACATTCCCATCCCATTTTAGTATTTCATTTAGAGACAGAGTGTCACTGAATTGCTTAGGGCCTCACTAAGTTGCTGAGGCTGGCTTTGAACTTGCGATCCTCCTGCCTTAGCCTCCTGAGCCGTTAGGATTACAGGCATGTGCCACTGCCCCGGCAAAGTTGAATATTTCTTAGCAAGGGAATGGCCCACTTGTATTTGTGGTCTTTGAAACAATCATTCTGGTTGCAGTGAGGAAAATAGACTGGAGAATGGAAGAAGAGCAAGGAAGCTACTGCAGTAATGCAAGAAAGAAGTGATGAGGGCTGTGATGAGGGCTGTGCCAGGGCAGCAACAGTGAAAAGGAAGGTGGAGAAAATGTATACAAAATGTTTCAGTTCCAAAAAATAAATAAATGAACAAAACAGTAGGTCTTGGTGACAAATACTAAGGCAGATAGGACAAAAATGGGTATGAGGAGACAGGAAGAGTGGCTAAACTGAACCTCTAGCTCAGGGTCCAGAAAATGTTTTCTGTAAAAGATTAGGGAGTAAATATTTTAAGTTCTGTGGACCATATGATGCCTATAGCAACAGTTCAAGTCTGCAATTATAATGCAAAAGCAGTCATAGGAAAATGGAGGACCACATTAGGCCCTGGGCCATAGTCTTTTAATTTCTGCTTTAACTGCTGGGTAAATAGTGGATTGCACTCACTCAGTAGATCTCAACCTTAGCTACCCATTAAACTCACATGGGAAACTTGAACACATCATTGTCCAGGCTACTCCACATTTTACTACGGGTCAATTAAATCCAAGTATCTTGGGGTGAGACCCAGGCATAGGTATTTTTTAACGCTCACCAGGTGATTTCGATGTGTAGCCAAGGTTGAAAAATGCACACCACTGAAAAACTGTGATATGAAGCAAAGATGAAAAACAAAAATAAAAATAAAACCATGCTGAGTCCTAAGTATGATGGATATAAGATTATAAGGACCTAAACCATGGGCATGTGGCACATACCTGTAATTGATAGGAGACAGACAGACATGATTGGTGGGAACACTAGGTAAAGAGAATAATTCTATAAACATGCTTTCTTTTCCAAGAAGCAATTTACCTGCAGTACTGCCTGGCTTAAGCCCATAGGATATGCTACATTCTTCAGAAAACAACCTGTTATCTGCAGGAGAAATGCAGGCCAGAGTGTAAGTTACCCTGAAGAGGAAGACTTTTGTAATTCTTACACAGATCGGATCCCAGAATTCAAGGAGATAAGGATAATTCTTCCTTACCATAAAATCTGTAAGAATTTATGTTTAAGAATCTTAATTAGAACCATTCAGTCCAAGCCAAAGTGACCTAGAGTTGTCATGGCAGTGGAGACTTGAAAGTCTGATGTCACTCTGTTGTCAGTCAAAAATCAAGAAGTTGATCTTGGTGGAATTCTCTGGAACTTCTCAGGATCCCCAATAAAACTAGAGTGGAGGAGAGCCATGCTGTTCCTCTCCAAGAGGACCTACTCTTTCCCTTGAGAGTGTCACCTTTCCCATCCCTTTTAATAAACTAATTTCTGCTACTCTGAGTGACATGTCTGAAATCTTTCTGACTTGATAAAAAGAACTGGGGTATGAAGTGGGAGTCTTTCATGCTGCCTCCGTTTTCTGGAAGGCCCCACCCCTGTAACATAATCACAGCAATTCAGGAAGCTGAGGCAGGAGGATTGCAAGTTCAAGGGCAGCCTCAACAACTTAACAAGACCCTGTCTCAAATATTTTAAAAAATTGAATAATAAAAAGGGCTGGGTACCATGTAGCTTGGTGATAGTGTGTCCCTAGGTTCACTCCCCAGTACCACTAAATAAATAAATAAGATTACAAGGGCAGGAGGCTCAGGGGAGAAGTGGGAACTAGAGACAAACCCAAGAAACTTTGAGAGCTGATAAAAGTACTCTAGAGAACATATAGTGGACTATGATCTGGGGAACAATAATATTTAAGGGACACACTGTGATCTTGCAGAACTACTGTAATGGAAAGAAAGGGGGCAGATATATAGCTTTTGGCATTACTATCTTTTATTCATCTCAGTAAATTCTACTGGAAAGGACATGGAGAGGCATTGGTATTTGGTCTAGGAAAAAATAAATCGTCTAGCTCTATTATTTTGCCGTGTGTGTGTGTGTGTGTGTGTGTATGTTGTTGTTGTTTTTGAGACAGAGTCTCACTAAGTTGCTTAAGGCCCTCGCTAATTGCTGAGGCTGGATTTGAAGTTGTGATTCTCCTGCCCCAGCCTCCTGAGTCACTGGGATTACAGTTGCTGCCACCATGCTCAGCTGCCCTGTGTGATTTTATTTGCTAAAATAAAGGTGTTTTCAGAAGCCCTGCCAAGTAACCAACATCAAACTAACTACCAATTTCTCCAACCAAAGACTACACAAAACTTAGATATTTATGGTAATAAGAATGTAATATTTCAACATTGTTAGGCTGCTGCATTAGAAAATTTTGTGGCAATGTATAAACTGAAAAATCCAACTTAAAATTCTAAATAGTGAACACAGTTTGTAGAAAGAGTTCCTAAAAAAATTTCAATTCACTACAATGCTGATTTAGAAAGATAAAAGATGGGAACAGGTAACAAAATCAAAATTCATGTATTATAGAGTTCAAGACAAATGATAATAAAATTCAAAACGATTAGAAACTGTTTTCTAAGGGACATACAGACATTACACAATTAAACTAATAATTATATAATGATGCTCTGAAGATTTTAGTATTGGAGAAAATCCATGCATTAAACTAATAACAAAGACACTGAAAGATGGATTACATTAAACTCTAATTGAGCCAACTAAATATGAAAAGTAAACATTTCAAATAAGTATATTACCCTCTTTTCCTCACCTCATCATTTTCATTGCCACTTGAACTCTTCCTCGCTGATTTATACTGAAAAACATTTAAAATACATTATTTTTCTTGAACATGTGAATTCTCTACTAATAAATTATATGTGAGATTTATTCATATTTTGGTACTTTATTAAATTACCTAATATTAACCTTAAGCATATAACCAGCTTAAACCATTCTACTGTTAACATAGATAATGCTTTCTGCATGTAAGGCACTGTTCTAAGTACTTTAAATATAGCAAGTAACATTCCTTCCTAAGCCAATTGCACTTCCTATTCATTCAGGTTTAAGATCTGAGTGTTGTCTTAGAATCTTCCTCTTTCTTATTTCACTACATTCAACTCATCATCAACTCAATTCATTTTGCAATCTCCGACTTACCTCTTCTGAATGTTTACAACTACCACACTATCCCAGACTCTCATAATCTCTCACCTGATCTGTAATCTCACTATTCTAAGATGCCATCTATTGTCAATAAATCTATTAATTTCAAGTTTAAAAAGAGAACCGAATTAAATGTATATAATGATTATACAGTAATAGTAATAATGACAATAGCTAACATACTAGTGCTTATTATATAGCAGTGCTGACTGAAGTACCTTATAATCTTCCCAAAAGTGCTATTTAATCTTCATAACAATCCTATATATCCCAAGTACTATTCTCCCTGTTTTATAGTGAGAAACAGAGATAACGTGCTCAATATATATTAAAAAAATGGTAATATGTGACTAAATGCTTTTTAGAATTAAGGAAATACAGTAGACAATCACTGTAGTTTTTATTTTCTAATTCTTTCACATTGTAAATGATCCTAAAAATCAGTGGTATATTAATCTTCTGCTTACAACTCTTACTGAAAAGCTCTTGAGTTTTCAGGTATGTACAAATGTTTTGCATGCCATTATTTACCGTCCCCTTTATTTATGCAGCATTATCTCCCATGAGCCTTGGAAAAATAGATAACCTACCTGATATCAACCACAAACTGGGGAGTGAGTTGTGTTAGGAATTACAAATACAAAACATCCATTTCTGTCCTGTCTCCTTTGACAACTATGACTAATTACTCTTACCAGCTGATCCTAGACACAGACTCAAAATATACTTTCAACCCAGTGTTCCAAAGAGCCATTGGATAAAATTGGCATGTGTGAAAAAACCTATTTGCCATCCCCATGGCAAGATGCTTTGATGGAGTCAATTATTTTTAGTTTTATTCTACTTCAAAGAGACAGTGATGTTTAAGTGAATAACAGGTAATATTTGTGAAGTGATTACTCTGTGGCAAGAGCTGTTCTAAGCACTGTATATTATTTTAAAAATTAGTTGTTATAACAGTCCTGTGAAGGAATGTACAATCAGACTCATTTGTAGATGAAAAATAATAAATAACAAGACTACAAAACTTCCAAATTCACACAGTTAGTAGGTTGATTCTAAAAGCTCAGCCACTATGCTATACCCCCATTTTCAAATCCTGAATGATTACTAGCAATTTGCCAGGAATAAAGAGCTAATGGGCATTGTCAAAAGAGGGAAAGCACAAAGAAGTAAAAAGCACAGTCTATGTACAAGACAACGAGTAATACAGTGAGGCTACTGGGGAGAGTGAATTGTGGCAGGTCACCAAATGTAAAAAAGCAGGTAAGAAATGCCCCACGAAGATTTTGAGAAGTCCAAATTTTATCTAATTATAACACGGAGCCAATAAAGAAATATACAAAAGGGCTGGGGATGTGGCTCAAGTGGTAGCGTGCTCGCCTGGCATGCATGCGGCCCAGGTTCGAGCCTCAGCACCACATACAAACAAAGATGTTGTGTCCGCCGAAAACTAAAAAAAAAAATAAATATTAAAATTCTGTCTCTCTCTCTCTCTCTCTCTTTAAAAAAAAAAAGAAAGAAAGAAAGAAATCATCACAATTTCTCAGACAAGAAAGTATGAGGTGCTGGGCATGGTGGCACACCTGTAATCCCTGAGGCTTGGGACGCTGAGGCAGGAAGATCAGGAGTTCAAAGCCAGCCTCAGAAACCTAGTGAGATGCTAAGTAACTCAGCAAGACCCTGTCTCTAAATAAAATACAAAAAAGGGCTGGGAGTGTGTTTCAGTGGTTAAGTGCCCCTGGGTTCAATCCCTGGTACCAAAAAAAAAAAAAAAAAGAAAGAAAGAAAGTATAAGGGTTCCAACACAAGTAAGGGAAGTAAAGACAGACATTAATTGGAAAAATGATAATATAATTAACATAATTGTGACTGATCGGGTGAAGGGAATAAAAGAGGGGGAAAAATCAAGGAAGACTGAGGAATACAGCTTAGATATACCTGGGGATACAACTAGCATTAATCAAAATAAAGAAGAGAGGAGAAACAAGTTCAATCATGAGGGGATAAAGGGAGAAGAAATACTGAATTTTAAAGTACATGCAAGCATCTAGACAATTAGAAATATAGGCTTAGAGACTAGATAAAACTTATGGATGTAAATTTAGACTCAGTAGAATATAACCAACATCTAAAGTCATTAACAATCCAAGACATATTTTAGAGTCATAAAAAGAGGATTAAACCCTAAGAGTAAGCAGAAGAAAAGTCAAACAAAACATTAAAAAAAAAAAAAAAAAAAAAACAGGGGCTGGGGTTGTGGATCAGTGGCAGAGTGCTTGTGTGAGGTACTGGGTTCAATTCTCAGAACCACATAAAAATGAATAAATAAAATAATGGTATTGTGTCCATCAACAACTTTAAAAAATAACAGAAGAGGGCTGGGAATATAGCTCAGTGGTAAAACTCTTGCGGGGCATATGAGACCTTGAGCTCAACCCTCAATACTACAAAAAACAACCAACTAACCAACCAAAAAGATAAAAGAAAGATCAGGGAAGAAAAATGAGGTAGAAACCAAGAAAGGAGCTTTAAGAGGAAAATTTGGCCAATATTGTTAAATATTATACTGGATTTTGCTGTTAGCAGGTACGCGTTAACCATATTTCAATCCAAAAATGGAGATGAAAGTCAGACTGTAGCGAGTGAAGGAGTGATCAGAAACTGAAGAACTAGAAACGACAAGTTTTGACTTAACAGACAGCAAAGGCAACAGCTGAAAAGGGAATCAGGGATAATGGTACTGGGACTCAGAAAACACTACCCAAACTAGGGCATCCTAGGGGTCACTCTCCAACCTTCTCCAGCCCTCCTTTCTTTGTCTCTCTTTCTCCTCCAAAGAAGATCACAGAAACTAAATTCCTCTCCCCCATAGCAATGCATAAGATCTGAAAAGGTCACTCTCTTGACCTTCTTCCCTGAAGACCCTCATGTGACAGGCATCCAACCACATACTGGGTAAGGAGGAATATCATATAGAGACACAGGAGAGAGTCTGAACATGAGGCCTTCCTGAGATACCCCCCAAGTTTATTACCATCAGATTATAACCCTATCTGTCCAGTCATGTTTCTGGATGACTATCCACTTCTTTCATCAGACTGAGTATAAAAATACAGTTTTCCCTCAGTCTTTGGGTCTTCATTTCTGAAGGCTCTGTGTCACATAAAACTTTTGTTAAATTTGTTATCCTCTTCTCTTGTTGATTTGTCTTTTGTTATAGGGATCTCAGGAATGACCCTTGCAATTGCTGAGGAAAGGTATTTTTTCCTCCCCTATAGTAGAAGTTTGAACATATTTACAAAGTGAGAAGTGAAGAGATAGAACACAAAAGAGTGAGTAGATAATTGAAATGCAAAGAAACACAGGATGTTACAGTCAAGGCTTAGATAATGGTAAATGTATTACTGTTACTTAACTACTACTCTAAATAAAAATTTCATTACACATAAAAACTCATATTCTAAATTTATATAACTGCACATATTTAAAGGTCCAATAGCTAAAACTGTAGCTATATACAGAGATTTTAAAATATTCTGTAAGTCAATTTTTTATTAATTCAATTCAGCTATCCCCCATTGGTATTAGTCTGAATTACTAAAGTTTTATTATATCTGAATTCAAATATTACAATAAAGGCTTAGTTAACAAACCAGAGACATAGAAAGGTCAGTTCATCTATGAAGCTTACATTAATTTCACAGGAGAGATAATTTGTGTACAAATTATTTCTCACAACAAATCAAGTTATTTTACAAACCCAGTGCAGAATAAAACTTCCCCAGTACAGCATAAAATCAACAACAATTACAGAAAAAAATATAAAAATATCTTCCTTGAGGTTAGCCTTTAAATGAAGATACTATACTATATTCATGAAAACACTATGTATTTTAAGAGTCATTATAATGGTTATTTTAAATTTTTTTTTTTTAGTTGTAGGTGGACACAATACCTTCATTTTATTTTTATGTTGTGCTGATGAAACCCAGTGCCTCACACATGCCAGGCGAGTACTCTACCACTGAGCCACGACCCCAGCCCCCATTATAACGTTTTGTCACAATAGGAAAGAGATACATTTAAAGACATGTGGCATTTGAATATATTAAATAATATTTTAAACTAACTTGGTATAATTATTCTAATACCTTTTAACATTTTTGTTTAAAAATCTATCATCAAAAGCATTTGGAAATTCATGTGTTATTCTTACAAGAAATCAAAGCTACTAATTTACATTAAACATTATCAACAAAGGATTAGATTTTCATACTGTTACGCATCTTCTTAAGATAATATTAATGAAATTCTGTAAAAGATGTTTAATAAAGTAATGTATTTCTGGGAATGCTTTTACTTTGAAAAATGCAGTGGTTTTATTTTGGCTACAAAGACACTAAGTTATACCTGCAAGAATAGTAATCTATTCAACAGTGGCCTGGGAATCATCTAAAAAGTACTAATTCATCTTCTGTTCACATAACATGGCCAATATGTTAAAACATTTTTCCCTTAGTCTTAGAGGCTAACCTAAAAAACACATTACCCTAAATTAGTCTTGGCAACTAAGAAAAAAATGGAGAGCTGAATTTCATACACACATGCATGCACACACCCAAACATGCACACTTGTGTATGTATACACAAACACTGTCAAAAAATATAATTAGTAACAGCATCGTGAATGATTTACCATTGGACAGATATAAATCCTGTGGCTTAGTTATTTATACATGTTAGGAAAAAGTTGCTCAAAAGCTCTGTATGTTTCATAACACAGCAAAGCTAAAGAAGCTATTACCCACCCTCTCCCCTGTGACAATTTGATATAAACTTCTAGAGTACTATATTTTAGTTTAATAATCTATAGTTCCAGATTAGGTTTAACTACACACATTAGAAAACCTTTTTGAGGGCTGGGGTTGTGGCTCAGTGGCAGAGCGCTTGCCTTAGCACACGTGAAGCACTGAGTTCAATCCTCAGCACCACATAAAAATAAACAAATAAAGCACACGTGAAGCACTGAGTTCATCCACAGCTACAAAAATATTTTTTAAAAAAACCTTTTTGATTCTTAGGGATAGATTATTAAGAAAAATTTCCTTTTTGTCTCTGAAAGAAAGATACTTCATAGAAATGGCTGGATAATGTTTTAATCATGAAAATATTGACAATAATTATAGTTCTGACCTTTCTTTCTTCCTTTCTTCCTTCCTTCCTTTCTTTCTTTCTTTCCTTCGTTTTTTTCTGATGGTGGAAAATGAGCCCATGTTTTCATGCTCTACCACTGAACTATATCTACAGTCCCACTCAATTTTATATTTTCTTGACATCATAGAAAAAAATTGACATACGCCATTTTTGCAATGTTCTCACACTGACATCTTCTGACAACTCAGGAGAACTACATATCTCTTTAAAACATTTTGCAGCAACTGAACCTTATCTTTGAACCTACTTTATCAAGTAAGAAAGAAATGAACATATATTCAATGATGGTTATGCAATGGGGACTTCAAATATTATCCTATTTGCTCTAGCAACTTCATAACATAACCAATATTGTAAGCCATAAAAAGAAAATATTTATCAGCAAATTATGCTATTAAGCCAAAGAATTATCTGTTAAAGGAACACTGAGGCCTCTGTTAAGACTTTATTGAGAAGAGCACTTTAGTTACTGTAAAATATTTTTAAAAGCAGGGAACTGTATTAATTTTGAAGTGTTTGTTCATTTGATACTAGGCTATCCAAAGTAGATAAAGAAGCAGCGTAACATAAGCTCTAAGTTCAAGGTAAGTGACCTAAGGCATACTGCTTAGCCTCCCTGTGTATTAATTTCTCCATCTATAAAATAGGAATGATAATAACTGTGCTTAACTCAGTTGTTTAGGGTTGTTTAGAAGACTAAATTAGTTAAAGCACTTAAAACAGTGCCTGGCACTCAGTATTTGTTATGCAAATGTTTTGAAAAAAATTCAGAATTGGTATGATTTTATTATATTAGGATAAAGAAGATCAAATAAATATCAAATCTCTTTCATTACTTAGAAATACTAAAATTTCTCCCACATAATCAATTATCCATCCAGTTTTATGTATAAACGAATTTTATTCAGTGCCTTGGTTCAAGTTTTCATAAATTATAAATGGGAACTTTAAAATAAATGCCAGGGACTTGGAATGCGGCTCATTGGTAGAGCACTTGCCTGGCATATGTGAGGCCCTGGGTTCAATCCCCAGCATAGATAGATAGATAGATGCCAGAATGTAAATATAAGTACAAATCTATAAAGGGTTGGGATAAATAGCCTTTCACTATTACTGACCAGGATTCTGTTTAGAATGTTCTTCTCTTTTTTCTCGTGTTTTTTATTTCTTCATTATCTCTCATACTGGCCAATTCACACAAGGCTCATTAAAAGAACTCAGTAGTTATTTATTGAAAGCTTAAACTTGTCACAGATTTTCTAAGACATATAATATTTTTGTTTTGGTCATATGATAGAACTTGCAAATATATGTTAGACTCCTACATATGAAAACAGATCAGTGTGCATTTAGAAACCTATTTCTACCAAATAGAAATATACAAAATAAATCCTATGTAATAGTGATATACACTGAATTCCCTACAGTATAGCTAAGTACTATGCATTCAAATAAAACTATCATTAGACTTGAATTATGCTTTGGGAAATAGAAAAGGTGCAAAGACAGCAAAATTTGCTATTCATGAAGCAGGACCAAGTCTGTGCTGCTCGTTCAAGTCAAATGTCAAAAATAAATTTTGCTTAGTATGCAATTTATTCCAAATTCTGATGGTTGGCCTCTGCAAATATAGCAGACTTTAAAAACAAATAGATAACATTATAATATTTACAAGGGTATCCACATTAAAATTTTATTAAAACCCAACTACCTAGAAATTTGGGATAATTTGGATACTCTGGGGTTTTACTTCTGCTAAGATGAAAGACCCTCTTAAGAAAACTACTAAGATAACAAGAAGAAAAGAAAATGGATGAAACTCTTCTCAAACATGTTTAAAGCCACATGAATAGCATTCATTTACATAGAAACAGTTATATATTAATTGTAAACACGTCAACTATTTGTTGACAAATCCAATAAGTCCTTTCCCGAACAATTATTTTCTTTACTTATTTATTTTATGGTATCAGAGATTGAACCCAGAGGTACTTAACTACTGAGCTACAACCCCAGTTCTTTTTTTTTTTTTCATATTTTGAGAGAGAGTCTCACTAAGTTGCTGAGGGCCTCAATATGGTGCTGAGGCTGGCTTTGAATTTGTAATCCTCCTGCCTCAGCCTCCTGAGCTGCTGAGATTACAGGTGTGAGCCATTGCACCTGGCTTGAACAATTCTTTTAAAATGTATATAAATTTCTACACTTAGCAAATATTCATCTATCTTATAAAGTATTAGGAAAATTATAATTCATACTGACACACTCTTAATTACTTTGAACTATTGAAACTTTATGGCTATAATTAGATAGTACATCTGTATCACCTACATATGGGAAATTAAAATAAACACATTTACTACATTTAACTAGAACATTATACCTTATTAACTTAAAAATTATAAAATCAAAATTAATAAATACAAAGTAAATTTAAAATTTTAATAAAGTACCTTGAAATATTCTTTTCTAATCTGTTTGCTTCGCCTTCTTTCTTCACTTTGCCAAATTATAGGTTGAGATTCTGGCCACTGTTGTTCATCTAATTGATCCTTCTGATTTTCTAAGGGCTATAATGAGACAATTTCTTTTAAATAAACAAATAAGCACAAAATAATACATATGTACATATATTTGCAAATTAATTTCTTCTTACCTGCCATGTAAGGGGTGATAATGGTGAATTAACTTCATCTGTTGAGACACTAAAAAAATTAAAGATGCTTTAATATCTCTTAAAATATTTAGAAAAATCTTCATTATGAACATTATAAAGTTGTCTTTTTAAAACCAGAATGTCAAGGCTTTATCCATGTATATGCTTTGAACTAATAACATAAAACTTAAAGTTGACAAAACATATTGTTCCTAATAACAATTGCTCCTCAGGAAATATCAAAATGGGCTTATTTTATATGAACCTTATGCATAAAGCTACTCCAAGGACTTTTTAGAGGCTGTTATAGTTTGGATCTGAGATATCTCCCAAAATGCTCATGTTTTGAAGACATGATCCCCAGAGCAAAAAGGTTCATTGATATGGCTTTTAGGCAATGATTAAGGCTCATCAATGGATTGATCCATTTGATGATCCATTGATAGCTGAATGGATGACTGTGTGGCAACTATAGATAGGTGGGGTGTGGCTGGAGGAAGTAGGTCACTGGGGGCTTGGCCTTGGGGACTATATATGTACCTGGTCCCTTCTTGTTTCTTTCTCTGTTTCCCTGCTTCCATGAGCTGAGAAGCTTTCTTCTGCCACAATATTCTGCCTAAATTAAGCCCCAGAGCAATGGAGCTGACTGACCATGGACTGAATCTCTAAAACCATGAGCTCAAAATTAACATTTCCTGCTCTAATTTGTTCTTGTCTGGTATTTTGGTCACAGCAACAAAAGATGAACTAACAAAAAGGCCAAATATCCAGAGACAATCAATCAAAGGAAAGATAGGGTATTTATTATATCAAAATAAATTACCAAAGACTAAAAAAAAAGGAGTTACTCTTTTTTGCCTACTGAATTTCTGATTGTGAGTTTCAACCCCTTCATTCTGACACAACAGGAGCTATAAAGGAAAATTTTTTTTCATCTAGTTTTTCTTTGTTGTTGGAATGAGGTAAATTGTGCAGCTTGTTGTTAGATGGCAGATTTGTGCATAAATTCCACTGGAAAAAATATAAACAAAATGTCCACTAGAGCTGAAATTATTTAACACTTGGTTACTTCTGTACAGTACAGTAAGAAAAACATATAAAAATTAGGAAGAATCAAATTTCTAAAAATTTATAGGGCACAAGATTATTCAAGAGGAAAAACATCTAGTCTTACAATCTAGTATGAAACTATAATTAAAGAAAAACATACAAAAGTTAATAGCTTTCTTTCACATCAACTATTATGACTTACAAAGTATATTTTAAAAATCCCATTCATAAAAGAAAGGAAAAGTATAAAATACCTAGTAAGAATCTTACTTACATATGTACAAGACCTACATAATAAAACTGCAAATGTTTAGTAAAATTCTTTTTTTGGTACCAGAAAATGAACTCATGGGCACTTGACCACTGAACCACATCCCCAGCCCTATTTTGTACTTTCTAAGAGACATAGTCTCACTGAGTTGCTTAGCACCTCGCTAAATTACTGAGGCTGGCTTTGAACTCAGGATCCTCCTGCCTCCACCTCCAAAGCAGCTGGGAATACAGGTGTGTGCCACTGAGCCTGGCCTCTAGTAAGAGTCCTGAATAATTTAAATGTTCTTGAAGGAAAACACTAAACATTATAGGTAAACTTCTTTTTCAAACCAATTAAGAACTGAAATGAACTGTAATTATAGGGTCTTGATTTAACATCTAAGCAGCCATCTTACTGTTAACCGCCATCTCATAAGTTTCATTTTCCTGTCCTCTTACCTGACTGAACCTTCCCCGCCCCTGTGAGTGACCTACCCCATGGTACCATAACCCTAAGCCAATTCCAGGAGGACAGGACCCCTGGACTCTGGAGAGCCCCATGGTGCCATCAACCTAAGCCAATCCCATGCTATTCCCACCCACCTAGCTCTGCCGCAAGCATCCCCAGCCTATCCCACAGCACCACAGCTACAACTCAAAACCCCTACCTCACAAAAGCTCAGCACCCAAACATGTGGGAGCCTCTCTCCACTCTATAGAGGGATGGCCTTTATTTGTCAGCTTTGACAAATAAACCTTTGTGTGGATCTCTGCCTGTTCTCCATCTGTCCTTCATTTCTCGCTCGCCCATCTCTCGCTTTCTCACTTTCTTTTCAGTAATAATTTTTTTAAGACCTGAGAAGTATTTTTTACTTATTTTAGAAATTTGACAAAATAATTTCAGAGTTAATTCAATGATTAAGAAAAGAATCAATGATTAAGAAGAGAAAACTTATATAATAAAGGGGTAAATTATAGTAATAATGGAGCTAGGGGTTAGCTCAGTGGGAGAGCACTTGCTCACCACATGCCAGGTCCTGGACTTAATCCCAAGCATTGCTAAAAAAGAAGAAGGAGGAGGAGGAGAAAGAAAAGAATTAAAAATTGAAATTACAGTAGTAAAATTAGTGATGGCTCCAGAATCTACAGTTTTTCAATGAAATAAGATCACAGGACTACAAGAACTACAAATTTAACAAATTATGATATAAATCACTGAAGAAATGATGGATTGTGTAATAAATAGTTCAGAAATAACTGGCTGACTACTTGTAAAACATGCAGAAAGAAAGGAAGAAAGACAAAAGAATAGTACATAAGAAAAGGAGGAAGAAAAGAAGGGAGGGAAAAAACCTAAATTCCTTACCTCATATCCAAAATCACACTTAATGAATTAAAAGATTTAAATAGAAATAAAGATGAAACCACAAAAGTACTTGAAAAATATGGGCAGTAGCTGGACACAGTGGCACTCATCTGTTGTCCAAGCTACTTGGGAGGCTGAGGCAAGAGGACTGCTTGAGCCTGGAAGTTTGAGGCAAGTCTAGGCAACATAGCAAGACTTCCATCACAGTAAAAAGAGCAGTAATTTTTCAAATGTTGGTATGAAGAGAGCCTACGGTAGAAACCATGAAAACCAAACACTAAGAGATGTAAGTATATAAAAATATAAAAATTATGGGGCTGGGACTGTGGCTCCGTGGTAGAGCACTTGCCTAGCATGTGTGAGGCCGTGGGTTTGATTCTTAGCACCACCATATAAATAAATATGTCCATTGACAACTAAGGAAATATAAATATATTAGACTACCAGACTGCATGTATAACTCAGTGGTAGAGTACTTTCCTAGCATATGCAAGGCCCTAGGTTTGATTCCCCAGCACCAAAAAAAGACTTTACTTCTGGCCAAGATATAATAAGAGTGACCAAAACTAAAAGAACAAACAAAATATGGGGCTGGGGATGTGGCTCAAGCGGTAGTGCGCTCGCCTGGCATGCGTGCGGCCCAGGTTTGATCCTCAGCACCACAAACAAACAAAGATGTTGTGTCCGCTGAAAACTAAAAAATAAATATTAAAAAAATTCTCTCTCTCTCTCTTTAAAAAAAAAAAAAGAACGAACAAAATATATAAAATTGTGCTTTCTGAGACACATTGAATACCAGGTTTAAAAAAAAAAGACATTATCCCTTAAGAGATGGGTAATAAACAAAATGAAAGACTTGTTAAAGTTGCTACTTGGAGAGTGTTTCTGAGGCCACAGCCAAGACAGGGTAAATGAAGGTGAAGGCAGAGCACCAACACTTCCTGAATTAGGAGAAAGAACAATAATACAAGAGTTCACAGAACAGAGTAACAAAGCAAAGGACAATGCAGAGAGAGAGAGAAAGAACTTCCTTCATATTTTCAGCCAGGTCCTAATCAGTGACATATGTGAGGAATATACCTTAGTCAAAAGACTGAGATAACACCAGAAGAATAGAAAGAATAATTCCCAGATTCACAGAGGACCAGGAGTACTACCAGTTCCCACCAACCAGATTGGAAAATCTTCTAATTCATGAGGTATCAGGTGGAATATTAAGAAAGGTCTTGCCTTAATGGGAGCAGGGGAGCAAATTTAGTCCTAGACTAAATGTTGCACTGCTCCCACATAATAAATCATAAAGCCAGATCCCCAAAATATCAAACTGTTTCTAAGTAATTACCATATCCCAGAACAAAAGTTAAGAATATTTATGGTAATACTATAATATCCAAACCTAAGAAGGCAAAGTTCACAATGTTTGGTATTCAATAAAAGTTTCAATCTAGTGAGAGGGCAGCAGAATGATCAAACACTGAGAGCATCCTAATGTCCTATGAGCACGTGAAACTTAAATTCAATGACATGAAGAATATGTCAGAGATCTTCAAAGAGAACAAGAAAGGCACTGTCTACCTTACCCCTTACAGGGTCAACTTTCTGTCCAAGGGGAAGGAGGCCATGCAGTCCTTCATGATACCATTTTATCTCATGAAGGACTGTGAGATCAAGTAGCCTGTGTTGGTGAAAACTGCCAAGGGAACAGCAAAGGCTAAAACTGGAGGTGGCTGGGAAGGCTCTGCTACAGACAATTTGACCTTCACAACAGGGGGCACCATCGAGTTTAGTCAATGGATTCTCCAGATGGCATTTCAAGCCCCAGAAGTGAAGCCCTCAATGGAGCCTATGGGTACCCTTAATGCCTAGTGGGGCCTGTTTTTCCCCCACCAGTTGCCAATGGAATATACCACTGCCTTCCTACCTAACCCATACACTGCCCCCATCTCATTTCTATTCAGGACACCCTCTGAAGGATGGGGCCATGGGATATGTGAAGCTTCTGCTTCCACCTTATCCTAGACCCATGAAACTATAGTCAGCAGCCCTGATGTCCCCTCCACTACTGCAGCCATGGCCAAGCCCATAGAAGTAGCTACCAGCGCCTATTATAACCTGGGCAACCCACATAATGCTTCCATGCCCACAAACTAGCCTCTTCCACCTCCCTATTATCCTCTGGAAGTTAAGACCCAGTAGGCCCCACCCACCTCCCTGCCCTCACCCTCAGGGGCCTTTCCCCATTTTTTTTTGCAGGGCAACATCTGCCCTGGAGGATGCCAGGGAGGGCCTTGTCCTTCCCCAGGTCTGAATATAAAAAGTTAACAGGAACTAGCCAGGGATAGTGGCACAACCCTATAATCCTAGCAGTTTGGGAAGCTGAGACAGGAGGATTAAGAGTTCAAAGCCAGTCTCAGCAACAGCAAGGCACAAAGCACCTCAGTGAGACCCTATCTCTAAATAAAATAGAAAACAGGGCTGCAGATGTGGCTCAGTGGTTGAGTGCCCGAGTTTAATTTTTTTGGTACACGGGATTGAACTCGGGCACTCAACCACCAAAAAAATTAAACAGTTACTGGGAATTAGGGTTGTAGGAAAGTAGGCCCCCTGGCCTCTGCTGAGGTGTTCTTGGAAGCATGGGTTATTCCTCTTTTGCTCTAGTAGCCCCATCCCACAGAGAAACTCTCTGGCCATCTCCTCTGCTGCAGTCCAGTCTCTCAGTCTGGTGGTCATTCTGCACTCAGTCTTGTGAGCTCCATCAGACCTGCCACATGTCTTCCCAAAGGGGCAACAGGCCTTGCCAGGCCCAACTCACATTCCTTCCATGGTCTGTTCTTGACCCTGGAAGGCCACTGTCCCACCTGTCAGGTCACATTCCATTCAGCAAGGCCTGGCCCAGTCACACCCACACTGCCTTTGGTCATTCTTTTGCTACTTCTGACTTCAGGAGCTTTATTACTATAGCTTCCAGGGTTTGGTGGCTTCAGAGGAAGCCCACTGCAGCTAGGTAGGAAACCCCCTCTGTTTGCTTGCTAGTGTTTCTGGAATTTGTTGGCCTCTAATCTGTCTTCCCTCTATAAGGAGTTTCTCAACTGGATCTGTAGTGTGCATGTTCATCCCATCATGCCATTCAGGGAATACATGGTGGGCAGAGAATGAGGGCTCCCAACCCTGCATGCTGGTCATAGCCTGCTGCTGGCCCCTTAGCCTGCCCCCTCCCTTTTAAGCATCACGTGCCCTGGGTGCACAGAGATTTGCTCTCATTTGTTCCTGGGCCAACTATAAAGCAAGAAGAAATGGTTATTCAAAGAGAATTCTATTTATTTTACAAAAAACTCCAGTTAATATATTAATGTGAAACCCTGTATGCAAAAAAAATACCTATTAATATTCAGGAAGCTAAAGAAAAAGAATGAAAATGGTAAGTACAGACATGATCAAAGTTCAAGAGATAAAAAGTACATCTGAAATTGAAAGTAAATTAGGTGGGATTAACTACAAATTAGGCATTTTATAAGAAATGATTAGTGAACATGAAGACATAATAGAATAAGTAGCCCAAGTCAGAAAGATAAATATTCAAGAAGAATGAATAGACCATCAGTGATCTGCAAGAAACTTCAGATGGACTAATAATATACACGTAACTGGAGTTTCATAATAGAAGAGATCAAGTGACAAAACATATTTGAAGAAATAAGGGCCCCAAATTTTCTCATGAAAACAATAAACTCACAAATTCATAAAGTTCAATAAACACCAAGCTAAAGAAACATTAAAAACTACATCGAAATACATTGTAATCAAATTACTGAAGTTAAGTGATTATATATATATATATATATATATATATATATATATATATATATATCAGCCAAATGAAAAGAGGACACATTGGGTTCACTAAAACAAAAGTAAGAATGGAGGCAGACTGCTCATGAGAAACAATGCAATCCAGAGAATGGTGGAGAAGCCTCTTTAAGATACCGAAAGAAAAGAAAAATGAAAAATTCTGTATACCCAGATGAATTAGAAAATACACATTTATATATCAGGTATCAAAATGCATTCTGCTGTCATGTATAACTAATTAGAACAAATAAGAAAAATGGAAACTTAGAATTTTGCATGAGCAATTTTTCTTTTTCAAAAATGAGGGCGATGGTGGATTCAGCGCTGCATATCTTCTAGGCCAATGACTCAGGAGGCTGAGACAAGAAATCAGCAAGTTCCAGGCCAGTCTCAGCAACTTAGGAAGATCCTGTCCCAAAATAAAATAAAAAGGGCTGGGTAATGCAGCTCAGTGATAGAGCTCCTCTGGGTTCAATCCTCAGAACTAGAAAGAAAAAGTGAAATAATGATGGTTTAGAGATGTGAAAACTAAGAGCATTCAACACCAGTAGAACAGAGGTAAAAGTAATGTTAAAGTATCTCTTTTAGGTTGAAGGAAAATAATACACATGGAAATATGGATCTATACAAGGAAATAAAGAGCACTGGGGATGGTAACTAAGAGGATACACACATGAAAGTGTGGACAGTGGTGCCCATCTGTTGAAAAGCCTGTAGTAGAAACCATAAAAACCAAACGCTGAGAAATATAAGATTTAATATAAAAATTAGATGTTAGTGTATCTTCTCATACATAAAAGACATTATTCTGGTTATTTAGATTTCTTCAAAAGATAATTGGGGCTGGAGATGGAGCTCAGTGATAGAGCACTTACCAAGCAAGCACAAGGCCCTGGGTTCAATTCCCAGCACCTCAGAGGAAAAGAAAAGGAAGGAAGGAAGGAATTGACAAAGTAAAAATAACTACATGCTATTGGGTATATAACATAGAAGTAAAATGTACAACAAAAAACAATATGCCAGGAAAGGAGAAATATAAATAAATATATACTTATGAGGTTATTACATATGAAAAGATATAATAGCACTTGAAGATAGACTGTGATAAGTTAAATATACTTTAAACTCTAGGGGCTGGGGATATAACTCAGTAGTGGAGCATATACTTAGCATGAGCAAGGCTCTGGATTCAAATCTATAGCATCAAAATACAAAAAAAAAAAAAATTGAAAATAACCTCTAATACAACAAAACCAAAAGGTGTAATTAATTTAAGTCCACAATGGAAATTAGCAAGATTTTTTTTTATTTCTAAATATTTTATTACTGAGGTGAGGTCATTTGGGCCTTGAATAATTTATAAGATACACAGATTCCTAGTAGTTTGTAAAATGGCTGAGTTATATTGTGTATATATACCACAATTTCTTTATCCATTCACCTGTTGAAGGGCACCTAGGTTGGTTCCATAGCATAGCTATTGTGAATTGAGCTGCTATAAACATTGATGTGGTTGTATTGCTGTAGCATCCTGATTTTTAAGTCCTTTAGGTGTAAACCAAGGAGTGGGATAGTTGGGTCAAATGATGGTCCCATTCCAAGTTTTCTAAGAAATCTCCATACTGCTTTCCATAATGGTTGCATCAATTTGCAGTCCCACCAGCAATGTATAAGTACACCTTTTTCCCTACATCCTTACCAACATTTATTGTTTGTATTCTTCATAATTGCCATTCTAAATGGAGTGAGATTGAATCTTTGTTTTGTTTTGATAGTGGGGATTAAACCCAGGGGCACTTAACCACTGAGCCACATCCCCAGCCTTCTTTCCCCCCACCCCATGGGAGCATTGTTTTAATATGGTCTGTGCCAAGCAATATCAAAGTTGTCCATAATCTCCTAGTTTGTCCTATTTTTGATAGCAATATTAAATTATTTTTAAAAATATGCACTGATAAGGAGGAGATTTAAAAATTAGAATCCACATAAATTATCTTCCTTAAAAAACAGCCATTTCAAAAGATTTTCTTTTGAAATATTTTCATGGACAAGTGAGCTAGCAAACACACATGCACCAATGTGTATTCAGCAAGAGTACACCCTCCCCCCACCCCCCACCAAGAAGACATGAGATAGAAGAAAAAAAATCAGTAAAAGAATAGAATAAAACTTTGTGCTTGGTAATTTTCCTACGTCACAACAAAACAAAAACATTTTGGTGCAAATAGTTAATTTTTCCTCTTTTCCATTTAAGTCTGGTGGAGAAAAAAAAATCCTTTTTCTATAATATTTTTTTTTCCTTTTTTGCAGAAAATAATTTTGTAAACTGTCACTTCGCGGGCAGGGAGGTTCAACGCCGTGTGGTCCCAGCTTGCTCCGTTGGAGGCTGAGAGCTGAAACCAAACCCGGGCAGGAGATGAGGATAGCGGAGGTGCAGGGCGGCGTGCGCTCGGCGTAGGGGCCAAGGGGGCCGGCGCGGGTTAGAGGTCACTCTAGCCATACAGTGGAGAAGGACATGAAGTCCAGAGTACCCAAAACAGAGTCAGGGCCATTGTAGGGCCATTGTAGGCCATTCGTGAGATGCAGTACTGGAAGTGGTCGGGCGGCAGCTCTCGGTGCAGTTCGTCATCCGTGATGTAGTTCTTTCTTGTCTCTGGCCAGGATCTTGAAGGAAGCCACGACCTGGTCTGCGGTATCCATGTCAGCCGTCTCTCAGGACATGAAGTCATTGAAGGCCTGGAAGTAATTGAAGGCCTGGAATGTCACTACCCCCAGACGGTTGGGGTTGCTCATGATGCGGGCGAATTCTGCCTCTCCCTGGGGGTCGTTGCCAATGTCGTAGCCCATGCTGATGAGGCAGGCTTTGAACTCCTCAGGACACAGCGTGCTGCAGTGATTCGGGTCAAAGTGATTGAAAGAGGACCGGAACTCCTTCATCTGCTCCTGGCTGATGCCCTTGGCATCCCGTGTCAGGATCCAGTTTTCCACCTAGTTAACGGTCCTGGCGATGGTGGTGAGCAGCTGCTCCCAGCCCACACGGATATGCTCCATGGTGTAGTTGGTGTACTTGTCAAAGATGAGAGCCTCCTGGATCAGCTGGTGGTCACCTTCCACTGGTCAATCTTGGCTTGTAGTTGACAATGCTCTTCTCCTATTGTCGCAGGTGGCTGAGCTGGTCCTCCAGGGTCCCATGCATCTCAATGAAGATCCTCCCGATTTCCTCCATCTTGGTCTGGATCCAGGGCACAATGACGTTGGCCTGGGCCCCAAACTGCTTGCTTAGTCTCTCCTTATGCTGTTGGCGGGCATGCTCCTCTGTCAGAGCTTGGTCCCTCCGTGGCACGAGCTGCCGCACGTGGTCCCATTTGCCGTTGATCTCCTGAGGCATGATGGTTGTTTAGGGGTTGGTGCCTGTCATGTTGACATGGTAGGTATGGATGATCTTGGACCTTGTTGTGGATGCCCAGGATGGCCAGGCACTCCTTGTCAGTATCAGGGAAAGTGGCCTTGAACTGCTCGTGGGCTATGGTTAGTCCCTGAATCTCCTCGATGGTGTGCACGATGAAGGTGTCCTGCAGGTCCTCCATGGCGCCCTCCATCCAGTTGTTAAAGAGCGCAGCCCGCTTGGCGTACTCCAGGTACAGCTGATCAGTGTCTCCAGTAGCTTCTCCGTCTGCTCTAGAGCTTCCCTCTGCTTCTGAGTTAGAGCCCCCAGATTGTCCCACTGGTCACAGATTTTTTTGGCAGAGAGCATTGACACTGGGTGAGTCATAATAGTCCAGCTCATTGAGTTCCTGTGCGATGGCCACTATCTGCTCCAAGCGGTCCTGGTGGGCAGCTAGGTCGCTCTCAAAGGCCTTGTGCTTCTTGAGCAGGGAGGGCCTTGACCTCAGACAGGGTGACTGTCTCATAATCCTTCTGAGGCAACATGGCCTCTTTGCCATCCGTCCAGGCCTGGTGGATAGAGGCCTTCTGCCGGAATTTCTCCGCCAGGTGGTCCAGCCGCTCCAGCCTCTGGATCTCATTCAGGAGCCACTCCTCACAGCCCTTCTCTGCCTGCTCCAGGCAGCCCCATGCATTGTTGATGTCCGAGACCATCCTGCCCCCGGAGGGCATGAAGGCGGGCCGGTTGCTGACGTGCAGCTTGGTCTGCAGCGTGTTGAAGTTGATCTCCAGCTGGCACTTCTCCTGCACCTTGGGCGGTTTGTGCAGGCGCCGGTAGTCGCAGAAGTCCTCTGCTGCATGGCATGCATGGTGTTCCCAGGTACCCGGTTCTCCAGCCAGGGGATGGTGCGGCGGATCCACTCCAGCAGATCGCTGGCCAGCTTCTCGTAGTTTTCCATTAGCTGCTCATTCTCCTGGTTGAGAGCCAGTACCTTGCACATGCAACTGGCAGCTGTCTCCGCCTTCTGGGCTCCAGAGAAGGCGTGGTAGAAGCTGGACACGTCATGATGGCTTTCTCATCAGGCCGAGCAGTTCCAATGTCTTCAGCATCGAGCATCTTGGGGATGTCCAGATACTTGTCTGCCACATCGAAGGCCAGTTTGTGAGTGGATCATCCTTCCGCAGCTTCCTGTAGTCAATCAGCTCAGGCCGGTGTCGGTGGATCAAGGCCCAGAAGCCAAGGCCATCCTTCCAGCTGATGTGGAAGTTTTGGATGTTGACATTTTTCTAAGGTGTCTTCCTCTGACACCACAGGAGCAGCCCTTCCTTGGCTGAGGTGTCTTTCACAGAAATGTCCTGGATGGCAAAGTGGAAAATGATGGTCCAGATCATGCCCAGGGTCATTTTCACATTCCAATCCACGATTTCCTCAGCGCCAATGGACACCAGTTTGACCCCTTTAATTGCTATGAAATCGAGGGCCTTGTTGACACTGGAGATCTTGTGGACCCACATCTTGCCTCTCTCCGGCTTGGCCAAGCGTTTCACCTGAGATAACCTCCAGCAGCAAAATGAGCTTCAGGACATCTGGGAAGTCATCCTGGATGTTCTCGATCTGCGTTCCCGCCTTCCGGAGGTGGGAGTTGCACTATGCTGTGAATATCTTTCTCTACTGCTTCTCCCAGGCCAGATCCAGAAGTAGATCCCGGTCCCAGTCCTCCTTGGGGAGCACGTAGTCATTGGTTTGCTGTGAATCATAATAGTCATTTGTGTGCGCGCGCTAGGAGCTGAATTTCTTCCTCCACCTTCTCTACAGGCAAAGTCGGTGGTGGCTGCCCCGGTGTGGGGAGGGAGTCAGGCGGCTGGGCTGGGCTGGGCTGGGCTGGGCTGGCGGGGCAGGGCTAGCTCCCCTGCACTGGTTCTGCTGCCTGCCTCAGCGCAAGTGCTGGGACCTAATCTCCACGCACACTTCCCCAGCCCTTTTTAAATATTTTAGAGACAGGGTCTTGCTGAGTTGCTTAGGGCTTCACTAAGTTGCTGGGGCTGGCTTTGAACTCATGATCCTCCTGCCTCAGCCTTCCAAGCTGCTGGGATTACAGGAGTGCTCCATTGCATCCAGCTTCAGTGTAGTTTTGGTTTGCATTTCTCTAATTACTAGATATTTGAACATCTTTTCATATACTTGTTGATTGTATTTCTTCTTCTGTGAAGTGTATCTTTGGTTCCTTAGCCCATTTATTGATTGGGTTATTTATTTCTTTGGTGATAAGTATTGGTAAAGATCGCCCCCAGAGTGCTTCTCTTCCGGGAGTTCAACTCCATGTACTGAATGGCGGGAATTTTGAATGGGCCCGAACCATCACCTCCAATCTCTGTGAACAGCACGATCTTTGAATGGCACACCTCCCTGAAGTGGCTGAACTCTAGGCCAATAAAGAAGTAACAGCCGGTACCCCCCCCCCCACTGAGCCCATTAATATCAACACCTTGTTTGTGCTTTCTCTCGCTGGACCCCCTTCTCTTCTGCAACCAGCAGCTATGGTGCCGCTAATAAAATCTCGGTCAGGTAAATGGTTGTTTTGGCTTGTTGAATTATTGGAGCTTTTCCACTGCTCCTTGCATTAAGTTTTTTGAGTTATTTATATATCTTGGAGATTAATGCTCTGAGGTGCATGTGGTAAAGATTTTTTTCTGATCTAGGGAACATAACTCCCAAATGAACAAGTGAATTACAATCCCCCCTACACGGAACACCAGGAAGGGAGTTTTAGAAGAGCTTCTTTAAAAGTACACTCCCCCCCTTCTCCTTTGCTAGCATAAGCACTAAAACCTTCTTTTCCCTTTTTGTCAAAACCATGTCCTGGTTATTGAATTGGCATTGGGGACAAGGACCGAGCTTTTGGTAATAGTATTAGTTGATAGTAGGCAACTATCATTGTTCATTTAGAAAGCTTGTTTGAATTCTGTTTGGAAAAAAGGATTATAGCATGGGCTATGTCTAAAAGTGTGCTCTGATTTATTGCAACCATTTTATATGACAATTGATTTAAAAATCTAAACTATAATGGCTACCGCGACATATTTATCTGCACTAGACAAAATTCCATTTTCTCTGAACATGATTCTTGCTTTGGCCGTCAGATATCATAACAGTGGTCCACTTTATACTTTGAATATAACCCTTACTGCTCTACCACTAGGACTCATTTTAAAAGGACTTGTTTTTTTCTCTTCCTCTTCTCCCCTCCTCTTCCCTAATCTCTCCCCTCAGGAGCAGAAGCAATTCAAACTTTGGTGACCATACCAGAGGAACTCCCAAATTGACTAGCTTCCAAATTAACAAGTGAATTACAACTAGAACACATGAAATGCAGCCTTTTAATGACCTTTTTAAACACCCCACCCCCCCCACCCCCGTTTCCTCTGAATGGGCAGAATCATAGCCTCTGTGATAGGAATCCCCTGTGTGTCTCCTTTGCTAGCAAAGCAATACAACTTTTTCCCTTTTCTCAAAACTGTGTCCTTATTATATTGGCAGGGGGACAAGGATTGAGATTTTGGAGGAAAAAAAAAAAAAAACACCAAAAGGACAAAATTTATTTATCTGTGATCACTTTATTTTTAATTCATATTACCAACCCCCGTGAGTTCATTTTTTGATTCTACATGCTTATATATTTTTGTTTTGTCTGATTAAAAACTTTTGGTTTTCTCTTCTTTATCTGAGGTTTTTGCTTGTTTGTTAATCTGGTAAGAAAAACTGGTTATTTAAGTTTTGCTTGTTTGAGTCTTTAAGAGAAATTTTCTATCTGGCCTCAAATAAAAAATGCAAATTCCAGATTTACAGACCACTTAGGGTAATATTAGATCAACAGTCTGTATTTTAAAACTAGCAAGCGACAAATTAAGTATTCAAATATTATCACGTATGCCTATGTTTACATATTTATATATTATTTATTTTCATGCTACCAAATTGATTTGTAGATAAGCAAGTACATAACCTTTTAACATTTGTTAAGTTCACCCAAATGTCTTTGAAGCCACATGACTTTAGTAAATCTGTGACAAATAAATTAATTTAAACTTATTGGCAATAGGGTGTCTTTAAAATTTGGTAATACACCTTTTTTCTGGCCTGCTAACCAACTGAGGAGATATTTGTCTTTAGATGTTTAAGATAGAAAGTTCATGGCTTTCTAAGTGCAGTAACTTTTTAGAATTCCTACAGAGAAAAAAACTTAAGATGATAATTATGCTTGTATTTTTTAACTTATAAATGACAGCTGTTACAATGACTAAGTTAGATATGTAAGATGGGCATTTATAAATGTTCCACAAGTTTTTATAAAAACATCCTTTGTTTTGCTATACAAGCCCACTACTAAAGTCTTTTTCTGAATAGAATTGATGGTAACCAAATACATTTGTTTATGTGGCCTAATGTAAACAGGAGAGGCTTACCTGCTTCTTTGTACTAGATGAGCTACTGCTATTTTTCTCTATCCTTTGCTTAGATTGGAGTCTTTAAAATGTAATTTTAAATTTATTTTTATAAGAAAATTCTGATTCAGAGCTAGAAATTTGAGGATTTTCACACCTCAAATGTTTGATAAATTCATAATGCTATCTCTATATATGACATGCATGATTTATCTAAATATTAATTGTTCAGTATATTTGAAATTTCACACGTGAGCCTAATTATTAAAATGTCTAGACTTTAGTTTTGTCTGAATTCTAAAAGAATTATGATTATATGTTATTTAAAATATACCATCAGAATTCTCAGACTCAAGAAATTTAACTTTATTTGGTATTTCTTTCTTTGTTCCAGTCTTAAGATGAACCAGAAGAAACAACAAATGATTTCAAATGCTTCTATGCTATGTATGGCTTGTTTCCGAATGGCAACATTTCATAATGAGCTAAAATTTGTGGGTTGGTTGTTATTGTTGTTATAAACTGATCATAAATCCTAACAGTACTTTCAGAAATTTTCTGTCTACCATATTTCACTGAATAATTTTTGCCACTATAGTAACATATATTCATGAATATTCCATGCATCCTAATCTTGCACCAGTTTAGTAATAAATAATATTTAAGTAATATTTATTTTTAAAAAGTTTCACATAATGTTCTCACCCCACTTTTTTGAAGAAAACCTCATATTGATTATGAAATGAAATGATATACCTTCATTCAGCAATTAAATATGGGTAGTCCAGAATTTCAATTTTTACATACTTTGTATTAAATATTTAAAAATTTGATGTTTGATAAACTTTTAGATGTTTTAGACTTTGAACAAACCTATTTGCCTAGCTAATTTGTCTCCCAAGTTTTTGTGGAGTGCGATGGGTGGGGTAAAGCCTCTGCTCCAACCTGTTGCTAAGGTAACCTGTCCCAGGAATTTCCCCTCCCTACAGGGAGCTATAAGGTTGTTAATGTGTCTTTGGCTGCTCCTTCCTACCCTTCCCCCTTCAGCCCACCTGTTGGCCCTCTGAGCATTCCTGGGCCTAGTCACGTCCGCAGGAAGGAGAAAGATAAGAGGGGGAAGGCTGGAGAACAAAGGAAGCATAGGACATATAAAAAGGGCAGAACACCTCGCTTCTGGGGATACCACCTATGGCCCCTTTCTCCCTGGAGGGGGAGGTCTGTTACCCCTTTTTAAATAAACTCTGCTTCATATGCTTGCCTCGGCGTGCTTCTTTAATGTTCAAACTTCAACATGTGGGGAAGCAGGACTCCTCACTGGTAACCAGTGGTATCGATTAATGTTTGCTGAATGAATGATTTTATCATCAAAACAAACTATAGATATAAGCAAAAACATCAAACCAGCTTTTTGGTTTTGTTTTATCAAAAGTAAACTTAATTCATGATATGACACATTTCCTCTCTAAATTATCTAGTTATACTACATCCATATCATTTATTCAATTAAAGCCTAGGAGGGCTGGGGATGTGGCTCAGTGGTTAAGCACCCCTGCGCTCAATCCCTAGTACCAAAAGCAAAAAAAAAAAAGATAAATTAAAGCCTATATTCGGAAACAGTACTGTCAAAAAATCAAGTCTCATTATAAAATATTAAATAAGACCAAGATATTTTTATACCTCTTCTCACATTCCACAGTTTGTTTCAGCTTGTTTCTCATGACAGAAGTTGAATGATTAAGAATCCTAGAAGTAAATTGACACATTAATTCTGAAAGACATTAAAGAGAATATTATACCAAAAAAAAAAAAAATCACCAAAATAAACTGCTTCTAGTCCATGAAGATCTTTACTAGAAAACAATAAATGTTATTAAGATCAGATGCCCATAAATAATTTATGAAAGAATGAGGGTCACCCAATTCTTTCATGCATCTTCTTTTCTAAACCCCTTCTCAAATTCTGGATGCCTTCTAGCCATACTAGTATCCCCCTATGTATATCTGACTTTGGGCTGAGACAGAAGATAAAAAGATATGAATTTTTTAAGATACTATGTATATAACAGAGCCCTTTTGAACTTGCATACCCTAAAATTATTTTCCCCCAATTTCCTGATTATTATTTTCTCCATCTCAACGGAAACTGAGAAACTGTCCCCAAAACCAGGCTAGCAAAGGGTTAGGGTTATGTAGGTTGATAGTTTATGTTTCACTCTGTAATTAAGTTAAAATAAACATCAATTTTATATAAATATGTACTCTAGATTATTAACACACTTCCCTAATCCGGTTCCTAGAATTTATTTTTAAGTAAAAGACTACACAGTTCATCTTCATCAAGCTGGCTCATTAATAACTGAAGGCTTCCACCAACTCTGAATACCTTGACTCCCACTCTGATGCTCTCTGATACTCTGTAAGTTTATCACTGAATGATGGTTTATGAATGGTCTCCATCTGTGTTCACATTTCACATATGGAAGATGGAGATTTGAGAAAGAAAAAGGTTTCCTCTATCTTCCTCAAAGCTGGTTTCAAATAAAATCTGTTTCTTTGCCTTGCCAACATGTCTCCTGTGTTTTAGTGTAATGGCAAACTCTCTAGTTTCACAAGAAGTCATTAGTAAAGGAAGCAGAAAAGAAAAAAATGGCTAGATTACAAGAGTTGAGAGAACTCAGTAGTAATAACAAAGATGTTGACACAATACTCAAATTCAAATGTTCATATGATCAGACAAAAATCATAAGAAACTGGTAATATGCATAATTTCTACAGTTCTGAAACAAAATAAATTTCTTAAAATCAAACTTCTTTGCCAAATTGGACACAATGCCTTTATTTTGTTTTTATGTGGTGCTGAGGATTGAACCCAGGGCTTCACACTTGCTAGGTGAGCACTCTACCACTGAGACACAACCCCAGCCCCCCAAATTCTTAATTACACTTCAATTATGTTTTCATGATTGCTTATTTGTTATTTAGTCACATAGTACTCAGAATCACACCTTTCCACAATTAAAAAAATTTTTTAAAAAAACCCTCAAGACACACCTAAAAGCAAATAAAATAATTATTATAAGGAAAGATGTGGGCAACCCCTGTTGGGTCCCCTTTGGCACTGTAGAAGCTCTGTCTCTCTTCTCACTTGAATAAAATCCTACTCCTTTTTTTTTTTTAATCTCACTAAGTTGCTTGAGGCCTTGTTAAATGGCTGAGGCTGGCCTCAAATTTGCAGTCCTCCTGCCTCAGCCTCCTGCAGCACCAGGATAACAGGCATGCACTACTGCACCCAGAACTAAATTCTATTCTTTTAATGCTCACAAAAAAAAAAAAGAAGAAGGAAAGATGTAACAAAAATACTATGGAGCTATGGAGTAAGTGAACAGAAATAAACATACAATGGGAATCAGTCAACTGAAGCTGTTTATTGCAAATGTTCCATATATTTTAATACTTCCTTTAGGATATCAACCAAATTTTAAGATGTCAGCTATACATCTGCTTATTAAGCCACATAAAATATCAGTATAGAAAAGAGTAGTAGCCACTGAAGAAAAGGTTGAGAACTTGCTCAATAATTTAGAGCAAAATTATTTGTTTTTCAACTGAATTCCTTTTCTTTATTCTCAAGTTAATATTATTTTCAATTCCCAGCACCACACAATAAATTCTGAAATGATCATTTATTAGTTCCTTCCTTGACTCCCTCCACCTCATTCTATAAAAGCCTGCTCTTTTTTTTTTTTTTCAATTTTATTTTGTTATCGTAAGACCATAAGGTCCACTCTCCTAACAAATTATTAAGTGTACAATACATTATTGTTAACTGTGGGCATAATGATGTTCAGCAGATCTCTAGTGTTTATTCATCTTGCAACACTAATAATTTTAATACAGTCTGTCTTTGATGCAGAGGGACTTCATATACTCAGACACAAGTAGAAATAATGATCTGACATTTTCAGAGAGCGGATAAAAATTCAATAATGCAAAGTAGCTTACCCTTTCTTTCTTTTTCCTTTTTGGAGACAGGGATACAAGGATCTCAGTTTGGCCCAGGCTGACTTCCAATTTCTGGGCTCCCACCTTAGCCTCCTAAGTAATTGGGACTACAGTTGCATGCCACTCCTCACAACTCATCTCAATCAGACCAAGAGGGGGCTGTCTTCTAAATAACCAGGCTTCAGACTGAACCCTTATGAGTTAGCTACTTGATGGTTTGTTTGCTGATCTCTTCCCCCACTGACCCTTTTTTGGTTATTAATTCTAAACACCGATGTCTTTACTGGAAGAGTGTCACCTACCAAGTAATAGTGTAAATTTTCTTAAATAATCAAAAAATTAAAAAAAAAAAAAAAAACAGTATGAACTAAATAATTAGCCAAATGGCTGTAAGAAAATTAATTGCCTCTTGTTTTGGAGTACATACGTAGCTTCTTTTAACCTACAACTAATATGACGTACAGTCAAAGTAGGAATCCTCAATGGTATTTCCTAATATTTAAGGGTAATCTTGTTCCAGATAAATTATTTTTTAATTAACACTAACAACAAACATAAATTATAATGATTATGTTAAAACTTAAGGATATGTTACAATTCCTGGCCTGCAATTTTAAATAGCATTTCAGAGCCTTCATTTAATAAAGTTGGAATATAAAACATAACAGCACAGCGTGAAAAGGGAAATCTACAACTAGAGAAGACATAAATTATAGCAAATGCACTGCAGGATAGGATTACTCTTAGATTTGTTTGGTTTCATTCAAATTCAGGTATTGTGGGGCTAGGGATGTAGCTTGGTGGTGGAGTATTTATCTGGCATGTGCAAGGCCTGGGGTTCCATCACCAGCACCCCAAATAAAAAAGGTTCAAGTATTATGACAATAAACAAAAAAGAAACTTTAATTATTATCAACGTATTTTAAAAGGAGGACAGGATCATTTATTGAAAAGAAATAGTAGATTTAGCATTATAAAATTCTGAAATACAGTTTAAGTTCAGTCATTAATAGAACTGGCTAGGGAGGTAATATAAAATAAAATTTAAAATAAAATGTGCTCTTTATGGCCAGATTATTTTTTTAATATTTATTTATCTTTTATTTTTTTATTCATTTATATGCAATGCTGAGGATCAAACCCAGGGCCTCACACATGCCAGGCAAGTGCTCTACCACTCAGCCACAACTCCAGCCCTATGACCAGATAATTGTTAACATTTTTTATTTATTTATTTATTTATTTTTAGAAAAAGGAAAAATAAATTTTATTGCTTTGCTAGCAAAAGAGAGACGCAGGGAACTCCTACCCCAGAGGTAGTGGTTCTCTGGTCAGGAGGAATAGAGGGTTTTTAAAGAGGTGATTCAAAGGCTACATTCCAGGTATACCCAGTCAGATTGTAACAATCATTTCTTAGATCTTCTGGCACCCTCCCTAAAGTGTGAATTATTTTGGTCCAGATGTATGTGCTCAAGGACAGATAATCTTGGCCCTACAGTAGGGAAGAAGGGTAATCCTGTTTCCCTGAGGTTAGAGAGGGGTAGAGGTAGAAGAGGAAAACAAGACTAAAGAAACAAACAACAACAAAAAAAAAAAAAAAATATATATATATATATATATATATATATATATATATATATCCATTTTAAAATAAGCCTGAGCTGCAGAGCAGCAAGGGCCATATTCAAAGGATGAGGTAGACCACTGTTACATTTCCCCACTGTCAATTTCTATCTTCCTTTTCTGTGGATATACGGGCAATAAAATCTCCAGGCTGCTTCCTGTTGAGAGGGCAAAGTTGGGGGGAAGTGACCCGAAGTTGGGGGGAAGTGATTGTTCTCTATCAGGTAGGGCATGGACCCAACAAGGGTATTTAGCATCAGGGCAGTCTAGAGGTCCATGGTGGAAGTTGGCGGGTGACTGGACAAGGCATACATAGGGCAGGGATCATGCTAGGACATCAATAAACGACAGAAAAGCATTATTTTTTGTAAACAATTAGCACAAAAGCAATTAGTATCCCAGCCAGTGTCTGAAAACCATGAAGACAGTAACTCAAGTAAAGCTTAAGATGGGATCCAACATGCCACTGATTTGTGAGTGGAGGCCATTTAAGGCTTTAGAAACATTAGCAGAGTTGTTAGAAACGTGCACAACATTTTAGTTTTTTTAATGGCACAGGTGTCCCCTTGAGCTGTAGTTAAAATATCTTTCTCATTAGCATTAACTCTATATTTAGTAGAGGAATCCCATTAACTTGCCATTTAGGGCTCTCTTAGTAAAGCTAGTTAGGGCTTTTGTGTGACACATTGCATCTTTTAGATCAATCTAAGGGATAAATATCAGGGCTAGATAATCATACCAGTGAAAAACATCAAGAGATTATTGTAAACATTTTAAGGCCTTCAAAAATTAGATATTATTACTTTAATATTGTAATTAATACTGCATATTAATATATAATCTAAAAAGTTCTTATATTCATGTGCTAACATCTATAACATTTTAGATGTGCTAACATCTAAAATGGATGATGAAGAAGAGAACCAGATCAGACAAAGATCACTTTTGCATACAGCTTGAAAATCACTATTGCATACAGAAGTTATTTAGGGACAACATAAAATTTGTAATTAAATTAATAGCTCCTCCTAGCTCTAAATCTGATTTAATTTTCAAGGGATTAGCTAATCATTAACAGTAAAACTGAGTACATACTATGTGCAAGGCACAATGCTACGTGCTATTTTGTATTAGTTAACAAAACTATCACAAAAACAAAACATATGAAACATAGCTATTCAGTCAATGTTGGTACCTAAGCTAAAAAGAATAATTTAAAGCACATGGATAGATGTAAAAGTAACATGATAAAAAGTAGAAATGAAAAAATATAGAAATATTATATATGGCAATGTTAAAATCAGAACACTATGAGAAAATTAGATACTAGTGCGGGTTCTTAAAATATCAAGGGGCTGGAGATGTAGCTCAGTGCTAGAATATTTGCCTATAGTCTGACTAGTTCTAATCCTCAGCACCACCATCAAATCAATAAATGAGCAAATGAGCAATATTTTCTTCCCATAATGATAAATTCAACTTCTGCACCTGCTAGGTAGAGGAGACAAAAACTCAACTAATTTTTAAGTTTCACAGAGCAGGTGGAGCAAGCCTCATCAAATCTCTTAAACCACTGGGGTAGCCAGGCTTGGTGGTGCACACCTGTAATCCCAGCAACTCAAGAGGCTAAGGCAGGAGTATCACAAGTGAAGGCCAGCCTAGACAACTTTGTAAGACCTTGTCTCAAAATCAAAAATTAAAAAGGGCTGGGAATATGGCTCAGTGGTAAAGGGTCCCTGGGTTCAATGCTCAGTTAAAAAAAAAAAAAAGAGAGAGAAGAGGGGAGGGGAGGAGAGGGGAGGGGAGGGGAGAGGAGGGGAGGGGAAGGGGGATAGTAGAGGATAGGAAAGGCAACAGACACTAGTATGGCAATATGTAAATCAATGGATGTGTAACTGATGTAATTCTGCAATCTGTATATGGGGTAAAAATGGGAGTTCATAACCCACTTGAATCAAAGTGTGAAATATGATATATCAAGAAATTTGTAATGTTTTGAACAACCAACAATAAAAAATTAAAAAAAAAAAGAAAGAAAGTTATGGGGCAAGAAAAATATAAACTGGGACTGAGGATTCATTAGATATAGATAAGGTAAAGATTAATGATATTTTCTAGTATGATTTTTGAAATCTAGAACATGCAGTAGCTATACAAAAATGATACTTAACTTGGTTTAATGGCTATTTATCTTATTGGCCATTATCCAGATTTCCCCTAAAAAGTAGCCCCTAAAGACCACATATTTGTCATTTGATAACTTTTAATGGTATTTTTCAAAGCATATTTAAACAAATACCAGTATATTTAAATGTGAAACTTCGAACCAGAGTTATATTATCCATAAATATTTATTGTCTTGAGCAAGTTGCATAAAATACTTATTATTATCCAGGCTAAATGTATCAAAATTATCTTAATTTACTCAAAACAAAACAAAAAACTCAGATCTTTATTATTTCAAAATTATAAATGCAAGCTGGTCATGGTGGTTCATGCCTGTAATACCAGTGACTTGGGAGGCTGAGTCAGGAGGATTGCAAGTATGAGGCCAACCTCAGCAACTTAGAGAGACCCTAAGCAACTTAGTGAGACTCTGTCTCAAAATAAAAAAAATTAAGCCAGGTTTGGTGTCATAGCCTGTAATTCCAGCAGCTCCAGAGGCTGAGGCAGGAAGATCTTGAATTCAAAGCCAGCCTCAGCAACTTAGCAAGGCCCTAAGCAACTCAGTGAGACCCTGACTCTTAAATAAAATACAAAATAGGGTTGGGGATGTGGCTCCGTGGTCAAGCACCCCCTGAGTTCAATCCCCAGTACCAAAACAAAATAAAAATAAAAAGGGTGGGGTTATGGCTCAGTGGTTAAGCACCCCTGGGTTCAATCCCCAGTACCAAACAAACAAATAAATGTAATACTCTCAGTAAATGAAGATGGTAAAAATAGCTGACCCTTACCAGCACATGAAACTTTTCCTGTATTAAAAATAAACTTGCTTTGATTTTATACTCATTCACACAATGTCCTCCTCACTGCCAACAACATGCATTTAGAGAAGGCCTACGTAGAAGGGAAAATAGTTGCTGAGCAAGAAGCAGACAAAAGTGAATTTGTGGCACTCAAATCATCACAGTGATTTCCTCAACCACTATATGATTTGGTTCAATTCTAAGGAGTTTATACATATCCCCCCAAAAAAGTGGGTTTTTTTTATAATCATTTAAGAAAAAATGTTTACACTGTAAATGTTAATGTGAGCTAAAATAAGTATAAAAAATAAATCGGTCATTATGATTCAGCACACAAAAATAAATATAAGCAATTATTAAACACAGTGACCACATGAGTATATTCTATTAGTTGTACTATAATTTTACATTTTTCTCCTTAAGTATTTCCTATTGTCTTTTAATAGTTAGTCTCAAGATCTTGGAATAGATCTTACAAGGGTATTATTGTTTACTTGAAATTTCATTTACTGTATTTTTTAATCTTTAAATGATCTGATTTAAAGATTATAAAATTTGACTATTTAAATTTCATTACTGTAAGGAATACCTGTTCTTCTGTTCTTGCTTCAATAACTGAGCAGCTATTTTCCTCAAATCAGTTACTTCCTTCAAATCATCATCATCTTCTTCTTCTCCAAGTAATTGTTCCTTCTCAACTCTAAAAGATAACACAAACATGGTTATCCACAAAGTAAAACAGTCTGTATCTTAGGTCAACTTCTAAAAATTGATAACATTTTTATTTTTAATACCATGTGAAAGCTAAAATCTTTATATTCTTTATTTTTTAAATACTAAAATAAGAAATAAAAGAATATATAATATCTAAGGAAAACAAATCTATATTTTCTACTCATTATGAAATGTGGCATACTAGCTGTATTAGTATAATTAATGACCAACAAATAATGAAGTCTACAACCATTTTTAAATTTCTGAAATGTGTAATGGCCACAGAAATTTAACAATGCATATTGCTCAGTTTTGAGTGTAGTAACTGCAAAGCTCTACATGGTCTGCCTTTATAAATAAATATAAACTGTCACGAAAATTTCTCATTTTATTAAGCCAGACTGCTTCTCTCGTTTATTTTGGTTTTAAAAAATCTCCATGTAAAATGTTTAAAGGAAATGCAAAACAAGTTCAAATAAGATTTGCAAATTTACCAGAAAAATGCTAATTAAGATATATCATTTTTATCATTTAAAGAAAACAAAAAAAAATTTAAATAAAGTTTTCTCTAAACTCTAGTTACTTTTATCTTAAAAGCATTTAATTTGGGGCTGGGGTTGTGGCTCAGCAGTAGAGTGCTTCCCTAGCATGGGCAAGGCCCTGGGTTCGATCCTAAGCACCACATAAAAATAAATTAATTAATTAAAGATATTTTTAAAAAGCATTTAATTTACTAAATCCTATCAGACCATGAGTTTTTTAATCTTTACCACATCTTACATGATATGACACTGGTGACTCTCAAATTTAGGCAACTGTCCTTATTAGATAATGTGAGAAAGTAAAAGAAGAATGAAATCTTAAGGAAAAAAAAGAAAGCAATGTACCTCCTTACAGGGCATTTGAGGGGATTAATAACTGCCTAAAAAATTACCAGTGAGGGGCTCGGAATGTAGCAATGGTAGAGTATGTGCTTAGTATGAGTGAGGCCCTGGTTCCATCCTCAGCACTATGCCCATACCCCCAAAAGAAATTACTAATGAGGTCACTCAAAAGAAAACACAATGTAGAGAAAAAAGTATGGGGATCAGAGAAAGCTCAGTTCATGCCCTAACTACTAGTGGACATAAGAAGTTTTAGGTACAAAACAAGACGCCTCTGAACTTCACCTTCCTCATCTGTAAAAATGGGATCAATATCTACCCTGCTGGATTTTACTGAAGATTAAGTGGAAAATGTGTGAAAGCACATATAGTACTCATTCTGGTACATGGTAGGCATTCAATAAACATTCCTTCCTTTCTTCTTTCTTAATGTATTTGTTACCATGTGAATAACCTGAAATAATGACTGAAAAAATGTGGTAGATCATATTTCATAATTTCATAAAATGAAAGATAAAGATACAAACCACAATTATTTTTTTTAAAGAGAGAGAGAATTTTTTAATATTTATTTTTTAGTTTTCGGTGGACACAACATCTTTATTTTATTTTTATGTGGTGCTGAGGATCGAACCCAGCGCCCTGCACATGCCAGGCGAGTGTGCTACCATTTGAGCCACATCCCCAGCCCCCACAATTATTTTAATAAAATATGAACATAAATATCCTTAAAATTGCTATAACCAGTGTGACAAAATGGAAAGTAGATTAAATCAAAAGACATCACACTGGAGTTCCAAACTCAATTTCCTTATTGGCAAAATAATGCCAATACCATCTATCTTTAAAAGGTGGATAAAGAATTCAAATGAAGCAATGTATGTGAAGGTATAGTTCTCATTAATAAAACAGAAAACATTATTATTACCCTTCAGGGCAGAAATGTAGTGTATATCTTACTTTCAACCTAAAGTTTTAGTATAATTTTAAGGAATCCAGATAGATGATATATTTGCAAATTAACAATCTAAACATAACAGAGAAATGGGCCAAAAATTCTTTTGAATGCTCTTTCAAGTAGGAATATGTAATGAATAGTTCAAGTACTTATAAATAACATCATTTTGAGAATTTGTGTCCTTACCTTTTTTCATTTCCCAATTCTTCATTTTTCTGAGATTTTTCAAAGCATTTTTCTTTTCCCTTATATGAAAGAAAATTATCACTTTAAATTGTATGGTCCACTTTTGTAAGATGAAGGAGAACATGTAATCTATTCACAGTCTTATTTACCTTAAGCAAAGAGACAAATGATCCAATATGTGTATCTCCTTGTTCAGGAACTGCTACATCTTCTGTGTTGGGGTCAATAAAATCATACACCTCCTGGTCTAAGTATAGATTGATATTTATTTTAAAATACATACTAAATGCTCTGACACTATAGTGCTTAGAATAAAGTTTATTTTCTTAGTATAAGAGTTAGCTAAAGACATGATAAATTTTCAAAGTCCATTTTTAATAAAAGGCTCACTTTTAATAAGAGATATACACATGACATAAAATAGCAGACACCACATGAATTACCTTTCTGAGAATCAGGCTTGCTTCCTATTGTGTGACTCTCATTTCTTGAAGTCTGCTCTCTATTTGATTCTGAAACTTGAGAGTGAAGGCTGATTGTATCATCATCTGATGGCTGAAAAGAAATGAGCACAAAATACAAAAAGAGGCATTTGAGGGACTGAGGCTGTAGCTCAGTGGTAGAATGCTTGCCTAGCATGTGTGAGGCACTGGTTTGATCCTCAGCACCACATACAAAAAATTAATAAACAAAGATATTGTGTGTCCATCTACAACTAAATATATACACACATATATGTGTGTGTGTGTGTGTATATATATATATATAGGCAGCCAGGCATGGAGGTGCAGGCTTGTAATCCTAGCGGCTTAGAAGGCTAAGACAGGAGCATCACGAGTTCAAAGCCAGCCTCAGCAATTTAGTGAGGTGCTAAGCAACTCAGTGAGACCCTGTCTCTAAATAAAATACAGAATAGGGCTGGGGATGTGGCTCAGTGGTCAAGTGCTCCTGAGTTCAATTCCCAGTACCCAAAACAAAAAGAAAAAAAGAGGCATTTGAAACACACGACAAAGGTTATATTGCTTTAATCAAGCATGCAAATTATAAAATAATCACTTTACTTCTCCAGTTTTCAGATAAAAAATTAATAAGCTAAAGTTGACGTCTGCTTTAATAATCAGTATGTACTTTTTTTCATTTGAAATAATGATCATATTTTCAAATAAAGTCAAATGTGCAAATATCTCCATCTCAGAGTTCTAATAAAACTGTAAAACAAAACAGATCAGCGATGGAAAAGACTCACTTCTGTTGTAGACAATCGTTTCTCTCCATTATCACTTCCAATTCCAGAGTCAGGGCCATGATTTTTATTTGGATAAAAATCTTCCATACTATGAAAATAGAAATACTAAAGACAGTTAGGATTTTGTTCTCAAATAGATAATGCACACTTGATCTAAAACTTCCTTAGATAATACAAAATATATAATGATTGCTTATCTTGTGGTAGGAACTGGGCTAAGTGTATAATACCTTTAATATTTCTTGTGGGGGGCTGGGGTTGTGGCTAAGTGGCAGAGCACTCGCCTAGCACATGCGAGACCCTGGGTTCGATCCTCAGCATCACATAAAAATAAATAAATAAAATAAAGATATTGTATCCAACTAAAAAATAAATATTAAAAAATATATATTTCTTGTGAAAACTCAAGCAGATAAGTGAGGAAACTAAGGCTGGGGTAAAAATGGGGTAATTTACCCAAGGACACCCAACTTGCAAACCATGTGTAAATCTGATCCCCAGATTACCTAGCACTAAAGTCTCTGATATCAACTGGTACGCTTAAATTCCTCCTTTAATTTCAGTTTCATGCTTACAAAAACAAAAATTTATTTTTGTCTTTTCAGAAGTATATCAATAAACTTAGGGAAGCATCTACAAAGTATCAGGCACTGTGCTTAATGTTTGAGATAAAATGAGATGAACAAAAAGTTTGCCTTCAAAGGGCTCTCAGCCCAGAAGGGAAATGAGTCTGTTTATATGTTAATGAAGCCTATGACAGAGGTAAATTAAAGTGCCAGGAGAAAAAAGAGAGATCAACTAATTCTCCTTGGTAAGGTTAGGAAAGGCTTTACCCAAGAAAGAGGTATTTGAGCTTAAACTTAGCAAATTGCTAGCATTTGCTGAATGTCTACACTGTGTTAGGAACTGGGCAAGCTGTACCTCATATTTCATACATAGTCCATATTTTTAAAGTTGCTTCTTTGTACAAATGAGAATAATAAAGCTTATAAAATTCAACTTTTAAAGGGGAAAACTCTAACATTTACTGATAATCATTTGTTGAACTGGTTGCAAAGTACACATTTAATTCACATAACCACCTTATGAAGTGGGTATGGTTAACATTTTAGATAAGGAAACAGGCTCAGAGATTTTAAATAAACTATACAAAGCCAGAGAAGATTTAAGATGTTAAACCATTATTAGAGCTGACTCTACAATATTAAATCTATGTACAAACATATACATGCATTTGTAATAGATGACAATGATAATAAGCTATTTGTTGAGAAAATATTATAAATAATGCATTGTGCTAAGTACTCTATATACATTATTTAATTTAATCCTAATAGCATTTGTGTGATTATTTTATTTTTACATATTAAAAAACTAAGGACCAGAGACATTAAGACATACAGTTGTTAAGAGTCAAAAAAGACCTTTAAAGCTATCTTTATGTCTGATCCCAAAAGCTAATACTGTATATGTAACTATTGTAATGCCTATTCATGTAGAGCAAAGAGTTTACAAAATAGATAAGGCATGGGAAGGCATTTTAAGTAGTGAGAACCATATAGCCACGAACCTGTATATGAAAGTAAAAGCACATATAATAATTTTCCAAATAGTTCAATACAGGCTATTAGTGGGAGATTAACACACCTGACTGCTGGAAGCCATCCATGAACTGTGCATGAAACAAATCAACATGGAAGCCAGGTGGTAGGAAAGTCTGGTATCTGGGAACTCCCAGCGGCACTCCTGCTGGTTTGAGATCACCCAGTACCTGTGATATCCTACGTAGCTCTGCTAGGATCAGCACTGCACTGGAGTTGGGGTGACCAGCTGGAGTCACACAGCCACACAGCCTCTCAGAGATGGATATAGCTTGTCAAGATGCCAATCAACCTGTTTGCAGCAAGACTACTCCCACTAAAACCTTATCCCTGCCTTTGACGTACTCTCCCTTAAATAAAGAACCAGAGCCACTTTCTAGTTGTTCAGTTCTAGCTTCCACCAGGACTGAAGGATCTATCAGGAGTTCTGCTTTCTCTTTAAATCTGATTTCTGGCTCGCTCGCTCTCGCTCTCTCTCTCTCTCTCTCTCTCTTAGTTGTTGATAGACCTTTATTTTATTTATTTATATGTGGTACTGAGAATTGAATCCAGTGCCTCACACATGCCAGGCAAGTGCGCTACCACTGAGCCACAGCCCCAGGCCCCTGTCTCCTTATTTCTTTACTATCTATTTCAGACTTTCATTTTCTCAGGTGGCTCACAACCTTCTGAGCAGGAAACTACCCTGGCAGGGTGCTAGCTGCCCCATGAGACCTGACAATCAACTCTATAGATCTGCACTGTCCAATATAGTAAGTGACTACTAACCATATATGGGTATTTAGCACTTGATGTGTGGCTAGTCCAAATTGAGACACATGATAAATATCAAGTATACACCACATTTCAAAGATTTCATATAAAAATAAGCATGTAAAATATTTCACTAATTTTGTATATTAATTAAAGATTTAAATGGTAGTATTTGATATACTGGGTTAAATAGAATATATTATTAAAATTAATCAGGGCTGGGGGTTGTGGCTCAGTGGTAGAGCACTCACCTACCACGTGCAAGGCCCTGGGTTTGATCCTTACCACTACATAAAAATAAATAAATAAAATAAAGGTATCATGTCTATCTACAACTAAAAAAAAAAAAAAAAAACTCTAACAAATAAAAAGATCTCTTGATCTCTGGGCAGTATTGCAACAATATAAACTGATTTTTGTGCTTCCACTTCTGCTCACTTCCAGTCTATTCTTCTAAAAGTCAAATTAGTTGAAACAAATCAGATCAATACTTTATACTGTTCAATGACTTCCCTTTGTATTTTAAATAAAATTCAAACTTCTTGCCACAGACTACAAAGCCCCCACATGACCTGAGCCTGGACTACCTCTCCATAATCAATTTTTACCACTCTACCTTTCAGTCGCTCTACTAATCATTCTGGCTTCCTCTGAATACACTAAGTTCCTTCCCAACCTAAGGGAAGACACAGGTCATTTTTTTCTGCCTGAGTTGCTTTCCCCCTTACTCTTCACATGGCTGGATTTCTTCATTAGGATCTTTTTTTTTTTTTTTTTTTTTTAAAGAGAGAGTGAGAGAGGAGAGAAAAAGAGAGAGAATTTTTTTAATATTTATTTTTTAGTTATTGGCGGACACAACATCTTTGTTTTGTATGTGGTGCTGAGGATCGAACCTGGGCCGCACGCATGCCAGGCGAGCGCGCTACCGCTTGAGCCACATCCCCAGCCCTCTTCATTAGGATCTTGACTTAAAACTTCATCTTCCCAAAGAGACATTCCCTGACCACACTCTTGAAATATGGCCCTTTCCTTCATAGCACTATGATTTGAAAATTTATACATATGTACATATGTACAGATGCTCCTTGATTAATGTTGGTATTAAGTTCCAATAAACACATCATAAGTTAAAATATTTTAATTTGAAAATGTACTTAACACACCGAACCTACTGAACATCATAGTTTAGCAACACAGCCCATGGTAGCATATTGGTTGTCCACCCTCACAGTGAAGTGTCTGGGAGCTGTCATGCCCTTAATACCTTCTATTAGGCCCTGCCCCCCAACACTGTTGTATTGGGGATTAAGTTTTTAACACATGAACTTTGGGAAACATATTCAAACCAGAGCAAATGGCATGCACTTATACAAATTTGGTCCTTGATTTATTATGATTCATCTTACCATTGTTCCAACTTTATGATAGTGCTTAAGCGATATATGGATAGAAACTGTACTTTACATTTACTCACTGATTCATTCTCTACAAGATTGTAGGCTCCATGAGGTGCAAGACCAACATACAATGGCACTCAATAAAACATACCCTAAAATCTACCAGTAGGCATTCAAAAGGTATTTGTAATATAAATGACTAAATCAGTGAATGCCACTACTAAATTCATTTTAAAATAATGCATATTAATAGAGATTAGAATAGGTATTAACTTTAATTTTTATAGACTTGTTTGGTCCAATATTGTTCATAATATTAAGCAAAATAATCTTTAGGTACTATTTTTTTTTTTTTTTTTTTTTTTGGCGGTGCTGGGAATTGAACCCAGGGCCTTATGCATGCGAGGCAAGCACTCTACCAACTGAGCTATATCCCCAGCCCCCTAAGTCTAATGTTTAGATATTTAACACTACACAAGCAAGAGAAATATTCAAGGAAAAAGGTCCTATTTGGAATTTAAGAACTTGTACTGTTACCAATAGTATTTTGGATACTGCCATTCCAAGCAATCTAAACTTTATCACATATGCAAAGACAAACCTTTAAATACTTTAGTCAGGGGCATATTCTCTCTTTCTGTAGTCTCACCCCATTCCAAGTTATATTCCATATCACTGCATAGAATTATATTTTCTTGGTGGGGTTCTTTTTTTGGGGGGGAACTGGAGGTCAAACCCAGGGCTTTGTGAATGCAAGGCAAACACTTTGCCACTGAGCTACATCCCAGCCCGAATTATATTTTCATAAAATCTTTCAGACCAACCTGCATCTTGAAAGGACGGATTATAAACAAATATAATTTACCATTTCAAAATCTCATAAGGAAATCATCAAAATCATAAGAAATGTCAATGACATATCATCTTTGATCAGTCCTAAAGAATATAACAAAGGGGATGAGGATGTAGCCCAGTAGTAGAGCACTTGCCTAGTATGCGCAAGACCCTGAGTTCCATCCCCAGCATCATACACACACACACACACACACACAAAAGAATATGACAAAAAGAAAAAACATCATGCTCTTCCACCAAACTCAGTTTGAAGTAAAATTGTATTTGCTATTACAAATGTAGAATACAGAAATCACAAAAGTAAATTAACAGTTGTTATAGCTGAGAAATTGGTGATTCTGCAATATAATGTCAAATGTTTACATTTTCACTGCTAAAATAATAATAATTATCTGAGAAAATCTCAGATTTATTCTAGTGTCTTAGAAGTTCATTCTCTGATGGTGATATTTAGCTCAGAAATACTGATTTTACCACTGGGCCAATCAGCCTAAATATACTCAGTACACTTAAGAATAATAAATATCTTCAAAAAAAAGTGAAAACAAAAAGAGACTATAAAAACAATATATTACCTGTCTGTGAGAGGCTGAGAGGGCATTCTTTTACTCAATGATGGAAGATCCAGGGAATCTGGTTTCTTATCCATTCTACAACATGCTTGGATATGTAAGTACTTAAATATGTGTACTTTACCCTTTAAACATATCTGTTAAAAAAAAAACAAATGAGATGTATTTATTATACAGCTCAAAAATATAAATGGGAATTATCAAGTTATTTATTTTAATAATGTCAAATTATGTTATGATATAATAATCTTAATTGATACTTTGCATATTTAAAGAGTTTGTACATCTAACATTACATGGAAAACTTGAACAATACTGACACCAATTAAATGCTATTGATATCTCTGTTCTTATCAAAAAAGTTAATTTTTCTATAATTTACTCAAGCTTTCTCGTTAAAAGTAGAATGTACAAACCACTAAACGATATAAAAATTGACAACACATGAAAGTTGCCCTTATTAGAAAAAGAAGAAAAAGAAACAAACTATTCACTGATTTGGTGATAACAGAGCAAAATATATATATAATTTTTAAGGTAATCTCATCAGAACCACAAAGATGTTTGGTATGAACACTGAAAGAAAACTAAAATAAAAATAATGTAAATAAAGAGAAAGTGAATTTGTTGAAAGGTATAATGATAAGATTGATTAGAATAAAATTTAAAAAAAAAACATTGGTCAGTTCAATTGGAAAATTATTTTTTATTAGTTATGAAGGAAAGAAATAACAAGGGGTAAAAAAAACTATGTGAAAGAAGGTATTTTGGGTAAAACTGATGGAAAATGAGAAGCAAAGAAATTGTAAGTAATCTTTACAAAGGTTATTTATTTACAGTCATTATGAGTGACATCAAATAAATATTTCCCAAAATTTTTAATAAAAATATCTTGTTTGATGGGTTCACATTACCTTACCTCACATGCAAAAATAATCAACAAAGTGGTACATATACACAATGGAATATTACTCGGCCATAAAGAAGAATAAAATCTCATTTGCCAGTAAATGGATGGAACTGGCGACTATTAAGGGAAATAAGCCAATCCCAAAAAACCAAAGGCTGAATGTTCTCTCTAATATGAGGATGCTGACTCATAATAGAGGAGAGAGAGGAGTGGAGGTTCACTGAACTGGACAGGGAGGAATGGGAGGAAGGAAGAGGGATGGGAATGGGAAAAACAGTAGAATAAATTAAACATAAATCTCCTATGTTCATATATAAATATATGACCATTGTAACACCACATCATATACAACCACAAGAATGGGAAATTATATTCCATGTATGTATGATATGCCAAAATACATTGTACTGCTAAAAATAACAAATAAAAAAGAAAGAAATCAACAAAGACAACTACATAGCTGGAGCAGTGGCACATGCCTGTAGTCCCAGTGGTTGGGGAGACTAATGCAGGAGAATCACAAGTCCCAAGCCAGCCTCAGCAATTTAGTAAGGCTCTAAGCAACTTAATGAGACCCTATCTCAAAAAAATTCAAAATAAAAAGGGCTAGTGATGTGGTCCAGTGGTTAAGCACCCCTGGGTTCAATACCTGGTAACCAAAAAAATAAAAATAAAAATTATACCAGGCATGGTGGCACATGCCTATAATCCCAGCAACTCAGGAGGCTGAGGCAGGAGGATCATTGAAAGGTTGAAGCCAGTCTGGGCAACTTAGCAAGACCCTGTCACCAAATAAAAACAAAAAATGGTGGGGTTGTGGCTCACTGATAAAGCATCCAAGTTCAATTTCCAGTATCAAAAAGAAAAAAAAAAGTGGGGCATGGTGGTGCAAGCCTGTAATCCCAGGTGCTTGGGAGGCTGATGCAGGAGAATCACGAGTTCAAAGCCAGCCTCAGCAAAAAGCAGGGCACTAAGCAACTCAGTGAGGCCCTGTCTCTAAATAAAATACAAAATAGGGCTGGGGATGTGGCTCAGTGGTCCAGTGCCCCTGAGTTCAATCCCTGGTACCCCTCCCCCCCCCCGCAAAAAAGAAAGAAAATTATAATTCCAAGTAAAAGATGTTTTAGGTAATTCTCATAGATACTAGGTCTGATTCATTACTGAAAAAATTCATTTGAAAGGAAAATAAAAATGAGTTATTAGGATATAAATACATTACCAATTAAAGTGTGCTAAATAGTATCCCACTAAATTGTTGAGGATCTTACTAAGTTGCTGAGGCCAGCCTAGACCTTGCAATCTTCTTGCCTCAAATCACTGGGATTACAGGCATGTGCCCAGCCTTTCTTCCCATTTTTGAGGTGGTCAATTCCCCTTCTTCAAACTGACTGGCTGCTCTCTAGGCCTAAGACTGATACCTGTCAATCTTAGATGTGAGAAATTCCTGTTTTAGGTTACTCCCTCATTTTGGCATAGCACATCCTGCTACTTCCTAAGAATGGTAGCATGGGAATTAAAATTTCTGAGACTTTGCATGTTTGAAATATTTTTCTACCTAACATCTGATTGACAGTTTGAATGTAGAAAGTTGGAGTTATTCTCTCAGTCTTTGAAAACATAATTTTAATGTCTCCTAGTTTTCTGAGCTGCTGCTAAGAAATTATTCTGATCACCACACCCATGAATGTTGAGAGCCACAGCCAAAGGGGCCCCAGCAAACTTCCAGCTGCCAGCTGATTGGCTCCTCTGCGGTGATGCTCATTGGGCTGTTTCCCTGCCCTTTCAGACCACGGAGCTGCTCATTGGGGGACTCTTTTGGCTCTGCCCACGCGACCCAGCCAATCGGCCTTATCCAATTTACGTCTCCTAATAACTTTTGAAAGTCGTTAAGTGATTTGAGTTGATCTACTCGTATTTGAATTTTTGGTGGACGGACCATGGTTGAGAATAATAGAACTCCTAAATAATTAATTGGAAAATTTAATTGTACTTTATCTATTGCTATCTCTAGATTATAATTTTTTAATAAGTTTGTAAGTGTGGCATAACATTCTAGCAATGTGTTTTTATCTTTGTGTGCTAATAATACATCATCCATATAGTGAAATATTTGTAGTTCAGGATTTTGATTTCTAAGTGGCTGGATTACTTTGTTAACATAAATTTGACACATAGTTGGGCTGTTAGCCATCCCTTGAGGGAGTACTTTCCATTCATATCTCTGATCAGGACCTTCATGATTCAGTGCAGGGATAGTAAATGCAAAACGTGGACTATCCTCAGGATGAATTGGATTTGAAAAAAAAAAACAATCTTTAATATCTATAACTAAAACATACCAGGTTTTTGGCAAAGCAGACAATTGAGGAATCCCCGATTGAGCAGGTCCCATAATAACCATCTCATTATTAATGGCTCTTAAATCTTGCAATAATCTCCATTTACCAGATTTCTTTTTGATGACAAAAATTATGGGGAGATACAGACTGTGTCACATAAATGTGTTCCAAATTTCCCTTCTTTATTGCCCCCACCCTGGTTTTACTGAAGTATGAATGACAAATAAAAACTTAATATATCTTAGTGCATAATGTGATGTTTTGATTTATGTAAACATTGTCAATTTACTGCAACAAAACTAACATACCCAACACCTCACATAATTATTTTATTGCATATACTGTGAGAACACTTGAGGGCTACACTATCAGCAAATTAAAAGTTTATAATACAGCATTATTGACTACAATCATCAGATTACACATTAGGCCTATAGTACTTATTCATTTTTAACTACTGAAGAATAGTTATCACTTGATTCTTATCTCCCCTTTTCTCCATCTCCCAGCCCTTTGTAACCATTTTACTCTCTGCCACTTTGAGTTCACCTTGCTTTTTGATGATTCCTTATATAAGGAGGGTATCCAGTATTCGTCAATGTTTGGCTTATTTCACTTAGCATAATGTCCTCAAAATTCATCCATGTGGTTGCAAATGGCAGGATTTCCTTCTTTTTGAGGGCAGAATCATATCCCTATCTTATCCCTATCATATCCATATCTTTACTATTGTGAATAATGCTTCAATGAATATGGGGATATAAATAACTATTTCTTTTGAATATTGTGATTTATGAGAAATAGTTAGCCTTATTCCTATTTTATTTTCTTTTTTTGAGGTGGGGGTACCAGGGATTGAACTCAGGGGCACTCGAACACTTGAGCCACATCCCCAGCCATTTTTTATATTTTATTTTGAGACAGGGTCTCTGAGTTGATTAGAGCCTCACTAAGTTGCTGAGGCTGGCTTTGAACTCGTGACCCTCCTGCCTTAGCCTCCCAAGTCTCTGGGATTACAGGTGTGGATCACAATGCCTGGCCTTATTCCTATTTTCTGGCTCACAGTTCCTAAAACCTTTACAGAATTTCTTAAGTGTCCTGTCCTATGGCATGAGAGAACCTTGGAGAGAATCATAGAATAAGGGGTTGGTAGCCAGGAGAAACAACCATGTGATTAGAGAGTTGGAATTTCCAGCCCCACCCCATCACCACCCATCACCAGCAAGGGGAGAGGGAGAAAAGAGAGGGGATTAAAGATGAGTTGATCACCAATGGCCAATGACTTAACCAATCATGACTACACATTTAAGCTTCCATAACAAATACAGGGTTCAGAAAGCTTCCAGAATGTTGAATATGTGGAGATATCTGGAGGGTCATCCATTCGGAGAGAACATGGAAGCTTCACATATACCTTGCCCTATGCACTTCTTCTCTCTCACTGTTCATTTGTATCCTTTGAAATTTTTTTATAATAAACCAGCAATAATAAGTAAAGTCTTTCCCTGAGTTCTATGAATCACTTTTAAAAAAATCAATCAAATCTGAGAAGGGGGTCATGGAAAATGGACTTATAACAAGTGGGTCAGAAGTATAGGTGCACAGTCGAGTGGGATTGAGACCAATGGGATCTAAAGCTATCTCCAGATAGATAGTATCAGAATTGAATTGAATTGAATTATAGGACATCCAGTCAGTGTCTGTGGTGAGAAACCCCCCCACAATTTGGTAAGCAGAAGTTAAATAATCTGCATTGGTAATTTGAATAAGAAAAATACTTTTTTTCTATCACTTGAAATTATATACCTAGAAATGGGGTTGCAAGATCACATGGTAGTTCTATTTTTAACTTTTTGAGGAAGCTCCATACTATTTTCAATAATAGCTGTATCATTTTATAATCCTACAATACTGTACAAGGATGCCCTTTTCATTATATCCTCACTAACATTTGCTATCTTTGGACTTTCAGTAAAAGCCATCCTAACAGGTGTAAGGAAATATCTCATTGTGGTGGCATTTCCTTGATGATTAATGATACTGAGAATCTTTTCATATAGTTCTTGTCCATTTGCATGTCTCCTTTAGAAAAAAAATCTATTCACGTCCTTTGCCCATTTTTAAATTGTTTTTTTTTCCTCCTACTGTTACTTAAATTCCTTATATAATTTAGATATTAACCCCTCACAGGATATATGGTTAACAAATATTTCTGGATATCTACAATGCAAAAACATTTAATAAGTCCTCATTTGCTTCAGTGGAAGGCTTTCAGTGTTTTGGTCTATCTTTCATCTTTGAAATTATTCCTGAAATGTTTAGTGATCTTTGGCTATCTGTTCATTTTCAAGAGCGAAGCATTAAAAAGCCAACTGGAAGCTCCAGGTACATGGGGGAAATTTACTTGTAAGCTTCCATCTATCTGGTAATCAAACGGGGACTGGTCATTTCATCAGGTAACACTAAAAGATCAGTGTATAGATAAGTCTTTTCTCCTGGTTCAATCAGTTTATTACAGAAGAAATGTTTCAGTCCTGACTCAAATATACAAGACAGGCTCTGGGCATTCCAGGATCCAAGTAGTTGAAGTCTACTGTAGGTTCCTGACATTTAGCATGCAAGCATTCACTGTTTTCAGCATAGGGTCTCACTTCTGCCTATAGCTGTACCTGTATGACTGAGTCCCCATAACAAAATTAGTAACTTTTTTTTTTCACTTATAGGATTCTACCCTCCTTGGATCAAATTTTAAAAAGCCAAGTGGAGCACACACTTTCCTTCCTCTGGTCAATCTGACCAGACCCCCTATTCCCATTCCTATAACTATCAATTGCTAACTTTGTTATCTTTGCTACAGAGAATGAAGGAAGGACGTCATAGTCTGATTTACAAACTTGATTTGCAGAAACATAGGTTGCTCAATGATCCACCAGATGATCCACCAAGAAGTCTAAAACTTTGGGGCTGTGATTGTGGCTCAGTGGTAGAGTGCTTGCCTAGCATGTGCAAGGCACTGGGTTTGAGTCTCAGCACCACATATAAATAAATAAAGGTCCATCAATAACTAATAAAAATATTTTTAAAAGAAGTCTAAAATTCTTGATTTTATTAAAAACTTCTAAAACTATCAACTTCTTCCCTGGGCTCCACCTTCTGTGTCCTTCTCCCTTAAATATCCCATAATCGTGCTTGCTAGGGAAAAGAGGAATTTGAGGTCCTGTTCACCAACCTTTGGGTTTGTACCTTCTTGATTAAACTTTCTCTATTCCAAGCACTAGTATTCAATGTTTGCTGCATATCAGGCACGTAAATATGATTTTCGGGGTTGGTAACACTTGGTGCCACTGACTCTGGTTTTCTTAATAGTTGTGCTATTCAATATGGTAGCTACTAGCCACATGTGGCTATTCAAATTTAAATCAAATTGAAATAAAACTAAAAATTCAGTTTTCTGTCACTCTATATACTTGCAAATACTCAATTGTCACGGTGGCTACCATATTGGACAGTACAAATACAGAACATTTCAATCACCATGGAAAGCAATAATGGGCAGCATTTTTCTAAATATTATACAAATTTCAGGCTTCTGCTGAGGGAAGGAGTGAATCATTTGGCCTCTGCACTAAGGAAAAATATCTAAGGATCTACCTGCTCAAGGTAAATTCTAGACTTCTGCTGCGGCAAGTGAGGGGTAGTCATGTAGTTATGGGACTAAGGGCAAGAATCTGAGGGCGTAAATTTTAGACCTGTGGTGTAAAATATAGTAGCCACTAGCCACATGTAGCTAATGAAATTCCAACTAAATAAATCAAAATGAAATAAGTACAAATTTGGTTCCTTAGTGACGTTAATCATATTCCAATCATTCAGTGTCAGAGTACATGCTTAGCACGTGCAAGGGCCTAAATCTAATACCAGCACCAAAAACAAAACAAAGTATTTTTTAAAAATCCACTTGTAGCAAGTGGTTACAGTACTGGATAGCACAGATTACAGAACATTTCCATCATTCAGAAAGTTCTACTGGAGATCACTGCCTTAGACATTCAGTCCCTCATCCTATATTCAGAGTTACATGTTATGATCAATACTTGTGCCACTTCCAGGTTTGCACAGTAAATCAACCTGCTTCTTGCTGATTTCCCCGACAGCTGACACGGTCACAGTTTTCCCCCATTTGCTAAGACAGCTACTACCAGGACCCCAGCTATTTGAATTACAAAAGATACGCCCTTTGGAATAAATGGAATATACCTCTGTAGGAAGAAAATTGCAAACCCTGAGCCAGGGCACAAAGCTTGAAGGTAGTGTGGGCTGTTCTTTCACTGCCATCTGCTCTGCAGACAGATACTCATGCAGCATAAGAGGCGCTAGGCACCACTGTTCCATCTATTTTTCATTTTCCAAAACTCTGTTGACATCTCTTCTCCACTGTTCCCTTTCATACTCTTCATCCTTCTGGATTTATGCCTTAGCTTTTTCTTTATCATTTTAGTGGACTCTACATGGACTTAATCTTCATTAAACTAAAGGCCAGAATTAATTTTTTCACTTGTATCTTGTTCTTTCTGTTACGATTTCATCTCTCGGTGCCAAGAATGTGCTACAATTCATCCCACAATAAATCCCAAGTAGATACATACCTGAGTATGAAATAGGAAGAGAGACTTCGAGGTCTATTTTGCAAAACAACATTAACAAACAGAATTAACAGTTTATAAGCAGAAAGCTGATGTCTGAGTTTTCCAAATGCTATTCTACAGCCTACACTAAAACTTCTACCAAAGTAGAAAAAAATATCATCTTAGAAAATCTCCTTTAGATAATAGTATCTAAACAACAAAATTGGCTCATTTTGGTGTTTTTTAAACTTAATAAGCAGATAAAAATTATGAACAAAATGAGAAGAAACAAGTATCATATTTTTATTACAGACCTGTGCTGGTGGTACTTGCAATGGATTGTTATCCAAAATTATTACTTGTAAATGATGCAGCTTCCTGTAACAAACTGGAATTTCGGTCACTTTATTACAAGAGAAATCCAGCTTGACTAAGGGAAGATCTCCTAATTCTGTTCAGAAATGAAAATAATTAAGTTAAATTCTACACAGTTATTCTCTAATTCATGTGAGTAAAAATAGTGAACATCTTACCATCTGGCAATACATGAAGATTATTTCTTCTTATATTTAGCTCTCTAAGGGAATGTAATTTTCCCATTTGTTGGGGAAGGACCTGAATCTCATTGCAGCTAATATCCTAAGGAAAACAAGAAGAAAAAATCATAATAAACTAATAAATACAGATAAATTCCAATTTTAAATTAAAGCATATGATTAATAGCTAGGAGAAGTTACTTCCAATGTCATTTCTCTAAAAATTAATTTATCTGGGAGATTCCTATTTATATTACACCATGAAGTCAACCTAGCATAGTCAACAAAAATTTTTCTGTGTAAAAAAATCTGGCGCACACCTGTAATCCCAGCAGCTCCAGAGGCTGAGGCAGGAGGATCAAAAGTTCAAAGCCAGCCTCAGAAACTTGGTGAGGGCCAAAGCAATTTAGTGAGACCCTATCTATACTAAATAAAATACCAAAAAAAAAGGCTGGGATGTGGTTCAGTGGTAAGTGCCCCTGATTCAATCCTTGGTACCAAAAACAACAACAACAAATCTTATTAACTACATTAAGTACACCTCTCAAAAAATCTCAGCTGAAGACCAACCTTTGCCCACTAAAACCAGAAGTAAGGATGATCCAGGTGTTCTTCAGACATAGAGGTAAAATAAAATACTAATAACTATCTCTCATTGCCACAATCTGTCAATTATTATAGTTGATTTGAGATAATCATATAAGTAAAGCTAAGAAAGTTAACAATCCAAGTTGGAGAACCCAAGATTATGGTCAGGATCAATTTAGCTAAATTTGGTTTTTTCAAAGGATTATGAAATATGAGGGGTTACAAGCTCAAATGGTTCACAATACAACTCAAAGATACTCTAGGAGATCAGAAAACTTGAAATTTAAATCAGTGTTAAATAAAAATGTAAGCCCTGATTTAAAGAAAAACATACCAAGTTTACATAATAAGCGAATAAGGAACGGTTTAACTGTGCTCTCCTCTCCCGCCTCTTTCTTATAATTATATTGAGGTAGGATAGAAGACATAAGAATAGGGAGAAAGAAGGCATGCGGGACAAAAAAGAGTGCCTGTGATTTAAAGTCCAGATTTAAAGTTCACTTTCACACAGATTAAAAGACCAGATTTAAAGGAGCCTTTCATATACCTTGATCAAAAACAGCACTAATAAATCAATTATTAGGCCTTGTCTATGGGTATACCAGCATAGTACTGTTTAAATTCACAAAGTAAAATACATCAAAAAACAAAGGAAGGAAAAGCCTGTTTCATTAATGGTCAACATGTCAATAAATGACCACCATCCCAGTAATGGTTAACATGTAGAGTCACCAAAACTAAAAACACTCTCTTAGATGATGTCCCTGTACTATTGACCTTATGTGTGTAAATATACCTAGCTAAGACGCAGCTAGCATGTTCCTCTCTCACGCCCACGTTCCACCATGTCTCTCAGGGGGTCTACTGCTTTCTTCCAATAAATTCAATCTGTGCCTCACTTTGATCCTTAAATTCCTTTTGCAATGATGTCAAGGACCCTCAGGGCCTGAGTTAAGGTCTGTCTCTCTTTTCAGAAACCTCCTTAGGACCCCTGTCCCAGCAACAACATAAACAAAAAGGGAAATGTGCAACATGATCTTAGACAGAAGCCATTCCTGACATACTGCAGATGAAATTCAAGTTTTACTACAATTACTCCCAATTCCCAGCTTTCACTGAAAATTATTTTAGCTTGGCAGGAGATGGGTGGCATATACACTCAGTTTTATCAACTTTAAAAAGTTCAGGAATGTCAATTCCGAAGAATATTAAAGCCACATAAGGAAGAATCCAATAAAGCTCCTGATAATTAGGAAAACGTATCCTACATACATTTTTCAAAAGATATCTAAGGCATCTTCATTCAACAAGTCTTAATCAAATATTATTTATTAGGCACTATTCTAGAGCTGGGAACACAGAAGAAAAAGAACAAATTCAGCCCTCACAGTTCCTTATGGAGTTTCCTTTCTAGCAAGGGAAGTAGATTATTTCATATGCTAGAAGACGATAAGTGCTATTAAAAATTTTTTAAAGCAGGGTAAAGGAAAATGGCAGTGCTACTAATAATGGGAAGGGACATTAACAATTAAGATCATCTCACAGAGAAGGTGATATTTGAGGAGTATTAATATATGAAAAAGGAAAATTCCAGGCAAAATGATAAATGTAAAGGTCCTTAGGAAGAACACATCTGACATGCAAAAGTAACAGCTAGAATTCTGGGGTAACTTGGGAGAAGTGGGTAAGGGAGAGAGTAGGGTGTGGGTAGGGGATATACTTTTCACTTTTACTCTGAGATGGCAGAAACCAGAAACTTTTGAGCAGAGGAATGACATGATCTGACACGTTTTGATAGGATGGCCTTGGCTGCTATATTCAGAATAGACTATTATTCAAATGATGGACAATAAAGCATTAGGAAAACACCGTTTAAAATAAATACTAGTGCTTCTTTCCAAAGGTGTCTGATACTAAAGATTTCAATATAGAAATCTGACACATAGCTGCCACTTCCTAGAAGAAATAATCCCTAGCATAGGAAATTAACCTACTCCAGAGGATAATGCACAAAATACTCTGCTGGGGGATTGGAGAGAATATTTCCTAGATTTTTTTTTTTTTTATTTTTTATTGATGCCCTTCAATGGATGAATGGATAAAAAAAATGTGGCATTTATACACAATGGAGTATTACTCTGCATTAAAAAATGACAAAATCATAGAATTTACAGGGAAATGGATGGCATTAGAGCAGATTATGCTAAGTGAAGCTAGCCAATCCCTAAAAAACAAATGCCAAATGTCTTCTTTGATATAAGGAGAGTAACTAAGAACAGAGTAGGGTCGAAGAGCATGAGAAGAAGATTAACATTAAACAGGGATGAGAGGTGGGAGGGAAAGGGAGAGAGAAGGGAAAATGCATGGAAATTGAAGGAGACCCTCAGAGTTATACAAAAGTACATACAAGAGGAAGTGAGGGGAAGGGGAAGAATATTTCCTAGATTTTTAATGACAGAATATAACCACATTCCTGTGGCTAAGTACCATGGGAATACTCACAAATTCATTATATGATTTACAATTGTCTGCCATTCATCCTAATGCCATCTACCCATCTGTTATTACTGATTCTGAGAGTTTAAGGCATAATAATTTATATTAATTTTATGTTAGGGTCTGGGGATGCAGCTCAGTTGGTAGAGTGTTTGCCTCATATGCACATGGCCCTGGGTTCATTCCCCAAAACCACACACACACACAAAAAAAAAGAGTAATTTTATACTAAAGTAATAGTATTGAATATTTTAAATACTCTCCTTAAAATACTTGAATAAATCTAAAAATCTTAAATATTTTTCATGTTTCATTTATCTAAAAAATATCTCATGTAATATAATTTAAAACATAAGACCAGAAATTGAATTAAGAAAAAAAGAAGAAAAATAAATTACAGAGCTCTAAAATCTTAAAATATTTCTATAATCTTTACAAGACACTGACAGTGTACAGGTCAAAGAAAGTAATCATCTCTTTTAATATGAATTTGTTAGATCTCCATTCATTTTTTTAAAATATAAAGTTAAGAGTCCATTAACAAAAGGGAGTATTTTCAGGGTATAAACTGCTAAAAATAAAGTCATACAAAAGATTAAAAGTAATAAGGATGTTTATAATATAGAAAAACAGGTCTTATAATTTAGAAAAATAGAAGGTAGGCACACACAGGTTATAAGTACCTGAGGGAAGAGAGGTTGTCAGTATCTATATCTCACCCCAGGACCAATGGGAAAAAAGTGATGGGGGGAATTCAGTTTGGTTCAAAATAAGATTACTAACAAACAGTTTTGCAAAAGAAAACCAGGGGTGGTTCAGACACACACAAACAGAGCTGTTCACCACCAAAAATGTGCTAAATAGATCAGGGATTCCTGCATTAGGGAGTAATTACATCTGTTCACTTTTAAGATCTCTGATATGCTTACAATTCTATGGTTCTAAAACACAAAGGTGAAATTCAAGGAAGTTCCCTTATGTTGTAATTGGACACGCAGGTATTTCTGAATAAATAAAAGGAATTCCCAGCACTTCAGTTCATCATAGTCTAACAATAAATTCCCGTTATAAAGTTGTAGATAAGTTCCTCAAGAAAACTTTTGGTTCACTAGACATAATAAAGTATGCTTAAGAACACGTTAAAATACCTGTTTATTGGAAAAGTGTTATTCAAGATAAAACAAAATAATCAGCATGTTACACTGTGTGAAATGGGGGGAACCAAAAGATAGTAAGATAATAGAGCAATGTTTTAAGAATCCAATTATGTTTCTCTCTGAGTTCAATGCTCTTTAAGAACTAAAATATTTTATCCAAGGTAATTATTTTAAATTATTCTATATTTCTATAAACAACAGAATATAATGGCTTCTTTTCATTTATCTTGGTCCCCAAGGAGTTATAAAATCACATGAGCATAAAGTAAAGGAAAAGTTATTTTGTTAATTCTGTTTACAGACATTGTACTCTCTTCTTTAATCACCATTCTCTATGGCTCTACAATAATCCTGTAAAAACTTAAAAACAGCAACAACAAAATACCTTATCTTTTCCCCAAGACTTTTACTGTCCACAAAATGAAAAAACAAATACTTATTCATTTAAAAGCTATTTTTTAAAGCTCAGAAGCCTTCTAATCCCACTAGGGCTAGGAACAACTAGGCTTTTTTTTTTTTGTGGCTGGGCACTAAAATGAGACACAACACAGTATCTCATAATTTGACAAAAGTAAATTTAAACATATACCAATTTATTCATTTAAAAAATTACAGTGAAATTCCACACATAAATAACTTATCTTCTAAAATGTAACAGTATTTATTATGTATATTACATATAATTTTTTTAACTATTTTACTCACCAATTCCATTAAATCTTTTAACTTTCCAATTTCTTCTGGAATGGATACCAGTTTATTATTACTGACGACCAAAACTTTAAGGGGAAGATCAAATAAGTATTTTGGCAATGTTGATAAAAGATTTCGACTGAAAAGAAAAGGAAGTCTCATTATGAGAAAATATGTCTGAAACTTGACTGTTACGTTGAAAAACAATAAACTTCCTGGAAAGTAAATTTCACTAAGTAACAACTACCATTTAATGAGTGCTTACTTTGTATCAGGCATATGTAAATTCCTTACATACAGTGTTTTATTTAATCCCCACATTAACCCTACAAAATAGGTAGCATTATCTCTATTATACAAATAAGAAAATGAAGGTTAAAACTTGTTAAGTGACTTGCCCAGATGTAACAAAGACTCAAATGTAAGTCCTGCTGTAAAGTTTGTGTAGCTATCTATGACAATGCCTTATTATATCATCAGTGCTCAAAAACTCAGAATGATTCTTCTGAGCTAGAGAATGCCAGAACCTTGCTCATCATTTCAGTATATTCAGTACTTCCAAGCCTTTAACTGTGGAAAGGCTCCAAGGATAAATTTGCATGTACTCTGTTCAAATTATGAAAGAATGAGTAAGACTGTATCTTTAAAAACATGCTGCAATTCTAACTTACTCCCTTTGTTAGTTTACAATAGAACAGGCTATTAGCACCTTTACCTCTGCTCAAAGTTGATACATTTCTATTTCTGGGATCCATTTATAATGTAACAACTAACATTTATTGAGTATTTACAATGTTCAGATAACCTCAAATGGATTAATTCAACTAACACAATCACCTAATTTAGGAAGGTAGATACTATTATGATCCCCATTTTATAGACGACAAAAAAAAAAAAGTCACAAAGAGCTTAAGTAAACTGCTAAAAGTCACACAACTGGTAATGGGGAGAGTCAGAATTCAGTCCCAGGCAATCTGGCTCTAGGACCCTTGCCCTTCAACTATTAGGGTCAAACTTAAATGCTGATGCAGACTGACCCAAATGATCCCATTACCAAAATATATAGAGAGGATTCCATTCTATTTACATACTAAGAAGCACTGACAAGCAATAAGCTATTATTTTTCCTCTTTTTCCAAGTAACACTTATAGACCTATACCTAGTATCTTGTGCAATATACATTGCAACAAAAGCCCAGTGTTTCAAGGCATTTTAAGGACCCTTCACCCCATCTTATCCCTGCAAAGGGCATCCAGAAACACTAGACTGGCTTTAATCACACATCGCAGACTTAAAATTTAAAAAAAAAAAAAAAAAAAGACAATGCCCCTCAACTAGTAATCCTGGCTAGGCTGCTGGAATGTCAGATACGCTAGGGGCCTGTCACAATCCTTCATACCGTCAGGGTCAAGCAGGCTCCTTGGTGAAATGGTCTGTCTGGGACCTTTCACCCTGGAGCACACAAGGATATTTCTGCAAGAAAATCACCTCAGAGGTTTACCAAGACATTTTCACCAAAATAGAATAATAAATGGGAAAATAAGAGCAAACTCATTCTAATTCTCCCTCAGGCCAATGAAACAAAACAAAACAAACAAACAACAAAAAAAATTTTAAAAATCAGTTTATCTTCTTCCCTTAAGAAGCATGTTAATTGAAATTTCTCCAGAATCTGGTTACTTCCTTCATAGCAAATAAGTCACTAATCATCACTTTTATACTACATGTTTTAGAGAGAACCAAAGGAAACAAGTTTTATTTCAATATAGTTTGTCAAGAATGTTTGTGACTATAGGGGCTGGGGTTGTGGCTCAGTGGTAGAGCGCTCGCCTCGCATATGTGAGGCCTTGGGTTCAATCCTCAGCATCATATAACAATAAATAAATAAAGGTGTTGTGTCCAACTACAACTAAAAAAATTTTAAAAAAAGAATGTGACTATAAACAAAAATTAGAAGTCAACTTTTAGAGGTCAAAATAGGATAGAACTGGAGCAACTTTCAGTAACACTATTCTAAGACATGTCATACATATTAATACAGAAATTTAATTCACTTTTTTGGCAAATTGCTTTTTTTCACAAAAGAAAAAATTGAAACAAAAACAAAGACAAAATATAAAAATATCTCACTTTCCTGAAATCTATTCTAAGCCAGGCCAAAGAGTATCTGCTTATGCAAAGAAGAAACTCAAATGACTGATGCCTACAGAAGTAAACTTCTCTCACACCTTTTTTTTTCTTTTTTTTTAATTTGTTCTATTCTCTCACATTTTAAGTATAAAGTGGTTTCAGTTAAAATAGTGTGTACTGTCAGGAACACCAGCGGGGACCATATAAAAGAATCACTTTAAGCAATGGGCATGGTGGTTCACTGGAGGCTGACACAAAGAGAATCACAGGTTCAAGGCCAGCCTGGGCAACTTAATAGGACCCTGTCTCAAAATAAGAAATAAAAAGATCTGGGGATGTACCTCAGTGTTAGAGCATGGGAGGTTGTGGGAGGTTCTGGAACCAATCCCCCAGAGATACTGAGGGAATGATCATACATGAGACTTTGGGCAAGTAGCTTAACCCAATTTACTCCTCTGTAGTGCAGGGATAATACTATTACCTACCTCAAAACAGTGTTAGAACATTAGATGAGATGATATGGGTAAAGTGTTTAGAATACTGCCTGGCACATGGTAAGCACTTATTAAGGATAAAAATTATCATCCACTTCCAAACTTTCCAATACTCCCATCCCAATCCATCCACCCTTGAAGAAGCAACAAATCACAAAAGTAATAAAAATAACTTAAGAACTGATTCTTTATAATGTTTCACTGTAACTATGGATTCATATAAGCAAATGTGTATCATGCTGCTATGATTTGAAAAAATATTTATGATTTAAAGCCTTGCTACTTGTGAGATCTAAAGACTAGCAGGCAGAAATGGGCATTACCAGAAAACCTTTTAAAAATGCAGGCCCCACAGCAAATCTAAGGAATTAGAATCTGCTTTTAATAAGATCCCCAGATGATTCCTGTGTATTTGAGAAGCACTGCTCTAAAAGGACAAGACCAAAAGCCTACAAAATAAGGTGAACATATAAACAATACAAATAATGGGGCTAGGTTGTGGCTCAGTGGTAGAGTGCCTGCCTTGAATGTGTGAGGCCCTGGGTTTGATTCTCAGCACCACATATAAATAAAAAATAAAGGTTCATCAACAACTAAAATTAAAAAATAAATAAATTTTTTTTAAAAATACAAATAAAAGGGCTGGGGTTGTGGCTCAACGGTAGAGTGCTTGCCTAGCATGTGTGAGGTACTGGGTTTGATTCTCAGCACCACATATAAATAAAAAATAAAGGTCCATCTACAACTAAAATTTAAAAATAAATAAAATTTTAAAAAAATACAATAAGAGGGCTGTGGCTCAGTGGTAGAGCACTTGCCTAGCATGTGTGAGGCACTGGGTTCAATTCTCAGCACCACATATAAGCAAATAAAAATAATTTTAAAAAATTCAAGTAAGATATTGTTGAGATAAATATAGGCTACACAGCCAAACCAAACACATCCCTTTGCTTATTATAAAGAATTAAAACCATAATAAAACCCAAAATTTATTTTAAAGAATAAATTCATTACCTAATGTTAAGGTATGTTAACATCTGCAGATTTTTAATGGCTTCAGGAATGGTTTTGATGCAATTATGATACAAATTTAATGTTTCAAGAGGTGCAAACAACCACACATCAGAAGGAATTTCTGTAAAACGATTTCTGGAAAGATCTGAAAAAAAAAAAAAAACAGTGATTTAGTGTTATAAATACACCAATATCTATAATAATAAACAGAACTATTTCAATATTTGTTCAATCATTCAGAACCTAAGCAACTACTTAAAAAACAAATATTACCGGGTCATGGTGGCGCACGCCTGTAATCCCTGTGGCTCAGGAGGCTGAGGCAGGGGGATAGAATTCAAAGCCAGACTTAGCAAAAGAGTCGTGCTAAGCAACTCAGTGAGACCCTGTCTCTAAATAAAATACAAAATAGGGCTGGGGATGTGGCTCAGTGGCTGAGTACCCCCAAATTCAATCCCTGGTAAACCCCCTCCCAAAATATCAATGAAGAATTCTCTCTGATCTTTAAAAAATACAATAAAACCTCCCATGATCCCACATTCCCCTCCATTTCTGTCTTTATTTTTCACAACGAAATTTACACAATTCCACAACCCAACTAAATTTTGTACTTACCATGGACTTCTTGACCCAGTGTAATTTGGTTTCTATTCACTCTCACATCCACTAAAATTACAAAGAGCCTCCATATCAATAACCACTCCATTCATGTGTAAACATTCTCCTCCCTTGACTTGGAAGACTACTCTTCCAGACCTTTCCTGTTATCTCTCTGGCTACTTCTTCAGTTATATTTTTTTCTACCCATATTATAAATGTTAGTGTTCCAGAGGGTTAATGACATAAGGTACTCTTTCCTTCTAAAGATATACATCATACTGAGTGATTTTATCCAATCCCAAGGCCAAATTATAGGTATATATACTAACAAATTACAAATTAAGGTTATGTCTAAATACCCATGTTTTGATCTTCAGGACTTCTTCTTGATGTCTTTTAGGCACCTCAAATTTTATAAGTGTAAAATATGAACTGAAGATCTTTTTCTACACACCTGTTTCTCTCATCTCAGACATGTCACCAACATCCTCCTGGTGAATTGTCCAAGGCAGAAACCAGGCATACATCCTTGATTCCTTCCTCTCCTAAATTATTCCATGCACACACAAATATGCTTCCATTCATTTAAGTTTTTACAAAGATAAAATCATGGAGTTATTATAACCATTATTCCTCCATTAAAGGTTTATTATATAAAATTTTGAAAAAAAATGACATTATGTGATCAGTTGAAAAAATACTCTAAAAAGTTTTTCAACTTCAGTACTACAAATCTTTTGGTTGGATAACTGTTGGTGAGGAGGCTATCCTGAGCACTGTAAGATGCACTGGATACCAGTAACCCTCTGGCCCTGAAAGCCAAAAAGTATCCCCTGAGGGGTATCCCCATCCACCCGTTGAGAATGAATAACTAAACAATTATCTAATTAGTTAACTAATCATAGAGATATGCTTTATTTATACTACTTATTATCCTTGTTCGGTTAAAAACATAAGAATATTATGGACCCTGTCAGGGAAAACATCTATAGTTCAGCCTAGCCTCAATTGTACCTCTTTTAGCATCAGCTTCGTCCTCACAAAAAGAATAAACTCCTGGAGCTGGGGTTGTGGCTTAGTAGTGGAGCGCTCACCTAGCAGGTGCGAGGCCCTGGGTTCGATCCCCAGCACCACAGAAATATAAAGGTATTGTGTCCAACTACAACTAAAAAATAAATATATTAAAAAAGAATAAACTCCTCTCAGTAAAGTTCAACTTTCTCACTCTGAGGGATGAGACCTCTTTACTCAGCAATATAGTAAATTCCCTATTTAGAATACTAATATACATGTATTTATATATATATATATATATATATATATATATATATATATATATATATATATACACTGGTATATATGGATATAGAGAGAATAGAGGACAGGGGAAGGAAAGAGAAATTGACTCTCATTTTCATCTAATATAAAGTTTTATAACTGGAAAAAGAAAACATTAACTAGTATTATGTAATATGCAAATTAATTTGGATTCTTCTTCCTCCCACTTTAGGATGCTGAATAACTTAATAAAATGATAGGGGGGCTGGGGATGTGGCTCAAGCAGTAGCACGCTCCCCTGGCATGCACGGGGTGCTGGGTTCGATCCTCAGCAACACATAAAAAATAAAGATGTTGTGTCCACCGAAAACTAAAAAATAAATATTAAAAAACTCTCTCTCTCTCTCTCTCTGTCTCTTTAAAATAAATAAATAAATAAACAAACAAATAAAATATAGGCATTGTGTCTAACTACACCAAAAAAAGCTAAAATAAAATATATTTTTTTTAAAAAATGATAGGGGCTGAGGATATGGCTCAAGTAGTAGTGCGCTCGCCTGGCATGCATGAGGCACTGGGTTCGATCCTCAGCACCACATAAAAAAAATAAAATAAAGATATTGTGTCCACCTAAAGCTAAAAAATAAATATTTTTTTAAAAATATAAAATGATAGAATTACTAGAAGATGATATAAAATTTCTCAGTATTCTGGTTTGCCTCCTCTGGATACTCAAAGCATCATATAGTTCTATTGAGGGGGAAAATGAGTCAATGTTTTTAGTTAAGAATTTGCTTCTGTTTCTTTTATGCTTGAGGTTTTACCTCTTATTTTTATAACTTCAGAACCCTAGGAGTTGAAAATTACTGATTACAATTAATTTGAAATCCTAAAAACAAAATTATGCCCAGTTTGTTATTCCGTATAATAACTATTAAACACATAATTATTAGTATTAATTACTAATAAATACTAATATTAAATACTAATAAAATAAATTAGTATTTAATATTAGTGTTAAATTAGTACTTGCTACTTAATATTAATACTAAATACTAATATATAGTATTAAGTACTAATTTTTTATTAGTTAATGCAGTGTTCCCAAAGATAGATAATGGTCATGTGATTAAGATTGCAAGAATAGAGAAAAGAAAAAGTAGCTAAAATTTGAAATGTATTTTAGAATTAGTATATAAGTGGGAAGTTCAAGAGATGGGTTATGTGGGATAAATAAGAGGTAAGAATCAAGGATGGTATGAGGATTCTGGCCTAGGGCCCTTAATAATGTTTTACAATGAATGAATGGAGTTGGAACCAGATTTTTGTTGCTGCTACTGGTGGGATTTCTGTTTTGTTTTCTAAAGCAGACATGCAATCAAGGATTCAATTTTATGTAAAAGAGATTCAAAGGAGATTGTTCCATGGACATCAGACAGATGATTCTGGATCTCAGAAGTGAGGTCTGAGACAGACATAAAAACAGAAGCTGTGGGAATACAGTTAGTACTATAAAATCATAAAAACAGAAGAGCATCCATCCCCTAACATCAGTGTACTCAGTTGGAGAGATCAAAAATAGGCCATCTGCTGAGCCCAGTGGTACACACCTATAGGCCCAGAGACTCAAAAGGCTAAAGCAGGAAGATCACTTGAGTTTGGCAAGTGGGGCGGGGACACACACAAAAGAAGAATGGGACATCAAAAAGGTCAACACTAAGAAATTGAGGGGAAAAAAAAAACGGGAAAGACTGAAAATAATGGTCAAGATAAAATACAGTAATCATGTAATGAAGACATCAAAGAAGTTCAACCGTGACAGGAGAAAAAGTTAAATGTCATTATTAAGAATGATTTTGGACTGGGGACATAGCTGAGTGGTAGAGTGCTTGCCTAACATGTACAAAGCCCTAGGTTCAATCCCCAGTATGACCAAAAAAAAAAAAAGAATGATGATTTTAATGAGATAGTTTAAATAATATCAAGACATTATTTTAATAACTTCCATATTTTTGCATGATGCTTTATGTTCTTTTCCTTCCCCAAAAGGATTATTTAGTTAAATTACAGAGTAATAGTACATACTCCCTTAGGGAATTTAATTAAATTTACACTCATAAACTATTTTCTGGGTGACTTCATCTATTTATTTAGTAAACACCACTTAAAATTACAGGAATTATTATTCTAATTGAATGGAGTTAAATCAAATAAAGCATAATAAAGTTGAAATTAAAACTCAAGCTATTATAGAGCATCTAATTAAAGAAATCTAGTTCTAGGGTGTTTCAGATTTTAAATCAGTATAAACATCCTTTCTAAGCATTTGGTAAACAGAATAACAGTGCCAACAGAAAAATACAACCATGGAAGGAGAGATAGGAAATAGCACAAAATAATTTGTATCTTAATTTCATGAACAATCTCGCCATAACAACATCTCATATTTACCCTGAAAAAAGTGAAGATTGGGCTGGGGTTGTGGCTCAGCGGTAGAGCGGTCGCCTAGCACGTGCGAGGCCCTGGGTTCAATCCTCAGCACCACATAAAAATGAAATAAAAGATATTGTGTCCAAATACAACTAAAAAATAAATATTTTTTTTAAAAGTGAAGATTAACTTTCTTGTAGACATAATGGATAAAATTTAAACTGTGACTTAAATTTTTCATCTTTGATGTATACTTAATAAAGGAAATTTTATAAGATTAAAATTATTTAATAACCATGTATACTCAGGCAATAGAATATGACTAATAATAAACATATACTCAAGAAATACATGCATAATTGTTATTTTAATGGAGTTCTAGTTTAAAAAAAAAGTTTCCTAGAACCTTTGACTGTTCCTTATAAGGCAATATTTTTGTAAATGTAATTAAGAATCTCAGGATGAGGAGATACCCTGTATCATATACAGCTGAACATTAAATGCCATAACATGTGGTCCTATAAGAGAAAGCCTTAGGAAAAATTGAGGGGAGGGTCACATGAAGACAGAGGTAGACATTGGTTTATTGTGGCCATGGAATGCCAGCAGCCACCAAAAGCCAGAATGGGCAAGGGATAGGTCGTCCTCTAAAGCCTCCAGAGAGTGACCCTGCTGAAACTTTGAATTTGGCTCCATAAAACCCATCAGACTTCTGGTCTCCAGAACTGTGAGACTAAATTTCTGTTCTTTAAAACCATTAAGTTTGTGGTGACGTGTTACAGCAGCCACAGGAAACTAATGTACTCTGTAATTACTGTTTATCAGAATTAATGAAAGAATGCCTGTAAATTTTTAACCTTAAATACCTTTGTATTATTTTTTCTTGTGCAGTAAGCTGATACCTCAGTTAATTAATGTCCTTAAGGATAAGTAACTTTATAACCACTGAACTATTTTTCTTTTGTCTCATTTTTAATCATAAATCATATCAAGCAGTACTGGCAGTAAATCAACAGCAGACAGATTGCTGTGTACTGTTTCCTGCCTTCTTTCAAGACACTCCTTGTAAAACTGCTGGAAGCCTGTTAGAGATGTTAATAGATCATCTTAAATAATCTGATCTAAATTATGTTCTGTATCATTCTTGAGCTTCAAAGATTAAGGAAGCTAGGGAAGGGAGGAGATAAGTCAGATGGAATGGAAATCTGTATGCTGTCTCCCAAGCTGCAGCCACAAACACCACAGATGGGTCCATCTGTTGCCCAGTGTAATTTCTGGCCTATTAGCTAGCATTTCTGCCAAAGTATAGAAAATGACTTTCAGAAATAACACTATTATACTGTACAAATTATGCCAATTATGATTTTATCTTATTCAGTATATAAAAGATTGTGAAGCTTTAAAGGTTTTTTTGTACAAATTGTCAAAACTTAAACTAAGATACAGGAATTGTCTTTACGTGATATTTAATAACACAGATTACCTTAGTCTCTCTTATTTTAAATAGTCCTATGTAATAGTTGAAAGCCTGATCATTTTTGCCTCTGATAAAATATCTAACGTTGAAATGTGTTGTTGGAACACATCGTCATCATTAATAGAGATAACACCACAGAATTTTCTGCTTTCTGGGAGTTCAAGACCAGCCTGAGCAACATAGCAATACCCTATCTAAAATAAATAAATAAATGTATGTATATACATATATATGGAATGGAAATATAAATTTTATATATATATGTATATAAACACACACACACACACACACACACATACACACACACACAAACTCTATATGCTAGATCAGAATGCCATGGGTGCATTTTGGTGTTTCTTGTTGTTTGTGGTGCTAGGATCAAACTGAGGGCCCTGTGCATCCTAGGTAAGCAATCTACCATATCCCCAGTCCTGCCATGAGCTTTGAATAGATTATTTCTAAACCTGAGAACAACCTTATGAGGTAGCTACTGTTCCTCATTATACATATGAAGCAAAGATAGTTTGAATGACATGTTCAATGTCAAAAAACTACTAGTATTAACTAACAGTACTGGAGTTCTAAACTTATCTATGTGTGATTTTCCACTCCTCCACTGTTACGACCTCTTGTCTCACATTTCAAATATTCTGACCTCTACTTAGCTCTACAAAACTGTAATTTTTATAAAGATTTTCTGACTGAACTAATACTGTATCATCATTGGGGTATATCCCAAAGTTCACAGATGTCTTACAGATTAAAAAAGAAGAGGAACATTTAAGCAGATGAGCACTAAACTGGATTTAAATTGCGTTTCTGATTCCCCTGATTACCATCTATAAAACATTGCCAAAATTGCTTAATTTCTCACTATTTCAGAGCTATTGGAAATAAGAATATTCCACAGCAACCTAAAATCCCTATAAGAAATAAGCAATAGAAATGAAGAGAAATGTATCAACCTGTACATAGTGAACAATAAATAACATTCATAAAAATCTAAAATGATCATTATAGTCATTTCTTATGAATGATCATCATATTCATTTCTCATGAATGGAATATGAACACAGAATTTTGCTTTAGCAGAGTGCACAAAAATGAGACAACTTAGATACTTCAGTTTCCTAACATGAAAATAAAAATTTAAACTTTCTCTATTCTTTGGTAATTGCTATTACCCAAATATAATACAGTTATAATATATAAAACTTGGTTAGAATGATCTTCCATTTTAAGGCTTCCTTATCTATTTTTCTATCTAAAAGAACTGTCAAGACTAGAAACAAAAGCAACAAGAAAACAGGAGGCACCACAGCTGTCTGTTGAAGAAAGAATGGAAAGTGTCTTTGAAGTATTAGAGACTCTGATGTTGGAGAATGATGGGAAATGACAACCCCATGGCTCTGGCATCTGCTTTCAACAGATGCCCTCTGCAAAGACAGGTGATTTCTTGATTCAGTATTTTCTAGAAGGGTATTATGCTGTCATGCATGACAAGATAATGAACAGTCTATAACATTGAAATCTTGTTGAATGAGAAAGATATAATGAGTCACAGAATTTCTAAGATACTCTATGATGAATTAAAATATTAATTCATAATGCAGTGGAGACACAAAATGAAAAAAATGTAGACACCGGAAAAAATGCTTTATTGTTTTTATAGTACTAGGGATTGAACCCAGGGCCTCATTGCATACTGGGCAAATGCTCTACCACTGGATTACATCTCCAGTCCTGAAAAAAAATGCTTTAAAACCAACAATTATGAGAAACAATAACAAGCAGATCTAGATCTCACCCACCTGCAGCAACCAATGATGGAAGGCTCATTTTGAGCACAGGACTTTGAGAAGCAAGGGTGCAAACAAAAACAGATGCTGCAAGGAGAAACCACAGCTGCTAACCAGAGGGCAGATTACATGCACGCTCAGTGAGAAAAGGACTGTGAGTCATGCAACAATTAAGCCACGTGGAAGGACAAGACTTTATTAAAAAGGGGGGAGGGTGGGCCACTCTATGCAGAGTTGTCTGCAGGAGATTCTACAAAGGTTTTCAGTTTCACCAAGAAATAATGACTAATGAATCAGTGTAATGGCATTCAAAATATCAAAGTGACATTTAAAAATGGCACTGTACTTCAATACTTACATATTTTATATAGCATTTTGAATCAATGTAGTATTATTTATTAAATGGTTCTTGAATTAACTTTTTATTTTCAAAAGACAAATATTATAACCTCATCACATAACTTCTAAAATAAAATCCAGATGGAGGAAAAAGATAAACATGAATGTGAACCATAAAAAAAAAACATTTTATTGAATAGTCACCTAATATTACAATAGGGAAGGACTTTGAATGTATCAAACAAAAGAAGAATTCACACATAAAATATTTCTAGATTCACATACTAAAAAATAAATAATAACTTCAGTCTATCAAAAGCTAAATGACACAAACAACTCATTGAGAAAACCTGGGCCAAGGGCATAAACATTTAAAAATGAACATTATCAATAATCAACACCCACATGAAAATATATTCAATGTGAAGATTAAGATAAATTCAAGGGGTTTTAAAGTTACTACTTAGTGCTGACAGGCTATTTTGAATTGGGAACTTCCATATACCACTGGAGGGAATACAAATTGAGTTAACTTTTCTGGAAAGCAATTTAGCAATATGAATCAATGGCCATAAAAACATTCATACCCACTGATCCAAAAATGTAATCTCTAGTCATTTTTTAAAATATTTTTTTAGTTGTAGATGAACACACAGTATCTTTATTTATTTTTATGTGGTGCTGAGGATCCAACCCAGTGCCTCACACATGCAAGGCAAGCACTTTACCACTGAGCTACATCCCCAGCCCTCTAGTCATCTTTTAAACCAAATAGAGATAAATGAAAAAAAACTTTATTCCATGATTAATTAAAATGGTAAAAAATTAGAATCAACTGAAATGTTCAATAATAGGGTAAAATGTAAGTAAAATATAATTTTATAATGAAATATCTTATAGCCTTTAGAAATCACATTATAGATTCAATTCCTTCACATGGAAATATGTATACAGGGTAATAACTGTAACATTTAGAATGTAAACATATATATACACAAACACACAATATAAACCTATTGCTTCCTTTAAAAATATGCATTTTAGCTGGGTGCTGTGCACATACATGCCTGCAATCCCAGCAGCTCGGGAGGCTGAGGCAGGAAGATCAGGAGTTCAAAGCCAGCCTCAGCAAGGCACTAAACAACTCGGTGAGACCCTGTCTCTAAATAAAATACAAAATAGGACTGGGAATGTGGCTCAGTGGTGGAGTGTCCCTGAGTTCAATCCCCAGTGCCATACACACACATACACACACACACACACACACACATATATACACACATACACTTTATACACTCCTATATAAACCTCTAAAAACTAGTTGTATAGCACAGGGGAGGAGTATGGGGTTATGAAAGAAATATACCAAAATATTAATATTTACTCAATGTTGGTAAAATGAGGAGTGATTCGTATTTTCTCCTCTATGCTTTTAGTTTCCAAATTTTCTATCATAAGCAAGCACTGCTTTCATTACAAGAAAAACACAACTATTTGTTGAGGGTGTAGTGCTGTGGTAAAATGTGTGAGGCCCTGGATTTAATCCCCAGTACCAATAAAGAAAAACACAATAATAGTATACAATTTTAAAGGTATTTCACAAGGCAAATCAAATTCTAACCATATATATCCCATTCATAAGAATGGTAAATGCCAACACTTATAAGGTAACTATGAGTTGGTATTATGCATAGTCATTTTATTTTTATGCAGAAACAACTTGCTCTGCTACAAAACATCACCATGCGACGTCATATTATATTGCCATTCTACTACATGTCATCATTTTAAAAATACAAATTAGGTTGGGGTTGTGGCTCAGCGGTAGAGCACTCGCCTAGCACGTGTGAGGCACTGGGTTCATTCCTCAGCACCACATACAAATAAATAAAATAAAAATATTTAAAAATAAAATAAAATAAAAATAAAACTCAGAATAAAAGTATGTAACTGTTAATGTGAAAATTGTGCTTTCATGTAAATTACTTTCTTAATGCCAAAAAACCCTGTAACATCTGAATTGTTATAATTCAACCACTAATAAAGTAAGTGACATCCATCTCTAGGACATACAAATTGATTTATGATTAATCTGACTCTGGTGATCTTTCTGCCTATGTTAAGGCCAACTAGCCATTGAAAATCAAGTGAATCTGTTTATACATTATATTTTTTGTGTGCATTAAAATACCTTAGTACCTTTCTATTACATGAAAAAGGAAAAATCCAATATAATATGAGAAAAGTCTGCGTCAAAATGACTTCCCAGGATAGCTCTAGCTGGCTTTGGTTTCTGAAACAAAAGTAAGGAAGGGAAGACAAAAACAAAACAAACAAAGAAAAAACCCAAATGCAAGCTGCTGTGGTAGACAAAACTACTTTATCTTTGATTCATTCTGATTAAGACTACTCTTACAGCCAGCATACTGTGTCCATTAAAATAATACTATATTTAGAGAGCAAGGACTGCCCTTAATTGAGCTGTTCAATAGCAAAACACTAAATATTGGATCCTGAAATTAAAAGCAATTTATAGTAAGTTGACTAATTACCAAGTAATGAAAAATTCTCCAAACCAGTCCAAAACTCCCCTCATTTATGTTAAGTGGTCAAGCAGCCCCTACACTTCAGTACAACAACACCTGCCAGCAAGACAAAATGGATTCAGACAATGTAATACCAACACAGAGAATGCACCATCAGCATGGTATCAGCTCCCTATGTCCCTTAGACCCACAAGTCAAAACCCAACTGGAGGGACCAAGTGAAAGATAACACACACTGTGTGCTGCTCTGTTGCTGAATCAACTTTACACAATTTTATCTATGCAGCTGTATCTGAAGGAAAATCCCATGCCTCACCAGAATGAAGAAAGGAGTTAATAAACTGCCTGGGGGCACCCTCCCATAAGATAGGGGGTGGGTAAGAAATGGCCTTGTGACAGCTCCTCCCCAATCAGTCTGTCTTGCCATAACCAGGGAGAATCACAGAGTACTCCCCTAAGACTTGAGTCAGACTATGATTGAGCCTCACTTATGTGGCCTTTGTGGAGACAGGTAAGATCACCAAGGCACCATGGGGGAACCATTCCCCTACAGTTTATGGTTACACATATAGTATTAAAAAGTTGGTACATGAAATTTCTAAGCTCCTTCTCATAATTTTAAGTTTAAAATTGATAAGTTGGGGCTGGGGATGTAGTTCAGTGGTAGAGGAAGCCTGGCATGCACAAGGCCCTGTGTTCAATTCCCAGCAAAACAACCACACAACCACACACACACACACACACACACACACAGACAATTGATAAGCATTAATTATTAACTGTTGAGAGAGACACAGCACTGAACCAAATACTGTAGGGAATTTATATACAGAATGCATTATCTGCTCTAAAGGAATTTAAATTCCTCTAGGGGAAAGCAATGTAAAGTCAAGGGCACAACTGCATTTGGCTGTGTACTTATATTTAGCAGTAACTTCAACACCTAGCCATAGAAGAACAGTTAAATAAATTAGGGTGCATCTAAACAATGTACTTTTAGTCAGTCAGTTATTTATTTAGGTACAGGATCAGGGGCACTTAACCACTGAGCCATATCCCCAGCCCCTTTTTTTATATTTTATCTAGAGACAGAGTTTCACCGAATTGTCCAGTACCTTGCTGAATTGCTGAGGTTGGCTTTGAACTCGCAATCGTCCAGCCTCAGCCTCCTGAGTGGCTGGGATTACACACATATGCCACCATGCCTGTGCCCGGCTAGGCAGTCCTTTAAACTCATGTTGTGGTGGAGAATGTGCTTTGCATGAAAGAAGCCCTCAGTTCAATCCCCACCACCAGCACCAAAACAATCATGTTATAAAATATTTGTCTGCAGTTCAACAGTGACATAGAAAAACACTTTCAGAAAGAACAACTTAGAAGGAGAGCATAAAACAGACTACAACAGAAAGACTTTTAAGGTACCAACAGTACACTGATAAATTTGAGAAAATTCAGTGATGAGGCTTTATATAAGATGAAATGCAATGAATATGTAGAGCTGTTGTTTGTAAGAATCTTTAAATTCTGATCCAACTAAGGATGATAGAATTTTGCAACTTGAAGGTAGTTGATCCCTGATCTTCACTGCACCCACAGTTAATGGAGGACAGCAGACCGATCTAAGAGGAGAAAATTAGACCAACACACACTGAAACACAACTGGCAAAAATCCCAAATCTCATCACAAAATGTGCATTTATCTCCCAATTTTTCATAGACTTCATTTATAAATATGAGTTTCAGGATTAAATTTGTTAAAAGACCATACTAATCCTCAAAACATTTTATAATTTACTATTTTTAATACCAAACTTATTACATAATATCATAAACATTATTTATTAATTAATTGAATAGTTAACTTAAATATTTATAAGTAGCCAACTACTCCAAAATAAAAATATATCCAATGGTGGAATATAGGAATATATAAAACTACAGCTAATTTCTAAATATTAAAGTTTAACAATCACATCTTTGCTTATGAAGCAGTAATGTGTTATTTTTTTAATACTTTTTTCTAATATTTTCTAATACTTTTTTCATTTTTTTCTAGCCTTTTTTTTTTTTTTTTTGTGGTGCTAGGAATTGAACCCAGGGCCTTGTGCATTTGAAGCAAGCACTCAACCAACTGAGCTATATCCCCAGCCCTCTAGCTATTTTTATTAGAGTTTTATAGTTATACATAATAGTTGGATTTTTTTTTAGTATTTATTTTTTAGTTGGACACAATCTTTATTTTATTTATTTATTTTTATGTGGTGCTGAGGATCAAACCCAGGGCCTCGCATAGGCTAGGCAAGCACTCTACCGCTGAGCCACAACTCCAACCCCTGGATTATTTTTTTCATTTTTAAAAATAATAAAACAAGGGGGCTGGGACTTTAGCTCAGTGATAGAGCACTTGCCCTGCACGTGTGAGGCACTGAGTTCAATCCTCAGCACCACATAAAAATAAATTAGTAAACAAAGATATTGGGTCCATCTACAACTAAAAATATATTTTTTAAAATAACAGTAATAAAACAAAATAAACCAGAAAGATGATGAAACGTCCAATCTGACTAAAGAACAAGGTACATATATTAGAAGTAGTGGAAAACACAGATGAAAAGCAAAAAGACACCTCAAAAAGGCACCAGGATAAAAAGCAGGCGTAATTGAACAAAATGTGTTAAATAACTACTGTGCATCACACACTATAGGAGATTTTGAAATGACAAAGTTTCTACATTCAACTCTGAAGCCAATAAAAAGAGAAATGCACATTTTCTTCTAATGATAACAGTTCTTAAACCCATATATGCATTTATTGTGGTAGTGTTTATTTTTTTCAGGAAAATTATTAAACTGATGGTGCATGGTACAGTAGAAGAAAGATTAATTGTAATAAAAGATCACAGCTGCCATAATTGAAGTATAATCACTGTATGTGGAGGATGAGGGGAAGGGGAAAGATAAAGAAAGACCAAAGCACAAGTAACATAAAAAATAAAATAAAATAAAATGGACTATATCTAACATTTTAAATTTTGGGCTGGGTATGTGGCTCAGTGGTTAACTGCCCCCGGGTTTAGTCCCCAGGACAAAAAATAATTAATTTTATTTTTCAAAGTAGATAACCCACAGAATTGGATAGGAAAGAAATATTTGCAAAGCATATGTTTGATAAGGCATCTATATACATCATTTTTAAAAGCCTCTTATATCTCAGTAATGAAAAGACAGCTCAACTAGAAAATGGACAGAGCCTGAACAAACCTTTCTCTTAGAAAGATATAAAAATTGTCAATAAGCAGATGTAACAATGCTTGACACCATTAGTCTTCAGGGCAACACATATCAAAACGACAATGAGATACCATTTCACACCCGTTAGGATGGTTATTTAAAAAAAAAAAGATAATAAGTGTTGTAGAGAAATTAGAATCCTATACACTCTTAATGGGAATATAAAATGGTGCAGCCGCTTTGGAAAACAATTTGGCATTTCTTCAAAATGTGAAATATAGAACCACCACAGGACCAATCCCACTCCTACATATATTCTCAAGAGAAATGATGACATACATCTACACAAAAACCCATACATAAATGTTTACAGCAGTATTGTTTATAATACCCAAAGAGTGGAAACAATCCAATTGTCCATTAATTGCTAAATAGATAATAATAATGGAATATTATTCAGAAATAAAAAGGAATAAAGTACTGATAACACACTACAATATAAATGAACTGTTAAAACATTATAATAAATGATAGGAGCTAGTCACAAAAGGCCACAGATTTTATGAATCCATTTACATGAAATGTCAGTATAGGCACATTTATACAGAAAGAAAGTAGATTAGTGGTTGCCTAGGGTAAGATGGTGTAGAGTGGAGGCAGGGAGAACAGGGAGGGACAAAGGATGTGGATTTCTTTTGGGATGATGAAAATATTCGAAAATTAGATTCTAGTGATGGGTGTACAAGTAACAACCAACAATTTTTTTTTCTTTTTTTTTTTTTGGTGCTGGGGATCAAACCCAGGGCCTTGTGCATGCAAGGCAAGCACTCTACCAACTGAGCTATATCCCCAGCCCAAACAATATATTTTAAATGGATGAATTTTTATTTTGTGAATTCTCTTTCAATAAAATGTTAAAAAGAAAAGAAGTAGGCAAGAGTGGATTGAGAAAAAGATGATCGATGTTAAAACGTGAAACTGAACCACTACTTTACAATGTAGATAAAAATCAATTCCATATTGACTTGAAGCTTAAACACCGAAAATAAAACTTTAAGACTCTTTGTAAAAAAATGTAGATTAATGTATTTAATACATTCTTGTGGGCAGGTACCGAGGACTAAACTCGGGGGCACTCAACCACTGAGCCACATCCCCAGCCCCCTTATTTGTCTTTTATTTAGAGACAGGGTCTCACTGAGTTGCTTAGTGCCATGCTTTTTGCTGAGGCTGACTTTGAACTCAAGATCCTCCTACCTCAGCCTCCGGAGGGTCTGGGATTACAGACACCATGTGCCACAGTGCCCAGCATATTCAATACATTCTTAAAGAAGACAAAAAGTCATTAACAATAAAATTAAAGACTGAAAATTTTTGACTAGTAAAATTTCAAAGATTTTAAAATTTTTTCAAAGATTTATTCTTCAAGGACTGGGGATGTGGCTCAAGCAGTAGCGCGCTCGTCTGGCATGCGTGCGGCCCGGGTTCGATCCTCAGCACCACATACAAACAAAGATGTTGTGTCCGCCGAAAACTAAAAAATAAATATTAAAAAACTCTCTCTCTCTCTCTCTCTCTTAAAAAAAAAAAAAGATTTATTCTTCAAAACACACTTCCTTAAAAAGCAAAAAGGCAAGTTAAAAACTAGGCAATGGGAAGTTGGAGTTGTGACCCAGCCATAGAGCGCTTGCCTAGCACATGCGAGGTCCTGGGGTTGATCCTCAGCATCACATAAAAATAAATAAAATAAAGGTATTGTGTCCAACTACAACTAAAAAATAAATATTAAAAAGAAAAACTAGGCAATGATTGGGGCTGGGGTTGTGGCTCAGTGGTAAAATGCTTGCCTAACATGTGAAGCACTGGGTTAGATCCTCAGCACCATATAAAAAATAAAGTTATTATGTCCATTACAACTAAAAAAAATTTAAAAAGAAACTAGACAATGATACCTACAACATACAAAACTGACAAATGATTAGCATAAGAAGAATTACAAAATTCTGGTACATATACAGAGAGTAGTATACAGTATTATAAAATTATATAAGGAAAGGACATTCAATAGAAAATAGGCAAAAACAAAGAAAAGTTATTTTACAGTACAGGAAACACATATGGCCAACAGGTATTTGAGGAAATATTAACATCATTGGTGATCTGAGAAATTTAAATTCTAAAAACCTTCACTGAAATACCATTTTAACTTCATTTGGCCATAATGTTTAAGCCTGACAATACTATATATTGAAAGAAATAATATAGTTTCATGGGATCTATTATACATGACCCAGGAAATGTAAACTGTTAACCAGTCTGAACAGTGATATTCAACATAACCTAGACTCCCAAGTATACAAGAAGAAAAATATTACACATATAAAACAAGAGACATACAATTTTATAGTGGCACTATTTACAAGAGAAAAAAGGGAAAGCAATGTAAATAGCAATCAGTGAGAAAGTAAATAAATAAAGTGTGCTACATTCAAAGAAAGATCATGCAGCCATCCAAAATAATGCACTACAACTTCACACAATTTGAATGAATCTTAGCAACTTAACATTGATTAGTAAAATATAAAATTACCACAAGTTGAAGCACAGTGTGTATGTTTTAGTTTTGTTTTTTTTTTACATTTAAAAATTTTGCAAAACTCGAAATCCAAGGAAATAAGATTATGAAATGCACTGTTAGGGAACTGGCTTGAAGGTGTTTTAGCAACAAATAACAATCAGACTTGCACAGTGAAGAGAATGGTCTAGCTAGTGTGGAGTTGAAGCAAACTTCAGGCAAAGAGAACAGAAACTGGGAAACTGTTGACAGATTCACTTGCAGTTGAGGAAGAGAAGAGAAGCTGAATAATAACAATGGCAGTGAGAACAGACAGGAAGGAAACAGATCTGAAAGCTATTCAAAGATCTCTGACCAACAGATCCTAATTCTTAACCAGATTAGGTTGAGGAAAAGGGAGGAGTCAGAAATTGCTCTCAAATTTCTGATCTGGTTGATGAGGGGGCTTAGGGTCAATAGCAAGAATTGACTACTTGATAATACTGAGTTTGAGGAGACTCTGGGATGTCAATATTCATATAGCTTTCTCCCTCTGCCCATAACTATAAATCTTTCAAAGCCAATTTCTCATCTTCTTTATATATTTTGATGTTCCAACAATCCAATCAAATGTCATCTTTCCCTCTTGAACATGTATTGCACTTTGTTTTCAGTTATGACATTTATCTTACTCTAACCTGGGGCTTCTGAACCTTGGCACCACTGACATTTTAGACTAGAAAAGTCTTTGTTGTGGTGGACTATGCTTTTCACTGAAGGATGCTCACCTCTACCCACTAGATGTCAGTAGCACCCCCCAAACTGTGACAACCAAAAATGTTTGCAGACTCTTCCAAATTTCCCTTGAAGGCAAATTCTCCCTTCCAATTGGAAACTGCTATCTAATCTATATAATAGATATGTGTGGGAGTTCTTGTTTTATACCACTATGAAATCAAATTCCTTAAAAGTGGTAACTTTACAACCTTTATATAAAATCAACATTCAAATACATTCTTTACATTCTCATTAAGATAGGGTAAAGACACTGTTATCTATGTTCATTACTATTTTTACTTCATAAGTATTTTTAAATGTAATTGATTTCCCACTGACACAGACATCCCCAACCAACTAGCTCAGAGTGTTAAGAATTTACACATAATTTTAAGGGAAAAATTCTAGGCCACACATAATAGTTTCTTAGGGATATAATCATCAACATAGCCATTTTTTAGTGAAATCCAAATTCACATGTTTTGAATTGAATAATCTTCATAGGATTCAAATAAAAAGTTGTTGTCACTGTTACTTTATTTCTCTCTGTCACTTTGAGTAACATTGTACTCAAAGAGACTAACATAATTAATTTAAAAATAAAGCAAGAACAAAATAGTACATAGAATAAAAAACGTCCTCAAATAGGAAAGGACTTACTTCCTATTTGGGAAAACAAACAAACAAACAAACTTTTCCTTAAAAAAAATCTGACATCAGGGGCTGGGGATATAGTTCAGTTGATACAGTGCCTGCCTCACATGCTCAAGGCCCTGGTTTTCAATCCCCAGCACCCCCCCCCCCAAAAAAAAAACTCTGATATCAAAAAATACATTAGAAAATATGTGGGGCTGGAGTTGTAACTCAGTGGTTGAGCACTTGCCTGGCACGTGTGAGGCACTGGGTTCCATTCTCAGCACCACATAAAAAATAAATTAATAAAATAAAGGTATTATGTCCACCTACAACTAAAAACAAAATAAAAGAAAATATTGTTTTCTTTAATTATCTACTATAGTCCATTGACTGGTATTATATAAGTAGAATTTTATGGATTTAAATTTATTTGAAAAGAAGAAATAAATTTAAAGTTGAAGTTTGGGGGTAGGTGGGGGTATAGCTCAATAGTAGAATACATGCTTATTAGCATGAGCAAGGCCCCTGGGTTCAATCCCCAGCATGAAAATAAATAAATAAATGTATTTTTTAAAGTTCAAGTTTAACCTTCAGTAGATTGCACTAGTTGAAAGTGAGACTAAATACAAACTTAAACTGTTATAAAAATTGTCTCATAACCGTTTTCATTTACTACATTAAATGGTTACCTGAAGCATAAGGTATCTTTTTCCTGTAAAAAAGAAACAGATAACTCTTTCTGAAACTTTTCAGAGAACTGATTTTATAAGAGTATTACAATGTTTCAAAAAGTACCTGAATACTCCCCAAGTATAGAGAAAAAGAGAAAACTAAAAGATTTCCCTTTCTAAGGAAAATCCATCCTTTGTAGAATGAGGGTAGGCAGCATATAGTTTAAGCATCACCCAGAGTGGGCTGCTGGGCTGGGCTGGGAGAATGATACCCCTTTTCAAAGTTTCACTGTGTGCCCTGGAACTTAAACAAATACCATCCACCTAGTAAAACAATATGCTGTAAGTCTTGAATTACTGTTATTTGTTAAGTGTCCCTAGCATCACCTCTTATGTTATCAATGAGGTTCTGGATCTTGTCCACCTTTATGTTTTTGATGCCAAATAAATGCTTCAGAGTTCATATTATAAATAATCTAAATTGAAATATTAAATTGTAAATCTTAAGCAAAGCTTTCCACTAACCCTAACTGTAAAACACCCTAATCAACTACTTTTGTTCTTATACTTGTAGTATTACAAATACCTAACTGAACTTTGCAGGGGGGTGGGTTGCTGGGGATCAACCCAGGGCCTTGCACATCCTAGGCAAGCCCATCTCCAGCCCCTAACCTAACTTTTTAGGAAGCTTTCCCAAACTAATTTAACCCCCAATAAAATTAAGCTTTATGTCACAATTCCATATCACTTATTTGTACAGTGTCCAGAGTGTACTATTTTGGATACTGTTATATTATAATTCCTTTCTAATTGTAATACATATTTCTGTACACATTCAACAATTTTATAAACCTACAAGAAGAAGAACCACATCTCTTCCTTTCTACTGGCCATATCATGTTTCCAAAGTTGGACTTCAATAAATCCTAGCTTAATCACTCTATTCTAAAACCATCAGACAAAAGGTATAAAAAGTCATGCAAGTAAATAAAACAAAACAGGACATACCACAAACAATGGAAGCATTTATTTTTCAGAATGAATTACTGGCATAGTGTTTATTTTAATAATAGTTTTGTTATAAAGAGAGAACCATTACAGTGCAAACAACATTGGGATAGTGTAAGAGCTGGAAAACCTAGACTCTAACCCACACTCTACCATACGCCTGCCAGCAAATCACTTAACCTTTCTCAACCACAAGGAGTAATTACTATGTACTCTGCCAAGCTCACAGCGCTATTTATTAGGATACAATAGAATAATATATATATAAAACTACTTGGAAATTTATAAAGAACTACATAAATGGTATTATTTTAATGATGACTGTACCCTCCAATTTAAACTAGCATTTTATTTTAAAATGTGAACTTGTTGCAAAAGAAAGAAATTAAGGGACAACTATTTATGCTATAGAATTCATTCCTGAATAAATCACTACAAAGTTCAGCAACTCAAATCTAATCTACAGCAATTAAAATGTGAGTCAATTGTCAAAAATATGCTTCATGTTCAATTTTTCAGGAAGACATTTATTACATAAAACAAGGCAGATATTTGAATCTTACCACAAAATTACAATCACAAGCTCATTACACTAAATGCACTAAACCATGTTATGTTTATGTGGCTCCATTTTGCAACCTGATACAATGCACCATGTCCCACAGTTGAAGAGGTGAACCAACACATGTAGGAAACACAAGAGTTGACTCTTGGTTTACAGGAAAGCACGTGATTACCCAGGACATAGCACAATCTGTTGTACGTAAGAATTCCTAAATCTATTTCACAGACCTACTGCTCTTAGACATAAAAAGGCACTGTGTGAGCTAGGGATCTAGCTCAGTGATAGAGCAGTAGCTTAGTGAGGCCCTGGGTTGCACCCCTAGTATGGGGAGATGGGTGTACTGTATGAAGAAGTGGAAGGAGCGGCTGCAGTAGGCTGAAATGCATCCACTTATTTGTAACACTAGGGACAGAATTAACTGTGATGAGTTTCAGGATTTGTTTGGCTAACCATTAAATTCATTTTGGAGTCAACAAATTACCATCGCATCCAAAAAATTCTAACCTTTCATCTTGCCAAGTCTACCTACAGTCCATTTCAGAGAAGAAGCTACAGCAGGAATCAGCTCCTTTCCTTATTTTATGTCCTTTTGTACGGGAAGAATTTAAATCAAGGAGTATCTATCTGGAAGGCAGATGTACTCAAAAAGGTCATGAGCACAAACCACCAACTGGTGGTTTACAAAAAAGTAAATTAGTGAATTCCCCCTTTAAATGTTAATCTCCTAGAGGGGTTAACAATCATTCAGCTTTGTGCTCCATCCCAGTAAAGGAAAGGAAGTGAGCCATGAGGAGGAAACAAGGAAGGCAGCAGGATGGGGAAGGCGGGAGTGAAGAAGAACAGACACCAGAAATGCAAAGGGAGAGGTAAAAAGACACCAAAGATCAATTTTGCCAACAGCTGCCTACTATCCCTTTTCCCTCATAGCAAAGCCCGTTCACAGAGAAAACAAGATTTTGTGATTTGGGGGGCTCTATTTTCTTAATGCAAATTTAACAAATGGCATGACATATAATCTAGGTTACATGTGAAAACTGTTTTAGGTTCCTAATAAGTTTCTATTCACTATATGATGGGGAAAAAAAACGAGTCTCCGCTTCACAAAAATCTATTGAAAAGAACAATGAACCAGAACTTGAATACTTAGTTCCTAGTTTTGGTTTTGACCCTCTTTAGGCTTTAGGTTAATCACTAAACTCTGTGTTCTCATCCACTCAACAAATATTTCTCAAGTGCTTAAAAAAAAAGAGCTATTTTAGGATTTCCTCAACTCTGACTGCACATTAGGGTCACCTGAAAGGTTTTTTGAAAAAAACAGAAAGAAAGTCTTTTGGTCTCTGAATTTCTCATTTAATTGGTCTGGGGTGGGACCCAGGCATAGACTGAAAAAGAAAACTCCCCTGCAATTTTAACATGTAGACAGGGTGAAGAACCACTGGTCTATTTCATCTGATGTATATGTGAGGAACAGCAAAATACTAAAAGCCCTCCCCACTTTTGAAATGTATCAATTTCCCCTTATTCAATACTGTTCCAGCCCATATTTTCACCACCCCTCACCTAGATTAATTAGCATGATAGTGTCTTAGTTATTTCCCCTTCCTCCAGGCTCCTCCCAATCCACTAAACCTTCCATGTTTGTCTAATCAGTTTGGTTCTGAAATATTATCCTGCTGAAAGTCATTTTAAGTACAGTACAACAATATCACCAAACAGAGTTGTTTTCATCAAATAGAGGATATACTATGTGTATATTTGCATGTATATTTGTGTGTGTGTGTGTGTGTGTGTAAAACCTAACACACAATTTTTCTTCAGTTCTGGTGTACCTACTTTCATTTACACATAATCAATATTGGTCTCTTTACATTGAAAAATATTGCCTCTAAATATTCCATGGCTAAATTTTTGTCAAAAACAAATGGCAAATGAATCACCCACATTTATCCCATTTAAATGAAAAAAAGGTACAGCTAAAGATCTTTTTTTACTCTATCTGATCTTGAAGTGTTCCCACAAGGATCATACATTCAACTGAAAAAATAAATAAATAAAAGGAAGTGGAATTATTTGGACAAGTCCTGTGTTACTAAAGACACTAATAAAGATTATGACAAAGGTGAGGGGTATAGCACAGTGGTACAACACTTGCTCAGCATGCACAAGACCCTGGGTTCAATCACCCTCCTAAAAAAATAACGGTGAATGAATGTTTACCAAGGACAAATATGGTTCTGGATTGTGTTGAAACTTGCCTCAGAAAACCAACTAAAGCCTTAAAAGCCAAAGGTTATAACTGAATAAGATGATCTTTGTATTTATGAAAAATATCAAACACAATAAAACAAATATAGAAAGAGAAGACTAAACAAGGATACCACCGATCCCCTGTGTTTAAGGGGCTCTCCATCTTCTTCAGGACAGCAAGACACAAGCATAAAAAGAAAATAAAGCCAGCACTGCCAAGTAAGTGGTAAAGACAATAAGTACCATGGGAATTCAAAGAAACAGGAGACTGCCAGGAGACTGCTATGGACTAAGGGAGTTGGAGACAGCTTCTTGGAAAAGCTGGGAGCTCGAACAAAATTAAATAGGTAGAGAAAAGAAGGAAATCCCAAACATGCAAATAACCTTGTACAAAGATGAGGTCAAAATGCACATATTTGAGGAAGGGGAGTTGACCTAGTTTGAATAGAGGGTTCTATGTAGCAGTGTTTGTGGAGATAATGTTGCAATAATGAACTGGACCTGGACAGTGAAAGCCCTGAATGCCAAGCTGGGATGCTTAAACTTTGTCCTACAGATAGATGAATCCTATATAGGTTATAAAGAACAATAAGCACACATGCACACACACACATACACACCCCTCTAATGATGCAATCTGAAGCCATTTTTCTTGGAGCTTTTGAAGAACACATCAAGTAATATAATATCTTGCCAGTCGAGTTGTGAATATGTGAACATATTGTTTAGGAAATCCGTTCAGAGTGAAAGAGTAAATACTCAAATGTGCTTTCCAAAATACAAAATCAGGTATCGATTACGCATTCATAGTTCTTAGGATAATGCCTAAGAGAATCACAGGGTGGAAAGCTTCAAATTTAGGTTTTCCTCCAGTCTCCATTCTCCTCCAACACACATGCCTTGATTTAATATCAAGAAAGTGAATACACTGAAATTATCTTGCTGTGGAAATAAGGTCTTTTACTACTTCTCACTATGGGTGAATTCACTTACTATATTGTTTCCAAAATGACTACATCTACGGAAATAATTTTGTCTATGATTTATTTCAGCAAAGTACATGAAACACGCACAAATAACAAATTTAAAGATTATGAAAAGCAAAAAACCCTTTCATCAAACCAAAACATAGCTAAAATAAGCAGCACTGATTTAGACGACAGAGAGGAAAGTGTGTGTTCCTAACAAAAAATGCCAGCCACAACAAAGACTAACAGAGAGTACACGAAGAATATTACAATAGCCAATTTCTCACAAAAAATGAAAAGCCATCAATCCACAACTCCATAAAGAATGAAGTTATTTTTTTTTTCTCAAAAATGCCCTTAAAATTTTTGGCTCTTTCTGCTATAAAAATTAAGACCGTAACATAACTCAAAACAAGGATTATCCTTCTCCCAGTAACCAGACATGTAAGTGATTGATGATTTAATTTGCTACTGCAGCAAATACTAATTTAACCACCACTACTTTCTCAACACCAGAAAAATGAGAAAATCTGTCTTTAAGGCATATGTGACAAGAAAGAAGCCAAAAATATGTAGGATGATTAAGCTGCATTGAAAGTAACACAAACCATAGCAATACTGCTACCGTCTGAAAAAGGCTATGCCATTCTTGCAGGCACGTATGCCTTTAAGGAATATGTAGAGATTATGATTTTATGCATTGTCTGTTCCCCACCCCCATCCTCCGGAAAAGATAGGAACATCCAGGAGAGTTGGAAGAAGTGAATTAAGAGAGGTGTCAATACCTCCCTTCCACCCGTGCTGGAGAAACTCGCTTTAACAATAATGCTCTTTCACCCCTAACATCCCACCCAGTTTGCACACATCCTTCAGTCAGCATTCCCCACACCCGTATTCCCAGCTTTGCCCTGACGCTCAGAACAGCCTGCTCCGACTTTGTTAGTGTGGTCGCCCCCGCGCACCCGCCTAGACCAGCAGAGTCCGACAAGGCAGCCACGCAGCCACCCACTACCCCCACCTCCTCCTTCGTGGCTCAGTTTCCCTTCCCCCGGTCTGTCACCTGCTTGGGTGGTGTCCGTCAGGTCATAGCCGCTGCCCGGGAAGTCTCGGAGTTTCCTGCCACTGAGGCTCAGGATGCCGGAGTTGCCCGCCTCCTCCAGGGCCCGGTCCAGGCTCCTCACGGTGTGTTGAGGCTGCAGGCTCCCCGGGTTCCACTGCGGCCCATTGGAGAACGGCTGACCGAAGAGAGTCGGTACCGGGATGGGCACCACCAGGGTCCCGCCGCCGCCGCCGCCGCCGCCTCCCCCTCCAGCCCCGCCACCTCCTCCTCCGGCCGCGCCACCGCCACTGCTACTTCCACCTCCACCACAACCACCGCCCCCACTGTTACCACCACCTCCCTGACTCGCCGCCATGTTCCTGGGAGAGAGAATAGCCCCCGACAATACTCTCAGCCTGTGCCGCGAGTGTAGGGGGTTCTTAGGACGCATGCGCAGGCTGGGGGGGGGGGCGAGGTAGAGGGTGGGAAGGAACCAGGGGGCGGGCTGCAAGGAGGTGTTGGATAGAGATGATGTTCCAAAGTGCAGAACGCTCGCTTTAAGAAATGTATGATCAGAAGAAAGATGCTAAATCCTGGTTCTGCTGCTTTGGGCACCAAAATCTGGAGAAACGACACCAGGCAAACTATAGGTCGTTTGTACAATACGTCCCCAGATCTCTAAGTTGCTTCGCCTTTTTCTTTCTGCAAAACAAAAAGAAATATATGAGGCCGGCATGAAAAGGATTTGTTTCCGAATGTATAGAAACTGCTTTTCGAAGGAATATGAGGCAGCGTACTGAGAAGCCCACTGCCAACGCTCGGGAATAATTTATTAGTGGTAGCACAGACAGAAAATCTAGGTAGTCATCTGGAGAAGAAAATAAGTCAAGTACTGAGTTTTAGGCACACAGGAATTTTGCCACCGTTTAGAATTCCAAAGTAGGAAAAGACTTTAGATGTTTTCAAGGAACCTCTCGTTACAGTGTATGCGAGCCTCAGCCAAACTGCTGCCTTCCAAAACTTGGAAGAGTTCTCCACATTCTGTTCTATCACTCTCTGAAGTTGTGCCAAGATCTCGAAAATATCTCCAGTTCCTTCTCATCATGTCAGTATTGGATGATGAAAAACGCTTTGATCATTGAACAATCTTAAACGTTATTTTTGAACTAGAGGTTTCTGTTTAAATGGAATTCTGAAGATTTAATGCTGGATATATGAGGCCAATCACTGTTGGACTTTAGGAGTTCCTTCTTAGAACCTAAGGACATTTCTAATGTAGCCAATAAAGAGAAGAAAATCAAACTTTTTCAGCTAGTGCAGGCCTCAGTAATCCAACTCTGATCTACCTAGGCAGTTTTCATTCAGCTCTTTTTAATATTTTTTTAGTTGTTGATGGACCTTTATTTTATTCATTTATTTGTATGAAGTGCTGAGAATCAAACCTAGTGCCTCACACATGTGAGGCAAGCACTCCACCACTGAGCGGTGACCCCAGCCCTCATTCAGCTCTTTAGGCTTCCACTTCTCTACCAACCACCAGCTCCACTCAAGAGACAGAGTCATTTAAATCTGTTGCACTAATATTCAATCAAATTATTGAAGAAAACTACCCAAAGGCTTGAGCACTCCGTTAACATTAATTTAAATAACAAGTGCATCTTTTTTGCATTTGAACAGTGTGTCAACAACCTTTTCAGAGAGTTGTTGCTACTATGCATATTTCCCCTAGGCTATCCTTTGTAAAAGAATACAGGAAAGAATTACAACTTGTCTAAATTGTGGCCATATTAGTTAATCTGAATGATTATGTTGTGAGAAATATGCTTGAACCACACACACAAAAAAATGCCAATAGAACTGAGATCAGGCTCTATACCGTGAATTAGCAAGTGAAAAATAATTATTAAAACTCCCTGATGTCAGAAAGGAACAATTGTACTTTATACCTCACCTCCCATATTTCAAATCAAGTCAAGTTTTAATTGAGAACTTCCAGAATTATGAGAGGGTGAGAAAGGAAATTAAATCCATTAGTTAGAGAAGATCAGGAATGGAAATACCTTCCTAATTAGCCAAGGACTGGGAATGTAATACAGTGGTAGAGCTCTGACCTTGCAATTATTTAAAACATTGTATTGCACTCCAGGAAAAAGATGTCCTGAGGACATGAGGTCATGCACAACCAAATTTAAAAAGGAAAAGAATATTTCAAAGAATTGGAAGATGCAAACTCCAAGATCACAGAAAAAGAAAGAAAATCTAAGTAAGAAAAGTGAAAATCCTACAAAGTAACTTAGGCTTACATGAAAATAAGGCAAAATAACATTTTGTAGAGTTCTTTGACAAAAACACCACAGCCAAAAGGAGGTAAAAGATTTATAAGAGGGGGCTGGGTTGGAGCTTGGTGGTGAAGCATTTGCCTTCCACATATGAGGCATTGGGTTCAATCCTCAGCACCACATAAAAATAAATAAATGAATAAATAAAATAAAGGTATTGTGTTCATCTACAACTAAAAAAAAATATTTAGAAGAAGGCATTAAGTTTAGAAATTTTTCCAATTCCTTGGAAAAAAATAACTTAAAAATCTATGTACTTCAGTGTCTATATTGGAAAATAACAATAATGCTCAATAATGTTTACGTAGAACTTATTGTTTGCCCCAATCTAGTTTAATTATAAATGTTAAGTCATTTGATCTTCCTAATAGTTCTTATTATTATTTTTATGTTTTATACATGAAGAAAAATAGTACATACCTCACATAAGTCTGTTGCAATAATAACTAAGGTTGCTTATGTAAAGTGACAAGCACAGTACGTGGCACTCATTCATTCATTTAATAAGTATCTACTGAGCAATTACTACATGCAAGGAACGAGTCTCCAGGCAAGTAATATTACAGCATAATGTGCTTAATAAACATTAATCACTTTATTAATAAATGTTAATTACTTTATTATACCCCTGCTCCCTCAAAAATATAAAATAACCAGGAACATATAAAGGTAAGAAGCCAAGGGAAAAATCAGTGAAATTTCTTTATTTTTCTTTCTTTCTTTCTTTTTTTTGGGGGGGGAGTACCAGCAATTGAACTCAGAGCCACTCAACCGTTGAGCCACATCCCCAGACCTTTTTTATGTTTTATTAGACAGGGTCTCACTGTCTATGTTTTATTATTTTATGTTTTATTAGACAGGGTCTCACTGAGGAGCTTAAGGCCTCACTAAGTTGCTGAGGCTGGTTTTGAACTCATGATCCTCCTGCCTCAGCCTCCTAAACCACTGGGATTACAGTCATGCGCCACTGCACCCAACTGAATTTATTGATAATGGTGGGTAAAGAAATATCTGACATATTGCATACACTTTTTGCTTTGTTCTGTAGATCTTTTTCAGAGGGCATTTTATGGTGATTACTACTTTGATATTATCTCTGAAATACACATTGGACATTGATTAAATTAGGACCAACACTCAGAATTATTCATGCCAAATTTACAAATGGGATGTTGACAAATCACTACAACTAAATGACATTTTTCAAATATTATAGAAAGAAAACAAGGAGAAAGTAGGGGATTTTAAACAAAACATGTACTCTCTATGTACTGGCAGGTTACTAATGTAATTTCTGTTCAAAAAAGCCATAGAGGGGGCTGGGGATATAGCTCAGTTGTTAGAGTGCTTGCCTCACATGCACAAGGCCTGGGTTTGATCCCAGCACTAAAAAAAAAAAAAAAAAAAGCCATAGAGGGAACTTCTGAAATTCCAGGCCAGTAGTTACCACTACTTCAAACAAACTGGTAGTTACTCAACAGTTATAAATAACATAGAAGAAGAAAGGCACAGTCAAGGGCTGGGATGTGGCTCAAGCGGTAGCGCGCTCGCCTGGCATGCGTGCGGCCAGGGTTCGATCCTCAGCACCACATACAAAGATGTTGTGTCCGCTGAAAACTAGAAAATAAATATTAAAATTCTTTCTCTCCTCAAATAAATATTAAAATTTAAAAAAAAAGAAAGGCACAGTCAAATTTCTGAAGCTACAATTCTATTAAAGTTTAAGATTAGTGGGGTAGAGTACAGGATGTTCTTATCAATCTGTAAATAAGACACGTTTTGACTTAAGATCTAGAACAGGCAATGAATTAATAGATCAAGGTATAATATGACTTTTTAAAAATCCTGATCAGGATCCAGGAAAAAGTCAGGGATCTCTGGGCTGTTTCCCTAAAACATCAGTTCAATTAAATCTTAAATGCAGGGTAAAGGGCTAGTGGTAAAGCTCTTGCCAGGCATGTATGAGACCCTGGGTTCCATCCATAGCAACTTAAAAAAATAATAAATTCAGGGAAAAAATTAACAAACAATGAAATGTTGAGGACCATCAAGACATGTATCAGAAACCCTAAAAAACATTGATTTACCCATGCTGAACTCTTTTGCAGCTACAACGGGAATGAGATGTGCACTTCTGCCCACTGCAATCTCAACACCAGTCCTGAATTAGAGAAAACTCTTTGAGAAGTGTGTGTAAAATGATTAGAAAAGTAGGAGAGTGAGAAACTCATTTGAACCTCCACTGTCTAGTGACTTCATCTGCAGTCTCTTCCAAAGAGCCCTGTTCCTAAAAAGTGACCAAGAAGCTCTAGAATATGCCCAAGGTGTCATTTAAAGAAAGCAAAGGAAACTCAACATGGCAGATGAAAGATATGACTTGATGATGTAGGTTTGCACAGCCCCCTTCCCCACCCTGGATATTCTGAGGATTTGAGCAGGCCCAGGAAATTATATTTTAAACATGACAATCAAGGAAATGTAAATATTAGATATTTGATATCATTAAGGAGCTATTGTTGCTAGATGTATTATAGTTTTTACTTTTTCTCTTTTGGCAATGCTGAAGTTTGAACTCAGGACCTTGTGCCTGCTAGGCAAGCACTCTACTGCTCAGCTACACTCCCAGTCCTTATTGTTTGTTGTTGTTGTTGTTGTTCTAATTAGTTATACATGACAGTAGAATGCATTTTGACACATTATATATATATGGAATATAACTTATCATTCTTCTGGTTGTACATGATGTACTCCTTTTCTTTAAAATATTCATAGATCCGGAGGACTCTCTTCCTGCATGGGGCCTTCACAGGACAACACATTAACTTATTGTAGCATACGATATAGAATACTACATGTAATATCACTAATCCTCTTTTGCCTATGGTTCCTTGGTTCTGCCCTTATGCACTACTTTAATCAACCCTAAAAAACTCATTAATTTCATAGTTAATATTCATTAAGTCAAAAGATATTTGGAAAAATGAACAGTGATTACTTAAAAGAAAATTTGGGGTGGGGGGATAACTGGGATTGAACCCAGGGGTGCTTAACCACTGAGCACATCCCCAGTCCATTTTTATTGCTTTATTTTGAGACAGGATCTCATTAAATTGCTTAGAGCCTCACTAAGTTGTTCAGGCTGTCCTCTAACCTGTGATCCTCCTACCTCAGCCTCCCAAGTGGCTGGGATTACAAACCTGCACCTCGGTGCCCAGCTCAAGTCTGAATTTTCTTAAGCAGAACAAGATAGAAACATTTGGGCCAAAATCTATGTATAAAATGTAGATTGGAATGAAATGATGCAAAAACAAATTGATCATCCACCAAAGTCTAAATATATTTGTTTATTTTAAATTTTGTTTCAAATCTTCACTATTCTATATAGCATTTATTTCATGTGAAATGTAGTTGGTTTACAAGTTTCTGTTTTTTAACTTATCTCCCTCAAGTAAATAAACCTGACATGAATCTCCATGGAACTGTGACTTGAGTTATCATCTGAAGGCAGTGTACCCAAATTATGAGGAACTTTTTCATTTGTTTTATTTTGATAGATGGCAAATTTTCTTTTAAAGACTCAGTCTGTAAACTTAATACTGTAAACCTAATAGGGTCACATATGACTTCAAAACCCAATATTTTTTTTCATTTGGCAACAAGACTTGCTTCTTGAATTTGGGAGTTGAGTGCTAGGGACCAGGCCCTTGCGCATGCTAGGCAAGTGCTTTACCACTGAGCTATGTCCCTACCCCCTAGCTTGCTTCTTCTTGACCATGAACTGCATCATGACTCAGTCTATTATTACATTATCAGAGGGAAAGATCAAAACTGTCCTTTAAATAAGGAGTTGTGAGCAAATATTATAGAATATTTTAGATATGTTTTGTCGAATAGTTGGAAATGTCAACTTTCACTTACACTGTAGGTTTAGATTGGCAATGATAACCCTCAAGAGGATATTTATTTCTGCCTTGGTGCTTTCTCTACATTATAGTATGATTCTGCAAAGTGAGGGGAAATATATTTGTTGTGATGACCTCTTGTTTCACACTGCCAGGCTTTAACAGATAAAATTATTGTAGAAAACATTCCCCTTGTCTTGTGGTCTTTAAAAGTCTCTTTATTAAAATATATAATACTAATTATTAAATGCCAGAATAGATAATTCCAAGATACTAAGTAAACAACTCAGTTCTCCTTGATGAACTCATTCATTGCTTTGTTTAGTGTCTTAAGCATTCCTTAATAAAACCTTCACCTTAAATGCCTCTACTTAGGTGAAAACCTTTTATTCCAGCATGCTTACATAAAGTTCCAGAGAAGTTTAATTTTTTCTTAGCTGTGATGGCTTTTTTTTTCTTTTTTGTATTGGGGATTTAACCAAGGACCACTTTACCACTGAGCTACATCCCCAGTCATTTTTACTTTATATTTTGAGACAGAATTTCACTAACTTTTTGGATCTGGCCTTAAACTTGCTATCCTCTAGTCTCACCCTCCCAAATCACTGGGATTACAGGCATGCACCACCACGGCCAGCTACTGTGATGGCTTCTATTGGTCATGAGCAATAACCTTTTGATAGATTGGCAAAAATGAAGATGTAAATGCTTAATACTGTTTAAATACTAACATCATCTCCCCTGCAATAATCTTCATTCACATAATATTCTCTGAACTGCTATAGCAGCCTTCTAACTTAGGCCCTGTTGCTTTTACTCTTCTCCCAATTTATTACAATGTGGCCTCAGGCAAGTTACATATCCTTTCTGTGCTTCTTTTACCTCATCTGAAAAATAGGAATACGCTAGGGGTATAGTTAGGTGATAGAGCACTCCAAGGACCTGGATCAAGCCCCAGAACTACCAAAAATATTGATTTTTTAAAATAAAAAATAAAGTACTGGGGGAAGAACTGTCAATATAGAATGCCATACCCACTGAGAGTGCTCTTCAAAAATGAAGGTTAAGGTCTGAGGTATAGCTCAGTGATAGAGTACTTATAGCATGAAGTCCTGGGTTCAATATCCATTACCCCCCCCCCACACACACACACAATTTTAAAAAGTAAAGAAAAATGTTCTTTTATAATTAATTAATTAGTTAAAATTAGGTATATATGACAGCAGAATGCATTTTTACTAATTAATTAATTAATTATAATTAGGTCTATATGACAGCAAAATGCATTTTGATTCATTGTACACAATTGCAGCACAACTTTTCATTTCTCTGGTTGTACAGATGCAGTGTCACACCATGTGTGTAGTCATATATGTACCTAGGGTAATGATGTCCATCTCATTCCACCATCTTTCCTGCCCCCCTACCCTCTCCCTTCCCCTCCCTCCACTTTGCCCAATCAAAGTTCCTTCATTTTCCCCATGCCCCCCAAAAAGATGTTCTTTAACATGCAAAAAAGTTGAAAGAATTCATCTCCAGCAGACTCACACTATAAGCAATGTTAAATAAAAGGTCCTTCAAGCAGGAGGAAAATCATACCAAGCATAAACATGGATCCACACACATAACACTGGAAATAGTAACTTGGTGGATACATATTTATTTGTTTGTTTTGTGTTGTGTATGTGTGTGTGTGTGTGTTTGTACCAGAGATGGAACCCAGGAGCACTTAACAACTGAGCCACATCCCCAGCCCTTTTTTATATTTCATTTAAAGATAGGGTCTAGGGACTGGGGACATAGCTCAGTTGGTAGAGTGCTACTTAGTATGCACAAGGCCCTGGGTTCAATCCCCAGCATCATCATCATATAATAATAATAATAATAATAAGTACAGATAAGGTCTCTTTTTCTTTTTTGGTGGTGCTGGGGATCGAACCCAGGACCTTATGCAAGCAAGGCAAGTACTGTATCAACTGAGCTTTATCCCCAGCCCACAGACAGGGTCTCACTGAGGTGCTTAGGACCTCGCTAAATTGCTAAGGCTGGTTTTGAACTTGAGGATCCTCCTGCCTCAGCCTCCCCAGCCTGTGCCACCGTGCTCAGCTGGATAAATGTATTTTTAAAAATTCTTATTATTTAAGCTGGGCATGGTGCCTGTAAACCCAGTGGCTCGGGAGGCTGAGGCAAGAGGGTCACCAGTTCAAAGCCAGCCTCAACAAAAGCGAGGCGCTAAGCAACTCAGTGAGACCCTGTCTCTAAATAAAATACAAAATAGGGCTAGGGATGTGGCTCAGTGGTCGAGTGCCCCTGAGTTCAATCCCTAGTACCCCTCCAAAATAATCTTATTTTTTAAATCCTTTAAGAGATAAATAACTGTTCCAAAAGCTATTAATAATGTAACATAGATTTGTAATATATGTAACAGTGAAGCATATAAAAACAACAGCATAAAGAAAGGGTCAGTAAACTTTGTCTTTGGCCCTAAAGCAGTTTACCACCTATTTGTAAACAAAGTTACTGGAACACAGTTATGCCCATTCATTTACAAATTGACTGATTTTATGCTACAATAGCTGAGTTGAGTAGCCAGTAACAAAGACTGGCTCACAAAGCTAAAAAAAAATTGCTGATTGGCCCTTCAGAGAAAAAGTTTGCTGACCCCAGTTTAAAGTCTGTGAGGAGAGAAATGGAAATACACTAAAGTTCTTATAAGTGAAGTGATATAATGTCACTCTGAATAGTACTGTGATAAGTTAAAGATGTATGCTATAAACCCCAAAGCAAGTATTAAAATAACAAAACAATGAATTACAGTTAATAAGCCAGTAAAGATGACAAAAGAAATCGTAAAAACACACATTTAATCCAAAAGAAAGCATCAAAAGAGGACAAGAGAACAAAGGACAGATGGGAGAAATAGAAAGCAAATAGCAAGATGACAGAAATAAGCAAAACCATACTAACAGTTATTAATCGTTAATGTAAATAAGTGAAAAACATCCCATTTAAAAGAGAGAAATATGGGGCTGGGGTTGTGGCTCAGCAGTAGAATGCTCACCTAGCACGTGAGAGGCTCAGGGTTCGATCCTCAGCACCACATGAAAATAAGTAAAATAAAGGAATTGTGACCAATCACAACTAAAAAAATTCTAAAAAATAAAATAAATAAATAAAAGGCAGAAATAACCAAAGTGGACAAAAAAGCAAGATGTAATTATATTTTGCTTACAAAAGTTCATTTTGTCAGGCTCAGTGGCTCACGCCTATAATCCCAGTGGCTCAGGAGGCTCAGGCAAGAGGACCTTGAACTCAAAGCCAGCCTTAGCAATGGCAAGGTGCTAAGCAACTCAGTGAGACTCTGTGTCTCTAAATAAAATACAAAATAGTGCTATGGATGCAGCTCAGTGGTAGAGTGCCCCTGAGTTCAACCCCTGGTAACAACAACAACAAAAAAGTGCATTTTAATGTGAAAGCATAAGTAGATTGCAAGTAAAAAAAAAAAGAAAGAAACGATATGCCATGATAATATTAATAAAAAAGAAATCCATCTAAGCTTGGAGGTGAACACCTCTAGTTCTAGCAACTTAGAAGGCTGAGGCAGGAGAATCTCAAGTTTGAGGCCAGCATCAGTAACTTAGACTCTGTCTCAAAATAAAAAAAGGCTGGGCATATAGCTCAGTGGTAGACTGCCCCTTTGTTCAATCCCCAGTACTCCCAGTACTGCCAATAAATAAGTATATAAATAAATAGATAATAGAAGGCTAAAAAAGAAAAATAAATCTATATTAATATCAGATGAAACATAGTTCAAAGCAAAGAACATTTCTGGGAATAAAGGAGTTCATTTTATAAGCTCAATCTAGTAAGAAGACTTGACAATATTTTTGTGAATAATAGAGCTTCCAAATATAAGAAGAAACAATAGATAGAACTGCAAGGAGAAATAGAAAAATCCAAAATTCTAGTCAGAGATATCAATAAACTTTCCACAACAACTGATGGAACAAATAAAAAAACTAATAAGAATATAAAAATCCTGAAGAACACAATTATCAACTTGACCTAATTGGCACTTACAGAATATTTCACACAACACCAAAATATACATTCTTTTCAAGTGCACACAGAATATTTAGCAAGAGAGACTATATGCTAGGCCAGAAAATATGTCTCAAAAGTACAGAAAATTCAAAAGGACAGAAAATTACACAAAGTATGCTTTCTGACCAAAATAACAAAAAGAAATTTGGGATATTCACAAATATGTGGAAAATAAATAATATACTTGACACAGCCCAAAGGTCAAAGAACAAATATAAAATTAGAAAATACTTTGAAGTGAAGGGTAATAAAAACAATATATTGTTTTGTGGGATGTTTCTAAAGCAGATATTAGGAGAAAATTTATAGCACTAAACACCTACATTATAAAATTAAAATGTCTCAAACCAATGATCTCTGTTTCTACATATGAAACTAGAAAAAGAACATATTAAACCCAAAGTGAACAGGAAAAAAAATTAAGAAAAATAAGAGTAGAAATCACTGTAATAGAAAACAGAAGAATGATTGAGAAAAATCAATTAAATTAAAAGCTGTTCCTTTGAGATCAACCAAAATTGATACATCTCTAAAATAGACAAATTAAGGTAAAGAAAAGACTCAAATTACCAATATCAAGAACGAAAGCCAGCCTCAGCAATGGCGAGACACTAAGCAACTCAATGAGACTCTGTCTCTAAATAAAACACAAAAAACGGCTGGGGAAATGGCTCAGCTGCTGAGTGCCCCTGAGTTCATTCCCCAATATGGAAAAAAAAAAAAAAAAAAAGAAAGAGAAAAAAGGAATGAAAGAGAACATCACCACAGAATCTACAATTAAAGTAATAATAAGGGAAATTTATGAATAATTTCATGGTAATAAATTCAGTACCATATTAAATGGACAAATTCCTTTTACAGACACAAAGCCCACTCAAGAAAAACATGAACCCAAGAACCCTGCATCTATTAAAGGAATTGAATTTTTAATTTAAAAACTTCTCATAAAAAAAAAAAAAACTCCAGATCTTGATGGCTTCACTGGGGAAGGCTCCGAAATATTTAAGGACAAAAAAGTACCAAATCTACACTAATCCTTCCAGAGAATATTTAAGAGGAGAGAGATTACTGTATTTACTTATTATACCAGGTCACTAACATTGTTTTTTTGGTTGTTTTGTTGTTATCATTGTTTGTTTGTTTTTTGGATCAGGCATTTAACCATTGAGCCACACCTCCCAGGCCTTTTTAGGTTCTTTTTTGAGACAGGGTCTTGCTAAGTTGCTGAGAGCCTCCATAAGTTGCTGAGGCTGGCTTTGAACTTGTGATCCTCTTGCCTGCGCCTCCCCAGTTGCTGAGATTCCAAAATTGCTAGAGGAGGAGGAGGGGTGGGGGGAAGGGAGGAGGACAAAAAAGGCATTTTGAGAAAATAAAACAGATCTGGGACATTAGTGGGTAGTATAGTGCTTGCCTAGCAACCTCAGTCCTTGGGTTAGATCCTCAGCCCAATCAAAAGCGGAAAAACCAGAGAGGGGCTGGGGCTGGGGCTGGGGCTCAGTGGTAGTGCACTTGCCTGGCATGTGTGAGGCACTGGGATCAGTTCTCAGCACCACATACAAATAAATAAAATGAAGGTCTATCAACAACTAAAAAAAAGAAAAAGAAAAACCAGAACAATATCCTTCATGAATATGCATACAAAATAAGCTAAAATTAAAATCTAGCAAACTGAATCAATAATATATTAAAAAGATAATACACTAAGATCCAGCAGAGGGTTGCACAAGGCCATGGGTTCAATCCCCAGCATCACACACAAAAAAAAGACTCAGCAGATTTTAAGATTAAAAACCCAGTATAATTTACTATGTAAATAAATCAGAAGAGGAAATCCCGTATAAGCAATTCAATTAATACAGTAAGGGGCTTTGAAAACAGCAACATTGATTTCTGATAAACACTCTCTGTAAACTAGGAATAGAAATAAATTCCCTCAGCCAGAAAAAGGATCTGTGAAACACCTAACAATAAATTTAATAGTGGAAGATTGAATGTCTTCTAAGATAAGGAACAAGAAAAAGATGTCCACTTTTACCAACTCATTGAACACTGCATTGAAACTTCTAGACAGAGTAAGTAGGTGAAAAGAAAAATAAGAAAGGAGGGGGCTGGGCACGGTGGTGCAGGCCTGTAATCCCAGCTGCTCCATGGGGAGGCTCAAGCAGGAGGATGGTGAGTTGAAAGCCAACCTCAGCAGTAGTGAGACCAATTCAGTGAGACCCTGTCTCTAAATAAAATACAAAATAGGGCTGTGGATGTGGCTCAGTGGTTGAGTGCTCCTGAGTTCAATCCCTGGTACTGGGGGGGGGGGGTGGCAGAAGGGAAGGGAAGAGAGGAAGGGGATTGGAAAGAAGTAAAATTGTTGTTTATTCACAGATCATCTAGTGAGAAATCCTGTGGAACATACAAAAACAGCCATGAGAAAAACATCAGTAAATTTAGCAAAGTTTCAGAATAGAAAGGCAAAGTACAAAAATCAATTATGTATTATTTAGTAGCAAAGAACAAATCAAAAATTCAAATGAAAATTAAAACATTTTACCATAGGATCCAGAAATATGAAGTACTTGGGGACAAATCTTGCAGATATGAAAGACATATACACTGAAAACCACAAACAAATGTTTAAAAAAATTAAATAAGACTTAAATAAATGAGACCTATCAGTTTCAGGGAATGGAAGAATCAATATTGTTACCATGTCACATCTCCCTGAAGACTTATTAGGAGACTTTTTTTTTTTTTTTGGTGCTGGGGATTGAACCCAGGGCCGTAAGCATGCAAAGCAAGGACTCCTCCAACTGAGCTATATCCCCAGCCCCTCCCCTGTCTTTTTTTAAACAAGTTGTCAAGCTAAATTTTCAAATTATGAAAATGGAAAGAGTGCTAGGGTTGTGGCTCAGTGGTAGAGTGCTTGCCTAGCATGTGTGAGGAACTGGGTTTAATTCTCAGCACCTCATAAAAATCAATAAATAAAATAAAGGTCTATCAATAACTAAAAAAATTTTAAAAAAAGAAAATGGAAAGGATCTAAAATAGAAAAAAACAATTTGGTTAAAAAATAAAAGAACAGGGCTGCGATTGTAGCTCAGTGGTAGAGCACTTGCCTTGCACGCGTGATGCCCTAGGTTCGGTCCCCAGCACCACATAAAAATAAACAAATAAAAATAAAGATATTATGTCCCTCTACAACTAAAAAATTTTTTTAAAAGAACAAAGTTGGGAGAATTCAAAACTTACTAAGAAACTAAACTAATCAAGACAGTGTGGTACTGTTGTGAAGAGATAATAGATCAATGGCACAAAATAGAAAATCCAGAGATAAACTCAAACATATGGATAAATAGTTTTTTACAAAAGTTGATGAGTTAAAGACTCATCAGTGAAAAAAAACAAGAGTTTCAGCAAATGATGTTAGCACAATTGAATATTCATGTGCAAAAAAATGAGCTTAGATCCATATCTCACACTTTATATAAAAATTAATCTGCAATCTAACAAAGATGTAAGTCAAAAATCCAAAACAGAACATAGAAATATTTGTGCCTTAATTTAGGCAAAGATTTATTTTTGTTCTTTTTTTGGTACTAGGGATTGAACCCAAGGGTGCTTAACCACTGAACCACATCCCCAGCCCTTTTTATGTTTTGTTTAGAGACAGAGTCTCACTGAGTTGCTTAGGGCCTTGCTAAATTGCTGAGGCTGGCTTTGAACTCGCGATCCTCCTACCTCAGCCTCCCCAGCTGCTGGGATTATAGGCATGCACCACCACACCTGGCAAGATTTTTTTGACTAAGACAATAACACCACAATTCATAAAAGAAAAAAAAATTTAAATTGGACTACATCGGAATTACAAATCTCCGCCAGGCACAGTGGCACACACATGTAATCCCAGTGGCTCAGGAGGCCCAGGCAAGAGGATTGCAAGTTCAAAGCCACCCTCGGAAACTTAGGGAGTCCCTCATCAACTCAACGAGACTCTGCCTATAAATAAAATAGAAAAAAGGGATGTGATTTAATGATCGAGTGCCCCTTGGGTTCAATTCTCTGTACTAAAAATAAAAATAAAAAGAATTATAAATCTCCACTCTTGGAAAGACACTCTTTAAGATGTAAGGATGGCCTTAGGCCTTAGCCTAAGCAAGTCCATTTGAAAACTTCAGTTTGAAACCTGCAGTCTCACTAGGCACACCTAACAGAGCCCTCCAGTATGGCCCTCAGACACAAACAAGTCACTTCTCCCCACACTGACAAGCTCAGAGTGAAGTCTCTATAATGTCGTCCTCCAGAAATGGGGGGGGGGGCGAGAAAATCAGGGTGAGGACCTCCAGACCAGATGCTTTAACCCCAGGGCAAGTGTATCACTGAGAAATCCAGTGGCACTGATAGGGATTGAAAATGTGGTCAGATGCCCCAAAATTTAGTATAAATGATGGAGCAAGTGAACAGACATTCAGTTAGCTGACACTGATGCCCTCAGACTGAAGAGCCTGATGAGGACCTAGACTGACATCCCAGTGATCCTCACCACTCTCAAACTCTACAGCCACATTTTTTTCTTAGTTATTGATAGATCTTTATTTTATTTACTTATAAGAGGTGCTGAAAATTGAACCCAGTGCCTCACACATGCCAGACAAGTGTGCTACCGCTGAGCCACATCTCAACCCTGGTGAGAGCAGAGACTTCTTCCCACAACCCTCTCCTCAACCAGCCACCAGCTCCACCCCAGGAGAAGCCTGCCTTGGTTCCAGATCTAATATACTTAGAACCTAAGGCTTCAGACTTTTGATCTGACACTTGAACTTATCATGCAGAGGGAATGCCTGTCATCAGCCTGTCATGATTAAGTGTGTTTGCAGTGCTTAGAATTAATCTAGAATTGTTAGCTGTGAATTGATTGTCCATTGAAGTGCCCAGCATTAAGAATTGTCGGGGCTGGGGATGTGGCTCAAGTGGTAGCGCGCTCGCCTGGCATGCTTGCGGCCCGGGTTCGATCCTCAGCACCACATACAAACAAAGATGTTGTGTCTGCCGAAAAAACTAAAAAATAAATATTAAAATAAAAAAAAAAGAATTGTCATTTTCTTGATTAAGAACCTATAGAGTGAAATTGTATTGAGTGATTTGAGTGAATAAAGAGTTGAAAATGGCAGAAGCGCATCGACATTCTTTATTTCTCCCCTTGGAATGCATAAGTCACACCTTTTGACCATTGCTGCATAAGAGAATAAAAACAGCTGGGAGGGGTGGTTCAGGCCTGTAGTCCTAGCTATTTGGGAGGCTATGATAGGAGGATCTCAAATTTGAGGCCAGCCTCAGAAACTTAGAGGGCTGGGGAGGAAACCACAGAAACTTACTAGCTCTGTGGTAAAGCACCCCTTGATTTAATCCCCAGTACCACAAAAAAAGAAAAAAGAAAGAAAGAAAGAAAAGAAAAAAAGCTGAGATAAGAATACATACATAATGCATGATTCCATTTATATAAGACTTCAAATAATGCAAAATGTAAAAATCTATCCTGATGGAAAGGTAATTAGTGATTTCCTGGGAGGGATATATGGATGGGAAGGTGAAGAGAGAAATTATAAAGATGTACAAGAAAATTTCTGGAAGTAATGGGTATATTCACTATCATAATTGTGATAATGGTTGTGTCAATCTATACACATGCCAAAACTTATCAAATTATACACTTTCAATCTGTGTAGTCTTTTTGTTTCAGTGATAATCTCCATAAAAATGTTGAAGTTGATAAATATTCATTGTAAAATTATCATGAAAGAGATTAAGATTTTAGTAAATAAAGTATTTTAATAGCACTTAGTAGAAAGTTAATCAAATAATTCAATTGGGTGAACTATGTTCACTCTTTTTCTTAAATTTATTTGTATTTTTTACACAAATGGAGCACAACGTCTCATTTCTCTGGTTATATACATTCATTCTTTTTTTTTTTTTTGTACTGGGGATTGAACTCAGGACCTTGTGCAAGGCAAGCACTCTACCAACTGAGCTATATCACCAGCCCCTATATGGTCACTCTTAACATGCTCTCTCAACAAAAATAGTCATATATAAGTCTGAATCAAATGTTTGTATGCAGAAGCAAGAAGTCAAAATGTTGCTGGGCGGAGTGGCACACACCTGTAATCCCAGTGACTCAGGAGGCTAATGCAGGAGGATGGCAAGTGGGAGAACAGCCTTGAAAATTTAGTGTTCCCTGTCTCAAAATAAAAATTTAAAAGGATCAGGTGCAGTGATGCATGCCTGTCATCCCAGTGACTCAGGAAGCTGAAGCAGAAGTACCACAAGTTTAGAGCCAGCCTCAAGAACTTAGTGAGGCCCTAAGCAATTTAGCAAGACCCTACCTCTAAATAAAAAGGGCTGGGGATGTGGCTTAGTTGTTAAGTGCCCCTGGGTTCAATCCCTGGTACAAAAACAAAAAAGGAAAGGAAGGAGGAAAGAAAGAAAGGGAGGAGGAAAGAAAAAAAGAGGGCTGGGGGTATAGTTGACTGATAGAGCATCCCTGGGTTAAATTCCTAATAACACATACAGACACAGACACACACACACAGACACACAGACACACACACACACACACACACACACACACACAGTCAAAATGCCCAGGGCTGGAGATATACCTCAGTGCTAGAGCATTTGACTATCATATGTGAGGCCCTGGGTTTAACCTCCAGCACTGGAAAAAAAAAAAATCAGTATGTTCTGAGTCCAAAGGTCATAGTCCACACTATTCACTGTATCAAAATTGCCAAATGGTATAATAAGAATAGCCTAAGGCTAATTGAGATAATTGAGGTAATATTGAATTATATCCCTGTCAGGGACTAGAAGGAAATTCTCCTTCAAAGATTAGCCTGACAGCCCCCTGGGAGACATCCTGCCTGGGAGGCATCCTGCAGCTACTTATCTCACCTGAGACATCCTGCGGCCACCTATCTTCCTGAAACCTATCTTCCTGAAACATCCTGCGGTTATCTCACCTTGTGCAGACATCCAGCAACTGCCGATAAGAGAGCTTCCCCATTCCCACCATATAAATACCCCTGTGTGAACAATAAAAGTTTGCAGCTTGATCAGAACTCTTGTCTTGCTGTCATCCTTCTGTGTCTCTTGTCCCTTCATTCCTCCCCATCTAGGTTCGCTGCCCACGTTGATGTGTCCTGCCGGACGGGACATTTGGCGCCCAGTGTGGGGCTCGAGCCTTTGACTGAGAAGGAACGCCGTCCTCCGGGAAGACTTGGCCAAGCGGGAGCGCGAGATCGCCTCGGCAGACACGACTGAGAGACAGATCCAGGAGGAGAGTGAGGACGACGCAAGGTGAGTGACCCACCATGGGACAAGCAGTTTCGTCACATGAGTTGTTTTTGTCAGGCCTCAAGGAGGCCCTCAAGACACGGGGGGCACGTGTTAAGAAAAAGGACTTAAAATTATTCTTTTCATACATAGGAGAATTGTGTCCTTGGTTTCCCCTTGAAGGGACCATTGATGGTAAAAGATGGCTTAGAGTAGGAGACTGTTTAAAAGATTATTATGAATCCTTTGGCCCAGAAAATGTGCCTGTTCCCACCTTTTCTTACTAGAACCTAATTAATTTAAAAAAAAAAAAAAGCTTAAAAAAAAAAAAAAGAGATATTTTTTGGCCTTTATGTTCTAGAAGTTTGTGCTAGGAGAGTGAGAAAAAGGGAGAGAAAATGTGATGTTTACCTGGAGAGAAATAAGTTTCAATTTTCTATTGTTTTTGTCAATACTCAGAAAGTATGTAGGGACCTTTTTACTACATGATTGTCCTATGAATCAGAATGGCTGTAACTCAGCCGCTGGGGACAAGAGACTTTAGCCGCTGCTGCTCGCTATGGGGTCCTAGCCCCTGCGGCCAGCAGTGCTTTTAATCCTTGAATTACTTGACCTAAATGCCAAACACAGACTAACTTAAGATCTGATGGTAATGCTAGCATTTGCTGCTAAAAAACCTTTGGAGCACCCACGTGCCACAGAAAAAAGTGCAGGATGTACACGAGCTGCAACCGCAGGTTGCAGAGACAGAACAAGCTGCTACCGCAGTAAGATCTTGGCCAGGTGGGGGAAAATGCAGACAAAATCAATCAAAATGCAATCGGCTAGGAAAACTTTTGCCCCGAAAATGGGCAGCGGACTCCATGTTGTTTGCATCACCATGGTAACCATGGGGTGCCTGGCCAGAAGAGCGGGCTTCCTGGTCCCACCTCCCACACTTTCGCTGGCTTCCGATTGATTCTTCCACAGTCACTCAGACAGGACTTCTAGTTCCGCCTTCCAGCCACTAATCTGTACTACTGTGTTTCAGATTTCTACGGGAGCTGTTCAGAGCCTGTATTTTTAAGAATGCCTACCTGTAAATGCTAACGAAAGATATCTTTTTCAGACAAAATTTAATTCCACAGCTTTCTATGTTGCAGCCCTAAATTTAAGTTAGATCTGAGTTAAATAACCTGACTTTTCTCTATAGTTGTGTTACTAAATAATGTTCTATTGATGAGAGAGATCAAACATGCTTCTTTATATTTTACTTTTAATTTTGGAGGTTATGAGGATGCATTTGCTCGCCACAGGAACAAAGCCGGCAATGTTCCTGTGATGACCAAAAAATCCTTATTCTCATTCCTAACTATAAAAAATAAATATGCATACTCAACAAGGATTTTATTTCAGTTACATTAAGTGACGTCACATAGAAGAGTGCACTCCTAGTTAAAAATAAATTAAAATGGATCCAAATATTTTAAAACCACGTGGTTACATAAAATTAATACAATTATAAGTTATGTTCTTATTCTTAATATATATATTTTTAAGATATTTAGATAATCTATATTTGTTAATTTATAAAATAATTAACACATGCCTAATTGATTAGTTAATATATATTTGCCTAATTGTTTTTCTTCAACAGAAAACCCATTATTTATGTTTTGTATTTACATTTATCAGATACTCTGCCTTTTCAGTTACAGATATTTGAGATAAATGTGCTTTTAAGTGAAAATACAATCTTCAAGTAGTTTCTAATTCTCAAAGTTACTGTTCAAACTCATAAGATGATAAATAATTATAATTATGTCTACAAAATATCTAAGGATTTTAACTATATTTTCATTGATATTTCTTATCAAAGTACAATAATTTGTTTATAGATTCTAAGGTTTTCAGAAATTGTTCCAAGTATAACAAAAAATTTTTTCTAAAAGAAAAGGATGCTTCAACAAAGAAAAAGCACACATGGATCCTAAAAAGAAAGAAATCATCTTTGGGTAAAACAAGGTCTTTATATTCATATTTCAATGATAAAATTATTTTCCTAAGTAAAAAAGATATAAACAGATGATGTAAAAAGTTAGAAAGATTAAAAAAGAGATTTATATATACTAAACTGACTATAATTAATTTAAGGGTATTTCAGGCTATTTTTCCTAGTTTAACTATACTAATGTGAGCTAAGATTTTGTCCATATTTTGACATGATAAACAACCTATTAAAATGTAAGTTTATTTCTTTAAAGTAAGATCCTTATTGCCTAATAATTCTTACTGTTTAAGACAAAGATTAGTTTTGGTAAATAAATTCACATTGTTGATTAAACATTAAGTATATTGAACTACTAACTTAAATCCGATTTTAACAATTGTCCTTAGAGACTAAAATCAATTGATTCTAAGACACTGAGATACTAATCTCTACATATTTTGTTTGTTAGATAATCATAAAAAAAAAAAACATTTTATTAAGATTAAGGTTCTCCAAATTAAAGTTATATATTAATTTTAAACAATAAAGGTTACAAACTTAAAAAAAATTCATTGATATTATATAAGTTCTCTGACTAGATCTATTGTCCATAAAAAATACAGTAAGATTTATATACTGCTCCCTACACAGGAAATAACCTTAATCATATTTTTAAAAGGCAATTAAGAGATACCTATTTAAAGGATAATATTCTAAAATACAGAGATTTTGGGATCGCCTTAACCATGCATTATTTGCCCTTAATTTTCTTACCCTTGACAGTGAAGGCCATTCGGCCGCAGACAGACACTGGCATCCCTCGTCCAATTCTGTTCGCCCACCTGTAATGTGGCGCGATCCCCTTACAAATAAATGGAAAGGCCCAGATCCTGTCCTCATCTGGGGACGAGGCTCAGCTTGTGTTTTGGACCAAGAGCAAGCAGCCCCAAGATGGTTACCAGAACACCTGGTTAAACAGGTTAATGACTTACCTCAACCCAGGGACGGAGGCCCTCCCCCTGAGGACAAATTTTCCTCTTTTGCAGATGCAGCCAACAATCTGTGTGAGGATCCTGCTTAAGGCACTTCTGAACAGGTTTGTATACGGAGGCCTTAGCCCTCCACCTTCCAACATCAGGGAGTACCTTTTTGGCCCCCCCTGCGAATGCAGGGGAGGATCTTGGACTCAGGCTCCCACTAGTTGGACCCAGATTGCTGACTGCGTGACTAAGGTGGCTTACCTCCATGCCGAGGTTGAGTTCATCAGCCTAAATGGGTATGTGTTAACAAGCCAAAGATTATTCCCCCCAGTACAAGTAAAGCTCTCCAAAATTGTTCTGCAACTTGTATGCATACCCAGGCTATGCATGTCTTTTGTTATGCGTCAGCCTCAATTTGTGTTAACAAGCAGGGAGAACAATTTTTTGAAGCCACCCTAACTAAAACTCATGCAGCAGAGGGGACCACTATTCATTATACCCCCTTCCTCTTTGACCGGGGAGGAGAAGGCATATATACAAAGTTACAGTCAGCTGGGTGCCAAGGCACTGTTGGTAAACCCTCCTGTTGGCCCATTAAGGCTCCTACAGGGGTCTCTGATGGTGGAGGGCCCACTGATGCTGTCAAGCATCTTCAGATAATCAAACTTTTGAAACCCCAAATCCCTGAGCTCACATATCATCCCTTAATGCTGCCTAAATCCCAGCTCCCAGATTTAGATACCAATACATTAGATATTTTGGAAACTACCTTCCCCTTGCTTAATAATTCCAACCCCACCCTTGCTGGTGATTGCTGGCTCTGCATGACAACAGGGGCAATCATGCCTATGGCAGTTCCTATTAATTCTATCATAGACAGTGATAATACATGCCAACCTGGATTTCCTTTTAAAGTACAGCCTATAGGCACTTTTACATCATGTCTTTTAGGCGCGATGCAGAATAATACCTATGATATTGATGTTGGAGTTACTTCCTTTGGAAATTGCTCAACAGTAAAAAATTATTCCTCACCCACCCCATCTCTTTGTCCCCCCAATGGCACAGTTTTTATGTGTGGAGGAAACTCAGCCTTCCCCAGGCTTCCAGCGAATTGGACCGGTGGCTGTGTTCTTGCCTTATTACTCCCTGATATAACTATTGTCCCAGGAGATGAACCTCTACCCATTCCTAGCCTAGACACCTTAGTCAAAAGACACAGGCGGGCAATACAGGCCTTACCACTCCTTGCCAGCCTTGGAATAACAGCTGCTGTGGGCACAGGTACAGCTGGCTTAGGCACGGCTATACACTCTTACCGTTGCCTATCTCAACAACTTATAGATGATGTACAAACTCTATCAGGAACTATTAAAGATTTACAGGACCAAATAGACTCCCTGGCAGAAGTGGTCCTTCAAAACAGACGAGGCTTAGATTTGCTGACAGCTAACCAGGGAGGTATTTGCTTGGCCTTAGGGGAAAGATGCTGCTTTTATGCCAATAAATCAGGCATAGTACGCACTAAAATTAAGCAGCTTCAAGAAGATCTAGAAAAGAGAAGAAGGGAACTATTTGAAAATCCCCTCTGGACTGGGCTTAATGGATTTTTACCCTACCTTCTTCCCTTATTAGGCCCTTTGTTGGGTTTGCTTTTAATGGTGTCCATAGGACCCTGCATTATAAACAGGCTGGTACAATTTATTAAAGAACAGATTAATATTTTGGCCTCTAAGCCCATACAGGTCCACTATCACCGTTTGGAGATGGAAGACCGCGCTGCCAACATTTAAAAGGATGTTCTACCCTTCTTTCAGGCTTATTTCTTAAGTTTACATCCCCACAGATCTCTCTTTCTTATATAAAAGTATAAGTAACAGCTCTGACCAATCATCTTCTGCCCTTGCCATAAGGGTTCGCTTCTCCATGGGCCCCTCTGCTTGGGGGAGGACGCACCCATGGAGTGAGGACATTAGGCCATAATGACAGAGGGTGCAGGAAGGACTGCAGGAGGATGGATCCACGGATCCCAAAACCCAAGACCTCTGAGTGACACGCTCTGGTGCATGGCGGTTGGCATGCTCCCCCCTCAAAGCCGTCTCCTCCAAAAACATGCCAAGGCCACCACGAAATCTCCTAGTGAAGACGCTCGCTCAGATCAGGAGATATTCTAAGGCCTTCTAGAGGAACAGAGCCTCTATCACCCCCTAAAAACATGGCCAATAAGGTATGGTCAAATATTTTATATAAGAAAGGGGGAAGATGTCAGGGACTAGAAGGAAATTCTCCTTCAAAGATTAGCCTGACAGCCCCCTGGGAGACATCCTGCCTGGGAGGCATCCTGCAGCTACTTATCTCACCTGAGACATCCTGCGGCCACCTATCTTCCTGAAACCTATCTTCCTGAAACATCCTGCGGTTATCTCACCTTGTGCAGACATCCAGCAACTGCCGATAAGAGAGCTTCCCCATTCCCACCATATAAATACCCCTGTGTGAACAATAAAAGTTTGCAGCTTGATCAGAACTCTTGTCTTGCTGTCATCCTTTCGTGTCTCTTGTCCCTTCATTCCTCCCCATCTAGGTTCGCTGCCCACGTTGATGTGTCCTGCCGGACGGGACATATCCCCTTTATGAGTTGACAAAGTAATTGAAGAAGTAAGATTTTCATATATTAAATAATTTACCTATAGACCATGTGATCCCATCTAAAATTGTATTGGAAACTCAGAGAAGTAAGAGACTTAAGGAAATCTTTGTGGAGGGATTGGAACTTGAATTGACTTCAAAGGATGATGGGGCACAGAACAGAAAGGATAAGACACTTTAGGAAGGAACAAAGACAGAAATAGTGTGTAGTATTTTAGGGACAGTATTCAGTGTGACTTGACCAGACCAAAGGGAACATATTGGGGAGAATGCGAGGATGGAAACTGAGTTATGGAAGGCCATCAAGCCAGAAAAAGAAGACTGAATTGGATTCATTAAGCAAATTTCTTGAGAAGGATCTGGCACCTTTATGTTCAATGGGTTTAGTCAGAGGGAGAGGGGAGTAGGGAAGATTAACTTTGTGGTAGACTAAGGTAGTAGTTTAAGAAATGTTGAAATGAACTTAAAAAATACTTTATAGAAGGCCTGAACAGGAGTTGAAGATATTAGAGACTTGCTTCATATAATTAGTTATTTTTAGGGCTGGTGTTGTGGCTCAGTGGTAGAGTGCTTGCCTAGCATGCATGAGGCACTGGGTTCAATCCTCAGCACCACATAAAAATAAATAAAATAAAGGTATTGTGGCCACCTACAACTAAAAAATTATAAATAAATATTTTTTTAAAATTAGTTATTTTTAAATTTTTTTATTGGTTCATAATAGTATACATAACATTAGAATTTATTTTGACCATATAATTAGTACTATCCCTTGATTCCTTGACCTTGTGATTAGGATTAGTGTAATATTTAGATATCCTTTCATATCCATATTTGAGAGTAACCACATACCCACATTTTTGTAATCTAAATCTGGGATTTTTTTTACATAAATATATTTAATATCATAAAGTGTCATTTTTTTCAGTAATCAATTTGAGAAAGAGAAACATCAAAAGACTATATGAAAGAATGAAAATCAGGAATCCAGTAATAAGTGATTTTGACAAAAAAAAACACAGGATATTTAGAAGTCTCAAAAAAAGAAAAAAAAAATGGACATAAAAGAAAAGCAATTGAACGAAAATAGAAAAAACATTTAGAAAACTATTGTGACATACTATTTAGTTTTTCTTTTTTATTCTTATTCAAGCATAATATATCATCTGATTCTTTCTGATTGATTTATTCAGTATTAAGTATTCTGCATTGTTTCATTAATGTCCTTTGTAAAATTGTGCTCAATTGTCACCTCACTTTATAATTTGATACATTGTTTATTCTGATTTTCTTTTTACACAAGATTCAACCTGTAATTATAAAAATATTTTTGTGTTTTAAACTTAATTATCTGTGATTCTATGTCATGTCTTACTAATTTAATATTTATTCTAGATATTTCTTTTTGGTAATTTTGTACATCATTCTGAACTGAATAGCATTGTCAATTGCATTCCATATGGTCCTGTGGACTCTTCCTTTGCAAAATAAAGAGATTTCTGGCACAGAGAGCTTTTTTTTTTTTTTTCATGAGATTGCTTAGAGGGTTTTTTTTAATGCTTTTGAAGGGAGGAAAAGAGACAGCTGGCAGAGCCTTTCTTTCTTGTTCTGACCTTAACTTGCTTTATTCCCACTGCACAATTTCCTAGAGCAGGCTAAACCATGTAAGTTATAAACCTTTGACAGCCTAAGCAACCAATCTTTGGCAAATGGTTCTGCTTGCAAGCTAAGCAAAAGAGCATTTTTCTTTAAAAAATGTTTTCAGAATTAATTTTTTTTACAAATATCTTATCCAAATAAGCTTTTACGATATTCCATACACCATATCATTACCCTCTTTTTGCTTTTGAACTCCATGTCAAAGTAAGCCTTGAGTTAAAACAATGTGAAATAAAGTCAACACCTAAAGTCTTTCTCTGTTGTCTCAAACTCATCCCCTTTTTGCCATCCTCCATTTACTGCCTGTGTTGAGATCCCAGTAATCTGGCTCCTGCCTACTACAACAGCTCTTAACTATTATCTCCTTGCTTCTGATTGTGCCTCTCTAGTCCTTTTCATTTTCTATGGTGCCACAGAGTGATTTATCAAAAATGGTCATTTGAGGGCTAGGGCTGTGGCTCAATGGTAGAGTGCTTGCCTAGTATGTGTGAGGTACTGGGTTCAATTCTCAGTACCACATATAAATAAATGAATTGCTGGGAGCCATTAGCCAAGTATGTATGACAATTTCCTTGCCAGCGTACCCCATGTTGCTGACATGTTGCAGCGACATTGAATGTAGGTGACCTTGCTCAAGGACCAAGGCAGATTAGGGTGTTCCCGGTTTTAAGATAATCGTGTTTAGGGCGTTCCCAGTTTAGGTTCCAGGTTTAAGGTTTAAGATTATTCCTCCTGGGAATAGGGCGTATCCTGCTGCCTGAGTTCCCCTTGAGTTCTCACGGGATTCAGACAGTATATTTTGGAGATAGAAGCCCAGTGGAGGGGGATTTGGGCAGAGAACGGGGATTTGGGCAGAGAACGTGGATTTCCCCAGAACATGATTGTAGACGGCTGGTGTGAGTTCGGGAATAAAGAGTTGCTGTTTGAATCTACAAGCTGTGTGGTGGCTCGTGATTGTGTGCCCAGCCAGACTGCGGCATTTGTGCCCAGCCAGACTGCGGCAATGAATAAAATAAAATAAAGGTCCATCAACATCTAAAACATTTTTTTTTTAAAATAGTCATTTGGCAGATTCCCTTTTGCCTGCAGAAAAAAGTCCAGCTGTCTTAGCATAGTATATGGGGCTTTCATGATTTGGCTCCTGCCTGTTTCTCCAGTATCATCTCTCAACACTCATTTGCTTTGTACTTTTTGCTCTGGTTGCACCATTCTGAATTACTTACATGTCCCACCATGCTGTTACTCTTGACCTTAATGACCTCCCCAAATTTTCCTCTATGTGACTCCTATTGATCCTTCAGGATTCAGGTCAGGCATCACTTTTCCAAAAAGCCTTTCTTCAACTTCTCATCCGTTGGCTTCCTTCCAGTTAATGATGTTCCTCTCTTTCTTTCTCTCTCTTTTCCAATTTCCTTTCCCTCTCTCTCCCCCTCTCTTCCTTCCTTTCATTTTTGTGATGTTGGGGATTGAATTGAACCCAGGGCTTTGCACATGCTAGGCAAGTGCTCTGCCATGAGCTACCCCTAGCCCCAGTTCACTGTGTTCTCAAAATATCCTGTACTTATCTCTCTCAGATTAGTATTACAGTATACTATCACCTTTTTATTTGTTTTATTTCTTTTTCACTTGGATATAAATGCCTAGGGGGCTGGGATCCTGGCTCAACGGTAGAGCACTTGCCTCACACATGTGAGGCAGCAGGTTCGATCCTCAGCACCACATAAAAGTAAATAAAATAAAGGTATTGTGTCCATCTACAACAATAAAAAAAATAAATGAATGAATAAATAAATAAATAAATACCTAGAAAGCAGGGAATGTGTTAATTCATATTTTTGTTCTAGGACATACTAGATACCTGCTCCATGAATGGAGAAATGCAAAGGTGGTATCATATAAGCCTCAGAATTGCCGCCTTATATTTGGCTTCTGGGTACCACTAGAAAGAATCTGATGCCAACTCCTTTTGAAGCACACATGAATGCATGTGACAATTGAAGTCACTTAATCCTAACATCTACAATAGCATCATCCAGTTTTTCTCAGTACCACATTCTAGCATTCTAACCTCTCTGTATCACAGTTGGGAATATCTCTCTATCTTTCATTCAGTATAAAGCCGTTATGTTTCAACAGTTTTGTTATTTCTAACCCTGATTCCCTTCTCAGACTTCCAGTTCCATTTGAAGACACTAACAACTAATTTCATTCACTGTGTTTTCACTCAATGTGACTGCCCCCACCCCACTTCCCAATAGCCTCAGACTCCAGCCTTATGACTAACTAAATTCCACTCCTGACTTCCCTAAGGCCAAATCCAAGAGAGATTTTCTGGCTCATAAATTTTTCCTGCTGTTTGGAGTATAGGGCACAGAACTTGGGTGTCATAACAGAAAGTGTTAATCTGTACACCGGGTGTATTGAGGCATGTAAAGCCAATTCATAACATTCTGTGACACTTTTATGAGCTTAAAAGCATCTTTCCAGACCTATTCAAATTGTATGCATGTGGGAGAATTGTGCTCATAACTATTTCTAGAATTTGAGATCATCCTCCACAGATATGCCAAGGTACCCTCAGTAATCTGATAGAGATCAAAAATATTTCCAAAGAAGTATGCCAAGGTCCAACTCTTTCTGATGTGGCAGGAGTTGGAGTGGGAAGGGCTGATTACGGAATGCTGATTCTTATAGTTGGTTAAAAGGATAGACAGAAGATTTATCAACTTTCTAATAAAGGGCAAAGCACACTGTTGATCTGATTTGAGAGAGAATCAGTAGGTGACAGTGAATGCTAGCTCTTGCAAATGGCTGACAATGAGAAAGTCCTCTGGACTGTGGCAAGGGGGAGTAAGCTATTGAGAAGTTTTGATATTGTACTGTGCCATCTTTGGTGGGAATACCACATATTGCCACCCCTCTTCAATATGCCTTCATTTACTGCCATCTCTTTGCTCTTTCTTGCCTGCTTATCTGTGAACTTAAGGGTTATACACTCCATGTAATCCATTCCTGCCCTAACAGGTCTTAGTTAACAACACAATCACAGGGGTTGGGGATATAGTTCAGTGGTAGAACACATCTTTAACAAGTACAAGGCCCTGGGTTCAATCCTCAACACACATACAAGCATATTTACTCACACACGCAATCACAGAATGAATATTGCAATGTGCCTACTAAAAATCAGTGGGACAATTGTGGACAGTGTCATAAAACAGGCTAAAAGAGATAATACACTAACTCCATTCTGTATTAGTTAAATACACCTGAAGCTGGGCATGGTGGTGCATGCCTATAACCCCAGCAACTCAGGAGGCCAAGGCAGGAGGACTGAGAGTTCAAACTCAGCCTCAGCAACTTAGTGAAACCCTAAGAAACTCAGTGAGACCCTGTCACTAAATAAAATATAAACAGGGTCTGGGGATGTGGCTCAGTGGTCAAGCATCCCTGGTTTCAATGCCTAGTACAAAACAAAAAACACCTGAATATCAGTTCCAATGTGAGGGCTACATTGTAGAGGAGAACAGAAAGAAATGTCCAACTTTGGAGATTAAATTTTATAAATACCATTTATTAGGAGAATTTAAAATATTTTTGCCTTGGCAGTAGTCTATGGACTATGTACATCAAAATTATCTGGGGTGCTTGTTAAAATTTCAGGTCTATAGGATACACCCAATATCTATTGAACCAAATTCTCAAGGGATGGGACCAGGAAATCTCATGTTAATCTGATCCTTAGGCAATTCTGTTGCTCATTGAAGTATGAGAACCAATGATTTAGGAAGTATACAATAACATCCTTCAAAATTTGCAAGTGTTCTTATATAGAAAAAGAAAACAATAGTTTTGTGTTGTTCAGAAAGGCAGAACTTGGATGAAAGAAAGAGGGCAAGAATGAATGAAAGTTATAGGAAGAAAGTGTGTAAACACGAGGAAGACTAAAAAAACTATTAGGAACTAGGGGTGTAACTCAGTGCAGGGCAGATTTAGCTTGTGCAAGGCCTTCCATTCAAACTCACATCAATAAAATACAACAAAAAAACCTCTAATTATATATATAGCCATTCATAAGATCAACTATCTTGCAGAATAATGCATCCCTGGAAGTGCTCATAAAGAGAGGATAGAGGGCTGGGGATGTGGCTCAAGCGGTAGTGCGCTCGCCTGGCATGCGTGCGGCCCGGGTTCGATTCTCAGCACCACATACAAACAAAGACGTTGTGTCCACCGATAACTAAAAAATAAATATTAAAAAATTCTCTCTAAAAAAAAAAAAAGAGAGAGGATAGAGGTCTCCATTTAAGGGATGATGTAAAGCCAGGTGTGGTGGTACACACCTGTAATCCCAGCTACTCAAGAAACTGAAACAGGAGGATCACAAGTTCAAGGCCAGACTGGGCAACATGATGAGACCCCCATATTAAAAATTAAAAAGGGGGCCAGTTGTGGTGGCACATACCTGTAATCCTAGCAGCTCCAGAGGCTGAGGCAGGAGGATGGAAAGTTCTAAGCCAATAGTAACAAAAACAGCATGGTATTGGCACCAAAACAGACATGAACACCAATGGTACAGCATAGAAGACACAGAGAAAAGTCCACATAAACACAGTTATCTGATACTAGACGGTCACCATAAATATACATTGGAGAAAAGATAGCCTCTTCAACAAATGGTGCTGGGGAAACTGGAAATCCATATGTAGCAAAATGAAATTAGACCCCTATCTCTCACCCTGCACAAAACTCAACTCAAAGTGGATCAGGACCTAGGCATTGGACCAGAGACTCTGAGCCTACTAGAAGAAAAAGTAGGCCCAAGTCTCCATCATGTTGGCTTAAAAACCGACATCTCAACAAGACCCCTAAAGTGCAAGAAGTAAAATCAAGAATCAATAAATAGGATGTTATCAAACTAAAAAGCTTCTTCAAAGAAAAGGAAATAATCAAGAACATGAAGAGAGAGAGACTACAGATTGGAAGAAAATCTTTACCAAATGTATCTCAGATAGAGCATTAATCTCCAGGATATACAAAGAGCTCAAAAAACACAAACACACACACACGCACACACACACACACACACACACACACACACAGAGAGAGAGAGAGAGAGAGAGAGAGAGAGAGAGAGAGAGAGAGAGAAACAAATAATTCAATCAATAAGAGGGTAAAGGAACTGAACAGACATTTCACAGAAGAAGAAATACAAATGGTCAACAAGTATATGAAAAAATGTTCAACATCTCTAGCAATTAGAGAAATACAAATCAAAACTACACTGAGATTTCATTTCACTCCAGTCAGAATGGCAATTATCAAGAATACAAGCTGTTGGCAAGGATGTAGGAAAAAAGGTACACTCATACATTGCTGGTGGGACTGCAAATTAGTGCAACCACTCTGGAAAGAAGTATGGAGATTCCTCAGAAAACTGGCAAAGGAACCCACTCCTCAGTCTATACCCAGAGGACTCAAAATCAGCATGCTACAGTGACACAGCCACATCAATGTTTACAGCAGCTCAATTCACAATAGTTAAACTATGGAATCAACTTAGGTGTTCTTCAACAAATGAATGGATAAAGAAAATGTTTATATATATATATATATATATATATATATATATATATATATATATATACACACACACACACACACACACACATACACATATACACACAATGGAATATTAATATTACTCAGCCATAAAGAATAAAATTATGGCATTTGCCAGTAAATGGATGGAACTGGAGAATATCATGCTAAGTGAAATAAACCAATCCCCCCAAAATAAAAGGCTGAATGTTCTCTCTTATATGCAGATGCTAACTCACAATAAATGTGAGTGGCAGGGTGGGGGTAGATAGAGGTTCACTGGATTAGACAAAGGGGAATGAAGGGAAGGAAACAGGGGTGGGAGTAGGAATGACAATAGAATGAACTGAACATAACTTTCCTATGTTCTTATATGAATACACCACCAGTGTAACTCCACATCATGTACAATCACAAGAATGGGAAGTTATACTCCATGTATGAAAGATATGTCAGAATACATTCCACTGTCATGTATAATTAAAAAGAACAAATAAAAAGTTAAAAAATTTAAGCTTTTATTATCATTTAGTTCAAACCACTTTTTATTTACTTTTCTTGTGCTTTCTTCCTTGACCTCTGACATATTTATAAGTGTGCCATTTAATTTTGAAATAGTTGACATGCAGAGGTGGGATTCTATATATCTTAAGGTGATTGATTTTTTTTCTTTTCATTTATTTATTTTTGCATTACAATTCTTAATGCACCTTCATACCACAATTTATCATATCTCTGATTGTATATAAGGTATGTTGACTCCAAATTCACATCTTCATACATGTATTTTGTATAATGATAAGGTGATTGATTTCTAATGTAATAAATCAAGCAGGAAATAAAGTCTGCATGATTTCAAAATTAAAAAACATAAAGTAATGGGAAAAAATAAAGGTCTAGAATTCTGGAATGAAAAAATAAATAAATAAATTCAAAGCCAGCCTCAGCAACTTAACAAGTCCCTAAGCAATTGAGTGAGACCCTTTCTCTGAATAAAATATAAAAAGGGCTGGGCATGTGACTCAGTGGTTAAGAGCCTCTGGGTTCAATTTCTGGTACTAAAAACCAAATAAATACATGAATAAAATGAAAAATAAAGAAGCGGGAGAAAAGATGATGTAGAAGAGATTCTAACATTGGGTGGGAAGTTGAAGCAATTAATTTATTGACATCCTTCTCATGCATTTGATGAGTTTCTACAAAAAGCTTTACATTAGTAAGATGATGCTGTGTCCTTCCAAGTTGATAACCCCGATATTTTTTATCTTTCCTTTATTTAACACACATATGTAAGCAATTGCCATGTGCTGAACACTGTGCTAGGTTGGAGAGCTGTAAAGGTCAGGTGGCAAGGGTGTTTACAGAATTTTTAGCATAGTGGGGGCAAAAGGGGAAAATACATTTACAGAGTACTAGGAGCTGTGGTAGAGGAAATAAAAGATGCTAAGGGAACACAAAGCAGGGGTGCCTAAGGGGACTTGGATTCAGGCAAAGCTTCCTGGAGAAGGGAATATCTAAATGGAGAACTAAGGATTAGCTTGAGTTAGCAAGACAAAAAGAAGGAGGAGCTTATGCAAAGTCCAGGAGAGAGGCAAGGGCCCCATACCTGTTCAAGCACAAAAAAACTGGTTCATAGTGGCTAGAACAAAAACATTAGACCAAAATGATCTACAGGGTCAAAATTTTCCTGGGCTACGGATATCATAATAAAGAGTGTGGATTTCATCCCAAATACAATGTGGAGCAATTGAAGATTTTGTCGTTATTATTTTGGTTTGGGGTTTTGTTGTTGTTGTTGTTGTTGGGGGGTGCATTTTGGTAGTGTAGGGATTGAACACCAGGCACATGCTCTACCACCAAGCTACATCCTTGTCCCTATTGAAGGTTTTCTTTTTTCTTTTCTTTCTTTTTTTTTTTTTTGGTGCCAGGGATTGAACCCAGGGGCGCTTAACCACCGAGCCACATCCTCAGCCCTTTTTTGTTTTATTTAGAAACAGGGTCTTGCTAACTTGCTGAGGGTCTCGATAAGTTGCTGAGGCTGGCTTTGAATTTGAGATCCTCCTGTCTCATTCTCCTGAGCCGCTGGGATTACAGGCGTGCACCACCATGCCAGGCCCCATTGATGGTATTCAAGAAAGGAAATATCATCATCAGTATAAAAAAAACCACTGTTCAGTAAGGAGGAAGTATTGGAGAGAAGGGAAGATTAGAAGGCTGGAGACAGGTACAAAAGGCTTTTTTCAACAGTCCAGGAGAAAGACAATAATGTATTTCTCAGATGAATGAGAGGGGTATTAGACACGGAGAGGAGTAAATTATTTGATAAATGTTGAGAAAATGTTGATTGAATTTGGTAATAGAAAGAGAGGCAGGAGTCAAGAATGAGTCTCAGGTTCAGGGCTTGAGCAGCCGGCTGAATGGTAGCCTTAGTTAGAGAAGGGTACAGGAGAAGAAGGCTTTATCAGGGAAGATGAATTTAATTTTGAACATGGAGAATTTGAGCAGCCTCTAGACATACAAATGCTTCCTAGTGTTGTAGGGACAAATGAGGCAAGGTACCGAAGATAGCAGGAAACAGTTTTATTTGGCTGCAGCCAGGTTCAGAGGGCACACAGCTATTGCTGTCATCAATCAACCCCCTGAACCCCGAATTCAGGTAGTTTCAGAGTTTTATACCCAGCAGGGGAAGGGCTCAGAAGTTCACAGTCTGCAGAAGTTTACATAAAAGCAGCTTTTTCTTTCACTGTTCTGGGCAAGTTAACCCTTCAAGGACAACACCTAAGAAGGGGAGAGCTTCTTCTCTCTTTTCTTTCCTCCCCCTGCCAGCTGTTACCATGGAACCCAGTTGGTAACTTATCTTAAAAATGTAGACATCTCTGTGTAGCCCCAGCTCAACACCAGAGGCCTTGTTTGCATATTTCTACAAACTACTACACTGGATATGTTTGTGAAAAACTAGTAAGCGGGTGTCCAGCACCTGGAGGGCTGGTATCTTCTCGGCCAGTGGCCAAGTAAAACAGGGCGACACGAAGATAGGAAGTTTATCTCATTGAATTCTTTTGCAGAGACTCTTTTGCTGACAGTCCTTAAATCAGCCATGGTAAAGATTTCTGGAGAAGCCCAGTTAAGACTTTTCTGTGGAGAAAGGGGGTGCCACTTCAGTAGGAAATAGGAAACTGGATGATGTAAAGCAGGAGAAGAATCTGAGGCAGAGATAGAAGTTTGTGAGTCATCAGCTTTTAAAATTGTGTTAGTGGATAAGCTCTCCCAGGGAGAAAATTTAAGTGAGAAGCGGTTCTACGACAAATCCTTTGAAAATTAACAGTTAAGCCACTGGATAAGAAGAGCCTACAAAGAACACGGAGAGTGGTTGAGTGCTTCCCTAGCATGTGTGAGGCCCTGGGTTCAATCCCCAGTAACAAAACAAACAAACTGCTGAGAATGTTCAGATTTCTGATTCACTTGTTTGTATTGCTTTCATCTCTTTTTGTCAGTCACTGAACTCTAATAATGATAGAGTGTGCATTAAAATACACTCATTGAACCGGGCACAGTGGCACACACCTATAATCCCAGGTACTTGGGAGGAGGATCAAAAGTTCCAGGCCAACCATTTGACCCAGCTATTCCCCTTCTCGGTCTATTCCCTAAAGACCTAAAAAGAGCATGCTACAGGGACACTGCTACATCGATGTTCATAGCAGCACAATTCACAATAGCAAGACTGTGGAACCAACCTAGATGCCCTTCAATAGACGAATGGATACAAAAAATGTGGCATTTATACACAATGGAGTATTACTCTGCATTAAAAAATGACAAAATCATAGAATTTGCAGGGAAATGGATGGCATTAGAGCAGATTATGCTAAGTGAAGCTAGCCAATCCCTAAAAAACAAATGCCAAATGTCTTCTTTGATATAAGGAGAGTAACTAAGAACAGAGTAGGGACGAAGAGCATGAGAAGAAGATTAACATTAAACAGGGATGAGAGGTGGGAGGGAAAGGGAGAGAGAAGGGAAATTGCATGGAAATGGAAGGAGACCCTCAGGGTTATACAAAAGTACATACAAGAGGAAGTGAGGGGAAAGGGAAAAATAATACAAGGGGGAGAAATGAATGACAGTAGAGGGGGTAGAGAGAGAAGAGGGGAGGGGAGGGGAGGGGGGATAGTAGAGGATAGGAAAGGCAGCAGAACACAACAGACACTAGTATGGCAATATGTAAATCAATGGATGTGTAACTGATGTGATTCTGCAATCTGTATACAGGGTAAAAATGGGAGTTCATAACCCACTTGAATCAAAGTGTGAAATATGATATATCAAGAAATTTGTAATGTTTTGAACAACCAGCAATAAAAAATAAAAAATAAAAAAAAAAAAGTTTATGGTACCTGAAAAAAAAAAAAAAAGTTCCAGGCCAGCTTGGTCAACTCATGAGATACCATCCCAAAATAAAATTAAGGGCTGGGGTTGTAGTTCAGTTGGTAAAGTGCTTGCCTCGAATGCACAAGGCCCTGGGTTCAATCTCCAGCACCATAAATAAATAAATAAATAAATAAATAAATAAATAAATAAGAATTAAAAGGGCTGGGGTTATAGCTCAGTGGTAGAGGACCCCCGGAGTTCAATCTCCAGTAACACACACACAGACACACACAGAGACACACACACACAAATCACTTATGGTTACTTTTGACTGCTAAATTTTCTGATCATTTCTTGTCTCTTGTTCTGACTTTCAGCAGCAATGTTCTGGAATCCTACCTGCTTAGTGCCTGAATATTGTGCCTAGAACATAGAGAGGAGAGAGGGTCCACAAATAGTCACTGTCTTTATATCCTGATGCTTTGTGCTCTTGGTTCTACAGTATCACCTTATCTCCCAACTCAAATGTACTTTCCACTCCTGGATAGAACCACTAATCCTGTTTTTTTCCTCCTTTGCATAATGAAATTGCCAGTTGCCTTAACACCTTGGTAATTGTTTCAACATTTCTAGTGTTTCTATACCTGTGACTCTGACTTCCTCTAAACCAAGAAGAATAATAGAAGAGCCATTTTTAAAAAATTCTAAAATTATATTGAAATTTCATACCAAAAATGTATAATTCAGCATATTAGAAAATATATTATTTACAACCTTTGTATCAACAGTCTTTGTACATGGTATTGTAAGATGTAACTAAAAGTAAAAGGAACATGAACCAATCAAAAAGAAAACATTTTAGTGAGGTTTAAGTGTTCTCACCACAAAAAAAGATAAGTATGTGAGGAAATGGACATATTAATGAGCTTGATTTATATGTTTCAAAATGTATATATTTATCAAAACCTCATGGTATACGCCATAAATGTATACAATTTTATTTGTTAATTATAATTTTTAATTCAACAATTAAAAATAATAAGAAAACACGCGACAGAACTTAGTAGAAGAAAACCCCGTTGACTAATGTCAAACTGATGAAGAACAAGTTTAGCTTCACGTTCTTTTATACATTAGATATGCTGCAATTCTTAGAAGGCAAAAACACAAAATTCGGAAGTTATGATGAGGTGAAATGAACTAGAGAAAGATGGATTTGGCAAATTGCTTTGTAAGCCCTGAGGCAGAGAAATGAGTCTGTTTACCAGCTGGCTCCCTATTTTCCTAATATATCTGTTGGGTATTTGCTGTGGGGATGAAAACAAATAACGGTGTTGCCAATATAGGTGAAATTCTGAACCAGTAGCATAAATAAAGGTAATTAATGTGAAAAGAGAATGAATAATATTATACAACACTTTGCTGAATTACGTCTAATTTAATGGTTTACTCTCTAAAAAGAACAGTTCGTGGAAAGGGGACTTAAATTTGTGTAGGCCTAATATTGATTAATTTTTTATTTTGTTTAAGGGTGAAGATAATTTAAATGACTAGAATGAGAAAAAGAGGTAAATTTTGACTGCACTTTGGTTAGTCAATGTCATAGATCAACCCTAACATTCTATTACATATGCAAAATTGTAATACAGATATATAAATTTATTTAAAAACTTGAGAAATATTTTATAACATGAAAATATCTACCATATGATCGGTAAAGAGCAAATCCTAATTTTGCCCTCTGCTTAGAACTAAATTCATTCCATAACCTTTAATTAAAACAATTTGAGAAGACAAAATATATGTTACAGTAAAACAATAGCATAATTATATTCCCCAATATATCAGACCTCTTCATAGAAGAATAGATTTCCTAAGTCTATCAACTCTGTTGCATAATGAATCCCTATCAAAGAAGATCCTCACAGGAACGTAAATTGATTTAAAATTCATTATTTAAGAGTATGTTTAGCAACAACATAAAATATAAGAAGAACACATGCAGGATTATACTTACCAAGTGAAAGGGTAGAAGCAGAAATAAGTCTTTCTTCCCAAGAATTAATGGGTCTTGTTGAGGAAGAGACACTAAGCAAATCTCTTCTTATCTGCCAGTCCCATCAGTCCAATACAGGCCTGGTTGTCATGGCTAACCTTTAGGAAATGATCACGGTGATCTGCACTGTAAGGTCTTTCACAAAGATGAAAAACAGTCTGAGGCAGAGTGCAGAAGAGAATGAAACAAGAATGTGTAGCTGAAATGCTGTCAGAAAAGCTCTGACAAATTAGGGCTAAGTCCCATTTATTTGTGACAGAACCAGTTCTGGAAGTCTGCAGATACCTGAAATATATTAAAAGAACCATGTTTTTCTATCCATCTGATTTGGCAGTGGAGTGCCTCTTAGTGTCCATGGTAACTCCCATAGAGTGGTTTGGAGATTCATCATTAAAAGGCTTACACATTAAAATATAATGGTGGGCCAGCCACAATGCTTAGATAATGTTCAGTTTCTAAACTTCAGAACAAGTTTAAACCATTCTATGCTTTTAGTAACATATTATCAGAGGAATTTATATATAAAAACTAACCAAATTTTTGTGATCCACAGTGATATAATTTTTCAGGTATTACAAAGTATAGCTAGAGGTTATAGCACAGAGGAGGAAAACACATGAAAGCATTTGGAAATCTAAAATTATCTCACAAAATATGAGTATATATGATGTTGTAATCACAAAAAAATGTAAAGAAAGAAAAAAGGGAAAGAAGTACCGATGTCCTCAAACAACCAGCTTGAGGTTTTGTCCTTTGTTTTAAAGGAATGTAATGTGGTTATATTTTTGACTTGAAACCTTGTAACATTTTTTGATTATCCTTTCAGCATTAAGAAGATAACTAAATCAAGGTAAGAAAAGATTTAATTTAGTATGTCAAAACTAAAGAAATCTGTCTTGGTTCCTGCTTATAATCCTTGCTTGGCAGGTTTCATATTACAATTTGAGAAATTGGTTAAATGCATGGAAATACCTCTTTCCTTGCTTGAAAGCAATTGACCTTTACTCCCCTGTTAATCAGTGAGCAAAGTCAGTGAGATGTGACTAATCCCAGAGGAACAGCTTTTGAACATACCTTAGTGTGGGTGAGACCTGGCAGAAACTCAGGATGCATTTAGCTAAAATCAAGAATATGAAAGTCTTAATCCTTTAGTGGTTTAAATTGCATTTTTGTATACATTTTAAAGAATGGATGTCTTCATGTGAATTGTACTCAATCAACAGAACCACATGCTCAAAATACAATACATCCTCAGAGTTTTTAAAAGTGAAGTCAGGAAATGTTACGGTCTAAACTGGAAAATTAGAAGAATCAAAACCAAATGGGTAAAATTTACCACCTGGGCAAACATTTTTAGGGAAATAGTCCATGTAAGAAGTAATTTCTGTGCATTTTGTTCGAAGCATCTCCTTGGAAAGAGGGTGTTGGTTTTAAATTTTAAATATAGCTATAACCAATGTCTATCATGAGAAAGAATTGCAATGGGGAAAAAAAGTTTTGATGACTGACAAAGAGATACATTAAAGTAAGGGACTCAGATTATAACAATTTGTTTATTTCTCCAGTGCCATGTAAGAGAGGATTCCATTCTTGGCAGATCTAACCCTATAGAGGCAATGAATATAACTGATTATTATAGTTGCATTACACTACCCATTAAGATAATTCAGTTCTTTGTCTGTCTCTATACTAAAGGAGATTTTATATGGCAGTAATGTTTTTCATTATGAACATTGCCTCCCAAGTATCTTTTTCTTTTCCTAAAATGTTTTTATTGGTGCATTACAGTTGTACAAAATGGGGGATTTGTTGCTACATATGTGTACATGCACACAATATAATAATTTGACCAATATCACTTCACAGCACTTTCCCCTCCCTGCCCTCCTCTCACCCCAGGTTCCTTTCCTCTACCGACCTCCCTTTGCTTTTCATGAGATGCCTCCACCCCCACCTTTGTTTTCCTTTTTCCTCTCTAGCTTCCACATATGAGAGAAAACTCTTGACCTTCTGAGTTTAGCTTATTTCACTTAACATAATGGTCTCTAGTTCCATCCGTTTTCCTGCAAATGTCATAATTTCATTTTTCTTTATGGTTGAATAAAACTCCGTTGTGTATATATGCCATATTGTCTTTATCCATTCATCTATTGATGGACATCTAGGCTGTTTCCTTAGTTCAGCTATTGTGAATTGTGCTGCTATAAACATCGGGTATGCAGGTATCACTGTAGTATGATGACTTTAGTTCTTTAGGATAAATACTGAGGAGTGGTATAGCTTGCCTCCTGTCTCTGGTAAGTAGACTGTATTGTGCCTCTCTCTCCACAACATGTAGATAAGGTATAGCCTAAGCAGCCAGCTAGGCTTTTTCTGTGCCATCTTATGTAAAGCACGAGTCACTCATCAGGGTCTTTCCTGACCAGTTTATTCAATATTAAAACCTCGTCCTCCTCCCCACCCACACACTGTTGATAGCCACAGCCGAAGGGGCCCCAGCAAACTTCCAGCTGCCAGCAATCCAGCTGCCGGCTGATGATTGGCTCACAGCGGCCCCAGCAACATCTAGCTGATTGGCTCCTCTGCGGTGATGCTCATTGGACTGTTTCCCTGCCCTTTCAGACCACGGAGCTGCTCATTGGGGGACTTTTTGGCTCTGCCCACGTGACCCAGCCAATCGGCCTCAAGAGCAGGAGGATTGGGGGAGGTGAAAAGAAGCTTGTGGGGGGAGAGACAGGCGTGTGGAAAGCCGGTGGTGGCAGTTGAGGCTCTGAGGATTTTTCCTGAGAGGCTGTTTTGTTTGGCGTGTTTGGTTCTAAAAATAAAGTTAGTTTCTTTTGACAAGTGGCTTCTGATTGTGCCCAGCCAGACTGCGGCAACACACAACTTATTATCTTTCTTAATTTATTATCTAATATACTATTTATTTTATTTATCTTGTTTATGGTCCGCTTCCCCTTTCTGGAATGTAAGTTTCATGAACGACAGAGATTTTTTTTGAAAATATTTTTTAGTTGTCAATGGACCTTTATTTTACTTATTTATATGAGGTGCTGAGAATCGAACTCAGTGTCTCACACATGCTAGGAAAGCACTCTACCACTGAGCTAGCACCCCAGCCTCACAACGGGGATTTTTGAGTTACTTTAGGGTTCTTTAGTCACTTGACCTACACTATCTGGCGGTTGACTGAATGAATAAAGCACATAGGTTGATGCTTCTTCCATTTGAGAGCACTCCTTTTCTATGTGTTTTATACATACATACATACATACATACACATTAAACACTTCACTACATGTTAATATGAACATAATAATCTCTGGGTTCTTTTTTCTTTCCCCTTCCTCTACCACTAGAGGTATTATTCATTCATTCTCTCTCTCTCTTTCTCTCCCCCTCCCTCCCTCCCTTTTTCTTCCCCCACCCTCTCACTTTCTCTCTCATTTCAAATCCAGGGTCTCACTAAGCATGTGCTCTGCTACTGAGCTGAAACACTAGACATTATTCTTAAACATATCCCTGAAAATCATCCAAAAGTTTCCAACAATACCAGACATAGCAACCTGACTGCTATTAGACGTTGTCTATATGGAACATTTAACAACTACTAACTACAGTGTACTGAGTATATATATTTCTTCCAATGGTAATCCAGTGTGCCTCTATTTATGGAGAACTAAGGAATCCTCTGGTTTACCTTCCTATACTAATAACAGATTAAATAAAATGTGTAATTGTATCTTTGCAACTGTACCTTCCAGAAGAATTTGGGCCAGTGCCTTTTTCCTCATCCTTAAGTGTCCACACCCAGAGAACCTGCTCTCTATTGCCTCCAGATCAAGGAGCAGAAGTGAGGGCTGACAGCCCAATTCCAGTTCCTGGTGTGCAGTTCTAACACTAACTAATCTTTTTAATTTTCACTGCAAAAACCAGATATGCACATAGTGATCATGTTGTTGAATACAGGGAGGAGGCTTTTCATTTGAATACAAAATGTTTAAATGAACACTTACAGTAATATCTACTTCAAATTGAAACATGGATCACAAAGAGGAGTCAAACTCTTGTAGAGTTAAATATATTCCCCATCTCCTGCCCTAACGCAACTAAGGCAGCTATAAACAATTCACCAGTTTTTCAGGGGAAAGGGAAGCCTTCAGGAAGTCTTGCCAGGTGAAGGGAATTAGTAACAGTTTGCTATATCCCAGGGTTAGTATGCTCATTTACTAGCTGGGTAGTGTAGTCACTAAAGTACATGTCCAAATGCTGCAAAATTATTTAGTCACAAAACTAAAGCAATAAAAAACATCTGAAAAAAAAGCACTCACTCTTATTAAAACCAAAAAATAAACTCGAGAAGTGAAAACCAAATTAAAAATCTAAAGGCAAAGACATTTATTTGCTATTTTTCAAAGGTGTTTCAGTTCATTTATTTTTACTTATTTCTGTATTCTGAAATATGAACATCAGCAGATGCTGAATCTATTTTAAAATCTCAATTCAATAAGTAAGGCTGCAATTATGGCAAACCCTTTTTGTATTAAAAATCAGAACAAATGGTGAATGTTACTTAACAAAAGCACTTGAGAATGAATGGATTTTCAGTGGGATGCTTAATGAAAGAAAGAAGATAATTGTTATTATTATTATGTAGTACTTTGTATAATAGCAGAGAAACCACAAAATGTTCCCTCCTATTCTTTTGCAGAAGGTTCTTAACATTGAGCTCATATATTCTTCAGAAAAATCTCAGAGTTGCTGAATATATATGCTTAAGTATACAGCTGGTAATGCTTCACTGAGCTTGTGAAAATGGATAATTTTTGAATATCTGAATGAAGGAAAGAAAGATAGGGTTCAACCCAGAAAATGAAGTGATCACAATAATGAGGGGTATAGCTCTCTTATTGAATGTATTTTTTTTTACCCAATAAACATAGGATATTTGATATCACAAGGGAAAAATATAATGAAACTGAAAAAATTCCTATTTTAAAAACACATGCTTCTTTGAATTTACTAGGAATAAAATTGTTTAAATACCAAATCTGTGATGGGGTTTCAGGGATAGGTGATATGTAACAAAACCTGGGCAAAATGCTAAGGGAATAAGATGTCTTGACTGAATAGATTTACTGATTAAGTGTAGGCTGAGCTAAATTTACTTTTGCTAAAATTTTTGTAAAATAAAAATATTCTAGGGGGTGTAGCTCAGAGGTAGAGTACTTGTTTAGCCTGTGCAAGGTCCTGGGTCTCATCCCAGCACTGCCAAAATATAAATAATTAAAAATATTCTAAAAAATATTGTCTTTCATGCTGGGCATGGTGCTGCACACCTGTAACCCGAGCAACTTGGGAGACTGAGGCAGGAGGATCACAAATCCAAGGCCAGCCTTGACAATTTAGTAAGACCCTGTCTCAAAACTAAGACAGAAAGGGCTGGGGATGTAGCTCAGAGGCAGAACATCTCTGGGTTTGAGCTCCAGTATTAAAAAAAAATAAAAATAAAAAATAAAGCCAGGCATGGTGATGCATACCTGTAATCCCAGTGGCTCCAGAAGCTGAGACAGGAGAATCCTGAGTTCAAAACCAGCCTCAGCAAAAGTGAGGTGCTAAGCAACTCAGTGAGACCCTGTCTCTAAATAAAATACAAAATAATAGGACTGAGGATGTGGCTCAGTGGTCAAGTGCCCCTGAGTTCAATTCCCGGTAACAAACAAACAAAAAAAAGTCATATATTGCTTTTCTTGGTTGAATATGTGCACAAAAATTTAAGCTTTTTAAAATCTTTTTTGATGGTTAAACATGTGATACATTTTTGGATTATCATGTTGAAAAATATCAGTCTCCAGCAGTCTACATAGAGGTGAAAGAACATGTTCAGGGCTGGGGTTGTGGCTCAGTGGCAAGGCACTCGCCTAGCATGTGTGAGGCCGTGGGTTCGTCCCTCAGCACTACATAAAAATGATAAGTAAAATAAAGGTATTGTGTCCAACTATAACTAAAAAAAATTTTTTTAAAAAGAACATGTTTGTTTGTTTGTTTTTGGCTTAGGTTGTCAACAAATAGAAAAAAAAAAATCTATGTCTCCCAAAACAGGTTAATTGTGATATTATTTCACTTTCTCTTCCAAGTAGAGGACAACAAAATACTCTGATTAATTAATTAGAAGTTGTTGTTAAGTGGATAATTGTACTGTAACCTTTTCCATACAGAAAGAAAGTGAGTATATAGAAAAGAATTAGCATATTTCATACTCAAGCATTTTTATCATTTTTCTCCCTCTCAATACTCGGTTGTGGGAGTTTCTGCACACAGCTATGACAGAAGCTATATGCTGGGCCTCAGTTCTGGGTGGTGGTGCAGGTCAGACTACATGCCGAGGGCTAAACAATTCGCCAGCTGTGTACCAGAGGGTATGAGCACACGGGGACCTGTCACAAACTGTTTCTATTCATCGCATGAGAAAGATGGGGGGCGGGGAGAGAGAAAGAAGGGAGGAGGGAAGACATGCACATTTTTCTGGGCTCTAATCTTTAGGAAGGACCTCAATTATGTCTGTTCTTTCTATCTGAGCTTATATAATGGAACCCATGAACCTGGCAACCCTAATAAGGGGGAAAAAGAAAAAAAGAAAGGCCGGGAGTGGGAGGATGAAGGAGCAGAGGCACTGTGTCCAATGTAGTGGAAAGAAAAAAGAAGCAAAGACAATAGCTATTAATAGACAGCACATGAAGCATGTTGCTCATGAAAGCCTTGCCATGACTCTGTAAAGGTTTGTGGATTGATTTAATAAATATAAAAATGCATATTTTGATATCCATAATTAAATACAATGGATAAGAAAAGGAGCAAGCATAGATGATTACTTGCTCAATTCCCTGCTTCTAATGTGTTTATTGTCACCTCCCATTTATTCAAGGGTAGGTAATTCAAAATGGCAGCAAAATTCTCACCCTAAAGTCAATCTTCTTAGCTAAGTTTTCTAAATTTTAAGATGCTTTAGCTATGTTTTAATAGCTAAGAAATTAAAATAGCCGGACATGCCCTTTCACTACTCCTATACAACATAGTCCTCAAAACCCTCCCCAAAGCAGTCAGACAAAAGAAAGAAATTAAAGGGATATGAATAGGAAAAGAAGAGCTCAAACTATCCCTATTTGCCAACAACATGAATCTATATTTAGAAGGACCCAAAAACTCTACTAGAAAGTTGCTAGAAGTCATAAACGAATTCAGCAAAGTAGCAGGCTTTAAAATCAATACCAATAAATCAATTGCATTTCAATACACCAGAGATGTATCAGCTGAAAGAAAAATCAGGAAAACTATCCCCTTTACAATAGCCTCAAAAAAAAAATAAAATATTTGGGAAGCAACCTAACAAAAGAGGTGAAAGACTCTATAATGAAAACTACAGAACACTAAAGAAAGAAATTGAAGAAGACCTTAGAAAATGCAAAGATCTCCTATGTTCCTGGATAGGAAGAATCAACATTATCAAAATGGTCATCCTATCAAAAGCATTGTACAGATTTAATGCAATTCCTATAAAGATCCCAATGACTTTCTTCATAGAAATAGAAAAAGCAATCATGAAATTCATTTGGATACATAAGGCACCCACAATAGCCAAAGCAATCCTTAGCATGAAAAGCAATACAGGAGGCCTCACAATACCAGACTTTATACTACAGAGTGATAGTAACAAAAACAGCATGGTATTGGCACCAAAACAGACATGAAGACCGATGGAAGAGAATAGAAGACACAGGGACACATCCACATAAATATAGTTATCTCATACTAGACAAAGGCACCAGAAACATACATCAGAGAAAAGATAGCCTACTCAACAAATGGTGCTGGGAAAACTGGAAATCCTAATGTAATAGAATGAAATTGAACCCCTATATCTCACCCTGCATGAAACTCAATTCTAAATGTATCAAAGACCAAGGCATTAGGTCAGAAACCATGCACTTACTAGGAAAAAAAGTAGGCCCAACTCTCCAACATGTTAGCTTGGGAACTGAATTCCTCAATAAGACTCCTAAAACGCAATAAGTAAAATCAAGAATCAATAAATGGGGGTTAGGTATATACCTCAGTTGGTAGAGTGCTTGCCTCGCATGCATAAGGCCCTGGGCTTAATCCCCCGTACCCCCCCCACACACACACACACATACACATGAATTAATGAATAGGATGGTATCAAACTAAAAAGCTTCTTCACAGCAAAGGAAACAATCAAGAACATGAGCAGACATCCTACAGAATGGAGGAGAATCTTCACCACCAGTACCTCAGATAAGGAATTAATTTCCAAGATATACAAAGAACTCAAAAAATGTAACAACAGAAAAATAAAAAAACCCATCAATAGAGGGGCAAAGGAACTGAACAGACACTTCTCAGAAGAAAAAACACAAATGGTCAAAAAATATATGAAAAAATGTTCAACATCTCTAGCAATTAGATAAATGCAAATTAAAACTACACTGAGATTCCATCTCACTGTAGTAAGAATGGCAGTTATAGAGAACACAAGTAACAGGAAATGTTGGTGAGAATGTGGGAAGAAAGGTATTCTTATACATTGTCGGTGAGACAGCAACCACTCTGGAAAGCAGTACGGAAATTCCTTAGAATACCTGGAATGGAACCACCATTTGAACTAGTTATTCCACTTCTTGGTCTATACCCAAAGGAATTAAAAGCAGCATACTACAGTGATGCAGCCACATCCATGTTTATAACAGCTCAACTCACAATAGCCAAGCTATGGAAACAAGCTAGATGTCCTTCAAAAGATGAATGCATAAAAAATGTGATATATATATACATATATATCACATTATATATTATTTATATTATATATATTTATATATATTTTATATATATATTTACACACACACATACACACACACAATGGAATACTACTCAGCCATAAAGAAGAATGAAATTAAGGCATTTGCAGGTAAATGGATGGAACTGGAGAATATATATTTTTTTTAATTTTTAAAATTATTTCTTTAGTCATAGGTGGACACAATATCTTTATGTTTTTAATCCTTATGTGGTGCTGAGGACTGAACCCAGCGCCTTACGCATGCGAGTCGAGTGCTCTCCCTCTTAGCCACAATCCCAGCCCTGGAACTGGAGAATGTTATGCTAAGTGAAATAAGCCAATTCCAAAACAGCAAAGGACTAATGTTCTCTCCGATTTGGGGATGCTAACCCAAAACAAGGGAGGATGGGGAAGGGAATAATAGAAGTAGACTGAACTGGACAAAGGGTAATGAAGGGAAAGGGGGGAGGGGAATAGGAAAACAATAGAATTAATTGGTCATAACATTTTTAGCCTTGTATTTGTATAGATAACAAGGATAACTCCACATCATGTATAACCACAAGAGTGGGAAACTAAGAGAATAAGTTATACTTTATGTATGTGTATTCTGCCAAACAAAACACATTCTACTGTCATGTATGACTAAAACAACAACAAAAAAAATAGCCAGATGCCAGATTTCTGTTTCGCCTTTGTGACTAAAAGGCTCAGGGGTCACTCCAGATAAACTGGGCTAACTGGGCTGCGCAAAATAACCACACAAGAGACACAAATACCTTTTTCTTTGGGGTCGGGGTGATGGCTCCTCTGACCTTAAGGGTCCTCAGGAAGAGAGAGCGCGAGAAGTCGCTAACCCCTGAGCCCTTTTATTGAGGAGAAGCTATTCAAATGAGGCAAGGGGTCAGGTTTCAGGGGGCTGAGGCCAGCTTCATGATGTTTGCTGTCAGCAGGTTGACTGACATCTAGGTAGGCCACGCCCAAGGGCACAGTAAGAGAAGGGGACACACACAAGGCACTTCCATGGAACATTCGACCCTAAACAGGGCAAGGGGTTATATTACAAAGGAACAGGTGAGTGTAGCTTCACCCATGGGGCTGTAGCAAGACACACCCAGGAATGAAGACAGTCACTCAAACTCTAGAAGAGCAGGGCAGTCAAGCAGCATGGGTGCCTGATGACACATGGCCCAGTAGGGGAGTTGACTCAGTCATGCCAGGTTGGTCTCCCACAGCCAGGAACGATGGTACACGCCTGTAATCTCAGCAGCTCAGGAGGCTGAGGCAGGAAGATTGCAAGTTCAAAGCCAGCCTCAGCAACTTAGTGAGGTCCTAAACAAGTTAGTAAGACCCTGTCTCAAAATGAAAAATAAAAAGACCTAGGGGATGTGGCTCAGGGAATGAGCGCTCCTGGATTCAATCTCTCGTCCCTGCCCCCCCCCCCAAAAAAAGTTAAAATACCTCAGCAACACCTTTCTTTCCCTAGGTTAATATAATGAGACTACTAAACCAGTGTTGAGACCTCCTCTATCAATTCTTACCTGGGTGTTGTGGCGCAAATAGCTATCTTCTTTCCTTCTCTGGAGCTGTTTCTTTGGTTTTTGTTTTCATTTTTCCCTTATGCTAAAACATGTATTCTATATTAACTTAGACATACAAAGTATTAAATAAAAAGCATAAGGAATATTGAAGTACTCAATACTTCGCCCAAGAAATAAGATGTTACCAATACAATCAAAAGTCCCTGTGTATCCCTTTGTCATTACACCCTTTCCTTTCCCCTTAGGAGTGAACAGTATTATAACTTAGGTGTTTATCATTCTTATGCATTTCTTGGATTATACATAATTTGTATCTCTTCTTTTCATGCCTACATCTTTTTGAAATGTCCTACTATGAGTGTACTCCTTTCAAGGAAAGAAAAAACAGTAAAAATTATTTTTTAAAACCAAACAGAAAATGCACAAAGTAAAGTCCCTTCAAGAACTTGCAGACAAAGGGATGGGTAGGTAGCTCAGTTAGTAAAGTGCTTGCCTTGCACGCACAAGACCCTGGGTTTGATCCCCAGCACCAAGAAGAACTTGTAGACAATGCCCTTCCTTTACCCTAATGGATTTGTCACAGGAAAGCAGGGAGATGAAACACCAAACCCCAGTTCTTGTGTTCCCACAAAAGAAAATTTAAAGTCAGACACCAAAAGCTATGCAAGAGAATTTTATTATAAGTGAGAGTAGAGTGAAAGTGAGGTGAAGATAAGGTAAAAGCAAAGTGAGGCTCAAGCAGAGAGCATTCTCATGAGAGTGGAGCATCTCCAAGCAGAGAATGACAAAGGAGATAAGGCTGTCTCCAAATTTATTACCATTTGATGTTTACCAGGAGAACTGGGGTCCACTTCTATATTCTTTGCTAATCAGGTGTTCAACTCCTCCTTCACATCAGGCAGTGAAGTTTTTGACCTTAGTTGGACCTCACTGGACTGTCATGGTGGCCATCCTATTCAGGGGGGCTTCATCTACAAGTCAATCCCATGTTAATGTAGGCACTGGGGTCAATAGCTGGGCAGAAGTTATCTTAGTGTGTCTGTGCCACTAAAGAATATCCCCTTCTGAGCTAATGAGAGACACTTGGCATCATAACTCCTAGTTTTATTTTGACCTTTATGGGTCCTGTCAGGTTAGTCCCATAAATCCTTCTCTCTTGAGGCATTCCCCCCACCCCCCGCCATTATCTCTTTTACTTTTGTCTTTTTATCCTCAAGGTTTTTGTATTGATGTTGTTCTACAAAAGTTATCTGCAACAAACTGTTTATTCATCTGCCTTGGCAGTAACTTAAAAGAAAACTTTAAGAGTAACTTAAGGTAGATAGCTACTTGCTACCACAACACTCACAAGTTTAAAGTAAACCTGTGATCTTGCCATACATTCACTGTTGTTCATTGCTAGCTACTACCTAACAGGTGCTCTGACTGCAACTGTCTCAGGTGTCCCTCCTGACCTCTCTACAAAGATCTAGATGACCTTTGGTGAGAAAGGATTCCCTTTCAGGTCAGAGCTGAGTTTTTTGTTGTTGTTGTTGTTGTTCCTAAAATGACAGGGATGGACAATTCTAAGGGCTTTTTTTCCACTGAAAAATTCTGTACCACATTAGAGTTGTTATTTCTATTTTTAAGTTGGGCCTACTTGTTACAGAACAAAAGAGAAAATTGGAAAAAAAAATGACTTAGAAAACCAAAGTAAATTTAAGCCAGGAAAAAAAAAAATTGTGGATTTATGGACTTGAATTATCTAAACGTATACAAATTAAGAAACATGATTTCTTAAACTTCACTTTGTAGTATATGATTGTATTATTTTGTAATGCAATTAATAATATTCACAATGTCTCCATTTGGAGGAAGATTAAAATATTTTACTAAAAGTTCGCTTCTTTTTTTAATATTTATTTTTTAGTTGTAGTTGGGCATAATACCTTTATTTTATTGATTTATTTTAACTGGATGCTGAGGATCAAACGCAGGGCCTCGCATGTGGTAGGCGAGTGCTCTACTGCTGAGCCACAATCCCAGCCCAAGTTCACTTCTTTTAAAAGCACAAAACACTACTAGAAACACTTAGAGGCTGAGGTTGCTCCTTAGTGGTAAAGCACATGCTTAACATGTGCTAGGCCCTGGGTTTGATTCTCAGCACTGCATTAAGGAAAAAAAAAAACCAAAACACTAAAAAGCAAATGTGATGTTAATTTGTAGCATCATTCAAGGCAGAATTGCCCTTCCAGGTTCCTAGCAAGGGTATTTTCAAAATCACACAAGCCTAGAATGTTGTGATAATTAGGTATTTTCATGGGATACATTTTCCAGTGTCTCAGTGTAAAAAACCATTATGACATCGAAAGGCAAGTTGATGCTTTTTCTTTTCTTTTTATTTTTTTTTAAGTCAATGATCCATGTAACTTGAATTCTAGGGTTAAAAAGTATGTGTTTCTGGGCTGGGATATAGCTCAGTTGGTACAGTGCTTGCCTTGTATGCACAAGGCCCGGGGTTCAATCCCTAGCAACACACACACACACACACACACACACACACACACACACACAGTAAGTGTTTCTGGGCTGGGGTTGTAACTCAGTGGTAGAGCACTTGCTTGGCATGTGTGAGACACTGGGTTCGACCCTCAGCACACATAAAAATAGATAGTGAAAATAAAAGTATTGTGTCCATCTACAAGTAAAAAGGAAAAAAAAATTAAGTGTTCCTGCTGGGTGTGGTGGTACACTCATATAATCTCAGTGGCTCAGGAGGCTGAGGCAGGAGGACTGCATGTTTAAAGTCAGTCTCAGCAACTTAGGGAGGCCCTAAGCAATTTAGTGAGACCTGTCTTTAACTAAAAATATAAAAAGGGCTGGGGATGTGGCTTAGTGGTTAATCTCTCTTGGGTTCAATCCCCGGTACCATAAAATAAAATAAAAAGTAAATATTCCTTTGCCATCATGAAAATGGTAAATGCCAAAAGGAATAAATTGAATACTTTTTTTCTGACATCAAATTTAAGATTTTATTAAAAGTAACATATTTCATTGAAACAATAGTAAGCCAAGTTTTCTTCAAGTCTTTAATAAACTTTTTGTCTTTTTATAAATAGAGAAAAATGACTTATAAGAATTTCCTTAGGGGGTGTTAGCCAAAAATTAAACTTTAAAGTCTACAGTTTTGAACTCAAATTGGATTAAACAAAGTGAAATAAAACTACACTCTTAAATCTTACCTTTGCTACTCAGCATATAGGAGATATCATTGTGTCAATTTTTATTTTTAAACATTTTTATTCATTTATGTATTTATTTTGGTACCAAGGATTGAAGCTGGGGGTGCTTAACCACTGATCCACATCCCTAGTCTTATTTTTAATTTTGAAACAGTCTCAGGTCAGTTGTTTAGGGCCTCATTAAGTTGCTGAGGCTGGCTTTGAACTTGTGATCCCCCTGCCTCAGCCTCCTGAGCTGCTGGGATTACAAGCATGTGCCACCACGCTTGGCTCATTGTGTCAATTTTTAAAAATTATGCTAGCAAGGCAAAAATGGTATTTTACATGTTGTCCAAGAAAAGGATATTTCAGAAATAGTACCAATATTAAATTTTGTTATACCTGTGTCATAACTCATATACAAATATGCTACTTTGTAAACTTATATTTGTAAATAAATATTTATAGCTTCATTTTCTTCAATAACATCTTAATGCCTTATGTATTTTTTTGTGACAAGAATCTATATTTTTCTAGCCCTGTTTGAAATTTTAAACCACGGAAATATCCATGTGGAAAATTACACATATTTGATAAAAATTCCCTTAGAACAAATGAAATTGTTAGGTAGTATGTACTAGGTAAATGATATTTACTATATTTTTATATGCTAGTATAGGAGCAGAAAGGTGCAATACCTTTCCTCATCCACCATACTGGTCACAGTTGACACTTCTATAATAAAAGAGGTTAAAAAAAAAGGCATAACAAATTTATTTAATCAGTTTTATCTGAAACAAGAGTCTTCAGAAATGAAGGCATAAAGTTCCCGGAAAAAAAAAAAAACTGTCTATTTTCATACTTAAGTGGGATAAAGAATGAACAGCCATGTAGAAATGCTATTGGACAAAAACTATGATCTAATGGTTATAGACTGAGGTGAGAAATCCAGCAAGTCCTTTCCAGATTCTTCTTAAGCCCTCTGTGTTTAATTCTGTACCTTACCTCCAACCCAGACTTCTCATTCCCTCTCCTGGTGTAGTACAAAACCTGTCTAGAATGAGGTTATTATGACCTATGTTCAGGAAAGATAGGTCATAGGATTTCTTTATGGCCTGCTCTCAAGCAAAAAGGTAGGGGAAGGTCAGAGTGATCTTCTTAATTCTGAGGTATTCCCAATCTCCTTCTGTTTAAAGTACTCTTGGGTAGTATTTTCTGAGCCCTGACACTAGGCACTGTGTTATATATTTTACATAAATTTTCTGATGTAAAAGATGGTTTATTTTCAAAGGATTTATATCAGAGGGTTTATATCAGATGCAACAGAAAATTTAAAGTTTAAATAATATAAAATTTAAAACTAGACATGCAAAAAATTCCTTCTGGAAATTACTGAAATCTGTATACCAGTACCAAAAAACAAAACAAAAAACAACCTTTGCTTTTTTTTTTTTTTTGAAAAAGAAAAGAGAGAGAGAGAATTTTTTTTTTTTTTTTTTTAGTTCTTGGCGGACACAACATCTTTGTTTGTATGTGGTGCTAAGGATCGAACCCGGGCCACAAGCATGCCAGGCGAGCGCGCTACTGCTTGAGCCACATCCCCAGCCCAACCCTTGCTTTTCTACTGTCTTTTAAGTTGGAAAATGGTTTATTAAAAATAAAAGGGCTGGGTTGGGGTTGTGGCTAAGTGGTAAAGCATTTGCCTAGCATGTATAAGGCACTGGGTTCGATCCTCAGCACCACATAATAATAAATAAAAATAAAGGTATTGTATCCATTTACAACTTAAAAAAATATGTGTATGTATGTATGTGTGTGTGTATGTGTGTGTGTGTGTGTGTGTATATATATATATATATATATATATATATATAATAAAAGGGTTGATATATAAATTCCACCAACCACATAAAAAGATGCTCAACACCACTAATCATCAGAGAATACAAATCAAAATCACAATATTACCTCACACTTAGTAAAATAGCTATTATTTTAAAAAGAAAATACCAAGTGTTAGCATGGATGCAAAGAAATTGGAAAATTTATACACTGTTGGTAGGAATGTAAACTGGCATACACATACGACAGTCCTTTATTTTTCCTTTTTTCTTCTTGGTAATAGAGATTGAACCCCATGGTTCTCTACCACCGAGTTCCATCCCCAGCCCTTTTTATCTTTTATTTTGAAACAGGGTCTTGCTATGTTGCCCAAGTTGGCCTGGAACTTGCAATTCTCCAGCCTCAGCCTCCCAAACCACTGGGATTGCAGATGTGTAGCATCACATCTATCTCACAGTATAGTCCTAACAAATGTGAGCCATTATTATTGACATCAGAGTATGAGATGCTGGTTATTATTACTACTATCACCAAACTACGAGGTGAACAAAAGAAAAATAATGCTTGACTTTTAGGGATTTTGACCCAGTGAAGGAGATGTACAAATAATAAATAAACTAAAATGGAATACAAATGGTGATAGGTACAATGAAGATAGACACATGAGCAATTCACAAACAATGTAGGATATACTCTGGTATAAATGATCTGGGTGTGGTAGTGTACACCTGTAATCCCAGCAGCTCAGGAGGCTGAGGCAGGAGGATCTTGAGTTCAAAGCCAGCCTCAGCAAAAGTGAGGCACTAAGCAACTCAGTGAATCACTATCTCTAAATAAAATACAAAAAAGGGCTGGGGATGGATTCAGTGGTTGAGTGCCCCTGAATTCAATCCCCAATACCAGATAAATAAATAGATTAATAAATAAAAGCCTATTTCAAATGAAATTACAGGTGTGCCATGAAATTACAGGTGCAGTGGCGCACACCTGTAATTTCAGCAGCTTGGGAGGCTTAGGCTAGAGGATTCTGAGTTCAAAGCCAGTCTCGTCAATTTAGCGAGGCCCTGAGCAACAGAGTGAGACCCTGTCTCTAAACAAAACACAAAAAAGGGCTGGGGGTGTGGCTCAGTAGTTAAGCACCCCTAGGTTTAAACCTCACTACAAGAAAGAAAGAAAGAGAGAGAGAGAGAGAGAGAGAGAGGGAGAAAGGAAGGAAGGAAGGAAGGAAAGAAAGAAAGCGTTCGTAATATCAGCGTTACAGGATTATTGAAAGGAATAAATTTGACAATGTGTGTAAATGCCTGGTACATACTAGTGTTTGATAAGTGAGTTATTATCATATATATTGGGGTTTAAAAAATTTCTTTAGTAGTTGTACATGGACAGCATGCCTTTATTTTATTTACTTCATTTTTTCTGTGGTGCTGAGGACTGAACCCAGTGCCTCACACATGCTAGGCAAGCCCTCTGCCTCTGAGCTACAGCCCCAGCCCCTATAGTGTGGGTTTTTTTTTTCTTTTTTTAGGGCTTCTGTAACAATGTACCACAAAGTGCATGACTTAAAATAATGGAAATTCATTCCCTCACAATTCTGGCTGCTTGAAGTCCAAAATTAAGGTGTTGTAACAATTAAGCTCCCTTTAAAGGCTCTAGGGAATTATGTTTCCTTGCCTCTTCCTAGCTTCTGTGGTTGTCAGCAATCATTGGTGCTCCTTGGCTTATAGCTGCATCACTCCAATTTCTCCCTTCACCATCTCATGGCCTGCTTCCCTGTGTGGCTGTGTCTCTCGTGTAGCCTTCTGATAAAGACAGAAGTAATTGGAGGTAGAACCACCTATTCCAATAGGACCTCATGCTAACTAATATGATACCACTACTGGGGCTGGGATTGTGGCTCAGTGGAGCACTCACCCCGCACATGCAAGGCACTGGGTTTGATCCTCAGCACCATATAAAAATAAATAAGTAAAGTAAAGGTATTGTGTCCAACTACAACTAAAATTAAAAAAAATGATACCACAGCATACTTACTAGAATAGATAAACAAGAGAAGGGAAAAAAATGACTGCTAATAGCAACTGTTGGGAAAGATATGGGAAAACTTGCCATACATTCGATGTTGGAGTGCAGTTTGGTACAATCATTTTGGAAAACTGATCATATCTACTGATGCTAAACATATGTATAACCAATGATTTGGATCTATCTCCTCTCTCTCTCTCTCTTTTTAGGATGTGCCCCAATTGAGGTCTTGTTCCAATGCAGAAACTACATCTGGAGGCTAATCCTTAGAAATATCAATGAGCACCATCAAGGCCTATTTCAAATGTAAAATGTAGGAGGCTGGAAGTTAAACCCAGTTCATTTTAGTCCCTATTCATTCCAGCATATCACACTCAATTTGAAGAACCTGATATAATTATGAAAGATTATTTACTTTTTAAATAATGCTTATTTTATTTGTTTGTCTCATATAAGCATTTAAAGTATAAAAGGTGGCACTGGGGATATATATCTCAATGGCAGAACATGTGCTTAGCATGCATGGGGCCAGATTTGATCCCTAGCACCACAAAAATTAATTAATTAATTAATTAACTAAAATGGAAAAGTCAGGAAAAAAAAAACAGAAAATGGAAGCAAAAGTAATAACCTTTTGTTATCATTCTATATATTCATTTCTAAGTCCATTTTTCTATTAATATTTACAGATAATTATAAATATTAGGTCATATATTTTGTATTCAGCTTTCCTCACTTAAAATTAGGATGTAGACATTTTCACTATTATTGCAAACCCTTCGTAAGCATCATTTTAATTGAATCATTTTGCAAAGAAGCCAAAAGTCATGCTATTGTACAGTATTTTGAAATTTATTTAAAAATATGAGGCTTGTGCCCAAACTGGAGTTATTTGGCTATGAATTAAGCCAATCACATTGTTGTGGCATTGGGGTTGGCTGCAATATTTCTAATCTAGTAATAATCTTTCATAAAATAGTTTTTAAAATTCTGGGTAAAATTTTGCCCAAAACAATGTCAACTGCTAGTGCTGTGGTATAATTGTTAAATTATGGAAGGATACCTTAGACTGGGTATCAACAATATTAGGCAAGTATTTAAAACAATGTATTAAAGAGTTTTTAAAGTTATGTAACCAAAAACTTATAAATCTTAGGCAGAAATTCAAGGAACAGAAGTGTATATATCTTCATATGTAATACATTATTATACATAATATATATTTACCATACAAGTGTTACATAAAAAGTTTTACATAAAAAGTTTTACACAAAAAGTACAACCAGACTGGGCAGGGATATAGCTCAGATGGTAGAGTACTTGCCTTGCATGTACAAGGCCCTGGGTTCAATTCCCAGCACCACACACACAAAAAAAAAAAAAGACCAGAAGGAAAACATAAAATGTTTGTAGTGAATATTTTGTCATTTTTCTTTACTGTCGTCGTGTTTTCCAGATTGCTAGAAAAAAATGTGTGACATTGATAATCTAAATTTATAATTTAAAAAGTTTATTTTTATAAGGGAAGCAATAAGAGCTTTCCTAAACATTTTGTTGGAACATATATTTAGGCTCTTTTTAAAAAAAGTTTTTAGTTGTACACAATATCTTTATTTTTTATTTATTTATATGTGATGCTGAGGATCGAACGCAGGGCCTCACACGTGCTAGGCAGGCACTCTACTGCTGAGCCACAACCCCAGCCCCTATATTTAGGTTCTTAAGGACCAATAATTATCAACCAAACAATATATAATGATGATGATGATGATGATAATGATAATGATGGTGATGATTTTGATATTGCAGATTGGACCCAGGGGAGCTTAACCACTGAGCCACATCTGCAGCCCCTTTTTATATTTTATTTAGTGATAGGATCTCACTGAGTTGCTTAGGGCCTCAATAAGTTGCTGAGGCTGGCTTTGAACTCACGATCCTTTTGCCTCAGCCTCCTGGGCTGCTGGCATTATGGGCATGTGCCACCTGCCTGGCAATTGTGCTTATCTTAAAGATATAACCAGAAGTAGTGATAAAGTTCAGTGGCAGAGAGCTTGACTAGCATGTACTAGGTCCTGGGTTCCATTCCCAGAACAGCAAAATCAATCAATCAATCAATCAATCAATCAATTAATAAGACATAACCTAACAAGAGGAATTAATTTATTCCTAAAAGTGTCTGATAAAAACAATTTAACTGAGCTCTTTATTTAGAGAACTTAACTTTAAATAAAGGTAATTTGTTATTGTACTCAGCAAGAGAAATCTGCCTAAGAGAAGATAGCTAACCATTATATAAACTATACATAACTTTTTACTGAAGTATCACCTTGCTTAGTCCCCATTTGAAGTACATAAAATCTACTTTGCCATCATCTCTCTAGGTGGCAATTTTAACTTATGTTTTCCTTTATTATATGTCTATTTAGTGTTTTAAAAACCTGAGAGGCCCAGCGTGGTGGCAAATGGCTGTAGTCCCAGCAGCTCAGGAGGCTGAGGCAAGAGTATCGAGAGTTCAAAGCCAGCTTCAGCAAAAAGCGAGGTGCTAAGCAACTCAGTGAGAACCTGTCTCTAAACAAAAACACAAAATAGGGCTGGGATGTGGTCAGTGGTCGAGTGCCCCTGAGTTCAATCCTCACTAGCCACCCTCTCAAAAAAAAAAAAAAAACTTGAGAAATTGTATGTGGTCTCTTAGTCCTGAAATGATTGGTCAGAGAAGTCACCATGTGTTTGCTTTTCCTATAGTATCAGATTTAGAAGAAACCTCAGAAGTCACTGAGTATAACTCATTAAATAAGTCTGTAATCCAGCTTCTCCTTAATTACTTCTAGTGTCAAATTCCTCCATTCAAGGCAGCTTATGCCATTGTTACAGTTCTGTTCCATCACTGTAGTTTTAATTACTAGAAAGTTTGTCTCCACATAGTGCAAAAATCTGTTTTCTTATAACTTCCATCCTCTTGAGCTAGTGCTGCCCTCTCCTGCTAGACTGAATAGTAAATTTGCTCTCTCTTGCACAGGATTATTTGAAGACATTTATTTATTTACTTTTGTACCAGGGATTGAACTCAGGGGCAGGTGACCATGAGCCACATCCCCAGCCCTATTTTGTATTTTATTTAGAGACAGGGTCTCCTGATTTGCTTAAGGCCTCACTAAATTGCTGAGGCTGGCTTTGAACTCATCATCCTCCTGCCTCAGCCTCTCAAACCACTGGGATTACAGGCATGAGCCACTGCGCCTGGCTGAAGGCAGTTATTTCTGTCCCCTGAAATTTCTCTTCTACAAGCAAAACATCCATTATTTCTTCAATCAATATTTTATGTGACATGATTTTAATCTCCTCACAAACCTGAGTAATTTTCCCTGGTTTCCATCTGGGTCACCAGTTAACAGATGAAGCCAAAAGTGAAGCCAAAATCATTGCGTTATGCCCATTATACTAGATATTTTTATTAAAACTTTCATTTTTTTAGAGAGAGAGAGAATTTTTAATATCTTTATTTTTTAGTTTTTGGCGGACACAACATCTTTGTTTGTATGTGGTGCTGAGGATCGAACCTGGGCCTCATGCATGCCAGGCGAGCGCGCTACCGCTTGAGCCACTTCCCCAGCCCTAGATATTTTTATTGACGCCCATAGGAAAAGGGTTCTTGGGGGTATGTGACAAACTCTAGTTGCTTCGAGCACAGACAGAATTTATTGGAAGTCTATTAGTTGCCCAAGAAATAGCCAGAAAGCCTAGAAAATCAAGCTCAGGGAAAAGTGCAGGAACCGAGAAAGGCTAAAAACAGAATTGCAGCTAAAATCATACTTCAAAACCAATTTAATGAGGCCAACACTGCTAACCACTGGATACTGTTATTTTTCACCACTGCCATTGCTGCTCCTAGAGACTGGCTCTAGTCTCTGCTACTGCTGTAGCTAGAATGAATTTGACCTTGTCCTTTCTTCTTTGTTTTACTAATGGCACGTTCTATATTGGGTGAATGCACCTAATTGACCAAGCATAAGTCATATGGTCCTGTTCTAGTTTCCTGGGAATTACCTTGATATGTAATGGAAGACAGGCTTTGCATCCCAGTAAGACTCTAGTGATAGGATTTTCACAAAAATGAGAAGGAATTTCATTTGCTGATGAGCCAAAGTAAAGGCAAAAGTCCTCCACAAAAACTGAAGTGTCAATTTAATTTTTTGAACAATCACATCCTACTTTTGACTCCTATGAAGAACTGATCATCAAAATCATGAGTTTTTTTTTACATGTTCTATTCTTAAACCAAGTTATCAATGCAGTTGTTACTTCCTGAGACACTTTGAAATCCACAAACTTCTCCTCTTGAAAGGATAAAAGAAATTGAAATTAAAATGTAAAGGACCAGGTTTTATAAAGTTTCTAAGCTGCACTCAGAACCTGAAATTCCTGTGGCAGTTAAAACAATTCCCGGAACTGCCCATTAGATGTGTGTCGAAATCTCCCCTGACCACCTAGTTGCTTAACCACCCCCTCCCCGAGACCATGCAGTTCACCATGTATACACCTTAGGGCTTAAACCAATCAGTTTGAATGTATACCCCTCCTTAGGACTGACCTATCACCCCCGCCCGACCTGTTCCCGCCAGTGAATGTACTAATCATGTTTAAGAGTTGTTATTTGATCTTCCCGCAGTGTACAGTGATTTGCTAAGGGAGGCTATGATGTATGTAAAGTCCCTGCCCTCTCTAAAGAATGTATATAAACTCTGCTCAAGTTGTTCTCGGGGCTCTTTGTTCTTTGCTCCTCTGAAGTGAGCTCTGAGCCCCAGCATGCTGGACCCCCAATAAACCCTTTGCCGTTGCATGAGACGGTCTCTTGGTGGTCTTTTCCTCTGACGTTCGCCCGACCTTTTCACTCTGAAAAGTGCCTTCTTCAAACACACACACAAAAAACAGGAAAGACAGAAACACATCTACATACAAATGGGTAATTGAAACTATGCTTTTTAAAGTATGATGCTGGCTACTATTAATTTGCCAAAAACTGAACATCGCCACCTGAGCTGAGACAATCAGATTCTGGGCCACTCAGTTGTCAGTGTTTGAACTAAGATAACATACAGTGGAAGAATGGCCACATTTAGTTTCCATACAAATAAGCAAAGAAAGCTGATATCCAGAGAAAGAAAAGGTATTCAGAAAGTGAGAGATAAATGCCCAATGGTATTACATTCATTCATTCATTTATTCATTAAAAATATTTAATGAACACTTTTTTATGCAAGGTTCAGTTTTATATCATAGGGATACATTAGTGAAGAAATTGGACAAAAATCTCCACCCTTGTGGAGCTTGCATTCTAGTGGGGAAAAAAGGAAAGGCGAGTGTTTTCATCAGCTTTTTTGCCACTGTGACTAAAAAACCTGACAAGAACAATTTTAGAGGAGGAAAAGTTTACTTGGGGCTCACAGTTTCAAAGGTCTCCATCCATAGACAGCCAGGTCCAGCCAGGTCCATGTTGGGAAAAGGTATAATGGCAGCCACACCCCAAAAACCCCAACATGGCACCTGAGGAGCTTCTCTTCCTGCCTCTCCCTTTCCCGCCGCCGGTGCCAATTCTCCCGCCGGCGCCAATATTCAAATCCCGCTGGCGGGAAACCTTAGCCCCAATAAGAACTAACTTCTTGGGCTCCAGAACTGACATCTGGAAGAACTTACCAATAAACGGGTGACCCGTCATTTACCTAAGCCCTGCCACCTCTCCTTAGATCTATATAAGCCCACAGCCTTTTGTAATAAAGTGTAACCTCTCCTGTGATTTGTGTCGTGTGATGTCTTTCATTCGTAGTGTGGTGTCTGTGCGGTGTCTTTCAGTCCATTCCTTGGGTTTTGAAAGTGTGGAGGAGGAAAGTAGCTCAAAACCTGGACAGGAATCAGAAAGAAATTCCAGGTCCTGGATACAAAATATATACCCCAAAGCCACACACCCAAAGATCTACCCCCTCCAGCCACACCCTACATACCTTCAGTTACCACTCAATCCCCATCAAGGTATTAGTTCATTGATTGGGTTAAGGCATTCACAGGGGTCCTCAAAGCCATCTTGTCTTTGGGTAAAGTCTTTAGCATTTTATTTATTTATTTATTTATTTTTATTTATATATAACAGTGTAATGCATCACAATTCTTATTACATATATAGAGCTCAATTTTTCATATCTCTGGTTGTATACATAGTATACTCACACCAATTTGTGTCTTCATACATGTACTTTAGATAATAATAATCATCACATTCAATCATCATTAATTACACCATGCCCCCTCCCTTCCCATCCCACCCCCTGACCTATCTAGAGTTGTCTATGCCGCGTCCGGCCAAGGGAGCCGAGTCCGGCGAGGGACGGCGAGGTTAAAAGACACACAGGACACCAAGGTTCTTCATCCAGGAGTCAATACCCTTTATTGCTAACACACTTTTTTTATACCCCAAGCAGAAGTGGAAAACTACCCAAAAGCAGGAGGGAGGGGGGAGAAATTTAGTTTCAACATCTATTATTGTCAGGTACCGAAACCTCCCTTAACAATAAGTCCATCAGACCAGAAAAGGTCAAGGCATTCCCGTGGGATACATATGTCTCAGACGGACAAGCAGGATCAGAAAAACCGCAAGTTCGCCATGGCCTTGTGAGCTGGCCACACTGGCATGCAGAACAAACTAGTGGAGGTAGGGCTCCAGGGGCCAGGGTGGACCTGCTGCCAACAGTCTATTCCTCCCATGCTCCCTCTCCATATCCCACTATGAATCAGCTTCCTTATATCAAAGAAAACATTTGGCATTTGTTTTTTTGGGATTGGCTAACTTTACTTAGCATTATCTTCTAGAACTCCATCTATTTACCTGCAAATGCCATGATTTTATTCTCTTTTATTGCTGAGTAATATTCCATTGTGTATATATGCCACTTTTTTTATTCATTAATCTATTGAAGGGCATCTAAGTTGGTTCCACAATTTAGCTATTGTGAGTTATCTTTAGGATTTCTTTAGTGGCAGTAATGTCTTTAACAACTCCTTTGCCCCAGTTTTATTCCTGCCTTTCAAGTTCAAGTTTTTCAAATCTTTCTACTCTGCTTTCTGCTCCTGAATATAATAACAAACTTGGCTAAAAGCCACCGGCAATATCCATGCCACTGTTTGAATGCTATGCTGCCTAGAAATTTCTTCCACCAGATTAAGAAGTCCATCACTTTTAAAATCAGCCTCACAGAAAGTCTTAGGATACAGGCAAAATGCAGATAACTTCTCAGAACATGAATGGTGTCTAGTCTAATTACCAATAGTGTTTCCCTTTTCCTCTGAAACCTTTACGGTACACAGTCCTATTGGCATTCTGGTCTTTGGAACTCCCACCAGAATCACCCATTAAGCTCTATTTACAACAACTTAAGGCTTTTCTGGCTTGTATCTCTAAAGTTTCCGAATTTCCTCCCATGAATTTCAAGAAGTTTTAAAAGCTTTGAACCACTCTGTCAGGTTAATCACATCAACAACCCCACTTCTTGGTACCAATTTACGTTTAGTTTAGTTTTTTTTTTTTTTTTTGGCTGCTGTGATTAAAAGACTAACAAGAACAATTTTAGAGAGGAAAAGTTTATTTGGAGCTCACTTTTAGAGGTCTACATCTATAGACTGTGGGGTCCATTCCTTGGGGCTCAGGGTGAGGCAGAACACCATGGCAGAAGAGTGTAGTGGAGGAAAATGGCTCAAAACATGGCTAGGAAGCAGACAGAGAGACTCCATTGACTAGATGCAAAATATATATCCCAAAGGCACACCTTCAACACCCACCTCCTCCAGCCACATCCTACCCTCCTTCAATTACCATTCAGTTAATCTCCATCAGGGGATTAGTTCACTAATTAGGTTAAGGGTCTCATAACCCAATCATTTCATCACTCAATGTTCTTGCATTATCTCACACATGAGCTTTTGGGGGATACCTAATATCTAAACCATAACAATGAGTATAAAATTTAAATAAATAAATATAAATACACACACACAACAAACATATACACACAGAATATCGGGTGGTTATTAGTACAATGGAGAAAAATATACTAGGGAAGAAGGACTGCAAGTACCAGGGGTGAGAATTTAATTTAAAATACAGTGGATATATTGGTCTTCATAGAGAAAGTAATATTTGAGCAAAAACCTAAAATAGTAAACCATGGAAATATTCAAAAAAGAGCATACCAATGCCAGGTAGAAAAAACAAAAAGTGCAAAGGTCCTGAGACAGAGAACATGGCTAGAGTGTTCAAGGACCAGCAAAGACTTTTACAGCTGGAGCAGAACAAGCAAATGGGCTAATTATTAGGACCGTTTGGGTCTTAATGTGAGATGGAGAACCATTGGAAGATTTTGAGCAGAATGACATGGTTTGACTGATGCTTTAAAAGGCTCGCTTTGGGGACTGAGAATATTAGTTTACTTGGCAGAGTATTTGCCTAGCACACAAAAGGCACTGGGTTTTATACATAGCACCAAAAGTAAATAAGTAAATAAAGGCTCACTTTGGCTTCTATGTGGTGAATAGATGTAGTGGATATTGTGATGTGGATCTAGACTGTCCCTCAAAAGCTTATGTTTTGAGAGCATGATCCCCAATGAAGCAAGGTTCAGAGGTAGGGATTTTAGGCAATGATTAAGGCTCTTACCTCATCAGTGGATTAATCCATTTGCAGGATTGATAGATGAATGGAATATTGGGTGATAACTATAGGCAGGTGGGCATGGCTTTCTTCCACAATGGCCTTCTACTAAGGTGGTTCTGTCTTGGAACTGGCCAATCATGGAACCTCTGAAACCATGAGCCAAAATAAACTTTTCCTCTTTGCTATGGTGTGAATATTAGATGTCCCTCTGTTATGGCTTGGCTTCGAGGTGTCCCCAAAAGCTCATGTGTGAGACAATGCAAAAGGTTTAGAGGAGAAATTATTTGGTTATGAGTGTCTTAACCCAATCAGTGAAGTAATCTCCGTATGGGATTAACTGAGTGGTAACTGAAGGCTGGTAGGGTGTGGCTGGAGGAGGTGGGCATTGGGGGTATGCTTTTGGGGTATATATTTTGTTTTTTTTTTAATATTTATTCATTTATTTTTGTAATTGGACACAATACCCTTATTTTATTTATTTATCTTTATGGGGTGCTGAGGATTGAACCCAGGGCTGCCCACGTGAGAGGTGAGCACTCTACCACTGAGCCACAACCCCAGCCCCTATATTTTATCTTTGATAAGCAGAACTCTCTCTGCTGCCTGATCACCATGTGAGCTGCTTCTCTCTGCCACACTCTTCCACCATGATGTCCTGCCTCACCTTGGGACCTGAGAATGGAGCCTGCTTTCTATGGACTGAGACCTCTGAGACCATGAGCCCCCAAACAAACTTTTACTCCTCTATAGTTGTTCTGGTTGGGTCCTTAGTCACAGCAGCGAAAAAGCTGACTAAAATAAAATTGATGCCAAGAGTGGGGTTGTTGCTGTGGCTAACTTGACCATGTGGTTCAGAGGTTTTTGGAGTTGTTTTTTTTTTTGAAATTTGTGGGAAGAATTTTCAAATGCTTAACAGCACAAGCTGTAAATGCTTTAGATTGTTGTAAGTGGAGCTTAATGAGTGATTCTGGTGGGAGCTCAGAAGACCAGAATGCCAATAGGACTGTGCACAGTGAAGACAGGGCTCAAGAGGGTTTAGAGGAAAAGGAGGACACTATTGGTCACCAGGACAGAACTACACCAGCCCTTTGGACAGATCAACTCCATGCCATGTGTCCCAGATACTGGATGTGGTGCTATGGTACTTTTTTGTCCAGCTGGATTTCAGTCTTGCTTTGGCCCTATCCCTTCTTTCAATTCCTCTATTTTGCTAAATGGAAATGTTTATTCTGTATCTTTATATATTGGATACTTGTAAATAATTGGACTAGAAGCCATTCATGTTATGTTCTGGCTGAGAAATTGTCTGCATCTTCCCTGTGTCCTTCTTAATCTGGTGGAAGAAATTTCTATGCAGCATAGCATTCAGACAGTGGCATGGCTTTTAGCCAACTTTATTGTGATAATTAGGAGCAGAAAGCAGAGTAGAAAGATTTTAAAAACTTGAACTCGAAAGGTAGGAGTAAAACTGGGGCTAAGGAAGTTGCAGTTGTTAAAGACATTACCACCACTAAAGACATGCAAAAGATGACCAAACACAATAAGAAAGATGGCTTGAGGATAACTCAGGAATTGGCAATATCATGTCCATCTTGGGCTCAAGGAAGTAAAAATAAAAATTCCCTTGAGAATAGACTAGTGGGGTACCCTTCTTGCACAAGAGGGCCTAGGAAGTTGTTTCAACATGCTTGTCTACCCAGGCACTCAGAGGCTACTGCAGCTATGGTCCCTGGAGGCTTGGGCACTGCTGGATATGGTGGTAGACCTTGGCATCAACCACATTGTACTGGTTCTCCAGGAATACAGGATGCTAGAGTTAGTTGTGGGGTCATGGAATCTTCCACCAATATTTCAAAGGAAGGCCTTGGAGGCTAAGCAAAGTGTAGTAGATTTGAGTCCCTATGGGCACCCCCTGAGAAAGCAAAATGTGAAGATGTGAGGACAAAGCTGAAGCTGCAGTAGAGACACCCAAGATTTAAAAATGCCAGTACTATGGAACGTACTGAGGAAGGCTGTAGGAATAGAGTTGAGACAAGCCAACAGGAAGGCCACTTGGGCTGCAACCAACAAGGCCACCAGGACAGAGCTATACGAGCTCTTTGGACAGAATATCACCATGCCATGTGTCCCTAGAAATGTTTATTCTGTGCCTTTATATATATATTGGATATTTGTAAATCACTTTTGATTTTTTAAAAATATATATTTACTTTAGTTGTAAATGGACTTTTATTTTATTTATATGCAGTACTGAGACTCGAACCCAGGGCCTCACACATGCTCAGCAAGTGCTCTACCACTGAGCCACAACCCCAGCCCCAACTTTTGATTTTTATAGGAGCTCACAATGCAATCTTGCCCTGAGTCTCAGAGGAGAATTTCTGTGTAATCTTGGAACTGTTGAGACTATGAGGACTCTTGGAAAGGGACAAAATGTATTTTGCATTGTGAGATGGTTATGAACTTTTGGGGGCCAGGGGAGGAATGTTATGCTTGGATGTGAGGTTTCCTCCAAAAGCTCATGTGGTAGATAATACAAAAGATTTAGAGGAGAAATGATTCGTATATAAGAGTCTTAACCCAATCAGTGAATTAATCCCCTTCTGGGATTAACTGAGTGGTAATTGAAGGCTGGTAGGGTGTGGCTGAAAATTTATATGACAAATATTTACTCAACATCTCTACTCAGATATTTTACTTTTCTGAAACAAATCCTTTTTACCTCACAAAATCTGCTCCCTTCACATTCTGCTGCATTTCAATAAATGGCAGCTTCGCTCTTCTATTTGCTCAGGCCAGAAATTTTCAGTGCAGAGGTCTGAGCTAGAGATTCAAATTTGGAAGACATTTTTATACAGCTATTTTTTTTTTGTACCAGGGATTGAACCCAGGGCCACTTAACCACTGATACACACCCCTTGCCATTTTTATATTTTACTTAGAGACAGGGTCTCGCTAAATTGCTTAGGTCCTCGTTAAGTTGCTGAGGCTGGCTTTGAACTAGTGATCCTCCTGCTTCAGGCTCCCAAGCCACTGGGATTATAGGCATGTGCCACCACACTTGGTTGTACCTCTACTTTTGAAAACTGTCAAACTGGACAAGATCACTGAGACAGTGAGTGTAAATAGAGAAATTGTATAAGGACTGGGTTCTGTCTCCAGTGTTTGAAGCCAAGTTCTCAAAATGTGGTCCCTTAGACCAGCAGCATCAATATCACTTGGGAACTTGTTAGGAATGTGCATTTTTGTTCCTTCTCCCAAGACTGAGAAACTGAGAGTTTAATAAGTCCCACAGGTGATTTTAATATGGCTCCATGATTTAATCTCTGCTGATTTACACACACACACACACACACATACACACACATATATATGGTTGTAGTTGGAAACATGTGCTAGGTGAGCGCTCTACTGCTGAGCCACAATCCCAGCCCTCTCTGCTGATTCCTTTTTCTTTTTTTTTTAAGAGAGAGAGAGAGAGAGAGAGAGAGAGAGAGAGAGAGAGAGAGAGAGAGAGTTTTTAATATTTATTTTTTAGTTATCGGCGGACACAACATCTTTGTTTGTATGTGGTGCTGAGGATCGAACCCGGGCTGAACGCATGCCAGGTGAGCACGCTACCGCTTGAGCCACATCACCAGCCCTCTGCTGATTTCTTTATACTCATTTCTTAGTACCCTACCACAGAGAGTTTCTAGAACTTTCCAGAGTGTGTTGGTAGCACTGCTTTCCCTGTCAAGAAATACCATTCCTGTCTGAGCATAGTGGCACATGCCTGTAATTCCAGCGGCTCTGGAGGCTGAGGTACTCCTACCCTAAGAAGGCCCTAAGCAACTCAGGGAGACGCTGTCTCCAAAAAAATATATAAAAGGGCTAGGGATACGGCTCACTGGTTAAGCATCTCTGGGTTCAATTCCCTTTACCCTTCTTCCAAAAATGAAATATCATTCCTGCCCTCCTCAATTATTGCCTAATCTTTCAAGATATAAATCAATTTTTCTTGATTCCTTAGGTGGATTTTCTTATTTAAGTTCTAAAAACCTTGTGTAGATACATGTATTCCCGGAGCCTAAACAGTAGGAACTCAATATTTAATTACAGAGTAAAGTAAAGTAACTAAATTAATATTTTGCATGTATTTATTATCTTCAGGCAACTGTACATGCCTTGAGAAATAACTTATTAATCTTTAGGTCTTAGCTGCTAAGCATTTACTTAAATACAATAGTAAATGAGTTCCATTTTAAAATTTCTTTAGACTTTTTTTTTCTCTTTTGAGACAGGTTCTTACTACATTGTCCAGGCTGACATGGAACTACTGTTCTAAAGCAGTCCTCGAACCTCAGATTCCTGGGGTCTAGAGATGCATGCCAGGGCCAGGGTTGTGGCTCAGTGGTAGAGTGCTTGCCTCACATGTGTGGGGCACTGGGTTCCATACCCAGCACCACATAAAAAAATAAAATAAAATGAAGGTATTGTGTCCATCTACAACTAAAAAAAAAATAAATTAAAAAAGAGAGAGAGAGAGATGCGTGGCACCACACTCCTCTTCCTCGGACATTTTTGTTGTGACTTCTGTTAACAGCTCAAGTGTTCAGCTTTCAATTTTTTTTTAATTTGACCGGCGCGGGCGAACACCTGTAATCCCAGTGGTTAGTGAGGCTGAAGCAGGAGGTTCAGGAGTTCAAAGCCAAGTTCAGCAATGTTGAGGCACTAAGCAACTCAGTGAGACCCTATCTCTAAATAAAGTACAAATAGGGCTGGGGATGTGGCTCAGTGGTTGAGTGCCCCTGAGTTCAATCCCTGCTACCCTTCCTGCCAAAATTTATTAATTTGATTTTTATATCCGCTGAAGAACCAGTGACATATAACATTCCTCTAAAGTGGGGAAAGTGTTTATAGAACAGAATTTAGGCAATAACAACATTTGCATTTTTTCTTAAAAAAAATCATGGACACACCCTTAAGGAGGTCATCCAAAAGCTGGTGGCATTGAAGCCTGTGGATAGATTTGAGCCACTAAGATTTGTGGTAGCTCTTCCAATTTGAGAGAAGCAGAAAACCAGCCCATTGTGTGAAGACAGAGTTTTATTTGCCAGCAATGCCAATAGCAAAGTGGAGAAATGGGGTTAAGGGCAAGAGAAGCAGATAAGGTAGTGACCTAAAAATCACAGAGGTCACGGAAGTCTAAAGGATACATCTCAAGTAACTGGAGGTGAGGCGCTCTTCCTAGAGACCGCTTTTGAAAAAGTGGGGGATGATGGGATGATGGGTGGGCCTTTTATTTTTCCAGATGAGCCAGGTTCCTGATTGGTGGCCCAGTGTTGCGTGTGCACCAAACTCCACCCCTTGAACCTTAGCAACAGGAAAGAGAAAGACTGTGATTGGCAGATCCAGTTAGGAGCTCCGTGGAGCCAGGAGGGGGTGCTCTTTATGCTGGTCCTAGGAGTTTGGTGCAGTCTCGAGGAGATGGCTACGCTTTCAAACCTAACACTTTCTGGGAAAGTGCTAACAAACCCTAACAATGGGGGAAAGCTGGCTTTTCTGGATATGTCTCTAGGTATGTAGAGGCCAGAACCCATCCCCCAGAGTCAGGGCTAGATGTGTTTGAGTGGGAGACCTCCTCCTGCTTAGGACAGGCTGGAGATGGCGTTGCCGCCCTCTCTCAGGAGAGGCTTCCACCTCGTCTTACCAAACTCGCCCCATCCCAAAAATACCCTCCGTGCTGTCCCTGGTCTCTACTCCCTAACCGTGCCTCTATCCTTTAGTAGGGGAACCCTGACAGAAATTGCGTGGGGTGTGCTGGAAGTTGCTGGTGGGGACACCTGAGGGAAATTTTAAAAGGCAATCTTTTGGATGTGTTTGATTCTCCTGAGAGATGACTCCAAGCCGTGTTCCTCCTTCAGGCCTGCGAGCTCACACGATCTCCTCATAGTTCAAGTGTGTGATAAATGACTAACTGCCAGGGACCGGTTGCTAGGGACTCCCTGGAAGTGCGTAGAAGGACTGGGAGAAGGGGCAATTGGTTGGCCGGTTGGTTGGTTTTTATGTGGTGCTGGGGAGTGGACTCAGGTCTTCCTAGATGCTGGCGAGTGGTTCCTGTAGATGTTGGCAGGTGGTTTTGTCGCTATACGCCCACTGCCCCTACCCTGGCGCCTCCTAGTCTCTTACTTCAGACCTTTAAATGGACAGTGAAGCCCTTAAAGTTTTAATTCCTTTCCCAAGACTCCCATGGGGGACAGATTTTATTTTATTTAGATTTTTAAAGATGGACACAATGTCTTTATTTTTACTTATCTATGTTTTTATGTGGTGCTGAGGATTGAACCCAGGTCTCAGAGCGAGGCAAGTGCTCTCCCACTGAGCCACAACCCCAGCGCAGGGATCTCATTATTTATTCACTTGCTATCATACACCTTAGAAAAGGAAGGTTTGGGGGGCGGGTAGACTTTGTAAATGAGCCAGCCAGAGAGCCTAACTGGGCTGGTAGTTATGGAAACAGAGGGGGCGCAGTAGCAGAGGAGGGAAAGAAACAACTGAGAGGGAAGGAAAGGCCTAACCCTTCAGGGTCACGTAGGAAATGAGGGGGAAAGGCAACGCTTTGAGGATGGACCTAAATCGCACAAAGGAGTGAGGAGGGTGCACCTTAGAAATGGGACGAGCAATGAAAAGGAGGCGGGGTTCATCTTAGAGAGAGGGTCGGGGATCAGTGAGGGGCAGAACTTGGAAAGAAGTGAGGTTGTGGATGGAGAGTGTACCATAGAAATGAGAAAAAGTTGACATGGATAGAGAAAAAAGATCACGGAAATAGAGTGGAGCCCCTTGGGGCGAGGAGTAGAGTAGTGACATCCAGCCCGCGGAACTTGGAAGTGGGAAGAGCAGAGCATATAGCGGGAATTTAGAAAAGAGTGATAGACTTTGCGAGCAAAGTCCCAGTTCTTCTGGAGGCTGAGGCGGAAAGATTGCTTGAGTCCAGGAGTTCAAGGCCAGCTTTGGCAAATGTAAGGAAACCTCCTGTCAAAACAATAGAAATAAGCTGGGTGCAGTAGCCTATACTTGGAATCCCAGCGACTGGAGAGGCTGAGGTAGGAGGATCATAAATTCGAGGCCAGTCTGGGCAACTTTAGAGACTCTGTCTCAAAATAAAAATAAAAAGGGCTGGGGGTGGGGTGGGGTTGTGGCTCAGGGTTAGAACGCTTGCCTAGCATGTGTGATGCACTGGGTTCTATCCTTGGCACCACATAAAATAAATAAATAAACAAACAAACAATCTAATAATAATAATAATAATAATAATAATAATAATAATAATAATAAAAAGTATTGTGTCAAACTGCAACTAAAAATGGGAGACGCTGGGGAATTAGTTCAGTGGTAAAGCGCCCCTGGGTTCAATCCCCAGTATCTCCTCTTAATAGAAATGAAGAATAGAGTAGGGGAAAAGCAAGGACATCTTTAAAATGAGGAGAGGATGGGGCGGGACTCAGCGGTAGGGTGCAAGAGCTAGCCCATGGTTTCAGTTCCCTGGGGTGGGAGTGGGGGAAATACGGAGGGAAAGCAGAGCAATGAAAGCTGATCTTCTCTGTAGGGAGCAGGGAGCAAGGAAACCATAGGAGCAGGAGGAGCCAGGGCTAAAACCTTGGAAAGAGAAGAAGTAAAGCAGGAATGGAGAACCTTAGAAATGGGTAAGGGCTAGTGTTAGGGCCCAATGGTAGAGTACATGCCAAGAGCACAGGGTCCTGGCTTCAACCCCCAGAACAGCAAAAAGAAGAAGAACCCAAGGGGAGGGAGCCACCAAGGGTGGAACTTAAAAATAAAAGACCTAGGAGGGTTGCCCTTATAAGTGGGGAGTCCATTTTGAGTTAATTCTTCTGAATGATGTGAAGTAGGATCTAACCTCATCCTTTTGCATGTGGATATCTAGTTGTCCCAACACCATTTGTTCCCAGCAATGGTGCACCCCTGTAATCTAGCTACTTGGGAGGCTGAGCTGGAGGATCACAAGTTCCAGGCCAGCTTCAGCAACTTAGCAAGATCCTGTCTCAAGATAAAAAAATAAATAAAACTGGGAGTAGTGATGCAAGCCTGTAATCCCACCTGCTCAGGAGGCTGAGGCAGGAGGATGGCAAGTTCAATGTTAGCTTCAGCAATTTAGCAAGACCCCAACTCAAAATAAAAAATAAAAAGGGTTGGAGATGTGAATCATTGATTAAGTACCCCTGGGTTCAATCCCTGCTGCCAAAATAAATAAATAAATAATAAAAATTAAAATGGACTGGAGATGTAGCTCAGTGGTAAAGCACTTTTGGGTTCAATCCTCAGTACAAAAAAAAAAAAAAAAGACTATTCTCTCTCCTTATTGAGAGATCTTGGTGGAATTGTTTTCTTAATTTTGTTTTTGTATTATTCATTGCTAGTACAGGTTGGGTATCCTTTATCTGAAATGCTTAGGACCAGAAATGCTTCATATTTTGGAGTTTTTCAGATTTGGGTATGTTTGCATGGACTACCAGTTGAGCATCCCTAATCCAAAAATCCAAAATATAAAATACTCTGAAACCTGAAGCTCTAAAAATATCAACAAGTTGTGGGGGATTTTAGAGCACCCCAGATTTTCAGATTAGGGATACTCAAACTGTGTATAGAAATGTAATTTATTTTTGTTTATAAATCTTATATCCTAAACTTCATGAATTTATTAACTGTAGTATGTGTATGTATCCTTAAGAAATTCTATAAACAATATATACAAGATCATTGTATCTGAAAATAGATTTAACCTTATTTTGTGTGTGTGTGTGTGTGTGTGTGTGTGTGTGGTAGCAACAGGCTTTCCTGTAAGACAAAGACCCTTGTGGATTCCATACTGCTGCTTGGTCACCACTTCTAACTCCATCATGAGTTCTGAAATATTTTGTGGCATTAAAATGACTTTTAAAAAATGTTATCAATGGGAGTAAAGGTGTAGCTCAGTAACTGGTAGAGCACTTGCCTAATATGTGTGAGGCCCTAGGTTCAACCCTTAGCACTGCAAAAAAATAATTGGGTCACTGTCCAGGGCTGGGATTAGGGGGAAGAAGGAAAAAAAAAATTGAATGGTAACACCAAGAACTTTATAGGAATTACACTTCTTGTTCACCACTTGATCTAAAAGGAGATGAAGGCAAAATTAGGATGGTTAGAAAGAAAGGAACCCTTTCTGTCTGACAGATGTATTGGATCATACATGCACAAATATAGTATCTACTCTGTATTAGGCACTTAGTACATTAATCAGTAAACGATGGCCTCTTCTTAAAAACCTCAATCTAGTTGAGGACGCTATTAAGTAATATATGCAGTGTGCATTGTTTAAAGTGTTCTGAATTACGTATAATCAGAATCTTTTAGAAAGTGAGAGAAACCTGCTGTCATTTTGTCAATTTTTTTCCTCCTACAGGCTGTATCCTTTAGCTAATTGTCACTTTTTTTTTTTTTTTTTTTGGTACTGGGGACTAAACCCAGGGGCACTTAACCACTGAGCCACATCCTCAGCCCTTTTTTGTATTTTATTTAGAGACAGGGTCTCATTGGGTTGCTGAAGCTGGCTTTGAACTCATGATCCTCCTGTCGTAGCCTCTGGAGACCCTGGGATTACAGGAGTACGCCACTATTGTCACATATTTTGAGGATCCTAGTGTTCTGAACTTCTAAATGATGAAACATTGTTTACAAAAATTGTGATTTTAAATATTTATAAATATAAAATAGAGCTTTTGACCCACTGGAAAACATAATACAATATGATTATGCTTTTTACAAGAAATTTTTTAAAAAAATATTTATTTTTTAGTTGTAGATGGACATAATAATATCTTTATTTTATTTTATGTGTTGCTGAGGATCAAATCCAGAGCTAGGCGAGTGCTCTACCGCTGAGCAACAACCCCAGCCCTTTCATAAGAAAATTAATTACATAATTTATATAAAATCTAATTATTCAGAGTCTAATACTCCCACACTTAGGTGCATAATAAATTTTGCATGTTTGTTTTCCCATTTAAAAACAAATTAGGGACTTGGGGGTGTAGCTCAGTGGTAGAGGGCATATTTAGCATAGGTAAGGTCCTGGGTTCAATCCCCCAGCACCACACATACACACACACACACACACACACACATTTAAAAGAAAATTATTCATGCAGCATCTCAAGTAGTGTGAACAATTTTAAAACTGTTTACAGAATGTTACCTTTCTTTAATCCTGAGACTAACTTACTCAGGCCAAAATTTCAAATAGGCTTTTTTTTTTTTTGGTGATACCTAGATAAGAATAGTTCTTGAGAGATGGCTTCCTTGAGATGTCTTTTTTTCAGGTGGTTACAGTTACAGTGGTGACATCATTACAGAAAGTAGCATAAGCAAAACCTCATATCTCTGTAAGGATACATCTTGAAAACTAAGGGAAAGGACACAAGAACCTGGAAAAGGGTTGATTCTTATATTAAGGACACCTCCTTCATAACCTCATAGCTTACATGGGAAGGGTCCTTAGACATTTTACCCAGGTTTGAAGCATTTGTTTTCCCTTCCCTATGGAAAGGCTGAGCAGGAAGTGGGTTTTATCTCTAAATCATAGCTGACAAGATCTCTGATTTTTAGCACTGTATATATTGTTTTACAATTCCTTTACAGTGCACCAAATCGGATGGTAGTCTGGGATTTCAAAGTCCAGGAATTAAAATTATGTATGATTTCAGTAAAAAAACAAATCCAACCAACCAAACTCCAAAACACATGCCAAGGGTGTGAATAATTAGGAGACATTTAAAAAACTAATTAAGGGTTTATTTTTAACTAAGTTGTTTTTTTTGTGTGTGATGCTGGAGATTGAATCCAGGGTCTTGTGCATGCAAGGCAAGCACTCCACCAACTGAGCTATATCCCCAGCCCTAACTAATTAATTTTTTAAAAGAATGTTATGTTTGAAAAATCAAAGAACTTGTTTTTTTGCAGATTTTTTTCTTTTTTCTGCTATGAAACCATCTGTTATTTCTGATCCACTTGACATACACCTATATATTCAGAGAGGAAAAAAAGCAAAATAGAAAACATTAAGTGCTTTATACAGGCCACATAGGTACACTTGAGCAAACCTTTTAGTGTCACTATTATTGAATGCCAATTAAATTGAATTAAGATATTTATTGAACATTTACTATGTACCTAAAAGAATTTCTATGAAACAGGATTTTTAAATTTTATTTTTTATTTATATATGAAGCAGAATGTATTACAATTCTTATTACACATATAGAGCACAATTTTTCATATCTCTGGTTGTATACACCATATATTCACACCAATTCGTGACTTCATACCTGTACTGTGGATAATAATGATCATCACATTCCACCCAGAAATATTTTTATACTACTTTCTTCCCTTCAATTTTCTAATCTTGTTATAGAATTTTAGATCTAGAGGGGACTATGGAAACTCAAATAAGGAAACATTTATAAAAAGAATTAAAGGAATGTCATTGTAAATTCATTGATACTCTTACTTAGGCTATATACACAAAAGCCTTTTTTTCTGTCTCATGGCATATTTCTAAGTTGGAGGCACAGACATCTTTTCCTAATGCATTTTTTCAATTACATTTCAATTTGAACACTTGTGAATTTAATATGAAACATTTATGAACACTCAAATGCTAGATTATTTTCAGAAAATGCAGCATAAAATGGATGGGCTGGGGATTTAGCTCAGTGGCAGAGAATGTGCTTGGCGGGCATGAGACCCTGGATTCAATCCTAGTACCACACACACACACACACACACACACACACACACACACACAAAAGGATTACATAGCTGAAGTATTGTTAGACCACGACACAAGAAAAGACCACTGACTCCAATTAAAATCAAATTAAAGCAAGCTTATTATTTCGACCGACCAGGCTGCCTTGCCCATCAAAATCGTGGGAGCCAAGGACAGCGGTGAGGCTTCTTTACGGCCCAGTTTTATAGCCCAAAAAGTTACACAAAGGGGGGTTACAGATAACAACACTCTGAGGAGCATAACACAAGTTTACGTTTTTGCTGGCCCCGGCATCAGAATTTATGGAGATCTTAGAGACTCAGAGAGGTTCGTTATCCGGCCAGGGAAGGCCAGAATTTATGAGGCGTCACTAAGGTTTAGGAAAGGGTTGTTATCTGGTCAGGGAAAAACGGACATGGGTGAGTTCAGGGCACGGGCAGGCATTCCAATCAGCTTTACAACATCAACTAATGGCCAGACCATACAGACATCCTAATATTTTTACAGAAAACAGAAATGAATCCTTCATAACTTGTGACAAGCTGGCTTCTGATCTAATGAGATAACTAGGCTAGGTATATCAGTATATTATTTTTCTCCATTTGAATCTGAAGCGCCTTCAAAATTAAAATTTCCTATTTACTTGATTTTCATCACTGTTGGCATTTTGAATACTTATGTCTAGATTCTGCATTAGTTTAGAGAAGCACTATGCCCTACAGGCTTGTCTCAGTGTGACCATATCAGTGTTCTAAGTGCAAAGAGAAATAGAATAGTTAGTATTCCAAGAAGTGAGATAAAAGATCTGTATTATACAAAGCTTTTCCATTTTATTGGGAAGCAAGAAGTTAACTTGGAAAATTATATATATATGTATGTTTTTGGAGGAAGTGTACTAGGGATTGAACCCAGAAACACTTAACCACTAAGCCATATTCCCAACCTTTTTTTATATATTTTAGAGACAGGATCTTACAGAGTTACTTAGGGCCTTGCTAAGTTGCTGAGGCTAGTTTTGAACACGTGATCCTCCTGCCTCAGCCTCCCAAGCTGCTGGACATATTTGCTTTTAAAGATTGATTCTAGGTTGAGGCTGTAGCTCAGTGGTAGAATTACTTGCTAGCATGCATGAAGCCTTGGGCTTAATCTCCAGCACTGTAAAATAATAATAATTGAATTATATGTTAAATTCACCCATCATTTATGTTTTCTTTGTCCTCTTTTTGTGATCTAGGCAGTTTTATAGTTTTCACTAAAATAAGTTTCCTTTAAAATGTGGACTTAGTTTATAAAGAGAGTCAGTGGGGGTGGAGCTCTAGCTCAATGATAGAATACTCTCTGCTGATCTTTCAGGGCCAGGGCACAGTACTTGGAAAGTAAATGTTTGTTTATTTATTTATATATACTAGGTACTGTATAAGAGCTTTTATATAGAAATGCTTTGTATACTTTAAAGTACTATTCAATTGAAGGGTGTTATTTTTAAGACAGATAACTATCCATTCCACCATCCCAGTCAAAAGTATCTGGTAAATGTTTCTCAACTGTAGTGTAGGTCTGCATGAACCCTAAGAAATTTTGTGTGATATTTAAGACAGTGTTAGCCATTAGAAGTTATCTTCAGTGACTCTGAGGAATGGAAAAATGAAGTCATTGAGAATTGTATATGAGGGCTACAAAACAGTCTGATCCCAGAGCATGTTCTCATGTCACTGTGAAAAGTACTGACCCAGGAAGGAGCTTGCTCTTCACTTTTTCCTCTCCACAATTTTGTGATCCTATTTTAGAATTCACCATCTTTGGTTCCCTGTAAGCTAGGTAATGATTGTTTCAGGGATATTAGGGAGGTTAAAGATTTAAATATCTGGGGCTGGGGTTGTGGCTCAGTGGTAGAGTGCTCGCCTAGCATGTTTGAAGCACTGAGATTTGATCCTCAGCATCGTATAAATGTAAAATAAAGATATCATGTCCACTTAAAACTAAAAAAAAATAATAAAATAAAAAAAGATTTAAATATCTTCCTATGTGTCTGTAAGATATCCTATTTGTATACTCCCTTATAATTGTAATATGAAAAAAATCTGGGGCTAGGGGTGTAGCTAAGTGATAGAGCACTTACCTACCTTGCATGCTGTCCTGGGTTTGATCTCCAGTACTACCAAAACAAAAAAATCTGTACCGGAGATTTCCACAGATTTGGAGCGGAGAGCGCGGTGCTGGGGATTGAACCCAGAGCCTCACACACATCCTAGGCAAGTTTGTCACTCCATCAAAAAAGGAAAAGAAATGCACTGAATTGACTGTTGAGCTTCACCTTTGAAGATATCAGCATCTCAAAGAAAATCAGGATCAGATCTTTAGAGACCTGAGGCAAGACTAGTACTGAACAAAACAGTAAAGGGATGGTTAATCTTTGGCATCTATCTGACTCTTTCATGCTGTTTTCACCTACTCCTCCTCTTTCTTCTAATATCTCTAGCTCCTTCCAAATGCTTAGTTTGTGTTTATTTCTGAAGATGCCTTGACATAAGTAAGCTATTATCTACCAATACAACATTCTACCTGTAGAGCTTTCCTTTCCATTCCAGATGTTAGGAAGGTATCAGGTTGTCTCCCATCATTCAAATCATGCCATGTAAGTGCTTTCTACCTGAATACCTAAGAACTTTCCTTATAATAAAGGCTTCCTGATATATAGTAATACAAGTAATACAAGCTCCTCACTTCTGTGGTATCCCTTATGAGCTTCCATTTTAATTTCTTAGTTTTCTTATCTTCTTTTTTATTATCACTGTTACTTTTTAAATTTTAGAATCTTTAAAATGTTTTTCTTTAGTTGTAGATGGACACAATACATTTATTTATTTATTTATACCGGGGATTGAACTCCTCAGGGGTATTCGATCACTGAGCCACATCCCCAACCCTATTTTTCATATTTTATTAGAGACAGGAGCTCACTGAGTTGCTTAGTGCCTTGCAGTTGCTGAGGCTGGCTTTGAACTCACAATTCTCTTGTCTCAGCCTCCCAAGCTACTGGAATTACAGGCATGAGCCACTGTGCCCAGCTTATTTATTTGTTTTTATGTGGTGCAGAGGCTTGAACCCAGTGCCTCACACATGCTAGGTAAGCACTCTACCATTGAGCCACCACCCCAGCCCTTACCTTTTTACTTTTTAAGAAAATACATGTAGGTAATTGTCTGTCACTTACATTTATTCCAAAATGATACTATTGCTTTATATTTCTCTGGAACTGAAATAACATTTATTTAAATGGTCCTCCCTTGAGCTATTGTAATCTGGAAGCTTTTTTTATTTTTGTAAGTGCAGTTACCACAAATCTGTTTGACAGGAATGTTTTTCTTATTTCCAAAAACTAACTGTAAAATCTCTGTATTGTTTGATATTTGTTATGGTTTTTCAGTTTGATTAATATTATAGTAAAATCGTTTTTCAGATCTACTAAATTTTTAAATGTTCTGAAATATGATGACTACTGACTTGAGATACAGTGTTGTTATTTGGCTTTTTCCATTTTTTCATCTGTACTTTCTAATACAGATGACATTATAATCCTTAAAAGGATAGAAACTACCTGTATGGAAGACATCAAGAATAAAAAACAGAACAATAAAAAACCTACAGCTTCAAAACGGCGATCAAATGCTCGTAGACAACGCAGGCAGAAAGGTAAAGTATACTAAAAATCACACATGGTAAGGAGTCTGAAATATCTGTAACTGACAAGGTCAGCAAATTCAAGAGCTTGCCATGCTGTTGTAAAGTTACATTATTTTACTTATTTTATTTTTTCTAGTCAAGGACTCATATAGGGTTGGTAGGACTCTATGCCATGTCAAATGAAATAATTTTTTAAATTTATTTAAGTTACTTCACTAAAGAAGGGCAAGATGAGATAAGTAACCATATGGGCTAAGAAATGTTTTGTACATTTCTGGTTGGTTGGTCCTTCCACGTTTAGGAGGCAATGCAGGAAGGTTAAAAGCATGGTCAATAATCTGGGTACTGCAGCATCCACATTTTGTAAAAAAGAATGTTGTTGGGCAAAGACAGTTGGGGTAGAGTATGAAGAATATCCTCTGTAACACTAACCACATTGGTTGGTTCAGAGAGTGTATTTCCATATGAATATACTGCAGATTGCCATAGTAGAAAATTCTTTTTAATAATTAAGATTCTACATGATCTAGTGAAAAGGTTGAGACCATCTTAACATTGTACATATTCTCCGCGTTGCCTACCCAGCTTCAGTATAATTCTCCTGTGAATCTTTTAATGGCTTAACATATTCTGAAAAAAGGAGGAATGGTTGTTATTATAAGGGCAAAGCAGCCAAGATTGGTGAGATGGTCCATTCTCATGTTCCTAGCCAAATATAAAATTGATTTTTTGAGGCTTTTGAAAATCTATATTTTTTGATTGTTTCTTAAGCTGTCTTTGTACCCAAAGCAAAGCAGATAGGTGAAGCAAATAGCCATACAATCAATACAAGGCAGCCAGTTTCTCTCTATCTCTTCTTTTTCTATTGGAGTATTCCTTCAATTAATTTCAGATACTGTGTCCCAACTGGGCATATGAAGTAAAATTTGAGGTATTATACACAAAGAAGATTACCCTATTAGGGTAGGCAAATGGAAACAGTATGGCAAAGATTGTTCTAGAATTCAGTGAGACTCCTAGATGATATTAGAGTAATGAAATATCAAAAGTTTTACAAAACCCAGTGCATAGCTTTAAAATGAGGTCATGCACAATATTTCTGAAAGACATGTTGAATTTGCTGACTAAAAATACAGAAAATAATTATTTTTCAAAGGGTGCACAAAATTCCAAAACAAGCTTGACGAAAAAGTTGATGATCAAAAATCACAAGAAGAACCTTCTGGAGCAAAGTCTGGACAAAGCCCTTTAAGTAAGCAGCCTTCAATTGAGCAGGTAAATAAATACCAAGAATTAACTGATATAAAAATTCCTAAGTTTAATATATATCTTAATATTAAGAGTTATTTTAAATTCCATTGAGAGCTGGGATTGTTTCTTAGTATTGTTCCATGGTGACTTGAATACAATCTAAATTAGATTTTTGTTAGTTGATATTTTTCCCCTGTGTCTCTTGTGATAAACATTTGGGTTGTTTTGTTATTTTTGGTCAATAGAAATTTATTTTAATATTTATTTTTAATTGAAGTTGGACACAATATCTTTATTTTATTTATTTATTTTTATGTGGTGCTGAGGATTGAACCCAGGGCCTCACACGTGCGAGGCGAGCACTCTACTGCCAGGCAGTCCCTGGTCAATAGAAATTCTGAATTTATAAAATGCTAAAATAGATTATTGTTACTTATCCTATATAATCATTCTAATTTTTCTCCTCTTACAGAGTGTTTGATATTAAGTTATAGTATAAAAAGTTTTAGTAGCCTTGTAAATTAATTATAAAAACCAGAAGTGAGATGAAATAGAATATGAAATACACTCTGGAACTAACAAGTGGGACAGACTATGGTTGTATAATCCTTTACCTCAGCTTCTATAGGTACGCTGGTCACTGTACAAGAATTTGAGAGGTGCTCCTCCAGATTTATAAGCTAACATTGGTGTTAATGTTTCAGCTTGGCCTATAAACTGATTCTTTTTATGGCATTATGTGATCATTTAGTAAAAAATGGTGGTTCTGGCAGCTTAAACCATTTTTGTTAAATTATGTAAATGCAAATTATTTACTTATTTTGGAGGGGAGCATATTGCATTTTCAAATATTTGAACGATTAATTTAAGTTGATCAAATACTGATTAGGCGCCTACTCTATGCAGCCCCCGAATGGTACTAAAGCAGCCTGCTTCAAATACCATATGTGGTAGTAGGAGAGAAAGAGAAGAAAGAAATGTAATGCTAGGCAGGATGAAATACATGTTCTAATACAGTATATGTTCTACATTATAGAGATGCAGTAATGCATTCTGACTGGGGAGAATTCAGAAAGTCTGATGGAAGAGATGACATTTGATTTATGTCTTGTAGGATGAGGAGGTTTGGGATAAAATTTGGAAAGAAGAATGAAAGCTTGGACTGGGGTTGTGGTTCAGTGGTAGAGTACTTGCCTAGCATGTATGAGGCACTGTGTTCAATCCTCAGCACCACATAAAAATAAAATAAGGATATTGTGTCCACCTAAAACTAAAAAAATAATTTTTTTTAAAAGAGAAGAATGAGAGCTTTTTTTGATACAGTCCATGATGCAGAAATAAACTGAATATTGTAAAACTGTTTTCAAATTGATAGTATCTTTATGTAACTCATATTTTTGAAATTAAAAAAAATTATAGACAAAATACCTTTATTTCATTTATTTATTTTTATGTGGTGCTGAGGATGGAACCCAGTGCCTCACACATGCTAGGCAAGCGCAAGCGCTCTACCACTGAGCTACAACCCCAGCCCCAATTGGGTACTGGGGATTGAACTCAGGGACACTGGATCACTGAGCCACACCCCCAGCCCTGCTTTGTATTTATTTAGAGACAGGGTCTCACTGATTTGGTTAGTGTCTTGCTTTTGCTGAGGCTGGCTTTGAACTCAAGATCCTCCTGCCTTAGTTAGACTCCCGAGCTGCTGGGATTACAGGAGTATGCCACTATGCCCAGCTTCCAGCCCCATTTTTGAAACTTTTGAGACTTCAGTATAGCAAAACCCATCACAAAAATACAGTAAAGAAATATAAGAAAGTTAACCATAATTATTTTACCAATAAATAGAATAATTAGTGTCTAATGGTGTGTTGCAATTCTTTCTCCTTTCCCTTTTTCTTTCTTTTTTTTGATCCTGGAGATTTAACCCAGGTCCTAACACAAGCTTGCTGAGTGCACTACCACATTCCACATTCCCAGTTATTTCAAGACAGGGTCTCAAGTTGGCAAGGCTGTTCTCAAACTTGTGAGCCTGCTGCCTCAGCCTTCCTTGTAGTTGGGATTACAGGTGTGCATCACTGCACCCAACAATGCCTTGCAACTCTAATAAGCAAGTTATATACGTTGAAAGATTTAATCTACCAAGAATAGGATAAATAATCTACTAAATAGGATAAAATTGTATTTATTCAACATAATTCTTTTTGATAGGAAGTTTCTGCTTGCATATAAGGAAGGATAACTAATGTGCATTTCATTTTCTAAAGGTGAAACATTTATTTTGGGGGGAGTATTGGAGATTAAACCCAGAGATTCATTCATGCTTAGCATGTACTCTACCACTAAGCTATATCTTAATCATGAATATCTATCTATCTATCTATCTATCTGTCTATCTATCTATTTTTAGTTGTAGATGGACATAATAGCTTTATTTATTTTTATGTGGTTCTGAGGATGGAACCCAGTGCCTCACACATGCTAGAAAGGTATTCTATGGCCCCTGAAACTATTTTGTATTGTAAACATTTATGAAAGGACCACAACTCCTTTGAGAAGAGTTTTCAGGAGTTAGGCCTCAATCCTATTTTTTCTGCTGAGCCACCGTGCTCCCAATACTATTCACTTAGAAGAGGTACATGTGTATTTCACCCAGTCTACTTGTTTAGATTTTTCAGTAGAAATGCTGGGGAGTGTCTATGGCCTTAGGCTCTAGTAAATATTTTTTTCATATTTTTTATGTTATTGACGCTTTCTATTCAGAATATTCTTTGTGCTGGTGCCTTCCCTGCTATTTAGCAGTTGCTTTCACCTCTGGCAGTGTAATACAAGAAAGGCATAATGCCAAATCTAGGGCATGTTTTCTTTGCCAGGCAACATTTGCTAGTGGAAAGCTTGATTTCTCAGCACAGTTCATATAACTTTATCCACTTATTTTATGTAACATCATAGAGATTTGTCAAACTTTTCATTATTTCCATTTGGCTGATTCACACTATTGCCTTTTGGTTTAGAAGTTGAAAAGATAGAAAGACTGAGTCATTACCAGGTCAATTTACTTGAACAGTATTAAGCCAACCTTCTGCTTCCTTTATAGATTTCTTTCCTGCTCTTTGTTTTTCTCTCTAGAATTAAGTGTTTTTATATTGAATTTATAGATTGTTTTCTTAAATTATCATCAAGCTGGCAAAAACAGTATTTGATCCTAAGGATGTATACTATGAAATATTATTAAATATTGCCTCTCCTAAACTATAAAGTCATACGATCTTTGTTTCTTTAACAAAATATAGATCCAGAAAATGGTAGGTAGAACATGATCTTGGAATATATTAAAATTCATAAAGCGACTAATTTTCCATATTTTCATTTTATTAAAGTCTTATTTGCATAATATTCTTTGTGCCAATGACAAGGGACAACAGAGCTATTCTACATGGTAGTTCTAAAAACTAGTATATAAAAAGTAATCACGGTAGATTTTCATAAGAAATAATTGCCCATAGAAATGGTCTTAAGAAATATCATTGTGACTTAATCAAATTGTGGAGCATATGTTTCATTTGTTTTGTATAATTGGGGTCCTTTACAGGAGAAGTGCAATGACAATAATAAGACCCAATCAGAGAGGAATCAAGGCCAATCAGAAGAAAAACAGCATCAATCAGAAGGAAATCGAGGCCACTTAGAGAGATCTCATGGTCAATCAGAGAGATCTCGTGGCCAATCCGAAAGATCTCGTGACCAATCAGAGATATCTCATGGTTGCTCAGAGGGATCTCATGGTCGCTCGGAGGGATCTCGTGGTTGCTCGGAGAGATCCCGTGGTCGCTCGGAGAGATCCCGTGGTCGTTTGGAGAGATCTCGTGGTCATTTGGAGAGATCTCGTTGCCGCTTAGAGAGATCTCATGGTCGCTCAGAGAGATCTCATGGTCATTTGGAGAGATCTAATGGTCATTCAGAGAGATATCATGATCATTCAGAGAGATATCATGGTCAATCAGGGAGATCTTATGGCCAATCAGAGAGATATCGAAGATATTCACCAGGAGGAAGATTCAAATCATCACCGGAAACTGAGTCCGAATTTGACAGGTAAAAATACAAAGAATACTTAAGCATTAGTACATGTTAAGTGATATGGAAATGTAAAGACATGCTTTCTATTTCTATATTTTAATGGCTAAATGTGTGTTTGTTTTAACAGACATGTATTGGGACAAAGATATTAATGGAATAGAGAATATATATATATATATATAAAGATATACATATAATATGTAAAGATATACATATAATATGTAAAGATATACTTATAATAAGATATATATATATATATATATATATATATATATATAAAATCAATGTTCTTTCAATTTACTGATATACTCTAGCTATCATCCAGTTTCCCAGGTTGTCTCATTAAGTTGTTTTATCTAGGTCTGTTTTTCCTTGCAGAGCTCTATGTACTCAGCCTTTTCTACTGAGCCTACCCCACAATCAGAATTCAGAATATATTGACTTAGTCAGTATTCTATTCTCTTTGGATCTTCCAACCTGTGAGGCAAACTGGTCTAAAAATAACTGCTCTGAATTTATATAAAATCTATGCCAATAAATTTGTATCCTTCCTTTATCTTCTTCCTAAAAAGTCCTCAGAGAGTCTTAGGATACAAATAATAGATGTGTCTTTGGACAGCTGAACTTTTCTGCTTTTCCTAAAATCAGACCATAAAAGAGGATGCCTATTTTGTACATAAATTCAATACTAACCTTCTAAGTATATTTTGAATATATTACATATATTCACTGTTGCCTTCTAAAACTATTAGCATAGGTTTGTCTATACTAGCAAAAGAATCAGAAAAATATAAATAGTTCTATGAATTAAGTTTTCAAAAACAGAAGATCTTTTTATTGCAATTTATTAGGTTATTGAATAAAAATTTAGTTTTAGTTCAAATTTCTCAGTGATTGCCTTCAGCTTGCATTGTCTATAAATGTCTAGTTAAATATTTGACTTTATATTAAGCATTGCACAGAATTGGTGATTTCAACAAAAAATTTCTAAAATGTGTGTGAGTTATTATGTATACATAGAATGTCTGATGCAGACATTACTTTAATGCAAAAGGTTCCATCCCACATTAGCAGTATAAACATAATTTGTGGAGCTGGAGTTGTGGCTCAGTGGTAGAACACTTGCCTAGCATGTGTGAGGCACTACGTTCGATCCCCAGCACCACATAAAAATAAAAAACAAATAAAGGTATTGTGTCCATCCACAACTAAAAAAAAATCTTTAAAAAATAAAAAATAAACATAATTTGTTACACAAAATTAATATGTGATTAATAGCAATGATAAGCAATCCATGTGTCTGCATTTATTAGGGATTTTCCATGTTTTATTTAACTTTACATATTCATTTTTGTTAAGTGCTATAATACTTTCATTAAGACACTGAAAATTCCCTTTACATTATTGTCCAGTGATATATTTCTATCATTTTGCAAATACATTTTATGAGCAAAGTCCTGGGTTTGATCCTCAGCATCACAAAAGAAAAACATTTAAATACAATGAATAGGTATGTTTAATTTTTTCCTTTATCTTCTGTCATTATAATTTTTATACCCTCAAAACAAATAAATAGTCCTTGAATAGTTAAGGTTAAAGTTATCAAATTTGGAACTATTACTAAGGAATGAACACATAAAGTAGAGAAAAATTAATAAATATTTATAATTGGTCTTCTAAAGATTAATTCTTCTCTATAACTTTCCACTTTAATATGCATATATAAGTTGACTAGATAGGTTTAATAATATCTTTCAGAACTAGTTTGCTTCTGTGCTAAGTATAAAATGAAGACTTCAGTAATTTCATGTGCCATATAAAATTTTCCCTTCAAGCCAGCTTCACCAGAAGATAAAGACATGCCACAGATGCTAAATAAATTTCTGCATTAAACAAACAAGTTAATCTAGAAGCCCAATGTAGTCTTTTTTTTTAAAGAGAGAGAGAGAGAGAGAGAGAGAGAGAGAGAGAGAGAGAGAGAGAGAATTTTTAAATATTTATTTCTTAGTTATTGGCGGACATAACATCTTTGTTTGTATGTGGTGCTGAGGATCGAACCTGGGCTGCATGCATGCCAGATGAGCGTGCTACCACTTGAACCACATCCCCAGCCCCCAATGTAGTCTTAATAAAAAGTGAGGCAGCTGGGCAAACATCTCAAATACAATATGATTGTATACAGAATATCACTTATTTGTGAAGATTTACAAGAAATATTTCCAGTATTAAAAAACTGTTAAGACACTCAATAACAACCCTTAATAGGATTTATTGTGAACAAGGTATAAATCTGGGTTTTTCCATTTTCTTTCTTTTCTGCAGAGCTGGGGATGTGAACCCAGGGCCTCATATATGCTAGGCAAACACTCTACCACTGAACCACATCCCCAGCCTCTTTTTTCTTTTATTTATTTATTTATTTATTTTTTAAAAGAGAGAGAGAGAGAGAGAGAGAGAGAGAGAGAGAGAGAGAGAGAGAGAATTTTAATATTTATTTTTTTTAGTTCTTGGCCGACACAACATCTTTGTTTGTATGTGGTGCTGAGGATCGAACCTGGGCCGCGCTTGAGCCACATCCCCAGCCCTTTTTTCATTACTTATTTCTTTTGGTGGTACTGGGGATTGCACCCAGGGTTGTTTTACCACAGAGCTACATCCTCAGACCTTTTTTTTTTTTTAGTTTTCGGTGGACCTTTATTTTTATTTATTTATATGTGGTGCTGAGAATCAACCCACACATGCTAGGCATGCGCTCTACCACTGAGCCACAACCCCAGCCTCAACCTTTTTATTTTGAGATAGGGTTTTACCAAGTTGCCCAGGCTACCTCAAATTTGTGAACCTCCCGCTTTGGCCTCCCAAGTCTCTGGGATTACAGGTGTGCTCCACTGTGCCAGGCTATTTATTTTTTTGAGACAGATTTTCACTATTTTTGTCAAGGATGGCCTGGCCTGGTCTCAAACACAATCCTATGCCTCAGCCTCCCTAGTAGCTGGGATTACAGGCTACCAGCACCATGCCCAGCTTTAAATTTGGATGTTTAAATCCCCTAAAATACCTGATAACAATTTCAGATTTCCCCCCCTCTTTTCTGACATGGTGACTGCATTCTCAGTCAGATGACTTCTTTGGCTGAATTGATGGGTAAATAGAGAGAAATAGCAGAACATAGCGTATCTTTTGTGCCTGTACTAAGTAACTTACATAAAATGAATGGCAAACTCTGTATATCATTAAATTAGCTTGGCCATCCCTCTGATGAAAGCTTTTCTAAGCATAGACAAGACCTTCAGAAGGAATGGGCTATTCAGTTTTGGAGTGCTTGCTATCTAAACTTCAGTAATAGGGGCTGGGAATATAACTCAGTGAGTCAGATAAGTACTTAGCATGGGCAAAGTCCTGAATTCAATCCCTAATACCAACAAAACAAAACAACAAAACAAAACACCCCTCCCCATCTCCAATTATAGAGTGATAACTAATATTTCCTTACCATTCAGCATCTCTTTGGATATTAATACTAGACAGCATTCCAAGTAATTCCTCAAATAGTTTCAGGTCTGATTATAATTGACAAATGAAACCTTTGATTCTCTGATCTTTAATATACTAAAAATACTGTATTTCACTCTGAAGGTAAAAGTTTTTATATTTTATTTTCCTCTTTTTTGTTCTCAAATTCATCACTTTCACCTAGCCTCATTTGTTGCCTAATCGCCACTATTTTTCTCATTTCTTAAAAAAAGATGCCAGTGAGAATCTGGTCTGTTTTTCTAAGGAATTGGCCTTTAAGGGGCTATAAGTAGCATGAGTGAGTGGAAGCAACTTAGGAAGTCATGACTCCATGTCCCAAATCTGTCTCAAAATATGACAGACAAATTAGTTAATATTGCTGGGTCTCAATTTCCTAATATAGGAAAGGAAAAACTTGAACTATATGAATTTAAAGACATATACCAACTAAAAACATTAGTTTATTAAAAATGGATTTTTTGTTCATTTTTTCATTTTTAAAAATTGTGGTTAAAATATAAAATGTATCATTTTAACCTGTTTTTTTTTTTCTTTTTGGTGCTAAAGGCTCAAACTCAGGGCCTCGCCCATGCTAAGCATATATTCTGCTATTGAGCAACACCACCATCCCTAATCTTAACCATTTTTAAAGGTGCAGTTCAGAAGTGTTAAGTACATTCACAAGGTTTTGCAAACAGATCTCTAGAACATTTCCATCTTGGAAATCTGGAACTCCAAACACATAAAGCAATAGTTTCCTCTTGTCTCTCTTTCCCTAGCCCCTGGTAATCACCATTCTACTTTATTTTTGTATGACTTTGACAACTTCAGATATCTCATATAAGTGGACTCATACAACATGTGATGGGTTTATTTCACTTAGCATAATATTCTCAAGGTTCATTCATGTTGTAACATAACAGGATACTAAATCATATCCCATTTTATATTTATATGTATATATATATATATATATATATATATATATATATATATATAGTTTACTCATTCATCTATTAATAGATATGTATGTTGCTTCTACTATTTGACTATTATAAATGGTTGCAATATGAGCATGGGTGTGCAGATCTCTTTGAGACCTTGCTTTCAATTCTTTTTGACATACATGCAGAAGTGGGAATGTTGGATCATATGTTAGTTCTATTTAGAATTTTTTGAAGACCCTCCATATTGTTTTTCATAACAGTTGCACCATTTTTCAGTCTTTGCAGTGAACAGTGGTTCTAATTTCTCCATATCCTTGCCAGTACTTGTTTTCTGTTTTTCTAAGCAAAGCCAATCCGGTGGTATAAAGTGATGATATCTCATTGTACTTCTAATCTGCATTTCATTGTGATTAATGATGCTGATAATCTTTTCATATGTTTCTTGGCCATTTGTATATCATCTTTGAAGAAATGTCTTTTCAAATCTTTAGCCAATTTATTGTGTTATTTGAATTTTTGTTGTTATAAGAGTTCTTTTATATAGTCTGGATATTAATCATTTATCAACTATGTAATTTGATATGTAATTCTGTAGGTTTTTATTTCACTGTGTTGATTATGCCTTTTAAAAAATTTTTGTACTGGGGATTAAACCTAGGGCCTTGCATATGCTAGAGAAGTATTCTACCACTGAGCTAAATCACCAGCCTTCTTCTAGGTGTTTTATAGTTTTAGGTCATATATCTAGGTCTTTAACTATCTTGAGTTAATTTTTGTACATGGCATAAAACGATGATTCAACTTCATTCTTTTGTTTGTAGATATCCAATTTTCCCAACATCATTTGTTTAAAGAAACTGTCCTTTTCCAGTTGAGTGGTCTTGTTGAAGATCATTTGATCATATTCGTGAAAGTTTATTTCTGTTCTCTCTATTCTAATCCAGTGGTCTATTTGTACTTATGCCAGTATGATGCTTTGAATGTGTTCTGACATCAGAAAGCCTGGGCCCTGTAATCTGATTCTTTTTAAAAAATGGTTTTGGCTGTTTGGGGTTCCTTGAGATTCCATGTGAATTTTAGGATTAAAAAAAAATTTCTGCAAAAAGTGCTGTTGGGATTTCAACAGGGATTACATAGAATCTGTAAATCACTTAGGGTAGAATGGGCATTAACACAGTATTAAGTTTTTCAGTCCTTGAACACTGGATACCTATCCATTTATTTGTGTCTTTCATGTGTGTATGTTTGTGTGTATGTGTGTGTTTTTCTAGAGATTGAATCCAAGGCCTTTCATATGCTAGGCAAGTGCTCTACCACTGAGCTACATCCCCAGCCCCTTTTAAAATTTTGAGACAATTTTCATTAAATTGTCTATGCTGGCATCAAACTTGTGATCCTCCTACCTCAGTTTCCTGAATTGCTGGAAGTACAGGCATGCATCACCACAGCCTGGCTTATTCATGTCTTTTCATAATTCTTTCATTGATGTTTTCAGTAGGCAAGTCTTCCACCTCCGTGGTTAGATTTATTCCTAAGTATTTTGTTCTTTTTGGTGCTATTATGAATGAAATTCTTTCCTTAATTTCCTCTTTGGTTCATTGGTAGTGTACAGAAATGCAGCTGGTTTTTGTGTGTTGATTTTGTATTCTGAAACTTTGTTGACTTTGACTATTAGTTCTAGTGGCTTTTGGAAACAGGGGATATAGCTTACTGGTAGGGTGCATGCTTTGCAGGCATGAAGCCCTGGGTTCAATCCCTAGCACTGCAGGAAAAAAAAAATCTAACATATTTGTGTGTGTGTGTGAGTGTGTGTGTGTAAAACCTTTAAGGTTTTCTACATGTAAGATCATGCCATCTGCAAACGGAGATATTTTTACTTTCTCCTTTTCAGTTTAAATGCCTTTTCTTATTTCTTTTTCTTATCTGATTGCTCTGCTTAGGATTTCCAATACTATGTTGAATAGAAGTGGTAAAAGCAGGCATTCTTTCCTTGTTCCTGATCTTAGAGGAAAAGCTTTCAGTTCTTCATAAATGGCCTTTATCATGTTGAGATAGTTTTCTTCTATTCCTAATTTGTTGATTGTTTTTACCATGAAATGATGTTGAAGCTTATCAAGTGATTTTATGCATCAATGCAGAAATGATCTGGATCAGTGATGATGTAGTTTTTGTCCTTTATTCTGTTAATGGAGGATATTACATTAATTGATTTTTGATATTTACATTCTGTGAATAAATCTTTTTATTGCTTTATAATCTTTTACGGTGCTGTTTAATTTATCTTACTAGTACTTTCTTAAGGGATTTTTGCATCGATATTCATCCAGGATATTGGTCTATTGTTTTCTTGTAGTATCTTTGGCTATAATATTAGGGTAATAATAGCCTCATACAGTGAGCTTACAAATGTTAACCTCTTCTTCAGTAGTTTGGAAGAGTTTCAAGAGGATTGGTGTTGATACTTCTATAAGTGTTTGGTTTAAGGGCCAGGGTTGTAGCTCAGTGATAGAATGCTTGCCTAAAATGCACAAGGCCTGGGTTTGATCTTCAGTACCAGGACCTCTCCAAAAAAAGTTTTGGTAGAATTTTCCAGTAAAGCCATGTGGTTCTGGGCTTTTCTTTGTTGGGAGGGTTTTGATTACTGTTTATCTCCTTACTCATTATTAGTCTTTTCAGAATTTCTATTTCTTGATGATTCAGCATTGATAGATTATATATTTCTAGAAATTTATTCATATCTCCTAAGCTGTCCAAATTTTTTACCATACACTTGTTCATAGTACTCTTACAATTCTTGTTTCTGTGGCATCAGTTGTTATGTCTCTTTCATTTCTGATTTTAGTTATTTGAGTCTTCTCTTTTATCTTTGCTATAATACTTAGTATTTCCTTCCTTCCACTAGATTTGAGCTGTTTTTTTCTAGTTTCTTGAGGTATAATGTTAAGTTGTTCACTCAAGATCTTTCTTCTTTTTAAAAATATATGCATTTATAGCTATAATCTTCCCTCTGCACAGAGAAAAGGAAAAGTGTGTAGGTGGGGTTCCATCAAAAAAGAAGGAAGACCATTTAACTAGATGAAGGGAACTGAGTGGGAGGGAGAAGAAACAGGTTAAGAGAAGAACAGAGGAATGAATCTAACCTAACTTTTCTATGTACATACATGAATATATTACAGTGAATCTTACTGTCATGTATATACACTAACCAAAAGAAAAAAAATCTAAAAGTAAATAACAGAAAGATCAGTAGAATAGAAGGAAGGGAACAAGGAAAGGGAAGAGGGAAGGAAAAGGAGAAATACTGGGAACTGAATTTGAGCAAATTATATTCCATGCTTTTTAAAATTTTGTCAAAATTTATTCTATCATTATGTATAAACAAAAAGAAACAAGAAGACAAGAAAAAACTTCCCTCTTTGAATTGCTTTTGCTGCATCCCACTTGTTTTGATATGTTACATTTTCATTTTCATTTCTCTCAAGGTCTTTTCTAATTTCCCTTGTGACTGTTGTGACCCATTGGTTGTTTAACAATGGGTTGTCTGATTTTTATACTTTTTTGTATGTATATTCCAGTTGTCCTTGTGCTACTGCATTCAAAAAAGATATTTTGGGATGGAGGATGTAGCTTAGTGGAAGAGTGCTTTGCCTAGTATGTGTGAGGCCCTAGTTCAATCTCTAGCATCTCAAGGAGAGAGAGAGAGAGATAGAGAACTGTATAGGATTTCCTAAAAATATATATGTATATATATAAATATATATGTATATATGAAGAAAGATGACCTGAAAGTAGAAGAGGGACTATTAGGGACAGGGAAGGGGGCTGGGGAAGAGGAGAAAGGGGAGGAAGAAAAGGGTAAAGGAAGGTTATGGACATGATCAAGGCATGATATATGCATGTATGGAAATATCAGTGTATCCCATTAATTTATACAATCAATATGTGTTAATTATAAATTGAAAATAAAAAAGCATAGGCTTTTGAGTCAGATAAAAAAAAATAAAATGAGACTCTTGGAGATAGCACATAGCTAGATCTTTGTTCTTTGAATCCATTTAATCAATCTACATGTTTTAATTGGGAAATTTAATCAATATACATTTAAAGTAATTATTGATAGGGAAGGACTTACTATTGACATTTGTTACTTGTTTTGTGTGTGTCAGAGCTTTTTGTCCCTCCTTTCTTTTCTTATTGCTTTCCTTTATGTTTTATTGATTTTTTTTTTGTATTGCTAGTCTTTTGTTCCTTTCTAATTTTCTTTTGTGTGTATTCTAAAGAGATTTTCTTAGTGGTTACCATTGCAATCACATAAAACATCTTTAAGCTATGACATTCTATTTTAAACTTATAGCAACTTAACTTTTTACATAGAAAGTATACTCCTTTACAGCTCTACCCATTCCCACTTTATGTTATCAATGCCACAGATTGCATCTTTGCATATTGTATACTCATTAACATAACTTTATACTTTTTTTTTTGTTTTAGCTGTAAATCGTATGCACCAAAAGTGTAGAAGTATGGGTTACTATATTTTTTTCTTATATTGTCCTTTACCAGAGAATATTTTATTTTTTATAGCTTCATATTGCTGTCTACTATCCTTTCATTTCAACTTGGACTTCCTTTTGTATTTCTTTTTTTTTAATATTTATTTTTTTAGGTGTAGATGGACACAACACAATGCCTTTATTTTTATGTGGTGCTGAGGATTGAACCTGGGTCCCGCCGGTGCTAGGCAAGCGCTCTACCACTGAGCCACAATCCCAGCCCCCTTTT